>NW_023425350.1:25008342-26294536 GCF_014108415.1 Molossus molossus | reverse complement strand
AACAGAGCCATCTTTCAGACTTGCTTACAGAATTTCTGTTATTAATCACTCTTGTACATACACAGAAAGAAAAAATGTAAGTGAAATCAACTGGTTACAGAATTCCTAAAACTTCACCTTCGGAGTCCACCTCTCTGAATCACTTTTAGACTCAGAGTTACAGAAATCCATACTTTGCCATGGAACATTATCCTCTGTGCTCCAGCATTATCTCCGAAACCATCTTTAAAATGCTGATATACGTTAGTTTTTATGCTGGAACCTTCTTAGTTTTTACTAGAAGGAACTGGAACGTTTCAGACACAAGCTGGGACTCCCATTTCTCCCAGAGTGCTCTAGTGGTCTGCGGCCTGAGATGTCAAGGCGTGGGGAGCTCCACCCCACGCGCGGACAGCAGTGACTGAGCCGTGCCCACCACTCACTGACGGGGGCTCTCAGATGCCACTGACTGTGGGCCTCACCTTCATTTAAGGTGCTGAAGTATAAAAAAAAGTCTTGAATTGCTGAAATACATTGTTTAGTGGAAAGAGCAAGGTACATAAAGCAGGCCATCATTTGTGTAAAAATGGGGATAAGGAACAGTGTATATGATTGTGGAAATTACTCTGAAAAAGTACTCTAACAGGAAGAAAAATTAATAATAATAAAGCCAGTGATAAGGGAAGTTAGGTTGAGTGACTAATTCAGTTGAGCTTACTTGACTGTTTTGGTTTTGCTTCTTTAGGGCTGGGTTCAGAAGGAGCTAGCAGCCCGGGCTAGTTCAATGTCATGCTACAAGTGTATATTCTTCATAATATTGCCAGTTCTCAAGCTGTCTCAGTGTGTTTGAAAGGACAGTGCTTCTAAATTTCAGTAATTTTAATAATCACTGCTTATTACTGTCTAATTGACTGGCCATACCAATCACTGTTTCCAGAGACTGCTGACATGAACAGATAGAATGGTGTGCCTATGTATACAGATTTGACCCAACTTTTCTTTTCCTTATGAGCCCAAAAGAGCCAATGCTTTACCTTCAAGGGTATAATTCATGCCCGTGAATGATAATTCTGATTCTACCTCCAGTAATCCTCACCAGTCTTGATGATTTACTGAGACAGAAAAAAATCACATCTTAAAATTTATGTTATTTTAATAAAAAGTTTAAATTGAATTTTGCTCTCATTGATTTCCACAAAGTCAAAGACTTCACTTCTGCATCATAAATCCCACACCTGCACCAGGTCTGCCCAGCAGGATGACGAAGAGCGAGACTGCACTCCTTCTGCAGTTCCCTAGTTTTTGTGGTGAGGTTTGCTTGAGAGTTCAACAGCGTTTCTTATCACCAGTCTTATGGAGCTCATATAATACAGTATTTATCTTTTGGGAGAAAAAATGATATTTAAGCTGTAGATCAAATTAACTTGGTTTTTTTAAAAGAAATTCTGGTTATGGTTCTGAATGATAGTTAATTTCGTTGATGAAAAAAGCTTGTGCTAAGTACTGAAATCAGTTACTGAGACGACATGTCAAATCTTTCTCTGGAGGTCTTTAAATATAGGATAGATCTTTATCTTTCTGAAGTGGCTAGCTTAGGGGTATTTTTAAAAATGGAAAGATTGAGGTGCTATCTTTTCTAACCCTAGATGAGCCTCTGACTGAAACTACTCTTCAGTTTTAGCCGAGAAATGCACCCTTTTACAAAGTGCTTTTGTGTAACTGATATTTTTCAAGGGAATGTAGTTCGGACGGACATACTAGAAGGTATTATATTTCATCTGAATTTTGTATTAACCAATACTCCTTCCTTATCTCTCCCAATGGTTTGTATCTGCTCCTACTATTTATGTCCTAATAATTTCTGGAAATGTCTGAGGCATCCTCTTTACCACTCTCTAACCCAGTTATAGGTTTTACAGCTTTCTTAAGATTTGCCTTCTGTGTGCTCTCGCTTTCTCCCTCCCCAACCTCCCCTTCTTGTACCCCACAAACAAATGTGTCACAATGCCCTAGACTACAGCAATATTTCTGTGAGAGTGACCTGCACTTTTCCTGGCTTTATCAGTCCCCTCTCTGCCCCCTCACACCTTCCTGTCAGGGGAAAAGTGAATGACTTGCCTCGTAAACTTGGGAATAGTAAGTGGGCACACAGGGGCTCAGGCCCCTCCCCTCTCCCTTTCTCATGGGACCCAGTTGCCCCACCTCCAAAGAATACATTTTGCTCTGCTTCTCCATGCTGCAAAATGTATAGCATTAAATACCTTCTCAACATATCCTCTAAGTACTTTCTCACCCCCCCCCCCGAAATTTCTGTGCTGTATTCTAGATAGTTATCGGAAGTAATAAGTGAGATAATGTAAAGGAGAAGGGCTGAGCATAGTTCCTAGCACACAGGAAGATTTCAGTAGATTCTACTGGGTAGTATCTGTTGGTAAGCGGGATGCCATTCTATTGATAACTGGGAAACCACCATGACTCCAGAAACAATGTGCTATGAGATTACTTTCTTTTGAGTTTTTAAAAATCTTTTCCTGTTTTAGCAGCTGAATTAGCCTTATTTTGAAAGTCCAGCTCGCTGCTATCCACTATTCTCTCATTTACTAAAAATATCCAAGTTTAGTATCAAGAGCATTATGGGGAGGATGGCAGGGAAAAGGCAGGGTATCTGTACTAAGGGGAGAAGAGACTCAAAATGTAAGGAAATCCAAGTTTGGGAGGCGATCTTTTATTTAGTTCTGTGACTGTCTCCTAATAATGACTGTCATATATGGTGATCAGTGCAGAGATGTTTATATGATCAATACCACAGAAAGCAAGATGTTAGTGCCAAGGTCCTCTCTGATAGAAAATCAATTTTAAGAATAGAGGTGCAAAGGATATCTTCTCTTAATTCTAACCCTAACCATTATGCTGTATTTCAAAAAGCAGTATCTCCTTCTGATCAGGACTGAAGAGATAAGAAACAGGGTTATCAGACTTCCAGAGAAACAAGGCATCACCAAAATTTAGGGGATCCAATTTCCATAGGGGTCAGAAATAAAGAGCACAAAAATGATGCTTGGTGGGTGGGGCGAGTTTAACTTCACATATCTCCAGATGAACATGTTAATTTGAATATTCACTCAAAGAATACCCACCTCTGTAAAAATGGAAGCCTAAACAGAAAGATTAAAGTATGCTCATCATTTTAGGTAGTTTCTTACAAGACTGTAAATCTCTTTTGCTTGACATCTCTAATTGGGAATATTATCATTTATATAAATAGCACCATTTGACTCAAGACTGACATTGTGTACCATGAGCTTCATGTGATCTGAGACCCTTTATATAAAGTGTAGGAACCTCCTAAGTGATACTAAAACTTTCAAACCCGTCTTTTTTCTAAGGCCTTTTTTTCCTCTCATGCCTGTAAGTCCTCACAATGCAGCTTGCCTATTATCTCGTCAAGCCTCAACAATAATTATCGCAATTGCTCATTTTCACTTAGACTATTATTAAGAAATATCCTCAAAATAAACTCTGAAAAATTAATACCTTGCATTGTTTCATTGTTCTTGTCAAATGTTGAACTGGTTGAATTAAACCCTGTATTTAAATAAATACCATCAACTCCAAAGGAAAAATCATTAGAATGAGTTCATGAACACTCCATCTACCGACCCACCTTTTCCCAGGGTACATAGGGAAAAGATTTTCTTTGGTTTCTAAATATTTTTATTGAATTGGGCCTCACCATGCACAAAATATATAGCTGTGTTCATTTTCATAGAAGCAGCACCTAGCAACTTGGAATTAGTTACAGATTTCCTTCTGACATTTATTGACTGAAATGTTTGTTGAACAGTGAAAAAAAAAGGAAGGAAAGAATAATGTCACATCACAGAATCTCATTTCTGGAGGAAGTGCTAGTGTTAATGTGATCAAGTGGAATAAACAGGGAAAAAGCTCATTAAAAACTGTTTTCAGTGATGATCACTAGTTTTTAAATTTGTTCCTCAGGTTGTATTTTATCACACTTAATCCAGGATGTAAGATTGGATGCTTTGCCTCTGTCAGATGTTGAAGCCTAGGTAAAATAAAGTTTTCTGTTGGTGCCATAAAACTTCAGACCAGAAGGCCATCACAATAATTCAGGGAGGAAAGCAGAACACAGAGTAGTCCAAATAGAACATTTTTTTTCCTCCTCTCACTTCAAAAACCAAACGTGGCTGAAACTATGCAGCCATAAAACATCAACCAACCTAGACCACATCTCTTGATGGCCCTGACCTCCAGAAACTTGTTTGTTCTGCATAATTTTTTTATTATGAGTATCAGTTCCTCTAAAGAGAACGCGAGGACTCCCATACATTGCTGCAACGTGGCTAAAGGTGAACTGTCCCTTTTCGTGGATATTTTTCCAAGAAAGGAGCCTTCTCCTTGGTTTTCGATGTTTGCTCTATTCCCCACTCCAAGTACATTTAAAAAAAAAAAAAGACTCTTCTTTAAAAAAATAAGCCAAGTGGCAACTAGTAAAGAATTTTTCCCACTGGACTCCCTATAAGAACCTTTATGTTAATTGATAATAATTATTATTCAATTATTCAAGTCCCTGTCTATGAAGATCTTGGCATTTCTATAAATAACTAGTTTCTCACCATTGTCTCCCAAGTAATTTTTTAAAACCTTTCTAAATGCTTTACATAAAAAAATAATAATTTATGTACCTGATTTTTATAAATATCTCAAGCAATTAATTGAAGTAAAATCTGAGGAATACTCTTAGATGAGAACAATTCCTACATCCTTCTCTTTTCCATTGTTTTGCATTCATGATTGGTGGGTGGGGTTTCCTTGGAAATTCATAGAACTCCTATAAATTGACCAAAACAAGCAGGAGAGACAAGCGTCACAAGAGTGGCACCTGGCACAGGTCCGAAAGGAATGCCCACTGCTGATGGTATCCTTCCCCTATTCCCAACGGGCACCACGCTGCCATCACAGTGTGCTGCTACGTCAAATCTCACTCGAATAAACCCCAACCCACGGGAGCGGGATCCCTCGTTCTTATTAACCTAGAGAGACACTCCCTTCCTTTTCCAGAAAGTGAGCTCCATGGACCCCTTCAGCCTTATCACTGCCGTGTTCCCAGCACCTAGCACAGGCATGATTTCTGAAAACTGTGTTTTCAGTTCTGTAAAGTCAAACTGCAGAACAGAATGCCAACTTTGGAGTTCCAGAGATTATATGCCATAAAATGTCTAATGAGAATAAAGGTAAGAGGACATACAGTCTCGACAAAATCAAGGTTCAACCCTTTTCCTTTCCTGTGGCTAACAGGTATTAACTTCACTGGCCTTTTGCAGAGCACGTATTGGCTACAGTACATAGCCAGAAAACAAAGCTCGTACGTAAAGATATATCTCATTCTCTGTAATGATGCTTTTATCTAAGTATTTAAAGACACATCAAGTGTGGAAAGTAAAAGCACCTCTTTCCGGCACTGCTGACCTGCCCCAGCTTCTTCTATTTTTAAAACACTTTTCACATCTACACACCATGTAGCTTATAGATTATGATCATTTCTTTGCTTGCTTCCCTTACCCCCAAACTAGAATATAAATGCCACAGGTGTATTTTTAAAGACAGCAATATGTGTTTTGTTCATGGATGTCTCCCATATGTTTAATCTATGTATATCCGGTTTAAAGTAGCAATTACTTACCAAAACTGAGCCATACATTTCAAACATAAGGGTGTGGAACAATCTGGAATGTTTGGATTAACAGTGGTTTCCGGTATTCGTTCTCGCACGCTGTCTTCCAGCTCCCTTCACTGCAGGCTCAGTCCAAGTCGCCTTCAAGGAACCCCAGCTCTCCCGAACAGCAGCTGCTGTTCTCTCCCCACACACACAGCCCCATGGTTTGTACCAGCATCCCCCACCCCTGCCCAGCACACATGCTCTTTCACCATTTTAGGGACCCATTACTTAAAGAAGCCATGCTCACCACCATAGTTAAGAAAAATGCTGCCGACTTAAAGAGTATGTATGCCCAGCCTAAAAAGTCTGGGAAATCTACGGTACAATCTACATCCAGTGTAAACAACCAATACAACATCCAGTACAAACTACATACAATGTCTAGACAACAGATTTAAGCAATTCTGGTCAATGATGAATCCATGTGCTAGCACTGTTTTAAAGTAATTTTCTTTCAAACTAGAAGAACATTTATCATCCAAAAATATAAACTTGAGAATGTTGAGCCCAACCCCAGATTATAACCCTCATTAGTTAACCTGCCCTGGGTTGCCCCAAGATCACAATGTTTACACCTGTCAACAATAAATAATGAGCACTTAAATATCAGACACTTGGTTTATATAAACCTATTGTTCCAGGGGAGAGAGAAATTCAGCTGGACTCAGCTATCAGCTGGAGTATTTTACCTTCATTTGAAGTTGGCGGGCATCACTATCCCTTGTCTACGATGACCCAGCACCCCTCTCTGTACAACCCTGGTAACAGACACACACACTGAGGTTTCCCTTAGCAACTCTTCCGGGTTCCCGTTTTGGGTGAATTTACTCAGATCCATGGAGAAGGTGCTGCCCCTTTGCCACATCACATTATCCTGATTCTTTGAATTCTAAAATACCTGAGTCACAAAGCTATGTTTTGTCTATTTGTTTTACTAAAAGTTTGGGTCGCTGGGGAGAGTTTAACATGATGGCACCAAAAAACGAATTGAGTATTACACATCCTTCTTAGGTCTTTAACACCCACACCACCGGCGTCTCTCACCGGCTGCTTACTGCCCTGGCCTCATCCTGTCCACCTTACTCCCTGTCCTTCTCTGACCTCTCCTCCACCACCATGCTCCCTATGTCCTGCTCACATCTTACGCAGACCAGTGTATGTCCCTATTTCTCTGGTCAGTGCCTTGGAGCCTCACTGCACTCCATCAAGGAATTTTCTTAAAGACTATTTGGTACCTATGATAAATTGTGAAACTAGCTTTTAAGATTATTTTTTTCCCGACCTGGCTAATTCAATTTTGAATTTTATGAGGCAGAAGATCTGTATCATCTAAGTTGATTAGAGTGACAGGGCAATAAAGCAAACTAGAGTGATCAAAGATACAAATATTATCTGTGATCTAGAAGCTCAACCAAGTAATTTCCGGTACTATGTCCTATTCCAAAGCTATTTTAGGAAAAAACCAGATGACTTCCTAAGCCGATGCTGCAAGTCTCATGCTTTTATCTACACTGTTTTTTCGTTTAGCCAAGTAATTCATACCATTATAAAAACTGATAGCATTAAATGTAAATAGTATATTCTTAATTATTAAATTTCAAACTTTTAATAAGAAAATTGTTGGACGACAAGCCTGATGATGTGTGGATATATATCAGAAAGAGCTTTTCAAGGATGCTAAAATCTATTTTCAAAACAGCACAAAATGTCTGTAGGCAGCAAAGAATTATCACCCTTCAACAAAAAGAAAAATAGAGATTAATACATAATATAGTAAGTTTGACAGTTGCACAGTCCACTCTCAGCTCTTCGTGCCAACAAAGGGGGAAGTGTTGACAGAATTAAACCTACATTCTAATAAAATCTCCAGATTTTATTCTGCCAAGTACCATTCACAATAAAGCACAGTACTCTGTGTTTCTGAGGAAATAAAATATGCCCCTTGGTTGGATTTGTTTATTTGCAAATCACATCTGTTTGAGTTTCAAGGTGATTTTTTTTTAGCACTGAAAAAAAAACAGGCAAAATAAATAGACATCAACTAGAAAGCAGTAAGGCTTACAGGACAATGAAAGGGGGAAATACCAAAATATGGGTATCCTAGCTAGTTTGGGACATTTTGGAAGCTTTCTTCGAACGAAGAAATGGAAAGATAGGTAATAGCAAACCTCTACAGGAAAATAATTCATAGTAAATATATACACAAAATGGAACAAGAGATAAGGGATATTAAAACAATAGTCTGAGTGAGGTGAACATAACTGCAAGGAGAAAATGGCTTTACTTTATTCAAGCAATATAGTTCATTCAAGTAAATTGAAGAAAATTGTAGATTCAGTCATTCGTTCAGTCAGCAAATTTATTGAAGAAATAATTTCCATACTCTCTTCCAACTGGATCATTATACGGGTCTATCAGATATAATATGGTTTTATGGGCTCAAAATATATTTAAATAAATAAAATCACATCAAATACCCTAGTGTTTCAAAATATACATTAAATACATGGCACATCTTTTCAAAAAGCACTGGATATACTAGACTCTATTTGTACATCAAAATAATTTCATGCATCGCATAACTAAAGCAATTGACTTGTCTCTCTAGATTAAAGCATGAAGATTGCATTTTTTGAATTTTGATGCTACATTAAAACTACAGTGATATAAACACTAATGAATAAATAACATTTTAAAGGCAGTGTTTACATACAAAATGCAATAATTTTCTCTTTCTTGATTGCATGTTCAAGAAGCATCATTCAAGGTGGTTACTGTGTGTGCATGTAAGTGGTTTAATTAGTATGTGACCAACAGGTTTTTCCCACATTGCTTTTGCAGTTGCAACCATAAAAATACACTCATTCTTTCACAATCTGCACAGCTTTGTTTGGATTGTATGTGTTTGACAGACCTCACTGTCTGTATCTGTGGTTTTACCACAATGCCACAGTTCAACTGATTCTGAAAAATGTATAAAACCCTACTCTTTCTAAGTTACTATGCTGAGCTGTATGAGCAGAAGTTCATCAAACCTCTGTGGTGCTTACAAACAGTACGTCTACCACAAAGAGGTGGGCCTCAGAAGGCAGAGAAGGCCTTCTTGGCAAAGATGCTCCAAGGAAAATGAGAAGCCAAAACACAGAAAAGGCTCACTCGACTTCAGAATAAGTTCATTTATTCAACCTTGTTTATTAAGTGCCTACGAGATGCCAGACCCAGTTGCCTTCCTTTCCTTTTTATATGTCACATTGTTTTGTCATCCTTGATATGTCTCTCTGAACAATCCAGCACCATCACCATTACCTCCCATTAAACCGAAAGTTTCTCAAAGACTGGGACCTTGTCATATTAACTGACACATTGCCACGGCCTCAATAGATATTTATGAATGAATAAATAAATAATAAAGGTATAAAATATTGGGTAAGTAAAGGGGTATAAGGAAGGCAGGAGAGAGCATCATGGAAGATGTAGCATCAAGCTTAGCTTTAAAAAAAAAAAAAAAAAAAAAAGGAAGAGAAAAGGGCTCCAAACAAAGAGAACAGTATAAGCAAAAGCCTGGCATGGGGGGGTGGGGGGTGCATTTTGGAGAAGTTGGCAGTTGAACTGGTTGGTATATAGCAGTGGCTCCTGATCTTCTGGGGAGAAGGGTCCCTGGTTCACCACCAACCCCACTCAACTGCAAAGTTGTAAGGAATTTTATCTTTGGGGTCCTCCTATCCCCTTAAATACCCTCCATTGGCCTTGGTTTGCTACCCTTATCCTCATATCTGGATGACAAAGGCCCCTGCTGATATGGTAGTTATAGCAATTCCTCCTAGCTGAGGGGGACTTCTTTAGAGAGTGACCTCCCATTTGACTATATTCCATTCAATTCAGCATGTATTTATTGAGAGCCTTCCACGGGCAAGCCAGTGTGCTCTCTAGGGGTGCCCAGATTAATGAAGCCATCCTTTCCTCAAAGATTTTACAATCTAAATCATTTGTATTTTAATATCTAAGTATACACATCAAATGCTTTTAAGAACTAAAGAAATTGTCAATAGCCCTGGCCGGTTTGGCTCAGCGGTTGGAGAGTCGGCCTGCGGTCCAGAGAGACCCGGGTTTGGTTCCCGCTAAGGGCACGTACCTCAGTTGCAGTTTGTCCCCGGCCCTGGTTGGTTGTGCGGGTGGCAGCCACTCGATGTGTCCCTTCACGTCGATGTTTCTCTCTCTCTCTCTTCCTCTCTCTCCCTCCCGCTCTCTCTGAACAAAAAATGGAAAAATGTCCTCGGGTGAGGATTAAAAAAAAAAAGAAAAAAAGAAAGAAATTGTCAATAACACCAAAATAGGAAGGGACCTTGAAGCAAATGATCTTGCCCTGGATCCCTAAAACACCTCACTTAAAAGTGTATCTGTTCTAAAATTGCTCCTGTACACTTCCAACTTCCTATATATTGAATATGCAACAGCCAAACAGCAAAACTCATCTGGGTATGTTATGCATCTGTAGGGATCCTCAGACAAACTTGAGAGTCAGGAACCCCAAAGTATAGAGAAGTTGTAATAAGCTATGGCAACTACCAAGAGAAAGAGAACAGCCCTGGCCGGTTTGGCTCAGTGGTTAGAGCATCGGCCCACGGACCAGAGAGTCCTGGGTTCGGTTGCAGTTTGTCCCCGGCCCTGGTTGGGGTCGTGTGGTGGCAACCAGTCGATGTGTCTCTCTCACATCAATGTTTCTCTCTCTCTCTTTTCCCCCCTCTCCCTCCCGCTCTGTCTGAAGATAAATGCAAAGATGTCCTCGGGTGAGGGGAAAAAAAAGAGAACATAAGTCTGGAGGCAAAAAAAAAAAATGATTTCACCAAAGCAGAAGGGTCTGAGAAGTCTTAGGACTGAACCTTTGGAAAGCTCTTATTATATGACTCCATAAACATTTTCATGACACTGGCCCAGTAGACCATGAAGCTGGGGAGAGGGTTGAGGAGAAGGGAGGCACATGGGAAGCCCCTGCCAGAGAGACGGTCATTCATTTAATAGTTTCTACTTATTCCTATAACTATAGAGCTAATTTAATGCTGTTTTGTTTTGTTTTGGCGGCAGCAAAGTTATACCTAGAGACTGATTCTGTCTTTGCCAGCAATTTATTTAGCTGTGGAAATTATAATACATTCACAAGTCATCAGCATATAGCATAAAGCTCTTAACAGGCCACTAAAAAAAAAACATACTCCAGACAAATGACAGAGTAATCACACTGTTGATCCAGGCAAGAGGAGATGAAGGAATAGTGTTCAAATTTAACACAGGTGTACCTTTTCATATGAGGTGTCACTTTAGGAGAGAAGGCAATCCACCAAGGGCATGTTGCTAGGGAATAATTCATGAAGACACAAGTTGCCATTTTAGAAGGAGTCACCTCACCAAGACAGGAGCAACTGCCCCCAAGGATCTTCAGAGACTTTTGAGGTTAGTGAAGAGTCACCTTGCTCAAATCAAAACTCAAACAGTCCTCACAAATTCTCAATACAGTTGACCTTGAACAACATGAGTTTGAACTGTGCTCGTCCACTTACACGCGGATACTTTTCAATAAATACAGTTGGCCCTCTGTATCCTTGAATTAAACCAGCCTCAGATGGAAATAGTATTTTCACATTCCCAACCGCAGTTTCTCCACTGTGGACTCTCAACCTCAGGTAGAAAAGACTGAATCCTTGCTTGAGAAGAGCCAACTGTAGTTAAGCTTGGGGGGAAGCAAAAGTTATACACAGATTTTTGAGTGTGCAGGGGTCAGTGCCCCTAACTCCCACCTTTTTTAAGGGTCAACTATACTATCGTCTAAATGTCTCCCTGCCAGAGTTGCTTCTCCACACATTTTTATGGCTAAGCCTCCACTGGGAGCCCTCAGCAGCTAAGCGGAGTGCGTGCAAGGACAACAGATGCAATTATGACATCCTGACACAACTCACTTCATCCTCCTATCAAAATAACTTTGCTTCTAAAAACAACTTTTTTGGTCTTATCATAAACAAGTGGATTAAAACAAATTACTTGTCATAAACAAATGGATTTGAAATCATACTAAACCAATATACAACAAATGGTGTTCATTTTGTAATATGGATTCTATTCTTCCCAAGAAATATTTTCATGGCCAATTTAAAATTCAGAGCTAAAAAAATCCCTTCAAATACTGTTGTTGTTGTTTTTATCCTCACCGGAGGACATTTTTTCATTTTTTTGTTCAGATAGAGTGGGAGGGAGAGAGAGAGAAGCATCAAGGTCAAAGCGACACATCGAGTGGCTGCCACCCACACGACCCAACCAAGGCCGGGGACAAACTGCGACTGAGGTACATGCCCTTAGCGGGAACCGAACCCCAGCCTCTCTGGACCACAGGCTGCCGCTCTAACCGCTGGGCCAGACCGGCCAGCGATCCCTTCAAATACTATTAAGAGACCCAATCAAATCAGGTGGCCCAAACCAGATCCTGCTCTCATTACCTGGATGTAAATAAGTAATGCCAGAACTGTGGCCTGTTTCGTGAACATCAACACATTTGGTTGGGGAGTGGGAATTTCTGCTCGTGGTCCTGGGATCCCCAGCTTGGCCCAGTTCTTGGTGAAGATGGAACAAGATTCCTTACGAGAGGGCAGTGGTGGGGAGGGATGAAGGAGAGGAAAGGGGGAAGTTGGGAGACGGGGAGATGGTTCATTAACCAGGTACTAAGATGTCTAGGTTCCTGCCTCGCCTGTGCCGGTAACTCGCTGTTTCTCGGCCTCTCCTAAGCATCAACGTCCTCAATCTGAAAAACGAGGCAGATGGTTTAGATGAGCAATTATATCTCGTCCACATGTGATTCTAAATCATTCCAGATGCCTAATCCAGGGGGCCCAGAGCGGTTAACCAAGTGGCTCAGCTGGGGCCACGCCCAGGTGGCCCGACCCTCTGGGCTCTCTCGGCCTTTAGCCCCACCCGCCCGCCTAGCCCCGCGCGCCCGCCCCGGAGAGCGCGGGGACGCGCCGCGCGCGCCCGCGGCCACGTGACCCTGACCGCGAGGCCGCGCCGCAGCCGCCATGGCGGCGGGGCCCCGAGGTCCCGAGCCGGGGCCTGCACCCGGCGCCCGCTTCTTCTGCACCGCAGGCCGCGGCTTGGAGCCCTTCCTGATGCGGGAGGTGCGGGAGCGGCTGCAGGCCGCGCAGGTGAGTGGCCTCGCGGAGGGATGGAGGGAGGCCCCGCCTCGGCACCTCTCCCGCCGGGTCGTCCCAGCCCCGGAGTCCTGGCAGGGCCGCCGTCCGTGCCCCTGCACACGTAGTACCGCGCATGGGCACGGACGAAGTGTTTTAAAAAGGGCGCCGAAGGGAGTTACTTCCCGGATCTCTCAGAGAAAGTGTGTGATGGTGCCTGTCGTCAGCCGGGACCCTCCTCCACCGTCCAGACGCGAGGTCCTCCGCGGCCCGCCCGCTCCGCCCCTGCAGTGCCCTGCGGGGCCGGGACCTACGCCGTGCTCCGCGGTGACAGCCCTGCGGGTGTGTGAGGCCCGCCTCGGACCCCCAGGACGCAGCCGCCGGAGGAACAGCCCTCCTGGAGGCCGGGGTCCAACTCCCGACGAAGTTCGCTCCCGCGGCGTGGGAGGGGACGTCGGCGACCCGAGCGAGGTCGGCGCGCTTGGCTTCCTTTGGCCAGGCGGCCGCTCGCGAAAGCGGAGGGAAGGGTGTGACCGCAGGGCCCAGGGTCCGGACGGGTCCTGGACGGGTCCTGGACGGTCCTGGACGGGTCCTGGACGGGTCCTGGACGTCCTGGACGGGAGGGCGCGCTGTGGGTGCAGGCGGACGCCTGCTCGAGGGCGGCCCACCCAGCTGCTGCTCTCGCCGGGAGCCCACGAAAGTCGCTTCTGCAGTGCGGGGTGCGTGGGAGGAGGGCGTGAAGATGGCCTGGGTCTCAGTAGGCTACCTGCCCCTGTGGTGTTGGTCACAGACTTAGTGTTGATCGAAAAGACAACACGCCCTGGCCGGTTTGGCTCAGCATTTGGAGCACCAGCCTGGGGACCAGGTCCGGGGTTCGATTCCCGCTAGGGCCACGTACCAAATAAATAAATAAATACAAAATAATAACAACCGGTGGCATTAGCCATTTAGTATATGTCAGGTATATATTCTTAAGTACTTAAATAAATAAATAAATAATAACAACAACCGGTGGCATTAGCTATTTAGTATATGTCAGGTATATATTCTTAAGTGCTTACAATGTTTTCACTTGCTTACTTTTCACAACCACCCCAAGAGGTTGACTTCACATTTAACAGAAAAGAAAGCATAGGTAACTCCTATACCTTTTTTAAGTCATGTAGCAGAAGATGGCAGAGCTGGGATTCAAGCCCAAGCTGTCCGGCAGGCCGACTCCGGGGTCTGTCCAGATCTTGACGGCTGCGTGGCCATGGCATAATGCTGCATTCATTTTTTAAATAATGTTAACTTCGAGTTCTTGATATGAAAAATAGAAGGCTTGACCCAATCTAGGCATGTCAGAGTATTAGAAAAAAAGACTCTCTCTGCTTGTTCTCCATCTTCTTTACACACAATATGAGGTTGGGAAGCGGGAGTCATAGTTGAATCATGGCAACAAAATTGAATCAATTATAGGGGGAAACCTTTGGCAGTGTCAAGAATTAATTGCCAAGAGACTTGGGAATTCCCTTATTTTGATATTGTGTGTTTTAAGGATAGATGTGCCTGGAAATGGGATCTGAGCAAATAGCCTCTGAAATCCCATCCCAGTTTCTCTAATATAAAGTAAATTCTCAAAGTTAAGGCAATCCTGAAATAATAATGTTAGCCTCTAACATTTATGAGGCACTTAAAATGTGTCAGACACTTTATGTACATGTTTTGATTTAGTCCTTGAAAGAACCTTATGTGATAGGTCATTTTTACCTCTGTTTATAAAGAAATAAAGAGAAAATGGATGCTGAATGGTGGAACTGGTACTTGCATCTGAATCTGTCTAGCTTCCAAGCCCATGTGCTTTACCACTGTACTTACCCTGGGAAACTGCCCTGGAACACTACATGTAGGTTATTTCCGTAACAGCATGGTAAAATGTATTTGGGCCCTGGCCGATTTGGCTCAGCGGTTAGAGCGTCGGCCTGCGGTCTGGAGAGACCCGGGTTCGGTTCCCGCTAAGGGCACGTACCTCGGTTGCAGTTTGTCCCCGGCCCTGGTTGGTCGTGCGGGTGGCAGCCACTCGATGTGTCCCTTCACATCGATGTTTCTCTCCTCTCTCTCTGTTCCTCTCTCTCCCTCCCACTCTACCTGAACAAAAAATGGAAAAATGTCCTCGGGTGAGGATAAAAAAAAAAAAAAAAAAATTAAAATGTATTTGGGCTTAGAGCCAAAAAACTTATTCAAATCTTGTATCTTTCTTGTAAATTACTCAAATTTCTGAGCCTCACTTTCCATGGGTATAAAATAAAGATGATAACACCTACTTTAAAAGATTACTGATTCCTTGAGACCAAGATCTGTAGCACATGTAGCATGATTTATGGCAAATAATAGGGGCTCAATAAATGTTTCCGTAGAATGGCTCACACAGAAATACTTAAAATCATTCTTGCAATGACAAGAGAGACAGAAACTTTGGTTTTCTTCAAGAAAAATACAAAACAAATCAATTCAGAAGTGATTGTTTAATTTTAAAAAGTAATCACTCTGTTCTGATCAGTGTTTTCCCAATTTTAGTGAACCTAAGAACCCCCTAGGGAGCTTGCTGAAAATGCATATCCCTAGTTGCCAGCCCCACAAGGTAAGCCCGGGGTGTTCGCATTTTAACTTGCACACTCCTCTCAGGTGACTCTGATATAGGTGCTTTTCTGATATACAACTTGCAATGAAAAATGTCCTGTATTCTGTTTAGCTTTTTGTCATGGAGAATTTCAAACATACACAAAGGTAGACAGAACAGTATGATGAGTCTTACTCATCAACAGCTGCAACGATTGACCCATGGTGAATTCTGCTCCATTCACACTTCTTCCACGCCTCACTCTTATGTTATTTTAAAGCAAATCCCAGACTTCATTTCATCTGTAAATATTTGTCTATGTATCTAAAATATAGGCCACAACCCTGACCAGTGTGGCTCAGTTGTTTGGAGCATCATCCAGTGCACCAAAGGGTGGCGGGTTCAGTTCTCAGTCAGGGCACATGCCCAGGTTTCAGGTTCCATCCCGGGTTGGGGCACACGCAGAAGGCAACCGATCAGTGTTTCATGCCAATGTCTGTCTGTCTGTCTCTCTCTCCCCCCCCCTTCTCCCTCTCCCTCTCTTCCTCTCTCCCCCTCTTCCTTCCTCTCTCTGATCAATTATAATATATATGCCACATCTAAAAATCAGTAATTCCTTGTCATCAAATATCTAGTCACTAAATTTCAGCTTGTCTCATAAATGTCACTTTTGTTTTAAAGTTTGTATATTTAAATCAGGATTCAGCCAGGCCAGTGTGGCTCAGTGAATTGACTGAGAGGTACGGTCAGGGCACGTTCAGGGTTGCGGGCTCTATGGGGCGTGCAGGAGGCAGCCGATAGATGTTTCTCTCTCACATCTATATTTCTGTCTCTCCCTCTCTCTCTAAAAAAGACAGTAACAACATATTAAAATAATAATAATATGAAATCAGGATTCACATAAGGTCCACACATTGTGTCTGACTGATAGTCTTCTAAGTCTCTTTTAATCTATACATTTCCCCTCCATCTCTCTCTTTTCCCATGGCAATTTGTTGGTTAAAGAAGTTGGGTTGTCCCACAGTCTAGAGCAGGAAGGTCAGCAAACTTTCTGTAAAGGGCCAGAAAATAAATATTTTAGGTTTTATGAATCAAAATGTTTTTTTAAGACTTTGTGGATAACTATGGTTTCTGTTATATTTTATTATTGATTGTATAATGCAAGCAATAATAAAATATAAAAACCATCTTTAAAAATGTAAAAACCATTCTTAGTTCACCAGGTCTAGTTTTCTGACCCCTGGCCTAAAGCTGTATGTCCATTAGGGTTATCACTAACCACAATGGCTATTTAAATGTTAATTAGTTAAAACTAGAGCCCAGTGCCCGGCTAGGTCAGCCAGTAGAGCATGAGACTCTTAAAACTAGAGCCTTGGCCGGTTTGGCTCAGCAGTTAGAGCGTCAGCCCACAAACCAAAGCGTTGTGGGTTCCATTCCAGTCAAGGGCACATACCTTGATTGCAGTTTGTCTCCGACCCTGGTCAGCGTCATGCAGGAGACAGCCAATCAATGTGTCTCTCTCATGTCATGTTTCTCTTTCTCTCTCTTCCTCCCACTCTATAAATAGAAAAATAAAATATCCTCAGGCGAGGATTAGAAAAAATTATTGAAACTAGATAAAATTTAAAAATTCTCTTTCTCAGGTGCACTAGTCCACATTTCAGAAGCCATATGTACTAGCACAGGTTATAGAACATTTTCATCAGCACAGAAAGTTGTTGGACAGCACTGCTGGAATTTCCCCCATCTGGATATTGCCAATTACATCTACACCGTGTAGTTTAACTTGCTCCTCTGTGCTCTGTATTTCCTGTAAATTGGAATCCTGTCAGCTGTATCTGGAGCTTGGTCAGATTTGGGTTTTGTTTTTTATCTCCTGGTGGTAGGGCAAACTTCTGTTTGGGCTCCTGGGTATTTTTAAATATTTATAACATATAAATATATGTATTCTATATGTAATATATTTATATAATGTCTGTATTTTATATATATATAGACACAGTATATTTTTTACTCTATAAGAAATATATTGGGAACAATTAAGCTTTACATATTTTTATTATAAAAATAATAGTAGGAACAGTAATTTTTATATAAATGTTAATATAAAATTCAATAAAGTGGAGGTGTTTTGAATGCCAGCTAGCCAGAAAGTCCCTGTCACGTGATTCATCCATCTTTATAAACCCACACAGCAAAGGCTATTAACCCAAGTGAATAAGCCAATCGATTTTTTAATGGGGTCATGATAGTAGAAGGTAGTGGGGTAGAACTAACCAGATAGTCTACTTATTTCATTTAATGGAATGCTTGCATAAGGTTGCTTTTTTGAAGATTCAAGGCATTCCTTTTAGATTGGATGACTTTTAAACATAAAGTGAAATATATTTTTTAATTCTCTCTTCTAAAATGAACCAAAAAAGCTCACACATCACCTTAAGTCTTCACTTAGCACTTTGAAATTAATTCTGAAACTAACTGTAGAATTAGGAAAACTTTGGTATCTCCCTATATTACTATATATTTTGCCTATACTTAAACATTTTTTTAATTGAGAGAGAACCAGAAACATCGATTTGTTTTTCCACTTATTTATGTATTCATTGGTTGCCTCCTGTACGTTTGTGCAATGACAGGGGATTGAACCCAAAACCGTGGTGTATCAGAACGAAGCTCTAACCAATTGAGCTACCTGGCCAGGACCTATACATAAACTTTTAATCTTTGTGTTAGACTTGAATCCATAAATTTTAAGAGAAAGGCTAAAATGCTAGCTGCTTAATTAGATATGCTAGCTGATAACAGAGCGGTTTTCACTTTAATAAAGCCTGTTACTTCATTTTCCGAGGTGTCAGACATAAAACCAGCTGCTCTGAGACACATGGTTATGATTTAATTCCAAATGGGGTAAACAGATTGTATATATAAATAAATTTTCAAGTGACAAATATTAGGGTGAAATATCCTAAAATGCTACATTCCTCCCTAAGTTATTGAATATCACCAGTTACAAGCAATAAACCAAGGGAAAAGGGTAACACTAGCTTCAGTCGTATTTAAAATCAGAAGACCCAAAATTCATTCTCCCTACTGCTTCAAGCTGTAATACCTTATCTTCATAAAGGATAAACAATTAAAGTGCTTTCATATGTATAATTATTTCATTTTCACAGTGACTAGTTTACAATTTAGTAAACTACTTCTAATTATATGCTTATTATAAAAGAAATGTAGACCTTATATGTTAACTTTTAAATAAAGAGAATAATGTTGATTTTGATTTTGAGAATATATTTAGCATGTTAAATCATCAACACATATTGTTCTTATGATTTGACACCCTAAACAAATTTAGCCTTATAGGTCCTCTTAATTAACTTGATATGCAGTCATGTTCTTTTTTTTTTTTTTCATCCTCACCCGAGGACATTTCTCCATTTTTTAGTAAGATAGAGCAGGAAGGAGAGAGAGGAAGAGAGAGAAACATCGATGTGAAAGGGACACATCGAGTGGCCGCTACCCACACGACCCAACCAGGGCCGGGGACAAACTGCAGCCAAGGTACATGCCCTTAGCGGGAACCGAAGCCGGGTCTCTGTGGACCGCAGGCTGATGCTCTTACCGCTGAGCCAAACCGGCCAGGGCTGCAGTCATGTTCTTTTTGAAAATCTTTCCTCTTTCCCCCCCTAAAAAGTACCTTTAGAAAAACTAATTGTAATGTTTTCCTTGATATTCAAATAAATAAACAAATAAAAAGGTAAGATCTTGTACAATTAAGTAACTATTAATATCTAGATCACTAGTTACTTAGGTTAAAATAACTGATCTAGATGGTGTAGGGATTTATTTGTTTATAGGACTTGAACCTTAAAACTTTACATTTTCAGTGGAATATTTATTGCAGTTCCCCCATAATCTTGTCAAGGTATTTTATGTCCATTAGTTGTTTTGTGGTGGCTTTAATATGAGCTGCATTTTTATGTCAGGGAACATAAAATCTAAAAATTTTTAAACTTTTTAAAACTTTTCTTCTAAGTGCTAAGCATTTTGAGCTATATATTTGGTTTGGAATTTAGTGGAAAATGTCACCTTTGTAATGAGGAAGTAAATTCTAGAAACTAGAAGTTCTTGTTTTACCTGCTTCATTATCCCCTTAAATATTGATTCCTAAACATTCTTATTATTTCATCTATCTTGGTCAGCTGCATTGTTGGTATCTAAGCTACTGGACTTTATTTATTTTTCAAGCTTCATTGAGCTATAATTGACATAACATTGTGTAAGTTTAGGGTATACAATGTGTTGATTGATAAATTTATATATTGCAAAATTATTACTACCATTGCATTAGTTAACACTTCCATCCATCACATAACCATTTATTTTTTTGGTGAGAACAATTTAAGACCTACTCTTTTAGCAACTTTCAAGTATATGATACAGTATTATTAGCTATAATCACCACGCTATCCATTATATCCCCAGAACTTGTTAAACTTATAAACAAAATTTTTTGGCTTTTAATTGGTGTCAACCTAGGGCTTCCTCAGCATAGATTCTTCTTCATCACTTAGAATGGTAACCCCAGAAGTTAACCATCCCAAAAGCTTAACTAGACCATGTCAGATCAAAAAAAACAAAAATACTTGTAGTTCAAGCTCCCATTGAATGGGAGCTACCTAAATACGTGAAATACCCCAAATTCCCTGGTGCTTCAGTTCTAGGAGATGAGTTCGAACGATGTTAGTCAGCCCATGGCCACTGCTGAAAGGAGAATTTCAGGACAGTCCACATCTATCCTGAATTTAAGGGAGTTGGTTGACTCAAAAAGGTTTAGGATTCCACTGGTATTGAGCACTCTGTGCCATACCTCATTAGATGCCTCCTGAGTCGGAGCCCTTTTCATTTTCCTTCTTCCCTGACTTTTACCACTTATCTGCCCTATCTCCAAAGCCTGTTTCTGTTTGATGCATATTTCTCGCTTCTATCCATTTTTCAGTCCCCACAGCCAAGTGTCTCATTATTTCTACCTCAATAATCGACTTCTCCCTCCAGCATCACGTTCTATACTCAGTCCTTTATGCCTCTTCCAAAGTAATTTTTTTCTAGCAACTAATTTGGTGCTGTCAGTTTTCATCAAAAGTCTATAATGGTTGACCATTACCATCTGTGGTACTCCATTTCATGACCATCTATCACGCTGGGCCGAGCTATACGCCATCCATCTACCTGACACTCTCAATCAGCATAAGGCAGGAAAGGGTGCCGGGCTAACTTACTTCGCTTCAGCCAGGCTGGCACTCCCGCCTCTGCATCTTGCCTTCTGTTCTTTCCTCGGAATCTCGCTTCCCAAATCTTGTAGGATTCTTCTCCGGTACTTTAACTAATGATGGCCTCCATATTCAGCATCATTTACCAAACCTACAGCTCATCAATAAGTTTATTGTATTAAAACATTTTTGTTTTCTTTTCTGGGTTTAATTTGAGTTGTTGTCTTATAAGTTTTGCATTTTAATTTGTACGTCAGAGCATGTCTATTACATCGTTATTCATCTTTAGGATATTTATTTCTGGTAGACCACATGGTAGGTGTTTATTAAATATCCACTGATATGTTAACTTTGGGCTAGACACCTTGTTTGTCCTATCCATTATACCTTCTCTTTGCCTACTTTTAAACAGTGTATGAAATTTGGCAATATAATTACCAAGTATTTTGTGTTCTGTTTTTCTGGTGGTATGTGTACTCACGTGTACATACGCACACTTTACAAACGATAGCATAACATAATAAGGTTATGGTCTTGATCACTGACTACATGACTCTGTACAAATGTTTTAACCTGCCTAAATCTCAGTTTCCTAATCTCAAATGATGATGATAAAGTCTGCCTTAGAGAGTTGTTATAAGGATGAAGGAAAAAAATGTACTCAGGCCCTGGCCAGTTTGGCTCAGTGGCAGAGTGTTGGCTGGCAGACCAATGTCGTGGGTTCAATTCCGGCCAAGGGCACATGCCTGCATTGCGGTCCTCCCCATCCCTGGTCGGGGTCATGAGGGAGGCAACCAGTCAATGTGTCTCACGTCGATATTTCTCTCTCTCTCTCTCCCCCTCCCACTCCTATCTGAAGATAAATAGAAAAATATCCTCAGGTGAGGATTAAAAAAAATTTTTTTTAAATGTATTCAGAATGCCTAGCACAGTGTCTGACAACCACTAGATACTTCAGAAATGGTCATTTTTATTGTTAATCTAGATGCTATGTTTTAATCTATTAAGGGAGAAAAGGGAGATGGTTCTTTCTCTACACTAGACTAAATTAATATCTATTTTTTATATCTCTAGGTTGAATATGTTTCAGGAAAAGTTTTTTTCACCACCTGTTCTGACTTGAATATGCAGAAAACATTAAAATCCACAGAAAGGGTATTTTTGCTGATCAAAAAGCAGTTTCTGTTTAATGTTTCTTCTGTAAGTAAAGGTATGGTGTATACCTGTTGTTTTTCCCACACAATATATGTACGCCAGAGTTTTCTGCTTGATAGTTAATAAGTAGCCATTTGACATTTTTAAAATTCATTCCTACCTATAGGATCATTAGTTATGTATTTTTTCTGTATTTCCTGAATATTTTCACCTTGTTGTATTATCACCTAATTGTGTCTTTTCTCTTTACAATCTGCTGCCTATTTTACTGAGATTTTAGTGTTCTAAGTCACATTTCATCTTTGAGAATTCTGATCAGACACCTTCACTATAGTAATGTATGGTCAGTTACATTTATTTAAATTTAGGACATATAATAACCCATTTATAAAGCATTAGAGTTCAAGGGGCTTAAGAGATTTTTTGTTTTTATAAATATGCAGCTAAAATAATTTAAGGATCTTGATAAAAGCAACAAAACGGGGCCAGACACTTCTGGATTAAACATTGCCTTAAACTTCATTGTGAGTGCTAATTATACACAAGAGATCGTGTAAGCATATAGTCTATAATAAGTTGTATCAAGAAAGATACAAATGGCAAGAAATCAAGACAGGGCAGAAAAATTCTTTTAAAAGAAATACTGTGGGGTCAATATAGTTTCATTCCAGTATTCCACACACTCTCATTATTAAAGAAATACAGTAATTTCTATTGGGTCATCTTGGTGACCCTTGTTCATCAAGAAAAGATTACATTGTGTTGAGTATGCTGGCAGTCCCTAAGTTATGAATGGGTTGTGTACCTGAAGTGTACTTTAGGGAAGCTCCTTTTATGATATGTGTTAATAGTATATGGTCTAAAATAGTCTCAAATTTCAGTTGCTCTATTTTTGACCTCTGTGTTATATAATTTATTCCTTTTCTTTTTATCTTTTTACTTAATTTTATAGGCAAGATCTGCATTATTTCAAAGATTGATACACACTCTAGGTCTTGAAGAGGTCCATATATTATCATAGGACAAATGATCTTGCTAAAGTATATGATAATTCTAAAGGAATTTTAAAACAGTTTGATGTTTAGCATGGAATATAATAACGAACCTTATTATTCTGCACAATATTCTTATATTAAATGATATAAATTCCAGACAAAAGGGGAGTCATTATTCATGTAGTAATTTAAAACTTATTTTATAAGAATAAAGATAATGCATTTTTGGGGTGATGAGTACAATTGGCTGTCTTTAAATTTTCGATGTAGGATAAACTGAGATTTTATTTATTTAGGAAAAATATTTAATGAAATGCAAAGACTTATAAACGATGATCCTGAAAGTTGGTTGAATGCCATTTCAATTTGGAAAAATCTTCTTGAACTTGATGCAAAAAAGGAAGAACTTTCTCAAAGAGATGCTAATCTACTAAAAAGAAGAATGAGAGAAAATGACACCGTTATTGCTAAGAAATTAAAAGCAGAACAAATACAAGAGACACAAGAGACTAGGGAATGCCAGCCAGAGAAACAAATAGAAGAGGAAACCCTGGAGCAAGGAGATTTTCTCACTGAAAGAGAAACATTTCAAGAACTTGAGAATGATGTAGCGAAAGCAATTGATGCTCATAACCACAAGGACTTGACTTTCCGAGTTTCTTGTCGCTGCAGCGGAGCTATGGCAAAGACCCTTTCCGCACAGGTACACTCACCTCCAAAGTGGGTTCCCATTTTCTAGAAGAATTAACTACTCTTTCAATTTAAAGTGAGATCAAACCTTGCACAGAATAGATGACTTGGCTCAGGCAGATAACTAGGCCTAATACCATATAATTTAATCTCTTTAAAAATACATTTTCCACTTAACTTTACCTCGGATGCTTAATAGGGATAGTATGCCAGGTACTGACGTCTTTTTACTTTCTCCCCGAAAGTTTTCTTAGACTCACAGGTATCTTTTGCATTTGGAAATCCTGATATGGTCCTGACTTTTGGGATTTCTCTTCAGTTCAGTTCAGTGTTTATAGAGTGATGACTGCACCAGGCCCTATATGTGTGATTGTCACTAGAACCTAGACATAAATACACATGAGTAGATGTTAATGCCACAGAATGTGTTGGGGTGTGATGGGGGATTGAAAGAGGTAAAATGCAGCCTTTTTGCCTTGAATAGAAAATGCTGCAGTATAATATTTTAATATTATATTACCATCAAATAATCTGACTCAATTTTCCAACTGACTCTCTTAGTTTTTACTTATATTTAAAGTTAAATTTTTCATTTATAATATTCTTTTCTATAACTTGCTGCTTTTCCAGGAAGTAGGAAGAATAATTGGAATTGCTCTTATGAAACAGTTTGGCTGGAAAGCAGATTTGAGGAGTCCGAATTTAGAGGTAATGAATATTTAGTTTATTTTACATGCTTACAACCTAGTTCTTTAAAGACATTGTCAACTAATCTATTGTACTTTTCAGTTTTGCTTTAGAGTTTCAAAAAGTACGTCGACATGGACCCAGCAGTCTGTTTTCTTTAGCAGTAGAATGATGCAGATAATTCTGCTAGCAGTTTTCACTGTGAAAATGTATGGAATCGTCTTGTCACAGTTGAACTAAAAAACATCTATTATAAGGTTGCAGAGATGCTCTTTGCGATCACTGTGATACATAACAAGTCTCTATAATAAGAAAGTGTAGGTAATGGTGAAAAAAAAAAGAAAACAAAAAGGGCTGCACAAAATTCAATAATATGTTAATAGTGGCTTTTTTAGGGTTGTGGGGTTATATTTTTTCTTTTTCTCTATTTTTTGAAATTAATTTAATGAAGTTACACTGTTTTCAGTTAGAACAAAATAAAACCTATGGGGAAATAAATACTAGCCATAAAAAAATATTCTTCACTGCCCTGGCCAGTTTTTGCTCAGTGATTAGAGCAGCGGCCTGCAGATCAATGAGTCGCGGGTTCGATTTTAGCCAAGGACATGTACCTCGTTTGCGGTTTGTCCGCGGCCCTGGTCAGGATCGTACGGGAGGCAGCTAGTCAATGTGTCCCTCTCACATGCATGTTTCTCCCTCTCTCCCTTTCTCTCCCTCCCACTCTATCTGAAGATAAATAGAAAAATATCCTCGGGTGAGGATTAAAAATAAATTTTTTTTTTAAATATATTTTTCACTGTTTTTGAGAATCATCTCATAAATTTGACAGGTAGTATAGTCATTTTCATTTGTAAATTTATTGTTATATAGCTTTATGAATGACGTAATTGCTAGCCAAATCAGAACATTTTGTATATTGTCTTTTTAAAAATTTTGATATGATTTTTTTACTTTTAAAAGTAATGCCTGATGTATATCTTTTGTTCTTGTCATGTGAAATACTTTGCCCCCCAAAATGTTTTGGCGTAAGGGTGTCTTATCTCCCCCTTCTGCTCTCTGGCTTCCTCCTCTTCATCTCCCTTTGATTATCTCCCTGTCTCAGAATTACATTTTTCCAGAGTTTAGCTCATAAATAAATATAGCTAATTTAATTCCTATCAACCATTTAATGCAATTAAGGTTAACTGCTATTGGTAGAAATAATCAACACAGAACAAAATGGGCAACACTAAAATCAAACAGTAAATTTTGTGACCAAAATTGACAGAAGAATCAAATCTTAACAAATTTTCTTCTGCAAAATTAATAGAAAAAATTTCATAGAGTGAGAAGCTATTCTTAATAACATTTGATATAAAAAATATCAGTACAGTATATCTTTAGTATAAATTATAAATAGAAAATAATTAATCCCAATAAATAATTTTGCTAAAATTGAATAATATAAAACATTGGAAACTTTAGGTGTGGTGTTCAAGGAATTAAATTGACTAAAGAGAATTCATTCCAGATTGTTTTTTTCTTGATGAAACTTTATCAGTATTGGAATAATTCTGATTAAACGGCATATGTTTAAAATAACCCAGGGGTGAAAGTATCAGGGTTCAAATGCTTTTGAGGTCAAACAGCAGAATTAGAATATTCCATAAACTTCATCAGACTACAAAAGTAAGATTCTAACTTTTAAAATTTATTTGGGCTCTCGATTATAACTTGAGACATTTAAATCCTCTTTACGGCCTAACAGAAGAAAGGTAACGGAGAGAAAGAAGTTCACCTACAGACAGTAGAGAGAAAACGTTGCCCTTGCTACAGTATATTTGACCTGAAGAAAGTTTGCTATTACAGTAAAAGTATGTAGCCTGTGATAGTCCTGTGTGGCCTGAGAATTAGAATGGATTTAGGAAGTCATCTCTATCCCCAGATGCTGAACTATCTGTTTCAGTATAATAATTCAAAGAATCTTTGGGAAGAAAGTGGATCTTGAGTTCTTCATGACATGATTCTCCATATAGCTCATATGCCAAATTAACCTCAAAAGTTAAAATTTATTTTGCCTCTGCTCAACGAAAATAGTATAGAACATTTTTTCATATATGACAAATAAGGCCTTGGAATGTTTTATTAAAAATATAGGTTATGTAGGTTCAAAATAGTTTTTAAATGATCGATAATTTGGTAGTGCATTTCCCGTTTCATTCTAACTTATGCATTTATTCTTTCAGATCTTTATACATCTAAATGACATTTATTCTGTCATGGGAATTCCTGTGTTCAGGTAGATATTATATTCCAAGCTTCCCGTTTGTACATTAGGAGAGTTTGTAAAATTAAGAACTGTATGGTTTTTATTTATAGTATGAAACATTATACAGCAGAATGGGCTAAAGGCAAAGCAGTTGAGTTCTTTACTTTAGCCGGTCAAGTGTTTCCATGGAGCTTAGTGGATATGATTTGATCTGACCAGTTAGAGCTATGAAAGATTTTATCACAATAATCCTCTGATTACATGAGTCAGACTGAAAATTATATCTGATTATTTCTATTATTGAGTGAGTTTTACAGGCCCATATTTAAGCTAAAAATTTCAGTCTGTTGGCATCATGGAATTTTAATTAAAATCGAAAATAGAGCACAATTCTTAAAATGCACCTTGAACATGAACTGTGTACAGCTGTACCACACTGTACGCATGTATAAGAACCATGGACTTCAGTTCTACCTTCTCAACAGATTAACTGCAAGTTTGGGCAGAGTATCATATTTCTCCACTATAAAGTCAGGAAAATAATAGCACCAACTTTATTGCTTTGTGGTTGGGATTAAATGAGATGACCTACATGAAAATGCTTGGTACTATTTCTAGGACACAATAAGTGTTGAACAAATTTCAACTGCTTTATTTCTGAAACAGATCAGCAAGTATGGGGGGAAGGGAAAACATTTATTAGAGGAAGATTAATTCAATTAATTTCAGTTGAAATATCTAATAAGTACTTATTATATGCTAAACATTGTGCTAGATATCAACATTCAAAGATGAGGGAGATGGTTATTAAGTTCAAGGAATTCAGTTTAGTGGTAGGACAGATAGATGATAAATACTTGACTATAGTCAGAAAAGGGGGCCTAACGTGATGGAGGAGGGTAAGCAAAAGAGCATAGAGGAGAATCACTTAATGAATCACTTAAATGGAGAATGCAGGAGCATCACTTAAATGGAGAACACTAAGGAAAGGTTCCCCAAGTGGGCAAGAGAAGGAGAGGACCTTACAAGCAAGGGTTTGCATGTGCAGAGGCCTGGGGATATGAGAAAGCTTGATTTCTGTGAGGACAGCAAGTATTTCCAGTATACATGGGGCAAGGGACACACTGGAGAGGCAGAAAATGAGGCCGAGCAATCAGAAGCAGGCCATGAAGGGTCTGGTACGCGGTGCTGAACAACTTGCATTTTATTCTAAAAGCAGCGACATGAAGCAGCAGAGTGATGCGATGAGATTTGTGATTTTTCAACTATTGCCAAGGAAATTATATTTTTAAATGAAAGGGAAATAAAAAGAAAACAGAGGTTTAAACTCTTACAATAGTTCAGGCAATAAATGATGAAGAGCTGAACTGAGGCAAAACTAGGATAACTAAAAGGAGGCCATGAATTCTATACAAAGTTAAGGAACCTAGAATAATTGCCAGATGCCTGATTCGGACAACTAGTGGAGATACTCGCATCAGTCACTGAGATAGAAAATGTCGGAAAAGTAGTGCGTTTGGTGAAAAATGTCTGAGTCGATATTTAAAGTTATAGCTCAGGAGTTCCAGCGACAAGTCGAAGCTGGAGATGTAGATTAGGTTCCCCAATATATAGATGATAAGTGAAGAAATATATTGTGATATAAATACAGAGAAAGGATTGTGCTCAGTTTACATCTGTTGACTTTGCAGTACTCTAGGTAAAAAGTGTCCAAACACACATTTAAAAATAAAGATCTGGGATTCAGGTGACAAGGCTAGGCTAGAAATGTAGATAAAACTGTCTTCATCTTGGTAATAGATGGTATGTAAGAGAAGAAAGAAGAAATGTATCTATGTGGAGAAGAGCATGAAAACTACATTTATTTTTGTATTATGTAAAAGTCATCTAAAAATCTGATTAAACACATTAGCCAGATTATATGAAAGTAGAGAAGTGTTTTTATTTTCAAGAAGTTAATTTCTGAACACTTTCTTCTTAAAAAATGTATTCAGTTGATATAATGGGCCCTCTTGTTGAAATAACAGCTGATAATTTGTCCAAGTTTACAAAAAATAACAACACATTTACTTTGGTCACATGTTAATATGGTTGGCTCCGATAAAATAAAACCTCTTTTGGTAAAAATATACACGTAATTGTCAAAACTCTCAAAGGTTCTACATTAAACCCCTGATGCTTAGAAAGGCACTTAGCAGTTTATATGGACATAGACAGGTTTCCAAACCAAGTCTTTGTTGGTACCTAGAGTGAAAAATAATCTCTCAATTCTGATTTTAACGAATATGTTTTGTAGCAAGACAATTGCCAAGCCTAGCCTATAGTATCAAGATTTATTAATCAAAATATTTTCTAGTCATTCCACCTGCAAAGTTTACATCCCAGATTCTAAATCTATGGACATAGTACGGTCTACCATGTGAATTATTTTCTGAAAAACCTTTTAAAAAACAAACTTCCATGGGTTTACCATGCAGAGCTTCCTCATTGTAACAGTAAATATACAGTTATACTATTTTATTTGAAAGAGATAACCTCATGCAATTATAAGATTTTAAGAGGCTTACAATAAATACACACAAAACAGGGTGACTTACAGTCAAAGACAGATCAGAAACAAAATGATGAAAGACACAGTTTGGAGAACACTGTCGCTTTGTATAATGTTCAGAGAAGAGCCTGCTCTGGTTTTGGAATAAGCCTACTCCCAAAACAACCAAGCACTAGTTCTTGAAATCATACCTTCATATCTTACCAACAAATTATATAAATGAAATAGAAAAGTGCATTGAAATTTCTAAGGAAATGCTTGTTCATTGCATTAAACACATAGAAACAGTATTTTGAAATTTTCTATCAAATCTGGAAACACTTAGAGTAGCACTGATGAGGTGGAGGATGAAGGATGAAGTGGTACATAATGGAGACCAGAGAGCTCATTTGGGAATGTCTGCTTCATGCAGACACGGCAATGTCATGCTTCATTTCATCTTTTCAGAAAGATGCAAATGAGCAAAAAGCAAACTTACAAAAGGGACTTTTTATAGAAAACCTATTTCAAGAGTTAGTATCCATTCAGTCGTACTTCTCATGCTACATCTCTCACAAACAGCATGTTCTTCCTGATGACTCCAGGTCAGCAAAAGGTCTCTTCCGTATGGGAAAACAGGGAAGCATTTAAATACTTGAGCAAAATTTCCTTCATATGTGATTACAGTTTTACAGATTAAACACAAAAGGGTTTAAATTTCCCTTATGTAAAATGTTTACCTTTCTGAAGTACTACACCAACTGGTCGAACAAGATGCCAACTAGAGAAGGTATTTTTGTAGTAAGGTTGAATACTCTCAACTTAGGGAATATCTTAGCGTGTGTTGCGTGAACATGAAAAGATGATTCACAGATACAGCAGGTTAATCATTTTTATTTCTATCAGGTTCTTCAACTTACAGTAATAATGGATATAGCATCAGGTTCTTTTTTCTTTGTAGGGTTCCTTTAGCCAGCAGAGCTTACATCAAGACAGCAGGATTGAGGTCTACTGTAGCGTGGGCAATGGCCTCTGTTGCTGAAATTAAGGTAAGAAAACTGTTTTCATTCTTATCGATATAGTAGCAAAGTCCTTTCAGTAATTAACTTACAGTGTCTCTTACTTACGGACATCTTAGTTGCTTGCTTGCTTTTCTTTTCTCTTTCTCTTTCACCATTTTCTTTGGCTGGTTTTCTTGTTGCCATTACCCTTAGGAAGTTCTGCAGTGATATGTTTTTATATATTGTTGAACTTATGAGAGTAATTTGCCAATGAAAAAGCTGGCTCAAAAGATAGTCACATTTTATTCTCATTCTTTGTGTCACAATCACATGGCCTAAAAATTCTGTACTTCTTAAAATTTAAGTTTTTTTCTGTGACCAAGATCTTGATCAATTTATATAAATGTTTCACGGACATAAGAAAAAAAGGTTCATTTTGTAGTCAGTGTCTTTGCTATCTTTGCTTACTAATTTACTCTCTGCTTGATTTTGAAAGAAGTATTTGAAATCTCATTGATTTTTTTTAAATGTTTCCATTTTTTTGCCTTTTTTTATTCATTAATTTATTTTTGTTACAGATGTTTCTCCTTTTTCCCCCATTGACACCTTCCTCCCAACCCCCCCATTGTCGTCTCTGTCCATAAGTGTTTGCATTTTCGTTAGTTACTGCCTATGTAGTTCTGTGTATACACACCTCCTCTTCTGCTTCACGCATGTGCCTTTCTGTTGTTACCAGAGTTCTCTTTATCTCGAGTAGTGAGTTAAAACCTAAATTGCCCCATCTGTTATTAATATTTCTTTGACCCTTCCTTATTTTAAGTGCATTTTTGACACACAGCTGTTTGTATCCCACTCTGATGGTCCCAGGCATCGATGAGAGAATTCGGTATTATAGCACACACCTGATTGTATTTCTTTTATTTTATTCTGTTTATAACTTCTTGTAGTTTACGCTTTTATTTTTCCTGGTTTGACCAAGTTACTTCATAATCATTTCATTGTTCTCCCTGAGGTTGGAGATTCTACTTTATTGTTCTAGTCTATGAATGATTCCCTTTCCCAGCTCTCTAATTAAACACTAGGGCTCTGCTATTATTTTAAAACAAAGTATCTGCTCCTTCCTCTGTCAAGACAGTTTTACCACCAAGATATCCTAGTCTTCCCCTCTTCCCTGTTAGGAGATGAGACCTGTAGAGTACCGTTTTCTCTCCTTGTCCCGCCTTGACTCCTCCCTACAGTGAGATCTTTGAAACATTTCATCTGTCACTCCCAACCCCCAAGTACTAGATTGAACTAAATTAGTTATCATGTGTCAGATTTCTCTTAAAATATGTCCCTTCTGTTTCAAAAGTTCTTAGCACTACTATTCCACAGCCTGTCCTTAACCATCAAGATAGAATTGTGTATAACAAACACGTTTCTGTGCAAATACAAAGATATATTGCAGGGTATGTCACTCCTCACTGTGGGTCCTCCCATTGCCTTTCCCCATTCGAGGTCTCTGCTCTGGTTTATTTATTGCTTCAGCGAGGTCTTGTCTTAGGTGTTTTCCTCACACGTGGTGTTTGGATTTCTGTGTATCCCCAGACCTCGTCCTTTCATCCTGGGTGTGCCCACCCTGGCTTGGGTTGCGGTCCTTTCTCTCGGATGTCCTTAGGTGCTGGCCCGTTGTCCTGTAGCTGCTGGTGCAGCTGAGCCGTCGGTGCCAGCACAGTTTCTCTCCATTTACAGCTTCTTGTTCTTTCTGCTCAGAAGCTTGTGAGGCTTTTCTCTTTAGTCCTGTCAAGTTCAGGGATATTACCAGAATGTACTTCTGTAAGTGTCTTTTCTATCAGCCCAAAACTCAGTGATTCTGACTGCCTGGGTTTAATTCTGCCTCCATCACTTTCTGGCTGGGAAATTTTGGGCAAGATACTTAACATCTTCACGCCTCAGTTTCTCATTTGCACGATAAAAAGAATAATCTCATAAAGTCATGTAAGAATCAGTTGAATTAGCATTTATCAAGTGATTAGAACAGTGCCTGACATTAGAAAGTGTATAAATATTAGCTGCTGCTAGAGTAATAATTATAGTTATAATACTTATTTGGAATATCTAATGATTATAACAATTTTATTATTATTTCTCTAGCTCAGGCACTTTTTCTCATTAACTGCTTTGCATTAGTGACTTTAACCTTAAGCTACTTTTGTTTCTGCCTCGGGAATTTTCTCTCTCAGGGCATTCTGTTTCTTTCCATTAGGTCCCCTCTGGCTCTGACTGAAGCCTGGATGTCCGCTGAGCACTCTGCTTCCTCTGTAGACATACCGAGGGCCCCTGGCCTGGCAGCGGGGTAGGTGCCCTGCTTGCTCCTCGTCGTTCCTTCTGCCGAAAGCCTCTCAGTGCCTTTGAAGCAAATACCATCAGTTTATCACCGTCAAGTCTAGGTCTCTTCCTATCAGTCCTGTAGAGCAGGGGCCCTTATTCCTGCTGCAACTCTTCATGATCTCAGCATTCATTCCATAACCTGACCCCTCAAGGTCACAACCTAGACCTGGGCACACTCCAAGGGAATGCCTTCCAAAAATCTGTTTCATGAACCCTGCTCTTAACCACCTTCTCTTTGCTGGTCACATCCTCCAGCACCCTAACACCATTCATGAACCCCTTGGGACCGCCAGTCATTGGACCCTACCCCTGCCCATTGCTTACCACTGCCCATCACTCCCTCACAGCTTGGATTTTATGTTCTACCATGACAGCCATTTCCTTGCCCACACTTTTAACTCTCTTGATTCTTATTTGACTTAAATAGTGGAATCAGAAGAGAACTTGAACACGTTCTCTTCACCAAATCCACCAATGTGTCAGAATCTGCCTACACCGTTGCCTTTTCTCCACTCTGATAAGTGAACTTCCCTTGTTTCACTCTGTGACCTGACCTGTGGGCTGGACTTTAGTCCCTCTTCCCTATTGAAGGACTTGCTTTCTACTGGGTCTTCTCATCAGCCGTACACTGGCCGTAGTATCTCACAGCTTCCTCCAAACCTCCTCCTGACCCTCGTGCTCCTTCAGCCACCACCCCGTCCTCTGATTCCTTTTACAGAAAACTTACAACTAGCTGTCGTACTTGCTGTCACTCCTCCTCCTCCCACTCTCTCCTGCCCACTCCATCGGGCTTTCCCACCAGCACTCCACCGAACCCGCCCATCTCACACGCACCCGCCAGCACGCGGACACCGCCGGCACCCTCCCGGAAATGGTTTTCTGCACTTTGCTTTGGGAAGTCACTCTGAGCTCTCCTCCTCCGTGAGCATCAGCTCTCAGCATGCATTGCCGAGTCTTCATCTGCCAAGTGTCTGTACTTAGATAGCCGGGGTCCAACCCATAGACGTTCTTTTTTAACTTCTCTCAATTCCTGGATGACTCATCCAGTTCTGGTGCTTTATATACCATCCATACACTAACACTGACTGCTCCCAAATTTATAGCTACTCTGAACCTCTCCCCTGAACTCCAGACTCATAAGTCCAGGGATTCTCTTGGTCTCCATAGTTGGCCTAGGAGGTGTCTCAACATTAACATGCCCAGGATTGTGCTCTTGTCTCCTTTGAAGCTTTTCCTCCCCAAATCTGCCCATGTCAGGAACAGGCACCTCTGCTCTTCCAGATGCTCAGGTCAAAATCTTTGGTCATTTCAGACTGTTGTCATTCTTTATCATTCCACCTCCAGTCAAACCTGTTTGCTCCACCTTTAAAATATATCCAGAATCCAACCACTTCTCACCACTTCCACCAATACCACTCTTAATTAAGCTACCGTCATCTCCTGGATCCCATAACCAGCCTCCCTGTTAACACCCTTCCCTTCAGTTCTATTCTCAACAGATCATCTACAATGATCCCTTTGAAATGTAATGTTTTGTTACTTCTCTGCTCAGAACCCTCCGTCCTTCAGAATAGAACCAGAATCCTTACAGTATCTACCAGAGCTGACCAGGGTGGGAGTGATTAGTATTTGTTCCCCAAATGTCTTATTCTCTTCCCAGGTGCAGATAGAATTACACTTTCTCAGCCCCTTGACATTGGGTGTGTCATGTGACTGACATGCTTAGCCAGTTAAATGTTTGGTAGACATGATGTGTGTCACTTATAGATGGCACCTTTAACACCCAGTGCATAATTTGTCATCCTGATTTTCCCTCTGCACAGTGATGGCAGTGCTCCAGATGTTGACCACTTGATCAATTTGACTTCCAGAGTAAGAAGCAGAAGCCCCGGTGCCCTACTGTGGGCATGTACCATGAGGTTACATGGTGTTTTAAACCTCTAAGGTTTGAGATTGTCCCTACAGGCAGCATAAGCCAGCCCATCTTGATGGAATCGCCTGCCTCCCTCTGATGTGATCGCCACATTTCCCCTGCTCCCTGATCCTTAAACATGCCAAGCGAGTGCTTGCCTACCTGAAATTCCTAAAGTGTAAAAGGGACCTTTACTCCTAAAGTATCGATTCCTCAGGTTTTAGGTTTCTTTTATAATACCTATTATAAGAGAGTTAATAGCACCAAATCAATATTTCTGTCTGTAGGCTGGTGCATTTGTTTTAGATCCAATGTGTGGACTCGGAACAATACTTTTAGAAGCTGCTAAAGAATGGCCGGTGAGTTCTAAACTTTGGTAAACTAAGAAATATATTTACTTTAATTGGTATATGTATGTTCATTTAACAATTATTTAGAATTGATTGTCTTTTGGGGATTATTATTATAATTGTATCAGTCACTATTTACTATTCTCAAAAGGCTTACAAAGGGTTAAATGGCTATGTCATTTTTTTAATGGTATGATAAATTTAGCAAGATATGAGTAATGCCAATTAGTCATGACAGACTATGCTAATCCCCAAATTCTTTAGGCACTTGTAACTGTAAAATATTAATAGATTTTTAAATTTCAACAAAAATGTTTGCTATTGAATATCATTTTAAAGAAATACTATACATTTGTTTCAACCTGAATGAAAAATTCATTGATTTCATTTTTATCATTTGTGAAAATAGCAGTAGGTTTTCTGAACTACAGAAAATATCTGATAATTGTATTTATACTTAAAATATGAGTGTCTTTCCTCGTAGGATGTGTACTATGTGGGTGCTGACGTCAGTGACTCACAGTTACGAGGTGCGTGTGACAATCTGAAAGCTGCAGGCCTCACGGGTAAAGTTGAGTTACTTAGAGTCTCTGTTATAGGTAAGACATTAAAAATGCAACATTTGGGGAAATGAACATATGTAAATATGTACCCCTCTGGATAAGCCCATTTTTCAGCCTTATACAGGCCATCACCATTTGTAGATGCAAAGGCAGGAGGGAGCCGTTTGAATGACAGCTGTCTAGGAGCTTTCAGTCTCGGGTAGAGGTGCAGTGAGCTCGAACATGAGAATCTCAAGGGCAGAGTTAACGGTGTCTACCCTACGGGAATACTGACTGGGTGAGTCGGAATCATGGCAGGTGGGGTATAGTTATGACAGGCAGTGATGGACTCCCCATCTTATGTGGCTGGGATGCTTTTGATGGCCTGGACATCTGTGCCAGGGATCACACTGGAGCACTGAGAAACTGCATCCCAGCCGGACCCACCGCCGTGTTGACCTTGGGTCTCAGTACCAGCTAGAAGAACAGGTCAGCATTAGATAATTTGGCCTTTACCCCAGGCTTTCTCATTCAAAGGCTGTCTCACCTTGAAAGCGACCTTTAACCTCTCTGAACTTTAGGGATAATAATAATAATACCTAACCAGCAGGGTGTTGTAAAGATGCAATTAGTCTCAAGTTCAATTCAGTTAGTCGCAATGCACAGTTCCCGAGGTCCTTAGGTGCCGCCAGGAAGACAGCTGGAGCAAGGGGGGGGGGTTGTTCAGGCGCCAGGCAGGTGGTTTCAGGGCGGTGTCAGGGGAGTGGGCCTTGCTTCAGAGCCCCACCTTGGGCACCATGGAATGTCAACCGAAGGTCATTGGCAGCAATCCAAATGCCAACAGGAATCCCCAATTAGGGGTGTGGTAAAGAAGTAAAGTTTAGTGCAGACAGCTCCAGGGTAAAACAGCATGGCTGGGGAACAGTTGGCTAGTGCTACAACACAGCCCCGTGGACACAGCAGGCTGTGAGGCCGCCTGGGCCCCTCGCTGGGCGGCTCTGCTCCTGGATGGTCTGTGCCCGCCCACTCCGCGCTCTGCTCCCACAGGTGTCCAGTGTTTCAGCGCCACACAGGGGAACGGCCTTTAATCTTCAGTGGAAAGTCTGCTCATTTCAAGTCTAAGTTTTCTTGTGTACAGAGGAATGAGTGGAAAGTATAATAAGTAGAAAGTGAAAAATACACTCAGAAAATATGCTTGTTAAGATTGGGTGGATAACCTTACGACGATCTAATTTCTGAGACAAAAATGTAAAGATGAGAGAGAAATTTAGATTTCATAGTCAAACACAATGTTTAATTTTACTTAATGGTAAAATTCGTCTTTTTGATTATTGATTGTTTTACCTCTTCTCCAGGCTTAGGGCTAGGTAGATGTGCTTAACATTTTGGGTCCTTTTAAAATTCAAGCTATGGATCATCTCCCTTAAAAATAAACAGATCTACACATGCAAAGTTTTATATACAACTATGAAAAAGGAAGTGAAAATTATGGAATATAATTTTGTAAAAGGTTTTTCTAGACAACTTAATGGATTTCTTCTTGGGTCTGGCAATTTTCTAGTCATGTAATATGTTTAGAGAATTGAAGTTTCTGGTTAATTTAAAATTCTGCTTAACTTATATTATACTTTATTATACCTGAAAAACCAGTATTTAAAAAACAGAATATAATTATTTTACCATTTATCATCAGTAATTCTGGAAGCCTTTTAGAAACTTGTGATTTTTTAGAAATAATGTTAGCAATCCTAAATTTTATTTAATATGCAAAAGTAATCCTGGGTACTTTGATTTTCTCATATTTAGGTTGTAAATACTTGAACATACTGCATAAGGTTCTCTGATTTCTGTATTTCAGAATTGCCACTGCCTTCAGGAAGTGTCGATGTTATTATTTCTGACATCCCTTTCGGGAAAAAGTTTACGTTGGGAAAAGACATCAGAAGCATTCTACGAGAAATGGAAAGGTAAGGTATTGAATTTATTTCCATAATTTTGAGCTATTGGACATTTAACCAAAATATAGCTCCCTTCAGTTAAGAGTTGATTGCATTTTAGTAATTTCCTAGAGTTTTTGTAGCTTAATTTTCTAAGGTTTTAAATCAGAAGCTTATAACTGAAATAAATAGTTATTCCATCTCATCTTACACATTTCATTCAGAAAAAAAAAAAGTTTATTTTTCATTATTGCCTGAAATCTGAGTCTCTGAAAATAGTGATCTACGCTTCAGTCACTGAGCTAGGTGATTTACATATTTACTTCTAGTCATCACAGAAACCCTGCGTCCTATGTGTTAATCCCCCAGACTTCAGAGATGGGGAACTGGTACCCAGAAGGATTAACTTCCTCGGGATCACAGAGTGAGGCTGCATCTGTACTTTCCTGATCATTTACTTTGATAGAGGAGAGAACTCAGAACACATAGAGGAATGAAAGGACGTGAGGAAGCGGTCGGTTCCTATTAAGTTGCCTCAGCTGAGCATTTGATAGAGCAGGACAACAGAGATGTTCAAGGGCCAGAACAGAAGCCGTGTCACCAACGGAAAAAGTGGACCATGTGGGCTTGGGTGGGAAAATCCAGCCATGAAGTCTCAGGTCAACTAAGAGTCATCTCTCCTCCCTACCAGCTGGTGCTCCTAACTTCTTTTTGGATTGTCTTATTTCTAAGCAAGCTGCCGCGTTATGCAGTTAACTAACTCTTGTTAGGTTACCCGAGATCTCTGTCTGGGCAGCACCTATAATTTAGACACTTCCTGAGCTCTTGTGCTTCCTTCTGCCTGATATGACTTTCTCCTCGAGCAGATATTGCAACCCTGGCTTCACAGTGAAATAATTTCAGGAGCTTTTGAAAAACATTGATACCCATTCTCTTTTTTATACTCCTCACCCGAGGATATTTTTCCATTTATCATTAAATGGAGTGGGAGGGAGGGGGAGAGAGAGACAGAGAAACATCGACGTGATGGAAACACATCAACCAGTTGCCTCCCACACAACCCGACCAGGGCCAGAGACAAACCACAACTGAGGTACATGCCCTTGACCAGATTGAACCCGCGAGTCATTGGTCCACGGGCCGACGCTCTAACCACTGAGCAAAACCGGCCAGGGCTTGATGCCCATTCTTCACCTCTCCCCACCGAGGCTCTGATTTAATTGTCAGTATTCTTTAACCTCACCCAACCTCTTCTGTCGTGCAGCCAGGGTTAATAACCAGAGCCTTTGCACCCAACTAGGTAATTCACCAGCTATACTCTTAAGGCAGCTCATGGTGAGATACTAATATGTGTGAGCAGTGACTTACATTTAATGTAGAACTTTCCAGAAATAATGGCTTAACCTAACCGACAATTGAACACTGTATTTTAGACATCTCCACGAATCAGTGCAGGGCAATATTTTGAGCAAACAGTTCTTTCTGTGCTAGTAAAACTATATGAGCCTGACTTTCTCTAGCTTGGTTTTGGTTCTTTGGATAACGGAAAATGAGACAGTAATTGATATGACTGCCCTCACATTGTGGCAGTCAATTTAAATATGTGTCTAAGAAGCAGGACGATTCATTGTTTCCAGATCCGGTCCCCCCTTCCCCGGACACTTTTGGGGGCACTGGGCTGTGGCTGCGAAGAGGTCGGAGCCCTGCCCGTGCGGGGCTCGCATTCCAGGGCGGGCAGACAGGTCAGCCGCCAGCAAACAGGGTCACTTCCCATCGCAACTGACGTACGAGGAAATCAAACGGCATTTTGCCAGAAAGAAGCAGGGGCTCCCTCAGATTGTCAGGCGAGGCCTCTCCGAGGAGCGGGTCGTTGAACTGGGCCTGAGCAGTGAGCAGGCGCACACAGGAATGAGTGTCAAGTGCAGGCCGAACAGCGAGGTCAGATGTTCTAAGACAAGACGCTCGTTGGTCTGAGCCACCGAAGGGAGGTCAGTGCGCAGACCGTGGCAAGAGAGGGCAGCGAGCAGTCGGTGGGAAAGGTGGGTGAGGGCCGGATCGCGGAGGAGTGTGGAATTTATTTGAAGTACAGTGGCAGAGAGTGAGCAGGGGTTTGTGCTCGATTTCTGTGTGGAAACGGGGCGGGGGGTGCCAGAGTGGGGGGACCAGGCAGGAGATCGGGGCAGTAGTGCAGCAGGAGCTGAGGATGGGGATGAAGCAGATGCGGTGTCCCTTAGGGACAGATTTGTGTAGATTGGCTGATTGTCCTGGTGAGGGAAAGCTCCTTCAGCTGCAGGCGTCTTTGCGGGGTATGGGGGATCCCCTTTAACTGTTGGTTCTCTGGCTGTCCCCTGGTTTCCTTTCCTACACACCGAACTGCTTGAGAGTAGTCTACACTTCACTTCTCTGCTCCTCGCCTCCCAGGCCCCCCGATTCCAGAGACCGGCAAGTACGAGTGCTGCCTCCAGGCTCACTGGTGACTTCTTACACTCCCAGTCACTTGTAGTCCTGTGGCACCTGACACTGTTGAAAGCATTCCCTGCTTGTACTCCTCTGGCTTGGATGGCATCACTTCTGTCTAGACTTCCCCTTAGGGTTGTATTTCATGGGCTCTTCCTCCTCTGTCCTTCCTTGTTAAGTCTCTGTCCCCGGGCCTCCTTCCTCTTCTCACTGTGTACTGTCACCCCAGATCATCGTGTCCACCACTGTGGCTTTAGCTACCATTTTCTGTTGAGAACCCCAAACCTCCAGGCTGTGTGTCCAGCTGTCTACTGGAATCCACACTGACATCCAAACAGTCCTTCCTCCCTCCTCCCGCCACCCTCGGACTCACCCGGTGCCCGACTTCTCTCGGAGCCTCTTCTCCCGGCTGATGCCTTCTGTGCCTCCAGCGCCCTCCCTGGCTCCAGGCCTGGGTAGCACTCGGCCTAGCTCACTCCTGCTGCCTCCTAACTCACAGGGCAGGTTTGCACCCGCCCACGGGCCGCTCCCCTGTTCAGTAGGTCAGTCATTACTGTTTCCACGTAAGTACTATGCCGGCTTAGGTCAAATGATGAAGCGAGTTCTCCTCGGCAATCTTTTTCTAATCCTTTGTTCGTGTCCTCATTCTTTCCTGGTGGCTTTCTTCTGCCATCAGCCAATGGCCTTGAATATACGCTGATTCTTTAGGATTTTTCCATTTGCCTTTCCTTTCTTACAGTCATTTATTAGAATATTATTATAAATTACTTTGAGGCTTGCCTTTTAACTAGAGTAAAAATAGATAATTAAAGCAGATTTGTACTAGTGAATCCATAATTACTATAATGAATATGCATTATGGAAGATACTGCCTAATTATCAAATCCTTGTATTTAAATAGATAAAATTAAATTTCAAATTAAAAACACCAAATATTTTAAATAAAGTGGGATTGTTTGTTATCTGAAAAGAAGGAATTGCTCACACCAGTGTTTTTCAGAGTGCTTCACGTGGGCGGGACCCTCGTGCTGTTGCTCAGCGAGGACCACCGCAGGCGCCTGGGGGCCCGTGAAGAGCACAGCGTCCCCCGGGATTCCAAAGGCAGCCACGCAGATGAGCCTGAAACGGAAAAGTGCGTGATTCCCAAAGAAAAAAATGGCACATCAGAGGCAGTGGCATCTTCACTGGAAGCCAATACCCAGGAATGCTTACACGAAATGCTACCCTTTGGCTCCTTGGTGCCCGTGGAATGCTACAAAGTTAGCCTCGGGAGGACAGATGCATTCATATGCAAATATAAGAAGGCGGACTCTTCTGGACTGTAGCTGGCCAGACACAGGTTCGTGTCAGCCTCCAGGAGAAGGGTGAGCTCCAGGGTCCTGATAGTGCCACAGAGTTCTGAGCAGACAGATTCCCCCAAGACAGGGGTGAATTTCTGCTTCGGGCTCTAAAAGGTTTAATGTTTCTGACAAAGAACAGTTAATAAATATGTAAACTAAAGCGCTCTGAAACGTTGGCTCTGTGGGAATAGGGCAAGTTGCACTCTGCCTGCAGCGTTTCTGAGCAGAAACCGCAACGTCACAACCAAAGCTTTCAGAGGTTCACAGCATGTCAAAATCATCACAAGGTTGCTAATGTTTTAACTGTCAGAATTTTTTGAATTTAGAAACCTTTATGTTAATTCTTTTGATATTGAACTTAATTTTTGAACCTGTAATATTTTTCTCCATTGGAATGAAAATTTTATGTACAATACATTTTACATATTATATGTCTCATGTAAAACATCAGTGGGAATAAGAACAATCTGAATTAAGCCAATATCCTCCAACATGGTAGAAAGTAAGAATTTGCTTTTTTTCTAAAAGCATTAATAAATTATTACCTCATTCTTTTATAAATTAAATGCATTCCTTGTGTTCACTACCTAAGAGGAAGAAGAAACAGGAAGTTGATGAAAATATGTTTTTTTCCCCCAATAAACTAATGTAGTAGTTTAGTTTCTCGGCTGCTTTAGTAGCACTGAACAACCTTCTCCAATTCGGGGGATTTCTCACCTTGTGAATCCCATCTCTCTAGAGCAGAGACAGGAAGCCTGTTTTCCAGTGCTGGTGAGGCGTGTAACCTAGGCCCAGTGTCAGGTCGGCTGGTCAGAGTCGGGCTACTGGGGCCCAGATGGTAAATGGAGTTTTTACCTGAGAGCACCTCACAGTAAGCTCAGTGGGACCTGAGCCTATCACGTATTCATACCAGTGTATAGCGCATACCTGCTGTCTGCCAAGGCTTTGTTCTAGGCCCTTGGATCACATCATTGAACCAGAAAAATACCCTGCCCTCATAGGACTTAAACCTTCCAGTGGGAGAAACAGAGAAGAAACAGTAGGCATTGTAGGCACTGCAGCTGATGAGTTAGAAGGTGGTAACTGACGGAGGGAAAGCAGCGTCAAGTACTTGGGGAGTACAGGATGAGGGGCAGAGTGTGCCACGTGTTTGAATAAGCCAAGCCTCACTGAGTACATGAGATGCCAGCCAATATTTAAAGAACGGGGAAGAGTGTTCCGGGCAGATGGGGCAGCCGGTGCGAAGGCCCTAGAGCCGGAGAGTGCCTGCGGGGCCTGAGGGGCAGCAGAGGCAGCAGAGAGGGCGGGCGGCAGGGGCTGGAGACTGCGAGAGTGGGGGTGGGGACGGCGGGGAGGCTATATAAGGCCTTGGAGACCTTTATTTTGACTTTGACTCAAAGCCGCTGGAGAGTTTTGAACAGGTAGCAATCCAATGTACATTTTGCAGGATCACTATGACTGCTGCATTGTGACTTGGTTGTAGAGGGGCAGGAGTGGAAGTAGAGACCAGCTGGGAGTTTTCTGCAATAATCCAGACAAGAGAAAACCTTAGCTTGCCCCACGGTGGTAGCAATAAAGGTGTAAGAGGCAGCAGGATTCTGGAGGTATTTTCAAGGTAGAACCAGCAGGATCTGCTGGTGTGTTTGATGTGTGCGCAGTGTGATAGATGGAGAAGAGGCAGGAATGACTGCAAATTTTGGCTAAACCCTGGAACAATGGAGTTTCCACCAAATGAGAGGGGAAAGGCCACGAGAGGGGCAGGTTGGGTGGGAAATGTCGGAAGTGCGGTTTTAGACGCTCTTTTGAGATGTATGTTAACGGCAAGTGGAGATTTGAGTAGGCAATTGAATGTATGAGGACGCAGTCTAAGAAAAAGGTCTGCTCTGGAGATACAAATTGGGGTTTTCAGCACATGGGCGCCAGGAAACTGCATGGGATCACCCAAGGACTGTGGGAGAGAAAGGAAGCGGAGCAGGCGGAGCCCTTGGTGTCTCCAACACTAGGAGGTCGGGAGAAGGGGTGGGATCTGCCGGGGAGACCTGGGAGGGTCAGGTGAGGCAGGAGGAAAACAGAATGGAACAAAGGGTATGAAGAGAGGGATAAGCCATGCAACGCTGCTAATGGCCAGGTCACATCAGGACTGGAAATTGACCTTTGACCTTAGCAATGAGAAGGTCATTCGTGAGCTTGACAATGGCAGTTTTGGTAGAATGGAGAAGGAACAAGACCAGACTGGATTGGGCTTAAGAGAAAACAGGACAAGAGCTGGGGGGGGGGGGGGGTAATAAACAACTCTTTCAACTAGTTTTGCTTTGAAAAGGAGCAAAGAATGGAAGATAGTATGTTGGTAGGGCATGTGGAATCAAGAGATTGATTTTTTTTTAATGTTGATGAGAATGTTCCAGGAAAGATGAAAAACTGATGAAATAGGAAGAAGAGGAAATGCTGGAGCAGTGTCCTTGAAAAAGGAGATGAACACAGTCCACACGTGGAGGAATTAGCTTTCGATAAGAGCATGAATAATTTCTCCATGGTTACGAGTGGCAAGGCGGCATACAGGCATTTCTGCAATAACCTGATAAATGTGCTCCTGAACATTTTTTTATTCTCAAATTCATGCACTAAAAATAACAACTTACTGAACAAAATAAGGTTGGGGCTGACTGTTCCAAACCTTTCTAACTTTGCAACCTGTGCACAGACAAAAATACCAATTAGCATAGTTTTTAAAGACATCGGTGTATTTCTAATAAAGACATCAGCAAATATAGAATTTCACCTTTCCAAGAAAAGGGCAAAGGCAGCTTGATAGAAATGGATAGAAGGAAGTGAGGCTGCTGAGTTGTACCGTGAGCACTTCCAAGACAGAACCTGTGGCCACGCTGACCGGAAGGGGAAGGTCGGTGAACAGGCACCGTGGACAGTACCTCCTTCCCTGCAGCTTGCTCACGTAGCTTATTCCCCCGGTGTCCTTCACATTCAGCTGCTCTTATCTAGTGGCACAAAATATTAATGTGCTGGGGGGAAAAAATCTCTTATAAAACCCATCCAGTTTCCACATTCTAGTGACATCATCCCCCAACTGAGCCGTACCATTTGAGTGAATGCCCATTACAGAAACACGCACCGTGGGAGAACAGACTCTGCGTGGGAGCAGATGCCGGAAGGTGGGCAGATGTGGAGGAGGTAGACTGTGGAAGTTCTCTCGACTGCTTTCATTTTCTCAGCGACAAATGACGTGGTAATTTCCCCAGTTCCCGAGCGGGAACAGCCCCCTCAGCAATTCCAGAATCCCCACAACGGCTTCCGACCCATGGAGTAAGGGTGTCTGTGGTTGCAGGGTCAGGTCACATCCTCCTTAGGCCCCCCTGGCAACCAAAGTAGCCAGACAAAGCAACACCATAACTGTGTAGGACCTGCAGCTCTTCGTGCCACCAGAAGAAAGGCACAGACTCTTGATGGAACTCCGCACCTGAAGGCGACCTCTGTCACCTTTGCTGCTCTGACGCAAGTTCCTTTAAAGAGAGGGCGCTCCAGCTGGGCCAGTTCCACTGCGAGCAGCTCTGCATTTCTGCCTCGTGACCCGGGAGAGCGAACGGTGCTCAGAGAGCCCTGCCTGGCCGGGGCCGCGGTGCTGTGTGGAGCGGAGACACGTCTTCATAGAGGAAGTCCAGCTGCAGCCTCTTAGCTCCCTTATGCAAGCACTTCTCCTTTTGGAAATAACTCCTGACCTCCTCCTGGGGCTTGCTACCAAGGGCTTGGCCACAAGACACTAAGGGACTGTGTGACCTAAACTGTCCGTCTTGAACTGGAAGTGAATGGACCCACTAAGCCACAAGGCCAGAGCCCTGCAGCACGCCCTCCTCCGGTGGAAGCTGAATGTCAGCACTGAGCTCCATGTCCTGAGGGTCCTAGTGAGATGCTGGAGCAGTCTGCACCGTACCCAGTGATGTGCCTCCTGCCTGCCTCGGTGCTACCCTCCCTCACGACCTCTGTCCCACGGGGAGTTCCCAGTGTGCCGTTCGCCAAGGAGGTGAAGAGCCAGCTCTGGTTTACAGGTGGCTCTACAAGGTTTGCTGGAGTCTGACTGCTGGGGCATTCCCATCTCCCTCGGGCCGAGCGACAGTGGGGCAATGGCATCTCCCCGGGGAGCAGCATGGAGAGAGGGCCACCCTGTGCACCGAGAGGCAGGTGTCCACCATGTCCTGGGCACCGTGAAAGGATGTGAGGAAGAGGAACGTGGGTGGACATCTCGGACAGGCCCCAGTATGGGAGAACACGTGTGTCCCACCAGAACAGCGAAGCGTCCCCACCGTGAGCAGGTCTAAGTATGTCAGCAGAAGGTTGCCTGCCCTGTGCCTTTCCCTCTCCCTTCCGCCAGCCGCCCTTGCTCAGTGGCCTCGTGAACAAAGTGGCCGTGGTTTCAGGACAGAGATGATGCATTGGCCCAATAAGGACTTCTCACCAAGGCTGGTTAATTTTCAGCACAGGAATGGACCCTCCCCTGTGGAGAGAGCAGTACCTTGTCCTCGCTGGAAGAACTGCTCTTTCTGGATGTGGGCTCTCCAGGCCAGCAGCATCTTTCATGGGCTCACCAAACTGCCTTGTTCACTATCATTTATTTCCACACATCAATGCTTCTCACCAGAGTCACCCACAGTGACATGAGTGAGACAACAGATAGGCCTATGCTCGTGGGGTTTCTAGTCTCACCATGTACCCCCTCACCGGGAACAGAGGCCTGTGGCATGGTGGAGCAGCCCATGAAACACTCCACACTGTGCCAGCAGAGAGAATTCCTTGAGGGGGCGAGACGCCTCCCGACAGGATGCCAGGTGTGCTACGAACCAGTGACCGATAGATGGCGCTCTTCCTCCCAGAGACAGAATAAAGGGTCAAGGAGTGAAAGTGGGAGGGGTCCCTGTCACCCTATCACCTGTTACCAGATCAACTCTAATTAAGCAGGTGCCATAATGGAACCCACTTTCTGGAAGGGTGACAGTTGAAGCACCTGGCCTCGGGTCAGCAGGGACAGAGGGCAGCATTCAGGGCCCAACATTTGTGGTGCGAGCCGTGGTGTGGGTGCCCAGTGGAGGCTGCAGTGGGTCACTGGGCCGCAGTCCTGTCATAGGGTTTGGATGGTGTTCACACTAATTGTCGGACCCCCTTGAGCATAACATATTTTTTAATAAACCCCTTTTTCCTAAATGACCTGGAGGGATTCCGACGGTAGCGGGCACCCTGTCCCCCAGCCCTGGGCCATGCAGCACACTCCTGGCGTGCGGGCCTCTCATTATCGACGACGCCCCCCGCGTTGCATTTCCCTTCGCCTTATTTCCCAGGTTTCAATTTTACATTCTTTGCTGTCCCCTCCAAAGTGCTTTTAATGCTTTGGCCTCGCAAAGCCTTTAAACAATACCGTTTTCTTTTCATTCTGTGTCTAAGCCTCATTTACATCTTCAGGAGGGAAAAAACACGTCCAGGGCTGGACACCTTTGAGCACGTGACCAAGAGGCAGCAGGCGGCAGGTGGGAAAGAACACGTTTCTCCATTGACTCGAACGGCAGAGGTGGAGATCATGGGCCAGTGGTTCTAATGATCGTAGGGATCTGAGCTAAGCCACAGTTTCAGTTTCTGCTGGAATGGCTTTCATATCAAGTGCATAAGACAAAAAGGCTTTTGGACCATTTTCCAAAATGTAAGGATACCTTACAGTTGGAGTATTTTCTACTATTTTTTTTCCTGCGGCACACGAGAACAATTAATATTTCTCAAACCAAATTAAATCGGTTCCTGTTAGAAGTAAACCAGTGACTGCAGGCCTGAGGACGGTGACCCAAAGGGACATGAAGAAAGTCACGCGAGAGACAGCTGTCGGGAGACACCTGTCTACTTTCCTCACCACCTAGAGCGCTAAGTCTAATCAGGGATTCTAAATCCATTGATTTTAACCCCTCATTTAGATACTAGATAAATATAATTGTTCAGGGAGCTTTGCAAGAAAGCCTTTGGGCTAAAATTAGGTGAGATGCAAGGTGTTCAGAAAGAGATCCTGGTAACCGAGAAACCTCAGGTGAGTATTTTATGCATATTATACAAACATTATTTTCCTCTAGCGTTTGTAGCCTTTTCAATTCTGACACTGATTTCACTCATTCATTGACTCCTCCATTCATTCAGCGATGAAGCATCTGCTGGGTGCTGCTATGCGTCAGGCTCCGGGGATGCCCCTGCTAAGCCGGCCTGCGGGGGACGCTGCTGAGCCAGCTCTCTAGAAAGAGGAAAGCAGGGATGGAGGGAGCCAGCCACACGTCCGAGGCTACGAGAGAAAGGGTCATTTCCGACCTCTGGAAATGGAAACCCCTCTCCATAAAAGCTTGACAGAGAAAGACAAACAGAGCCCAGGAAAATATTTGGGAGTAAAAAGTAAGGGACCGGTTGGGAGTTTCAAGAAACAACTGAGAGCCCTGGCCAGTTTTGCTCAGCGGTTGGAGCGTCAGCCTGCAGACCAGAGAGTCCCAGGTTCGGTTCCCGCTAAGGGCACGTACAAAAAATAAAATAAAAAGAAACAACTGAGAACTTGACTCGGTACACGAAGAGCTGAGCTTTGAACGAGACGGGTGCATTCAAGAGAATCAGGAGGAGGAAATATGATGTTGCCGTCTGTGTGCCACAGTCTTTTAATATCATCAGTTTCCAAGTTCCTCCGGCAGAACTGCCTTCTCGAGGGTGTGACCATGAGAGCAATTACTCTGGGCCCCCTCCCTACCTGCTCCCGTCTCTCCCACTTTATTTCTACTGTTTCGTGGCCATCCCTCTAGCTGCCCTTTTGTGACTCCTGCCCTTGGAAGGCCGAGCTCATTAACCCTGTGTTCTGTCAGGGAGCCCACGTGCCGTCCTGACTCTGGCTATTAGCGTGGGAACCAGGGAAAGTAATTCACTGGGCCAGAGGATTCTAGTCATTGTTTTTCTGTAAGGATATCAGTCTCCTGCTCAAAACCCTCGCATAACTTTCCATGTTACTCAGAATAAAACTCAAAGTCTTGATCTGTCCCTTGATTCCCCCTCTAATTTCATCACTGACCCTCTCCCTTCCGTTCTGCCCCTTTGCTGACTCTGGAAGATGCAGAGCTCAATCCCATCTCAGGCCTGAGTCCTTGCTGTCCCCCCGCCTTGGACATTTGTCCACATACCTGCATTACTCAGGCTGTCGCTCAAATGTCCCCATATTAGGGAGGCCATCCCTGGCCTCCCTCTCTAACTGGACCAGCCCCTCCCCCTTCACACCTGTTCGCCTAGTGGTCCCCTTTCTCTGTATAGCATCTGTTGCCACCACAAACGTTTGCTCGTCTGTCTCTCTGCATTACGGTGATAGCTCTCGAGGGGAAGAGCTTTGTTGGTTTGCTGACTGCCCCTGCACTGCAGTCAGTCTCTGGCATATTCTAGGCACTCTGTATGCGTCAGATAAACAAGTGACTGTGTGCAGGTTACTTCTCATGGTCACCTGCCAACCAAGTGAGCAGAGGCAGAGTCCCGGAACCCGGGACCGAGTTCCCTCTCCTTTTGACCAAATTGATGCAGTCCAGTGTCACAAAGGAACAAAGAAAACACGTTCAACTGTGACTCCCTGAAGGAGTATTTCTTCCTCTGTGGCACTGGAACGCGTGGGATCCCGCAGCACAGAAGCAACTGCTCAGCCGTCACAGACCTTCCCCGCGACGCCCTTCTGGTTTTGTAGGCGTATCGCAGATCCACAGGCCGGGTGCTTTAAAAGCTAATGAAACTGTACCAAGTTTCATCTTAACCCACTGCAGCCGGCACTCGCCTGGCTTCCTGCAGGAACTATTTGGCGTGGGGTTTTTTGGACAAGTTTGTGATGAGAGAGTCCACAAGTCCCGTCCCACGTGGCGCCACGAGGCTTTGTGCCCTGAGCCCCTGTCTCTCCAGCTCACCCTCCACTTCAGTTCTCTTGAAAACCATTCCCCGCTCCTGTGAACACCCTTTAACCTGTTATTTGGAAAATTCTTTAAGAACTGGCTCATTCTTTAAACCAATGCTGCATTAATCACGTTTGCTCTCCCCCAGTTCACCTTTCACAGTTGGTTTAGTTCAATGCCCGAGTCCATCTCACGTGACAAACACATTGGCGTGACAGTGACTGACTGTAGTCACCGCAGAGGCATATCGAGCAGGGGCTGGTGCTCCGTCCATGCGTTGGCAGGAAGGCGGACACTCGGTTACAGCGACCTCAAACCCTAGTTAGCTCTTTGGCCAGGGAGTTAGACACCTGGCCAGAGACGGGCTGAGAGACCTCGGTTAAGCTTCGTCTCAGTGTCCCCCACTGTCAACAGGGATGGCAGTCAGAACCTTCAGATACCTCCCTGTCTTGAGGTTTGGTTTGGTTTTGTTCTTAAGTCACACATAGCAACCCACCGTTCAAAGAGAAAATATAAAGTGAAATACTTTCCTAGATGTGTAATAACAAAACGGGGACGATGCCCTTGCATTGACTCAACACCACATGGCTTTTTACATTATGTATGTAATTCACATGCTGTATTTTTTTTAATTAGTTCACGTTCAATGTGGAGAAAGAAGATAAAAGTTTATAGAGGTGCTCAAAGTATTTCGTGGGCTTCTTAAATGGAGGGTGATTGCCAGCACCCCTGGAGCACACACCGGCTCCTGGTCATCTCCAGAGGTCAGGACGAGATGACTGACTTTCACGGCTACACATCGAGACAGTCACGAAACAAGGACTAAAATTCACTCGTCTCTGGGTTCTCACGCCCTCTCTACCCACAAAGTTACCTAGCCTCCTCTTTTGAATAATTGCTTTCATTTAATAATTTTCTTAAAAGCCATCGGGAATGCTCTCACAAGACAAAGTAAGGAGGACCTACCCACTTAAATATTAATCTTTGAGCAGCCCTGGTGCCATGGGAATTCCTTAAAATGCTCTCAAGGGGGAGTGCCAAGAAGTTAATTAAAATTGCTGTCATACCTTTAGGCTACTGCAGAGTACAGGGTCTTCTGAAGGTCAGTCACATGAGAGGTTCTGTGCTTATAAAAACAGGGCTGACATTCTTCACGCAAGTCCAAAGGGCGGGTTTACAAACACAGCAGCTCGATTAAAAACTGCAGAGCAGTAACTTCCAAGGGGAACCATGAAAAACGAAGAGGAATGTGAAGCTATCTAGATGGATAAAATTTTGAGAACTAAGCTCAGATATTGTTTTAAAATGCACTGCTGGTATTTTTCCTGGGTCTCGGGTAAGTGATCCATATCTTTTACCCGAGAGAGCGGAGTGCGTGCAAAGAGTAACGATGTTGGAGTGAACAGGCCAGAACCCAAACATTGGCTCTGCCACTCGGTACCTTCGAGAAGGTTATTTAACCTCTATGCGCCTTCGTTCTCCGTCTATAAAGCAGGGCGCGTGTAAAGAGCACAGCGTGGAATAGTCACGGAGGAAACGCCGAGTCTGTCTCGTTGGCTTCTCATCGATGCCAAGGGACAGAACCGGAGAGAACTTGAGAATCGGAGCTTTATTTTCCACGTATTGGTATCTAACCTTTACAAGAATGACAGAGACCTAGGAATGGACAGGAACAGGACTCTACCACTATCCTCTTAGAATCAAGTGCTTTAAAAGACAGAGGACAGTGGTGTTTGCTTTGAGCCAGTAGAGTCTAGAACTAACATGGAGAACCGAGGCTCAGGGAGGAATGAAAAGACTGTAGCAATGAATGCAGGTCCCTGGATTCCTTTTGCGTTCTTATGGTTAACAGCTGCCGCAGGTGTGATGCGATGTCAGGTACCTGTGAGGACTGAGTTTTGAAGCCTTCTGAAGCCGCAGCTGAGTGCAGTTTAGTTCAGGCATGGCCAAGTTTCTAAGGCAAGTATTTGTGTGATCATCACAGTCAACTTGACTGACAGGCAAAGCCTTGCGGATAGAAATAAAAGGTGATTTATGATTCAAGGACTAAAGGTCCTGAGCTAGACATCTGGTTGTGTTTGTGAGAGACCTACAGGGTGCTCGAGTCCCAGCCCTTCTCGTCAGAATCTAGCAGAGCCCCATGAACCCCTGCTAGAGCAGGCCTCGTGCACCCCAGAATTCCCAGAGGATGGCACGCCACAGCTATGCAGGTAGTGAGGGAACTTACCTCTGAGTTCCTGTGCAGATTTAGAACATTTCCTAAAGAGCCCGAGGGTACAGTTCCTGCCTCCTCACAACCCACACTCACTTTGGGGACATCACCCAGGTCCCGGCCACTTAAGATGAGCAGATCATAAGGCAAGTGGTCTGAGCATTTTGTGAATGTTCACAATGCCAACCCAAAGACATGACTAGGGCTTAATGAACGCAGGCCAGTCGTCCGTCCACTGGGATTTAAGCCGGGGTGGCCAGTGTGTGACACCTGCATCTTCCATTCACGCACAATCACTACGTCTTTCCCCCTGCCTGGACTGAGACCTCCCCAGTCACCAGTAACTGACCAAGTTCACCTTCAGACTGGATCCTACTTGCCACCCCTGGCAGAGGCAGCTTCTGGAGAACAGCTAGAAACCAAAGAGGGCGAGGCTGGCAGTTGGAAAAATGAGAGAAAAGGAGCATCAGGGTCACTGGACCATGTCCTCAACTCCAGCTCTTCCGTCCTGGGCTCCACTCAGTAAAGGGTGTCATCCTCTGTGACACTGGATTTACCATGAAATTGATTTTTTTTTCTTTTTTTCCCCAAGTTATTTTATCCTCTCTTTTATACAAGAGCCATAATTGTCTTAGTATAGAACCAAACTCTAAAACTTGCTTGGCTGTCATTCCTAGTGATGCCTCTGCCCTGCCCGCCACTCCCCCACCTAATTTACCAGCAGGTCTTGTCAATTCCATCTAGAAAATATCTCTGCCCACCTCTCTGCAGCTTCCTCCAGCTTCTCGGTCCAGGCCACAGTGGTGTTGCCTGGATTTCTGTAACACCCTCCTCCTGTCTGGCTTCTTCGTCTTCATTCTTGGCTTCTTCCGTTCCATTCTCTATCCAATGTGACGCTGACATTCTTAAAGTGGAAATCAGATCGCGTCATCGTCCTTCTTTAAACATGGCCACTTCTTTCCACTACCAGAACGAAACCTGGCTTCCTTACAGCGGTCAGCAAGGCTCAGCCGCGCTTGGCAAACTCCCCTGCTCCCTGCCCCCCCCCCCCCAGCCCCAGGGTCTCTCTTGGTGTCGGTGTGGGTCTGCAGAGAGACCCTGGGAGAGCACTCCAGGTCACCCATGAATAGCCCAAGGCCTTACGTATAGCAGGAAGAATTTTACAATACTTACATGCCGATGGGGAAAACATAGGCAATAAAAACAGAAGATTATCTCATTTTATAGCCAACCAATTTGTTTTCCACTGTGGAAGCTTCAAGAAGACATAGTCTAATAGGTTTAAGAACAATTAGAAATCTTTCTTTGAAGGCTGGCAAAACACAGGTTGCATAGAGAGGAAACGCATTGGCTAGCGGGGTTCCCGGTATACAGAGGGGTGTCCTGGGCATCTTGGAAAATTGGCAATTGCCCTGCAGCAAGGAGAACATCCTTTCTTTCTGGTCAAAGGAGAGGAGCCTGCAGAAATTCAAACAATTCATTTAAATGGTTCTTGGTCAGCATAGCTTTTTGCATTTAAAGGAAGTCATTTTTGAAACAATCTTTTCAGAATTCCAATTAGAGATTTAAAACATCCCTGAACATAAATGGGGACGCCTTCAGCTGAGGTGTGAAACCATACTGGGGTTACTAACGTAACGCTGTTTGAGCCATCAAATAAATGTTCCACGGTGCTTTGTTCATAACACATTTCAAGTTAAATCTGGGTCAGTTTGGGTTAATAGCCCCTTTAATTATTATAATGAAGCTTACTTGCTTACCAAGCTATATTCTCATTCCATTTAGCCGATTTTACTACTGTATATTTTTTTATAGGCTCCCTAAAATCGGAGCTAAGGGAGTGAGTTCTGTCCAGGGAAGATGAGAGTCTATCCTTGTGACTCTGAATTTATGCATTTGTTCCACAGAGATGTATGAGCACCTACTGTTTTCCAGGGCTAAGCTCTAGAGACAAAGTATGAACAAGACAGAGTTTCCACCTTACAAGGGTCTTTGATCCAGTTAGGGGTGAACAGGTGATGAGGATGGGCAGGAGTTAAAGCAGTGTAGCTTGTTCAAAGCAGGCATCCAGAGTGTTGCTGAAGCTGAGTCACTAGAGAAAGTCAGCATGAACCAGGCAGAGAAGGGGTGACTCAGCAGAGACAGCCTGAGCAAAGCCGGGAGGCAGTGACCAGGCAGCACTAGCGTCCCTCATGCCCTGGCCTCGACCTTGTGGCCTCCTGAGTCTCCAGGATCCCAAGTTCCTCTTCATCTTTAGCTCAGGTAACAGAGGCTCACCTGTGCAGTATACCTTTGTCATTCTCAGATTTAAGTTTTAAATGGGAAGTCTTTAAGAAGCAAAAAAAAAAAAAAAAGTTAATGTACTTTACATGTTGCTGAGGATAAATTCAAATAAGAATGACATAAAGTAAAATGTACAGCCAGTGCAAATGTAATTCAACAGAAACTTATTTTAATAACGATATCAAATAACTGTAATCCTGGATTCATGAAAACATTTAGGGCTTGAAATAGTGTCTAACTTTTTACTTGCACTTGAGTGCGTTTTATTAGACTAAGCTTCGCAAGGGCGGGAACCCTTGCCTGTTTTGCTTTTGTGATGCTTCCCAAGTGCCTACAGGCACATGGTAGGCACTCAGCGAATATTTGTTGAGCGATATAACAACTTTCTTAGAGAAAAGACATTCTATGTCAGTTCGCCACATCCTGGACTTTGGACTATCAAAGGTCCATGGTGCTCCGAAGGAAGAGGGTGTAGGCTTCCCTGGGAGGGGCCGCACTGGTTCTAACGTTGCCAACAAACCAAGAACAACACTGTTAAAAGAAGGGGTCTCTGGGGCCTATTGCAAAGCATCCTTTTTTTTGGTAAATGTTGTCTATATATGGCAGATGGACATGGTTCTTAGTTTACAATCCCAGGAGTTCTGTAAATCCACTTTCTATTCAAAGCTCTATCTTGCAGGACTGGGGAAATGTGTCCTCAATTGTTTTTCAGGACACACACACACAGTTGTGCCAATGTCCCTGGGCCTTCCAAGGGTCAAATTGGCGATCACTGAGAAACCCTTTATTCCATGGCACCGTCCTCCTAGGCCATTGGTTCTGCTGTTCATGGTCGGGGCATGAGAACCATCGTATCAAGGGCCCCAGTATCCCTGATGCCCCACAGAGCCATCCTCTCTGAGGTCCTGATGTCACCAGAAGGGCCCAAGCCAGGCACGGGTCTGCCACAGGCCGGCCTGTAGTGTGTGGGTCCGTGACTCTGCGGGAAAGATCTCACAACATAAGTGCAGGCAATGTCCAGCTGACGTTTATTAAAGCAGGGGACAGTGAAACAGGGAGGGGCTTGGGATAGAGGCAACAGGAGAGCCTAGGCGAGGCTGCTTTGCTCTCCAGAAACATCAGAGAAAAGGGGCCTTGAAGACAGAGTCAGGGGGTCTGCCTGGGACGAGCTGCCACTGCCCATTGCTCCCTGGTTGCACGTCTCGTGGGGACACAGTTTAGGAGAAAGTTCATGTCCCAGAAAGAAATGGTGTGGGCATGCTCCAGAGAGAGCCCACACTGGCATCTTTTGTCCTGAGGGCTTTTACTTCAGAATACTTTAGCAGAGTAATTCCAGGTGGTTTGTTGGTATTATTAATCCCCACCCAAGGATAGTTTTTCCATTGATTTTTTTTTTTTCCAGAGAGAGTGGAAGGGAAGGGAGGAGGGGTAGAGAGAAACATCCATGTGAGAGAGACACATTGATTGGTTGCTTCCTGCATCAGCCCTGACCAGAGCTGGGGATCGAACCGAAACGTGCCCTTGACTGGGAATTGAACCTGTGACCTTCCAGTGTACAGCCAGTGCTCTAACCACAGGGCCACGCTGCCTGGGGCCCAGGTGTGTTTTTTAATTATATGTTGATGTACCAAAATGGGTGCATAGAGGAGCCAGGGTCATTTTCCAGTCAGCTTTGCATCTATCTTGGATTTGTTTGGTTCTAATTGGGTTTTTTTGTTATTCTTTCCCCTATCTTGTTCATCCCGGGGTTGGGTTGGCTCTAAGTGGGTTTTTGTTATCTCCCTGACAAGGGTGATTTAAGCTATTTACTCTCTGGTTAGGGGAGAGGTGCCAATTATGCCCTCAGGTGTCCTTGTTTTAGGGAAGATAAGATCTTGCAATTTACCAGCTGGCTATAAATTGGCTCAATTATTTGGCCCTATTTGTCTAACCATCTGTCTCAGTTTCCCTTTTCCCACTTGTCAGGAATTCTCCTGACATCTACCTATCCTGCCTCGCTGATTGGTCAGGGAGGACGAGGCCTAGCTAATGACTTGGTGGCCGCTCTGTTCTCTGTCCAGTCTCTGGGATGCCCTTGAGCTCCGCCAGCCCGCAGTTAGTCCTCTAGCCTGTCCTCCCTCCGGGACCCTGCATCCTCCCGCAGTGAGCTCAGCTACCTCTGCTCCCCGCCCTGCAGAAAACCCCAAGGCGAACAAATCAGTCTGGCTGCAGGCAGGCAACTAGAGGCGCAGAGAGAACAGAAGGAGCAAAAACAAAGTGTCTCAATCAATTACCTGCCCCACGCAGGACCACCGGGCCATTGCAATTGTCTTCCTTCGCAAGCCAATTAAGAAAATAACCCTAAGAGAAGCTCCAGTACTGGGGGCCAACGCTGGACTTGGGCAGCGTGTGGTGTCCCTTCCCGGCAGTGAATAGAAAGCCAGGGACCTCGGGCACGTGGCTCCTCGCTCTGCGCTCACGTTGGCTGTGAGGCGGGGAGGCTCTGTTCTTGCCAGCCCACGTCTGAATCCTCACTACCGTTCCCCCTTCTGGGCAAATCTTTCTGGTGTGTGAACCCTTCAACCTTCTGTCAGTCCAAGGCTTTCTTCCGTGCTCACGCCAGACCCCTAGGAAGCTTCTCAGAAACTTCAAAAGTCGGTCACTCAGACACTGCTTGGGTGGTTGGAATATAAATGTCCAAGAGTCTCCACATCTTCCATGGGGATCTTTAAAGAAGACTTCAAAGAAAAGCTCTCCTGCTTTGAGAGTTCCCCACATGAGTACTAACTAAAAATAATTGCCCCTTGCTGTATATCTCTGATCTCATCCGGGGGTGGTTCATTCAACAGGCCTGAAGTTTGCCAGCACACCACAGGCCTCGGCCAGAGCCCGGGCGGGCTCCGGGGTCATCTACCCTCTTCCAAAACGCTCGTGTCACCTTATATGGACACTGTCACTTGGAAATCAGGCTTTATTTGTCAGGGGAGGAGGGTGGGTTATCATTATCCTTTTGAGTACAAAATCAGTTTTTATAAGGAAGAAAAAGTGTACCTTTTGTGCAATGAGAATCTGGAAGTCTTACTTCTGGGTATGGCCTTTCTCCCGTTTTGAAGAGCATTTTCCTCGCGCGCTGCGTAACGATGGACTAGAGGACAGTGGTGGAGTTAGGAGGGGAAGCTCGGAAGTGAGCTGGTGCCCACCCTCCCGTTTAACGATAAGGAAACACAATGCAAGGACTCAAGCGTCCTTCCAATATCCACACACAGGAAAAGGACTGAGGGGGAAAATGAAGCAAGCATTCTAAGTCTGAACTCGACTTCCTTATTAGGAACATAAAATAATAGTACCTAAGTCAGAGATGGAGAGGATGAGATGCAATTATACCTGGAACAAACACAGCCCAGTTCCTGGCACACAGTAAGAGCTAAATAAATGTTAGCTGCCAAGGCAGTAGCTGCAGCTCTGGCCCAGAGCAGGGGCTCTCTGTCCCAGCTGCACATCAGAATTATCTGGGTGTTTTCTCAGTAACACGCAAGCCCAAGCCCAGCTGCAGACATTCTGAGTTAACTGGTCCAGCGTGGGGTCCAGCTCAGGTGCAGTTCAAGAAATCAGGTGCAGATGATTCTGATGAGCAAATGATTCTGAAACCTATGGCCTAGGTGATCTAGGTAGAAAAGCAGAGACCTTGTATCCTCATTACTGGCTAAATACCAGGCAGATGGTAAAGGAACAGAGAGAGAGAGGAAAATTTCAAATACTATGGTAAGGTTTCGAAAGGAATTTGAAAATGACATCTTTTTTCCACAGCAAGTGTATCTTTTGCTACATACAAAAGATAAATAATAACGACCAGCCTAATCGAAATGAAACAATTAGTAAGGCTTAATTATAGCCTTATTAAAACCAGGTTCTTATCTGTCCATATGGCTGCGAAACCTGTTGCCACAGCTGAAAGACAGGCAAACACACCCAGTTAACAAGGCGGCGGTTGTTTAATGCAGAAACCCAGTTAACATAAAGAGACCGAGGCTGGACGACAGGTAGGACTTCCCACAATACTGCATAGTGGCACAGGTTAGCTCGTACATGGTCGATCTGTTCCTTATGATTTTGATTCTAGTACAGAGACGGAAAAGAGACTTCAATTAAAAAATAAATAAGGCAACAGAAGAGGAATCTTCCTGTGACGAGGAACATCCACAGACATGAACATTTGGGGCTGACACAACGAGACACCATCAGGACAAGATCTGAAGATGCTGTATTAAAATTTAACAAGCATGGGACAGTGACAAGAAAATTATACTTGCTTTGTTATGAACCCTTTTGCAAATAGAAATGACTCTCAGGTCACTGTTATATACAATCTTTCTGAAATAAATGGCAATCATACAAATTTTCCCATTGCCATCTCCTCTTTTTCTAAACCTAGAAATGTTCCATGGCACTGCTCCGTGTTTCTCACAGTCAAAGCATAAAGAGTCATTAAAGCACTTCAAGCCACAGTAGTCTCGTCCTTCGAAAGGTGTGGAGGTTTTGCATGATTTTGTATCAGTCATCCAGAAAGGGCTGGCAGGCCACAGGTTGGAATGTAAAAGACCGCTTTGTGCTTGGGATCCTGACGCAAAGTCCGTTCTGTCCCCCTCAGGAGGCGTCCACACTGTGGACGGGCCTCTGGGCAGTGAACGCGAGCGTGGACAGTCATACCGTGGAGTCCCTGCCAGACTTGAGCTGTGCGATCTTGGTCCGGCTGATAAATGGGTAAGCGATGCAGAGACCTCCAGCTGCCACAATGAAGCCTAAACTGCACCAGGCGCAAAAGATAGACCAGCTGTAGCCGTGTTCCACATCGCCAGGCAGGCTGTAAATTAGCTTCGGGAGGCGGTTCAAATCATAGGAGATGCTGGCAGCGTAAGTGCAGAGGGAAATGGTGCAAAATATCCCTATAAATAATACAAAGAGAACAGAATGATCCATTACAGTGTCGCCTGCTACATGCAAGGTAAATGCCAGGCATTTCGGTGAAAGTCAGATCAACCGATGAGGCAATTAGTCCAAATTAATAAAGGAGCTATACTTTTTAAATTTGAATTACTTCATTCAACGAAGATTGGCCAAACCTTTATGTGCCAGACCGTAGGTGAGGCATTGGAGATACAGAAGCGAAGAACATGGGAAAATTCTAACTTGAATTATTCAGAATTATCTTGTTTGAATGATATGCATATTTAAATATATATTTGTTTGAAAACAACTTAAAAATCATAATTACCTTTAAGGACAAAACTCTTCTATAGCCACTCAAACCTAATATAGAATTCTTCATTTCTTTTTGTTCTATATCTGGTTTGTCACATTTTTATATAGCTGCAATCACACAAAATCTGCTTTCTTTTTTAATAGAATTTTTAGAGGGAGAGGGAGATAGAAGCATCAATGTGCGAGAGAAACATCGATCAGCTGCCTCCTGCACGCCCCCTACTGGGGATCAAGCTCACAACTTGGGCATGTGCCCTGACCAGGAATTGAACCGGGAACTCCGTTCACGGGACAGTGCTCCATCTACTGAGCCACACCGGCCAGGTGCAATCTGTTTTCTTTTTCAATTACTGTTAGCATTAGTATTTGTCCTGTTGCCTGTAAATAATATTTTAAATTAATTTTTACAAGTGCTAAAATCATTTTTAAGCCACAGAGCTGGCACATTCTAGGACCTCAACAAATTGTGTGGGTGGTGGTGTTTTTAATGGATGGATAAAAGCTTTTAAATAATATAAATTAAATCCAGGAAGTTGGAAATGGTGTAAACATAGCTAAGGAGATCCTATACCTCAACCACTCAGAATGTAGGCAATTTGGGTGATATAAATGGACAGACTCTTTATACCAACACAAGTATGTATAAGTGCCCTTCCACCTGGAAAGTATTATCCTAAGTGAAAGAAGCCAAGCAGAAAAAGACAAATACCACATGATCTCACTTATATACGGAATATAATGAACATAACAGTCTGAGGAATACAGTAGACCCAGACACATGGAAGTAGGGCACAGACTGACATCCCTCAGAAGAGGGGATGGGGGATGGGGGGTGGTGGGGGTGGGAAGAGATAAACCACAGAACTTATATGCATGTATGCATGACCAATGGACATGGACAACTAAGCCGGGGACAGGGTGGAGGGGGGTGGGGTGGGGGGTGCCAATGGGGTAAAAAGGTAAAATATCTGTAACAAAAAAATAAATAAAAATTCATTAAAAAAATAAATAAATAAATAAATGCCCTTCCACTAAAATCGGGACTCTGATAAGAACCCCCAAAACACAGGCTTTTTAGTATTCAAGTGATGCTCCAAAGATGCAGATGTTCCTATTCCCCTACAGTTGACCCCAAGGATGCTACTTCTGAGTGGGCAGGGATCAGAATTGAGCCATTGCTGAGCCGAAGATGGGTAATGAAAACAGAATCCGGCCCCAGTGACGTACAGGAATGTGCAATTCTGGTCGGAGTCCTACATAGTTCTTCGTTCTCTGGTTTATCCCTGTGTCCAGTCGAAGTCACACCTATTTGCTGGAAAATTGTTTGGTAGCCTTACGGATCTGTGCAGCCTATCCATAGGAAGCAGAGACACAGACTTGGGAACTGAGACGAAGCTAAAAGTAAGATACTGCTCCTTTTTCAACAGAGCTTTGGGGAACAGAAAACTACCAAAAACCAAACTCAGAGCAGGGAAGAACTGGGAAGAAATATAAAGATCACCTGAATGCAATTTTGTAAGTGCTGGAATTCCACCTCCACACAAATCACGTGCGAGCACAGCGCCTGAATCCTTTTCCAAATGTTCGCTTCGAAACGAAATGTTTTACATTAAAAGGATGCTTGATCTGAGATAATTTGATATTTCCTGCTCTGCCTACTTCTGTTTTTATACTCTAAAGTGATTGCTTTTCTACAAAGGATAACATCTTGTCTTCCAAGTCCTTGCTCCAGAATACAATAGCAAACACATCCCTTTGAGTTCTCCAAAGAAATATCATAGAAATAACTCTTTCATAAAAGAATGAACCAGTCAGGAAAAAATACTCCTCTGCTCTTTTCAAATCTTATGAAGAGCAAATGTTCTTACATCTACGTGAATGCTTTTCCCTGGCACCGAAACAAAGACAGTGTTTATATATAACAAGGTCCTTCTAACGAATTCTGGAGTAGAACAATAAGGCAGTTAGGAAAAAAATTGATCTTTGGAGTGTCAACAGGTACAATATATATAATAGAAAAGTGACCTGTTCGTAGAAAAAGCAGCTCCGCTCTGCATTTAACTGTCTGCACTCAGCTGAATGCTTAAAAGCAAGGCTTTTTACAACTAACGTGGTTTTAATGACCCCTGAAAGCTTGAGTTCAAACTTGGACTTTTAAGCATCCTTTGATGTCCAAATGCATTGGGCTGAGATGCAGGAAATGCATATTCTGGTCCTCAGATCTACTACTAATCACTGTGCGACCTTAAAATGACCTAGCCTTGCTGAGTCTTAGATTCTCCATCTAGGAAAAAAATGGGGGACTTGGTTACTGAAGCCCCTTACAGTGTCAAATTCCAAAATATGGCATAGAGCAAGAAAGTGTCCCAAAACGTCCTGGTGAATCTGGGAATATGCAACTAAATAAAAAATAGATTGTCATAGATTTTTCTTTCTGTATATGCTCCCTTTGATTTTATACTCAGTGTTGATTTTACTAACACCTCTCCCCTGCCAACTCCATAAAACTGCTTCTGGTGAAATGAAGTTGAGCATAACACCTCCAGTTCTCACTGAACAGAAAAGGGTTATATGAAACCATCTAACCTGCGGATTTAAGAGAGGCTGGTTTTCTCGGCCCTCGGTGTCACGAGTCGTTGTGCTTCCTTCACGGACACTGTGAATGATGTCACTAGTAAAATGTCTTTCTTTGACCGAGTTGCCAGAAAGCTGAAACTCCCAAAAACTAAATCAGTGCCTCGCCACGAGCAAAAGTCAGGGACTTCACGGCACACTTTTTTGCTATGAAGCTCATCCTTGGATTCATCTTGTCTTACCTGATTGCTCGTCTTATTTTTATGACTTATTTGCATTTATTTTATCATGAAATATTACATGTGTGCCTGTGCCATTTAACTTCTTTTTGGACTAGAGCACTCCTCAAACCTTGATGAAAACTGCTTTATTTCCTGGGACCTTTTCTCAGCTGAAAGTGGTAGAAAAAGTTACTAGGAGCCCACAAATATGCCCCCGTCTGCCCTGCCCCCTTTCCACAAATGCCCCTACAGGCTGCTTTTTAGTGACACTTTTTCTCTTCCCAAGATGTCCTTGAAGTTGCTCTGAGTGCGAGGAAAGCCAAGGTCAGCAAAAGAGCATATCTAAGAGTCCCTCCTCTCCAGAGGCTCCCATTTCTAAAAAGTTTGCTAATAGCTGCCCCAGGATTACCTGTGGGCCGAGCAGGACAGCTTCTGACTCTTACATGGAAATGTACCAAGTACACAAAACATCGTGTCCAACGTTCCAAAGCTTTTGTAAAAGAGGCCTGACCCATTCAAGATATTTTTAAAAGGTAAAAATAAAACCATCTAATTTCAAAGACATCAAGAAAAAGTGTTTAAATGATTAAAACAGCTTCGCTGTACCTGGATAGTTAGTCTTTGGAATTCCACAGTATGAAAATGGACCTTTTTGGTTCCATATGTACATCTTACAGTCCTCATGCGCATTAGTTTGCAGCCATAGTACCACAGACAGGGTGGCTAAAACAACAGAAATGTATTCTCTAATTGTCCTGGAGGAAAGACATCTGAGACCAAGGTGTGGGCAGGGTTGGTTCCTTCTGAGGCCTCTCTCCTTGGCACGTAGATGACCGTCTTCTCCCTGTGCCTCCGCAGTCCTTCCTCTGTCACTGTGTCCAAATGTCCTCTTATTAGGAACCCAGTCATACTGGATTTAGGGCCCACCCTAATGACCACATTTTAACTTAATTATCTTTTTAAAGACCCTGTCTCCAAATATAGTCACATTCTGAAGTGCTCAGGGTTAGAACTTCAACATATGAATTTTGAGGACACACAATTCAGCCCATAACATTGGGTGCACATGTGCGTCGTCACGTGTGAAGTATATTTCTATCCCTTTTATAGGCCCAAGCAAGATTTTGCTATTTAAAATGCCATTTAATCAGTTATTCAAAATTATTTATCACGCATCTACTGTGTCTCAGACCCACTTCTGATCTTAGAGGTAGCTTAGTCGAACGAGTGGGTGTTGGTCACAGCCATAACTGGTATCAGGTTGACGTGATCAGGAATCCCAAGGGTTCTTTCCACACACTTTCCAGCGTGCATCTCAGGGAAAAAGCACCAGGGACCTCCCAGATTCCTGTGAGTTCCACACAGAGTCGAATTTAGCTGAGCGCGTGGAGTCAACCAAACCTGCTGAATAAAACCTAGCTCTGCACCACACTGAGTTTTTCCAACCTAAGAACCAGTTCATCCCGACTGCCCCATGTAGGTCTTGACGATATAGCAAATTATTTTAAATGCTGCATTTTTATCAGTAGGAATCGAGGTAATGCCAGGTATGGGACAAGGGCATGAGAAGATAAGGTCCCACCCCCTGCATTCAAAAGCTCCAAATCTAATGGTACCTCCTGAAAATCCACGAGAAGAGAGGTTATCTCTCCTCATTCTTCTCACAGGCTTTTCCTTCCCTTTTCCCTCTCCCCTGACCAGCTGGGACTTACCTGTGGCCACCACTGATACCTTTCAGGCCTGCTGGTGCCACCCAGGGAGGGAGGGTCTTGAGTCCCAAGCTCAGTCCTGACTATTGCTGGTAGCATCTTCAAAAGGGTGAATAATTACTGGTTCTGAAAAGCCCTGTATGTGGCTACTTTTCTTATAAAATATTAAAAGGTTTTCTGCCAATAATCTTAATTAGAAAATACCATGATATCACAAAATTATCATGCTGGAAGGGATATTTTCAGGTCAAGACAGAAAATGTATGCTGTCTTCCAAGATCATCAACCTAATTTCTTTCCCTAAAATCTGATGGTGCCTGTGGCCAGCTGGTAAGATGTAATTAGGGTAACTGGGCCCATTCTTTGGACCATCCTCCTTTGATGTGCTTAAAAGGCTAAAAGAAGTGGAAGTTACTTCACCCTGGTTAGCCTGCTTGATAAATAACATAACTGCAATGCCCAAAGGCATAAACATTTACTTTTATTTTCCACTCTTTCAGGGGATGACCTGCCCATCATTCCGGTCTCTTTGCAATTCCAGAAAAAAATGCCTCATGCTACTTTTCACACAGATTGAATGACTGGGCAGGAGTAATAGAGACAGACAGAGCTTTACAACAAGTAAAAGTAAATAAAAGATCCACAATCTGCTTTTATTAAATCCTCGAGACATCCACTCTTCCTGAAAGATTGCAGCTCTCTCATTTAAAGGCAAAGCCTGACCTGATGGGGCATAAGGCTATTTATAGTCCTTATCGATCCAGCTTAGAATGTTTTGCTGTAGACATGTTAATGTATTTGATTACAGACCTTGCTCAAGGTATTAGATAATGTATGCGCCATGTTATCTTTCTAAAAGAAAACTTGAACACCATGATTCTAAAATATACCTGGCTTCAAGGGTTTCAGATAGGGCATTAAGGACCTGTAGTTTTAAGTCATAATCACTGGATAACCTAGATTGTTCAATTTGGCTACTGTAGCCAAATCTTTATTTTTTCATTTGAATGCATTAGTCTTAAAATATATATTAAAATTTATATCTATAAATGCATTCAAGCAAAGCAGTGACTAGCCTAACTGAGGTGTGACCTGTTCCTGAGCTTTGCTGGGGCGGCCTGGGCTCTGTCTCTGCCCTGTCTGCCGTCGCTGTCTGCAGTGGCCATCAGGGCACAGCCTGTGCCGGTGAATGGGCCCAGTGGGCAGTGAGACCCCCTCAAGGGAGGACCAAGCTTTATCCAACTTTTGAAATTCCCAGTATATTAAAAGATAATAAAAACCCCACAAGACACAAAAATTGTATTTAAAAATGTTGGCACTGAAATTGAAACAGACTCATAGATGCAGAGAAGAGGCTGATGTTCCCAAAGGGGCGGGGGATTGGGGAGCTGGGTGAAAGAGGTGAAGGGATTGAGAAGTACAAATTGGTACTTAGAAAATAGTCATGGGGATGTAAAGTACAGCATAGGGAATATAGTCACTAATATTGTAAAAACTGTGTATGGTGCCAGGTGGGTACTGGGAATATCGGGAGGAACACTTTGCAAAGTGTATGATTGTCTAACCACTATGCTGTACACCTGAAACTAATACAAAATAATACTAAATATAAACTGTAATTGAAAAAAACTTAAATTTTTTGGTATTGAACAAATTAAGCGCCCTGGCCGGTTTGGCTCAGCGGTTAGAGCGTTGGCCTGCGGTCCGGAGAGACCCGGGTTCGGTTCCCGCTAAGGGCACGTACCTCGGTTGCAGTTTGTCCCCGGCCCTGGTTGGTCGTGCGGGTGGCAGCCACTCGATGTGTCCCTTTCACGTCGATGTTTCTCTCTCTCTCCCTCTCTCCCCACCTCTCTCTCCCTCCCACTCTATCTGTACAAAAATTGGAAAAATGTCCTCGGGTGAGGATAAAAAAAAAAACAAAAAACAAAAAAAAACAAATTAAGCCTTTAAAATATTTATAACAAACTATTATGGTAATTAGATGACTATCTAATGGGACGCATCATTTAATGTTGATGGAAGTAGTCATTCACAGTGGCCTACAAGCGGTGTGTTCTAGGAATGGGCAGCAGTTTACAGCTGGAAGGTACGTGTCTTACTCCCTCCGTCCTCTGATGCCTCTGTGACCGCAGGGATAACCTCGGAGGACATGAAGTCACAGGGCTACATTGGAAGCCCTTGGGGGATGTGGCCTGGCCCTGGTCCTTCTGGAGACCCCTTGGGAGGCCCCAGAAAGGAGGGGGCAGGAAAGAGGCGAGAACCTGGCTCCCCGATGAGAACTGACAGGCGGCAGCACTGCGGCTCCGCTTGTGGGTAATCACGAACTGTCTGTACGCAGTAAGGCAGAAGGAGAAGATCCCGAACTGTCACATCGCTGATGTTCCTCAGTGAAGGTTTGGCTAATAGGTTCAGGTGGAAAATGAAGATGCCAGCACATTAGAAGGGGCTAAGTTTAGCATCAAAAATCTGTGGGAGTGATGCTGACGAGGGCTGCTGGAGACACTTCAGCTTAATTAAAATCAATTCTTTCTTTTAACCCTGATGGCTCTCCTCGCCTGCTACTGCATGTGAACCTCCTACAGCCATTTATCTCCTGCAGTGGATTGACGCAGTTTCTCGTGTTTACAAAGGCGATGAAGAGGCATTGTAGTAGAAAAATAAAACAATCCTCCTTAAATTCCACAGTAAGGGGACAGATGAATACAATCCAGCATACCCACTCCTTTGAAGAACATGCAGCTATTAAAAACTCATGTCAAGAACAATGTAGCGACACTTTTCTTTTTCTCTCTTTTTTTTGAATGAGGCAAACACATGGTCAAGAAAAATAATTAAACAACCTAATTTTTCAGGTGGTGGGATCTATAAGTGAAGTCTTCCTTTATTCCAAAAATGTTGTTTGGGCAACCAAAGCACCAGAAGGAAAACAATGTTGGCTGTCTCGGTCCTTCAGGACTGGTCATCAATCTCAAGTGTGTAAGTTTGGTTTTATTTGCATTTTTTTTGGTTGTTATGGGTTTTTATTATTGAGGATATTGTTTTGTGTTTAACAATTGCATAGGAGCTTTTGATGACAAAGCCTGAGGACCCCTGAGCTAGTCTGGCCTCAAGTTGCAGCCCACATGTGGATTGGAAATAAGGCTGAGCCGGGCAAGGTGAACCGCTCAGGACCCTTGGCCCCTGGCTCTCCTCCGAGTCAACCCAATGCTGAACTCCTACCCTTCCTTCATTTAATGCCAAACCAGCCCCTCAGCCTCCCAAGGAAAATTCATTAGGCCTGGCTTTTATGGCCCTGAAATTTATTTTATTGCTAACAGTTGTTTTATATGCTAAGCGCATCCTAAATTATTCATGTATTACCCATATTAAAAATGTCCTTTAAAAACTGCTGGTGTGCCTCGGAGATATTGCGGATTAGTGCCAGACCACTGCAATAAAGTGAGTGTCACAGTGAAGCGAGTGTTACAATAAAGTGAGTGTCACAATAAAGCGAGTCGTAATCTTCTTGCTGGTGGAGGGTCTTGCCTTCGAGTTGTAAGGAAAGCAACATCTGTGAAGCGCAATAAAGTGGAGGGCAATAAAACGAGGTACGCCTGACTACTACTGAGGCTTTTGTTGTCCACAGCTTCTCATTTTCCTGACCAGCAGATGTGATGTGGGCCTTCCCCGGGTTTGGGGTTGTGGGGAGTGAATTTGCATTTCTCTCAGGTATACGGGGACAAGCGTCAGGAAAATGGGGGCTCAACTAATGAGGGGAGGGAAGAAAATGGGGAGGATGTTTAACTACCGCTGAGCCCCAGCAGAGGCATAAAGGAACCCTCTGGGCAGCACGGGCCTCTAATTATTCGCTGTTCTAGCCCAGCTATTCTACAGTCTGGATTTGAAATGAATCCCGTAGGCAGGCACCCCATGATTGGTCTTGAGGGTTCAAATCCTCCTCCCAAACCTCAGGAACTCGAATTCAGCCTCCCGGCGCCATGGTCCTGGCAGCCGCTGTGTATTCACCAACATCTGGGAAACCTAAGTTGGTTTTCTGCTCACGACTATTCAGAGGCCATGTGGCTTCTGAACGCTTTGTCGGGACCTTGACCATGATGACCCGAATTACTGCCAGGTGGGAAGTGGGGCAGATGGGCGTTCCTTAGGCTGATTGGTTGAGCAGGAAAGCAAAGCACCACCTACCTGTCAGCTCTGCAAGGCAAACAGATACTGGTGTCAGCCACAGGGGGGCGCTGCTGCCCCCGTGAACAAGGCTTCAGAGACCCTTGCAGTGAGAAATGCTAGAAAACCCAGCCGTGGTCACTTGGGTAACAGAACTCCAGGTTAGTAGAAATAAGCTTATTCGAAACGGCTACATAGCTACTGAGCATACTTCATGAAACTGTTCATTTGGCATTCACTAATCATGAATACATTCATTTTTCTGTGAAGGAACAGAAGGAAAGATTTCTTCCCTGCAGTCAGTGTTAGCCACCAGCTCAGCTCCTGACTCCTTCTTAGACAAAGATGTCCTTCACCTGCTAATCAGAAAGGCCCTAGTCATGTCTCCAGCCCCTCCCTCCAATCTCCTGCTTTAAGATCCAGTCAGCCCTGTGTTTAAAGCCTTCTGGTGGCTTCCATCACCCGCAGATTATAATCCAAGCCACTGCCTGCTTCTCATGTGATACCCTCCCCCCTCCCTGCCCCCAGCCACACCCGTCTTCTTTCTGTGGCGCAGAATGGACCAGCCCCTCCCTGCCTGCGGGCTTGGCCCTCAGCGCAGCCCACTCAACACTGGCTGCGGGCAAGGCCTTCCCCGGGTCCCCTGTTCCACCCTGTTCATTTTCCTCGTAGCTTTCATCACTCTCACAAGTAGTTGTCTCCCCACAGCAAAAACGGAGGAGGATTTTGTCTGCCTAGTTCATGGTGTGTTTCTCGCACCTAGGGCAGTGTGTGGGTCCTCAAAACCATCTGTGGAGTGAGGTGAATGAATGTTGTGTGTGGAAACATGACCCCGATGACACTGTCACCACAGGATGTACTTGGAGTTGACTTTCAGCCTGGGGGGATGGGCTGTGCTGATCGATGTCCCTCTCACTCCTTGGGGCTCCTTGTTTGCCAACAGTCCGGGCCAGGGTTGGGGTACAGTATGCAAAACTGGGAAAGAAAAATCAGAGCTGACTCCAAATGGAGATAGAACCCAAGATATTTCCATCTAACCTCCTAGCGGGCCCCCGTGAAGATACTGGGGATGCATTTTGAACACTGTCGTTTCTTCAAATGCTGTACCACCCACCAAAGCCTAATGACCTTCTGGGTCTCTTTTCTCACACCTGAACACAAAAGAAATGGGGAGAGAACGAAGTGAAGCCAGCTGCTCACAGAGCAGCCTTCACTTTTGCCGGGAGAGGCACCTGCGGGGTTCACGTACCTGTCATGAGGAAAAGGAGGCCAGCCACGTGCTGGGTCAGGCTTTCCTCCCAGAAGAAACTGACCGTGGCCACGATGCAGCCACAGAGCAGGACGGCCACGGCCATGCCCAGGAAGCCGGCAGTGATTCTTCTCAAATCTAATCTCAAAACACAAATAGACATCCAACGTAATAAGCAGAAGGAGAGCCCTTGAAAATTGGAGAATGAAGAGCTTTGAATATGTTATGAAAATTACTAAGTTACATGGACAGGCTTAGGGCGTTCTATTCTCCGGTATTTCCTAAGAGGACAGATGGGGTGTCACCAACCGAGCGGTCAGGCAGCATGTACCTGGGCCCCTGTGGGTCCATGGAGAGGCCCACACCAAGAAGGGAACAGACCAGAGGACAGCGTCAGGGTCACCTTGGATAGCAAGTTACTTAGTAAACCGAGAGCAACTTAGGTTTGCAAACTATCTTTATCTTTAAAAGAGCCACAGAAGCGAAGGTGACCACCACTGCAGTGGCTGCCGTTAATCTGACTTTGGAGAAAGAGCCTTAAAAGTGAGCTATAGCGAAATACGGTTTCATCTGCGCACCATGGATGCCAGTTATTTTCTTTTTCATTGTATCTATTCCTGCCTATTGTCAAAAAGGATTTCAGAAAGTGAAGGCAATTGTGGTGACTGAAACAGGGCCCAAAGTGCACTTATGAGACATCTGCTCCTGACCGCCCTCTCCCCTTACACATAGGCCGCACAACCCAAGCACCCACTGACCCGGGTTAAGGAGGGACTATTCCCTCTGTATACGCAATGGTCAGGTTTGGTCTATCACAAAAACACAGCCCCTCCCCCGTCTCCTGGGCAAAAACAAGGGATGGACTGACGGCATGTACCTGGGCCCCCTTCCACCCTAAAGCAGCACTGATTGTCCTTCCTTTTTAGTTTTAAAAAAGCCGCCTGGCCGGTGTGGCTCAGTGGATTGAGCATCGTCCCACAGCCTGAGAGGTCCCGGTTTGATTCCCAGTCAGGGCACATGCCCCAGTTGTGGGCTTGATCCCCAGTAGGGAGCATGCAGGAAGCAGCCGATTGATGTTTCTCTCTCACACTGATGTTTCTATCTCTCTCCCTCTTCCTCTCTTTCTCTCTAAAAAAAAAAAAAAAAATCAATAAATAACATTTCTAAAGCCAGTTTTGACATTGTTAGCTAACTTTCTATGTCCCCTCTTTGAAAAAAAAAAAAAAAAGTCCCAAAGGTAGGTCTGCAGCCGTTGGGGCCAGTCAGCAGGTGTGGGCACACCTTTGCACACATGGAGTCAAGGCAAGGGGCACCCCCACTGCTTGATGTGTGGGCTGCTTGACCAAGATGGCAGTGTCCGGGCAGCCACCAGCTCGGTCTGTTCGCGTGGCTACTGGCCGTCTCAGGGTGCTCCACAGGGGGTGTTCATGGGGCCTTCCAGTCCTAGGCCCACATGGATAAGCCGCCCCTTTCTCTTTAAGAAAAATATTCATTTCCAACTCAGAGCATCTAAGTTAAAGCAGGACATTTCTGCCTAAAGAAGTGTAGACACCACAGAGCGAGGGGCCAGGAGCAGTGATCATTTTAAGGGGCTGAGTGTAATGTTTAGGGTAAACGTTTTAAGACATCTGAGCAGAGAAATGTAATAATAGTTCAGCCACTATTATCTTCCAACCTCCTAAATTCCCTGTGGTTCAAGTTTTATTTTCTAGGACCATTCAAAGGCATAAGGTTCAGCTATCATCCACGTGGAATTCACATTAGTACCAGGTCTCAAGTAAACAAGGTACAGATCACTACGTGTGATTTTCTTAGAAAGAGCCATGCATGAGACTGCTAAAATCATCTCGCTATGAGAACCTCAAAAAGGATTAAGAGGAAACGCTCAAATACTGTCTTGCTGGGCAAAAACAGAGGACAAACTGTTAGAGTAAAGAGAAGAGGTTCTCTGTCAGGATCCTGTGATGGCCTTTTTTTGTTTTATCTAACACCAGTGAGTACATGGCTTTCCAGACAGATGATTCAAGAATTCCCAACGTGCTCCTAAAGAATTACGGCAGAAGAAGGCTTAGGTAGACTCGAACTCAGATCTGCTAAGAGATGGTCGTTAAAATCGGCCAGCAAGAAAGAACCTTCAGGAAGTCATACTATTAAGAAATAAACCACATTTTTTTTTTTTTTTGGGACATGCCCCTAGCAGGAACCGAACCCAGGACTCTCTGGTCCGCAGGCCAACACTCCAACCGCTGAGCCAAATTGGCCAGGGCAGAAATAAACCACATTTTAGCCAATGACTTTCCCAGTCCTAAATATGCCAATCATAATATTTACATATTAAGCTACTGCAACAGACCTTCCATTTACGCGTTTGAGATTCAAAACATAGCCTTGACTTATTTCGAAAAGGAGACCCTGCTTGGTTTTCTGCAGTAGTTTTGCTCACCAAACGAGATCACCGAAGTCTCTGTTGCTTATTTCATTGGAAAATGACAATGTCAACCTCTGATTAGGGTAAACACTGAAATAATTCAGTCTAGTTTTTGCTTTCCTGAGTTTTCTAACACCAGGCAGCATAAATCAACAGTTTTCAAGTAAACATCAGTTCTCTTAAACATCACACTGCGTGATCCTTCTTAACATTTTCCTGACAATGGAAAAGGGTAGCATCTGCTGTCAGAACGTTAGAGGTACCAGACGCCCTCTGAGAAATTATGACATACAGTCATAAAAAGATTTTAGCAGAAAAGGTCTGAGATAGACACAGTAGCTAAACTGACTATTGTATAAACAAAACAAAAATAGGCGTGCCTCGGGTGTGACACCTTGGTTTACTAAGTGGCAGAGCGCGTCCTTCCACCCGCGGGTCGTTGTACCCGATGACTGGCTGAAGACAGACTCAGGAAGCCACCGAGGCAGACCCGCACACTGCACGCGCTCACAGAGACTCGTGCCTGGTTTTCACACAGTCAGCATGTCAACGAGTTGTGACGACGATGGCCCAGTGAAATGACTCTCTGAGTCTCCGACCACATGGGGCCTGGAGGCCTGTGGTCGATCATCACAGCATCTTTCAGTCCAGACCTGCCAAGGCTAGTGGGAATGCCTTTTGTTCAGACAGACACCATTTCCTCTCGGACCCTCTCCCAGAAATACTCACGGAGCAGGTGCCATTCATCTTGCTGTATTGTCTTGGTTAAATTGAAAGGAATGTTCCGTAAGCGGATTGGCTGGGAAAAGTGGTACTTGATAGCTGTGCACCGCTGCGCAATACCTTGAAGGAAGAAGACACGTCGTTTAGGAGTCTGCATCTGCACTGGAACTCTGAGACCCGAGGCCCAGTATATGCCCCAAACTGGGTGGGATGGAAGAGGGGGTAGGACTCTCTTAATTATTCTCACTAATAAAGGCCAGCAAAACAGTGAAAACCTAAAACATGAAATAATTTTTAAAATCGCATTTCATTCTTGAATGTACTAAATTTGATAAGGATCTAAACTCCCCTGATCGTGTTGCAACATGGAGTTTGTATTAACTAAGTGCAAAACTCCTCAAGGACCAGTGGCCTGGAAGTATACAGATGGTTGGGAGAAATCAGCTTGAAATATTAAGTTAACACAGATAAATTACATGGGTCTGAATCTGATCCAATCTCTAACTCTCAAATGGGTTGCATCAAAAACTTCATTAGGAAGTGTGTTATTTGGAAACCAGAAGACATTTTTCCATAAAGACAACCTTCTACATGCTGGTTGAGGCGGTGATTAGGTCTCCAAACAACCCCCAAGAGCCTATTTAACCCCAGGCCGGCTGTAATTCCTTAATCCAAATTTCACTAACCTGAATTCTGGGTCCTATCAGAAAGGGTGGTATTGAAAAATCCCCTCCCTCCCCTGGTTGCCTGGCCAGCCCTAGGCACAATATTTTGAAATGGGTAAGTGTACCCATTGCTTTATCTAGTACCTTCTCCTATCTTCCCTCCCAACCCATACTTTTACTCCATAAATTGATACAGGCCTATTAGTGCCCTAAAGTCTTTTGAATCCCATAAAATTATCTACCCTCCCTTCATATTAAACACAATAAAACTTCCTTCTTTCATTGTAAATCATCTTGGTCAGTTGTTTGAGTAAATGCAATCTGATTAGATTAATTTTAAGTGAGTGAATGTTAATCCTTTAATCCTGGCAGCTGTTTTTGTTTTTTTTTAAAAAAATCTTATTGATGCAAATAAATCTCTCATCTGTGAAATTTCAGTAAGTATAATGCTTGATGCTGGAGATGGAGTGTGGACTGGGGAGAAACTGTTCTCTTAGACTCAGAGGGGCCGGGCTGTCCCTGGAAGAACTCCTGGGTAGGGAAATGTGTGGGCCCCTCTACATGACTGCAAACATCCCCAGGGCCATCTCCTCCTCTGCCCCTTGCTGGGAACAGGCAGGACTCCAGTGGGCAGGGGGAGTAGCAGAGGGGAGGGCAGCAGGCTGCCCAGTGCTCTCCCCCTCCCCAGGGGAGTCCGGCTGGTGCCAGGAATGAAGTGAACAGTACACATATCACCAAATTACCTCTCCTTCCCACCAGGCTCCCAGGCTAAATGTAAACTGCAGGGCCCCTGAAGTGAGGAGAGAAGGGAGGTAGGGAGAGTGACAAGGTCTGCCCTGGACAGCGGAACCAGCAATCCTCCGAGATCCCGAAGCCTGGGAGTTTGGTGGTAAGCCCAGAGCTCCTGAGCTGTGTCTGCAAGAAAATGGCCTACAACCCTGCTGCTCCACTCCCTTGTTGATGACTGGAGACTTCGGGCAGAATTAGAAGAGAAAGTGAGAGTGGAGGACAGATCAGCAGCAGGTGAGAGGCCTGCGTTCGCTGTTGTATCTCCTTGTTCGCACGCCCCCGTTCCACCGCCGCGGCAGAAAGTCTGTTAGAAGAGGAAAGTGTATTATCAAGATCTGGCGTCCTACACGTGCAGGTGACACATTGAAACCTCACACAAATCACACAGGAAGAGACCTGTAGTCTCCTGATGGCTCTCCAAAGACAAATCGGGTCTTTTTGGTAAAAAGACGAGTAGACGTAGGCACATCGATGACGGTCAAGACCGAAGTCCCATGCAATGTTACGGTAAAGAGTGATACTGTGAAAATCCACAAGGAGGCATTAGATTCAAATGTTTTCAAAGCCATGCTTGCAAACTTTGAAATTGACTGGCTTTCCGGGTTTAGAGAGCAGTGAATCTGACTCTGCAAAGGAACACAAAAAGCATGATCTCATAGCGCCAGATGGCATCACACAATGGGGGGAAGCAACATGCAGAGGGTTCCAGAGAACGAGTTGTGGTCTATATTTAGTGATTAATGAGCTTCTTAAAGGGCCAAGTAGAGCCACTTTCATGAAGATATAAACCATAGACTAAGATCTATGAATATGCTGCACAGAGGTGAGGAACGGGGTTTATGGGCTGAGGGATTTCTGTTGTCTCTGGTGCTGAGAGATGAATCAAATCCCAAGCTGGGTCATAGAAACCCATGTTCTAGGTGAAACGAGGGGAAAATGTGAGAAACAGCAGAACGTGCTGTAAAATGTCATTAGTGCCAATCAACGACGAGGCAGCATGTGTGGTGGCTAAGGCCTTGCCGTCAGGCAGACTTGGATTTGAGTCCCAGCTGTGTGACTTTTGGCAAATTACTTAACCTCTCAGAGACTCGGTCCCCTCATCTGTAAAAGAGCAGGGAATGATGGCAGATAGTTTATGGGGTTATTGTGAGGAATGAAAGAGGTAATTCAAGGACTCAATATATAGGGTGTGGTCCCGGCAGCACCAGTAAATGTCCGCATTCAGTCATGAGTTATCTCTTGGTACCTCCCCATATTCAGAACCATGGCCACGCACCAGGAGTCTGTAGCCAAAACGGGCATCACAGGTGAACCCAGGCAGACACATGCAACAGCCGCCTGAACAATGGCCCAGCCAATGGCTCTCGTGTTTCCTCTCCATTCTCACTCCCGAAAGGTGGCTAACTGGCCTCCTCGCCACGGTTCGCTCCGCCCTCCGACCCACCCTGCGCGCCTCTGCCTGGGACATCTGCCTCTGCCTGGGACATCTGCCCTGCGAAGACTCGGCCTCTGGGCCTCGGTCACCCATCTAATGTGCCACGGGAAAACCTTTAGGATTTTACTATATCCACCTGCCTATTACAGTACTGCTAACTTAACATGTTTCTTTAAATTGAGTACTGTAAGTGGGAAATCGTTTTCTTGCCATAAGGTAATTATTTATTTTAGAATTCTGTATTTATTTAAAAATAAAGTGCAACAGTGTAAGCACGACATGATGGTTCATTAAGTAGTTTAATGCTGTGCCGATGTGCCAACGTCCACTCTTAGGCAAACAGAAGATGAGAACGTCTCTGGTGGTGCGGTGGGCAGTCAGCCTGGGTTTTCATCGTCCAGCTCCGTCTCACCCCTGTTCAAGGACACGCTGTGGCCGACCGCAGAATCAGACCCAGGCTCTAGGCACCTAGCATCTATCCCTGCCCCCACCTCACTTCCAATGACCTGTGACTAATCCCCAGGGGCTACCCCACACCTCCCGGATTCATGCCCTGGCCACGTGGTGCTCATTTCTTCCTCGACCTACACCCACACCTTAGAACCACCTAAAACCCTGGTCCTCCAAGCCCACAGCCTTCTCACTCCCTTTCCTGGCTTGGTTTTGATGTTAGAGGCTGAGCCGCACAGTCTGGCTCTGGATTACTCAGTCTTCGTCATTTCCTCGTAGATCATAAAGTCTGCCTCCCCTTGGCTGTCCCAAGTTCCTTAGGAATTGAGACCGTGACCTTTTCCTGGGGTCGTGACAGTTGAGAGACAAGTCAGCCACAGTTGCTGCCAACAGCAGCATAACAGGCTTCGGGTTCTCCAGCAGATGCAGGGGTCAGTGAACAGTCTGCACTGTTTCCTAAACATTGCAAAGGCCACTTGGAATTCCAGAACTGACCCCTGGGCAGAAGAGTGAAGGACGCTTTTCCCACCAGCTCCGTCTGCACACATCCCGGTTTAAAAGGAAAGATCAATCACGGGGTCACAGAGCAGAGCAGCTGCCGTGTTCTTGTCAGGGAGATTTAATTTCAGAGCCATCAGGTGCTAAGCAGACAAAAGAAAATATTTTCCTCATCACCTCCTTTCATGGGTATGAACAGGCCTCACTTAAATAAATAAACCACGTACAATAAGTTTAGCGGCTCAGTACTGACTTTTAAAGCCTCAAATGACCGAAGTGAAGCCCCCGGAGGGCAAACCTATCATCAAGTTTCCAGAATTGAAAAGGCAGAAGCACAAAATGAGACCATCTAGGGTGGCCCTGTCCAGTAGAAATATAGTGCGGGTCACATACAACGTTAGATATCCTAAATGTCACGCTAAAAAAAAAACAAGTGAGATTAAGTTCCAGACATTTTCAGTTAACATGCACTAAATGTTCTGAAAATTATTGAGATACTTTATATCTTTTTTTTTCATACCAGGTCTTTGAAATTGAGTGTGTATTTCCTACTTACAGTACATCTCCTTTTGGACAAGTCTCATTTCAAGTGCTCAATAGTCTCATGTGGCTGGTGGCTATTGTGCGAAAGGAGAGATTTCCAGGTGACGGTGAGTAAGAGTCCAATTAAAGTAAAGGCAACAGAAAGCAAGGATGTTTGATATAAGAAGTGCCTGAAAGGTGTGCAAGTTCTTCTTCATTTAGATGGTCTCCACAATATACTACCGTGTCCTGCTATAACTGTCCTCTTACTAGCGCAGAACCAGCTTCTTGGTGATGCGGAGCTTGAGTATCTGCATTCACTCGATCTCCTCTTTGGGGCAAGACAGCCTGGATTTGCCATCTGATTTCACCACTCACAGCTGTGTGCCCCTGGCGTGTTACTTAACCTTTCTGGGCATCGGTTAGCTCGGCTGTAATATATGGACAATGGAGTTCATCTGTCTCGTAGGAGGATTAAATGAGACACTCCTATAATACTATTAGTGTTAGCTTCTATTATTATTACTGTTACTCCTACTATTACTACTATGGACACTTTATTCACCTGAACAAGCCCAGATAACTGGACTATTTCTTAAAGGCAAGACTCAGGTGAATTCCTTGAACTATAAACACATGATCCCTAGAGGCCAAAGATAGAGGGTTCAGTGACAAGTCTGACTGATTCAACCTATTGCAGTGAGAATAAACATTATCACAGGAAGTTTTTGTTTGTTTATTTAACTGGCAATGAAGGAAACCAGAAATAGTGGTGTTCAAATAGGCACCATCGTATACAAAAGTGGAAATTTTCATTCGTTTAGGGTAATGGATGACCACTGGGTCCCCTGATTAAGTTTTAAATGTCCTTTAATGTGGTTATTTTTTAATCTACAGTGAAATGTAATGAAATATTTAAAACCAGAGATTCTCAGCTTCTCAGAACCATCATGATGGGGTGGGTATTCGTGATTGGACAGGATGTGATTTCATGGGGCTTAGGGGGGGTTTCAGCCCAGCTGAGCACTCTAAGCTTCTCCCTCCCCATTCTTTATTTATTGATTGATTTTTTTATTGTTTTGAGAGAGAGAGAGAGAAGGGAGAGAGAGAGACAGACAGAAATAAAACACATTGATTTGTTGTTTGTTTATGCAGCCACTGGTTGTTTCTTATATGTGCCTTGACTGAAGGTGGAACCCGCAACCTTGGTGCATCGGGACGATGCTCTAACCAACTGAGCCACCTGGCCAAGGACTCCCTCCCCATTGTTTTTCCCTCCTTCCCTTCACTTTCCCTCTCTAACAGGATACGGGAGAACCACGGTATGAAAACAGTGTCTTTTCTTTTTTCTCCATCTCAGAGTTGCCAATGTGGAAAAGGGGATATCATTATGCCAATAGATTACGTCATTCCTTCTGTGGACGGCAGACACAGGCAGGAACAGACATCCCACCCCACACCTTTTTCCCTGAGCCCCGACCATGTGAAACGCAATACAGCCATCCACTCCGTGGATGCTCGACCACAACACACTGTGGTATTTCCTTCCCACAGGGGATACCGAGTTACAGGGACAGACCCACAGCGGCTGTTGGTTGTTCTTGCTCTGGTCACAACATGCTGACCTCAGAGAGATCAATACAGTCTGAACAAAAGCTGTCTTAATCGTACATGGGTCTAAAGCTATTGTTAATACACACCTGCAGTTCTAATCTCCTGGATTCAGGAGGCATCTGGTCAGTGTGGGAAGCAAGTCTAAGCTTTCTCCTCTCTCCAGCATGACTTTTTCAATGAGTGTGACCATCAATGAATATAATTTCTTTAATCAAAAGGTTAAGCCTGTGTTATCCTCACACAGTGGGAGAAACTTGGCAATGTGGTTTTCTTCTGTACTGAATATGTGTGTACAAGAGGCAGCATCAAGGGTATAAACTAGAGTACTGGCTTTGAAACCAGCTGTGTAACTTAGAGCACGAAACTCAACCACTCTGAGCTTCCGTTTCCACATCTGTCACATAAAGGTAATACAATCTCACAGAATTGTCAGAGGAGTGAATGTACAGTTGACCTTTGAACAACGTGTCGGTGGGTGGGGTCAGGGCTCAGACCCCCCCTCCCATTTGAAAATTCTCCTACAACTGTTGACTCTACAGTAGGCTCTTCTCATCCCCGATTCAAACAACCTCGGACCCAGTGGGAAACAGTATCTTCCACCTGCAGCTGGAAAACCACACTTGGGAATGCGGAAATACTGTTTTGACCCAAGGTTGGTTGAATTCTCGGATGGGAAATGTGTGGATGGCAAATGTATTTATCGGGGGAAAAAATCTGCATGTAAGTGGACCTGAGCAATTCAAACCTGTGTCATTCAAGGGACAACTGTACTTGTAATTTCATCCTCATCACCAGTATTTGGGAGGACGTAAGTTACCAAGTCTCAATCACTACTTTTTGCCATCAAAAGTCAATCATTTATTCTCTTTCACTCATTCATCTATTCCTTTGTTCAACAAACATTTATTTAGCAAGTGCCTTTTAGACAGAGGACCTCCTTTCTGAATTTAGCATATGACACCACAAACACAAAAAACCCACAAAAGTGAAAAAAAACACAAAAAACTGTAACTCTGAAATGGGGAGGGGGGAAGCGAGAGAGAGGGGAAGGGGTCCCCCGCCTGCCACACGATGACCTATAAACACTGATGGCTTTAACAATTTCCCAAATAGTCAAAAAAGAACAACTTGCCAGAGAAAGGCTGCCCATTTTAGAATAGGGTGGCAGTGTTCCCAGCAAATTATCCTTAAAATCAATGCACTGTTGGCCCCTTCCAGGTATCTTGATAGAATCCCTCTAATTGAGCTATGCTTTCAGAAGTTTGTTTCCCCTATGAAAATGAAGCTGCATCAAGCTGAACTGACTAATGACTACTGTACGCAGAGACTAGGAAAGCAGTGTTTGGTGGAGCTGATGAATGGAAATATAGGCAAGGGCAATAGCTCTGCTCAGACTGTGAGAAATATTTAAACATATTTGCTACTGTGAACAATGTTCTCATGTCCCCTCACCAGATGGGCTGCTGGATTTGTGAGGGGACACGTCAAGCTAATATCAAGATAAATGGAAACCAGGAGCCCCTGTAAGCAGCCGCAGGATGTAAAGAGAGAGCCTGTTCTGTAGCTGGCTCCATAATGGATCGAGTTGTGCTCCTGGGCTCTGATAGGTTATGGAAATCAGTTTTAAAAAACAATATAAAGTGATTTTAAACAACGTTTTCGACTCTTTGTAAGTCACCATAAAGGCTAAGCAGTCATCAAGCAAAACTGACAAGTCTGCACTTCATTTCCTTCAGCTTCTTCAGCCCACCCGCTCACGGGTAGGTGGCCTGGCACGTACCAGAGACAAGAAGGAAACGCCCCACTGTGGCTGATCAAAGACTCACTCCAACAAGAGCAGAGATGGCAACACCACCTTCCAGGGGCGAGAACCTTAGGGCAGGAGGAAGCCAAATCCCAAAGCCCTTTGCAGCAGCCGCGACAGAGTCCGGGGCAGGGCCCTCTGCCTTCGGCAGCCTTTATCACTATTTCCCACGTGCTCCGGTTCCTCCGCAGCACCACAGGCCCCGCTAAATCATGACAGCAATCTGCAGCAGATAAGCACACTTTCGAGACCACCAGAATTGCGTTAGGGTAGTTATAGGAAAAGGATAATCACACTCTTATTTATTACACAGCCTCTCCGGCAGTGTGCGGAGCCCTCCTCGCGCCCCTCTCTGCAGGGTGCGTGGGGCAGACAGGCCTCCCTCTCCGCGAACAGTGGGACCGGGGCACAGACCACGTGAGTCATCTCAGCAGTAACGGTAATTGACTGAGGGCGAGCTACAGGCCAGGCTCTGTGCGGAGAGCTTGACTCAGGTTCCCCCACGAGACAGGCTCTGCTGTCACCTCGTTTCACAGAGAAGGAAACTGAGGCGCAGACGGGTGACATTATCCGCCCGAAGTCCCACGGCTGACAGGTGCCAGAACTGGTATTGATTTGCATCTGCTTCCAAAAACCAGTTCGTAGTTATCTTAGCAGACTTTGTCAGCTGAGGATCACTATGACTCTCTGGTCATGCCTAATTAGCCCCCTTAAATGGACAAGGACAACGCAGGCAGGCATGGATTAGCCTGTGGCATTGCTTCTGTGATGAGATGAATCTGTACTCTCCAGTGCTCACGCTCCCTCCACCCACCAGGAAGCAGAGACAGAGTCCGGAAAAGCACTGTCCAAAGCTCTGGAGGCAGGTTTCCTTCCTGCTGAGAAGGTTCTCGGGTGCCTACATCCCTGACTAAGGCCAAGGAAAACTAGAAGGGGCAGAGGAATGGCTCTGGAAAGAGAAGAAAGTCCTGGAAGAGTGGAAGGGGGGAAGGGGCCACAGGGAGAGTGATTCCAACTCTCTGTAACCCCAGAGCCCTGGACAACATATGAGCCCCGATGGAAGGTTGGCAGCAGGGGTGGGGGGTGGTTAGCACCCAGAGTGAGGATAGGGAGGGAAAACTTCGCCCTTGACCAAATGGAGCTGCCGTCTCCGGATGGGCATCTCTCTATGTGTCTCTCTATGTGTCGAGAAGGAGCCCCCCCCCCCCAACTGCATACTCTAAACTGAAGTCCCCATTCTTCCTCTGACCAGAACTCACCCAACTATCCACATAGTTCAAACAGTCAAAATAGCCACCAGGTGCTTGAGCCTGAAATATAATGTACTTCTGATCCAGTTCCAATGACAGTAGGAGGGGGAGCTGTAATTCTCTTTCTGTTTACCACCTGTGCCTATCACATCTAGCTAACCAGTCCTTGTTGGAGGGCAAGGAGAGGACGAGATAACTTGCATATAGCTCAGAACTACCTTCCGCATTGCATCTTGTCATGCACACATGCACACGCGTACACACACACACACACACACCCCCCACCACCACCACATCTCATCAGAACATGCCCACAAAATGTTTCCAGCCCTAATTTTAAATTAAGCAGCATGAATGACATAGACAACTGGGCAGAAAAAAGGAAAAGTGCCAATAAGCAGTTTTACTAAGCATCAGTTAAATCAGCTATTTGGGGATACAGCACCAAGAGCGGAGGGCAGGCAGAGTTTAGCAGAATCACAAATAATTAAAGGTTCACCCAGCCCCCATCCACCTTGTGGGGCAACAGCCCTTCCCCAGGTGCCCCTCTGGTTGTCGCCTCCCGTCTGCTCCCCATCCCACCCGGCCCTGGGCCACCAGCTCAGCCCAGCACATAACATTAGCATTCTTATCGCTCCCCTCAACCCAAGGGGAAAGACTTCCAGCTGCCTTGTACTTAAGCATCACCCTCGGCACCATAAGCCTGAGCCTGTGCATAATTGACAAGGAATATGTTGATAAGAAGTGGGACTGTTCCAAGTTTCTGAAGGATAACTAGGTAATTAAAAGAAAAAATCTAATTTAAGAAACTTCTGAAGAAATTCTTTTAAGCTCTCTGGCAACATCCTTTATGGACTCTTCTCTTTTACCAGAGACTTTTGTTTTTGCTTTGTTTGGTTTTCAAAGCCTGGGGCTAGATTTCCGATGTGCCAGGGCATCCCACAGTCCTCGGCCGACTCGGGGGGAATTAAAAAGCCCTGGACTAGAAGCAGAAAGGTACCCCCATTGCCTGGCAGGGCGCAAGTACCTGAGTTTTCTGAAGTCTGAGCACTGGTGACGGCTCGGGACTTAGCACAGTGCCCTCTGGGGACCCTGGCTCGCGGCCAGCAGCTGTCCCCACTTGTGCAGAGCACTGCAAACGGTCCCAGAGAGCACCATTAATTACCAGGAGCGCAAACGTGCAGAGATGGAATCGGCCTCTGCAGTGCTCTCTGCTTCTGGCTGCACCACTTGGCCGCGCAGTGAGCCAACCAGCTGCCGAAACACATCCTGAGACACGCAAACGAACATGTGGGGCTCTGCAAACCACATGCCAGGAGGGCCACCGCTTCCTCACAAACAGCCTGGGCCAGCGTGTTTTTCCTTCCACTTCACCTCCCTGTCCTGGAGGTTGGCTCAATATTAAATCACGGCCCAACCATGGCAACCTGTACGGAATTCTCTGAGTCTTAGTTAATCTGTACAGTGGGGCTGGTGATATTAATCTCATGTGACACTCCAAGGATCATGAGAGACCAGGCACTCTTTATGCATGATCACCCGTCGTCCATGCTTCCTGCATCCCCCAACTTGAACTAACTGGTCTTATCCAGCCCAATTTGCTGAAGGGCTTGTCTAACCTCCGTTATTGGACCTTGTGATTTCCCCCCAATCCCACTCCATCTCCAGCTGAATGAAAACGAACACAGGCCCTGTCCTCAGAGAGTTTAGAGTCTAGAGAAGGACAGTGGCGTCACTGAAATAATAGCACTAGTAGATGTCAAATTACAGCCCCGACACAAAGGACACCACAGAACGGGAGGCAGTCCAAGAAGGCTGAGGCCCCTGGGATGCAGGACTGTCCTGTGGGCAGCAGGAAGGGCAGGTGCGGGGCTTGGAAGAGGAAGGGCCTGCAGGTCTGGGTACTGAATATGCGGGGGAGGCAGGGAAGATGTTGGCGAGCGAGGGCTAGACCACAGAGGGCCTGAGGCAGGCCGAGTCTTGGTCTCCATCATGAGCCTCAGTGGAAGTCACCACAGATTGTAAGAAGAGAAGCCATGGTCAGAATTGATGTTTTAAAACAAACAAACAAACATAAAACACTTCACTCTTGCCCCAGCGTGGAGAACAGGTCGGAGAGGGCCAGAAGCCATTCAAGTGACGGAGATCCCAGCAGACCACGATAGACCAGCGGGAGAGACGGGTTCCCATGACGGGACGTCAGAAAAGGCCTCCTGGAGTGAACTCAAAAACTGAGTCCGAGTCAGCCAGGTGGAGGGGCAGGAGGTGGGTGGCGCTGGGGAAGGAGCAGGCATTCCAGACAGAAGAAGAGCAAAAACAAAGGTATAGAAGTAAGAGTGTTTACAGGGACTGCCAGGCAGGAGGGTTGGTGTCTCCGGGAAAGCGACAAGAAGTAAAGCTCTGGGAGACCAGGAGGAAGAGCCCTTCCTCTGTGCTGCAAGGCCTTCTCCAGCGAGCTATCAGGAGCCACAGCAGGGCTTAGCAGAGAAGTGATATGATCAAGTTCATTTTAGACAGATGATGCTGTCAGCCGGGCAAAAAGGGCCTGTGAGGAGAGGTGGGAGCTGGACAGATTCGTTAACTGGAAGGCTATGCATCCACAGTTAAAATATTATAGGTGATTAAATGATTCAAGTTGGAAAGTTCTTTCGGCTTAATCCTAGATACAAGGCAGCATGTATCATATGATCTCAAAGAGGTGCTTTTGTATATATTTGCATAAGGACTGGATGAAAATAAATCAAACTTTTAACAGGGTTATATAACTAAGCTGCAGGGTTATAGATGAGTTTTGTTTTCTTCTTTGCCGTCTTCTGCATTTTCTACAATGAGCATGTGTTTATGAAAGTTGATAATTAGGAAAAAATGAAAATTCGAACTACGTGAAGTCAGCCCGGATGGCCCTATCGAACTGCTAATGACGATTTGCATCTTGCTAGTGCCTGATATTTGGTGACCCTAAATCTCAGGCCACACGATAAATATCATTCTCTGTGTGTTCACGGAGAGGAAAATGAAAAACAGGGAAGCCAAAATGATTCATTTCACATGACACAAAGGGCCAGAGGCAGGGCAGACAGGAACTAGGTGGGAGCATGCACTCCTCAGCCGGCTCAAGTCTCTGTGCTGAGAAATTATTCGAACAGAACAGATCCTGCACAATCCAATAATTAAGATAGCCAAAATAATTAGAGACAGCCCAACAGACTGCATGATTATCAGCTTAGATCAATGAGAAAGAAGTCAATCCTCAGCCTTGAATAAACACGCCGCAGGCAACACCGCTGCAGGGACTGGAATTCCAGAATCCCGAGCTCAGTGGTGACAGTATTTTTCTAGAAGTGAGGCGGGGAGAGCGTGAGCAGGGAGGAAAGCAGGAGTTGCTTCCACACTGGGCCTGGCCACCCTCGCCCGTGCTGACTGTGTGCAGAGACAGGATACCCTGCACATCTCACTCCCGTGCCCGAAGCGGTAGTACACACAGCCCTGCTTCTTTACTTACTGATCATCTCCCCACATCTTCCCACCACCCTCCACAGCTGCATAAACACAAGCCCGGATGAAGCCACAGCTCCAGATATTAGAGCGTCGCGGCTCCCTCCTGTCCAGGATGAGCTCCTGTCCCTTCCTGGGCAGGGGCGCTGTGGTCTCAGGACAGCACAAGGCCTGACGGCTTTTCTTCCACGTGTACCCAGAAAACACAGCAAAGATTGCCCCACGGGAGGCTGGCCTACGTGACGCTTATTTTTATTTATTTATTTTAAAACTTCAGAAAAGCTGAGAGAGAAACCCAGTGATATTTTTATAGCCTAAAATGCCATTCCTGGCTTCGTTGGATGGGTGAGGTGAGACTAGGGGAGGGAGGAAGGAGGAGGTGGCGGGCTTCCCAAAATTGCCAAGCTTGCGGATGAAACAAGCGCAAATTAGTCAGTGTCCAAATTCATGCTGAAATGGACAACACTGTATTTCGCAAGCCAATAAAGTGGCATTTACATGTAAATACACAGAAAATGAATAACCAATTTACATTTTCTTCATCTACTGCAAGTAGCCCTGAGGATCAATAGGAGAACAATTAACTAGAAGTTCAGCGTCCATGGGTTCTTATTCAACCTGGCTACAGTCAATCCCCATGCTGGCTTTTTCTAAAGGGGGTAGTAATGGGCTGTCGCAGGAGAGTGGCCGGCCAGCCAAGGCTGTGAACCAGATGACTGAGAGGATGCCCTGCAAATGAGACCTGGCTATGCCTATCAATCATCTGGACACTGTCACTGACCCACCCATCTGCCCTCCCGGTGACCCCTCTGTTCTGAGCTCTCCTATGGTCCCTTAGGCTAAGTCCTTACCCTGACCTCTCATTTTCTCCTCTAGTAAAGATGGTCTCAAACTCTACATTATTCGGTAAACAGGAAGTGCATATTCCTCAATACTGTGCTGATTGGAACACAGAGGAACACTCGAAAGGCCTCAGGCAATGACAAGTTTTCACACCCAGAAGGGTAGGTTTTAGCTACCTGGAAAACTCACCCTTTGTTCTAAATAAATCATAAATGTGGTCATTTGGAAAACTTAGAAATCATGACGTCCTTCCAGTTTTACAATGAGAAACTGAGACCTAGGGAGGTTCGAATGACTTGCAAGCTCCTATCTGTAGAAGGAAGAACAGGACCAAGCTCCTGGTGCCCAGGGTTCCCCATGCCCCCCGACCCTACCACGTGGACCCATGGCCCTCTGTACACAAATGGTAATTACCAGCAGTTCCAATGTTATTCTCCTCCACCACATACGCTTGGTCAGGGAGCACAGCTCCTTCTCCTCTTCGTAGAAACTGGTTTGTTAGTGGAAGACACGTGCTGAGTGCCACAGTTAACACCATTATGCGACGACTCTCCTCTCTTTCTCCCTGGAGTTGCCTCTCCCGTGCTTCCCCATCACTATTCAGCGTAGGTTAGTTAACCTTCTTTGAACATATTTATTTCCTTCTCTTAGATAATCTTTGAAGTAAGTTTCCCAAATGAGCAAAATGCTTATGACGGGCAAAGGTGAGGTGGTACACGTGATACCTTGAACCTGTACGGTCTGTCTTCTGAGAGTCACACTCTTGCTCTCAGTGACCTTGATGGGGCTGATGCAGATGACTAACTTGTCTACCTAATCTGCTCCGTGTGGAAGGAATTGAGTAAAAACAACTGCTCCTATCAAGCGTCAGAAGTTGAGCAACAGGTCTACCATTATGGTCGTTACCATGGATGACTAAACAGGGTTCCTGGGTATGTCCTTTCCCCTACATAAAGGAGGAAATTTGGGGTCAAGAAAGTCATAACATGTTCAATTTTTTTAATAGGGCTTTCAATGAAATTAACTAGTATGCCAATTACACTATGTGGCAAGCCACCTACAATATCATTCAATGAAAAACAGAAATCAAAATGAATAATCAAGATTCATAATACTTAAAGTGATCAAATATAACTCGCAGTGAATTATTAATTCAGGAAGCACCTTTCTAAACCTTTTGAAAAAAATGAAGCACCACACGTAATTGTAGCCTTCTTGTTTATTTCACATAGATTATGAGTACACAATGCTCCTATGAAGGAAAGAAGGAATAAACTTAGAATTTTTTCCTGTAGTAACGACAACAACAAAAGTACATCATTTCTTTCTTTCATCAAGATCTTTTCAAAACTTCTTCAAAGGAATTTAAAATGAGCAAGTAAGGCAGAATTTAAATGTACTATATGCAATTTTCTAAAGGGTTTTCCTTTTTGCCCTCTATTATAAACTCTAACTCCAGTTCCTAAAACCAGATATAACTTATTATTTCGGATTCCCTGTGAAATCATCTAAGGAGAAAAAAATATATACAGTTGAGTCCTTCCGGCCAAATGGCAAACGTTGCTCCCACAGAAGAGAATTCCTGGAATGACGCGGAGTCCTGCTCTCTCCTCTGAAACCCTCAGGAAATGAAGAAGAAAATTAGCAACAAGAGAGCATGTCACGTTTAAAAGGGCAAAGGAGAGACATGGGGGTGAACAATTTGAAAATGGGAAAGGACTCTCAAAGCGGGATTGTGCTAATGCTTACCTGCTTCTAGAGAGAACTGACCTTTTTCTCTCCTTACACTTTGCTGAGTTAATTAAGCTGCTGTTTTCTGGGCATCCTATAATTACAGCCGGTTAATGCTGCCAGAGACCCAACAGGTTACACGAATCCAACCTCTCTATTTACAAATGAGAAAATGAAGATCTGGAGAGGTGAGGTGACTCGCTCAAGGTCACGCAGCTAGTTACTAACGGAGGGAAGAAGATGCCCCAAATCTACTGACTTCTGTCACCTCAATAAACTGCAAAATAAACTTGCCGGGAGGGAGATCACTTGAGAACGCCAGGAAAGCCACGGGTCCCTTGGAGAGCCAGCTCTGCCTGAAGGGCCTGAAGAGCACTCTGGCTCCCCGTGTGACTCTCCGGGCCTTCTCAGCACGCCAGGGCCTCCCCAGGAACAGTGGACACAGCAGAGCCACCGGCGAAGAGCCGGGGGAAGGGCTGCCGCCCAGAGGCTTCCAGCAATTCATCCCATTCTGCTTTCTGGCCAAAGGAAGTATGTCGCTGGACTTGCAGCAATTTGATTGCAAATAAAGAACATTTCATATGCCAAAACTGCACATGGACGTAGTAGAATGAACTTGACAAAACACCACTTAGGTACTGAGTTTCTAGTATTTGGAAACCACCCTACTAGGGCAGGGGAGAGAACAGAGACAAAGGAATAGTTCCTTGGAGGTAGGGACTTCCTGTGGAGGAGATAAGCAGGAAGACAAGAAAAACCTCAATAATAACATAATCCTTTAGTTAAGGCGCCAACACATTGTATGAGGAAAATCTCCCATTAAGAAGCTCTCTGTTAATTTTACACTGATTTTTTTAATAGTTCAAAACTAAAAGCATACCATAACTGTTTTTTTTTTACTTTTAATATTATTGCTGCCTTTTTTCAAATGCCAAGTGCTTTGTCCTCTTTGAATTAATTATTAATGTCCTAGTCTTTGAAAACTGAGAATAATTCTCTCTTCTCTTTGCCCTTGAACTGAACCAAAAACCGAAGTGGGTGAGAAGAAAATGGACCGGATGTGACTGTGATTTGAATCAATCCAATGTAATTTTTTCAACAGCCATTCCATAGAAAGATAGCTACGTGTCAGATACTGGCGTCTGGCCCTGGCCCTAAGGTAGGGAGGGGAAATGGACAAGGAAACAAACCACAATACAATGTAGAATGTCCTAGAAGTATACGTACAGCACACTGGGGTTCCAGGTAATAAAGCAATTAATTTCGCAGGGAATAAGGAGCTAAGGAAAGAGTCGAGGAAATTTAGAGAGAAAATAACAATAGAACTAAGCTTTCAAGGAAGAGTGCCCAGATGGACAGGGCTGGTATTCTAGGCAGAGGAAACAGGGTACATAACAACACAGAGAGTGAAGGGCCTGTGTTAGAGGGAATGGCACACGGGCTGGTGTAGCCTGACCCTAGATGGCACGGAGAAGTGGCTGGAGTATCTAACCAGAAAGGTAGCTCTAGCCACACAGTGAAGCTATTTTATGACCCTCTGAGAAGTTTAGACTTGTAGCTGTGGGCAGTGGGAAACCATTAGAGATTTTTTTCCTTACCCTTTTAGCCATTTTAAAGTGTGCAATTCAATTTTATTTAGCACGCTGTGCAGCCATTCCCACTGTCTATTTTCAGAACACTTTTATCAACGCAAAAGGAACCCCTATACCCATTAAGCAGTCACTTCCCATTCTTCTTCCCTCCCCGTTTGCTGTCTCTATGGATTGGCCTGTTCTGGATATTTCTATAAATGGGATCTTACAATACATTGTCTTTTCTGTCCGGCTTCTTTCACTTAGTAGAATAATGTTTTCAAGGTCCATCCATGTTCTAGCATGTGCTAGCACATCACTACTTTTTATGGCTGAATACTGTTCCATTATATAGACAGACCACATTTGGTTTATCCATTCAGCTGTTGATGAACATCTGGGTTGTATCCACCTTTTGGCTAATGTGACGAGTGATGCTGTGAACATTCATGGAGATATCTATTCTCAATTCTTCTAGGTATATTCCTAGGGATGGAATTGCTGGATCATTTGGTAATTTTTTGTTTAACTTATTGAGGAAATCATAAGATAGATTTGTAATAAAAGGAAAGATATGATATTTTAGAAAGATAAACGTACCTAATAGATGTTAAAGAAATTAGGTACCACAGAGATGGTGCCCCAAACAACCACCAAATAGCTGCTCATTTGCTCCTTCCTCTCCTTTCTTGCCTCTTCTCTTGTGTGTTTTTTTTCTCCTGTTTGAACCTTCAGATTGGTATGCAATCTGGTGGCCCAAATATATGTCCACCCACATACATTGTGCTCTACACCATCTTCTGAGGCTTCTGTGCTAAAATCCTGCTTGCTCAGCCCATCTGCAGCAGTTCAGATGGTTGTCTTGCTTTGATAATCCTGCTCTAAAGAGGTATCAAGCTTTAATGAACAGGCCTCTCACTTTCAAATGAGAGGAGCACAGCAGTCCCATTAGGAAACGTGAGGTGCTCTGGACTGGTCTAACCTGAACGTTCCTGCTGAGATGTCGGGGTTCATCCTGACGCCCTCTCTCCATCCCACTGCTGCAAACGCAGAGTCACATACTGCTCAACAACCACTCTCTCAGGCGGCCCTCCAGTCTGTCATTTCGAAAGCAAACAATTCTTTACAGAAATGCCGAGTATTGTTCAAGTCCAATACAGACACAAGCAAAGTGGCTTTTCTTCAAACTAGAATTGGGTAGTTTCTCAAATTTGGAATATGTGCCTCGATCCACACATCAGGACACAGACAGTAGCAAAGAATGATCTGTTGATTTTCTTTCTCAAAGTTGTTATGGGTATAGGTACACTTGGAAGTTGTAATCATGGTCACTTAGTTACCAGTCAAGGGAGGGGAATGAAATATGGTATTCAAACTGTTGTTTTCCTACAAAAAGTTTAAAACAAGCCATATTGTGGGGCACACAGATCTTTATAAACAGATCTTTTTATTTATTTATTTTTAATCATCACCCAAGGCTATTTTTCCATTTTTCTTCAGAGAAAGTGGGAGGGAAGGCGAGAGGAAGGGAGAGAGAGAGAGAAACATGAATGTAAGAAAGACACATTGACTGGTTGTCCCCTGCATGAGCCAACCAGTGCCGGGGACAAACTGCAACTGAGGTACACGCCCTTGACCAGAATCAAACCAAGACTCTTGGGTCCGTGGGCCGACGCTCTAACTGCTGAGCCAAACCGACCAAGGCCGTGAACAGATCTTTATAATATAAAAGTCATACTGTGGGGCAAACAGATCTTGGGGTAGGGGCAGAGCGAGGCATGTTCAGAAGAATGGTCTCCATGGAGCTGTCTCTGGAGCGCGCTGCACTTCCACGGGGGTGGTGGGGACACAAGGCTGGGCAGCTGGGAAGCACTGAGACCCTGAACCCACCAAATCGGCGTGTACTAAATTCACAGTAACTGCCCCGTCAAATCTTAGAGTACACTGATACCCTTAACATGCACAATTTTGAACAATTTTATTTACATAGAAAAGTACAATTATAAATAGGCCTCCTTAGAAACAACTGTGCAGTCTCTGAGTCACTAGAAATTAAAGAGTCACAAAAGACAGCACAGGATTTTCAGGGAACTTCCACGTGCCCATGAAGGACAGCAGAATAAGCCACCCCAAACAGGCCACTTTGTGACCTGAAGGCAACTGAGAAGCAGTAGATACAAAAAGCTCTCTGCCCCAGTCCTGACTTGGCTAAAAGCAGGACGTGAATTTGTAAAGAAGCCCCGCCTCCCTTCTCTAACAGGAAAGATAGAAGTCAATCATTGGAGACAACTCTGGACCCATAGCAGCCCAGAGACAGTACCAGAAGAATCCACATAAAAACATTGCTGAAATTCATCTTTATCTACCCTTAGTTTTCCTCATATAGTTGCCCTCCTGCAATGCGTCAGCCCTAGATACTCGAAGGACTTTTCCTTTGTCTTGTCACTTCTCTAAAAATGTGTATTGGTCTTTTGTTAAGATGCTATATAAGCCCAAGCTTTAGCCACCTCTTTGAGTTACTAATCTCTGAGTGCTCCCATGTACACATGTCTTGTTTTTCTCTTGTTAATCTGTCTTTCGTCAGGCTAACGTATAGGGTTCCAGCCAGGGAACCTAGAAGGATAGAGGGGAAAAGATATTTTTCCTGCTCTATAACAGGGCAGGATGTGGCAGGAGAACATAGTAAACCTGGAACAGCTATCAGGAAATCTAGGTCCTGTTTTACCTATGGATTCACCACAGGTAGGACAGAACCGCCATGTGGGCCACCCCACCATGGCAGCACCCTGCTCCCTTGGCTAACAGAAATCATTTTCTGTTCAGGTGTCAGGCAGCCAAGGGCTTCCTGGGGAGGTAGGGCCCTTCCCCAGCACCAGGAGGACAGCTTGATTGATCTGAGGGAATTATAATGATTCCATCCCACTTGCCAGGGATTGGTTTAGGAATGGTCATATGACATAATTCTGCCCAATGAGACCTGGGGGACATATGCTGAGAGACTTCTGGGAAAGTACGTTTATTGTAAAAAAAAAAAAAAAAAGGTTCACAGAAAAAGGGGCATGGCCTCTCTGACTTCCAAGCCTTGGAACTGTTGCTGTGTGAGGCAGCGACTCATGGCACCGCTGGGAGCAGGACGGGTCAAGCCTGAAGGCAAGTCACCAAGTCAGAACCACCGAAGCCCAACAGCACTGAAGCGAAGCAGTCTGGGGACCGGCTTCCTCCAGACTTCTTGTTATGGGAGAGAATACATTTTCCTTGTAGCTTAGGCCAGTTTTATTTGGGTTTTCTGTTATTTGGCACTAAAAGATCCTTAACTGATAAACTCACCCACCAGTAGACAAATGTTTATCAAGCACTTTATTAATTGCATTTAAAAAAATTAGGCCCACCACCCAAATTACAATGTTTCTACCTAATCAGAAATGCTGCTGTACCTGACCTTTCCAGAAATAATAACAACTCCAGGAAACACATATGTAGAATGCTTGGCCCCGGTGGTGGGGGGAGGGTGCAGAAAACACGTCTGCCATTTTAATCTGCAAATAGAACCAGAAGAGTGCTAAAACAGGAACTCTGTGATAATTTAGAAATAAAAACATGCTCTAAAAGAACACCCATGCCACAAATTTACCAAATGAAAATCTGGGGCCTATTAGTAAGAAGCATGCAGTTTCCCCCATGGCATAATCAAAATATTACTGCAGAATCATCTGTACGTGTGGTTTAGAAAACAGGGAACTACTCTGTTTAATGCCTCTCAGGGGCTCTCAGACACAGTTAATTCAATAACTGTCACCTTTGGAGGGCATACAAAACTGTGACCTTTTATGATTTCTCCTATCATTAAAAAAAAATTTTCCCAAAGCAGGTATGTTGGGATCCTAAGATTAACAGGTAATAAGTTAGTTCTATAGCTTCCAATTCTCCAAATCAAAGGTACCTGGGATGACGCTGGGTTCTGAAGCACCCATGCTCACAATACCCATCAGCTCGCCTTACAACTCCCACTCCTAAAAAATACACAATATGGATAAAGTCCTCATCCACACTGCCAATCAGACTGCCGTCTCTACACCTCTTCAATACAAGATTAAAGGGCCAAATGATACTCTGTTTTATAAATTAAAATCGGATAAAGATAACTGCTCAACATTCTGTTCAACTATATGAATCTTTTATTCTAAATGTGCTTACTCATTTTCCTCCTACCAATTTGAGTTTCTTTCAGAAAGAAAAGGTAACCCTTGAGGAAAAAAAAAATGAAAGAAATATAACATGAAGTTGATGCTTCTTTGGTGGACCTCTTCTGCCTGGATTTTATCTTTTCCTGCTGAATAGCAAACAGTTTCCTTGTGTCTTTTGTTTTGTTTGTTTCAAGCACCTGAACAAAAAGATAGCATTTTTCAGAAACATTCGTGTTAGCAGTCATCGTCGTTTTTCCTGTCACTCTTCAGTTCCGTTTATCTTTTATTTGCTAGTACTTGTTAGTTTTAGGTTCCTGCAACCAGTACCCCAGCTGTCTTTTTTTTTAGAGAGAGGAAGGGAGAGAGAGAGAGACAGACAGACAGACATTGATTTGTTATTCTACTTCTTTATGCATTCATTGGTTGTTTCTTGTATGTGCCCTGACCAGGGATAGAACCCATATCCTAAGCGTATGGAGATAATGCTCTACGCAACTGAACTACCCAGCCAAGCCTACCCCCATCGTCTGAACACCAAACAAAAGTTTCCTTACAATATGTTAGATGCTAAGGATTAAATCAACTGGGATAAGTGACCCTTAAATATCAACAGCATAAAACAAATACTGAGCTCTCATTGGCTTAGACTCAATTATTCCCATTGGCCATTATATTTTTGGTTCCTTCTCCACTACAGTTTATCTTCCGTGTCAAATTGTCACTCTGATGATCTGCTTCATAATTTTTCAGTCACATGACTAGTGATTTGTTGTTTTTCAGGATAACTTCATTGAGTACCATTTATCAGGATGCACATACTTGAAATTCCATGACAACTGTATACCATAAGCATCTTTCAAAATTGTGAGAACTTAAGACATGGCATTCAAACTCAAATTAATCAACAACCTCTGCCACCTACTCAGGCCCCCTTCCTCACTGCTCTGGGTGTGATTAGCGGACGCACAACCCCATGAGAGAAAGAGGACAGACAGAGCACCCATGTTTTTCATTATGCAGCCTCTTATTTTCAAAAGCATTTCTTTTCCAATACTCAGTAGTAACATTGGTTGGCTGATTGTTGAGTGAAGCAAATGCTCACATCCCCTACACCAAACAAAAATTCCTTAAAATGTAGCCAAAAGAGAGCCAAGCCAAGGATAGCCTCCCACACCCAGCTCCCACTACCCTGCCTACCCTATGTTACAGACCCTCAGTTTGCAAATCAGTGCCTATTGGCAAGGTAAATGGAAGCATCAGTGTTAATTTGCCGTGGAGCGACCTGCTCTAAAGGGACAGTCAAGCCTTCTGGAATTCCCTATACACTTGTATTCCTGAAATCTCTTCGCTCTCTACCTGCACAGTGTCAAATAACTTGGCGAACCAAAAGGGAACACATTACTTCCTTTAGATCCTTAGAGGAGGAATGCGTTGATTGATTTTTATACCAATGAACAGAATATTAAAAAGTCTAAACACTGGGGGACATCCTGCAAGTTACAGAAAATAATTCAGTGTGTCCTCAGTAATTCAAATAATGGGAACTAAAATATGGTTTGCGCTGTTCCACTTTTTTCACTTGCTAATGAATTCCCTGATGGGTGTCCCCATGACATTGTTGTTTGGTCTGCAATCAGCTTATCTGGCTGAGTTACAGAAAGATGGAGTACAGCATGCAGTTTGCGTTGCTCTGCAGCAAACAAAGGCTGTCAGCTTCATGCCGGCTCTCTCGTTCTCCAAGTTCAGTCACTTCCTTTTAGTTAAAACTTGCTATAAAACAGATTAATCACCGCAATCACTTTTAACCACAGGGAAACACTATAAGAGAGCGGAAAAAATAAATAAACTGTCATGAATTTTACCGGGTTTTGAAGATAAAGACCATTTTCTATTTACAAATCCCTTTATTTTGATAACAATCTTTACAACCAGTGGTGCAAGGCTTTAGATAATATCAATGGTGTGATTAAAAAAAAATAATAACTGCAGAAAAAACAATTTTAACTTAAAGCACGTCTACATGATTAAAATGATGTTATCTGAGTTGTCTCCAAAATTGTGGGCTAGCGTTTTACTCTAAAATAGGCATATTTGCTATTTATATTATTTGCCAAACCTCCAGTTCGGTTGTTTTCAACTATTTCCTTCCCATTTCACCTGTTGTTTTTGCAAGGGGGTAGGAACTGAGTAAGATGACCAAATTTTATTATTGTTACTCTTTTTTTTTTTTTAATCCTTACCCGAGGACATTTTTTCGTTTTTTTTTTCAGATAGAGTGGGAGGGAGAGAGAGGGAGAGGAAGTGAGAGAGAGAGGAAGAGACAGAGAGAGGAAGAGAGAGAGAGAAACATCGACGTGAAGGGACACATCGAGTGGCTGCCACCCGCACGACCCAACCAGGGCCGGGGACAAACTGCAACTGAGGTACATGCCCTTAGCGGGAACCGAACCCGGGTCTCTCAGGACCGCAGGCCGACACTCTAACCACTGAGCCAAACCGGCCAGCGCTGATTATTGTTATTCTTTTTAACCAGCAAAAAATAAGAGAAAGAGCCCCAGATATTCACACAATTGAGCACCAAAGGGCAGTGGAAGCTCCCTGAGGGAAAGGTGGGCTCAGGGAAGAAGGAGCCAGCCCACTCGAGGTCAAGGCTTGCTTGGCAGAGGTCACAGATCAGTAATCTGAGGTATACTGCAGGTGTACTAAGGAGAGTTCATTCTTGGTAACTACTGGGAAAACCCTATGACCAGCCTAAATTCCTTCAATGTCCCCACTCCTCACAGTCTCCCACTTCGCACTGGTACTGGGAGTCTCAGTCATTCCCTCAATGAAATGTAACATCCAGATGCTCCCCCAATAAAGCTTGTCTTCTGTGGCAATCAAGAACACTTGCAATTATGGGCCTTCCTCTGCCTGATGCGGTCTGAGGGCTCTTTTTGAGTTTGAAGAAGAAAAATCAGTAGCTAAGGAAAAAAATCCACAGCAACTTGGGTATAATTGGATGTGAACTTTGTGTGACATGGTAAAAAAAACTCTTCTTTTTTCCCCCTCAAGGCCATTGCTAAGTGTTATCCATGAAACGTGGTGGACACCAATATCACTGATTCTGCTAATTTTGATCACAAAACACTTAAAGCACCATTTACTTTTGTGTTTATAAATTACTTTTACAAGACAATTCTTGTGTTCAGATGGAAAGAATGGAAGCAAGTCTCTTTTTTGAGCACAGAACAGCAAGTAAGAATTTAATTTCTTCTCAACATCACCTTCAGGATTGGTAGCAATAGAATGTGTTGAAACACAGAGAATCACACTTGGGTATGGTGAGCCTCAAAACACTGTGGGACAAAACTACAAATCTAATCATTAAGAGCTGTGTAGTATGAGCTGGCAGTTGTTTACCTGAAAAAGGTTCCTGTGTCTAATGTCAGAAATGATACAGAAATAAAATGCAGCCCTGGCCAGTTTGGCTCAGCGGTTAGAGCGTCGGCCTGCGGTCTGGAGAGACCCGGGTTCGGTTCCCGCTAAGGGCACGTACTTCGGTTGCAGTTTGTCCCCGGCCCTGGTTGGTCGTGCGGGTGGCAGCCACTCAATGTGTCCCTTCACGTCGATGTTTCTCTCTCTCTCTCTCCCTCCCATTCTATCTGTACAAAAAATGGAAAAATATCCTCGGGTGAGGATAAAAAAAAATAAAAAAATAAAAAAAGAAATAAAATGCATCTTCTTCTCTCCCCTGTGCAAGATGAATGCGTGTGACGTAACAGTGCACTGGGACACCCTCTATCAGTTTCAGCTATGGTAGGAAAATCACTCCTTCCTTTGCTCAAATGAGAAACTTGACCCTTCTAATAAGCAGCGAGAGAAGCCATCTTTAAAGTGGAGTATGTACATGCCGGGGGGATACACAAGCAATCCTTTGGAATTACATGGGCTGAAATAGTGCAACTTCCATTTTTATCTATTATAACCACATCCTTTCAAAATTTGCTTTTGTCTGTGTTTTAAGATATCTCTGTTAGCACAGTCCATGAACATGATTTAAAAATGAATAAATATAAATTATACAGGGTGATTTTCAAAGTAATTTTGGAGACCACTTGCCTTAAGAAGTAAAGAAAGAAAAAGGAAGTCTTAATGATATTCCCAGGACCCCCCAAACTGAGGAATCCCTTTGTCAGAAGCCTCTTCTGGTTCAAGAGAAGGTCAGAGAATAATACGTGAACTAAGGAGTCAGAAAGAAGAAACAATGCTAGCTTCTCAGCTTTCCTAGATATACCTGCTTTTGGAAGATAATTATTCCAATACAAATGATTCTTTGGTGTACAAATGAGCTGAAGAAAATCATCAATCTATTTCTGTGTCAGGTAGAACTTGGTGGGTCCTGTCCAGACTATTAATTTCATGGAAAATAAGCAACAGAGGAAACAGATAAATCATTAACAGAGTGGAGAGCAGACCCAGTGAATTCCTACTTTCTCTTTCTTGCAGAGAGCAAAATGACAAAGTATTTATGTCCCACTGTCTTTGATATCTGTGTTTATCTCATTAGAGGAAAAATGCTTCTGAAACCACAAGGACATGTTTTATTTCAAGTTTCAAAAATTCAATCCCAAGTGATTTACACAAGTTCACATTAGGCATACAGAATTATAATCTTCACATTTCTGAAATTCTATCATTTTAAATTTCATAAAAACAAAACACTACAGCATTAATTTTCCTTTTGTTTATTGCAGGCAATGTATAATATTAGAATTTGAATTACATAAACAAGGTACATATATTTGAAAAGAAATGTTAATTGTTTTAAAGAAAATTTTAATTAAAAAAGTAAAGTTAAGGCTAGCAAAAACAGTTGGATATAACAGTTTGATGTAATTTCAATGATGTATTTCTATTCAAAATTAATTTCTCCAAAGTTCTACATAAGGTATTCACTAGTCTCATCAATGTGTATTTATTAAAAACAATGTTTTCAGTAACTGAAATAAGCATTGTATAATGTTTCCAACTGAGCCTCTTTCCATCTGTCCTCTTATTTTACTGTTTATCCAGTACTTTAAACATAAGAATTACACTTGGAACAGAATGGCTGAGCATCCCCCAAAGGGTACAGTGCTCCATTTTGCACTGTATTTTCTGTCATTTGCCTACCAATGCTAGCAGCCTTCCCAAAGTGCTCACCCCATAACCTACTAAGAGTAGTTATTGTATAATCCACTATAAAATAACTTCACTACTTGATATAAACTCTATAAGGGCAGGCATTTTTATTCATTGTGTTCATTCCTGTATCTTCTGTGCCTAGAACAATTCCTGACACCACTATATATATATATATATATATATATATATATATATATATAATCTGTTGAGTAAATATACTGAGTGAATGAATGAATGAAATATTATCAGTCCCATTGTACAGATTAACTAAGTCTCAGAGAATTACATAAAGGTAGCAGGTGGTAGGGCCACAATTTAATGTTAAGCCAATGTCCAGGATAGGGAGGTGGTGTGGAATAAAGAACCTCACTTTAGGTCACCTTCTGTCATGTCCTGAGCTCCTTATACAATCCATACCACCTTCCTACCTTTCTGCCTTTCTGTGGCTTTTACATATGAAGTCTTCTTTCAAACCCCTGACAGCCCCAGTAGTACTGAGGGGCCCGAGGCTCCATGCTTTAAGTCCATTTTCTCAAGTTCTTACCATTAGGCTCCCTCAACTTCTCTACCCTTCTATTGCTAGGTGGAGGATACCTTTGCATACTTATCAGAGACCTTCCTTACTTTGACCAGCAAAGCTTCCTCGCACTAAAAGTCAGCCTAGTAGAGTACCATAGGGCTCTAGTCTTGGTTCTCAATGGGTTTATTAATAACTTCACTTCTATTCTCATTGAAGGTCCTGGGTGAAGGTCCAATCTAAACCTTCGAGGGTCACTCTGGGCTAGAAGTGAACAAGAATGATGATGAAAGGCTAACAATCAGAATTTGCTTATTTTTCCCAACTACTTGTCCCGCTAAGATCGATGCTTTTCTGGCACATGTGATTTCTCTTAAATAGATTAAGACTACAGAGCCTACATATTTGCTTTCTCAACTAGTCTCTCACTGTCCACATTGACTGTTTGTATCTCCTCTCCATTTCTCAAAAATACTTGCCTCCAGTGGCAGGAAACGCAACCAATGGTGAGAGTATTTTCCTTACTATCAGCTCTACATTTTCCTCTGTGATGGTCACCCACCTCCTGGCTTTGCCCTCTAAGTCCAAATGAGGAAAGGCTGACCTCTTTTTCTCTCAAAAGCTCACTACATATATCAGGTGGCTCTTGAAGCCCTTTCTCGCCCCTCCCCACTCTCCATCTGAGGCTACTTTTTTTCATTTCCTATTACTAAAATTTCTAAATGTTAAGACTCATAAACAAGGTAATTCAGAGAAGAAAGTAAGAATGGAACTTGAGACCCTAGCTATCCAATTTTTTAATTGAATGTGATGTCAATTTCTAATTATATATGACTCATTTAAGAAATTCATACCACAGCCACAAATGTTACATGTCAAAACAAAGGTAATCATGTTTACCTAATATGGGTGCCAAAATCATCTGTTTGAGAAAGGAAAATGTCAGCAGTATTTTCCTTTCTCAAATTATTCATAGAATTTTAACGCTGCTCATTTTATTCATTCACTGCACAGATGAGACTGAGATCCAGAAGACTTCGGTAACTAGCCCAAGGTAGGTTAGTAGCAATGTTGAAAGGACTTGAGGCATTTTTGGCCATCTCCCAAATAACAAATTATGATTCTATAATGCACTGATGTCTGTCATTTTCTCCAAGCTCATGTCTTAATAATGTCAATTCATTAACTTCCCAGGAAGCTAAATTTACATTGTTATTATTACAACGATGATAGATTTCAGAACTAGAAAATTCCCCCGAAGAATAGACAGCCTTCCTAATATTATAACAAGAAACTGAAGGCCAAGAAGATCTGGCCACCTGTTGGAGGCTATCCTGCAATTTGGCAGCAGGGCCAACAATGGAGCCCATGTCTTCTGATTACAAACCAGGACTTTTTAGTGTTCTGCATAAAGGATTAGCTAAACACCATCAATACTATAAACCTGACATTGTTTTAATCTAAAACAATCATACCTAGAAAAAACAAAATTTTAAAGTATACAAATTCTACCTTATGGATGTACTAGGCTAGACAACCATTTGTCAGAGAGATGGCAGAAGGGAATTTGAACAATGAGTGGGAGGTTGGATTCAATGACCTCTAAAGTCCCTTCTGTCTCTAGGGTTATTTGATTCTGGACTAACCAGGAGCTAGGCACCTCAGCTAGCCAGGGGAACCTGCAGAGGGGGGTAATGTGCAGTGTCCTGTAGGTGTCCCTCTCCTGTGGTTGGGTTGGACTCTGCCCTGATGTTACAGGCATTACTCTATATCCAATTTACATGCAACCAAATATTCTAGGCACAGAAAGAGTGTAAGGAAATGCAGCTCTGTCATTTCAAAAGACAGACTACACTGCTTAGCTTTCTAAATTGCCTTGCCTAAATGAGCATTCCATAACTGAGCCTCCAAATCTAGCTTTTACAATTTGTTCATGTGCTATGCTACTATCAGAATTAATTATGCAGCATCTTCATGAAGAGAACTCAAATTTGGATGCAAGTTAGGAGAGTAATGAAAAAGGTGCACTTCCCAAAGGAAGGTTACTATGTATGATCCACCCTCCCCCCCCCCCCCAAAGCTTTGGAATCCTATGAATAGACAGGTTTCAGATGGCAGCCCCCAGCTGAGCTAGCCATAGGAAGGAGGAAGTCAACACGTTTGAGAATTTTAGAATATGCCAACTAACAAGATTCTGAAGGCCAAAATATTATTAACCCCCTCCTTTCTAACAATTCCATTCCAAACTGGGATTCAACACAAATCTGTTCATTTGTGTTCCTGAATGGCTACTAAATACTAAAATGTACTGATTTTAGACTTCTTCTTTTTTTGTTAGTCCAAGAGAAAGAAGATTTATTTTTTGCTTCTCAAAAAATTTTACATTAAGGGTGGAGCTCTGAAAGTTAGAAAGGAGCTTCCCCAATAGAATTGTCCCATTGAATATTTTTACATGAATGAGATTATTTTAAAAAATCAAACTATCTGATCACATGCATGGGGCCCAGGTGTTGCATAGATTTCAGAAGAGCAAACTGATGCTCTACAATTCAGTGCCAAATTACAAAACAACAGAAACAGCCTTACAAGCTAGCACCAAAGTAAGAGAGTGGTTATGTAGAGATTCCATGTGCAAATCCAGAAAGCTCTACTTTCAAGGGTTGGGGCAGGTTCTCTCCTCTCCTCACCCTGGTGTGTCTAGACACTGAGCATGGTGTGCAGTGTCATCACCAAGGCTGAAAAAAGTAGATATCCGATGTGCAGTTCAGCTGCCTCCACCAAGGCGCTGAGGGTATCATCTGAGGTCTAATTCATAAGAACCATGCACTTAGGTTTGGAGGAAGTTTCCCCAGGCCTCCTTAGCTCCCGGTTAGCCAGCCAGCTACCATCCGTTCCTTCTGCTACCAACATCAGCTCAATACAAGAAAAAGCCCCTCTCCCCCTCTTCCCAGGTTTGCACTACTTTTCTTCCAACGGCATTTCTAAAGGGAAAGCACAACTTGAGGGAAGGAGCCTACTGGGAGCCCAGTGGGGAGCAGCTTCAGGGGAATGGACACAGGCGTTCCAAGTGAGGCAGGTGTACAAAGACAGCAGAGGAGGAGGGGAGGGAAATAAGGAGACAAAGCAAGGAGAGCGGCAGGGAAAGACCGGGGCTAAAGCACAGAAGTAAGGGAACGGGAAAAGGACGAACAGGATGAGGAGGAAAGAAGAGAGTCATGGAAAGAAAGAAGTGGGAGAGAGGGAGAAGAAAGGAGGAATGGGGAAAAGAAAGGGAGAAGGATAAAGACAGGAGGAGGCGGGGAAGGATGAAAGAATGTGCTGGGGAGCGGAGTGCAGGGACTCAGCGGGGAGGTGGCCGCGGGGACCGGCGCGCCCCTGGGGAGCCGCCGGCTGCGCTCCACGTGCGGCGCCCAGGGCGCCAGGCGCGCCTGCTGCTCACCTTTCAGGATGAGGGTGTCGATATCCCGGTCGATGCCCAGGAAGTAGCACTTCCTCCAGAGGCCCGAGTAGGTGGCGAAGAGTGGCCGGCCGCACTCAGCGTCCAGCCCACCGAGCCCCAGCAGCGAGCGCCAGGACTCGGGGTCCGCGCGCCCAGGGCCGCCCGGGAGCAGCCGGCGCCCCAGGGGGGGCAAGTCCCGCAGCGGCAGGTGTGACAGCGGCATCAGGCGGTTCTTCTGGTCCGGGGGGTCGGCGCCGGCGCGGCTGCGCTCGCAGCTCTCCTTGTGGCGCCGGGGGTCGGTCTCGTACCAGTGGTCGGTGAAGATGGCCGTGACGAGCAGCCCCAGGGAGCAGAGGCTGAGGCCGAGGCTGAGCGCCGTGATGAGCGCCCGCGGCTCCATGGCTTCCCGCCCGCCAAGCCCCGGTGGGCTCTCGCGGCGCCGCCAGACACAATGCACTTGGCCTCGGCTCTCCGCCTCGCTCCCTCCCCGTTCCCCCACCGGCCCCCCACCTCCCTCCCGCGGCCTCCCCGCCCGGCGGCGCCCGCGGCTTCCTCTCCTGCTCACCTCTCCTTCCCACTGCCCTCCTGCCCCGCCCCGCCCGCACCCGGCCCCCGCCCGCCCCGCCCCCACCAACCGCACTTTCCTGCCCTCCTCCTCCAGCCCCTCGGCGCACTCCGCGCCCCCACCCGCGCTCGCGCCCCTCGCCCCTCGCCCCTCGCCCCTCCTCCAGATCGAACCGTTCGCCCTTCTCCCCAGCGATCCCCCTTCGCTTCTCAAGCGCTCCGTGCCGCTCTCACTTTTCTCTGATCCTCCTCTCTCCCCTTAACCCTGTCCCTACTTTCCCCTTACTTTTCTTCAACTCTTCCTCTCGTCCCCGCTCATTTGTCTCTCTGCTTCTCGGCTCCGTGTCCCTTTCTGTCCCTGCCCTGGACTCGCTGAGCACACTGCCTCCGGTCCAACGACGTTCATAGACATCCACCAACATCAGACTCAGCCTTGTCACTTGTCCAACTTGATTTTGATCAGTGTCCCGTTTTGTGCCCCGAAGCAAATCCCATCCAGGTCGGGCTGCGTGGTAGTAGTTAACTCTTTGGAATCTTGATCTGGAGCTGAAGACCCTTCTCCCGCCCTTGGCAGCTCTCTGATGCCCTCCTCTTCCCCTCTCACGTGCCCATTGCAAGCTCTGAGCATGTTCCTGCTCCAGCCCTTCTTCTGAAAAAGACACTGGATGTCACTGGAAAGATAGACCCATGGCCAGAGGGTAGCTCCCACTTCACTTCAGCCTGCTCAGAGACGGACTCCTTTTCCGTTGGCCATCTCCTTCTCCTGCCAGAGTGGCATCCTCCTGGCATTTCTAGAAGGGCATAGGATCAATAAGCCCTTGCTATGGCACCTGCTTTGTGAGGTGATTACTGCCTCTGAATAAAGGAAGCCCCAGTAATAAATCAAAGTAATGATTTTTCTCCTGTGCAAGTTTCTTGCATGGGCTGGGAGGATCAACAACAAAGCAACGCTACACACCAAAGTCAACGCGTCAGCTCCCTTCTGTTCTTCCAGGGTAGCCAGTAGTCACAGATGTTAATTCTGAGAATGGCAGGCAGATTCACATTTTCTAAAATGAGGAAATGTTAGGACCCCAGGTACTGAAATGGTTAATTGCTTATGTGTGATTCTTACAACAGAGGTGCAATACCCTTGTGTCACTTAGTGCCTTTGGGACCATGTCAGACAGAAAACCATGCTGCATGAGCCCAAGGATGCCAATTCTTATGCTCTTTTGCTATAAAATATTAATGATCAAGAGATTATGAGGCATTCATTAGATGCTAAATGTCATTACTCCATGATTTAATGGGACTTATTAATTAGAGCCCCACATCAATTGGTATTAATGTGATTTATACATTTCCTCTGGAATGGCATCTGTAAAGATGGTATAAGAATCTTGCTCAGATATATTTTCATTGCTGTTTGTGCTCAGTATCTTCAGAGGGTATATTTCCAAGGAAGACTTGTACTCCTGAGCTGTTCAGTTCACAAATAGATCACTTAAACAAATCTTTCAGTCATATCGGATCCTCGTGCCCATTTCTGCTGACCTGACAATGTGAATTATTGCTTGGATTTTCTCACAGCTTCAGCAAGATCTATGGTAAGCTCCAGTCTAATTAAGGAAGACAAAGAATTATAATTTTAGTGTTCCTCTCACCTATAAGTTTTCCCTTAAAAGGAAATGCTAAGCTCATCAAAGGCGTCTTATCTGGACTTACACAAAAATTATGAGACTTAGAAGATTTATTTTATTTATACTCTATAATATGTGTAAAATCCTAGATCTTTATGGATATGCAGAGAGAATACTTTTAACTTTGAGCCTACAGTTGACATCTGAAATTCACTGAAGTTGTGTGTCCTTTTATTTTTTAAATTCCTCTTGAGATAAGATGATTACAAACCCTTAGCAAGTCTTTACTCCCTTTTCAAACACTGCAGAGGTGGGGAATGTCCAACCCTGAGCCCTATAAAGCCCAGGAAATCAATACCAGCTAACATCACACGCCTCAGCAAATCAGCCTGACCAAATATAGCAGTCTAATTTTTAAGTTGATAATTTTGTATGGCCCTCGAATGATGTTATAAATATCCAAATGGCCCTTGGCAGAAAAAGGTTCCCCACCCCCTCATTCTACCACATTTCAGAGTCACCTGATTATCTTTACACAACAACCCTGTCCTGAACTGGAGTAGACAAAAGGAAACCTCTTTTTCGGGCACATGTGATGAACTTAAAAGAACATAATGTTCTGCCTCATTTTCCTAGCCAGAATCCTTGGATCATACCCTCTTCAGAAAATAGCATTATCCTCGAAGTTCGATATGTCTATGTTTAAGACCAGTCTCGGCATATAATCCAAAAGTTACTATATGATGAATTGCTCTTGACAGTATTTCATTAAAAAGTGTCACACATTACAAATATGGGCGAGCAGCATGTAATGAGCGCACTGCCTCTGCTGGTGCAGCATTAACGCCATCAGCAGGGATGTGACATATGATGCGTACACAGGCTTTGTCACGGCAACTGCACATTGCTCCATCCGTGTTCTTAACATTTCTCATTTGGGTATTTCCAACAATGTAATGCCATCCACTAACCCCCACTCTGTTAGGGGAGTGGGGACTACAAAGATAAATAGATAGTTCCCATCTTCAAGATGTTCCCAGTGTAGTGGCAACAGACGCATAGACTGTTCTATGTGCTCCAGCAGAAATAAGAACCAAGTGTTGTGGGAATGCGGACAATGAAAATAACTAACTGTTTGAGGGAATCAAGTGGCAACTTAGAAACAGTAACTTTGGGGTTAGTTCTCAAAGGACAAATTAAACTTTACAAGGAGGATTAGATCAGGCATATTATCATTACAGTCAGAATATTAACTCTTTGATTTACATGTCTACCTAGCAAATTTGGAGGCTTCAATAGATCGGGCTACTGTAAAATAAGAATTTTTTTCTACATTTTTAAAATTATAAAGCTGTCATGTTCTAATGCCTGACTACAAGCTAAATACTCATAGATGAGTAAAAGCAGAAGTCTAAGCCAGAATACAGTCAATGGATGAGGGCATTTAGCCTGGCAGGGAGTCAACATGCTGCAAGATCAAATATCCAGCCAGACCACTGTAGCATGTCTCAGCTGTGGCTGTACGCTGACCTCCACGTTTTCAAATTTAGCGTGTTCTTCACTTGTCTTAAATATTTCTTGGCTGTCTCCAGATCTGATATCCCCCATGCATCCCTCTGAAAACAACAGTGTCCTAAAATGACAGGGATGGTGGCAGAGAATTTCCACCTGGGTGTCTCACTGTATGATTGAACTCCACATGTCCAAAAGTAAATTCTTATATTTCCCTATGGTTCAGCTGGCCCTCCCCACTTCCTTCTCTCTGTACTGACAAATCATTCAAGTTACTCAGACTCACTATTTTAGAATTATCTATCACATCCACAAAGTCATGAGGACTTTTCCTTTGACGTGTCTTTTATAGCCAAGTTTTCTTCTCTTTTCTACCACTTGCTGTCACTGTGCTCTCCCATCTTACATCTGGATTATTACAGTTTCTTCCTTGGACCCCACCATTCCAGGAGCAACCCTGCCTGCAGTTAGCCTGTCTACTGTTGCCAAATGCATCGTCCTCAAATGTTATTTTGATTGTGTAATCCCTCACCTCCCAGCTCTCCTCTCTAGGTTGGAGAGAGTTGTCTACCTTATTACTCCAGAGTCCTTCTTTGTTTCTGTCAGCATTCCCAGAGCATTTTAACATCACAACTGATGTGCTGGCCATGTTTAAATATTTAGAAAAAAATACTTTGCCAGCTCTAAACACACTTACCATAATATATAGGTGCTTTATGACATTCATTGTATCTCTCTTTACAATCAGGAAGTTTTTAAATAAATATTTCCCTATAAAAAGGTCTACACACACACACACACACACACACACACACACACACATACACATGCAGACGGGGTGGGAGAGAGAGAGAGAGATCTCAGATTATCACAGAGCTATGGTAATGATTTATTGGCATACCTATGCTAAACTAACCATAAATATTCTAAAAGGCTTTCACCCTTTGTCCTCGTGCCAAGACCAAAAGCAATACCCTTCTTTATTTCAAACATTTGGATTCCACAGGATTTACACAATGCAGTTTAACCTAAACCACACACTGGCTTTCAGAATGAAGGGGGATCACTTTTTCTCGGTAATTTTTTTTAGCATTTAATGTAAGGAGAGCATTCATTATGCTATGGATCTACAATATGTCATGTCTGTGAACAATTGAGGTATCTTGTGTTAAAGGCATCATTCTGACTTGTTTTCCTAAAACAATTTTATTTTTATTCAACAACATATATTGAGCACCTCTAATGTAAGTGCTAGGTCCCAGCGGATTATGAGGAGATGAGAAAACCAGGGCCTGTGCCCTCAGGGACTGTGGGTTAGTGGAGAAGGAAGAGAAATGCAAGAGGCTGAAAGAGGATTGGATTACCTGGGGTGAGTGCACTCACAGAGGTGGAAACACAATGCGACAGGGAGATTACTATCCATTGGGAAGAATACATCCAAACCAAGCAGATTAGGCGTTAGTTTAGTTAGACCTTGGAGGAAAAAGGGTATTTTGTATGTGTGTCAACTTAGTCCAGGGCAAAACAAAAAGTAACTTTCAGAAGTAGCACCTACCATGGTGCTCTTCTCTACCCCACACATGTGGAAATCATCTTGGCAGTGCCATTTTGTCACTAACTAGAAGCCTGGAACCATAAAATACCACAAACCCCCCAAAATAGATGGTGCTTGATAAGTTTCTCATTTCACTGACACACTACAGAATGTCACCGTTCTTTTTCACATTCCTGGATTAAGCTGTTTCCTTTTTAGAGACTTTAAGCACATATGGTAGGAAAGAAAAAACACACACACACACACACATTCAAAGAAACCCATAACCACGTTAAGTCCCACTCAGAGTGTGATGTTTTAGCAGATGGCGGCTTATTAACTGTCATACCTAACTCTATTCCCACCTTAACTGTTGTATGGATACGCAGTTTTGAAATTAGGGCCTGGTTCCGCTCATGCAGGCTGTGTTTGACAACCAAGGCAGAACTGGATATAACTAAGATGTCCAATCTCTCCAACTCACAGCAAATGGTGATGCTTCCCATGTGAGTAAAAAAGCCAGTTTCCAGGTGTGACCCCTCTCTCTTACCCTCAAACCTCATCTCTCAGCCGTGTCTGCTTTAAGGCACCAGGACCTGGGGACCACACATGGACGCTGGAGTCAGACCACCTATTAATTCCAGACCCACTGCTTCCTACCAGCTCACTCTTAGCCAGTTACCTAACCTCCTCGAATCACCTAAGTGCTAAAAAACAGGGATATTAACATCTATCTGACAGGATTAATGAGTCATGATTATCACTTGCTAATTACTGTTTCCTCCCACACCCATTCCTGCTCTCTTCTCCCTACTCCATCCATGTAAACTTACAAACATGCTTTAGAAAACCCATTGCCTAATTATAGTAAGCCCATATAATTTAAATGTCATAAATACAAATGGCTGAATAACTTATTAATGACATAATTTTTCATGTTACTTATTATTTATATTATTCATGTAGGAGAGGCAATCTACTCTTCTCATTTGTTCAACTAACATTTATTGAGCACCTATGGGCCAGGGAAAGAATATTCCAGGCAGAGGAAACATCCAGTGCAAAGGTCCTGAGACATTAAAGAGCTTTGTTCCACTGGGGAACTGAAAAGAGACCACCGTAGGTAGAGTAGAGAAGGAGGCAGCAAGTGGTATGAGATTCGGTTGCAGAGTTACTAATGGCCAGATCATACATGGTCTTGAAGGCCATTCTATGGAGTTTGGACTTCAGTCAAAAGAAAATCTTTGAAGAGTTTTAAGCAAGGGAGAGAAACGAGCTGATTCATGTTTCAAATGCCACGCAGAAGAATATGTGAAAAATGAATTGGGGCTGGGGGTGGAAAGCAGGGTAGCCAGTCAGGAGGCTATTATAATAGTCTAGACAGGGGTATTAATCGTAAAGAGACTGCAGTAGAAACAGAGAAGTGTGTAGAGATCGAAATCACAGAATTACTGTGAATCCACATAAGGGAAAGTAGAAATCAAGAACCATGTCCTACACTTCTGGTTTCGAGTTATTGGAATGGTGGTATCATGCACTGAGATGTGGAACATACTTACAGGGAAGTTATAAAAAAACCTGTTTTGGACTTAAGTTTGAGATGCCATTTGGACATCTCAACTGGATGTATAAAACTGAGAGTAAAGAAAGCAGTCTGGAATGAAGATTTAGATTTTAGAGATGTCAACATAAAGGTGTTGTATGTATGTCGATATTTAAATTCATGGGACTACATGAGATTACTTAGGGGAAAGTGTAGCTAGAAAAACTAAGAGGTTCAGGTCAAGGCAGGCTGTAAGGCATTTGAGTGCATAGAACTCAATCGTAAGATGAGGTGCCACAGAGGAGACTGTGAAGGAAATTAAGAAGAAAACCAAGAAAATTCATGTACGCAAAGCCAGGACAGAGGAGTCTAATGATATGCTATGATGACAGTGACAGGACAACATAGAGTCTGGGATATGGAGTCATAGAGTTTGGTTCAAACTTTACTGTGGGGGAAAGGGATTTACTTAGCCTCTCCAAGCCTCTGTTTCCTCATCTGTGAAATGGGGATAAGAGTAATAATATCCTTCTTAGGGTTGCTGTGAGAATCAAACATCATGACTATAGAGCACTTAGCAACATAGTGAATGTAAAGGCTGACATATAAGTGCTCCATATATAAATGGCAGCTGTTGTCATTGTTATTTATCATTGCCAACAATATCTGGTGACTGCTCACATTTGCAAGCCATGATCTGAGGTGCAGTACAGAACATTATTCTCCCAAGAACTGTTCCCTAACGAAAGCATGGAGGCCTACCATAAGGCCCTTAAGAACATAAAATATCTATAGCATTGGTGGAATGGTGGGCATTCAAAAGTATGAGAAACCATTATGCTCTCTCAATAGGCTATTCTGTTATGAGCCCATAAAAGGGATTTAACACTGCTTTGTGAATAGCTGAAATAAGCTGTCAGCATACGATAAGGTATCTCCATTTCTCAAGGACTTTAAGTGGACCAGATAGAAAAGCCTCTGCAGAAAATGCCTGCTCATAGCTACTGCGTTTTTGTGGGGTATAAATCATGTTAGGGAAATATCAGGAGTGCCTCGACCTTCCCCTCCCCGTGCAGGGGGGAAGCTGAGAGAGGACAGGAGAGGTTAAGACAAGTGTGAATAGCATCTGCATGAGGGAAGAAAAATAGCCTCTCTCTTAGGAGGGCAGAGCGAAAAGGGTAAAAACCCAGAAAGGACCAAAGACTCATCCAAGATGCAGCTATTAGAAGTCAGAAGTCAGCTCAATATGGGCTGGGTCAACATTTCAGATTCCCATTGTCAAGACCAGGAGACAAAGATTGAGTCAGATGTCCCTGGAAATGATGAATTCAACACAGGTCCCCCACCTCAGAGAGAAAGGACTCCACCTTGGACAACTCTGTTTTTATCTTCGATTCTTGATTTGAATAAACCTTTTGAAAAATAGTTGAGTCCAGGTAATCATTCGCCAGTACCTGAAGAGCTGCTACTATGAATCAGACACTAGGAAGAATACATAGCAATGTGTTGTGTTCTTTACAACTTTCAGCATGCCAGGATTTCAGCAGGCACTATGAAGTGTGATCATCTGATGTGCACGGTGCTTAGAGAACCATCCTGTTCTTTTGGAAGGAGTATCCAGTTTGGCAGGACTTGGCATACACCTCTCCACAGCCGCACCTGATCCCCTGTAATGAATGGGTGCCATGTGGCATTGATGGTCACTCAAGTGGAGAAGTAAATGAAAGCCTGAGGACAAATTACCATCTCACCTCCTATTATTGGTATGGAGAGGTAGGACCTTGTCAGGGTCAGATTTATGAGGCTAATTAAATGAGAGAGAGAGAGAGAGAGAGAGAGAGAGAGAGAGAGAGGAAATGCATCAATGGCCAAATAGAAATCCAAGTAGGTAGCTTTGATGTATGAGTTCCATCTGCCTAATTTATCTGGTGTCTGCAATCTGTATGTGATCAAGAGCCTTAAACTCTGTGAGTGGCAAGTCAGGGAGGGGGTTGGCAGTGGGGGAGATGTCTCTTAGTGTTTTCCAACCAGGTCACCATGTGCCCTTATGAATCCTGCCAAAACAAAAGGGGATTTTCTCCTAAGAATCCTTGCATTTAGCCAAAAGAAATCCCCAAAGTTTTAAACATTGATGTTTAATCCTCATTTCAAGGGGTTTACTTTCTGGATATTTAGGGGAATTCTTTAGTTTCTCAATTTCCTTTTCTGAAAGCTCTTTGCGTCTCTCTGTCCTGAATTTTATGGGCATGGTTTTCATTACTAGCTTTTCCCATTCTCACTCAGCAGTTTACCCTTTGCCATTTCATATCAACCACTTTTGCCAAGAAACCCAGTTTCTTTGTGTCAATAAAATAAGAGCTTAACTGGGTTTATAGAGCACCCATTTAAATATATTTGTAGCAATGACAGCAAACTCAAAATGGACTCCTAAAGTGGGGAGGCCAACCCAGAATTTAGCCATGATCAAGACAAAGACTGTCTGAGCTTTCTGGGACTTGAAAGAAAGTTTGGAGAAGAGGAGCTATATAAATTATTCCTAAGACAAAGGAAAAAGAGGTCATAATAGCAAGTAATACATGACCAAGAAATACTAGCTGTACTACAGTTGACCCTTGAACAATACAAGTTTGAACTGCATGGTCCACTTATACATGGATTCTTTCTATTAATATACAGTTGGCCCTCTGTATCCCTGGTTCTTGCATCTGTAGATTCAATCAAGTGCAGATTGAAAATTGTATTTTCCACCCATGGTTAGGAGTCTGTTTATGAAGAGGGCCAACTGTATGCATTGTTCTATGCTATTTTATATAAGAGACTTGAGCATCTGTGGATTTTGGTATTCATGGGGGGTCCTGGAACCAATCCCTGGTGGATACCAGGGACTTCAGTTAACTTTTGGAGGAGTCAAAAGTTATATGTGAATTTTTTACTGCACAGAAGTTGGTGCTCTTAATCCCCAGGTTCTTCAAGGATCAACTGTGTTATTCTATAAATCTATAGATAAAAGCCGTGCAAAATTGCAGCATGCTAAGCAGTAGGCACAGATCAGAGAGGGTTAGAACAATAATTCTGCAACCTTGTTCAGTGTGGGGTTGGGTATTGAAAGATATGGATGGCTTATGCTTAGGAGAATGGCCATTTCCACATTTCCTTGATCTTCTTGCCTACTACTTTCCACCTATTGTCATGGAGTTTTTATAGCTGTATAGAATAATAGCACGTAGCTAACATTTGTTGATCACATACTATTTCCCAAGCACTCTGCTAAACACATTATGTTTTTCTCATGTAATCCTTGTAACAATTGTAGTGGTAGTATTGTTATTATTATTTTATGAATAAGGAAACTGAGGCACAGAGAGGGTAAATAACTTGTACAAGGCTATACTCTTTTTTAAAAATATATTTGTATTGATTTTAGAAAGAGAAGGAGGAAGAGGGAGAGAGAGAGAGAGAGAGAGAGAGAGAGAGAGAGAGAAACATTGATGTGAGATCAGTACATCGATTGATCACCTCCTACATGCTCCCTACTAGGGATTGAGCCCACAACCTGGGCATGTGCCCTGATCAGGAATCAAACTGGGACCTCTCAGTCCATGGGATGATGCTCAATCCACTGAGCCACACTGGCTGGGCCAAGGCTACATTCTTAAGAAGTAGCAGAGCCAGGATTGAAGCCTGCTAGGTATGAACTCCAGGACATGCACTCTTACTGTTATTTGCATAATTTATAGAGAGATGACAGAGATCAGGTGTTAACAGTAGAGTGACAAGAGTGGTTTGGATTCTGGATAGATATTGAAAGTAGAGCCAACAAGATTTTCTGATGTGTACAATATATGGTGAAGGTGTCATCAGTGGACATGGGGAAGGCTATGAAAGTACAGGAGCTCAATTTGTGGTGCACTTGGTTTGAGATGCCTATTAGATATCTAAGAATAACAGTGGGAAATTGTAACTCACCCCACCATTCTTTTGACATTGTTTCTATAAATGCTGACTGCAACTAATATGTACCTTATAAACAGTATATTTGTGTAAGAATCCTAGGAACTAACTTCAGAAGGCACAGACTCTGACCTTCAGTCATTCCAATTCCAGAAGATTTGCTAACCTTCAATTGTAAAATCAGGATGACGTAGAACCAGAATGATGCAAACCAGACCATCACTTGACCAGTTTCAAGATTCTTATTGGAATAGACTGTGCTGGACTGCCTGTAGAGAACTTTTTAACCCCTTTCCCTTAATTTCTTTGTTCTGCTTTGCCTCCCCCTCCTTATTAAAACCTCTTCCTGCCCTGGCCAGTTTGGCTCAGTGGTTAGAGTGTCAGCCTGTGGACCAGAGAGTCCCAGGTTTGGTTCCCACTAAAGGCACATACCTCAGTTGCAGTTTGTCCCTGGCCCCAGTTGGGGTTGTGTGGGTGGCAGCCATTCGATGTGTCTCTCTCACATTGATGTTTCTCAATCTCCCCTGCCTCTCCCTCCTGCTCTATCTAAAGATAAAGGCAAAAACTGTCCTCAGGTGAGGATAAAAACAAACAAACAACAACAAAAAAAAAACACCTCTTCCTGTACTGAGATTTTGAGATGGACTTTGTAACAAGAGTCCCCATCTCCTCAGGTAACCAGCACTTGAATAAACCACTTTCCTTTTTCACCAGCATCTGTCTCAGGAGTTTGATTTTTGTGGCAGCAGGCAACTGAACTGGAGTTTTGGTTACATGAGTGGAGATACTGAGTGAGCAAGGGAGAGGTTCAGACTAAAGATATAAATATGAGAGCAAACAGGATCCACATATAGATGGTACTCTAATCCATGAGATTGGATGATGTCACTCAGGGAGTAAGTGTTAACAGAAAAAAGGGCCAAGGACTGAAACCTGGAAAACTGCTACAAGTTGAGGTCTAGGAGATGAGTAGGAACCAGCCAAAGAAACTGAGGGGGAGTGGCCAGAGAGACAGGAGAGTATAGAGTCCTGGAAGTCAAATGAAGAACATGTTTCAAATAGGAGAGAGAGTCATTAAGGTCTCAAAGTTTCTGATTGGTCAAGCAAGACAAGAAATTAAAATTTAAGCATTGGATTTAGCAAGGTGAAGGTCTTTGGTGAATGGGCAAGAGGGAGGGCTTTGGTAGACAGGTGGAGAAGTTGTCTTAGGTAGATGCATGCAGTTTCTGTAGTAACTGGAAAGAATTGAGGACATTGTGACAATTTCAGGAAGATAGTGGGTGGATGATTGGACCTTATAGAAACTCTCTGCTGGTCTATAATGTGTTCAGCAAATGTTAATGTGTTCAAAGAAAGGAGAAATCTTATAAATAGAGATGACAAAAAAAGTACTGATGGGGAAATTGGAACTTGAGCTTTGAGAGATCTGTGAGAGGAAACTGGTAGAGAGGAAGTAAGTATTTCAGGAATGGAAAACCATCTGAACCCAGAGACAGTAGTGAACAAGGTATGTTCACGTGGAGGATTTCTCTGAAAAATTGAAAAGTTCAAGATAAATTTGGAAATATTGATTAGATTCAGACTGTAGAGAGCTTAAACAACACGTGTCTTAAGCAATGAAGAAAAGAAGAATGACATAATAGAAGAAGAGATATCAGGAATTAATCTAGCAGTGGTAATAAGGTAATTGGTGAGAAGAACTTCAGATCACCCAAGCCTAGTTGACAAGAGTCACTGGGAGCAAAGGAAGAGGTGCCAGAAACAATATGAATAAAAATAGTGAGTAGGTCAACTAAAGGGGAAAAAAAAGAGGCAGACACAGATGCTGGAGATTCAAGCCAAGATAACTAAGACAATGATGGATCGCTTGACAAAAATGCATAAATAATGTATATAAGCAAGAAGGTAAATAAATCAGAAGAACAAATTTGGAAATTTAAACCCTGGACATTTGAGTTTGAGAGGACAGAAGGATATCTGTATAAAAATGTCCACCAGAAAAAAAAAAAAAAAAGCCCTGGCCGGTTTGGCTCAGCGGTTAGAGTGTCGGCCTGCGGTCCGGAGAGGCCCGGGTTCGGTTCCTGCTAAGGGCAAGTACTTCGGTTGCAGTTTGTCCCCGGCCCTGGTTGGTCATGCGGGTGGCAGCCACTCGATGTGTCCCTTTCACGTCGATGTTTCTCTCTCTCTCTCTCTCTCTCCCTCCCACTTTACCTGAACAAAAAAAATGGAAACAATATCCTCAGAGAGGATAAAAAAAAAAAAAAAATGTCCACCAGATAGGTTGGGAAGTAGATTTGGTGACTATGTTGAGAAGTCCGAGAACTGGTATAGAAGAGAAGAGCAGAGGCCAAGGCTGGACCCCTGGTCTGGCAGCGTGTCGTGAGTGAATCAGTAAAGCGCACAAGCCAGAGATGGGGAGTTTCGAGACGGGCCAGGCCAATGTGTTGAGAATTGCAGGAACATCCAACTGCCAGCGGAAGAGAGAAGCGGCCTCAGTGACATGAGCCCTGAGGCCTTCAGCAGGTCACTGTCAATAGAGAGATTAGAGCACATCCAACTTCCATCCTGAGGGATAAGTAGAAAGTCAGGGTGGGGGGTGGGGAGGTAAAACATGTTGATTGATTTTTTTGAAAAGTTTGGCAATCAAAGGAGAGAGGGGACTCATTCTATAGCTAGAGAGGTCAGAAAGATCCATTTTCGAAGGCAGAGAAAGGTCATGTATGTTTGAAGAAGAGATATGGATAAGGAAAGACCAAAGTGACCCCTAAAACAAATTAATAATTCGAAGAATTAATGTTATTATTGTTAGCCTATAATAAAATTTCATTTGTCACAGACTGATTTGATGTCAAATAGAAGAATTTTTTAAAAATCTATGTCTAACCCATTAGATCTGAAAGAGACAAAAAAGATAGATGTAAAGGTAGAAGTTTCTATTTTCTATCACAGTGAGGACATCAAATTTGTGGTTGTGGTAGGATTGAATAATTCCCCTCTCCCCTCCCTCGACTGATAAAAATGTTACCTTCATGGCAAAAGGAACTTTGCAGATGTGATTAACAATTTTTTTTTTTTTATCCTCACCCGAGGATATTTTTCCATTTTTTGTACAGATAGAGTGGGATGGAGAGAGAGGAAGGGAGAGAGAGAGAGAAACATCGACGTGAAGGGACACATCGAGCGGCTGCCACCCGCACGACCAACCAGGGCCGGGGACAAACTGCAACTGAAGTACGTGCCCTTAGCGGGAACCGAACCCGGGTCTCTCCGGACCGCAGGCCGACGCTGAGCCAAACTGGCCAGGGCGTAATTAACAATTTTGAAATGAGGAGAGTAGTCTAGTTTATCCAGTGGGTCCACTCTAATCCCATGCATTCTTAAAACCAGAGAACCTTTCCTGTCTACAGTCAGAAAGAGCTATACAATGGAAAAGTGAGTAGAGACGCATTGTTGCTAGCTTTGAAGTGGGATGAAGTAAGCCAAGGAATACAGGAAGCTTCTAGAAACTGGAAAAGGCAAGGAAACAGATTCTGCCCTACAGCTTTTAGGAAGGAATTTAGCCCTGCCAATGCCTTGGCTTTAGTCCGGGAAGACTGATTTTGAACTTCTGACCTGAACTGTAAGATAATAAACTGTCTCGTTTTAAGTCCCTAAGGTGGTAGTAATTTGTTACAACAGCAATCGGAAACAAATACAGTGGTTAAACTGCTTCCTTCCCCAGACAGGTAGCCCACAGCTCACCACTACTTCCCCTCCTCCCTCACCCTGCTCCCTCTTTAATCACGTTCCAAGGGTCTACTGAATTCCAAAAGATATGACAATTAAAATTCCTAACAGCTGGCGCGCGAATGTGGCGCCAATCCTCCTGAGCTCCAGGCTCCTTTCCCTTCGGGCATTTATTTCAGCTGAGCACTCATTCCCGCGCCCCAGGTGCTACTCTGCGCCGTACCTGCCATCCAGGAATAGAAACGATTGTGGTGGATGCTCCAGGAAGCCACAGAGAAGCCTGAGTGCAAATGACTGTGCCTGTTACAGTCACGGGAAAGATGCCTTCAGTGAGCTCTTCAGATTTGCGCAGAACCATGAGCTGTTTCCTATAACGAAGAGCTGAGATGATTTTTTTTTTCCTTTGTACTTCACTTTGAATTCAGTCCGGATGAATTTCCACCTGATGTTTAACAGAATTAAGCATATGCAGCTGTAGCCCTAATTGCCAGGACCCAAGTTATCAAGGCCCTAGAGATTGTCTTTGGACTCTGAAGATGGGCTCTGACAATAAAACAAAACAACACAAAAACAAGTTTTCTGAGCTATTGATAAAGCAGGTACATACTGAGTGAGCAGTATTGATCAGAGGAGCAATTTACTGTACAGCAGGGAGAAAAGACATCAGGGTTAACAAGTCGAAATAAAAGGAGCTAAGTTAATAAATGTAGGGGAATGTGGAGAGGTCATGAATGCTTAATGGAGAAACAGCCAAAAACAAGAAGAAAAATAAAAAAAAAAGGAGAAACTGAAGGATGTTTATATTCTTAGCATCATAAAAGTGAAAGGTGTCAAGGACACCATTGAGGTTTAGGCATAGAACACAGAGGGTTCAACTGAAGCTGAATTATACCTGCCCCCGTCTCTGTTGCCCCAGCATTAGAGCTTATTTTCCAAGTTAACGATGTTCTGATAAGAAAAAAGTACACTAGTTGTTAGAAATTGGGCTACATGTGTCTAATTAGCACCATTCTGAGAGGAGATCTGAGTAGGGTTTTGGAGAAGGTGGTTGTGCAGCCATGAATGAGGTTACCAGAGAAAGAAGTCAGTTATGTCTAAAGGGTTAATTTGGACCCTTCCAGCAGAGAGAGCTCCTGGCCTGGAGACCTGTTGCTTCTGTGATTGAACAGACAAATGGGTGTAGAGATTTACAGATGTGTTTGTATATAAGCCTTGTGTTGACCATTCTACATGGAAGGAAATCCTTGGAACATAGGCCAAGTAGTAGTTCAAGGCTCTGGTGCTTTGTGGAGTCTAGCGCAAGAACAAGGCATTGATGGCAGCCTGTGGCTTGCCCTGTCTCACTGGTGTTCAGGAGGGTTTCCCCTCCCAGGCAGGTGCATATAGATGAGAACAGTGTCAATGGCACTCATCCGTCATTCACTGTAAAAACAAAACCAATGTTCAATTGTCTGTATGCGGGCTAAGTTTTGATGGAGACTTGCTTAAGGGTACCATAAGATACAGCAAACAAATCTATTGATTTTGATGATATCTTAACATAAATCATACCTCCAAAAAATGAAAGATGTGGGCTTATCTGTACATTTTCAGGGACCTTTTCTCTCTGATTAAACAAGGGAAGGGGCAGGCACTGGGCGGCAGGACAATAATGTGATACATCTTTTTCAACCTTAAGATGTATTTTTGTTGAAATTCCATGTACTTTTCTTTACCTTGAAGAAAGGTGGACAATGAAAGTTGTGTTGATATCAACTTGCACTCAGTTACACACATTTGTAAATATATACTACCTTTCAACTTGACGAGTTAATATGTATGTTTATGTACATGAAGGTATAATGGGAGGGGTTAGACAATCCCACCATTAAGAACCCACTGCCTCCGGTTGATTGTATAGCTTAATTGCAGGAAAACAGAAGAATAAATAATCTCAAATGACAAAGTAATCCAGTGGTTTTGGAAGAAAAAAAAGTCCTATGAGTTTTCCCATGTTTATTAATACCGAACCAGTGACCTACAATGAAAATGTAATATGTTAGTACACATACTATTATACAAAGTGATAGGTTATATGTATTTTTGTTAACACTCCAGCTTGCTAATTCTTTGCTTTCTTTTAAATCTAACCTAATTTATTTCAGTCTGTATTAAGCATGTCTTTTTATTCTGATGCTTTGCAATCTAGGGCCTTGTTGACTCTGGAGGAACTTCCCAGGGCTAACCAATTCCTAGAGATAGTAAAGAACTCCCCAGAAAGTGCACCTTTCATATGCAAACTAACCAATCCCGAGTCCAGCTCAACCAACTTCCTTCATTGGGCTTTCACATTTTGAGCACTATCCCCCTTCTCTAATCACACTAGGGCCACTTACTGGGCAAGGAGACGGTCCCTACCCCCCAGTACCCACTGGTATTATTCAAACAGTCAATCCTAAATTTGTATCCCTGACTCACCTGCTCCTTCCCTGGAAACCACAGTAAGGACTCTTGCCCATGTCTTCCCTTTGCTCACTCTGCCTGCTGACTGATCCTGGTCTTCCCTGTATGCCCCACATCCACCCCAGGGCATGGCACAGGCCCTCCCCTTAGGAACTGTGAGTAATAAGCTCTCTCTTCAATGGTAGTCCTCTCTTGATCTACTGGCCTTACCATACCAGAAAAAAAACCCACAAAATCTACATCTTAAAACACAGCTCTGTGGGTATGGGTTCAAGAAAATGTGGTTGATTAAAGATTAGGATGAGGGATGGTGCTAAAAAAATGCCAAGGTGATGTCATAAGAAAAGTTCTTTTGTTTCTGTTTTGTTTGTTTGTTTTTCTCAATTTACCCATTGCCAAATATTCACACTGCAAATTCAGTTACTTAGCAAACATTTTAGAACTCCCATGTACTAACTAGATCTGTGTAAAACCATCTCTGTAATTCAAGTGGAATCCTTATTATATAAACAGCTGACACTACCAAGGCCAGGAAAGAAGGACCACACAACTCTCTTCTGGTGGGCCATGGTCACCTGAGTTAGTACATGGACAGTGTCTAGGGGCTTCCTGATGTCCTATCCATGCCACCTGGGAAGTAGGGTCACACAAGAATGATGTGACCATATATCACCTTGGGTTCCTTTCAGCTAATCTGCAATAACTGTCCTTCAAATTACTCTACAAATATATAGCCGTTTACCTTCCACCCAAATATGCTAAAAGAAAGGATGCTGCCCTGTCTTTACACCATAAATATCTTTAAACCAATCCATGGAATTGTCTGAAAGTTAACTGCGGGGGGGGGGGGGGGGGGGGCTAAAAGGTTTCATTTAAATAATTGCATACTTGTATCCTTAGAAAATTTCCTCATCCCAGTTTTATAGTTGAGGAACCTAAAACCTAGAAAAACGGTTTTATCTAGAATTAATGACTAACTGGGGATAGAGTCCCTGTCTGCCTTCTACTGCAGTTCTGCCCCAGCTAGTTGTGTGATTTAGAGCATATCGACTGATTTCCCTAAACCTCAATTACTTTTCTTGAAAATGAGGATAATAGTACCCCTTCACAGCTTTGTTGTATTATTCAACATTCAAGTAAAAAGTGCTTTGTAAACTATAAATAATGCATATTATTAATAGTATCATTAAGCTGATAGAATAAAGGGACTCCCCATAAATAACTCAGACTTATAGTCCTACCTTCTTTCAGAAGACAGAACACAAATCCTAGAAATACACTTGGAAAAAATGTTTCATCCAATAGTCTAGAGCTACTAGAGAACCTCTGTTTGTAATTATGGACTTATTCTTTTTGGCTACTGTGTAATCCCAGGAATACCGTGGGAAGCTTTTAAAGTATTTGATCGCCTTTTGCAAATATATATTTAGTTACAGAAATAATACATGCTAATTACAAACTTTCCAGTAATACAAAGGTAGAAAAGCAGAGTGATGCTGATCCTTCCGTCACCGTCCCCAACTGCAACACCCAAAGGCAGCACTGTTCCATACAGTTTTCAACACAGAGAAATGAGATCATATCTTATATACGTAAGTCAATGTTTTATCCTCAGTGATCTATGGCAGGCATTTTTATCCATATAGAGCTGTCTGACTGTTTTTCCAGGTATATGATATTCCATTGCGTGAATGAATCATCATTATGGCCCCCTCCCACTTAGGTTGTTTCCAGTTTGTCATTTTTATACTGTGCTATAATGAACTTCATTGTTATGTAGTTGTGGACACTTGTGTTTGAGTATTTATATAGAATTGATTCCTGGAAGGCAGAGGATAGACACCTTTGGGAGGGCTCAGAGAACCTAGACATTTGTTTTCACTTTAAGAAACTGTCCTGCCTGACTTTTATCAGTCTTTCCCCACCCACTGTGCCTCCAGGCAGACAATTATGCACAAGCCCAAGGCAGATGCAGTCTAGATGGTGCAGAGTCGTAATGGCACTAGAATAGAACCCATTGCATAAGAGGGGTTATCTGGCAGGCTCTGCAGAGTGACTCAGCCCTCACATCATTTGCCTCTCACCCTGTCAAACTCCACATTCCTGCTGATTTGTGGCATCTGTGTGTACAATGAAACTTTTCACAACACCGGCATAGGTTGCTTTAAATATACCATGGAGGTCATGTCGCAGTTAGTGAGCATTCATAAATAGCTCTCTAATGAATAAAAACAAGAGGAAGACGAAGCTCCCATTCTGCAAAAACATTAGACTCGGTCTGCATTTGGAGACAGGGAATAGGGATCACTCCTCAGCCAGGTGAGCCACTGGCGCGCCCACGGCACGCTTCTACCCAGCGGGCTGCTCCCAACGCCAGCCTCTGGCCGCCATACTCCCAGCCTGTGTATCTGAACCCCAATGCCTGGGGAAAGGCTGGGACAGCTCTCAACTTTTAGCGCTGTCTACAGCTTTAAGAAAATATTTTTAGGAGTCCAGTTGTATTTACTGAACATTCATGGACCAATTCTGATGCATCCAGTGTTCTAGACCAACTGTAATTCACCTGTTACACTGGACTTTTGGCTGTGCTATAGTTTTCCTAAATTGAAATGTTCCTTATGTTCAAAGATCTCCCTGGTGTTCAAAGCAAAATTGGTTTCCTATAAAAACTTGGCATAGCTACCATTAATTAACAGAAAGCAGAATGCCTCTGTGTGTTTACCTTCACAAAGTGTGTTCATGCAATGCATTTCTTTCCCGGAGGCATAGTTTGTTCCTATAGATCAGAAATTAAGAATGTATTAAAAAATAAAGGCATGTCTTTCAGCAGCAGGGAACTTTTAAAAAGTAGAATACTATATTTGATGAAAATATATCAGACACAGGGGTGTGAAAATTAAATAGAGCCTCTCACTATGATCAAGTAAATTACGTTCAATCGGTCACTTTATCAGAGGCTACTTTCCTGTGCTTGATCCAACAGGCCAAACAATGTATGGGCTGATCAGCCAGCCGGTCGGTAGCTATTCATTGGCCAGTTTTATGGCTGATTCAACTTGTTAGTAAGGCAGGGTAGAAGTGTGCGTGTGTGTGTGTGTGTGTGTGTGTGTGTGTGTGTGTGAAAGAGATTTCATTACTAGTTATATGAGTAAAGACTCATTGAACTTTAGAGCTTAAAGTTAGAATTCTTGTAAAGACTGAGGCTGGAAAACAAGACTAAAACAAAGGTTTTCTGTGTGGTTTCTTTCCAGTCGGCATAATTGGAGTCATGGTACACCTACATCTATGGACCATATTGAAATATAAGTTACATTTCATATTCATTAGATGATTTTAAGTTCTAATGACTTCTGGGTATACCCTTGATGTTTGGAACCACATTTCATATTATTTTTTTTGCCTCTGTGACTTTTATAATAAGGTTATGGATGTAAGTAATACTGATAAATACTAGACATTTAATAAACCCTTGCCGTATTTAATTAAAGATGATTTCATCCCTCTGTAATCTATGTTCTATGATAGAAAACATATAATAAAATATTTTAATTCCAACATGCTGCCCAGATTCTTTCAGGCCTGTCACTCACCAGAAGCCGGGCGCAGGGGGACTTGCATGTGAAGGAAATGGCCTTGTTGGCAGTTCTCTTTCCTTCTTCCCTTCTGTTGAAATCAGGGCCAGAGCCAAACAGAGCGATGCCATGTGTCCTGGGAGCGCTGAGTAACATCAATTCTATTAAGCTGGAAATGGGACAGAGCCCAGACTCAGGCAGGCAGGAGGCAGGCCGGGGCCTTGGCAGCCAAGGGCAGGCAGGAATGGGCACCATGAACCAGAGTACAAGCAGGGCCAGCGGCAAACTTGACGGTCCTGAGTCCAGTCTGACAGGTGCACACTCACCCATGTGTAAAGGGGTCACAAGGCCTGCAAGATTCACTCCTCCCACGACCATCCACACCCCAGCCCACACCAGCTCTGTGCCTGCCCTCGGTGCCCGCCAGCCTTTCGTTTCAGCGCCCATTTCCATCTGGGCACCTCTGTGCCCCGTTCTTTTGTGGAGCAACCCACCTCTTCACCTCTAGCCTGATGGCGTTTCCTCTCCTTCCTCATTTGGTGATGCTTAAACCGCTTTTCTAGACTCGTGAGCACCGCGGTCCCTCGAACCTGTCTTCAGAACCCACTCCTGTAACTGCCACCGCAGGCAACCGCGCATTCAGCCCAACCCCCCAGCTTCCACTCTGCCCTCGGCTCAAGGCAGCCAGTCGGTCTCAAGGCATAATCATCCAAGGGCAGAATGAAGCCAGGCACAGGTCAGAGTGTGTGGACTCGTGGGACTTCAGCCTGAAGGGAGGAACACGGTAGCTCGGGCGGGCTCAGCGTGATGTCAGGCAGGAGGTTGCTGCTTGGTACTGGTGATGAGGAAGAGTCAGCCAACGCCAGAGCCCGGCCTTTGTGGCCATGTCACTGGACATTCAGGCTGGAAATGTGAGCTGATTTTGAAGTGAGGCTAATATCCTTCCTGCCATAATTGATTTTGGAACTAAAGTGAACATGAGGTTGGAATTGAGACCACTTAAAACCCAGCTTTAAGGAGTTAGGGAGGACAAAGGTAGGAGAAGAAGGGAGGACAAAGGTAGGAGAAGAAGGACAGGTACAAGAAGTAAGTGACGGGAATGTCTTGGCGGAGACGCAGACTTAAAGATGATTATTTGTAGTATAGTAAGACAGAAAAAAATCTGTTATTTCCACTGTAAGAATTATGTTTGAGAGAACTTTTAGAAAGAAAAAAATGATAAAGTAGTTAGCAATTTTAGGCTTTTCAAACTAAACAGAAAATGGTTATGATAATAGCTATAAATTTACTCACACACCAAGAGCATTTATTTACAGTGGGCATGCACCTTGCTGAAGAAAAAAGAATAAACTTCCCTTTCAGAACTCACAAATTCCAGTTGAAATGACAACTCTCTCAACAGAGCGGGTGGTTCAAAAGAAATATTCAGGCTTGGAGAAGGCCTGCTGGTTGTAAGGCAACCTCTGAACTCACACACCGAGATCAAAAGGTGTCCTCCCCGGAGTGTGTGTCAGCAGTTTGATTCTCACTGTGTAATCTGATTTGCCGTTAGAAGTCAATGCAATAATTACAGCAGCAAATACTTAAATATATGCTTCAAACCTGGATAATTGCCCAGAAGTAAAATGCACCCAAGGATCCAATATTCTGACATTTAATAAAAGTTTGAAGTATATTTGCAGTCTGCTGTAATTTAATTTTCTTGAGTTCAATACTTAATAAAACAATAGAAATTCTTACAAGTATCTTCTCTTTTTATTGAGCGAGAGAGAGATCAGTTTGTTGTTCCACTTATTTATGCATTCATTGGTTGCTTCTTGTATGTGCCCTGACCAGAGGTTGAACCTGCAACTTTGGTTTATTGGAACGAAGCTCTAACCAACTGAGCTACCCAGCCAAGGCCTCTAAGTATCTGTGCCATTCAGAAACTACTGGATATGATGAGCCTGATTCTGGAGTCAAACCGCAAGACATTAATTTTTTTTTTTTTTCATTCCTCACCTGAGGATATTCTTCTAGGGAGGGAGAGAGAGGCAGAGGAAGAAACATCAATCTGAGGAAGACACACCGATTGGCTGCCTCCCGCATGACCTGACCAAGGCCGGGGATGAACTCCAATCAAGGCCTGTGCCCCCAACTGGAATTGAACCCGAAACTCATGGGTCCTCGGGCCAGCGCTCTAATCACCGAGCCAAACCGGCCAGGGCAGGACTGCAAATTCCGATTTAGCCATGCACTGGTTGTCTGACTATCTCTCCTTTGGTTTTTCTCACCAGCAAAATGGGAATTGTCCTAGAATCCACTCACCATGGCTGTTGTGAGGGTTAATGAATTATCACACATAGTGAGTACTCAGTGTGTTAACTAAGTTTTACTTTTAAAAGTGGAACCCAGCTGCTCCCTCTTGTTTTGTTTTGTTTTGTTTGTTTGTGCTCATTTCAAATAACTATAAACATCTGCACATTTCCCCAGTTTGTTTCAAATATTCTTTCACATTAACTCTTTTTTGAAAGAGAAGAATTCTACCGACTATAGACTTCACAGGAGATCTGAGGTTGTGTGGATTGAGCAAGAAGCAGCGACACGTCTGAACCAAAGGCGATCGCAGAGAAGTCTGACTTCAGGGCAACCTTACGAATGGGCACTGGTGTCTGAGTTCCAAATCTGAGTGGATTTCCACAGAGCAAAGGAAAGAAAGAGTGAACAAGGTAATGTGACAATATTGTGTAAGCCTACTTCTGCCGTCTCTACTATGAGTCCCCTAATAGCAACAAAGATGTCATATTTGCCTTGCTATCCTCGAGGCCAATAGAATGTCAAGAACCTAGAAACCATTCCGTGAATGCTGGTTAATTGTTTAAATGAATGAAATTAGAAATGAACCATAGACTTGGCACCAAGCTAATAATGCGTCATTTCCTCATGTATGTCAGCATGACATCAGAGCAAAGTACTTGTGAAAATAATGTTAATCTGAGGACAAGCACTTTGCTTTATTTTTCTATAAAATTTTGTCGAATGCTTTGTTTGTCTGCATGACTCTCATTAGTCAGGTAGAATATGGTATTAAGGGTAACAAGAAGACATAGTAATAATAGATCCCATTTACTGAGAGTTTAAATGTGCCAGTCACATGCTAAGCACAGTGCATTTAACCTTATAAGAAGTTCGGGCTGTAGCTATTCCTATTGTACTAGTTTTACCGATGACAAAAATGGACAACAGAAAGCTTGAGTTTGTCAAGATCACACTAGAGCTAACAAGCTGCTGACATAGGCCTAAAACCCAGCTCTATCTGAGTCTAAAAGATCCTGCTTTTAACCACTACATTGCATTAAACCCTCTTTAAAAAATCACAAAATATCAGATACTAAAAGATCTTGCATATTTTATAAGCAAGGAAACCAAGCTTCAGAGGTGTAAAGTGTCTTGCCAAATGCCTGGCTCATCAGAAGCATAGCCTGGGACTTGAACTGAAGACTCCTGTCTGACAATCCACAATGCCCCCTCCTGAACCTAATCACTGCCTATTTAACGAAAGCAGCCCTACTCTATCTAACCTCGGTAAACTTCAGTAGGTCTCTTTACTGAATGCTAACGAGGATTTCCCTTCCAGAAATGATTCACTCTTGTTTCATAAGCTCAATCAATTCTTTTGTAATCCAAAAAAAGTGCATCACAAAATAAATTCCACAGTTTAGTAGTCCAAGCACTCATTTTTTCTCCCCCTGCCTTCAAAATTACCACTTAGGACATGCCGTTTGACACAGACTCCTCTCCAGGGGCTGAGACTGATGGAAAAAAAAAAGAAAAAAAAGACAACGTCCAAATCTATTTTCACAGTCAGGTCTAGCATTCACCAAATGATTGTCAAGCAATAACTGTGGATGACAAGTTACCTGATGAGGTCCAGCCTCTTAACTAACATGCTTGTATCCAACTCATTTGTTAAAGATGTCCATACTACACTGACCATGTGATGATTTAAAGGCATTGTTCACCGAACCAGGCATTATAAACTAGATATATATATATATATATAGATATAGATATAGATATATGCACCATATATGTAGAATGCAAATCTGATTACAGCAGTAATAACGCCTTTTTTTCTTTCTTAGTTCAAAAGGAGATACCACTCCTGTATATATGTGGGCTGTTTTACTCCAGCAATGACGTAAGTTGGATCACAGGCCCTACACTCCCCTGTTAAAATCAGGTGTCTCTGTAACGTGGAGAAGATCCAGTTTACGGATACAGGACAAGGGGAAATGGATATGGGATCTCTCCAGTCTCTTTGGAATTGACAGCAGAGCCTGCTGCAGAATCACCCCCCCCCCCCCATTAACAATGTCATTTTCACATAACTTATGTGGCAAATGGTAATAACTGTCAGATCTGAGGGATGGGCAAAGGGGTCTACTATTCTATCCCCTCTACTTTTTATGAATTTGAAAACTTTCACCAGCAATGTATTTGTTTGTTTGTTTGTTTGTTTTTTTCTTAAAGTAATCCTTTCCTCGGGGAGAAGCTTCACAGAACCTTGTTTTGGTTTCCCATGCAGAAATTAGGGATTCATAGAGGGCACTGGTCTTGAACTCAGATACCCAGGACTTCTAGCAGTCCAACAATCTCTCTGGCTACACAGCCTTGAGGATTCAGCATTTCCTGTCTCCCAGTCTGTTTTACAGGCTCCTCTCCACTAGTTTCCATCATACCCTGGATAGCCATTATCCTTGCATTTCCTTTGTCTTCTTCCCCATTCCCCAGGATCCTGACCTATCTAACACTGAATCACCAGCACCTAGTACAATGTCTGCATGTGACCAGCACTCAGTAAATCCTTGCCCAGTCAAGGAAGAAAGCAAGTGATGTTGACTACATATACATTAGTTAGTAGTAGCCTCACCCCAGGCCTTCACATGCATTCCCAGTACATGGCAGAAGAATCAGTCAGTGTTGTAAAGATTGAGATCACTTAGCACAGTGGTTGGTGTGTAGTAAGAACTCATTTAATGGTAGCTGCTTTAATAATTATCAATATTACTGCTATCATTATTATTATCCACCTGTCATATGCTGTCTGTCACCTGGAACAGATGCTCAGGAAGTTACCAATCACACCATTATGAAGCGGCAGAATTCGAATCTAAGATCATGCTCTTTGCTCTGCGCCATTCTGATTCTCAAGTTCACTGTCAATTCTAACATGAATCATTCTGTAGACAGGCCTAAAAAGAGCCAAAGGATCTCACTTGTGGATTGTTATACTCACAGATAGGGTGTCAGATTCTGAAGGCAGGATACCTGGCACCTTCCATGGCTGCAAAAGAAGTCATCAAACTGTTCCAGGTTGTTTAAACTCAATTTAATCCCTGAGTGAACAGAAAGAAACAAATAGCAGCCACTATAGTTGAAATAAATGTATAATGCACTTGAGTCGGCAGTTTTCTCCCCAAATATGCATTAGTGTTAGCATACTGTATATATGCTTTTTGTCTTTAGATTTAGTCTAATCATCATGCTATTAAATCATGAGGGTGCGGCTAGTTCAACAGCATAGGTTTGGATTAAATATTAAGAGAATTCTAGATTGAAATGATTTCTTTTTCCTTCATCTCCATTTGAATTTCCATTTTCCTCAAGAACTATGAATGTCATGGAAGATAAAGTATGAGGGTGGACTGGCTGAGCAAGGGGTGGGTAGGGATATCAGTCTATTAGCTCTGCCTATTGCACTAACTTGGTGATATTGGATAAGTCAATACCTCTCTTTATGCTTCTGTTTGCCCAGCCATCGATGGGAGAAATAACGCACAGATGTAGTGAGAACTGGGAGTTCACTGCTGCAAAATACCCTGGAAATCTACATAGGGTTAATGAAAAGGAATTTATTAGACATGCCATTTATAATAATAAAGGAATTTATTAAATCGCCATTTATGTTCACCCCACATTAAGAAGGTATCAACTGCCATTTGACCCAGTGATCCCACTTCTAGGAATATACCCTAAGCAGCCCGAAACACCAATCAGAAAGAATATATGTACCCCCATGTTTGTAGCAGCACAATTTACAATAGCTAAGATCTGGAAACAGCCCAAATGTCCATCAGTAGATGAATAGATAAAAAAGCAGTGGTACATATACACAATGGAGTACTATACAGCTGTAAGAAAGAAAGATCTCTTATCCTTTGAGACGACATGGAGGGACCTGGAAAGTATTATCCTAAGTGAAATAAGCCAAACAGAAAAAGACAAATACCACATGATCTCACTTATATATGGAATATAATGAATATAACAATCTGAGGAATGGGGTAGTCCCAGAGACATGGAAGTGGGGTACAGACTGACAATCCCCAGAAGAGGGGGTGGTGGGGGAGAGATGAACCACAGAACTTATACACTTGTGTGCATGAACAATGGATATGGACAACAAAGCTGGGGACAGGGCGGGGAGTGAGGGAAGGGGGGAATCAGTGGGGGGGGGGGGGGAAGGAGAAACATCTGTAACAAAAATAAATTAAAAAAAAAAAAGAAGGTATCAAAAACACAGATTTTCTAAGTTTCATTTTCACATGCCTTCCCAACACGTAGCACAACCGTCAGTGTCAGGGCCCAGAGCCAGCCATTCCCAGGCTGAATGCAGCCGCAGGGTCCTTGTGGCTCCTAGAGGCAGACATGTCCTTTTTGCAGTGTGCTTTCCCTGTGAACTCAGCTGGGGATCTAGGACTGGACTTCCAGGACCAGCCCTCGGACACTCCTTTTCTAAATGTATCACACAGATCATCAAATAAAATAGCAATTGCATCAAACAACCCAGGCTAAGCTCATACTTTTAGGTTTCTGGGGATCTTGGAGTGAAATTCAAAATGATCTCCCTGGCAATGGAAGGGAAGCCCTTAACACAAGGAAACGAATCATTGACTGGCAATAAAAGGTTAAAGGTAGGGATGTATCAGATTCTAAAAGGTTTGCAAATATCTTCAAAGTTCAGTGGTTCAGCCCCTTCCAAATTTTTCAGGGCATCCTTTAAAGAAGAGCATCGTGAAGAACCTTGAAGAGACCCTAGGAAGTCAGATATTTACCTTTTCAACATCAAGCCTTCGGAGATAATAAAGTCTCCCCTCTCACATGCTCCACATACGAAGTAATAAACGGGGGAACAGTGAGGGAAACAGGATATAGTCAAATCAAAGAGGACTAAATGTTCAGCAAGCAAAAGAGAAAGTTTAGGAACCAGAAGGTAAGCTTTTAACCACTTTCTAGCTCTGTAGGAAAGTCTAGAAATTGAGATCATAATGGAACTCTTAGACAACTTCCTGGGAAAATCCCTAATCATGAACAAAAGGGGACAATGGATCAAGATACCCAGAAAGATATGCACCCAGTCAGTCCTAAGATTAGGGAACCACTGCCAAACCTCTGCTGAGGAAGAATCTGTCTGGCCCTTGTGTGATGAACAAGGACTAAGCATGATGTGCAATGAGTTAACTTGGTGAATGAACACTGTATTAACTCTACTGAGCACACTGATTTATCTTCAAACCGATCATGTTTTTGAGTTTTGAGTCCAGAATCCTAACCAGGTATTGTTTACAGCAACAAAAACAACCTGACAGATCCTCATGCCATGTTGACATTCACACTATGTCACAGGTGGTGCTCAGATTAGCTGAAATTGAAAATACTTGCACACTCACTATCGTAAGGAGAAAACGTGTACACACCACATAGAAATGATCACACCCAGCCTCCATGCTTTGCTGTGGTCTCTAAAACCATTACCGTGACTCTTACCTCGTCTGCCCCTCCCCACATCAACTTCACTGCCCACTGACCAAACTTCTCCCTACAAATAACACTCCGATTCCCTCAATTTGCCACAATCTGGTTGAAGTAATTTATATTAAGTCATAAATGTTTGATAGCCTTAATCTTTCCAGAAGAATTTGCATTTTAAAAATAGAAGACCCATTAACTTCAATTGATCTTCAACCTAAAGGTTTTAGTAAAGTGCAGGTGTTTTTTGTTGTTGTTGTTGTTATTTTTTAAACTTATGGAGAGATCATCTGACTAGTACAGTCCAGCTCCCTCCATGGTCAGGGACGCAGGGTGCCACAGTTCACACATGAATGCTAGGTTCCTACTTACAGGTGGGGAGTTGTTTTGGAGAGGATCTTGTAGGCTGGAGGGACATCCTAAAAGCTGACTCCTACAAGAGGCCTTCCCACAGACCTAGTAAATTAGTGCTTTCCAAATTTCCCTGGTGGTAGAATCATGGGATCCTCTCCTAAAAAGTCTGAATCAGAGGGTCTCTAATGGAGCCTGGGAAGGTCCATTTTTAGTAAATGGCTCAGATTATCTTTATCATAAGAGAAGCTTGGGAAACCCCATTGAATCAAATCACCGTGCGGCTGCCTACACAGGAGGACATCTGCGCCGTGCAGCCAGCTGTTCCGACCTGCATTTCTCCGAACGCCTTGGCCTGGGATTCCCAGCGAGCCTGCTCTCTCCTCAATCTGGTAACTGGGGCGGGTCTATCCTGAATCATTTCAAAGTTTCAGGAAGTGATTGTGAGGAGATTCAAAATTACCAGCAATTCAACTTTAATAGGAGATAGGGGTCCATCCTTTCAATGCTAGATTAAAACAAGAGTGGAAAAGAAGCAGTCAACTTCCCATAGAGATTTCTCTCCCCTTCCCTAGAGACCGAGGTCATAAGAAAAACTCTCTTCGTTTAAGAACTTCAACTGCCTTGAAAGCAGATGAACTTGACACCTCTCACACCCTCCCTGCGCCCTAACCCCGCCACCTGGGAATTCAGGCATTTTATTACATCACTTGAAAGATCAATTCACCACTTTTAGAACATCCCTATAAAGGGGTGATGGGACAGTGATGTGTAACAAACTAAAGGCTTATCCTTATGTGTTATTTTAAGACTCAAATAATATTATCCTAAGGGAGAAAATGTGATGCGAGTTTCTCTTTAGGTGGCAGTCACCAAATAAAAGAAGTCACAGTGGCTACTAAAAGAAGGATCAAGTAGACAACTAATGACAACTGCTGACATCTTTTTCCTGTAAAGTACAGCTGAGTTTTTTTAAAAGAAGTATGTTGAAAAAGAAAAAAATACAAAAGGCCAATGAACATGAAAATTTTTTCCACCTTAGTGAAAGAACAGAAATTAACAGTGAGCTTGGGTTTTGCCTATCAAATTGGCAAAGATGAAAAAGAATAACTCCCAGTGGTGGGGAAGGTGTGGGAAGACAGGCACTTACTACATTGCTGGTAGGAGTATGAGTGGGTACAGCCTTTCCAGAAGGTAATTTAGATATATATTTGTAAAGCCTTAAAATGTTCAAACTTCTTAACCTAGCAATTTTGCTATTTAAGAATTTCTCCTAAAAAATTATTAAGACTAGGCACAAACGTTTATGATAAAGCTGTTTATAACAACATTGACCATATCGGCTAATTCCCAGAGGAAAAAATACTCAGCAATAACATATGGTTGATCAAGCAAACTGAGGCAGATGCATGCAATGGGTACTACACGGTCACTAAAACCAATGAGGTACAGTAACACTTATGGACAGAGAAGTATGTTGGCAAAATATTAAGTGGAAAAGATAGTTACAAGAGGCATGATCTCTTTTTTATATTAAAAAACTGTAGTAGACACATTAGACATGGCTGTCTAGCACACAATCCATTACTTGTAATTACCCTACCCACTATCACTACAAAAAGGGGGACTTTCTGGCTGTTTTAATTACAACTTAACTTTGGTTGATTGATGTAAGGAACCAATTAATAGCCTGGATTTGTCTGACTGGAAAATTGGAAATAAGAGACACAAACCAAGCTCACATGATCGGTGACGAGCACTGAAGGATGTTGTCAGATGGGGGCTGGAGTGGCCGCTTTCATTCACCTGCAGGGGAGGACCAAGCAGAGAGCCCTCTGTGGAAAGGGGAAGAATGAGACAGAGAAACGGGAATGGCTGTAGTGTGAGACTCTGAGGGGCGGAAGGACCGGTGTCACTGTATCCCTCTTCTCCCCACTTTTTTTTTAATCTTCACCCGAGCATATTTTTCCATTGATTTTTTTTTAAGGTTGAGTGGGAGGGATGGAGGGAGGAACAGAGAGAGAGAGGCAGAGGGAGAGAGAAAAACGTTGATAAGAGAGACACATCAACTGGTTGCCTCCCGCAGGAAACCAACCGGGGCCTGGGATCGAATCCGCAACCAAGGTGCATGCCCTTGACCAGGAATCAAACCCACGGCTCTTTGGACTGCGGGCTGACACTCTAACCACTGAGCGAAACCAGCCAGGGCAATTCTCCTCACTGTTAAATAAATTGCCTTTAGTTGAGCCATCCTGAATCATATGAGAGTAAGCCTCCTCATTGAACAGATATTACTTCTGAAAGATGGGATTTCAGATCAATGTTGTGACCTCAGTTTTCTTTCTGGCATTTTATTTTTTTATTGTTAAATATGAGATGAAATGTCGGAAGGCCTCTTCCCTAACTAGGATTCTGCCATTGAGTGACTTTGGGAAGTCATTTCACCATCTAGATTCTGTGGGAATTTCAAGGAGGAAATCCCAGGCCTTCTAAGAAAATAAAAAAAACCTCCTGGGGGTAAGACCCACAGAACTCCATACCCACCTTGTAAATGGCTGAACACCTGAGTGCATAATGTCCTGTAATGTATAAGGCCAACAAGTGGCAGCCTAGATGTGAATCCTAGTTTAACTACTTACTGCTTGTGAGTTTGGGCGAATTACTTAATGGTTTTGTGTATCAGTTTCCTCATCTGTAAAATGGGATTAATTTTTATACGGCCTACATGGAACTACTAAATGAGATCTTAATGTAAAGTTCTCAGCTTAGAGCCTAGAACATAAAATAAGTATCAAAGAAATAGGTGTGGTCCCCAGAGGCTTTGTTCAAGAAAAGGGGGTTCCTCCCTTTCCAAGAGATTGTCACTCCCCTAGACCACAGCTTCAAATTTCAGTGTGCCTATGAATCCCCTGGAAATATTGCAAAAATGTAGGTTCCTTTCAGTAGGTCTGGTGTGGGACCTGAGAATTTGTATTTCTAATTAGTCCCAGGTAGACCAAGGCAGCTGGTGTTGGTTAACAATTCTGCCTCTGAGAATATCTAACACATACAAGCAAAAGAACCCTCACTTAACTGAAAAATTCAAGAATGGGGTCTTTTGGCTACTTGGATGTTTTGGTTGCACTGGGGTTAAACACTGCCATGTTTTTAGTTTTAGCTCCTGGAGCAACTATTTCTAGAAGATATTATTAGTTCACTTTTTTGGCTTTGGGAAGGACAGGACATAATTTAATCCTTCTTTGATGATTTGTGAGGCACTTCAAACCCGTGCAGTGCCTCAGGTCATTATTTAGAACATTCATTTCATTGCCCAGTTCCATAGACAGGAGTTACAGGATAAGAAATTGCACAGAATTTGCTCAGACCCAGAGCAGAGGCCAAACTCTATTCAAAGGTTTTACGTGTTTCTAATGAACTCCTTGGAATGAGTGTCTTTTCTCGCCTCAAAGTAAGATGCTATTCTGGTTCATGGAGGGCCCAATTATGTGCTGGATAGGTAAGTTACATACAATTCTATATAATAATACCATGCCAGGGATGTAGCCAGGGATGCGCACAGACCAGACACCCTGACCTTTGGTGAAGAGCTCCAAAGAAAACGTCCAGACCTCGAGGACCCCCTGAGCCACCTGATCACATCGCTCATGCAAATGCTCCTTTCTCCTCCATCCCATCTTAACAAAGATATAGGCAGCTTCAGAGCCTTTCTCAAAACAAACCCAAAAACTCAAGACTGCTGTCACTGAACATTCAGGAAACCTGGGTTTATCTTGAGCCTGTGGAGCTTTTACAGAGGATCTCTCTCTATAGAGTGGTCGTTTCTCTGGCTGCTTCAGACTCACGGGTCTATTAGAAACCACATGAACCGTGTCTAGTCTTGCCCAGCTATTTTTCTCAATTCAATTCTATTTCCTTCTTGCTCTCCCACTCTCCTCCCTTTTATCTCCCTTTCTTTCCCTCCCTCCCAGGCATCCTTCCTGAGGCAGGACTCTGCTGGTTGCGCCCAGGAGCCGGCCCCTTTCTCCCTCTGATCCTCACCCGGGCTCCTCTTTGTTTCCAGTCCTTGCCCCCTGAGGTTACCCTGTTAACACGGTTTTATTCTTACAGGAAAACGTAGTCTTTTGATGTACTGAAGCCAGGCACCGTTTCTGATTCCGAATCTTTCTGAATGTCTGCAGGTCTCAGCACACACACACACACACACACACTGAAGGCTCCTTTGGGGGCCTGAGGTATATCAAGTCTGACCCTCCCTTCCATTTTGGCCATAAACAGCCATGAGTGTGAGTGTTCACTTGTACAACCCTGTGGCACCATCAATGTCGATCCACAGTAGACAAACCAACTCCAGAGGCTCTGAAGAATGGTGTAGATCAGTGCTGTCCCAAAGAAATAGAATGTGAGCCACATAGGCCATTTTAAGATTTCTAGTAACCATGGTTTTTTGTTTGTTTGTTTTAAGACAAAAAAGAAACAGGTAAAATTAATTTTGGTTTATTTTAACCCAATATATTAAAAATATGATCATTTCAACAAGTATTCAACTTAAAAAATCATCGGTGAGATATTTCACATTCTTTTGTACGTTCCCAAGCCTTCGAAATCTAGTACATGCGATACACTTATCACACATCTCAGTTTGAACCAGCCACACTTAGGGCTCAACAGCCACATATGGCTACGGACTCCCACACTGGAAGAGCAGAATATAGATCTTTACTGTGAATTTCTTACTTAAAGTAGCAGGACAAGAAGTTTTACACAGCAAATCATAAAGGCTACATCCTTAAAGTCTTTTTTAGACAACTCTCTCCACCCAAGGCAACGGCTAAGAATCTCACCCCACTTACCCCAGCCCCTTCACTGCTCTGTGTCACTGCCCGTTTTTTCTCCTTCTCAACTGGCCGTTCCTGCCCCAGGCCCCTGACACTGAAAACCCCTTTCTGGCTGCTTTTTTCCCCCCAAGAAATTGTTCTCCTGGAATTTTAATAAATAAAATTGACTACCTTATTCACGTAGTCTTAAGGGTTCAGTCCCCCTGGTTTCCTGGGACCATGCCTGGGTGAGCACAAGTGATCCCCAGCCGGAAACAGACGACCACTCTTCAGATTCAAGGGGACTTCACCAAGGCAACCAAGGCTGCCCGCTGAGAACGCTCCTGCTCACCAGCCCACTTTGCAAAGCCCAGCTCAGGACCAAGGCCAGCACTGGGCTCTAGTAGGAACACTAATGGGAAGAGATGCTGCTCCAAGGCAAACACAGCCCCTCCCTGCAGTGCCTGAGCATCTTGGGAGTGAGAAGGTGGGAGGACACAGATGCAAAGCAACACTCCCTGGACCCCACTTTTATTCTATTCAGTTGTAGGGGCTATATAAAGAATCATGATTTTTTCGTACAGCTTTTCTGTCAACACTAATTATATCTACTCTTTGCTTCTCTAAGACTCAAAAGTGCCATTGCTCATAGACAATGCAGAGTAAATTACCTCTTCTGGTTGTGGGGATGGATTTGTTCATGTTCAGCCCCATTCTCCCTAAGATTCCAAAACTCTTAGCTTTGAATCACGTGGTTGGAATGAAGATAGCAAACTTTGCTCATAAGATATACCCTCTGACTATAGAAAATAGACATGCGTAATAACATCTAGATAAGCAGCCTTGAACTTCTTTTTTTTTAAATCCTTACCCGAAGACATTTTTCTTTTTTTAAATTTAATTAATTTATTTGTTTTTGTTACAGATGTTTCTCCTTTTTCCTCCACTGAGACCCCCTCCCCGTACATCCCTGCTTTGTCCCCAGCTTTGTTGTCCATGTGCATTGTTCATGCGTACATGCATATAAGTTCTGTGGTTTATCTCCCCCCCCCAGCCTCTTCTTCTGGGGATTGTCAGTCTGTACCCCACCTCCACGTCTCTGGGACTACCCCATTCCTCAGACTGTTATGTTCATTATATTCCACAAATAAGTGAAATCATGTGATATTTGTCTTTCTCTGCTTGGCTTGTTTCACTTAGGATAATACTCTCCAGGTCCCTCCATGGTACTCCATTGTGTATATGTACCACAGCTTTTTTTATCCATTCTTCTACTGATGGACATTTGGGCTGTTTCCAGAGCTTAGCTATTGTAAATAGTGCTGCTATGAACATGGGGGTACATATATTCTTTCTGACTGGTGTTTCGGGCTTCTTAGGGTATATTCCTAGAAGTGGGATCACTGGGTCAAATGGAAGTTTAATTTTTAATTTTTTGAGGTAACACCATATTGTTTTCCATAGTGGCTGCACCAGTCTGCATTCCCACCAGCAGTGTACTAGAGTCCCTTTTTCTCCACACCCTCGCCAGCACTTGTTGTTTGATGATTTGTTGATGGCGGCCATTCTGACAGGTGTGAGGTAATACCTCATTGTTGTTTTAATTTGCATCTCTCTGATGATAAGTGATGTTGAAGATTTCTTCATATGTCTCTTAGCCATTTGTATGTCCATTTTTCCATTTTTTGTTCAGACAGAGCCAGAGGGAGAGAGAGGAAGAGAGAGAGAGAGAAACATCGACGTGAAAGAGACACATCGGGTGGCTGCCACCCACACGACTCAACCAGGACCAGGGACAAACTGCAACCGAGGTACGTGCCATTAACGGGAACCGAACCCGGGTCTCTCTGGACTGCAGGCTGACGCTCTAACCACTGAGCCAAACTGGCCAGGGCAGCTTTGAACTTCTTAAAACACTGTTGAATCTAACTGAATGAACCCTCATTATTACCATATTCATATAAAATGTATAATTGGACCATGCAAGGTCTACCCCAAAATGACATAAATTTTCATAGGGATCAGAATCAACCCAGACTACCCCAGGTCGTTCAGATCAAGAGAGGCCTAAAGCTAAATTATTGAACCCCTGAAGTTTTCTAAAGCAATGCATTACTGGCAGAAATGGGTCATCCAGGGAGAACATGGATCTGAACAGCATTCAGTTCAGCATCTTTGACCTCATATCAATCACTCAGAGAAACCCTGGGCTGAAGACCTGGCTACTCTTAATATACTCTCTTGTATCTAAATGTTAAAAAATATCCAAGAAATATTAATTGCTCTTTTCATCTTTCTCCAGCTGAATCAAATTATTCTAACAGTGAATGGCTTTTTAATATCTTTGACACACTCCTCCTCTTATGTCTGCCAATATTATAATGTATTATTTGGCTGGTGATCCTTCTCATTTTTTTTCTCAACTCAGCAGCCAGAGTGCTTCTCCCGACTTGGCAGAAGTTGAGAATGTCCATTCTTGCTTACTTTTGTGCCTGTTCATTGCCAAAAATCCATAATCTTTAAGGTATTTAAGTTTTTCTCTGCTTTTTTGGAGGAGAGGGGGTATTTACTGGGCTAGACATTCAATATTTTCCAGGTTGACTCTATAGTTTACAAAGTATCTAACATGGGTCTCTACCTCCTTGCAATTCTTAAGAAATAATTATCAAGTGTGACAAGTTATGCGATAATTCTATAGACAATATAATTAACCAAAGGGTGTTTCTTCCTGTGTTAAATATAGGAGCATGTCCTCCTGTATGAGGCACACAGTCATAGTTCCCTCTAAACTAGTTCATATGATACATCTCTCTGATGATTTGAATAAATAATAATTTTAGAAAAGTTTAAGATAGCAGTGGTATAGTGAAAAAGGTGTCAATGAACTAGCCTCGACCACTAGCTAGTTGCGTCCTTGGAAAGTCACTTAACATCCATAAGCCATATTCATATTCATCTTTTAAAACAGGAAATTAGATTAGATCAATGGCTTCCATATTCAGGTCCCTGGGGGACTCCAAATCCATGGGATTTCCAAAAATATGTGTACACCTAGTAAGCACTAGCTGAAATAAATAACATATAGATACAACTATTTGTTTTCAAATATATGTAATTGCTATTCTGATTAATAAAGTTTAAATTCATGTAAAATGAGTGTTCAATTCACAGTAGCATACTATCATTTTATGGATAATACAAGTTTAAGTGCTACTGCATAGGAATCTAGGAAGTGTTGAGAATGAAAAGGGGTTCTCACACGTGAAAAGGCTTGGGAACAGCTGTGGTCTAACTGTCTATAAGATCCCTTGCAGTTGCCCCGGCTGGTTTGGCTCAGTGGTTAGAGCGTCGGCCTGTGGTCCAGAGAGACCCAGGTTTGGGTCCCGCTAAGGGCACGTACCTCGGTTGCAGTTTGTCCCCGGCCCTGGTTGGTCATGTGGGTGGCAGCCACTTGATGTGTCCCTTTCACGTCCATGTTTCTCTCTCTCTCCCCCTCCCACTCTACCTGAACAAAAAATGGAAAATGGTCCTCGGGTGAGGATAAAAAAAAAAAAAAAGATCCCTTGCAGCAGTAAAACTCTATAAACATTTCTCTTTTGATGGGGCAGAGGGGGAGAGAGCCTGCCATGCTCTAACTCGAAGGCCAGTAAGAGAATAGCTGAGTGTGGAGCACTCGTGGAGAAGCCATCAGTTCCACTGTGAAGTCTGGTCCCACCGCACCCAACTGCAAACGCTCGTGCAGAAGAGAGGAACATTCCAGATGGAGGCTATTAGTGTCTCAGCAGATTTCTTGAGACATTTTTTCCCTCTTCTCTGTTCCATTTCACTGTTGACTTGCTGCTGGCTGTATGTTTCTGGAATAGGTGCTCTCTACATCAATGATGGCAGCTAAGCATGAAACAAGTCGTCCACTCTCATTCATAGCCATAGTGTTTTAACTTGAAACAGGCACATGTGAATATTAAGTAAATTATACCCAAACCACATATCACTTCTCTTGGGAACCATCTAATTTTTTTTTTTTTACCTTACTGTAGGTAAAAATCCTGATGGTAAGAATTATTCCAAAAATGTAGGACTATATACTCATTTATGTAAGAAGCCAGGTTTAATTATTATAAAAATATAAGGAGTTAAATGTCTTTTAAAGAAATAAGAAAAGGCCCTGGCCGGTTTGGCTCAGAGGTTAGAGCGTCGGCCTGTGGTCCAGAAAGGCCTGGGTTCGGTTCCCGCTAAGGGCATGTACCTCGGTTGCAGTTTGTCCCCGGTCATGGTTGGTCGTGCAGGTGGCAGCCACTCGATGTGTCCCTTTCATGTCGATGTTTCTCTCTCTCTCTCTTCCTCTCTCCCTCCCACTCTATCTGAACAAAAAAATGGAAAAATGTCCTCGGGTGAGGATTAAACAAAAAAAAGAAATAAGAAAGGAACACCTTACTTACTATGAGTTCTTTAAATGATAGACGATCTTTTATATACCTTTGTGTCCCAGAATCCTAGCATTTGTTTATGGTGGTTGTTATTAATATATATATTATATATATATATAATTCTCACCTGAGGACACTTTTTTTTTTTTTTTGCATTCATCTTCAGATAGCATGGGAGGGAGAGAAGGAGGAAGTAAGAGAGAGAAACATTGATGAGAGAGACACATGGAGTTGCCACCCACAGGACCCAAACCAGGGCCAGGGACAAACTACAAGTGAGGTACGTGCCCTTAGCGGGAACCGAACCCAGGACTCTCTGGTCTGCGGGCCAAAGCTGTAACCGCTGAGCCAAACCGGCCAGGGCTAATAAATATTTTTTAAGTGGTGAATTTCCTGAATATAAAAAGAAGCATTAGAATTGAAAGAGGATCTTGACTAACCCTCAACTAAAGGGGACAGGATTGGAAACTATCAATCATAGTCTATGAAGTTAATATGAATAATACAGAATTGAAGAATATTTATGTGAATATATTTTCTAAGAGCTTGAGGGAAAAATGGAAAATGAGCCAACAGAACTACCTGAACATATCTCTGCAAAGTCATAGATATCACATTTTCCACTATCTTAACTAAAATCAACTTTTTTGGAACTGTTTTATCAGATTACACACAGAGATAGAATATGTGAGAATATATGAGAATATGAAGCAACTAAAAATGTCAGAGGAATGACCTGAGGAACCATTTCCCCCAAAGTAAAGAAGCCAGAGAGCTAGTAAGCACTGAAACTCTTAAGAAAGAATGAAGCAAATGTTTAAAAAGAGATAGTTGGATCGAGGTGTTCAAGAAATACAGAGTTTAGACAAAAACAAACAAAACAGCTGACTTAAAATGTTTCAAAAGAGAGAAGGCATGGCTGAATTTGTGGCATATGACTGGATGGTTAGTATGGCAACAAAGAGAAACATCAACTGAAGAAAGAATTATTGACCAGAATAATAAAAGTAGAAATCAACTTTTTTTTAGTGACCATATATAACTGGTGCTGTTCTAGCCACTTTCTTATCTAATGTTATCTTCCCCATTCTTCCAGGTAGGTATATGCAATGTTCCTCTTGGTGCATGGGTCAATGCTCAACCACTGAGCCACACCAGCTGGGCCTGAGCATTGTTTTATTATTTTATTTATTTATTTATTTAGCCGAAGCAAGGCCACCAAAAATTTTTGGTTGCCTCCCACACAAAAAAAATGGGAGAGAGAGAAAACATCTGAGCATTGTCTTAAAAGGAAGAGAAAGAAGCCATTAGAGGCAGAGATCACTGACATTGCAACATGCTGTTTACAAGATTTTTCCAAAATTCTGCTGCAGTGACTGACAAGAACAGCTAAAGGCATGAATCTGGAAAGGCAGGAAAGAGCTGACAAGAGAAGTCACAAAGACCCCAGCCGGTGTGGCTCAGTGGTTGAACATTGACCCATGTCCCAAGAGGCTGCCGATTCAATTCCCGGTCAGGACACATGCCCAGGTTTTGGATCAGATCCCCAGTGGGAGCATGCAGGAGGCAGCCAGTCAATGTTCTCTCTCATCAATGTTTCTATCTGTCTCTCTCTCTCTCTCTCTCCCCCTTTCTCTCTCTCCGAAATCAATACAAAAAAGAAAAGAAAAAAATTAAAAAGAGAGAGAGAGAAGTCACAAAGAGGAGTGCAAAAGAAATTTGCTAGATTTTGAGCAGGAAAAAAGCATTTTACTCAGACAACACAAGTCATATATACACAGACAAGACAATAATACAAAGCAGTTTAAGATCAAGGAGCACAGGAAACATTACTTGTGATACAGATTATAAGAAATGTAGGAAATCAGATACTAGCGCTACATACCGTGTGTGCATTTTACCTTAATTTTTTTAAAACATGATAATTCTAGATCGTATTAAGGAAAGTAGTTTTAACTAGAATTCAATGTAAACAAACAAAAGCCAGTGAGGTTTATTATTGAGTATGTGAGATAGTATTGACTGAAAGTCTAGAGATTTGATAGAACACAGGGTTGGGCAAAAGGAGGTTTACAGTTGTGAATATGCAAAAGTTTATTTTTGTATTATTATTTATTAATTGTTGTATTATTATTTGGTATTTTATTTCCAAACATCTCACACTGTAAAGTCTGCAGGTATTTCTAACCCGCTGCAGCCACCATCCCATTTTACCTGAATCTTTTATCATATTTTCCCTATTGGCACACACACCGTATGAATTGCTTTTATGCTATTTTAATGGCAAAGCTTTACAAACTTTATTTTTTACATTTATCTTTATTGTTGAAAGTATTACAGATATCCATCCTTTTTCCTTCTATTGACACCCTCCTCCTTGCTCCCCCCTCCAATTATTGTGTTATTTTCCATACAAATAACTGTAAACCTACTTTTGCTCCACCCTGTATTTTTATTTTTATTTATCTATTTATTTTATCCTCACCCGAGGACATTTTTGCATTTATCTTCAGATAGAGCAGGAGTGAGAGAGGGAAGAAGAAAGAGAGAGAATCATTGATGTGAGAGAGACACATAGAGTGGTTGCCACCCACATGACCCCAACCGGGGCCAGGGACAAACTGCAACCAAGGTACATGTCCTTGTTGGGAACCAAACCCGGGTCTCTCTGGTCCGTGAGCAATGCTCTAACCAGTGAGCCAAACCAGCCAGGGCCTACCCTGTATTTTTAAACAAATACCTTGGCATTGCTAAAATTTAATTTCCTCACTCATAAGTAGGGTATAATAATACTATGAGGCACAGAAGATCTTTGTGAACATTACATGCAATGATGTTTGTGAAAATTTCCAGTACTATTCAATCTTCATCATCATTATTTTTATTCCAGCTCTAGTCCTACTTAGCTGTATGACTTTAATGACTGTCAAAATGGAAGGGGAGAGATGGGGAGGTGAGACCCAATTGTCCCTTTAAACTCTCACTGTCTCTGCTTATATAAACCTTTTCTTCCTCTTCAAAATTATATAAATATATTTTGTAATAGATAAGCAATTAAAATATATAAGAAAACAACATCCCTATACCTGGTGGGTAGAGAAATTAAACTGACAAGGAGAGAGCAAAGCTGCCCATCCAATCCCATACATTGTGTGCAGCATGCAGATTTGTCAGTTGTAAGAAATCACTTGTAAAATTTAAAACAGTATAGTAAGATTTTGAAAAGAAATATTAATATGTAGGCAGAGCCCCATCACATGCCATTAAAAGATCACATGCCAATGATAACAGAATCACACAGCAACGCTACTTCTCCATTTACCTGGTAATCTACTGATTCTACAAAGCCTTCCCCAAACTGCTCCTCAAGCACTGTCTATATCATAGGCTTACCAGTCATTGATCATTGGTTGTTTTTCACATCTACCTACGCACTAGATTTCTAGACACTTAAGAATTAGAATAGCATCTTATGCAACTTTATAGCCTAGCCAATCACAGGGTCTGAACCATAAAATGTGCTCAATAATGCTAGTTTGTGAATTGAATTAAGGGAATGTTGAAAATACGAAGTGTATCATAGAAGCTGGCTCATAGGTAAACAGAGAAGACTTCTAACTTTAAATGGCATCTGACATAGTCACTCTAAAATTTCTTTCAAAATATCCACGAATTTGGAGGGGTTGGGGGTGAATTAAAAATAAACCACTCTGGCCCTGGCCAGTTTGGCTCAGCGGTTAGAGTGTCGGCTCGTAGACCAAAGAGTCTCGGGTTTGATTCCAGTCAAGGGCATGTACCTCAGTTGCGGTTTGGTCCCTGGCCCTGGTTGGGGTCATGGGGGAGGCGGCCAATCTATGTTTCTTTCTCTCGCTCTCTCTCTCTCCTCTCTCTCTCTCTCCCTCTCTCCCTCCCACTCTATTTGAAGATAAATTGAAAAATATCCTCAGGTGAGGATTAAAAAAACGAATACAAGATCTATCCCAACCCAGAAACCAGAAATTTTTATTGGCTAGCTGCTGCTTTTCAAGGTGGTCAAAATATTATTTCCCACTGCCCCCTCCCAACTTATAAAGATTCAACTTAACAAACTACAGGTAAAAGAAACTAAGGCAAATAAAATGAAAATTATAAACAATGACATAATTTTATAAACATCACAAATTGGATAAATACCTTAAATATACAGATTTAAGGAGTCCATGTTTCAGAAGAATATATATATAACATATATATAACATATAACATATAATATATAACATATATATCCCACAACTAAGGGCATTTTTGGAAGAGGTTTTGATATGAATATAAAGTAAATACTCTTTAAGAATCCAGACAGGAATAGTAAATTGCATTTAAAGGGGGAAATATCATACTGGTCTTAGATTTTTTCTTTCTATTATTAGATGTTGGAATGAAATTAAGCCAAGTTGTATTATTAGATGTTGGAAGGAAATTACACTGAATTGTGTGAAGCAACATTATAATCCAAGATCTTATACCCAGTTGTTTGTTTTTTTAAATCCTCACCCAAGGATATTTTTTTCCATTTATCTTCATATAGAGTTGGGTTGAGAGAGAGAGAGAGAGAGAGAGAGAGAAACATTGATGTGAAAAGGACACATCTATTGGTTGCCTCCCTCACAACCCTGCTCGGGGCTGGGGACCAAACCGTAACTGAGGTATATGCCCTTGACAGGAATCGAACATTCAACTCTTTGGTCTGCAGGCCGACGCTCTAGCCGCTGAACCAAACTGTCCAGAGCTATACCCAGTTTTTATGACTCTTTTAGTTGCACGTGAGAGGACGCCCAGTTCAATCTAGCTTAGGGGGGCAATAAACAAATCTACTGGCTCACAAAACTTCCAAGGTAAGTTTCGGTACAGCTGGACCTAGGGGCTCAAATAAAGTCATTCTTTTCTCCCTCACTTCCTCCCCAGCACCAACCCCACCATCTTTTGCTTCATCTTATCTCTTTTCATTTGTTCTACATTGACCTCATTCTCTCCCACAGTAAGCACACTCTTTCCGGTCCCCGGAAACATGGCCAAGGAAACAACAGCACGCCCACATGGTTTTAGCTCAGGATTCACATGAAAGACAGGCTCTACATCCATGAGATCTTAAATATTATAAAAACACTCGTGTCGTTTGTCCTCAGATCATGTCTGGTTGGTCCATTACTGGAAGGCCTGGGCCACTTGCTGCTCCTGTGGCCCGGGGATGCACTGTGATTAACGGTCTCACAAAAACCTAGGGAGATGAGGGAAGCGAGGTTGGCAGACAATAAGAGCGAATATCAACTACATTTCCCCCATATTTGCTTAGTGCATACTCATATGCATTTCTGCACTTATAATTTCATAAATGCCTCTACCTAATGTTTGTCCAACTAAGTATAACTAAAATCACACTTACTTCAAAGATAGACAACTCAGAATCACATCCAGTTGCCAACCATCTTCATGTCCAGGATCTCTGGGTAATGCACACATCTCTGACATCCAGATATGGTTCCTCTTGATACGACATCCTGCAGTTTAAATGACCAATGTGAAAATCACCTATACTTCCATTACAGTAGAGGGGGAAACCAGGATATCTTCAATTAAAACCATATTCAGAAAGGGTGACATGACATAAGCCATAGCATGTATCATATCCCCAAAAATAACATAGCAAAGATATACATCTTTGTTGTTGCTGTTAATCCTCACCCGAGGATATTTTTCCATTGATTTTTAGAGGGTGGAAGGGGAGAGGGACAGAGAGAGAGAAAGAAAGAGAGAAACATCCATGTGAGAGAGACACATCGATTGGTTGCCTCCTGCACATGCCCCGACTGGGGCTGGGGATTGAACCTGCAACCCAGGTATGTGCCCTTGACCAGGAATCAAACCTGCAACCCTTCAGTTCTTGGGTTGATGCTCTAACCCCCCTGAGCCAAACTAGCCAGAGCAAGGATGTACATCTTGACAGTAGAACCAATCTGACTGCCCCAACCTCTGCCCTGTGTACAGATTGCCCAAATTCATCTTTTGTACCTAAAATAAATGCAGCACACAAATTTTTCTGGAGGTCCTGCCCCCTAGCATCCCTCTTACATTTGATGTTGTTATAAGGACCTGGATATTGCCTTAGAAACCCAACAATCACTAGTTCCTTTGGGTTGTCATTTCTCTGACAATTTAACACTTTTAAAACCCTAGCATCTACTGGTTGTGCCTACTTCTCTAAGTGAAAACCAGGGTCACTGATTACAGACCAGATTCTTTTGCATTTTTCTCCCTTAGCAGCAGGTCTTAGCTTTCGGCTAAATGCCTCCTAAATGACTCAGGCTGAGATGTTGAGGCAGAACTAATCAGTGCTGTGTCCTAGCTGAACTCACGTTGGTTGACTATTTACTAGAGAATGAATTGTTACCTTCACCACCAGCAAGGGTTAAGCAGGTTAATGTGGGAAGGAATTTAAAGGATAAGATTTGAAGATTTCTCATATTCTTCCTGAGTCCCAATCATATCCCACACTGTCTCTTCCATCTCTCACCCTCCACCAACACTAAATTCAGCTTGGGGCAGGAATAGGGGTTTTTGTAGTTCTATGAGGTGCATGATTATCTGACCCACAGAGTCTTAAATTACTGTTCAAATCCAAATGGGGCAAAGGCATCTCTTAACGAAGTTATATACTATTCCCTTTCTGCTTTCAGAGGGACCAATTTATTCTTGAAGCTTTTTTCTTGTCTTGAAACACATGCAAGAAGCAGACAACATCCTAAAATTTTAACGACTCCTCTAAAGCTCCAGTCTCAGCAGGCACATGGTCTGAGTCCAAAGAAGCAATAGGTGACCCTTCAATCACATATTTCAGAACAGCGTAACAAAGATTTTCTGCCCTTGGTATGGAGGTCCTCTCCACCCTCTCCAACCAAACCCTCATCGTAGAGTCTGTCTCTAGCAATGGCCTATTCTTAGCACCAATTCTAGACTTTTTTTTTTCCAGTTGTAAAGGGTAGAAAACCAACTCGATCTATCTTAAGGAAAAAAACAAAGGAAATTTATTGATTTGTATGACTAGGAAGTCCCAAAGTGAGAATTCAAAAACAGCTGAACAGCTGGATGAAAGATCTCAAACAACTCACTTGGACCCACTCTCACTTTCTCATTCTGTACCCTCTAGCTCGCGTGCTCACTCTTCTCTCTCTCTCTCTCTCTCTCTCTCTCTCTCTCTCTCTCTCTCTCTCTCTCTCTCCATCTCTCAGATCTGCTTGTTTCTGTCTTCTTTGTTTGTTTTTATTTATGTTGACCTCATTCTCTCTTGACATAGTTGGACTCTGTTCACATGACAGGAAAGACAGCCACTGGCATTCCAACCCTGCATCCATATGGTTCACAATCCATATATATAACTTGATTCAGGGGCCCATTTCTGGTTCTCTAACACAACCATGTAAAGCAGAGACAGAGCAGAGAAGTACAAGTCATTCATAACTAGACCAGGATAACCAAGGAGCTCCCTCTTTCCTGCTATAATATTAAATTCAGGACAGCTCTGGCATCCCAAGGGCCACCCAGATTCTGTCCTGACCAGAACAAGCTTGGCAGGCCCAATGGCCATAGCTACTTTCAGGAAGCTAAAATGATGTGGATTTTAGGACAGTGAAAAAAATGAAAGGAAATGCTGAGATTATAGACTCCAAAGAGTCACCCTTAAGTAATCTACCCATTACAAGGAATTCTCAGTTCATAGAGAGGGTCAAAATTAGCCTCGTTCAAGGGAACTCCTGATCAAGAGCCAGGCAAGATTTAAAGACTATCCCACAAGTGTAACCATTGATATTGAGCTTATCTAGATAAGGCTTCTCAGAAACACTGCTAGTTGATATTTTATTTTTCCCAAATCTTTCTCTTTCCAGTCTTCTGTCTTTCTTTCTTTTTTTAAAATCCTCACCCGAGGATACTTTTTTCCATTTTATCTTCAGATACAGTAGGAGAGAGAAAAACATCGAGTGAGAAAGACACATCGATTGGTTGCCTCCCGCGTGACCCCCAACCAGGGCCAGGGACTGATCCATAACCGAGGTATGTACCCTTGACTGGAATCAAACTAGAGATTCTTTGGTCTGCAGGCCAACGCTCCACCACTGAGCCAAACCAGCCACGGCCCTGCTGTCTTTCCTTTAGTTATTTATCCTTTAGCTATTCTTCAGTGTTGATTTATCCTTTGACTGTGCTATATATGTATGTGGTCTGTAGATTACCAATTCTTGAATTTATTGAGACTTGTTTTATAGTCCAGTATATGGACAGTTTTTGTAAATGTTGCATGACATGTGGAAGTCTATATATTTCATGAAATTAAACTTCTTAATTACAAAAAAAGAGAAAGAGAAAGAAATGAGCTATGAATCCAAAGAAACATATGAAAGAACATTAAATGCCTATTGTAAAATGGAAGAAGCCAATCCAGAAAGGCTGCACATTGTATGATTCCAACCATATGACATTCTGGAAAAGGCAACTCTAAAGGACAGTAAAAAGGGCAGTGGTTGCCAGTGGTCTGGGTAGGGGGGAGGAGGGTGAATAGCACAGGATATTTTTAGGTCAGTAAAACTCTTCTGTAAGCTACTGTAATTATGTATATGTAGCATTGTTTATTTTCAAAACCCACAGAACTATACAACATGTAGAGTGAACCCTAATTTAGACTATGGACTTTAGTTAATAATAATATTGGTCAATATTGGTTCAAAAATTATATCAAATATGCCATATGAATGCAAGATGCTAACGAGGGGAAACTGAGGGGAGATTATGGGGACTCTCAGTAATTTTTCCTCACTCTTTTTGTAAACCTAAACCATTCTAAAAATAAAGTCTAACAAAAAAAAAACATAGTTGTTGAAGCATCTTTTGGTGCCAGAAATAAGGAAGTGCCCAAAGACAAAATGTTGGGTATGTCAAAAGCACACAGGAGCCAATCTAAAAGAGCTCCCAGTAGCCAAAGCTGGATCAACTTACATAATAAATAAATAATGATAGCATGGGGTTATACTCCAAAGAATAAAATAAATATCCACAAGTCAATCTGATATAAATGAATACATAAGTAAGTAAATGGAGAAGGGACAACTCTTCCTTACAGAAGAATTCCAATTAATCAATACAGAAGGAATGAGGGAAATAGAAACTCACCATTAGAGCACTACAGTAATAATTGCAAGATGTGCTGATGAATGCTGAAATTAGTGAAAATTTGAAAAGAAACAGGATATCTCCATGGTCTCAAAATGTGGTCTACAAATTACTTATTAATTGCAATGGAAAAATAGTACTTGTACAGTAGAGAAACCTGGCAGACACTCCCTTAACCAAGTGATCAAGGTCACCATCACTAGTAATAAAATACGTTGAGTCACATATCCACCGATATGATACTGAGAAGGGGACGTACCCCCTATAGTATCCTTCCCAAAATGTTACTCACAGCTAACTATGAGAAAACATAAGGAAGATCAAATAGAAGGACATTCTATAAAATATCTGATCAGACTCTTCAGAAGTATCCAAGTCATGGAAGACAAGGAAAGGCTGGGGCGCTGTCACATGGTGGGGAGGACTAACTACAATGAGAGGGCTCCTGGGCCAGAAAAGGGACATTAGTGGGAAAATGGGTGGAATTTGATTAAAGTCTACAGTTTAGTCAATTGTTTTGTATAGTTTTGATCATTGTATCATGGTTATGTGACATTAGCATTAGGGGAAGTTCGTGGAAGGTACATGGGGAAGTCTCTGTACTATTTTTGCAATTCTTCTGTAAGTCTAAGCTTACCTCAAAATAAAAAGTTTAAAACAATAGTTGGTATTCTATGCTGACTTTTGTTACCAGTGTCTAAACTGTTCTTGGGGCTGGGAAAACTACTAACTGAAAGTTTTTCTTTTCCCCAAAGGCAGAGTCATACAGAACAATAAAATCATCTTCATTAATAAAAAATATGAAAACTCCTATATTTAAAAAATTAAGACCAAATAGCCCTAATACTTTGCATGTTATCTTCCTTCCAGATTTATGTTCTGGCTTACAGGTTTGCCATCAGGACTGAATGGGTTATTAAATATAAAGGACCTAGAATAATGCCTGGCCCTTCGTAGGCACTAACTCTAAGTTAGCTGTTGTGATGGTCACTAGTGTATAAACCACACAGAGAATATCACTTGGCTTTGAAATGTTAGATAATTTATTATTTTGTCATTATACTTTTCTGTACTTTTCAAATTTTCTTTAATACTTTTATTATAAAAACAATGGGCTTCCAAAAAAGATCTGTACAATGTACTTATAGTTTTTTGTAAAAAATAAAATACACATACAGTTATATAACTTTCCTCTCTTATTAAATCCTGTTGGCCTCAGGAAAATATCCCAAGTTCTTAACACAGAAAAAGAAAAAGGCTGCTGTGCCCTGGCCGGTTTGGCTCAGCGGTTAGAGTGTCGGCCTGCGGTCCCGAGAGACCCGGGTTCAGTTCCTGCTAAGGGCATGTACTTCGGTTGCAGTTTGTCCCCGGCTCTGCTTGGGTCGTGCGGGTGGCAGCCACTCGATGTGTCCCTTTCACATCGATGTTTCTCTCTCTCTCTCTCCCTCCCACTCTATCTGAATAAAGAATGGAAAAATGTCCTCGGATGAGGATTTAAAAAAAAAAAAGAAAAGAAAAAGGCTGCCGGCACCTGACCCTCTGTCTTCTTCAGCCTCATTTCTCAGTCTCACTGTCTCACAATCCAGCCATAATTTCTTTCAGGTACTCAAAATGCTGCTTTCCGTCTCTGCCAAGCCTTCTACACTCTCTTTCTTAGGACACCTTTCTCCACCTTCCTGCCCAGCTAACACCTTCTCATTCTTCAGATCTCAGATTACTTGTCTGTCCATTCATTCACTGATTACATTCATACCACAACATTCTACTGAGCTTCTCCTTTGTGCCAGGACTTGAGAAAAATAGCCAACAAGACAGGCCAAGTTCCTCTAACCATCAAGGTGATGTATTCTTGACAGGTGGACAGGTCCATTCTTATAAAATTAAAAAATAGAAAAGAAATGTACCTAAGAGTATTTTTTTTTTTAAAGACAAAGCTACATCTGAATACTAAATAAACCAATAAACCATGGCCAAACATTTTTAGAAACTGTAAATTAATATTTGGGGAAGATGGAAAATAAGGGCAAAAGGCAAAATGAATATTATAGGTTGACGAGGGTGTTTGTTTTTGTTTTTTAAGTAGTAAAAAATGCACTAAAACCAATGGTCCTGGGGATCAAGACTCTTTGTTGCAGCCAAAATACAGTTGCCAACACATGTAAAAAAAAAAATGCCAGAAAAGCTGGATCAAGACGGAAAATACTTTATAGAAAAAGAAAAGGAAAAAATAAAAGAGGGGGAAATAATATTAGCATATTCTGTTAAACAAAATTAATATGCAATTATAAGTATTTAAGTATTCGTACTATGTAAATGAATTTTGCAAATTAGATTATAGATTTGCTTGCAAACAGTATGCATGCTAAATAAATGTAAGGTGCTATTATTTAAAACAACAACAACTAGTAGATGATATTGGCAGCAGTCCCTCCAGAAATCTCAAGCTTCCAGGAAGATACTATCTATAAAGAAATGTGCACTGCTCACAGAATCTAGCTATGGGGTTAGCAAATGAGGAATAAACATTTCTCTCTCAGTTCTTCCATGAAATGAAATTGATTGGCTTTCTGGACAGTAACATGGTGAGTTTCAGGATGGATATTCAGGGAACAGAATCCTCAAGCTTCGGTTTGCTCCACAAAGTTTCTCGGGGGGACCCAGGCGAACTTAAACAGGGACTTAGCCCAGTAAGTGGCCCTTCAGCTCTGGTACTTGTAACTGTGAGCACATCTGTTACTCCTGTCCACTCAAGTGCCCTCCTCCCCTTTGCCCACAGAGCTGACGAAGCACCAGGACTGGGGGGGAAGCTGAAGTCTGTGTGTTTACATCAGTTCTTCAGGACACAGCAAGTCTGAAATAGATTGTGACCTGCCAGTAATCTTTCACAGTGAACCAAGTGATCATCGATTAAAAATAGCTTTGAACATGTATCACACATCTATTTCAGGCCTCGTTTTATTTGGAATGCAAATTCTGCTGGAAGCTAGAGCTACGTGAGCAGCAGCTGGAAATCTACTCAGACATTCAAGCCAATTCACGCCAAGCCCAGTTGGCAAAATTAATACTATTCTGTGGTCTCAGTGAAGGAGAGACTGTTAATTATGCCCTGCTGCCCAGTGGTTCACATCTGGACTGAGAGGCTCATTTGAAGTCTCCAAACTCACTGCTTCCTGGAGTCTAAACCAAGTTTAAAAATTGATTTGCAAGGATGAGACGGTGGTGCATACAAACTGCCTCACCCACAGACACCAGGCAGACTCCAGTGAAAGTCTGTTCTAGTTTCAAAGGCTCTTTTATGCCTTGGGTGCTCATATTTTCATCAGTGTTTCCTACTAGTTCTGAAAATGCAGTGTTTGGACAGGTTTGTCAGTAAATAATAAATAAAGCACACATGTCCATCCCTGCATCTCATGGCTAAGGATTTTTATTTCCAGGACGCCCTCAACCACCGCAGGCTGTGATATTTTCATCTCTCTGAAAGGAAGGCGGCTGGGACCTTGCCTCTTTCAAACAGAAAGCCTTTCAAGGAACGTCTGTGCCCTGCATTGAGATACAGCCGTTTGTTCTGAGGAAAACTTCCCTCCAAATGATCCCTGACTCCTGTTTTGGCAGTGGGAATGGTCAAGCAGAGACTGCCCTGTTGGAGGTGCATCTCTGAGAAGAGAATTAAAGCAGACCATCAGTCCAACCCAGGGTGGCTATTCAAATCCTGCAGGACCTTAATTTCAGCCCACTGACCACTTTCTATTGCATTCCGACCTCAACTAACACAGGTCCCTAACCTCCCTGTGGTCCACCCCATCTTCCCAGGAGGCCGCCAGTGTTCACAGAGTGGAGAGCGCCATCAGACCAGGCAGCAGCCCCAAGACGGAGATGTAGGGCAGGCAGGTGTCTTGACATAAGGTGATATTAGAAGCACTGGGAAGCTATGTTCCCTTATCCTCACCCTCCCTCAAACTACCTGCTGACTAAGATTCATTTCAAATTTGTTCCTTTATACCAGACCCCTCACAGCTTCATCCTCAATGAACTGTTAATGTTCTTGGGAGGGAACAATCATGTTTTATCAGTCACTCACATCTAATGGGGGCTGAGTTTCCAAACTTTTCTGAAAGCTGGAATTCTGATGGAGGGAGAAAATGGGGGGCGGGGGCGGCTGCCCCTAAAGGAAGGCAGCATGATTATAACACAAAGTAAACTGCACCGGAAACCCTTATTGATAAATTTGCCTGGAACTAACCTTGTTAGTCCATCCTAATGTATATAAACTACTTGTTGATGGATCAGGTTTATAAAAATCGGTCTTTAATAAGATTGAAGAAAATCAATCAGCTGGGGAACTTGAAAATTATAGAGAACAATATATAAGCTTAATTTTTAAAATGTTTTTGAGCTGCCAGGGCTGCCTAAACACTGACAATTAATGCAAGAGAGAGTGCGGTTCCATGGGAAGCATTTAAACCATCTGCATTCCTGTGTGGTGATGGTGGAGAGAGCGCATTTTCGCCTGAGGCAGGCACTGGAACTGGATCAAGTTGGAGGTCCATTCCAACTCTAAGTTTCTCATCGTTTACTCAGTTGTCTCATGGAGACTCATGGTTCTGACCAAAGGAGCTGACATGACTGTGACATCTCAACAGCCAAGGCAGTAACACAGGTGCCCACAACTCACAGGATTAGGAAGTCAGGCCACAACTCCTAGGTACCTCTTTGAATCGCCTGGGAACCAAAGAGGAGACTGCAAACATGTCTGGCCTACCCTGGCTCCAGAAACAGCCTCATCCAGACCTGCCCAATGCCCACAGAACAGAAGGTGGTAACTTCAGGGAGTGTCTTTTGCATTTCTCTACCATGAAATCAAACGCGAAGACGACGAATGGCACTTCCCACTGGAGTTAGAGTACCGAGTCATGAAGGGAATGACAGATTGGGGTCAGATCTGAGGAGAACGAGGTGGAATCCACATTTACTCGACACAAAGGTTAAGGGCGAGGCCTGGGTTCTGAAACCCAATGGAAGAAGCCCGGGGACAGCAAGGTCTTTGGAAGCAAACAGATTTGCATTCAAATCCCAGTTCTGCTGCAAGAGCTTCAGCCATTTCCTTACCTTTTCTGAGCCTCTGTTTTCCTCACAGGAAAATGGGCTAACAATGCTTCTTTTGAGGACTTGTGTGAGGATTAAATTAGACAGAATATGGGGAGGGGGTAAAAAAAGAAAAAGCTAGGCTCAGAGTGGGCATTCTGTAAGTGTTAGTCATTCTGTCCCTTACTCCCTTGACACATTGGTTCTTGCCCTGGCTACAGATCACTGGGGAATTTTTTAAAGCACTTCTGTGCTTGGGCCTCTCTTGCCCCAGAGATTCTAATGTAATTGATCTGTAAGTGATCAGTATTTTCAAATGTTTTTAAAATCCTCCCAGGAGTTCCAATATGTCCCCAAGATTGAGGACCACTGCCCAAGTATATCAGAATGAATATCACCTTTGGATTTGAAATTTTCTGTTATGGTTTAGGCAAATATTTTACTTTTCTGAGGCTTAATTTTTTAATTATTTTAACAAGGGGAGTAATATTCTGATTTTATAGGATTGTTTTGAAGGTATTTGAGATATATTTAATAAAACTCCTAAAAGAAGAAACTGACAATTAGTAGATTCTCAATAAATAACTTACTGTCTTTCTTCTTTTCTTGTCACTAGTCAGGGAACATATATGTGCCAAATATTATTAAAACAAATAAGAACAATAGTCATGAGGTACTACCAGTCAGGAAGTTTTGAAATTGAGATAATTACTAACTACCGTAGGCAAAACTGTCTTTTCTATCTTCTGCTGGAACATGAGGTTAAATCCTAGGACAGGAATGGCAAATACAATGTCCATTTACCCCATTCTTCCCTTCTATGTTCATAGCAGAGATCTCTAATCAATGACAGCACCCTTTCCTATCGACCCCTCTGAGGCCTCCGAGTCCTTTACCATAGCACTCTCTCAGGGGGACAGTGGCAATTAATCAGAGCTGGAATATGTACTAAAACAATTTGCCATCCTTATCTTAGGTGATGGGCTGCCTTAAGCCAGCAAATGAGGCATATTTCAGAGATGATTAAGTGGGTTCCCCGGTAAATAAGGAGTGTGCGGCCAGAGATAAAAGCAGACCCTCATAAGGCCCAGCTTTATACAGTCTGATGGACACTGAGCTCAGAATCTATGCTTTCTGGCGAGCGTGGGGCATACAGTGGGGAAGTGAGGAAACACCAGGCGAGAAATGAAAGAGCCGGTGCCTGTGTGGCGCTCGGGGCACTCAAGGGGTGCCTCCCTCCCACAATTTCCAGAAAGTGCTATCAGATTGTTTCCCAAAAGCCAGATTATTTTTCTAACTTAAGACACGTGAAAACAACTATTGCAGTGTGTCTTCCCCCAGGTGACAGGCAGAGGCGCTGATGAGAAAGCACCCCCCCACCCCATAAAGCTCGAGTCTGTGGGTGAAAGCCTGGTGTTGACGCCCGCGGGCTTGTCAGAGCTGAGAGTTTGAGAACAGTGAGGCCAGAAGACCGGTGAATGGCTGGAGGACTCACCTGCTGTGCGCGCCCAAGGACAGCCAACACTTCTGCAAATGAACACGTCTGCTAATACTCTTTCTTATTGATTAACTCCGTCGCGGGCCACAAGTGTGTTCACTTGTTACAGGGCAGCATTAGCCCCTGCTGGACAACGCACTGATGGTGTTGAGCTGATTCCACAGCCGAATCAACCTGATAGCCTGTTTAAAAGTCTTTTGGGGGGAGGGGCTGATAAACGACATACAGATATATCATTAAACTCAAAATCAACATATCCTCAACTCAATTTCCCTTTATCCAGAGCCCAAAAATGCCTGCAGCTGCTTCAAGGCTGCCCCACACTTGGGGCATTGTAACGACGGGACAGGGGGACTAGAAAGAGACAGCTGCCTTAACAATTTCAGTCAAAATATCTTACTTTGAAACCTAACAAAAATATATGACCACGTAAAAGATATTGATGGGCCTCCTCCCAAGGTTGGAAGGAGCTGTACAAGCAAAGATTCGTGAAGCGTGAGCTACATTAAGTTCACAGTCCCTTTGTCCCTGCAGAGGAACACACAGGATCAAAATGATACAGCAGAGAAACATCTTCAGAGATCGCTAATAGAGTCCTCTTGATACATAACGGTGGGAAAACCGAGGGCCCCCCAGGCGGTGTGGCATCCTCGGGATCACACGCCTGGCTAGTGACGGAGCTGGGACTGCAATCATGGCACCTCATCCTGCGCTTTCAGATTGCTTCAAGCTTTGTGGGGTTTTTTCCTTCAGATCTTTAGACTTTAGGAGCTCAATTTATGCTCAGTGTGTATGGAAGGAAATAAAGTATTTAGAAGAGGTGTCACTACAGATTTCATTTAGGCAAAGTACCAAATAAATACCTTTTATCCCTGTGATCAGTCTCACAGCTTCTCACAAAGTACTTGTCAACAGAGGTGGTTTGCTGATGCATTGAATCTCACCCAACAAAGGGGGAAAAATCCCTTTCATAAGTCATAATGCGTAACACATATGTTGAGATATGGTTTGATACCCTGATAGACATGCTCTATCCAACAGAAGAAAAAACTATTGAATTCTAATACTAATGTTACTGTTAGCCTGTTACAAGTGTCTCATGCTGTGGCTCTATTCTGATTTGTGCCTTGAGATAAAGATTTAATATTCCTCATTTGAATGACAGTATCCATGTGCTGGATTTTTATGAGCTGCAGTATGTTCCTATACTCACATTTCAATGCAGTCACTTCCACTTGGAAGATTTAGTTCATCTGAAAATGCACACACATCACACAATTAAATCAACTTAAACATCAGCTATCTGGGCCACATTCTATTGTCCTCATGCATGCAACAATCATTTATTGAATGTCCCTGCTGTGCCAGGCACTGTAACAGAGGAAACAGGAGAGGCATGTGACACCGAAGATGAGACACAAAGATGAGCAATGCAAGATGTTTGCCCCCATGGAGCTCCTAGACAGGGAGAAATAGGTACCTGGCCCAGGGGTTACAATGCAGTATGGGAGAGTCTGAGAGCACAGGGGAAGGGAACAGTCACTCAGCAAGGGACCTAGGAATTCAAGAAGGCTTTGGAGAGCTGACACAAATTAATTCTCACAGGAAAACATTCCCTAGAGAGAAAAGAGGTCAGGCATTAGAAGCAGAAGGACCGATGTGTGCAAAGGTTTGGAGATGTGAAGAAGAATGTTTAGGAGACAACTAACAGTTCATTTTGGCTGCAACTTGGAGTGCCGGGGAGAAGAGAGGGTGGTAGTGGAAGAAAAGCTGAGACGCAAGAGCATCATGTCAGTCTGGGAAGAATCTGGGTACCATGCTAAAGAGTCTGGACTTGCTTCTGTAGGAAAGAGCAATCTTTTAGACAGCATGGTGACATAATCAGATCTGTGTTTAGTAAAGCCAAGTAAAGGAGGCATGGAATCACAATGCTGTGAACGGCAAAGGTCCAGGCAAGAAATAAGAGCCTGAGCTATGAAAATCTCAATGACTACGATGACAGCATCCACTGGCAAAGGATCTCAAGAGGTGTCTTCTGATAACCATCTCATTGTTAAAGCCTGTAATGAGAAATGTCAGGGCTGGATAACCAGACGAGAGCCCTCCCCACCTTCTTTCATACGGCAAGGAGTCAGTCACAGCATAAAGTTGCCAGATCATTTTTATCCGTGAATACAGCATGTCTTAGGATGACCTATATCTGATCCTTTCCTCCTACTCCAGCCTAATGACATCACATGTTGTTTACATATATGTATGTATGTGTGTGTGTACACACACACACACACACACATACACACACATATGAGGCTGAATCTGGATGGGCCAATAAGTCTGATTCATAGAGATAACAATGATGTAAAAGACTTGGGACCTAAGTCTCAAAACTCCTCCCTTCTAAATCAAATAGGAAGACACAGAAATATACTGGCCCAATGGGAACAAAAGTATCGGCTAATAATTAGGCCAGCAAGTGCCCAATAAGGCCCAACATGCAGAGTTCACTGGTAAAAGCTAGACTGCAGAACAAAGATGCAACTTTAGGATAAGTGAGGCCTCTGCTCCCGTCCAAATCTATACCCTGGAGCCTGAGCGCTCAGGAAGCCTATGATAAACGGGCGCTCGGAACCGACGCAAGTCCACTCACTCGGCCATCAGAATGGATGGAGTCTGAAGGAGGCACCAGGAAAAAGGGAGAGTTGCTACTACATTCCCATGTGCAGCCCTGCTCAGGGCCTTTCTCAAGTGAGGAGGAGGCAGTGAAAGCCAAAATGGAAGCCAGTCATCCCTGTCAGTCAAATGTAGCCAAGGAATATTGCAGATTCTGACCGATCAGACTGATCAGAAGGTCCCAGTAAGAGGAAGAAGAGAGGCAGAACTACCTTCCCCACATGGCGAGAGGGATGGACGTGCTTGGTAGAAGGGTTGCCAAATAATGTACAGAATGCTCAGTTAGAGTTGAATTTCAGGTAAACAACAAATAATTTGTAATATAACTGTGTCCAAAATATTGCATGGGATATGCACTTAAAAAATCATTCATTATTTATCTGAAATCCAGATGAAACTAAGCATCCTATACTTTTATTTGATAAACCTGACAAGCCAGGAGAAGAATCGTCCTCTTTGGCATAGATATTCACATCCCCACATCCGAATTGGAATCTGACTTTTAGAAATGCAGAACTTTTAAATCATCCAGTCCATCAGCTTAAATTTATTCATGATGAAAATGAGGAGACCCAGGCAACTGTGATCACTGGCCCAAAGTCATGCTCCTATTTATGGCCGACCAAGGACGAAAATACATCTGCAGGTCCTATTGTGGAGTTCTCTCCTCTCTGCCTTCCTAAGCCCCTTCTGTCCCTCAGCCCCCCGGCTCCTGAATTACATGAAAATTCCCTAAGTGCAAGGATAATTATTTTTTTGATACCTTCTCCCAATGCCTACCACAATGCTCTGTGAGCCCTGCCAGTGCAATCAATACTGTGCAGTGGTAGGCCACGTGGCTGAGTCACCTGGATAACTGCCACCTCTTTCCACTTCACTCACACCTTCTGTGTCCTGTTTTTGTGAACGCATTGGGGGGGGGGGAGGTTGGCACAGCCTCTAGCCAGGTATGAAAATTGTCCTAGCTCTCCTGAGAGGCCATGAAGTATGATTTTCTGAATAACATAGCACCTTTGGGAAGGATCCTTCCTATTGAGGTAATGGGTTCAAGGGAGACACAGCTGAGACCTGTGAGCTTTTGCATGAAAGGAAGTTTCATTTTCATCAGAGACTTCAGCTTCCCCCACAGCAAACCTTTGACCAGAGCTGCCAGCAAAGAACCAGCTGGATTTCCAGGATTTCCTCCACTCCCTTCCCTTGCCTCCCTCTTGTGGACAAGCAGGCAAGAGTTAGTACAGCGGACGCAAGCGTGTGGAGAGCCCTTAAGCAGCCCCCAGACTGATAGGAGGATGTGTCTACCACACAGGGCACTTGTCAGGCAGGCCCTTGACACATTTGTGAAGCGGGGTGATCTACACTGCCCCCCATCACTTCTCACAACTCATACCATCTTGTCTTCTCCTTGCTCCCAGAACCCTGCTCAGCTTCCCCCCACCCCAACCTCTTTCAACCTTCATCTCCATGTTCCTGACCTCCTTCCACTATAAACCAACCAAGACTTAGGCTTCTTGGAGTCCCAGTGTCCCAGGCAAGCAACTCCTTACTCCTCCACGGAACAAGTTGCATCATTCCACTGAAAAGAGACCACAGGGTCTTAAGCAGGATGCTGAGATGCTTCATGATGGTAATAATATTTATTTAGTGCTTAAGAATGTAAGCTCCTTTTACTAAGCACGTGATACACATTACCTCATTTATGTTCGTAATCTTCACAGTAAACCTCTGAGGCAGATACTGTGCTTGTGTCCATTTGACAGATGAGGGAACTGAGGTTTGGAAACATTAAATAGTGCACTCAAGCTTATACTCTAAGTGGCAGAACTTGGGATTCTGACTCAGAACATGTGGCTCTAGACTCCAAAAAGCTCTATTTCATAGGACTTTCTGCAGTGATGGAAATGTTCTGTCTTGTCCAATATAGTGGCTACTAGCCATAAGTAGCTACTGGGTATTTGAAATGTGACTACTGCAGCTGAAGTTTTTATTTTATTTACTTTTAACTTAAATAGCCACAGATGACTAGTAGTTACTCTACTGAACAGCTTTCCCCTTCCCCACACGCAGACCCACGTGCACACCCTGGATGGATCAGGGAACTTACTCTACGTGAAGTAGACCCTGACGACAAAATTGATAGTTAACTTATGTCCTCTTTGATGCAAGAAGGCAAGGGAAAGTGAATCACAGAATGAAAGACATGAGCTCATCCCCACTCTGCTAGTGACAAGTGACAGAATTTCTCTGAGCCTCAGTTTCTGCCTTTGTTCGAGGACAGAGGTGTCCTCCGTGATATCGAAGATCGCCTCCAGCTCTGCCGTTCTGCAGTTCTGCCCCGCAGACCTCCTCTCTGGCTCTCAAGGTGGCACCTTGGAAACAAGAGTCCCAGGTGAGGAGTCTGGCACCCACAGTGATTACCTGAAGGAACAGTCAGCAAGCGTGCTTGATTGTGCACATCCAACACCCCATAATACATGGGGTTCTTTTTTTAGAACCCTAATCAGAGATTCCATTTTCATAATTAACATCTTTAGGAATAATTGCAAATGACACATCTGTTCACCATCACCCTCTCCTTGGCAAACGGTGTGTCATAAACACAGTTTCTTCAGCTCTGCAAACACCTGGTGCCTAGCCTTTGCTTGTTGCTCTAATCACTTTCAGACATGGGGTAGTGATAACCCTGGCTGGCCTATTTCTGCATGGTGCTATCCCTTCTGCCAATGGCACTCTGACCAGATGAGAACCTGCTTGCAACAACTACCCACGTTGACTGGCCTCGGAGCACAAGTTCTTACTCTTGGTTCCTACACCAAGATTTCAGAGGAGTCATGAAATCTTATGACATGCTGGGCAAATATACTTGAACATGTGTGTTCTGGGGAGATGGTTCACAGCTTCTATTAGAGTTTCAATGGACGTCCATGATCCAGAAAATAGTTAAGAACCATATACTATATGATTCCATTTATATGAAGGTACAGAATAGGTAGATCTGTAGAGATAGAAAGTAGATTAGTGGTTACTTAAGTCAGGGATGGAGAGGAGGCACAAATAAAAGAATGGGGGTGATAACTAAAGGATACAAGGTTTCTTCCTGAGGTGATGGAAACGTTCTAAAATTGGCTGTGATGGTTACCCATATCTGTGAATATACTAAAAAATAAACACTGAATTTTACATGGGTTAATTGTATGGTATGTGAATTACATCTCAATAAGACTGTTTTAAAAATGGTTAAGAATCCCTGCTTGGAGAATAGGGCCATAGACTGTGGGTGCCCACAGACAGTGAAACTAGGACTCTCTGCTCTCAGGAAGCCTTGGGTAGTACCAAACACAGGTCTTTATTGGAATAAAGGCCAGCTTTTTGTGGGGCCTCCCAAGGGAGAATGATTTAATAGTATCAGGAAGGCTCACTAGGCCAATACTTCTCAAACTTTAACAAGCATAGGAGTTACTTGGTGACCTTTTAAAAATTCAGATTCGGATTCAGTGGTTATGGGGTGGAACCAAGATTCTCCTGGTGGTCCAGTGAATACCATCAGTAAGAAGGCACCAACCCGAAACGGTGACAGCATCCTCTCACCTCCCCTGGATCGCCATGCCATCCAGTTAGGTATGACTACTTAATTTCCTGCACACACTTTCTTTCTGACTAGCTCACTCTCCCCAACTAAATCCTCTGCTCTCTTGCTTGAATAAACTAAGCTGAACAGCTTGGAAACCTCAAATGCCCCCTTTATCCGTCTCCCTAAAAGTCTAAGCCAGATACAGGCCCAATCAGCTCATTAGTTTTATTACCCCTCAACCCCACACTGGCCCAGTTTAGCCCTTCAGAGTGAGGTTGTTTCCCATAAAAAGCACCCCACCTCAAATACAACTTAGACCTCCCCAAAAAGTTATTTCATCTATGTGTTTTAAATGTTTTTTTTTTTTTACTCATCCCACTAAATGTTTTACTTCCCCAGTACTAGGCGAGAAAGCATGGCACCCTGATGCTGATTTTGAACCAACGGGGTGTTCAAGAGAGAAGGTGGTCAATACAAAGCAGTTTGCTTCAAGAAAGAATGAGGACTTTTTCGTCGGCCTTATTCAAGTAGAACAATATCACATATGCTGTATTAGGGATTGAGTGGTATAGTAAATTGAAAAATGTGGCCACAGTATTTTGCAACAACTCCCAACAAGGGGTGGAATCCATTTCTCCAACTTGAATCTGGGCTGGCCCTGTGACTTGTCTTCACCAATCGCGTGTGGCGGAACTGTTGTTGTATGAGTTCCAGAACCCAGTCCCCAAGAGGCCTTGCAGCTTTTTCCCTTTTGAAATGCTTCCCTGAGAACGCCATGAATGGAAACCAGTCTAGCCAACTAAGATGACAGGCTGCATGAAGAACAAGGCAGCCCAGCTGACAGCTGGTAGCATCTGCCAGACCTGTGAATGAGGCCATCTTGGACCCCGACACACACCCCAGTTCACTACAGTCACGTGAGTGAGTCCAGGTGAAAATAGCAGAGGAACCACTTAGCCAAATCTCCGAATTGTGAGAAATCACTACTGTCTTGTGTCCCAACAATCTGAGATGGTTTGTTACACAACAGTAGACAACAGAAATAGATAGGATGACAAACCAGACAACATCTAAAGACTCTTCAAACATGGTTCTGTGCTCTAGGAAACGTCAGGTGGACTGGGTAGGGGGTTGATTAAGCCCCTCTCAAGCTTTTTCTTCTATACATCACAGCTCTGTTCTTCATTCACAAGTCCAGTTTCTGCACGTGCCTTTGTGCTGGTTTGCAATGTGAGGAAAGTAATGAAATGTCCCCCAAGGGCCTCGTCCCCTCTTTAGTGACTCTTGTAACAGGGTGTCTTGCATGAACTACAGCAGGGATTTAGGTATGTTTGAAGGCACTAGGGTCAGGTCACATCTCCCCACTGCCTGCAGTCCTGTGCCTGAGGCCTCTGGACTTAGGCTGGACAGAGTTGGGCAGCAGTGATATGGGGTGTCTGGAGGGAGAGAAGGGAATAAAAAGGATGACAATAGGCGAGGAAAAGGAATGTTTTCCCTCACCCTGACCTCAATCTCATCACAAAGGACTAATTTTGAATCTCAGGGAAAAGAGCACTTAGCTAGAAACTGAAGGAAGACCTTGAGGAAATCTAGACACACAGCTGCTTTAGAGCCCAGGGATGGAGCTGGCAGCAGGGCCCCTTCCTCCCCCTGCCCAGCTCTGCCACGCATCCAAAGACCTCGGGCTCCTAGACTATGGGTGTGTTAGGTGGGGTCTGTGATCACTGAGGGCCCAGTCATCCAACACAGGGATAAGGGCCCCCGACAAAGGAGCTACTGCACATGAGCCAACTTGTTTCTGAGCATGCGTGACATGCCAACATCTTGGGGATGCCCTGAAATAACTAGGGGAGCTTCTGGGGTAGGGGTTAGAGGTCCAGCCTAAGCAGACAGAGATCTATCTAGAGCATTTGTGTGAATGTATCGAAACATGGATGCACCACTGATTACACAATGAAATATCCTTTTCAGTTTCTCTTCCTGGTGGCAGAGACCCCCATGACCCACAGCAGATGTCCTGATACCATCCTGGTGCTTTTGTACATTCTTTCTTTTTTAAGAGCTGGCTTTCTCCAGGTGTTTTAGGTCATTTGAAAAATAAACCTAATGTCCCAACTTGGGTGTATATTTCAACTAAGTTTGAACATTAAAGCTGTGGAATGAAAGTTTGAAGCACAGAGGGATAAATTAGGACCTCTCATCATACCTGCCTTTTGTCTGTGTATAGTAGAATAATCTAGAGATGCTAGTCCAGGCACTATTTTACCTCTAGTAATACAAATATTGCATTATATTCTCATTTCAAGAAAGGAAATACAACACTACTGATAGGCGGCCCCGGACTTTTTTAGTGTCCGGTATCAAGGTTATAGGAAATAGACATAATTTGCCCAATTCAACTTGTGTTTTATAACATCTTGTTGTTATTGATCTCCTACAGCTTATTCCTTATTCAGTCTAACCTTTAGGGGAATGCTATAGAAACTGTTTTTAGGTGCACAATTTAATAATTTGGTAATAGCTAGAAAAATTGAAGAAAACTTTACCTGTAACCCAACAATTCCACTCAAGGGTAGACCCTGAAGAGAAACCCTCAAACATGGGCCTGAGGAGACCTCAACAAGAATGTGTTGCAGCATTGTTGTAGCAGGGGAAAAAAACATGTTTATCAATAGGATAGAGTAAAATAGATTTGGAGTCATTCATCCAAAGCAATACGATGTAGCAGTTAAAATAACTGAACAAGATCTATTAGCATCAATATGGGTAAATCACAACATAATGTCCAACGTAAAAAAGTTTTTAAAGGATACATATAGAATATACTACAAGCCCACGCCCAAAAAAGTACTACATGTTCTTTCTGCATTTATATCTGTATAGTAAAAATAATTTTAATGAACAAGAAAGATAAATTCTATTGCTATGATAGCAATTCTCTCTGAACGAAAAGAGAAAAGAATAAACAGTGGGGTCGAAATATGGAGACTTAGCTTACTGCTACATTTTATTTCTAAGGAAGGCAGGAAGAAGGGGCAAGAGGGAACCACTGCTAATATGGCAAAACTGCAACTCTTAAATGTTGGTGGGTACGTGAGTATCAATTATATTCTTTCTCGCAGTATTTTCTATGTTTAAATTATTTTTTTTAATTTAAAAATGATGGACAGCTCACCAGCAAAGCTATGGTACCTATTCTACAGGAACTCCCTGGGTTTATTAATGACCAGGGTACAAGGTAACAACATCCTCAGATTAAATGCTAATACTCATCTCTTCTCATCCCCACACAAGCTATTTTTCCTCGCCATTATATACATGCCTCGCCTTTGGTTTCTGCCGGACAGCACTAGCCCCAGGAGACAAGATAAGAGAGAAAGGGGGAAAACATGAAACCAACCCCTTGTAAAACACGAAGAAACACTTACTCTGTTAGAACCCACTTTGGAATGCTCTGTGTTTCTGTCACCTCGGGCATTCTGATTCATTCTGAGCATCTCCTCCAGATACAAGTCATTTAGCCAGCTGACAGGAGGAACAATTACTGCTGGCTTAAAAGATTGGTTGATTTCTCCTGCGTCTACTTGCCTGCAGTTCTGGCTCTCTGACAAATCAAGTCAGATCAATTTGTACCCTAAAGAGTAAATGGGAGGATGCAATTATTTTCTGGTTCAATAGAAAAGCATTCATTTCAAAGGGCTGCTGTATAGCGTTTCTTTTGAGATTCACTGGGAATGGGTCAGGTCCACAGAGAGTAAATGATGGGTTCTCGGGGACACAGCTCAGCTCTGCTTCACACTAAGCTTTGAGGCAGGACGTGGGGGTGAACAGAAAGCAGAGGCAGGACATGGGGGTGCCAGAAAGCACTTTGTACTGAGAGGAAAGACTGTACATATTCCTTTGTCTTAGTCAGTTCGGGCTGCTATAACAAAATGACTGGATGGCTTATCAACCACAGAAACTTCTCACAGTTCTGGAGGCTGGAAGTCTGAGGTCAGGGTGCCACTGTGGTCGAGTCCAGGTTGCAGATAGCTGACTTCTCGTATCCTGACATGGTAGAAAAGACAGCTAGCTAGCTCTTTGGACTCTTGTTATAAGGGCCCTAATCTTCTGAGGGCTCCACTCTCATGAGCAGATTACCTCCCAAAAGCCTCACCTTGAAATAGCATCATGCTGGGATTGGGATTTCAACATACCATAAATTTGGGAGGAACACAAACATTCAGTCCACTGCACCCATGTTTAACGAATATTTCCTTTGTCTCATCAGAAGCAGTGAGTCTTCTAAGAGTTAGAAAATATGCCAAAGACTCAAGAGGCTGGAAATCTAATAATTCTACTGGCAGTCACATCAAGAACTAGAAAACTACCCCTGAAATAAAACAAACAAACAAACAAAAAAGCAGAAATAAAGTTCTGAAGAACAACAGTGAAACAGAAATAGGAAAATATTAGAACCAGTCTGGTCCTTGACATTCTGATGCCCTCCCTTGCCTGCTAACAGATTTGTTGCTTGGGACAGAGCACCGGGGTGGGGGTGGGAGGTTGACTTCAGGTTCCGGTAACTGAGGGCTTCCCCTGTGGGCTCTGCCTTCTCAGATGTTATCTAACACTTGAACTCAATCTTCAGGGTCAGATTCAACTGCATGCCTGCACATTTTCCATTCCCTCACCCCACAGACATTACAGTTGACACGTAGGAATTGGAATAATGTAACACAAACACATGAGCTTTGGAGGTGCTTGGGTTCAATTCTCAGCTCGGTGGTTTATTAGTTGTAAGACCTCGACAAATTACTTGAGCTTCGATTTCCTCACCTGTACTCCAACAACAGTAATAGCACCTTCCTCATAGTGTTGCTGTTAAAGGACATGGTGGATATACAGCTCTTAACACAGTGTCTGGTGTAGATCAAACACGCTACAGATTATTGTTGTTATTGTCTACTACCTTGGCTTTGTGATGCTAATTGGTTTCTTATGAAGGACTTGGAGATTTTAAATCCAAATTTTAGTGGGAATGTGTCTGTTACATGAGCATCAGATGTCACACTTTTAGTAGGCTGCTATCCTTAAAGGTGAGCCAAAGGCTTCCTCTGAGTCATTCCCATTAATCATAGAATTGTCATCCTTTCTTATATTGATCTCCATGGCAATCAGATATTTATTCCTGCTCCCCATCTCTACAACACTCTACATGAGGTAAATTTAATTGTGAGCACAATGGTGCAGCAATGGACAAGAAGGCAGAAGGCAAGAGTTCTGTTTCTTTCTGTGGAAATAACCAGTTGTGTGTGACCAATTTGTTCATCATTTCTGCCGTGTGGTTTCCTCATCTGGAAAGTGAGGATCATTTTTCAAGCTCTATTTACTTCCCCAGGTTATGAAAAACTGAAAAATGAGTGTTGACTTAGAGTAAGGAGGGGAAAAAATGCAAGTGACCATTGTTGGTTGATTATCTTTATTCTGACACTGAAGTCCCTGAATGCATGAACCCAATAGTCTAACGTGGTAACTCTACAATGCAGGAAATGTGTCAACATAACACTGTTTTAACAGGCCTCATATGGTGAAAACCATATTGTAATAATAAGGAACTTCATAAATATTGTTAAGAATGGTGGATCCCTGGGTGAAGTTTAAAACTTTTCAATATAAACTATAATTTCTGTCTGGCCAGTGTGGCTCAGTGGCTGAGCATCAACCCATGCACCAAGAGGTCGCTGATTGGATTCCCAGTCAGGGCACATGCGCAGGCTGTGAGCCCGATCCCCAGTGGGGGGGCATGCAGGAGGCGGCCAATTGATGTTCTGTCTCATCGATGTTTTATCTCTCTCTCCCTCTCACTTTTTCTCTCTCTCTAAAATCAATAAAGGAAAAAAAAATTTTTAACTATAATTTCTATCTGTAAACTGCTTATCTCTGTCACATATTATATAAACTTAGCAAATCAAAAGCCTTATATCCTAAAATTAGAAATTGACCATGCAGTTTCTGGTTTGTTCATTCATAGCATTTGTATGATTTTAAGCATTTTATTTCCATAAATGAATGCTAGGGGACAAATAAAATTTCAGTTTGTTTCTTTTTATTTTAAAAATACACTTGTAAAGTATTAACCAACTTGGTGTTTTCTGGAGTCTAAAACTGTAGCCAAGATCATTAAAACTTTGTTTGTAACAGGAAATGGCTTCCACTTACAAACATTTTCTTTGTATTTCTGTGAAGACTGGCCTAACACCTACTATTATTATTATCTGCTGTGCTGTCACATCTGAAATGATGCTCACAAACTCGGTTGTAAATAGTTTATTTGCAACAAGCATTTCCTGCTGCTAAAGACTTATGAGCACCCTGCTTCTATCCTTGAGCTATTCGGAGATGATTAACCACCAATCCTGCTTAATACAAATATAGACAACTAGAGAAAATGTATTTACTGGTGTTAATGGGATTTGTTTCAATTTTTTTAAAAGTGTGCATTCGCTCTAGTTATGGTCAGACCAGAACTCTCAGGCCCTTTTGTTCCAAGGAAATTACTGTGTCCTCATCTTCATGCCTTTATTCATACTGTTTCCTAAGCCTGCATGCCTCCATTCCTCCACTACTTCTAAATCTGTCAAAATCCTTTCACATGCCACCTACTCTGGGATGCCTCCTCCCCATCCCAGCTCAACTCCTCTGAGCTCTCATAACCATGTCGTATCTCCGCATAATGTTTACTCTCCTTTGCTTTTTAATTATTTGTTTCACACAGAATTTTGTTTGTTAAAGGACTGTGACCCGTGTCATTCAGATCTCTCTCTCTCTAATACAAATGCATATACAGCACCTACATGATGCTTTGCACATAGTAAACACACAATAAATATCAATTGTCAGATCATAAGAGCCATAATGTACTCATTTAATAAGCATCTATTAAGGACTTCCTATGTGACAGGTCTATACCAGGCTCGGAATTGGAATGGGGATAACAGGATAAATAAGACACAGCCTAGCCATACAAATGACCAACAGATATAATAAAAGATATTCAACAGCAGTAGCTATTAGGTAAATGCAAATCAAGACTACAATGAGATACCACCTCATACCTATTAGAATGGCTATTATCAATAAGACAGGTAATAACAAGTACTAGAGAGGTTATGAAGAAAAAGAAATCCTCATTCACTGCTGGTGGGAATGTCAACTAATATAGCCACTATGGGAAACAGTATGGAGGCTCCCCAAACATTAAGACTAGAGTTACCATATAGCTCAGAAATCCTTCTTCTCGATATCGATACTAAAAACTTGAAAACATTTATTTGAAAAGATATATGCACCTCTATGTTCACTGCAGCATTATTTACGATAGTCAAGATATGGAAGTGACCACAGTGAATAATTGGATAGAGAAGATGTGGTACATACATACAATGGAATACTACTCAACCACAAGTAAAGATGAAATATTGCCATTTGCAACAACATGGATGGATCTTGAGAATATCATGCTTAACAAAATAAGTCAGATAGAAAAAGTTAAAAACCCACATGATTTCACTCATATGTGGGATATAAAACTGAAAGCAACAAATAAACAAACAAGAAAAACTCATAGACACAGACAACAATATGGTGGTTAGCAGAGGGAAGGGGCTGAAAGAGTAAATAGTAAAGGGGGTTAAATATATGGTGACGAAAGAAGATCTGACTTTGGGTTGTGTGCACAATGCAATATACAGATGATGTATCCTAGAATTGTACACTTGACACCTATATAATTTTATTAGCCAATGTCACCCCAATAGATTTTAATTTAAAAAAAAGAAAAAAGACCCAAAGATGTAAAAATAAAATCATAAGATAAATTTTAAAAAGGCAGACTAGAAGGAGACAGCCATGCCAATAAAGATTACAACACATTGTGATAAATGCCCTGATAAAAATATTCGAAATAAAATAAAAGCACAAGAGAGGGAGGGAGTCCAGACAAACTTCCACTTGAAGCAGGCTTTGAGATTCAGCTTAAAGGAGGAGAGGAATTCACCAGGTGGCAGGGGTGTGGTGGATGTGCAAGGTGTTAAAAGAAAAAAGAATTGGTTATGAAAAAATCTTAGAGGATGAAAAGAAGAATGGTTTGGGGGTGTGGTGTGTATGATTGGAGCACTCGGCATGTAGTGGTGAGTGTGGGGTGACAGGCTGCAGAGAGAGGGAACCAGACTGTGAAATATTTTCTTTTCTTTCTTTTTTTATCTTTATTGTTGAAAGTATTACAGACTGTGAAATATTTTCAATGCCGGGATAAGGAGCTTGAACTGGACCCAGCAGGCAGAAGACTGGTCTGGGGTTCTGCAGCAGGAGAGAAAGTAGATCAGACTTGGCTTTTAGAATGATCATCCTGGTGGCTGGCAGCTCGAATAACCATAGCTTTCGGCCCTTGTTGTCATTTCCTGCCCCTGGCACTGCGATTTCACTGCTCTCTGGGGAATTTAGAGCAAATGATGGTAAGTTCCTGGGAACTGTTAATTCCCTTTAATGCTTCAGTACAAACCAGCCACAGTCTCAGAATATACATTTACTTTTGCATGCTTTCATGTAGGCAAGTACAGTAAAATAAATGTTGTTAATTAGTGTTGGTCTTAAAGACTAACGGCATTTAATTCCCACCCCCCCTTGAAAGAGCATTGCTTTTATAAGAAGTCAGAGAGGAAGGGAATGGAGCAAGTGAAATGTATGAATAAGGCAATCAGAGTAGTTTAATTAAGTGAAACTCTGCCAGCTGCTGTGAATGTGACCCACAACCTTATTTTGTTTGTATTTCAAATCATCCTTGGTAAAGAAAGAGAAGAAACGTGCCTGGTAAGAATCTTCCTACACTCCTTCACTCTCATACACACTTTTAGGTAAACTACATTTAAATGAACTCATTTTTCAGATCAACGGTAAGACGCAAAGGGAGCAGTTGGCAGTGATCCTTGCTAACAGAGCCTAAAATGCTTTGCGGATCCTTCAGGGAGTGGAAATATCCTAAAGCTTCCAAAAATGGGAAGAGGGACGTTGGGGGCAGTGAAGGATGCTCTAATTCCCAATTGGTTCTGCCACCCCTTGGCTTGTATTAAAGAGCAGGGAGGGGGCGCGATATGAGGTAAGAAATCTAATTTCCCAAATACCATACTCTGTTTTTCAGTACGATAACCTTTAGCAGCCCGGAATGCAAAGATCTCGTTCCAAATAGCCAGTTTCCTTTTTCCAGTCCTTTGAAGGGAAACAATTAGCCTGTTCATTTTAACTGTTGACTTATCTCTCACCAGTGAGAGCAACAGTTCAAGTTTGGACTTGGAAGTTAGACCTCCCAGCTTCTGATTTTTGATCCACAGCTTTCCACGTGATGTGGGACAAATTACTTACCCTCCCTCTTCAGGTCTTAAGTCCCTCATCCATAAATGGAGGTAAAGAAAGCAGCTGCCTCAAAAGTTGTGAAGAATTAAAATAATGGATGTGTCTAGCACAGAATAAGGCCCTTGTAAATGTTAGCATCAGCAGCAAGTGTCAGCAAAATCTTACTACCTATACTACCTCTTATCTAGGAACACTAGTTAGCGTGAATTGGTTTATTGCATTGTTTTAGAAATAGAGTTGCAGTACCTGAGTTGTAAGAGAGTCCAAGAACACTAAACTCAACTGTTCTACTCTCCGGAGAAGGAAACTGAAGTTCAGTGATCTGCCCTTGAGCTCTTGCCTCTTCAGTAGTCAAGCTAGGACTAGATCCCTGGGTCCCTGGTTCTAGCTAAGTGCCCTTTCCACTGTGACATGCTTTGCTCTGTGAGAAAAAAATCTGAAACCACAGAAGGTCACTGAGCACCTGAGAAGCGGGGAGATGGTTAGATACCCAGATTCTAGACAGAGCTCAGCTTAGGGTTAGGGTGACCAGCTATGTGAGTCTTCTCAAAACTGAGGGGATTCCTTGGATGCAGCACTTTTTGTCCTAAAGCAGGACATTCCCAGGTAAACTGGGCAATTGGTCACCTTTCTTAAGACAGACCCTCAACAAGGATGTATTGGATAGGTGAATGAATGTCTCCTGAGCACCAAATAAGTTCTCTGTATGAAGATGGCTGGCTCATGCTGCGAAGGGGAGACATACGAGAAAGAAAGGGTGGGTCTGGCCCCTTTTGTCAACAATGAGAAGCCTGATTTGCCAGAGAACAATATCTTCTTGGGTAAAAGCAAAGTCTCTCAAAATGGATCCTTAGTGAGAAATTAAAAACGGAAAAGTAAAGACGAACCAAGAAGGACTTTATCTACTGGAGAAAAGCAAAAGGTTAGCCAATAAAACATAGCCATCGCTAGGGTGCATTCTGGCCCAGGTTCATTTTCCCTGAGGCCCTGTCCTTGCTGAGGATGGGAGTGAGGCTGAGGCTCCCCCTGTGCAGAGAGAAACACCTGCACAGTGTCAGGGCAGAGAGATGCACGTAGCTGCACCTCTGACGGCTGCATGGGATGGGAGACCCTAGTAAAAAGAAAACTTCAAACCTAGAGAACCAACACTGTATGGGAGAAAGAAATGCAAGGGCAGAAGAAAAAAATACAGCTAGGCAGCCCTTTTCAGAATGATTAAAGGATTCTTCCACTGTGAGTCACAGCCAGCCTGAAAGACAGGAAGTACAAAGCAATATTTTAGGGCCCAAGAATTTGCTGTGCATAAACAGCACCACTGTCCCTTCAAAACAAAATGGCATTTCCCTGAAATCTCGTGCTGCAATAAACTAGTAAAATAAGGACCCCTCTGCCATAATTTATGTAAAATTGCACATTAGCAATATGGCCTTTGCTCAGTCAGTGGGTTAAACCCAGAAACATGTGAAAAATATGTATTCTCTTTTAAATAATAGTAGTTTTTTGCACAAACTCTGCCTGATGGTGAGAGGGTATTACCATGCCCACTGGTAATTTTTCATTCCTTTTCGGAAATTTTCTGTTTCCACTAAACACTTTTCAGGTGATCTTGGGCAAATCGCAGCCCCTCTCTAGACTTGAGGCTTCTCCTGGATGTGGTGAATTAAAGAGCTCATTCCTGTTTCTCCATTCAATTCTATGAAAATGTAATAATGGAAATATTTCATCCACATGCTCAGCACAGCATTGGGGCTCTGACTAGTCTTAGACTGTTCTTAGATCTTGTCATCAGTAACAGACCCAGAACAAGATGAATGGGACAGCTTCCTGGAGCTCCTAGAAGCTGGGTTTAGGAGCCCAGCAGACAGTCTTGCCAAAATTAACCAGACCAATGGTCCAAACACCAGCCAGGTACAAAGGGACAGAGAGGTTGCTGTCAACCTGGTCCCCATCTGATAGCTTTACTTGTTTCTGTTGCCAGTTCATGTACAAGTTAATATTGCAGCTGGGGTCTCCTTCCTCAACAGGGCTGTAGGTATGGATACCTTCAGCATAAAATGAATTAGCTAGAAATACACTTGTTCTTTCCCACCTGTATCAATAGTAAACTTTTTCTGATCTACCACTGTGCTAAGCAAAGCAGTGTAGGAAAAATCTAATAGTAGATGGAATTAGCCCAGGAGATTCCCTCAATTTCTCTTTGAGCACCCCACCATAATCTTGGCTGTGCCAATCCTGCTGCCTCATGGTCAACAAGACACCACAACCTGGGCACCCAGCAAGCATTGCCACTATCATGGTATTGTGCTCTAGACCTTTCAGGAAACGCGTTCCTTCTTTACAGTTACCTCACACCTCCCCCCCCCCCACCCACCCACCTTTTTTTTCTAGAACCTTTATGGCCAATAAACTAATGCATCTTAGTTAATTTATATGCTAGAAAGGGACTCCGGTATATTTTTACTTTATGGCCTTCACATTTGTAAAACATAAAAAATATATAATAGGGAAACTAATGTCTCACCCACTTTACTTGCAAATCCTGCCTAGGTAAAAATCCGTCTGCAAGTGAATCTATGAGCAAATGGATATTTATGATAAAGAATGAGGAAGAGGAAACAAAAAATTATTGAACTCCAGAAACACACCAAACATTTGACATACTCACTTCGTTTTCACAACTCTTTGAGAGATGATGTATGTCATGCTTTCTGGTTGCCTCACACCTTTTGTGCATTTTGCTATGTTTGGGGAGTTCCTTGTCTTATGAGTTCTGCCTCCTTAAAGTCAAGTCAGAAAATGTACTTCCCCAGAGACCTTGGCAGCTAGAACACAGGCATGAAGCCTAGAATCTGCCACTAAGATGTACTCAGGCAACAGTTTAATCAGAAATGATGAACCAGCAGAAGGAGGTGATGCCTGGAACCCATTTGCTTACAAGGATGGTTGCAGAGGCATCCAGATTTCTGGGGTACCAGTTGTTGTAAGATCAGTTCCTGGCTCACAGCATCAGTGCTGGCAAAGTTGCAGTGGAGTGTGAGTTCCTGGCAGGCAATCCATGCTCTGGGGGAAAGTAGGGTCAGCAGATGACTTATTAGGTCACTTCTGCAGCCTAGTAACAGGCCTTGACCCCAGAAGCTTAGCCTCAAGCCTGCTTCTCTAGACCTCCTACTGCTTTGTGAGCTACCTCATACCTTTTCTGCTTAATCAGTAAATGTAGCTGTTGTTGCTTATAATTAAGATCCCTAAGTGTATAGGGATAAGTATTACTAGTCTCCCTTCTTACTGAATGGAAACCAAAGCTGAAAGATAAACTAAAGTGAGGAATTCCAAAATGGCGGCAGAGTGAATGGAAGCTACACAGACCATCTCCCAGAACCAAACTGGAAATATAACTAAAATAAAGACAAATTGTACAAAAAAACTAACAGCAAAGCAGCTGCAGAGGACCCATATAACCACAGTCAGAAAAAGGACACAAAATCAACCCTAGTAGGAACTGTGGAGGCACGAGAGGGCAGGCAGGGAGGCCACAGGCAGCAGCTGTTTTAGCTGTGAGCAGCTCCCTTGGGGTTAAAATCCCAAGCCAGCTCCACAGCACGGAGGGCCAGGACAGAGCACTAAATTAGCTGCTGCCACTCAAGTTAAGCTCTGGCAGAGGGAGGGAAGACTGGACTGGAACTGTGTGGACAGACTCGAGAGGTTGGAGAACGGGGACGGCAATGGGAGTTTTTTGCTGAATCACTCCCTCACAGGACAGTAGCCATATTACTCAAAGAGCCTCTTCCCAGAGCCCCAGAGAGAACCAACAGCCCCTCCATCAGGAATTTAACACCACTCAGTCAGGTGAGACAAATGCAAATTGAGGCTCATTAATAGCCAGCAAGCATCTGCCCACCTCCCCTCTGGAAATCTTCTTAGCTTGAACACCTGAGGGATTTTGTTCATTCCATTGAGGGCTACAACCCAAGGCTTATCAAGTAACTGAGACTAATAGCCTCCAGGCAAAAAGCTAGAAGATAACTGAACCTTTTCTGGGCTTGCAAATCTACTGAGGAAAGTAAGACTTCACAGTGGTGTTTAACATGGGTCCTCCCACATTCATCCAAATCCAATAGAGGAAGCCACAACCAGCGGAACACCAGCACCCACAGGGAAAATTTGGCAGGCTCCAAAACCCACTGAGTCAGCCAAAATGGTGAAACAAAGAAACAAATCCAAAACGAAAGAACAAGATAATTTGACAGAAGATGAAATAAATTAAAGGGAACTGAGAAAGATATCAGAGTAATAATTATGAGGAAGCTCAACAGTATGAGTAAAGATATAGAAGCATTGAAAACCAACCAATTGGAAATGAAGAATGACATAGCAGAAATAAAGAACACATTGGAAGGAATAACTAGCAGAGTAAAGGAGGCTGAGGATCGGATTAGTGAATCAGAAGACAGGGTAGAAAAAATCGCCCAATCAGAAAGCCAAAAAGAAAAAAAAAAAAACAATTAAAAAATAGAAAGACAGCTTAAGAGAACTGTGAGACAACTGAAACGTAACAACATCTGTATCATAGGATTTCAAGAAGAAGAAGAAAATGAGCAAGAGTTAGAGAATATATCTGAAGAAATAGTGACAGAAAACTTCCCTAACTTGGTGAAGAAAAAGGGCATTCAAGTTCAAGAAGCACACAGAGCCCCCAAGTAAGAAGAACGCAAACAGGCCCACACCAAGACACATAGTATTTAAAATGACAAAAATTAAAGACAAAGAGAGAATCCTAAAGGCAGCAAGAGATAAGCAACAGGTTACCTACAAAGAAACCCTCATAAGGCTATCAGCTGACTTCTCACAAGAAACACTACAGGCCAGAAGGGAATGGCATAAAGTAATCAAGGTCATGAAAAACAATGATCTGAATCCAAGACTACTCTATCCAGAAAGGCTATCATTCAAAATAGACGCTCAAATAAAGAGCTTCTCAGGCAAAAAAAAAAAAAAAAAAAAAGGCTAAGGGACTATATTAGCACCAAACCAGCACTGCAAGAAATTTTAAAAGGACTGCTGTAATTAGTAGAGGAAATAGGAAGAAAATATAACCACAATAAACAAAAATGGCAATAAATAAGTACGTATCAATAATAACCTTAAATGTAAATGGATTGAACACTCCAATCAAAAGACACAGAGTAGCTGCTTGGATAAGAAAGCATAACTCATATATATGTTGCTTACAAGAGACCTACCTCACAACAAAAGACTCACATAGGTTCAAAGTGAAGGGATAGAAAAAAATCTTCCAAACAAATGGAAAGGGAAAAAAAGCTGGGGTAGCAATACTCATATCTGATAAAAATAGATTTCAAAATGAAGGCCATAACTAGAGACAAAGAAGGCCACTACATAATATTGAAAAGATCGATCCAACAGGAAGAGATAACCTTGGTAAACATATATGCACCCAATATAGGAGTACCAAAATATATTAAAAACCTTCTGAAGGACTTCAACAGCAATACAATCATAGCAGGGGACTTCAACACCCCACTGACATCACTGGATAGATCCTCTACACAAAAAATTAACAAGGAGACAGAGACTCTAAATAAAGCACTAGACCAAATGGATTTAATAGATATCTACAGGGACTTATACCCCAAAACTGCAGAATTCACATTCTTCTCAAGTGCACATGGGACATTCTCAAGTATAGACCACATGATAGGACACAAACTAAGTCTCTACAAGTTCAAGAAGACTGAAATCACATCAAGCATCTTCTCATATCACAATGGCATGAAACTAGAAATCAATTACAACAAAAACATGTAAATACATGGAGGCTAAATAACATGTCATTAAACAATGAATGGGTTACCAAGGAGATCAAGGAAGAAATTAAAATCTTACTGGAAACCAATGAAAATGAACACACAACAACACAAAATCTATGGGACACAGCAAAAGCAGTCCTGAGAGGGAAGTTCATAGCACTGCAGGCCTACCTCAGGAAACAAGAAAAATTTCTAATTGACTATCTAACCTCACAGCTTAAAGAACTAGAAAGCAAACAAAAAGAAAACCCCAGAGCAAGTAGAAGGAAAGAAATAGTAAAGATCAGAGCAGAAATAAATGACATAGAAACCAAAAAAAAAAAACACAAACAATTCAAACAATCAATGAAACAAAGAGCTGGTTCTTTGAAAAGATAAACAAAATTGATGGACCCTTAGCTAGCCTCAACAAGAAACAAAGAGAGAGGACCCAAATAAACAGAATCAGAAATGAAAGAGAAGTAACAACTGACACCACAGAAATGCAAACGATCATTAACAAATATTATGAACAATTAAACGCCAATAAATTGGGCAATAAAGGCGAAATGGACAAATTTCTAGAAACACATATTCTCCCAAAATTGAACCTTGAAGAAATAGAAAACTTGAACAGACCAATAAAAACTAAGGAAATTGAAGATGTAATCAAGAATCTCCCAGCAAATAAAAGCCCAGGCCTGATGGCTTCATGGGGGAGTTTTACTGAACATTCAAAGAAGAACTAACACCCATTCTCCTCAAACAATTCCAAAAAATTCAAGAAGGAAGACTTCCAAACTCGTTTTATGAAGCCAGCATAATTCTAATCCCAAAACCAGAAAAAGACACTACAAAGAAAGAAAACTACAGGCCAATATCCCTGATGAACATAGATGCCAAAATCCTGAACAAAATACTAGTAAATTGAATCCAGCAATACATTAAAAAAAAGTATTCACCATGACCAAGTGGGATTCATCCCAGGGATGCAAGGCTGGTACAATATTTGCAAATCAATAAATGCGATAAACCACATAAACAAAATAAAAACTACATGATCATATCAATAGATGCTGAAAAAGCATTCGACAAAATCCAGGACCCATTTGTGATAAAAACGCTCAGCAATGTGGGAAGAGAGGGATCATATCTCGACATAATAAAGGCCATATATGAAAATCATATAGCCAACATCATACTCAATGGGCAAAACCTAAAAGCATTTCCCTAAAGAACAGGAACAAGACAGGGATGCCCTCTCTCCCCACTCTTATTTAACATAGTACAAGAAGCCTTAGACACAGCAATCAGGCAAGAAGAAAAAATAAAAGAGATCCAAATTGGAAAGGAGGAAGTGAAACTGTCATTATTTGCAGATGACATGTATTGTACACAGAAAACCTTAAAGACTTCGTAAAAAAAATCTAGATTTAATCAACAAATTTGGCAAAGTAGCAGGATACAAAATTAACATCAAAAAATTGACAGCATTCTAATACAGTAATAATGAACTCACAGAAAAAGAAACTTAAAAAACAACCCCATTTACCATTGTGGCAAAAAAAAGTTAAGATACCTAGAAAGAAACTTAACCAATGAAATATAGGACCTATTTACAGAAAACTAGAGCACATTGAAAAAAGAACTAGAGGAAGATATAAAAAAGTGGAAGTATGTACTTTGTTCATGGATTGGAAGAATTAACATCATTAAAATGTCCATACTACCCAAAGCAATCTATAGATTCAATGCAATCCCCATTAAAATAGCAATGACATATTTCACAGACCTTGAACAAATACCTCAAAAGTTCATGTGGAACCAAAAAAGACCCTGAATAGCCACAGAAATTTTGAAAAAGAAGAACAAAGTAGGAGGGATCACAATACTAGATATCAGGTTATACTAGAAAGCCATTATAATCAAAACAGCCTAGTACTGGCACAAGAACAGGCATACAGATCAATGGAACAGAATAGAGAACCCAGAAATAGACCCAAGACATTATGCTCAAGTAATATTTGGCAAAAGTGGAATAAAGACAGCCTCTTTAATAAATGGTGCTGGGAAAACTGGACAGCTACATGCAAAAAAGTAAAAATAAAACTAGACCACCAATTTACACCATACACAAGAATAAACTCAATAAAAGACTTACATGTTACCCATGAATCCATAAAAATCCTAGAAGAAAATATAGGCAACAAAAGTTCAGACATCACACACAACAGAATTTTCACTGATACAACACCTAAGGCAAGAGAAACAAAGGAAAAAATGAACACATGGGACTACATCAAACTAAAGAGTTTCTGCACAGCAAAAGAAACAACCATCAAAATGAAAAGGGAACCCACTATATGGGAGAGCATAATTGCCAATGATACATCAGATAAGGGGTTAATTTCCAAAATATATAGAGTACTCATACAACTCAAGAAAAGAAAGACAAAGAACCCAATTAAATAATGAGCAGAGGACTTAAATAGATAAGTCTCTAAAAAGAGACATATGAAAAAATGCTGAATGTCACTAATCATCAGAGAGATGCAAGTTAAAACAACTATGAGGTATCACCTCACACCTGTCAGAATGGCTGCCATCAACCAATCATCAAACAACAAGTGCTGGCGAGGGTGTGGAGAAAAGGGCTCTAGTACACTGCTGGTGGGAATGCAGACTGGTGCAGCCACTATGGAAAACACTGAAAAATTGAACTGCCATTTGACCCATTGATCCCACTTCTAGGAATATATTCTAAGAAGCCTGAAGCACCAATCCGAAAGAATATGTGTACCCCCATGTTCATAGCAGCACTATTTACAATTGCTAAGATGTGGAAACAGCTCAAGTGTCCATCAATAGATGAGTGGATCAAAAAGCTGTGGTACATATACACAATGGAATATTATGCAGCTGAAAGAAAGAAAGACCTCTTATCCTTTGAGATGACATGGAGGGACCTAGAGAGTATTATGCTAAGCGAAATAAGCCAATCAGAGAAAGGCAAATACCACAGGAATCACTTATTTGTGGAATATAATAAACAGAAAAAGCTAATGACCAAAACAGACCCAGAGACATAGAAAGGAGTATAATTCAGACTGACAAACTTCAGAGATAAAGTGAGGGGGCGGGGATGAGATAAACCAAAGAACTTACATGCATATGTGTGTAACCAATGGACATAGACAACAATGCTTGGCGGGGGGTGGGGTAGGAAGGAGGGAGACTGGGGGGGAACAAGCAGAAACATCTGTATAAAAAATAAATTAATAATAATAATAAAAAGAAACAAAAGTGAGAAAAGAAAAGTTAAAAAACTTGCCTAAGGACATATAGCTCATAGGTAGCAGAGGCTGGATTTGAACCCAGGACTGCCCAAAGATAAAGTTAGTGTTGCTTTCAATATATTAACTGGGAAAAGATTAGGGAAGGAGCACCTGCATGAGGTGGGGTAGGGAATGGTCCTACCATTTCCACTGATTCTGGATACCTTTGAGTTGGGACACCTTATTCTCTGTGCTTACGCTCACTTTTCTGACTTAACTGTGTGCCAATAAACATATGGGTGATGCTAAAGATAAACCAGCACCACTCATTTCCATTGCTACCTTCAAATATTGCTGTTCACAGTTTGTAAGGGGTGGGACCACCCTCTGTGGATTGCTGAGGGGGTGGCCAAATGTTGGGGTTTTGTTTACCATTGCTTTTGATGAGTCACAGAGAATTATGCATTATTCATAAACTTTAGGTTTGGAGAAAGTTCCCTTGTGCAACTTCTGCTCATTGGCTCCACCGATCCAAGACTGAAATAAATAGCAGCAGATAATGAAGTATATAGCCCAACCTGTGCTTCCAGACTGTGTGAACTAATGCCCGAAGAACCAAAAAGAGAGGTTGGAAGAGTGGGTTTTAATTCAGAGTCCTGCCATGTATATTAAAAAATGAAAACTGAGCATATTGATAGATACATAACAAATTGGAAATAATCTACTAGGCACCTGCAAATTTCAATATCCCTTAAGATGAAAAAAGAAAAAGAAGAAAAATATCAGGCAGGTGCTAAGAGAGCAGTTCCACCCAAAATGTGAAGGAGTGGAAATCTGTCATAGAGCTCTCAGACTCCCAAGTGGTGCTCTCAACCCCGCCACCCCTCAACACCTGGACTAAATTCTCTCTTCAAACTCCATTCAAAAACTACTCATTCTCCTGCAAAGCAAGATACAAACGACTGACAGCAACTTAAAAAACTCCTCCTTCCACAGGCATTTGCACTTAAACTCAATCAAAATCTTAAGTAAAGGGATTACATTTTGTCGTGGCCATCAGTTATTCATAGTTGCTGCAAAATATTTTTGTGTATCTCATACTCCCCACCCCCCGCCCCGAAAATGTATTCTTTGATATATATTTTTTTTAAGTAGGTTATATACTGCAGTGGTTAATTTTGTCTTAATTTGCCGGGGTCATGGCATGCCCAGATACTTGGTTAAATGTTATTTTGGGGTGGGTGTCTGTGAGTGTGCTTCTGGATGAGATTAGCTAGCATTTGAATTCATAGCCTGAGTAAAGCATATTACCTTCCCCTAAGTGGGTGGAGCTCATTCAATCCCTTGAAGGCCTGAATAGAATAAAAGGCTGAGTAAGAAAGAATTTTTTCTCTTTGCCTAACTGTCTTAAGCTGGGGCTTTGGTCTTCTCCTGCCTTCAGACTTGGACTTGGACTAGAACTATACCATTAGCCCTCCTGAATCTCCAGATTACCGACTATAGGTTTTTGAGACCTCTTGGCATCCAAAATTACATGAGACAATTTCTTACAGTAAAGATGAGAGAGAGAGAGAGAGAGAGAGAGAGAGAGAGAGAGAGAGAGAGATCCTATTGATTTGTTTCTCTGGAGAGCCCAGACTAATACACATATAAAGTACTAGAAAACAATAAATAATTGTGGCCCTCCCACCCAACCCCAAAAGTAAATTGCTATTGCTCTCAACTTTTCTATTCCCTAACATTTTACCAGATGTCCAAAAACATTTTGTTTTGTTTTTTGTTGTTGTTGTTTTTTATCCTCACCCAAGGATATTTTTTCCATTTTTTGGACAGATAGAGTGGGAGGGAGAAAGAGGAAGAGAGAGAGAGAGAGAGAGAAACATCGACGTGAAGGGACACATCGAGCGGCTGCCACCCGCACGACCAACCAGGGCCGGGGACAAACTGCAACCGAAGTACGTGCCCTTAGCGGGAACCAAACCTGGGTCTCTCCAGACCGCAGGCCTACGCTCTAACCGCTGAGCCAAACTGGCCAGGGCTCCAAAAACATTTTGAACACCTTCTCAGCATTTTGATACTTCCCCATTCTGTATATCCTGTCTTCTCAACAACAAATAAATAAACATTTGTACTTCCCAGTCATCTTTGTGCTAGGTGCCGAGAATGATTGTGATTCCACCAAGCAGCACCCATTTTAGACTGATTCAGAACCAGGTCACACGGGATATGTGAACATGAGGCACTCGTATTTCTAGCACGAACTGGAACCGGTAGTGTGGTGGCTTCCAGATCACAGCAGATGCTGTCGCTCTCTTAGAAAGTCGTTTTGGAATGTGGAAGTGCATGGTGGGGTTATTCCTGGAAGCTCACCTTGAGTCTGTTTTCTTCAGACTTTGTATTGATTCTTTAATTCCTTTATCCCTTAATAAATTCCTTTCTGCTTAAAGTAACCAGAGTAAATTCATTGACTGCTATTAAGGAACTCTGATCAATACAGAAACTAGACAGTAAGTGCTGGCAAACAACAGACTTCAAGGACATGGAACCTTAGGTTGGCTATCTGACCAGATTGGGTTTGAAGTGAGTGAGTGGTTGGGTATCATTAAATGAGGAGACACTAATAATCCCTGGCATATGAGGTGGCAAAACAGTAACTTAAATTATTATCTTTTGTCATTTGGAATAAGGAGTCTACTAAAGCCAAAGTTTTGACTTTGCTTTTGATTGTTTCCCCATAAACACCATTAAGTGGAACTAAGGAATTCAAGAAGTGTGGGTTGGGATGACTGTCCCTATTAGCATCACTGAGCTTTTAAAAAGAAAAGAACAGACTAGAGAATTTAAATTCTCAGACCTAAGTATTATTAGAGAAACAGGAAGTTCATAGGAGTCTCCTAAAAGAATTTTTAAATCTTTTATAGTCACAGGGCTGCAATGGACAAACAAAAACAGAATCAGAGCCGGATTTCAGAAGATGAATTCGTGTCCTAAGTAGACATCTTCTATGAAAGTCTGGGCATTATTTGGGAAAGAGGGGGCTACAAGAATTGGAACGCAGGCATTTGGGAGGACCTAAATGACTCTGGGTACTCTCAAACCTCATTGCACCTTCCTTCTCAAAAGAAGCAGTCCTTCCCCTCCTGTCTGAAGATGTCTGTCTGTTCCACTTGAAGACTTTATAATTACCTCATTTAAGGCAGTTAGTTACATTTACACAGAGATTCTAGTTTCCCTCCAAATTTATAACTAGCTCCAGACCCAGCATGCCCATAGGGGCCAATTTAAAAAGTCAAACATGGAAGGAAAAGATTCACATGCCAAAAGAATTGCAAGATTTTGCTGAAATTAATATTGGCCAAACCTAGAGAATATATTCAGTATTCCACCAGAAATATAATTTTTTGTGCCAAATTATTGGTATAAATACACTAACCAAAGATTCTGGATTCATTCTACTTAGCTTCAGCTCATTGTTAATTTGGTTGGTTGACTTAAACCTGGATTTCGCGGTAGCCTGCTCCGGAAGAAAGTTGAAATGCCAAGACTGCAGAGACTTGGAGAGATAAGAATGTTGGAATGGATTTATTATATACTACATCTAACATAGACCAAAAGCAAGCCTAGAGCACACTCCCTTTCCTGAGGTATTAAGAAAACATTGATGAAGGGAGAACCAGAATCCTTGAAGATTACTTTGGTGAATTTTTTCTGTACTCTGGGGATGAAGGCAGGAGATACTGGTATTGAAATTGATTCCCTGATTTCAGCAGTTTGATGGATACTCAGAGGGGCAGGCACTAAACAGTAGGATTCACAGCTATAAGCAGAGTGGATGTGGTTATTATAATAGCAGAATTACTTGACTTGTAGGGATCGTTTAGTAGTGTCTAACTGATCAAGGTACTCCTAAAACTGAACTAGATTTGCAGCCTACAAAGGATGTACCTGACCTGCATAATTGAAAAAATTCTAAGTCTGGTGAACTAGACTTAACTCATCATCCCTAACTTAATTCATCACTAGAGAGTCCTGGCCTGTCTTCCAATAACCAGACTCTCAATCCAGGGAATGAAAGGGAGAAACCTTGAGGAATTGACATCATAGGAAACTATGAATATCTCCCTCTACCCAATACACCAAAAGTACCTGCATACATTTAGCAAGGTAATTGTGTATTAAAGAAAGGGAAACACCTATACCTTTCATAGTTTTTTGCGCATGGCCTTGAATTTGTGCTAATCCCTGGGGACCCAGAACATCACTGCTCCCCCAACCCACCCCCACTCAGAGAAGAACCTTTTCTAGAGGGATCCAGTGATGAATGGAGTTTGAGTCCAAGTCCACCTCATGATGGGCATAAAGTTTCTCTTAATCCAGCCTCTGGTTATTTCCCCCCATTTCTGAATTTGTTTGAATGGATAAATCCAGTAAATACCAGAATCTCAAATTGGCTTCCTGACCCAAAGTAAGCACTACTGGGAATGCACCTTCCTAACAAAATAGTAAACCAACAGCATTGGTACATTTTTAAGAGAATTCTTGAAATCAGTGTCATCATCAAAGAAAAGTAATTGAGTTGTGATTTCTATTTTGTCACCATTTAACTCACTTGCTTAACATGTGCAGTGAACAGATGGATCTTAGAGCATGGTAGTGGATTATCAAAGTCTTATTCAGTGACTTCTGTTGTTTATACTCTTCCTAAAGTTGTCTGTACTGGAGAAAATTGACATAACTCTGACCCTCTAGTATTCATTTATTATGCAAATTGTGTTTTTATTTATTCTAATAAGCCTAAAATATTGGCAAGGACACCTCCATGTCCTACCTCTGAGCTACATCAATTCTCCATGCTTCCTTTAAATGTGAGAAAATTAAATTCTATCTTGTATATGTATTACTATTTCAGGTCTCCTACACTAATAGTTAAACAAAATTCCTAACAGAAATATGGACCATGTCAAAATTCATATCATAGTCAATGAATATGGAAAAAAGAAGTTGGGGATATTTGGACCTTTGCTATTTAATAAATGCCCAAGAATAAGAATTTAGAGTCTGATTATTTTTCTCAAAGGGTATTAGATTTTTCTTCTTTCTTTCTTTCTTTTCTTTTTTTATGGCCACATAGTATTCCATTGTGTAAATGTACCATAGCTTTTTTTAATCCACTCATCTACTGATGGGCACTTGCTTGGACTGTTTTTAGATCTTGGTTATTATAAATGCTGCAATGGGCATAAGGGTGCATATAGTCTTTCGAATTTGTTTTTCAGGATTCTTAGAATATATTCCCAGAAGTGGAATCACTGGGTCAAAAGGCAGTTCCAATGGAATACTATACAGCCGTATAAAAGAAGGAAATCTTATGTACTGAGACAGCATGGATGAACCTAGAGTTTATTATCCCAAATGAAATAAGCCAGTCAGAGAAAGACAAATACCACTTATATGTAGAATCTAATGAACAAAATAAACTGACGAACAAAATAGGAACAGAGGCGTGGTTACATGCAACAGACAGACAGCTGTCAGGGTAGGGATGGGGACTGGATGAAAGAAATTGAAAGGATTAGCCAAAGAACACATATGTATAACATATAGACACAGAAAACAGTTGTGGTGATGGCGAAAAGGAAAGGGGGTAGGCGCTTGGTGGAGGTGGGCAAAGGGGAGGAAATGTGTCAACAGTAAAAATAAAATTAAAAAAAGAAAATCATAAAGAAGATAATAAAAAAAATAAATATATAAAATAAAATATTTTAAAAGGCTATTAGAAAAGGTAACTTGATTGTAACCTTTCACATGATGTTGGTCCACATGCAGTCAATTTGATAGATCAATAAAATATACTAAGTTGTTGTTGTTTTTTAATCTATCAAAGTGGTGATTAGGCTGAATTGACCAGTTGTTTTGTGGGACCGACAAGTCAATTCTGTCCAACAGCCCTGAATAGATTCAGTCTGTGAGACTCAACTGCCTTTGATATAAAAAATGTCCTCATTCCCACCACACAACAGCAATTTTTTAAGTTTCTTTTTTAATGTCGATATAGCCAGAGACCCATTCTTTTTCTCTTGGTTCTGGAGCCAATACAGAATTTGCTAGTTTGACTGAAGGCTTAAGCTCTCTAGACCTCACTAGTGAAAGAGTAATAACACTACACTCACTATAAATTCCACCAGTAGAGGAGTTATGAAGATGAATGAGGCCACATTGGGCCAATTTCCTGTTTTATGTAAATCTAAGACAAAGTCAAAGTCACACAGGATTAGAACCATAAGCAATGTATTTCAGATTCCCAGAAGAAAGTCACTTTATCAACGTAAACTTGGCACAATTTTGAAACATAACAGCATCCATCTTATTAGCCCATTGACTTGCTATAGTAAGTTGTGGTATTTCCCTTATTATTTTATGCCCAGAACCATAGAAAGATTAATGTTACAAGTTAGGCAAACAGTGTGATATTTACAGCTTACACTGTTGGTGAATATTAAAGTTCCTTTCTAGGTCCAGCTTTCTGAGGACCACAGGAGAAGGCCACACATATGCTGTGGAGACAGTCAGTACATTTTCCTTAATGTTCAACCCACAGATTAAAGTCAATGTTCAAAAGCAGGAAAGACAAGGATAAGCTGCCATCTGTCGTTAGGAGCAGGGGTGTAGAGTGATGAATCAATTTGAATACACTATTTATGAATAAGAAAGAGGATCCATCCAGCTCTGGGTCACAAACAAGCATCGATGAGAATGTCAGCTACGTGCCAGAGGTTACAAGAGCAACTAAGGCCCTCGAGAAGTTTTACATCTGAGGCATGAGGAAGAAGGGGTGAATCCAGACCATTTGGGGACTCTTTTACAGTGCTGGCAACATAATCAACACCTGGAACCCAGGTTATCTGTGAAGAGTAGCAGGATATGTCACCCTAAAATATGCCACTTTGACACATTTGTTATTATGAGCTAAAGACAATTGAGAAGAAGCAGATACAAGAAAAGTTTTCTGCCCTTCCCCTATCTGCCTAAAAGCAGGATGTAAATTTGTAATGCTGTCCCTGGCTCCCTGCTCTCCCAGAAAAGACAAAAATTAGTCATTGGAGATAACTCTAGACCCTCAGCATGGAGACAGCACCAAAGGAATCTACATAATACACTTTACTAACTAGTCCTTATCTTCCATTAGTTTTCCTGTATGTGTATTTACCTCTCCCCAATTTGCCACCCTAGAAACTCAAAGTACCTTTCCTTTGCCTTATCACTTTTCTAAAAATGTATTGTCCTTTCTTTAAGATACTACCTAAGCCCAGCCAGTGTGGCTCAGTAATTGAGCATCGACCCATCCACCAAGAAGTTGCAGGTTCAATTCCTGGTCAGGGCACATGCCCAGGTTGCGGGCTGAGTTCCCAGTGAGGGGCATGCAGGAGGTGGCCAGTCGATGTTCTCTCTCATTGATGTTTCTATCTCTCTCTCTCTCTCCCCCTCTCCCTTCCTCTCTCTAAAGTCAATAAAAAAGAAAAAAAGATGCTACATAAGCCCAAGCTTTAACCACATCTTTGAGTTACTCATCTCTGAGCACTCCCGTGTATAGGCACAGTGCACATGTTAACAAACTGTTTTTCTCTTGCTAATCTGTCAGTCCAATTTGCACAGTCCTAGCCAGAGAACCTAGGCAGGTAGAGAAAAAATAACTTTGTTCCTCCCCTATACCTAGATTAGGTCACCAAGAAGTCAGTTTCACACATACCATGAATAAGAAACCAGACCATGATGGCAGATATACATGGAGTCCTCAACGAACTCATAGTCCAGTTAAGGCATCAAATGTACAAGCCAGCCATTAACACATCAGAGTTTCCAGGCTCTTACTACCACAAAGAAAGAAAAGTGTTGCCTCACTCTGCCCACTGGCCTTTCTCTGGCCCTCAGAGAAGTATCCCGCTTTCCCAGACAGTTCTAGGACTTGGGGGATACAGTCGTGGAGAATGAAAAGATAAAGACCTAATGAGGGATTCTGCTTATGAAGAGAGACTGGGCAGATATACCAAGAAGAGTAGAGAAGAGTAGGGGAAAGGGGTGAGAGAGAGTGGGAGGAGGAGGAGGAGTACGACAGGCTCCAGAGCATTGTGAAACTGGAGAGAACTGGAGAGCAGAAAATTGGAGGGCTGGGTGTTCTGGTCCTGATTGCTTTTTAATATTATCTGGTGACTGTAAGGTGAAGATTGGGCTTCCTTTTCATTACTTTGGGCTACTAGGGCTATTTCTTTTATTCGGTGTCCTTGTAGAGATTGGACTCCATGGGACTTCAGGAGGGAGTACTCAGCTGCCCCTGGTTTAAGACCTTCTATATCTGAACCCAGATAGCGCTTTTCACCAAAGTTGCCAATGAGCAATAGTACAAAGAGCAGAGGTTAAACAGGCTCAAGCCGTAATGGTTATTTGTAGAAAACTGGAAAACCAAGTAAACCTGGAGAACATATCACCATAGTCAATGCTACAAAATGTAAGAGAATGCACAGTGAGGGAGGCAGTGCGCCAGCCGGAGAAGTAGCCTGGACAGTAGAGCAGCTTCTCAAACTGCAACCAAAGATGATCACCTGCAGATCCAGTTAAAATGTAGATTCTGCATTTCATGTCATTAGGATGGCTACCATCAAAAAAGTAAAAGAAAATAAAATAAAAATCTAACAGAAAATAACAAACGTCGGTAAGGACAGTAAAGAACATTGGCAACCCTTCTGCACTGTTAGTGCATTGTTAGTGGGAATGTAAAATGGTGCAGTTGTTATGGAAAACAATATGGTGGATACTCAATACCTTAAAATAGAACTACCATACAATCCAGCAATTCTAATTCTGGATATACCCAAAAAAATTAAAATCCGGGTCTCACCCGGCCGATGTAGCTCAATGGTGAAGCTACACTGACCGAGAAGCTGTTTTTTAATGTGTATAGAGTTCTAGTTTTGCAAAATGAGTTTTAGAAATAGGTTGCACAACAATTTAAATGTACTTAACACTACTCACCTATACACTTAAAAATGACTAAGATGCTAAGTTTTATGTTACGTGTGTTTTATCAAAATTTTAAATTTTTAAATGCAAATTCTGTTCTGTTGATGCAAGTAGAGTTACAGATTATGCATTTCTGGGGAATCTTTTTAGCATTCCAGAGCCCAGGCTACACCCCGGGTCCACTAGTCACAACCTTGAAAGTGGAATCCAGGTATAGGTGGGTTTTGAAGCTCCCTAGGTGATTCCTCTATGTAGACATGTTGGGGAACCACTATTTTCCACTGAATTGATTTTCACATCTCACTCCATTCTGATTAGTTTCTCTCTCACTCTATTCTGATAAAGAACTGATTGGACAGCCCAAAATAGGGATCTCATCCAGGCTGCACTTGAGAATCACCAGAGCAGCATTTAAACACATTTGCACTTTGGCGCCACCATTTCCCACCCCCTCCCAATCCTCACCCCCCAAGAGATTCTAATTTAATTGGTCTGGAGAAAGGCTGGGGCATGGGTAGCTTTAAAAGTTTCTCAGATAATTTTAATTGAAAATTTCTAGCTGAGATGCTATAAATTAACCCTGGCCTTCTGCTCAGTCTGCCTCTCTGCTCTGATCCAGCCCACATGCTCAGACTCTGCCCCTTGCCTGTCCTCTGTGCTAGTCCTAGTATACCACACTCTGACGTCAGTTTGATTATCTAAGACTAAAGGGTGGGTGATGATTAAGGGAGCACAGTACCAACTAATCAAGTGTATCTGGCAGGTGTTGAATGCTGTCAGAAATCACAGATTCGCTCCTTTTGTGCCAATTAGCTTCCTGCCCAGAAAATTTTGATCTGTGGCCACAAACCACGCAGTTTACTTTAGCCTCACAAATGCATGTCATTCATTACAACAGTAGCCAGAAAAGGGGTGCTTGGTTCATACAACTTGTTCTACTATGGGGTTGGGGTAGGCAGGGGATTTGGGAAATATGTGTGTGATGGTTAAATTTATGTGTCAACTTGACCGGGACACAGGGTGCCCAGATATTGGTTAAACATTACTTCTGGGTGTGTCTATGAGGATGTTTCCATTTGAGATAAACATCTGAATCTGTAGACTGGGTAAAGCAGATTGCCCTCCCCAATGTGGGTGGGCCCCATCCAATCCTTTGAAGGCCTGAATAGAATAAAAGACTGAATAAGAACAAATTTTCTCTCTCTGCCTGATTGTCTTGATCTGGGACATTGATCTCTCGCCTTCAGACTCAGACTTGGACTGGAATTTACACCATCAACTCTCCTTCTCAAAGCCTTCCGACTTGGGTTGGACACATACCATTGGTTCTCCTGAGTCTGGACTCAGTGTCCATAATTGTATGAGCCAAGTCATATGAGTTGTGAATATAAATTGTGGCTCACACAATTATGGAGGCTGAGGAGTCCAGGGCCAGGACAGCCAATGGTATAGTATATACAAACATATATAATAATATATGTATAATATGTGTGCATAAATATCTATACACACACATGCACCCTATTGGTTGTGTGTTTGTGTGTGTGTGTGTGTGTGTGTGTGTGTGTGTGTGTGTATTGAGAGCCCACCACGGGCCAGGCACAGTTCCATGTGCATGAATAAAGTCAGCATTCACTCTCCCAGCTGTGGAAGCCACCCTTTCCCTGATTAGCATCAAAATCCAAAGACTTGTCCCTTACACACAATATAAGATTCAAATTAGTATCAGTGCTTATTATCAGACCTTCAGCAATCAGGCATCGTATTAGGTCCCTCCCTGCCATCTCCAATGTTAGATCTAAAGGTTCAGGCAACCTCTAAGGCACAGTGTCAGGCAGGGTTAAGGAGAAAACATACTTTATAAACATTGATTGCTTCTTGCTACACCTTGCTAATGTAATCTGTGTTGCAGATGAGAATTAGCATAATATTATGGGTAATGCCAAGCAAAAATGGTCTGAGCCGCAGTGCTGTTTGTGGTTTTGGTTTTGTTCTTCAGGAAGTTGCTTTAGGAAGGGCATAGCAAGACCTTGCATTTTCTTGCCAGAGCTGTAAGGAAGAACAATTTTCTTTGCCCTCTCCTTTTTCAAATAAATCAGGAGTACGAGGCTACATCATTGCGTCAAGTATGACTGCTCCCGGCCAAAGTACATTCAACAAAATTCTGTTAAGTCACAGGGTTTATTTATTTATTTTAGTTTCCTTTGACCTTTCAGGTCAAAACTGAGACTAACAGTAATGTCTGGGCCAATTACATTTATAATGTGCTATTTGTAAAAAACCTAAGCCATGGCCTTTCTTGAAACAGGTGCACGTACACATCTTCCCATAAATAAAACTCTTCCAAGCATTCGTTTTTTGCTGATTACACGTTGGCTTCTCTCATCTGCCATATTTTACTATAAATCTCTTGAGGGCAGAGGCCTTGCCTGTTTGATGGGATCTATTTTGTGCCTGCTGGGCTATTGGGCTTGTCGTGGCTCTCTGATTATTATTCACTCACCCTATTTAACACTGAGAAGGACAGGCTATAGAAGAAACGCTAGCCACTGATTCTCAGTTAACCTTGAATGCAGAGGGGTCAATGGCACTTTCTGGGAGGAATTCCTGTTAAGTGTAGTGAGATTCTTGAGTCACATCCACAGCCTTCAGCTTGGTCTAAGTCTCTAGCCTGAATGTGGCTCCCTGGCAGAAGCACCAGCCCCCCACCCAGGGAAAGACATTCCAAATTCTGATGTCAGCTTGAACACTCTAGACTGGGTCTCCATCTCACTTCTCTTGAACCCCTAACCCCAGACGTCTGTCCTGGAAAAACTGTTTCCTGACTAGGATATTACCTCTCATGTTCACTCAAAAGTAAAATGAGACCCTTGGCCAAAAGACTTAATTAAGCTTGTAATTTTCCTCATGGCAGAATCAAGAGATGAAATTATGGTTATTTTTCCCCATGTGAAGAAACAAGAATATACAAACCATTGTGTTGCTAACAGACTCTGACCCTTTGGAAAACCACTTTTCCTTATAAAGTAGATTGACATTGTCTACCAATACTCCTTATTAATCCCATTTTTACTTTTTCTTGATTTTAAATATTCTCATCATTGCTATTGTACCTCTCCAGGTTAATTATAGAGAAAGGTGATTTTTTTTTAAGTGCTTAGCTCAAGTGTGGTTATAATTTTAAACTTGCAAGTGTTTGAGATGAGGATGCATGAATTGCATCCTAACGAAAGTTTAAGGGAACTTTATCTTGTGCAACTGATAATGTTATGTTTTCCCTGCTTAGAATATCTTCATTCTTTTTCTCTGAATATAAAATAATACTTGCTTATTATTAAAAACTCAAGCTGTATAGGACTGCAGACATGGAGAAGGGAAAATTATCTACAATTTCACCATCCAATAACACCTGTGATTTTTTAAAATCAAGATATAGTTCATACACCATAACATTCATCCTTTTAAAGTGAGAGGTTTTAGCATATTCACAACATTGTATAACCATCACCATTATCTAGTTCCAGAACTTTTTCATTGTGCCAAAGAAACCCCCATATCTATTAGTTTCTTCCCATCCCCTGTCCCCCCAGTCCCTGGCAACCACTGACCTACTTTCTGTCTATAGATTTCTCTGTTCTGGACATTTAATTTTAATAAAACCATACAATATGTGGTCTTTTGTGACTGAATTATTTCACTTAACATAATGTTTTAAAGGTTCATGCATGTTGTAGCATACAACAGTACTTAATTCTTTTTTTTTTTTTAATGAGTTTTTCAGAGTTTATTTGAGCCAAACAGCATATACCAAGAAGCAAGATCTCAACAAACTGGAAAAAGAAAAAAAAAAGCTTAGTACTTCATTTTTTTTTTTTAATGCCCAACAACATTCCATTGTATGGACATACTACATTTTTTAAAAATCCATTCATCATTTGTTGATAAATATTTGGGTTGTTTCTACTTTGGGCCTATTATGAACATGGCTGATATGAGCACTCATGTACAAGATTTTGTGTGAACATGTTTTCTCTTGGCCTAAGAATATTTTAACAAATAATATTTCAGACTTTTTCTATGCATATTTATATTTACAGATAAAAATACTGTGATATATCATATATTATATTATTCCTAACCATTTACTCCCTTTTCCTGTAGGAGAAATAATTCCTGTAGGCAATTGTTTTCAATCAGTTGCCAAATGACTTGCAGTGCCGCCTGTAGGAAGAACATATATCCTCACCCCATAATCATGCCCAACATGTTGCTTGTCTGGGCCAATAGTCTGTGGTTGGATGTAACATACACCACTACTGAGCAAAAGACTTAAAGTGGTTGTATATTTCTGTGAGCTGTCATATTCTTTCCCTCTGTCATGGGTAGGAAACAGCTTCTTCAACTTGGGTCGAAGAATAAGAGGAAACAAGGAGCTGAAATGTAGCTGACTATATTCATTAATAATATATGAAAGAGGAATAAATTATTATCATAAGCCACTGAGATTTGGGGGTGATTGTTTCTGTAGCAAAACTGACTAATGCATAAATAAATAATTTATTAACTACTTTCTCTACCTAACAATGTGGTGTGGATGTTTTTACAGATGTAAACTTGCAACAGTGGTGTCACCAAAACTGAGGTCCAAATAGATTAAGTGACTTGTTCCAGGTAACAAAATTAATAAAAGAGACAAAGTCAATTTTATATCCTTGTTCTGATTTACAATCCAGCTTTCTAATTAAAGTAAAGAAGAGGGTAATCATGGACATTTTGGCGAGATTATTGGACATTTATAAAGATCCTCATGCAACTACATGAGAGTAGGGCTGAAAAATCCAAACTCACTCACATTGTGCTAATGAGTTAATATTAATTAGAAAATTATAAAAGCTGAAAAAATGTGTTGTGTTTTTTGCCACAAAAAAAAATTTTTTTAATTTTTTTTCCTTTATTGATATGAGAGAGAGAGAAAGAGAGAGAGAGAGAGGAGGAGGAGAAAAGAAGAGATTGATGAGAGAGAACATAAATTGGCTGCCTCCTGCATGCCCTCCTCCAGGGATGTGGCCCACAACCTGGGCATGTGCCCTGACTGGGAATTGAACCAGTGACCTTTTGGTTCATGGGTTGATGCTCAACCACTGAGCCACACTGGCCTGGCACAAAAAAAATATTTTTTAAGGAGGGGTACATATTATGAGTAAATCCTTATTCTTTGTCATTGCAGCCTTCAAGCCTGGGATCACTACTGACAAATAATTAGTTCTCTGTTTTCAATATATCTTTTGTACTTCACCAAACTGCCACTCCATTTTGCATGATTTAACACAATTGCCTGCTTTGCCCCAGAGGCTGGATGCTTAGTTTGCAAGGGGCCACGGATGGAAGGAAACAGCATCTGCCCACGCTCAGTCTGGTTTAAGGCTGTGTTTCCACCTCTTTTCTATCGTAAACTCATAAATAAATAACAGTTTTGTATAATTAATTTTCAGAGAGAAAAGATTTTGGTAAATCGCCACTATTGTTTAATAATAGCTGACCCCTTACAAATCACTATGGTTGGAGCACTCTGTTTTCAGTCTTTTTCTTTTTTTAATGTTTTTATTGATTTTTGAGAGAGAGAGGGAGAGAGAGTGATAGAAACATCAATGTGAGAGAGAAACATTGATCAGCTGCCTCCTGCACGCCCCCTACTGGGGATGGAGCCCAAAACCTGGGCATGTGCCCTGACTGCAATCCAACTGGGACCTCTCAGTCCATGGGACAACCCTCAATCTACTGAGCCACACTAGCCAGGCCTGTTTTCAGTCTTAATCTCACTTATAAGTGATCAAACGGGCACTGGAGGCCTTCAGTAACCTATGCCCAGCAGGCAGTACAGCAGGCCCCCTTGACCCACAGGGGACACATCCCAAACCCACAGTGGATGCCTAAATCCACGGATAGTACCAAACCCTATATACTACGTTTTTTCCTATACATACACATCCCTATGATAGTTTAATTTATACATTAAGAACAGTAAGAGATTAACAATATTAATTTTTAAAATAACTAAAAATAAAATAGAACAAGTACAACAATATACTGTAATAAAAGTTATGTGGACACGGTGCCTCTCTCAAAATATCTTCTCCTACTGTACTCACCTTTTTTCACTTAAAGGAAGCATTTATGGCTTCTCTTTGATATATCTGAATTGCCAGAATCACTACTCTTGTGCTTTCAGGCCATTATTAAGTTAAATACGGTGACGTTGACAGAAGCGCTGGGCACCGCCACTCATCCAGCAGCCAAGACCGCTAAGTGCTCGCGGGCAGGGAGCTGCTGCCGCGTCCCGAGGCTGCACGAAGGGGTGGTTCACGTCCCAGGCAAAACGTCGCGAGATTTCATTGCACTACTCATAATGGCATGCAATTTAAAACTCATGAATTGTTAATTTCTGAAACTTTCCATTAAATATGTTTGGACCGTGGTTGAGCACGGGTACCTGCAGAAAGTGGGACTGCGGCTAAGGGGAGACTTCTGTTTTCCTTCCTTATTTTATACTGAGTAGCAAAACTCCATTAACATCATTGATTTCCTTGCTTTAAGAGAGGTGAGAATGGTTATGGAAGAAGTTTATGTTATCAATTGTTTCTGAAACCTATTTGCACTTACAGGCATTAATAGATAGCATACCACCAGAATGCTACATATTGTTAACTTTTTTACCAAATGTATTTTAAATTTATTATGACAGGCCTTTAGAACTTATCTCTATTTAAAAGAAAGAAAAATAATAACCTCAGAATTTAAGTGGCATACCCTAGGTAATAAAAGCAAGTGACAGCCTGGCCGGTGTGGCTCAGTGGATTGAAGGTCATCCCATGGACTGAGAGGTCCCAGTTCCATTCCTGGTCAGGGCACATGCCCCGGTTGTGGGCTCAGTTCCCAGTAGGGGGCATGCCAGAGGCACTGATCGATGTCTCTCTCTGACATCAATGTTTCTATCTCTCCCTCCCTTTCTCTCTCTAAAAAACCAATAAAAACATTTTTTTACAAAAGCAAGTGATAGAGTTAGGACTTGAACCCCCACCTTCTGACTATCTGCCCTGTGTTCTCTTTTCACTCCATGCACTTCCTGAGCAAGTATATAACCAGGAGGCAATCTGTAAGACCTGTTCAAGGTGGGTATAAGGTGTACCAATGAATCTTCTAGAAAGTTGAACCACTCATGGGAAGTGCCCTAGGAGTGGGCATGAGCCCTGCCAAGCACTAGGATCAAAGCTATCTACTACATTTGTGGATGGCAGTGGACACAAGCCTTAATCTGGTGGCAGAATTATGACCAGGTAAGTTTCTCCAGTCCTCATACTGTCCCCACAATGAGACAAGCAAGGATTGGTCAGCGACATTGTCCTAAGAACAACAGAACAAGGAACACTGAGAGGGGCAATTGTTAAGATACTGCTGATGCATTAACTCCTGAGCCCAGCAAGATCTGGATTTGCTCTATCAGAGAAGGAGCAACCTTGGCCCCTGTGATTGCCGTGTTAATCTCTCTCCTCATCTAGTCAGGAGCCTTCAGTATCTGATCAGAAGGGAGGGCAACATTCTCAGGCCAGGTTCACCAGAGTGTCCACATTATGCCAAGACCCAGGTGTCCTCTGGAACTGGAGGAAAGGTCAGAGGAAGCAAGATCCTGACAGAAGAAGGTGAAGGGGAAAACTAAACTCAGCAGGTGACCCCTGACTCTGATCAGAGCTCAAGCGTCCAAGAGGGAATTAGAAATGCCCGTCATGGGAGGCTTACCCAAGGCTTAGTCTATTTGTTTTTAAACCACCAAGTTATTCTTAGGCATAATGCATGTAAGGTCCCCGAGATAAGCCAGTGTTTGGAAGGCTAAAAAGGTGAGATACCCAGGCTCAGTAATAAGACTTGTGGAAAAAATTAGGTCATTCATTGTTCTAAGGTATCATAGAACCAACCGCCTAAATGTTTTTGCTGGTTTAGCTTTAGACAATTGCTGGGGGAATAGGGTGGGAGAAGGAAGCTCAAACCATTTAACAATGTGGAAAACAGACATGGTGTGAATAATCATAATAGAAAGATCTTTTTATATAAGTAAGAAGAGTTGTAAATCAGTAGAATTCTTGGTAGGAACCTCTACATAGATTATTCTTGGCATTTTAAATTTCTTTCCCTTTTCTCTTTTCTCTCCACTCCCCCAAATAGCCTCTGCTCACTGAAAAAAACAAATTCAAAATGCCAAATAAATCTTCACACTGACTATAAAACTCCAATGTGCAGGCATTCTGTCACTATTTGTTATTAAGTAATTTCTGTTTCCAAAATGTAATTTTTTTTCTTTTCTATTTCTTTCAGACTTCCCCCACCTTTTATACTTCCAATCAGCTGTTTCTCAAAACATACCTATTAGGCAAGTCAAGGAGAGTTTTATGTGTACAATTCCACTGAATGTAGAAAGTGAGGTTAAGTGTCCAAATCAAGGACACAGAGACAGCCAGGGGCAGAGCAAAAGCCTGGAGGCCCTACCACCCAGGGATCTGCATGCCTCATTATTATACTGCATCTCAAAACCTCTTGCTGAGACTGGAGTTCTTCCAGCTTTTATTGTCACCATTAAAAATATTAATAGTCCAAGAATCCAGAAGACCAACCAGACTTTTCTTGAAATACCTTACCACGGTTGAAGTACACTCAGTGTGAAGCATCATTAAACTGCACTGCCCATAGACCAAGCAAGACGAAAAAGCAGCAGAAACTAAAGGTATACTCAAAGTCACCCTCATTAGCATGAGATTTTCAACCCCCTCTTTAACAAGGGGCCCCATCCCACTAACACTCTGGTATCAGCATCATCACTAATGAGTTTAAGTGCTGGCTTTTTCCTCCCAGGAGGTCGTGGGGGAATCATTCCTCTATCTCAGCATCCCCTTGAATTGTATGCTTTGCAATTACTCCTTTTACATTTGTGATGGGAGCACAATGGAAACCAAGGACTGGGTTCAGAAGTATCATTCTGATCCCAGGAAGCTGAGTTATGTGGGCGCCAAGTGTGATCCCCACCCTGGGGAGGCTCGGAACCTAAGAGCACCTCCCTCGACCCATTGTAAAGAGACATTGTCAGCTGTTGGTCTTCCTGACCAAGTCCCTGTGCTGAGAGGTTCATAGCTGCTGCTTGAATCTCACTGGTCAGGGAAGAAGGGGGGATGTTCCCATGCCCAGCCAGGCTTACTATTAAAGATATCTATTGATATGGCAACACAAATCTGGTGCTCTAAATCAGCATTTGGATTGTTCACTATGAGAAACTTGGGGCTATAACTTATATTCTAATATAAATCAATCATCTTGGGATGTTTGATAACAAAGTAAAAAGTCCTCAAATGACATTAGCTTGACTCTATCTGACAACAGCATGCAAAGGAAGGACACCTGTTCTCTAAGCTCATCTCTATCCATAACTAGCCATGTGACCAAGTCACAGGACCTCTCCCAGGCTTCTTGGTTTTCTTATCTGGGGAAAGGCAATACTTCCCACTTTGCCTTCGAGTAGCTCAACAATAATATTATGTAACACAGGCAAAGATTCCTGGTATAATGTAAAGCAGTGTGTTCAGGAGGGAGATGATTGTGATTTCTTTGTTCAGTTCTGCTACCATCCTGCCATGTGAAACCTTGAGGACTCTGGTCAGCAGGAGCCAAGGTCAGCCAGAAGATTTTAATCATGTAAACTACCAGTTGTCCATTTATAAGGATTCTCTGAATTCTTGGTGAAATTTCTTCTCTTTCTAATAACAATAATATATTTGTATAGCTCTTGATATAGTGCCCCTGAGGACACTTTGCCAAAACCCATAACCCCAATCTGACCATGAAAAAAAAATCAGAAAAGTCCAAACTGAAGAACTTTCTGCAAAATGCTTGATTAGTATCGAGGTCATGAAAAATACAAGATTGAGAAACTGTCACCAGTCAGAGGAGACTAAAGAGTCAAGATGGCTAAATGTATTGCAGTATACTGGCTCAGAGCCTGGACAAGGGGCATTAGGGAGAAAACTGGTGAAATCTGAGTAAAGCCTGTAGGTTAATTAATAGTAGAGCACCAATGTTAATTTTTGACAAATATACCTTGGTTATATAAGATGTTAACATTAGGGGAAACTGAGCGAAGGGTACACAGAAACTCTCTGTACTCTCTTTGTAATTCTGTGAATCTACAATTATTCCTAAATAAACAGTTTATTTTTAAAAGACTTAGTAAACATATCAACCAATCATATTGTGGGACTGTATCTGAGTCTTGATCAAACAAATGACAATTGACTCTTGCACAATTGGAGGGTTAGGGCACCAACTCCACACACTGTCATAATCCATATATATCGACTTCTGAACCCCCAAAACTTAACAACTAATAGCCTACTGTTGACCAGAAGCCTTGCTAATAACATGAACAGCCTATTAACACATATTTTGTATGTTATGTGTATTATATACTATATTCTTATCGTAAAGTAAGCTAGAGAAAGAAAATGTTATTAAGAAAATCATAAGGAAGAGAAAATACATTTACAGTATACATTTTTTTAAAATCCACACAAAATTCAAACCAATGTTGATTAAGAGTCAACTGTATTTTTAAACATTTTTTTATGAAACAACTGGAAATTCAAACACTGGATATTTTATTATATGTGGAATAGGTTTGTTAGTAGTTCATATTACAGTCATATTTTTGAATGAAATCTTTATTTTGTAGAGATACAATCTAACATATGTAGAGATGAAATGGTTAAAGGCAAACAGCACCTGATGTCAGACCTTTATCCTTGAGTTTTGGCTGAGAAAGAATTCAGAGCCAAGACTCTAATACAAGCAAATGTTCATTTAGAATGTCATAAAGGTAGAAGTAAGCCACGGAAAAAGTGAGCCAGATGAGCTGTGTGGCTCAGGAATAAGTTACAGAGGCATTAGAAGAGCCCTTGGAGCTTAGGAGAAAGAAAGCGAAGGTATGCACCTTGAGGGGAGAAGGGGGGAGGAAAGGCTCGTGTGTGTGTGGGGGGGGGGAGAGAGAGAGAGGATATGGGTCCTTTGTCTTGAAGATTTTTAAAGATTTTTATCTGGGGGGGTCTAAGGGAAGGATCTCAATAGAATATTCATCAGCTTTCTAGGAGGTCTCTAGTGATTGGCTGGCACCAGGGCAGGAGGTCATTAGTCATCGAAGCTGGTCCTGATGTCAGCCTTGGCATTGCCCCCACCTGGCTTTGCTGCTTTTCTGGGCCTGGAGCTGAAACACAACTGAGGCCTTGACGTTATCTCTAGGGCTTAATGCTTAAGGGGGTGGTCGTGCAAGAGCTTGTATGGGAGTCGTATGGGGCTGCTCTCCAGCTCCTTTGTTCCTCCTCTAAGGGTGTCTACTACATGACTAGTGGCATGCCAGGGGAGGAAAGGTCAAGGAAGGGTCCAAACTGCATGACCAATGATCTGAAAGGTCAGGGGGTCTAAACTGCATAACCAGCAATATGCTAGGGGAAGAAAGGTCACTTGGTGGTGAGGGTCCATCTTGCAACTGTCCGTTGCTAGGTACCAGGGATTCTCCCCTGGGTGGCCTTCTGTACCTGGCCTATCCTTCCCACTCTGCCTATGTCTGTTTAACTGCCCACTATATCAAAATGATATAACATCTTGAATTTGTTTCAAAAATAATACTGGAAGGGGAAGTTGGAGATGTCGGCTAAACAAAGCACGAGTAAATAAGTATTGAAAATGCTATAGCTTTGTTATAATTCTCGAAATCAACCAGGTTAAGTTCTCTTACTTTGTTCTTCAGGAGAGTCTCAGGTATTCATGGCCCTTTGTTCTGTTTATATATTTAAATCCACTTGTCAAGTTCTGTTAAAAAAAAAAAAAAAACTCAGATGATGAATATATTGGAGTTCATTATCCTGTTTGACTTTCTTTTTATTTTCTAGAATTATAAAAAATTAATTTTAAAAATCCAAAGGAGAAAAACATAATCCCCTACATTTTGAACACATAGCATTACTTTTGCTGCTTTATTTGCCACCCCAAAATCTCCCCAGTTACTTTCGTTCCGTCTCCTATTCTCACCGAACCCACAGACCACCTTTGGGGTCAAAGTTCTCTCTGGAAAGTCTACTCACAGGAACCGACGGCACCACTCAGAGGTCCTAGAACATCATCATCCAGGTAAGAGAACAACCCCGGAATCTGAATAGGTTCCCCTGTGCACTGGTGGCCCGAGGGGCACTCGAGCTCTGCGGTGAGGAAAGAGGGTGCTTATCATGAGTCTCATGGCAGCCTCTGTCCTTCAGTCAGTTCTAGGAGCAGGGAGGTCCATCCTCTCTCTCAGTGATGGTTTTGACATTTCAGTTCCTTTCAACCTCCAAGCAAATTGGATCTGAACATAGATGAGTGGGAAGAGAAGTGATGACAAGTCAAGGCTGAATTTAACGCGGAGCTGTTTCTTCCCCAGTGCAGGAGTCTTATTAAAGAAACAGCAGGATGCTGACAGGAAACTGTTTGTACGTAGAAATAACACTTATTATAACAAGTCAGAACAGCAGGCAGATAGGTTTGTTTGTTTGTTAATTATATCTGGTTTTATTTTCTAATGAGTGCCTGAAGAAGGGATCAAGACATACACAGAATGCATATGTAATTTGTCCACATTTGAGAAATATAATCTATAGCTCTTTTCCATGTGTGATATTCCCAGAGAGAATAAAGCATATTGCCTTTAGCGTAAAGTGTTAACCTTAACTTCAACGGAATGCCTACACAGCCATGAATCAGAAAAAATATGCAACTTTAGAATGAGGACTCAAATGAGAAAGGGGAAAAAAAACCTCTTTGAAGAGCACGGTTGGCAGCAAATTAACTGCAACAGTGTTTTTAAATTGTCCTGGGGTTAATTAAGTCTTCTGTTTTTTGGTCAGGCATGAATAATTACTAAAAGGAGGCAACATAGTTCATATCTTGGCATTTTTTATCCAGAACTGGGATTTCACACTATGCATTCGTGCTCTACGTTTTTGTTTTTATTTTTAAAATAAGGGTACTTTTATAGTGTAACTATAAATACCTGCAAAACCAACTGAGGATACCTCAGAAATCAGGTCTATGCAGACAGAGCAGTCTGAGTCATTTAGAGCAGAACAAAAACACATGCAATGGATACAATGTAGTAAGTGAGGAGGGAAAGATTTGCTAACCAGATCATCCATAGCATCCTCTCAGTTCCCAGAAGAATTGCCCTCCATCCTTTTCCCTTGGCATTTCCCTCCTCCTAGACCATCTTCAAAATTCTGCTTTAAACTAGTACCTCCTTCAGGAAGCCCTCCCTGGTTAACTAACCTGATCCTTTCATTCAGCTCCTCATTGGCCCAAGAAGTCTGTATTTTGCATTTGGTCCCCAGTAGCTTGTTTTATATCATATTAAAGTGTTCCTGTGCCTTTATGTCTTTATTTTATCTACACCCTTATAGAGAAGTTCTTTAAAGACCCCACTGTGTCTCCCATTTGCTGGGTACTTTCCTAAGGTGCTTTCTGTCGGCGAAGAGGACTCTCAGGAATGTTGTCTATGGGCTGGGTAGAGCCAGCATCAAACTGAGTGTTTTGGCCTCAGCTTTAAGTTCCTTCTAAAAGTTTTCAGGGGGGGGGGGGATAAGATAATATAAATAATTTTAATTCAATTTTTATTGATTGATTGATTAATTGATTGTTAATTCTCAACCTGAAGATATTTTGCCATTGATTTTTTTTTTCTTTTTAGATAGAGTAGGAGGGAGGGAGGGAGGGAGGGAGGGAGGGAGGGAGGGAGGGAGGGAGGGAGGGAGGGAATGGGAAAGAGAGAGAACATCAATGTGAGAGAGACACATTGATTGGTTGCCTCCCGCATGACCCCGACTGGGGCTGGGGATCGAACCTACAACCAAGGTATGTTCCCTTGACTGTGCTCTTGACCTAATTGGGCCCTCAACTATTTGGTCTTCAGGCTGACACTCTAACCACTAAGCCAAACCAGCCAGGGCTAATTAGATTTTTTTAATCTGCTTTTGAATCTGCTATGTAGGGATAGTGTGAAATTCTCCCCCTACCACCCCCCCCTTTAAAAATAAAAATAAAAAACTGGCTATTTTTGTTTTCATTGAATCAAGGGTTTCTTCAGGCTTGCTTGAATTTTACTAATCAACTGGAAAACCAGCCTGTGGGCTAATGCAAGGCTGAGTCAGCAGATGCCAGCTCAGGGCAACGGCACCTCCTTCTCCCAGGGACTGGCTGGATGGAGTCAGAAGTTAATATAATGTCCAGCTTGGGGGAGTTGGGCATAATAAAGGGGCTTGAATTCCTCCAGCCACTGATTGTTGAATCCCTCTAGGGCAGTGGTTCTCAACCTTCCTAACGCCGCGACCCTTGAATACAGTTCCTCATGTTGTGGTGACCCCCAACCATAAAATTATTTTCGTTGCTACTTCATAACTGTAATTTTGCTACTGTTATGTCTTAGGCGACCCCTGTGAAAGGGTCGTTTACCCCCAAAGGGGTCGCGACCCACAGGTTGAGAACTACTGCTCCAGGGAGAAAGAAGGAAATAAAATTCTTTATCAGATTCTCAAGTCCGTGGCATTCTGATAAACAACAGACATGGTTAATTCAAGACAGGATGAATAAGGTAGAGCTAGCAGTTGAGGAGATTGAGAATTGATTTCTCAAGGACTGAAGTAATGATATTTTCTATTTGAAAAATTCTCAGAATGGAATTTCTTACTCTCTCTTTATTGGCATCCAGAGTAATCAGAAGCCTTTCCTGTGGTTGCTTTAGCGAAGATGGTTAGACTTGCATTTAGTAATTAGCATATGCTGGGATTTGGGCAGAGGGGAGAAACTTGATGTGAAGGAAAACATCCTTTCTGCTACTGAGAGTCAAGGAGAGAAATGCAACCTGCAGAATGTCCCTAAGTAGTTTCTTTCCACCCGCACTCACAAATCTCAGTTTTCAAGAAAACCAGTGGACCTCCAAAGAGGATACACAGATGGCCAATAGACATATGAAAAGATGTTCAATGTCACTAATCACTAGAGAAATGCAAATTAAAACCACAATGAAATATTACCTCACTCCTGTCAGAATGAGTAACATTAAAAATCACCAAAGAAGTGTTGGCAAGGATTCGAAGAAAAGGGAACCCTCATGCACTATTGGGAGGAATGCAGACTGGTGCAGCCACTGTGGAAGATAATGCAGAGCGTCCTCCAAAATTTTTACATGGTACCGCCTTATGACCCAGGGATTCCACTTACGGATATATATTTGAAGAAACTCAAAACACTAATTCGAAAGAATATATGCACCCCTATGTTCATTGCAGGGTTATTTACAATAGCCAAGCTATAGAAGCAACCTAAGTGCCCATCAATAGATGAATGGATAAAAAAGTTGTGGTACAAGCCCTGGCCGGTTTGGCTCAGCGGTTAGAGCGTCGGCCTGCAGTTCAGAGACACTCGAGTTCGGTTCCCACTAAGGGCACGTACCTTGGTTGCAGTTTGTCCCCGGCCCTGGTCAGTCGTGTGGGTGGCAGCCATTTGATGTATCCCTTTCACATCGATGTCTCTCTCTCTCTCTCTCTCTCTCTTTCTCTCTCTATCTCTCTCTCCCTCCCTCCCTCCCTCCTTCCCACTCTATCTGAACAAAAAAATGAAAAAATGTCCTCTGGTGAGAATTAAAAAAAAAAAATTTGTGGTACATATATACAATGGAATATTAGTTGGCCATAAAAAATAATAAAGTCTTACCATTTGCAACAGCATGAGCAGACCAAAAGGGTATGTATTATGTTAAGTGAAATAAGTCAGTCAGAGAAAGACAGATAACGTATGATTTCACTTATATGTGAAATCTAAACAATACAAACAAAACAAAACAGAAACAGACTCATACAGAGAAAAGACTGATGGTTACCAGAGGGAAGGAGGCGTGGGGAGCTGGGTGAAAAACGTGAAGGGATTAAGAAGTACAAATTGGTAGTTACAAAATAGTCATGGGGATGTAAAGTACAGCACAGGAAATACAGTCAATAATATTGTAATAACTGTGTATGGTGCCAGGTGGGTACTGGAAATACCTGAAAGATACTTTGTAAAGCATATGGTTGTTTGACCACTATGCTATACACCTGAAACTAATACAAAATAGTATTTCATGCAAACTGTAATTTAAAAAAAGAAACAGACATGGATTGGAAGAATTAACATCATTAAAATGTCCATATTACCCAAAGCAATCTATAGATTCAATGCAATCCCCATCAAAATACCAACGACATACTTCACAGAATTAGAACAAATACCTCAAAAGTTCATATGGAACCAAAAAAGACCTCGAATAGCCACAGCAATCTTGAAAAAGAAGAACAAAGTTGGAGGGATCACAATACCAGATTTCAGGTTATACTACAAAGCCACTGTAATCAAAACAGCCTGGTACTGGCACAAGAACAGGCACTAGACTAGTGGAACAGAACAGAGAACCCAGAAATGGACCCAAGACAATATGCTCAATTAATATTTGAAAAGGTGGCAAGAGCATACAATGGAGTAAAGACAGCCTCTTTAATAAATGGTGTTGAGAAAATTGGACAGCTATGTGCAAAAAAATAAAACTAGACCATCAACTTACACCATACACAAGAATAAACTCAAAATGGATAAAAGACTTAAATGTGACTCATGAATCCATAAAAATCCTAGAAGAAAATGTAGGCAATAAAATTTCAGACATCACACACAGCAGAATTTTCACTGATACATCACCTAAGGCAGCAGAAACAAAGAAAAAAATGAACACATGGGACTACATCAAACTAAAAAGCTTCTGCACAGCAAAAGATGCAATCATCAAAATGGAAAGGCAACCCACTGTAAGGGAGAGCATCATTGCCAATGATACATCAGATAAGGGGTTAATTTCCAATATATATAGAGTGCTCATACAACTCAACAAAAGGAAGACAAAGAACCCAATTAAAAAGTGGGTAGAGGAACTAAATAGACACTTCTCCAAACAGGACATACAAATGGCTAAGAGACATATGAAGAAATGCTCAACATCACTAATCATCAGAGAAATGCACATTAAAACAACTATGAGGTATCACTTCACACCTGTCAGAATGGCAGCCATCAACAAATCATCAAACAACAAGTGTTGGCGAGGGTGTGGAGAAAAGGGGACTCTAGTACACTGCTGGTGGGAATGCAGACTGGTGCAGCCACTATGGAAAACAATATGGTGCTACCTCAAAAAATTAAAAATTGAAGTGCCATTTGACCCAGTGATCCCACTTATAGAAGTGGGAAACACCAGTCAGAAAGAATATATGTACCCCCATGTTCGTAGCAGCACTATTTACAATAGCTAAGATCTGAAAACAGCCCAAATGTCCATCAGTAGACGAATGGATAAAAAAGCTATGGTACATATACACAATGGAGTACTATGCAGCTGTAAGAAAGAAAGATCTCTTATCCTTTGAGATGACATGGAGGGACCTGGAAAGTATTATCCTAAGCAAAACAAGCCAAACAGAAAAAGACAGGTATCATATGATCTCACTTATTTGTGGACTATAATGAACATAACAGTCTGAGGAATGGGGTAGTCCCAGAGATGTGGAGGTGGGGTACAGACTGGCAATCCCCAAAAGAGGGGGTGGTGGGGGAGAGATAAACCACAGAATTTAAATGCATGTATGTATGAACAATGGGCATGGACAACAAAGCTGGGGACAGGACGGGGAGGGAGAGGGAGGGGGGAATCAGTGGGGGGAAATGGAGAAACATCTGTAACAAAAATAAATTAACTAATTTAAATAAATAAATAAAAAGAAAAAAAGGAACAGAAAACCAGTGGAAAAGGTCATGCTGCCAATGAGGAGAAGCTGTATGCAAATAAGCTCAGGTGTGGTTTTAGGAAAGAAATCAGGCAAAGGGGTGAAACACCCAAAGAAAGTGGTAAGAGCAGAATATCGGGTTCACAGCACCAATTATGTATCCCATCTGCTTCCCCATGGTGACGCTGGGGAGTGGGAGAAGCCCAAGGACAGGAACCCAAGCAGAGAGAGCGGTTCCCAAAGGCCCAGTGACCAGGTTCTCGCTGCTTGTCCAGCACCCATCGGCTGTGGCTGACAGCATCTTGCTGTACCTTTCCAGACACTGGCTCCGCATCTGCAGAGTCAGCAGGACAGGCTTCACGGGCGAGCACTTGGTTCAGTGCTCTGCTCTCATCATCTTGAAATTCTTAATAGCAAGGGGCTCCCTGTTTTCATTTTGCGCTGGGCTCCACAAATTATAAAGCCGGTTGTGAAAATAAAGGTTAGGTATTAAGTGGTTCTGGTTCAATACATTGATTCATTTGTTTTATTTTGTTTTAAACTGTCTGTAAAATTATCCTATAAAATAGGGATGATGAGTGGATGAAAACTAAAGAAAGAACACACTTTAAAAGTAAACATGATCCATTGGCTACTCCAATCAACTGATAAGATTAGGTTAACTCCTCCATATAGGTTAGTTGTCATAGTAATAAGATGCTGAGTTACATACTAAATACTAGAATGTATATTGAAACTATTTGGGTCTTCTGACTGTTTCTTTGCCAGTGGATGCTCATTCTAAACTATAATTCTTCTTGAACAATACAACACAGAAAATGTATGGTTGTTTTAGTTTCTGGTTATCTTAACTATGTCAAGATCACAGTAATATTCCCAATAAAAAGCAAAGATTTATTAAAAACTGAAAATGAGTAGAGGTCTTTGCTAGACTCTGGAATTTCAGATTTAGGGGTAGGATCAAGGTCAGGATTCGGGTTAAGGCACAGTACGTCACCTGGAAATATTAAGCACAGAAACTTGGACTCTGTGTGTATAGAAATAGTATGCATATGCATGTACATACACACACAGCAGCAAACGAAGGAAGTCCTGGTTAAGGACCAACGAGCCTCCGAGTACAGGATGTTGCAGTTCAGAGAACAGGACTCTCAGGAACCAGGAAGCCAGTTAGGCCATTGTGATCCCCTTGGGGGCTTGGAATGGGCCCCGTCGCAGCACCTGCAGTTGGTTCCTGTAAGTTTGGGAGCTGACATTAAGTCAATGTGTGGTAAAGAGCCATTTCCTGGAAGGTCCTGCAGATACAGAGTTGAACAAGCTGAGGATCTGGCCTCCACACAGCTCCAACCCAAGGGAGTGAAGAGCACGGATGTGTGACTGAAACCTCACCAGTGAGCCACCAGCCAGCCCTGTCCTCTGCCAGCTGAGGGACAGAAGGGCTCTCAGAGACGAGTCAATAGATTTCTCTTTGAGTTATTGACTGATACAGTTGAAAAATGGGAAAAGTATCAATCAGGGGAGTTAAAAGAAGCAGTCTTCCATCAGGAGTCAGAAAACTGTGAAGTGAGAACGTGGCTGAGGGTAGAGGCTACTTTTTCTTATCAGCCAGATGCCTGGCCGTTCCAAGATGGTCCCTATTCTATGTCCTCAGGGTGGCAGTTACAGAATATAATGTTAAGCTACTTTTCTAACAGTAAAGAAATATCACAGTATAATTTTTGCTTGCTTTAAACAATGCTGATTTTTAAAATCCAAACAGCTAAATCAATGACAATTTCTTGACTTTATAAAACATCTCACCACCAGATGGCCTTAAATAGTAAACTCCCACTGTAGTACATTTTAGTAGAATTGGACTTAAACAAGAGGAATTAATCTGCAACACTGAAACGGCACAACCGCTACATGAAGTAAGTAGCCTTGTAGTTGATCCAAAGTCATAAATAAAAGAAGCAGCAGCCATTCTTCACCCACAGTCTTCAACTGGGGAATCCAGAAGAGCACTCTACACAGCCATCTGCCTGTCAGGGGCTATGTTATTAGACTGCGTCTCTCCAGTTTCCTCTCTGTTGACAGGAAGCTGATCTCCTGAAGTAGAAAAAATAACACAGTACATACCCATGGGATCATTTCTTCAGCCCCATTAAATATTAGCCAGGGCCAGTTTGTCTACACATACCTACTTCGACTGCAGTGAAAAGTCGGAAATAACAGATTGGCATGCAGTGATTTCCAGGAAAGTTCGGAATGAGTATTTAGATGATGATTTGTGAGCATTTAGAAATTAGGAAGTTATCACTCAGGGTCAGCCTAGGTTCACACACACACAAAAAAGATAAATGGCATTTTTTTTTTTAGTTACTATACCAGTAAAGTTGAAAAACTCCATAGATGAAACTTACTTGAATTCTGGCAATGCATTTGATTATGTACGTCATGAAATTGTCATAGACAAGGTTGGGGCGGGGGAGTGAATTCAATGAAAATGTAGTTATATGGATTTGTATTTTCTACACAAAATGGTTGATGAATAGACTTGTGTGAACCTGGAGGGAGGGCCCTAATAGTATATCACAGGGCTCTCTCCTGCTCAGCATTTTATCCCTGTCTAGAATAAAGTTTTAGAAAGCCCGTTATCAAAATCACATAGTATACAACTCAGGAAGGCCAACATATAAGATGGCAGAATCTAGATTTAAAAGTTTCAGTAGGATGAAAGAATCCAAACAAACAAAGTATAGTTTATAAGAGATAAATATAAAATTTTACATCTAATGCCCTGACTGGTTTGGCCCAGCGGTTGGAGCATTGTCCTGAGGACCAGAGAGTCCTGAGTTCGGTTCCCGCTAGGGGCACATACGAAAAAAAGAAAGAAAAAAAAATTTTAAATCTAGGATTTTATATAAGAAAAAATCTGGCTTAATAGAAGGTCATGTGACAGGCAACTAGGTGTTTTGGTTGGCCACAGGTTTTATTGTAATAAAACGTGGATTTTAAAAACAACAACAAGCCCTGGCCAGTTTGGCTCAGCAGCTAAAGGAAAGCATCGGCTGGCAGACCAAGGAGTAGCAGGTTCGATTCTGGTCAAGGGCACGTACCTCAGCTGTGGTTTGTCCCTGGCCCTGGTCGTGTGGAAGGCAACCAATCGATGTGTTCCTCTCACATGGATGTTTCTCTCTCTCTCCATCTCTCTCCCTCCCTCCTACTCTATCTGAAGATAAATGGAAGAATATCCTTGGGTGAGGATTTTAAAAACTAAATAAATAAAAACAACAACAAAAAGCTAATATATTCTTTTTTTTTTTTTGGTACGTGCCCCTAGTGGGAACCGAACCGGGGTTCTCTGGTCTGCAGGCCGATGCTCCAACCACTGAGCCAAACCGGCCAGGGCAGATCCTTGATAGTTAACATTTATCTTCTCCTTGGTTATCAGGGGTTTGTCTTTTCTTTATATCCTTCTGAATTTTCCAATTTTTCTACAATGAGCACATGGTATTTTTATGAATAGGAAAAAACTACTCTTAGTATTTGAAAATATTTGAATGACTGTCGATGGGAGTTGGGGCAGGCTATTCTGTATAGTTTTAGAGGCTGGAACTAGGGAAAAATAGCTTGAAGTTGCAGAAGACCAGTCTAGGCTAAATATCCAGCTCACAGAGGAGTCAGTGCCTATCCCTGGAAGTGTCCAGCTAAAGCCTAGCTAACTGCAGAGGTGGCGTAGCATAGCACAGTGGTTAAAGCTCTTGCTCTGCCAAACTTCCTGGGTTCGGATCGTGACTGTGCCACTTACTACTCATATGACCCTAAAAGCATTTCACCTATGTCTCCATCTATGAAAGGTATATGATGGTCACTGTATTAACCCATGGGTTGGGAAGGATTAAATGGGTTAATCCGTATAAATGGTCTTAAGACAATAATTGACCTATGCTCAATAAACATTAGCTATTACTATCTGTCAGGAGTGGTATGGAAAGGATTTCTGCTTTGCTTGAGAAACTGAACTAAATGATTATTCAAGTTTCCCTCCAATTCAATGATCTTGGGGTTCTAGGTGGGAGATCACCCTTCCTCGGGTGGTACTCTCTTATCACCTAAGCCGAAGTCCTGAACAGCATCCTCACCTGTAATTAAATATGGTTTGGTGATGTGAGACCTAGCATAAGTGACTCCATTTAGGGCCTTTTTCTTGTGTGTGTGTGTGTGTGTGTGTGTGTGTGTGTGTGTGTGTGTGTGTTACACTGACAAGAGGAATCCAATTGAAAAGTAGAGATTAAAAATGAAAGCATACAAAACAGTAAAGAGAGGAGGGACTGAAAGTCTAGGTGGCAGGGAAACTGCCTGGTTCTAAGGTTTCAAAAGCGGCAGGAACTCTGTTGACATTATGACAAGGCCGGTGGGGAGTGAAGCAGTTGGCGGGGTTCAAGATCCATGTTGTTCCCTGGTTTAGGAATCCAAGCAAAATACTTGTGAGGTATAGAAGAAATTCTAGCTCAGGTATTTCAGAGAAAGAGAAGTAGCAGCAGCCCTTATGGGTGAAAGTTCTTGGGGATCATTTCTGAATTGAAATCCAGACCAATCATTTACCAAAGAATTATATCAGGTCTGGTTTCTCATCCAAGTCACAAATTTATTTCCTACAACCACAGCACTTTGCAAATGAGCAAACTGAGCTGCGTCCCTGTCTATAGCTTATCTCAACGAGAATGGAACAATTTGGAGTTTGCACGGGTCCACCTTCCCAGTGTTTTATAAGGTGTGGAATACCTACATGGCATTCTGCCATCGTCTGAAACACCATCTCCAGACACCCATCCTCAGGCCTTCTGAAGTCACAGCAGGAAAGGAAATCCACTTTGTCTTGAACATCATGGGTGGCCATGAGTTGCTTTTGCAAACATTATATCATTTGATTCTCATAGTACCCTATGCTATCTGGATCTGAACTTCTACCCAAGACGAGAGAAATCTGCTTTGGTGCTATGCTGAGAGCTCCAGGCTGGTCTTTTTACCTCCCTCGCGGTCTTCATGTATGGCCCCAGGCTGACCTGGCCCCGGCCCAGCACGAGGGAGGTGTTTGAGTTCATGGCAGCAGTTCTTCCTGAGCATTTCCTACTTCTCCTGGCCAGCCTGACTGCTGGAAAAGCTTTGCATTTTTACCTCCTCAACTTCCCCTTTCTTCCAAGTTCTGTTTCAGGCAAATATTTGTGGTCATTGCCCAATAAAACCAAAGTGCACACATATTCATGTGCTTAAAAAAAAAACACTAAAAAACAAGAGGCAGGATTTTCTGAGTACTTACCAGGGACCTGATCCGTGGAGGAAGGAAGGAATCAATAAATTGAACACAATACTTTCACATTAACATTTTTCCCTACTTGATCCTGCTGAGAAAAGAGCCCATAACTTGAAATTATTCCAGTGAAAAAGACAATGCTACATGTATATTAAAAAGGAAAAGCATTCAAGGGCCCTTTTAAGCCAACAACACCAACCCAACCCCCACTGCCAAAGCCCTTCTCATCTCTCAATTGACAGAACCAGAGCAAAACACTGAGCAGGGCTTCTAGGAGGAGGTGAGGTTTCCAAGAAATTGGAGGTAAATTTCTTTTCCTCTCCATTTTTTCAACTGTATATTCAGTCTGTCCTTGCCACTAGGGACCTTTACGATCAACAGCCCTTGTTATTTGTCACCCTACTAAAATGGCCACACCGATGAGACTATTTCATTATTCAGCTTTTACTTTACATTAGAGACCAAGGCTAAGATCTGAATTTCCATAAACTTCTCTTGGTATCTTATTTTTCTCAGTTTCATAATCAGATGATATAAAAAGCATAAGTAGGATGCTGAAAACTGATTACCAGTCTCAGAAAAGTAATCCCCAAACAGTTTGTTCCTAAGAAACAGCAGCTCCAATCCCAAAGCATCTACTACTTCACAGAGCAAATAAACATGATGTGTCCCTAACCCCAGGGTGCCCTGAGGACTGCTGAAGTGGATCAGCGATTCAGAAGGCTGCTCCACTCCTATCTGAGGGAAATTCCCACTTCCTTCCTCTCCAACCTTTACTCCCACCCCACCCTCTGTCCTCCCCAACTCCCCACTCTCCCTCCAGGTAAAACTGGGGGAGGCTTTCTTCCTACAAGTGTGCACTGGCCTGTCCCCAATTGAGTTCAGTGATGAATCAGTCAACAAAAATTTACTGAGTACCAGCTATGTGTAAGACTAGGTTAAGCCCCTTTCATTATCTGTCATCTGCATAGCTCATTAAGAATGAGGAACAGGAATTTCAAAAATGGTGGTGGAGTGAATAGAAGCTGCACAGACCATCTCCAGGACCAAGCTGGATTTACAACGAAAATAGGGGCAGGTCCTCGGAAAGAAGCAACAGAGGGGCAGCTTGTGAGGACCATATAACCAGGGACACTGGCTCGATCCTGGTAGGATTGTGGAGGCGTGGGGGCTGGAAGCCCACGGACAACGGCGGCCTTGGCTGTGAGCAGTGCCCTCGGGTTACACTCCCAGGCAGCTCCACAGCGCAGAACCAGGACAGACCCTAAAATAGCCACAGCCATTCACCTTGGGCTCCTGCAGAGAGAGGGCGGACTGGACTGAAACTGTGTGGGGACACTCGGGATTTGGAGGTCACTCAGAGCTTTTTCTGAGTTGCAGCCATGCAGGACAGTGGCTATCTTACTCCTTCCCAGGGCTCTGGGAAGAGGCAGCAGCCCCTCCCTCAGAGATTCAATCCCACCCAGGTGGGCCATTGCAATGCAAATGAGGCTCATTAACAACCAGCATCTGCCCCGCCCTTGGGAAATCCCTACACTGAGCACTTGAGGGAGTTTTTCATTCAACTGACAACCCAAGCAAGGCTCTTCAAGTAACGGAGACTAATAGCCTCCAGGCAAAAAGCTAGGGGGTAACTGAACCATTCCTGGGCTTGCAACTCTGCCCAGGAAAGTAAGATTTGACAGTGGTGTTTAACTTGGGCCCTCCCATGCTCATCCTAACCCAGGAGAGGGAGCCACATATAGCAGAATTTTAACACCCACAGGGAAAATTTGGCAGGCTCCAAAGCCCACTGTGATAGCCAAAATGGTGAAACAAAAAAAACAAATGCCAAATTAAAGAACAAGAGACCTCTGCCAAAGATGAGATAAATGAGGAGCAGTTAAGCAAGTTAACAGAGCTAAAATTCAGAGCCATGATCTTGAGGAAGCTCAACAGCATGAGTAAGGACATCAACACATGAGTAAAGACATAGAAATGTTGAAAATCAACCAATTGGAAATTTAAAACCACCAAGAAGAAATGAAGAATGACATATCAGAAATAAAGAACACATTGGAAGGTCTAAACAGCAGAGTAGAAGAAGCTGAGAACCAGATGAGTGAATTAGAAGACAGGGTAGAAAAAAATCAACCAATTAGAAAACCAAAAGGAAAAAAACAATTAAAAAACAGAAAGACAGCTTAAGAGAACTGTACAACTGGAAACGTAATAATATTTGCATCATAGGAGTCCCCAAAGAAGAAGAAAGTGAGCAAGGATTAGAGAATATATTTGAAGAAATAGTGACAGAAAACTTCCCTAATTTGGTGAAGGAAGAAGCCATTCAAATTCAAAAAGCACAGAGAGTCCCAAGTAAGAAGAACACAAACAGGCCCACACCAAGACACATAGTAATTAAAATGGCAAAAAATAAAGACAAAGAGAGAATCCTAAAAGCAGCAAGAGATAAGCAACAGGTTACCTACAAAGGAACTCCCATAAGGCTCTCAGCTGACTTCTCAACAAAAACACTACAGGCCAGAAGGGAATGGCATGATGTAATCAAGGTCATGAAAAACAAGGATCTGAATCCAAGACTACTCTATCCAGCAAGGCTATCATTCAAAATAGAAGGTCAAATGAAAAGCTTCCCAGACAAAAAAAAAAGGGGGCTAAGGGAATACATTAGCACCAAACCAGCACTGCAAGAAATGTTAAAAGGACTGCTGTAATTAGTAGAAGAAACAGGAAGTAAAATATAACCACACTAAACAAAAAATGGCAATACATAAGTACATATCAATAATCACCTTAAATGTAAATGGCTGAATGCTCCCATAAAAAGACACAGAGTAGCTCATTGGATAAGAAAGCATGACTCATCTATATGTTGTTTACAAGAGACCCACCTCACAACAAAAGACTCACATATGTTGAAAGTGAAGGGATAGAAAAAAATCTTCCAAGCAAATGGAAAGGAAAAAAAAGCTGGGGTAGCAATACTCATATCTGATAAAATAAATTTCAAAATGAAGGCCATACCTAGGGACAAAGAAGGCCACTACATATATTGAAAGGATATATCCAACAGGAAAAGATATAACCTTGATAAACATATATGTACCCAATATAGGAGCATCAAAATATATTAAAAATCTTCTGGAGGACTTCAAAGGAGAAATCAACAGCAATACAATCATAGCAGGGGACTTCAATACCTGCTGACACCATTGGATAGATCCTCTAGACAAAAAATTAGCAAGGAAACAAAGACTCTAAATGACGCACTAGACCAAATGGATTTAATAGATATCTACAGAGAACTACACCCCAAAACTACAGAATTCACAGTCTTCTCAAGTGCACCTGGGACAGTCTCAAAGATAGACCACATATTAGGACACAAACTAAATCTCTACAAGTTCAAGAAGACCGAAATCATATCAAGCATCTTCTCAGATCACAATGGCATGAAACTAGAAATTGCAACGAGAACAAGCAAAGACATTTGAACACATGGAGCCAAAATAGCATGTTATTAAATAATGAATGGATTACCAAGGAGATCAAGGAAGAAATGAAAAACTTCCTGGAAACCAATGAAAATGAACACACAACAACACAAAATCTATGGGATGCAGCGAAAGCAGTTCTGAGAGGGAAGTTCATAGCACTACAGGCCTACCTCAAGAAACAAGAAAAAATTTTAATAGACTATCTAACCTCACAACTTAAAGAATTAGAAAGCAAACAATAAGAAAACCCCAGAGCAAGTAGAAGGAAGGAAATAGTAAAGGTCAGAACAGAAATAAATGACATAGAGACCAAAAAAAAAATTCAAAGGATCAATGAAACAAAGAGCTGGTTTTTCACAAACATAATCAAGATTGATGGACCCTTAGCTAGACTCACCAAGAAACAAAGAGAAAGAACCCAAATACACAAAATCAGAAATGAAAGAGGAGAAGTAACAACTGACACCACAGAAATACAAAAGATCGTTAACAACTACTATGAACAATTATATGGCAACAAATTCGACAATCTAAGCGAAATGGACAAATTTTTAGAAACACATAGTCTCCCAAAACTGGACCGGGAAAAAATAGAAAACTTGAACAAACCAATAACAACTAAGGAAATTGAAGAGGTAATCAAGACTCTCCCAGCAAATAAAAGCCCAGGCCCAGATGGCTTCACGGGGGAGTTTTACTGAACATTCAAAAAAGAAATAACACCCATTCTCCTCAAACTCTTTCAAAAAAATTAAAGAAGAAGGAAGACTTCCTTTATGAGGCCAGCATAATTCTAATTCCAAAACCAGAAAAAGACACTACAAAGAAAAAAAACTACAGGCCAATGTCCCTGATGAACATAGACGCAAAAATCCTGAACAAAATATTAGCAAATCAGATCCAGCAATACATTAAAAAAAAATTATTCACCATGACCAAGTGGGATTCATCTCAGGGATGCAAGGCTGGTACAATATTCTCAAATCAATAAATGTGATACACCACATCAACAAAATGAAGAATAAAAACCACATGATTATATTAATAGATGCTGAAAAAGCATTCGACAAAATCCAGAATCCATTTCTGATAAAAATGCTCAGCAATGTGGGAATAGAGGGATCATTTCTCAACATAATAAAGGCCATGTATGAAAGACCTACGGCCAACATCATACTCAATGGGCAGAAACTAAAAGAATTTCCCTTAAGAACAGGAACAAGACAGGGATGCCCACTTTCGCCACTCTTATTTAACATAGTACTGGAAGTCTTAGCCATAGCAATCAGACAGGAAGAAAAAATAAAAGAGATCCAAATTGGAAAGGATGAAGTGAAACTGTCATTATTTGCAGATGACATCATATTATATATAGAAAACCCTAAAGACTCCATCAAAAATCTACTAGACTTAATAAATGAATTTGGCAAAGTAGCAGGATGCAAATTTAATGTCAAGAAATCAACGGCATTCTCCTGCACCAATAATGAACTCACAGAAAGAGAAACTAAAAAAACAATCCCATTTACTATCGTGGCAAAAAAAATAAGATACCTAGGAATAAATTTAACCAAAGAAGTAAAAGACCTATTTGCAGAAAACTACAGGTCATTGAAAAAAGAAATAGAGGAAGATATAAAAAAAGTGGAAGCACATACCTTGTTCATGGATTGGAAGAATTAACATCATTAAAATGTCCATATTACCCAAAGCAATCTATAGATTCAATGCAATCCCCATCAAAATACCAATGACATATTTCACAGAACTAGAACAAATACTTCAAAAGTTCATATGGAACCAAAAAAGACCCTGAATAGCCACAGCAATCTTGAAAAGAAGGACAGAGTAGGTGGGATCACAATACCGGATATCAGATTATACTACAAAGCTACTGTAATCAAAACAGCCTGGTACTGGCACAAGAACAGACATACAGACCAGTGGAACAGAACAGAGAACCCAGAAATGGACCCAAGACATTATGCTCAATTAATATTTGACAAAGAAGGCAAAAGCATACAATGGAGTAAAGACAGCTGCTTTAATAAATGGTGTTGGGCCCTGGCTGGTTTGGCCCAGTGGTTAGAGTGTTGGCCTGCAGTCCAGAGAGACCCGGGTTTAGTTCCTGCTAAGGGCGCATACCTCGGTTGCAGTTTGTCCCCGGCCCTGGTTGGTCATGCTAGTGGCAGTCACTCGATGTGTCCCTTTAACGTCGATGTTTCTCTTTCTCTCCCTCTTCCTCTCTCCCTCCCACTCTATCTGAACAAAAAAATGTCCTGTGGGGGGATTTAATAAATACATAAATAAATACATACATACATAAATACATAAATAAATGGTGTTGGGAAAATTGGACAGCTACATGGAAAAAAATGAAATTAGACCATCAACTTACACCATACACAAGAATAAACTCAAAATGGATAAAAGACTTACATGTGACTTGTGAATCCATAAAAATCCTAGAAGAAAATGTAGGCAACAAAATTTCGGACATCATATGCAGCAGAATTTTCACTAATACATCACCTAAGGCAACAGAAACAAAGAAAAAAATGAACACATGGGACTACATCAAACTAAAAAGCTTCTGCACAGCAAAAGATACAACCATCAAAATGGAAAGGCAACCCACTGTAAGGGAGAGCATCATTGCCAATGATACATCAGATAAGGGGTTAATTTCCAAAATATATAGAGTACTCATACAACTCAACAAAAGGAAGACAAAGAACCCAATTAAAAAATGGGCAGAGGAGCTGAATAGACACCTCTCCAAACAGGACATAAAAATGGCCAAGAGACATATGAAGAAATGCTTTAACATCACTAATCATCAGAGAGATGCAAATTAAAACAACAATGAGGTGTCACCTCACACCTGTCAGAATGACCGCCATCAACAAATCATAAAACAACAAGTGTTGGCGAGGGTGTAGAGAAAAGGGGACTCTAGTGCACTGCTGGTGGGAATGCAGACTGGTACAGCCACTATGGAAAACAATATGGTGTTACCTCAAAAAATTAAAAATTGAAGTGCCATTTGACCCAGTGATCCCACTTCTAGGAATATACCCTAAGAAGCCTGAAACACCAATCAGAAAGAATATATATACCCCCATGTTCATAGCAGCACTATTTACAATAGCTAAGATCTGGAAACAGCCCAAGTGTCCATCAGTAGACGAATGGATAAAAAAGCGGTGGTACATGTACACAATGGAGCACTATGCAGCTGTAAGAAAGAAAGATCTCTTAACCTTTGAAACAACATGGCGGGACCTGGAAAGTATTATCCTAAGCAAAACAAGCCAAGGAGAGAAAGACAAAGACCACATGATCTCACTTATTTGTGGAATATAATGAACATAACAGTCTGAGGAAAGGGTAGACCTAGATACGTGGAAGCAGGGTTCAGACTGACAATCCTTGGAAGAGGGGGTGGAGGCGGGGAGGGAGGAGATGAACCACAGAACTTATGTGCATGTATGCATAACCAATGTACATAGACAACAAAACCAGGGACAGGGTGAGGGGGATGGGGAGGAGGGTGTCAGTGGGGTAAAAAAAAGAGAAACATCTGTAACAAAAATTAAATTAAATTAAAAAATGTTAAAAAAAAAAAAAAAAAAAGAGAGAGAGAGAATGAGGAACACTGGGGAGCATTTGAGACCTTGCTCCCCAGAATATGTGATCAGTTTGACTCAAATAAACTCTTCCTTCCAATGACAAAAAAAAAAAATGAGGAGCTTAGGATTTTGAAAACATGTACTGTAGAAATGCAGAATAATAATGATAACTAATAATAACCCATCAGCCTAAGAAGATAGCAGACTTTACTCAGATGGATAAAATTACCTGAGGAGTACAATGAATCTACTGAATGAAGTGAGTCAGCACCCACACACTTGTGCTATTTGTAAAAGTGGTATTCTTTATTCAGCTTTTAAGTCATACCTGGCATTCAAAATTTATCTGTTTCTCAAACACAAGGACCTTGAATGCTTTTCCTTTTTAATATACATGTAGCATTGTCTTTTTCACTGGAATAATTTCAAGTTATGGGTTCTTTTCTCAGCAAGATCAAGTAGGGGAAAAATGTTAATGTGAATGTATTGTGTTCAATTTATTGATTCCTTCCTCCCTCCACGGTGTGTTGCATCCTGCTGTGCCTGAAGCATTACGCCAGGCACTGGGATACCGGGGTTAATAAGACAGAGTGTGCCTGTGAGTAGCTCACAGTTTAGAGGGCACCCAGACAAATTGTAGCAATTTAGTGTTACAGGTGCCATGACAGAAGTTTGTAAAGTCATTATAGTAAGAGCCTAAAAAGCCATTACGGTGGGTTCCATCTGTGAAAGGTTATAAAAAACTTCACAGCAGAGATGACAAAAGGTGACTTGGCCAAAAAGGTATGACATTTCAGATTCTCATTCAAATATCACTTTTCTATACATTCTGTCACTACGTGCCTAATCTTTCTTGATACAAAAGAATTTTTATTTCCCAGCTGGTGTGGCTCAGTGGATTGAGCATTATTAGCCTTCTTCGCTTTCCAGCTGTTGCATCTGTGAATAGTGATTGGAATACGACCGTGTGGATGATTTTAGCCTTGATCTCTAATGAACATCTTTGCTCTTGGTGATCTTTTCTAATTCTTACATTGCTGCCTTTCTAAGTATCAGCCTTCTCTTGATTTCTTGGCTGCCGTCTCCATCTGAATTGATGGCTGGATAAAGGTAAGCAAATCTAACAATTTCAATGTATTTGTAGTCTATGTCAAAGTTGCATATTTCTTCTGTAGTCATGATTTTTGTCTCCTTGATGTTCAAATGCTGTCCTGCTTTGGCACTTTCTTCTTTCACTTTCATTAGAAATTGTTTCAAATCATTGCTACTTTTTGCCATTAAGGTAGATATCATGAACATATCTCAAGCTATTGATATTTCTTCCACCAATTTTCACTCCTCTTTCCTTTGAGTCAAAGTTTGTTGTTTTGTATGACATGTTCTGCATACAGATTAAGCAAACAGGGAAATAGAATGCACCCTGTCTGACACCTTTGCCTGTAGAAAACCATTCTGTCCTGACAATGGCTTCCTGTCCACAATGCAGGTTACCCATCAGGACAATCAAATGCAATCCACCCATTTCTTTCAGAGCAATCCACACTTTTCATGATCCACACAGTCAAAGGCTTTACTATGAAATATAGACTAACCTTAGTCTATAATAGTCTATGAAATATAGACTAACCTTCTTTTGAAATCCTTTGGAGTGCTCAAGTATCCAGCAAATGTTTGCAATTAGATCTTGAGTGCCTCTTTTTCTGAATCCAGCTTACAGCCAGCATTTCTTGCTACATATAAGGTAGAATGTTGCATCACCTTGAGCATCACTTTACTTGTGTGGGAAATTAGAGCAATGACTGCACTCTTGGACAATGGAACCCAGATATTTGATCAAAATTACTATTTTGGATGTTTATGTAAAATTATTTGGATGAGAGTAACATTTAAATCAGTAGACTTTGAGCAAATCAGATTATCTCTATAATGTGGGTAAGCCTTTTCCAATCAGTTGAAGGTCTTCTATATATATATATATAGTTTTTTATTAATTTATTAATTTTTTATTAATTTTATTTTTTGTTACAGATGTTTCTCCTTTTTTCCCCACTAACACCCTCCTCCCCATCCACGCCCCCCCCCATACCGGCTTTGTTGTCCATGTCCATCGGTTATGGGTACATGCATATAAGTTCTGTGGTTCATCTCTTCCCTCCCCTCCTCCCCACCCCTCTTCCAAGGGTTGTCAGTCTGAACCCTACTTCCACGTATCTGGGTCTACCCTTTTCCTCAGAGTGTTATGTTCATTATATTCCACAAATAAGTGAGATCATGAGGTATTTGTCTTTCTCTGATTGGCTTGTTTCACTTAGGATAATACTTTCCAGGTCCTGCCATGTTGTTTCAAAGGTTAAGAGATCTTTCTTTCTTACAGCTGTATAGTACTCCATTGTGTACATGTACCACCGCTTTTTTATCCATTCGTCTACTGATGGACACTTGGGCTGTTTACAGATCTTAGCTATTGTAAATCAGCTGAAGGTCTTAATAGAAGGAAGACTGAACTGCCCTGAGCAAGAGGAATTCTGCCAGCAGACTACCTTAAAAATGTAATAAAATTAAATTTCTAGGAAAATGATCATATCCTTAAATATTGTGGAAATGTTAAATTGTTATAAACATTTCTAAATTATTGCTTTCAGTTTCAATATTTATTTTGTTTGGTAATAGTTTGTGGAATACACTGAATAGCATCCATCTCATAAAGAGTGTAAATATATACATAAATACATGCATACTCCTTTTTTTTATTTACGTATATATTTACTTTTTATTTTGAACTAACTTTAAATTTACTAAAGAGTTGCAAAATTGGTACAGACCTTTCCCGTACAGAGCTTTCAAAATAGTTTAGCACAAAACTATTAATTAACTACAAAGCTTATTTACGTTTTACCAGATATATTTTAAATAGTGAAGACACAACTCTAGCATGTGCAACTTTAATAAATACTGGGCCATTGGGCACTGAACATTTTCTCCAATCTTGGAAACTGTGTAGACACCACCACCTGCACTTCTTGTTCCATGCTGATTTTCACTTGGTACTTGCATTTTACAACAACTGCGGAAAACCCCATGTCTCAAAGATAAGACATCTTTGAAAGGAATGGAGAACTGTCTAATGTTGAAACTGTGAACCATCTTGACCTACTAGTTCATTCACTTGGAGTTTAACAGATGTCAAGTATCACCATGTGCTACTCGACACTTAACATATGCTACAGCGCCCCCTAGGAGTTTGCTGTGGTGTGCTGGGCACCTAGAGCATCGTTTGGGACTCAGCTGTATTCTTTTTCTATTTGTTCTGTTCCCTCATTTTCAAAATTTTAAGCATCTACTTTAAATGTCTCGCAATTACTTCTGTTAAGCCTGAGGTTAAGCAGAATATAACATTTACTGTCATGTTGTAACTCTGACCTTTCACTGCTAAAACTCAAGAAGGTGTGTTGTATTCTTCCCTTTTCTGTTCTTTGTCTATGGTGAAGGTTATTGAAGACTGAAAGGCCCCCAATGGCCAGGCATCCCAAATAGTGTCTCCAAAGAGCATAACAAAATCTTTGGCTCTCATATATATTTAAGTGAGGATATAGTTTTTAACTCTGTTATTTCTTTTAACAATTAGATCAAGACTGGGAGCAGTACAAAAATAGGTATACTTTTGTACCTTTCCCACTAATGCTTATTTAATTCAAATGCTTTTCTTTTATTTAAACATACATACACATTCTCATTGCAAACACCCAAGAGTACCTAAGATAACATTTCCCCTCCCTTCTTATAGCATCAACATTTTCCCACAGAGCTACCCACTGTTAACCATTGGTAGTATCCTTCCAGATTTTTCTATTCATATACAAATATATATCATTTTATTTTTATAAAAGTAGTATATATGTGCCCTGGCCAGTTTGGCTCAGCAGTTAGAGCATCGGCCTGCGGTCCAGAGAGACCCAGGTTCGGTTCCCGCTAAGGGCGCGTACCTCGGTTGCAGTTTGTCCCCGGCCCAAGTGGTTGCGGGTGGCAACCACTTGATGTGTCCCTTTCACGTTGCTGTTTTGCTCTCTCGATCTTCCCCTCCCTCCCTCCCACTATATCTGAACAAAAAATGGAAAAATGTCCTAGGGTGAGGATAAAAAAAAAAATGTAGTATACATGTTAGTATGCAATATGTTTCCATGTAGTATGTTTCGGTAACTTCCTACATTATGTAAACCTACCTCTTTCTTTTTAAACCTACACAGTAATATCATTGAATAAATGTAGCAAAATTTATTAACCATTCCCCAATTTCCCACTAATTTTTAACCATTCTCAATCACATCTTACTCTAATCCTGATTTTTCTTTTTAATTGTATTATTTCCCTTACCCTAAATTCCTGTCACTAGTCAAAAGTCCATTGGATAAGGTGCGTGGCTCTGATAGGAGTACTTTGGGGCCTAAATACAACTTGAAATTAAAACCTTGATTTTCCCATCTGGGTCAATACCTTCTCTTCATTATCACTGTTGTCATCATCATCAAAATATGAACTATTTACACTGTTTGGCTGGTGTCAACAGTTGAAAAAATGGCCTCCCTCTGTCTCCTGTTGCTAGCTTTTTCCTGGCTCATCGTCTATAGGCAGAACAAAGGAGAGAGAGCGAGACTCATATATCTCTTACATCCCTTGCAAGATCGTCTCTTCCCAGCAACAACAGTCTATCTATCTATCTATCTATCTATCTATCATCTATCTGTCTCCCCCTCCCTTCCTCCTTCCTTTTAATGACAATTTCTCAGCTTATTTTATCTTTTATTTACTACCAGCTACAAGCAATTGATACAACCTGCCTCTGATATGAACCTACTGTCTTGTAACGGAGACTACATTCTCTTTCCATAGATAAATCCAAGCTTATCAGAGCACACTTCTTAAAACCTCTTTCCTAATAAACAGAATACAATTTTAGACAGAGGCACAGAGTGTTTTTGCACCCGGGGACGGTGTCTGAGGCCAGGACACAGGAGAGCAGTGCCCTCCACTGCTGTTCCCATCTCCCCAGCCTGAACTTGAACTTCCCACTTCTTTCTTGCTGGGGCTTTTCTGTAAACCAGATGTCAACAAATATATTGGATTCTTTATACTTTAATCTGTTTAACATTTGAAAGTGTTGAAAGAGTTAGGTACATTATTCATTCAGCTTTAGCTACATTCTACTTTCCGATGACCTGAGGGGATTAACAGGATACCTGTTTGGAGCAGGTATCCCAGAAGCCACCTCACCTGGCTGTGTTTGGAACCCAGCTGGCACACAGCCTTCAGTGGGAAGGCTGATGTTTGGTGTTCGGTGAAATTAAAAGGAAAAGTACAGGCCCCTGGGCCAGAACAAAGCAGCTGAATGATGGTTCCTTCTGGGAGCAGAAGTGGGAGTCTTTTCTTGCTTTGCTCCTGGGGACAAAAGTAAAGTCAAAACTTCTTTGCAACAGTGACTAATTCCTCATCAGAGGGCCTCGTGCTTTTGCAGAGCTCATTTAATGAGAGGCAAATGAAGGGTCTCTCCAAACGAGAGCGATAGAGGAAGAAACAGAGAAAAAGTACAACCGAATCCCTAGCCATTACCCGCACTGTAAAACAGGAAGACATTTTCAGAAGCCAGAAGAGGAACCGGGCCACCCCCAGATCTCCTTCAGACACGTTTTCTTCCTTCCTGACTCACTGGGTTTCTTTAGGAAAGCCTGGCGAGAAGGGATTAGGAAGCAGGCAAGTGAGCCAGTCTTTTCTGGCAACGTGGGGCATTTTGATCCCAGATTCTGCAAATCTTCCAGAACAGACACGGTGTGCTAGTGTTCTAGGCTCTAGGCCAGTAAGTTCAGCTGCAGATGAAGCGCATCAGATGGTTGGTGCTGTCAGCCAGAGACCCGAGGACTTTCCCGGGGCTGCACCTCTCCGGAAGTTTGAAGAAGTCGGGGCAGGTTTGCCTTCTGAAACGTGCAAATGTCACCAGCCGGGAGTGGCAGATGCCAAGAGGCAACTGAAAACAGATCTCCATCTGGTAATGGGTTAGGCTTCCCGGGACACAGATTAGAATAGTTTGAAACAAAGTGACGGAAGCGCCGGCTTGGCTTTTCACATGTTGTTATGGTCTCTGGGTCATTTCCTGCCTTTGGAATTGACTTCCTTTCCAGGTTCAACAAAGCCAGATGATCACAAGAAAGAGGTTGGGATTTTTCTTTGCCTCGGGCCCAGTGGAGGGGCAGCTCTGTGACTGTGAACTTGAATCTGTGATGGTTGCATCTTCCCGTGCTCCTGTCTGTTCACACTGAGCCCAGCAGAGAGCGGGCCTTGGGAAGAGAACAGTAAATTAGGGAAGGAAGCCACCTCCAGTTGAGTCAGAATCCACCTGTTCCTGGAAAACCGAAAGGAAAAGAATAGTTTGGGATGGGTGAAAAATGATGCTTTGTGGAGGGGAGCTCTTTACTCCCAGCACCCCATGCAGGGGTGCAGCCCCCCTGGAAGAAATGAGGCGGAAACCAGCTCCACACGGCCCCACAAGACCTGCTGGAGTCAGCCAGCAGATCGGTTAGGACAGTGCCATTTGCTACACAATAATGACCTGCTTTGTTTTATTTCATTAATACTTATCTCCCACAGAAAAGAATTAAGGTAGCAACAACGATCTTCTTGGTAGCATTTTTATGCTCATTTCTGGGTACTTTGAAGCTGATATGAGTCTTTATTGCAAAATTTCTCTGCAGCCCCCAGTATGCCCTAGACAACCCCTGCAGTTCCACACTGCAGAGACCCCCACCCCCAGAAGTCAAAGTGAACCCTCTTACTGCAGGGGCTGCAGGAGTCAGTCAAAACAATGCGGACGCTGCTGCCACTACTGTGTCTAAGTCTGAAAGGTCTGTCTTTCTAGAGAGTGATCCACCGTCACATGTTTCTTCCGAAAAGCCAGTCATGCAGCCCATTGTCCGGAGGAAGCCTGCCCACATCCAGAGCCCTCTCTCTCTACTGAGAGATCAGAGTTCACGGCTTTAGAGGGAGGGGTCATCTCTGCCCCAACCCTGTGTTAGCACTGCTAACCTGGCAGCAAGTGTCCAGTCAATGCCAAGGAAGTAGCAGCTGGTGATCAGCTTTTATCCTGGTGTCACCCAGTCCCCAGAAACGAGAACCAAACACCCCCGCCCCCCGCCTTGACGGAAGGCCAGGTTATTACTGTGCTCAAGAGTGAATCAGACTGACCTTTCCAAATCACACTGTCTCATCGGGTAGCCACAGAAATGGTCTCCTGTGACATTCACAGCCACAGTTCCAACAACATTTAAGAAGTTCCAGGGGAAGTAAATAACTAGGAACAAAGTTAGCTCTATAAATAGGCAGAGTCAGATACACCTGTAGGGTATGATTTCCAAAGCACCAAGAAGTCTGCTCAAGGGCCCCAACTTTCTCCCACAAAAGACTACTCTGGAAGATTAAGGCATTCTGTTTCCATGTAACAGTGTAACCCGGGCTGGTAACTTTGTAAACTGTTGCATTTAAACTTCAGTGGGTCTGACTGCACAGGTGTGTCAGCGGGCCAGGAATCTGCATTGCTATCCAGCCCACCTGCAGGTGGTTGGCCCATACTTTGGAAAACCGTGCTCAGAAAAATTGTGAGTCATCGTCACGTTAGCATGGATTAACTGGTGACGCAGGAGAGCACTGCACCTGCATTCCAGGCCAGGCACTGGCACCCTGACTGCAGGCAAAACAAGTTGGTTCTTCGGGACTGAATGCCTCAGGACCACACGGTGACCTCTAAAAGTTTAGCTGGGGGCTGGTTTCTAAATTATGGCCCAATAGCCTGCAAAGAATGAGGGCTTGCCCAGAGGGGCCAGGACTTCCCAGCATGCCCTGCACACTCACTGAAGCTCTGCAGGGCAGAAAACCCTGGAAACCAAGGAGGACCCTCTTGCCCCAGGACTACAGTCCTGGCATCTGAGGTCTTGGGGTACAAGAACCGCAGTAGTAGATTCATCTCCTTTCTTTGCCCTCAGTCATTTACAAATAGGAAAAAGGGAAAGGGAAAAGAGTAGATTTATTTAGTGCTTTATATGCATTGTCTTTTAAATTCTCAAATAACGCTAGTATCATGAGTCTCATTTTGAAGATAGAGGACTGAGATTCAAAGAGGTGAGATAATTTGCCTGAATTCCCAAGGTTACATGGCTACTGAATGCTTGAGCCGAAATTTGAACTCTTGCCTGTCAAGGCACAAGTTCCATGTTCTTTCCACAAAATGATTCATAACTAAACGTTTTGCTTTGGCCATTCTGAAGGCCTAGATGTTTTCAAACCCTCAAAATAACCTCACTTCTCCTTGACCTTTATCCACACCTGTTACCCACTCTGTTTCAGACTCTCACCACATCCTTGGTCTTTATTGCATCTCTGACCTCCAACCCCTCAGCCGTGCTCATGTCTTATCCCCACAACGTCTTGACCCCCAAGGGTAAAATATGCTGCCCCCTCTACTGGGCCCAGCGGACTTATCTGGTCTGAAATTATTCCAGTCACTGACTTCGAGACCAGTGGTTTTCATGACTTGAGAATCCCCAAATGCTTCAGAAGCATTTGTGGACTAACTGAATCAAAACCCCTCCTCTTCCCCTTCTACCCTCCTCCCAAATCAGGGCAGAAATGCAGGAAACCTGAGTCAGCCTACACCCTTTTATTACTCACCCCCTCAAACCTCAACTTCCTAGTAATTGTGATTGTTCTGGGATACTGGGCACCCTCTAGTGGGAGTGATGGAGAGAGAAGAGAGACTGCTTTGATGGCTGTCTCAGTAACCCACCCACCCGCCCCTCCAAAGCTGCTTTTGCCTTCCAGCCCAATTCACTGTTCTTGAAATGACTCATTCTTCCCACCTCGATTGGGCCTTTTGCTCCATAAAGCCCTCCCTGACTTTACGGACCTAATGAACTAAAATTAAGCAGAAGGCAATTCAGGCAGAACAGTGGGGAAAATTTCCTATGGTGAGAGCTCTTGAAACCCTGAAATTCCTTATAAGGTGAAACGAGTAAGACCTAACTGCACCGAGCAAAACAACACAGAGTGTCTTGGAAAGATATTTTTGAAAGTGAGGAGGATGAGGGAAAGGCTACTCTTCTGATTTCAAGATATATGTTAATGCCCACATCTGACACCCTTAGCTTGATTTTAAGACTTATATGAATGCCCAGTGCTGTCTTATCCCTTCTCAGGGCAAGGGGACACCCAACATTTAACCATTTGGGATAAACAGATGAAGCCCTGTCCCAGCAGAGGGGCAGCCCATCTGTGGATATGGGACATTCTGAACATCTGTCACTATTCCTCTCTTTAAAGATCATGACCATATGGCCCCCATGACAGGGGATGATCCCTATTACATTGTAACTGAGTACCTACAATATACAAGGCTCAGGTACACTTGATTGTATGCATTTTCTGTTCACCTCTAGCTCAGTCCTCTATTCAAAGAAGGGCTTTAATAAAAGATAGAGCTACCATATTTGAGTTCGTGCACTAAGAATTCTTCTGGGCATATTCACAGTCCAGATTTTAGTTCAATAGCTGATCATCACCCCGGGCAGGGGTCAGCGAATCTCATCCTACGGCCCAATGCCTGTCTCTAGGAGATGCTACAATTACATAGCATGCCACCTCGACTTCGGTTGCTATGGTCTTCCCTGTTCCTGGGCTTGAGTCATCGACTCATTAGTGCCCATTCAAGTTGACCTTCTCTGATAAGTTCCCTGAAACCCTGCTCAGAATGCTGGCAATGCCACCGCAGGATTTTCTCCACCATGGCTCCTGCCTCATCTTGAGCCTAGTCGCTCAGATAGTCTAATCTGACAACTGCTTACAACGTTAATCCCTTTCATCTTTTCTTTCAGGGCCATCTGATGATGTTCATCTCTCCGACAACTAAGAACTTGGGAAGAATCTCTCCCCTCAGGCACTTCCATTTTTGTGTCCAGATTGGCAGCCTTCCCGACTTACCAGAGGACTTGCAGAATGAAACCCTCTGTGGAGGGTTAGAGGAAAATTTGGATGTAAGCTCGTTGGACATCTGGGAGAAAGAAGAAAGGTCATGGTTGCTCCAGCTTGGTCAGCCTCTCTGACCGAAGTGTGATAGCAGAAGCTGGGACTCCTTCCTGCATAACTTGGGCTTGAATTAAAGGCATTTTTTAGCCTGAAGACCTCTGGCCTTCACTCTGAATGGGACACTCAAAGGGCAGAGTAAGGTCCCCAGCTGGCAGGAAGAACACACTGGCCCCTGTGCCTTGGCCAACCTGGGAAGAAGACACAAAAGCTGTGGTTAGTTAGCTGAGCCACCTGGAGCACTTCGGTCCGTGTAAACTGTCCTCATCCATGTAAGCTGGCCTTGACTTTGTGAGAAAGGCCGGTGATGTGTTTATGTTCTCAGAGGAGAAAACCTTCTGGAGGGAGAATGAGAATAAAAGCAATAAACCCAACTAGTGGCTGCTTTGGGTGGCTGGAGAGGAAGGAATCCTTAGACAAGGGGCCCCAGCTCTGACCGTTAGAGATAAGGAAACTTTCACTACTTCTGTTTCTATTTTAGAAGAAATAAAAACCAAACTATAAATCTAAAGATGACGGTCCATTCATCTGGGGTGAGAATTAAACAAGCTGTTACATTCCAAACAGAGATTAGGAGTGCCAAAGTGAAGACTTTTAACCTGCTAGTGAGAACGTTTCTTTCCTGAAAATCACTGTTGATTAGACACCAAAGATAAGGTTCCAAAAAATATTACTTTTCATGCAGGTTAAGAAGCATTCATTTGGGCTGTCTGTAGTGAGCTGGACTCCTAGCACTAGATGCTTTCCAAGAAAAAGTAAAAGGTGAGCAAACAGAGCAGTTATGGGAAATTCAGGAGTGTGGTTCAGCTGAGCCAGAGCTGCAACAGACAGAAATCGATGGTTTTGCAGCTTAGGAGGTGCCCAGAAGGGGATGGGGCTCCTGGTTCAGGCCTTGAGAGAACCAACATTGAGCTCCAAGGCAGAGCTTGTGGGCAGGGGGGCAGGTCTAAGCTGTCTGTCAGTGCCCTCAGCAAGTCAGATACACATAATCTCATACTTTCCCCAGGGGAAGGAAGTTATGTCCCAGAAAAGACAGGTATGTAGCTCTTGGATAATGTCCAAGGAGACCAGGTGAGAGCTTGAACTCTGGCCAGAGAAGCAGGGTGTGTACACCTGGGGAAGCGGGGTGGGAGTCATTAGACTACACTCAGGCAGGGGAGAACGGGGTGTGGTGTGTCCATGAAGGGCGGGTGTGAGCATTCCAGAGCCTGGATACTGTTTATGGAAGACGCTTCAGTAAATACAGAAAGAACACAAGTTCCTCTGGCTGATCTACAACCCTTTCTCCTGCTGAGTTTCTGGTTCTCTTAAAGCTACAACATAAGGTTCTCAATAAAGTCAACGCTAAAACAGACTGGACGAGGTGGCCAGATCTGCAGCATAGAGCTGAGGATCGAGGCAAACCCTTGGACTTGAAGCAGGTAACTGCTTCTGAATCACAGAAACAAAAGTTAAAGGAAGCACTCCAGGTCTTCATCCACTCAATTTTCCTTCTTTCACTTCGGGGAAGGGTGTAAGCCACTCCGTGGTGTCCTTTTGGCCCTTATTCTCCTTCTTGCTCTGTCTCCCACGTATTTCCGGTGGTCTGCTGGAGACAGTTCGGACCGCCTCCCAACTCTGTGCTCAGTAATGTCATGAGGCAGCTTACCACCAGCCACGGTGGGAGTATTTACATTATAGAAAGAGCAAACGCTACAAATCAGATCGATTTTTTCTAGTTAGCTATGTTGTTAAACATTTACTAGTACCCCGTGCCTGTAACAGAGTTTTTACATAGAAGAGGAGAGGTGAACTGAAGGAGAACAATGTAAGAAGTTTGGAGGACAAATGGTGAAGCCCAGAGCGTCTAGAGGGAAGTGCTAGGCTGCCAAGACTGGTTCTTCCCACCTCATAGACACACACACCCCACTCCTAACACAAACCTTGGATACTATACTTCACAGCTGCTCAATAAGAACATGCGCTTGTGTCTATAATGACATGTAGACATTGTTCTGTTGATTTGGGGGACTGTTTTATCTTTCCACTTGAACATGTTTTGGGGTTTATGGTGCAGAGTATAATAACCTAGGTACAGCTGTTGGTCCTTCCACCGTGGCAGCCACTGAGGAGCAGCAGCCCGGGCTCTGCCCAACCCCATGGCTGTGGCCTCAACTAGGGCCACAAGGTGACCAGGAATGGAGCAAGCTGAGGCCCAGCAGTCGCTGTGGGCACCTCACCAAGTGCACCAAGTTCGTGTGGGACATAATCCAAGAGGTGTGTGGCTTTGCCTCCTATGAGCAGCATTCCACGGACTTGTCCAAGGTTTCTAAGGATAAGAGGGCCCTCAAGTTCATCAAGAAAAGGGTGGGGACACACATCCCTGCCAAGAGGAAGGGAGAGGAGCTGAGCAATGGCCTTGCAGCCATGATGAAGGCAGCAGGCAAGAAGGACTGAGCCCCACCCCCTTTGTGTGTAATAAAGCCTGTTCAGAAAACAAACAAACAAACAAACAAAAATCCTAGGTACAGAGTGTTTTCCCATTATGGGTTTAAAGTGTTTTCACATAGATTCAATTCCTCTCTTGCTCTTCCAAACACCCATATAACACTATGCATTCCCCTCCCCCTATGTGCTTCCCATTGACCTTTGCATTCAACATCTTTTCTCTTGCAAAAATATCCCTGAGCTGGATTATTATCACCAGAGTACAGGTTTTTAACTTTAATGTGCATGTAAATCACCAGGGAAATCTTGTTAAAAAGCAGATTTGTATTCAGTAGTTCTGGCTTGGGCCCAAGATTCGAACAAGCTCCCAGGTGCTGCTGCTGGTCAGCAGGTCACTCTTTCGGTAGCAAGCTCTAGACTGGACATGTTACTCCACCTGCCTCTTCTACTTTAAGAAGTCCCACTACACCTCTGGAAGGGACAGTCTTCACAGGAGATTGAACTAGTAATGGAATCTTAACCAAACAACCAAATCTATGTGCCAGGTGGGGTTAGATTCTCTTTCAAGAATTTGGACTAGAATGCTATGCTACCTTAGCCCAGGTAACCCACAAAACAGAGCCTGAGATAGAAGTTTGTACATAGTAATTTACTTGGGAATTCCAGAAAACAGGAGAGCAGGACATGGGGAGTGAAAGATGAAAGGAAGGAAAACCAGTACAAGGATGTGTGATTGAATTGACGATGGCAAAGGGCTCCAGGTGCTCAGTCCTGTGGGACCTGCTAATGGGCCTTCTGATAGACATCTCAGTACTGTCTCAAACATGTATCCAGTCTTTCCTTTAAAAAATACTGATTAAGTGCTTGATAACTTTTATTTTCCAGTTTCCAAATAATGACTTGATTCCTTAGCATCCTCTAAAAGTCACCAATAAATTTTACTTCAGTATGACTATGAATTCATGGATGGTAAAGAGTACATGCAAAGTATTTAACACAAGTTACATAGCAAGTCCTCTGCAAACATTAGCAATTGCTACTACCACTCTTTTATCATTAATACAGTCTCACGAATTTTCCTATCATGGTTGACCTGCTTGCTCTTATAGGACACCAACACCCATTGGCTTCTTTAGCTTTAGTTAAAATACCCAGGCCTGGCTTACACCCATCCACTGCAACCTGAGAGCCAGTTTGTTACTGTGCTGGGTTTTCTCTATTCCAGGAATGGGCAAACTATGGCCTGTGAGCCAAAGCCAGCCTCCTGCCTGTTTTTTCAAATAATGTTTTTTTGGAACACAGACACATCCTTTCGTTTTCATATTATCTTCAGGCTATAATACTAGAGTTGAATAGTTGGGTTCTTTAAAGAAAAAGGTTGCCAATCCCTGCTCTATTCTACTCACAGACTATGTACCAACTCCACGCAACAATCTCTGGATGGGTTATTGATCACTGAGGAGATCAGGTAAGGGTGGGAATAAATCACTGCCACCTCTTTTCATTAGAAAAACAATTCCAAGTACTATTAGTAGAGAAGGTGTCAATTCAACCCTTTAAGAGCTGTGCTTTATCTTACCCTTCTCTGAATCAGCCTAGTTACATAGTCCATCATTTGGCTAAGTCCATTCAACAAGCAAAACTTTAATAAACTTTTTTTGTGTTAGATTATTAGCTTGAAAACAGAAAACTATTACTAAAGGAATCTTCCTCTTATTAAGGGATTTTTATCAGAGTACTCTAAAAATAAACTGGTCTTTCAAATAAGAGTAAATATAGATGGAATTTATCACTTTTATTTTCTCCACCAGTATCTTTGACATGTTAATAACCATCTAATGAGGACAGACATTAGATGAATATTTATGATGGCCATGGTTGATGAATATGATCCATGAACTATGCATTTAGTACTGGATTTCAGGATGGAGTCATGAGATATGGTTAGTCATTGTCATTGAATCTGCGTTGAATGACCACTTTATATTAGGCCCTCCACAATGAGAATGCTCATACCCACGTGGGACTTCCAACTTCTTTTGTGAAATAGTCTTTCAGAGCGGAGAGACAGGAAGTTATTTGAGAAACCCAGCTCTGACTGAATAACACAGATACTTTTATCATGTTCAGAGGTCAGGCCTCAACAGCCTTCTGAAAACAGCACCAAGCCCCAAGGAGCAAAAAGGGCAAGTGGACAGGGAGTGTTTGCTAATTAGTGTTTTGTGGTTATGAAAACAATACAATATTTTAGAAATGTTCAAGAAAACTTCCCTCTATCCTTGGACCCTAACAAAGCTGTTTTCATTTTTATGCAGTCTCATTCTCTCTTCAACCAAATGCACATGCATGTTCATGTGCGACTGACTCTCAATGAGAGTTGATCTATTAGGAGCAATGTTTAAAACAGGCACAAGGTTCATCCACGGGATGCTCATCACAGAGGTATCAATAACACTGTGTCTTGGAGCTCCAGTTGGCTCTTGGACCTTGCTGCACATTGGCATCTTTGGGGAATGTTTTGTAAAATACCTGCCAAACATCCTGATTTCATTAGCCTGGGGTGGGTTCCAGGGTGGGCTATTATTTTAAAGTCCCCCAGGTAATTCTAAAATGTTGGTCTAGCCAGACGCCTGGATGGTACAGGTCAAATCCTGAGGCCCAGGAGTGCACTTTGAGCCTCTGCCCTTCCCCCAGCCTAAAGCTTCCTGGGGCCCCTGAAATCGCAGCAAATGAACAGCTGGTTGAAGACCCCGTATGAAAAGGAAAATACTAGAGCTTTCCTTGGATGAGTAGGTGGGGGTGTATTCCAGGGTTCTGAGGATGAGGATTTAGCCTCTTTCACAGCATAGAATAAAACTATCTTACAATAAGTCAAGATCTACCTCGCTATTAGTATGGTGTGTGATATCCATCCTTAACTGGAGCTGGACCTTTGGCCTCGTTGGTATAGAGTGTCCAGATATTTGGGATTGTGTTCTCTCAGCCATCCGGTCCTCGGTTTAATCTTCAGCAGGATGACCACTGTTACTCAGAATTCTCCTGAGGGAGAAGGCTCCAAACCCAAAGCTTCGACACACTCCTCCTTTGCTCTTTTCCATGGGGTCGAAGTTTAAAATGCTCTGTGTTGTCTCTTTCCTTTGGGAATTTCCTCTGGAGCCGGAGAGTAATCATTATGCAAATATTAAATAGTTTGAAAGTTTGGGAAAGGAAGGAAATTTGTGTAAGCAATCCTGTTGTAGTATTTAAACGAAAGATAAACAGCTGTTGTGTTTTGACCTGCTTTCAAAATCTACTGTGCAGTTTGTGTGATATGAAATTATATTTAACCAATCTTTCAGATTTATGTGTACCTTTGCCAAAACCTCTGTGTTCCCATAAATCTCCAAATATATCGACCATCACCCGGCCTGTTTGCACTCCCCCCCAGATCTAAAGGTCGTTCTGGGAAAAGACAGATTAAACCATTTCCCTCTCAGAATGTTAGTTTGACTGAGATGTTATTTAGATTTTTTAAATAGCCTAAATGCCTGGAGTGATCTGAAAGGAATTGCTGCAGTGTCATATTGCCTAATAAATAGGGCAAGTCATGCCCGCTCAGGCACTGCCCAAAGGGAAAACAAAGTCCTCACTCTTGTCCTGAAGGTCAGGACTCCTTGGCTTCATTTGTCATATTCTCTCTTTCTATGCCCTCATGGATTTCTAAACAACAGACTGCTAGTTAATCATTCTTTATATTAAAATTTCCCTGCTTAAGTCACTGTGTACCTTCTCACTCCTATTCTGACCCGTACTGATACCCGCCCTCGCTAGACACTGAGCTCCCCAAGAGCAAAGAACTTTGCTGCCGGGCTGCAGCGAGACAGGCAAGGTACACAGGTTCTTGGAGTCACGGGGTCACTCGAGTGCAGGGTGGATGCTGAGGTGGACGGCTCCTTGGATGATGTGCCCTAGGTCCCTTGTTTACCTCACCCCTATCCCAAGCCCTGCTGTGCTGTTTCCTTTTTTCCCCAGAGTTTAGTCTAGCACATTCCAGATATATTAGTTAGTACTTGTTATGGGCTGAATGTTGTATCCCCCCCACCCCCAAATTCATATATTGAAGCCCTAATCTCCGATGTGAAAGTGTTTTGGAAACAGGAACTTTGGGAGGTAATTAGGTTAAATGAAGTCATGGGGTGGGGCCCTCATTTGGAGATTAGTGCCGTTATAAGAAGAGGAAGACAGAGAAGGATCTCTCTCTCTCTCTCTCTCTCTCTCTCTCTCTCTCTCTCTCTCTCCCTCTCTCCCTCTCCCTCTCTCTCTCTCCCCATCTCCCCATCTCCCCATCTCCCCGTATCCCCGTATCCCCCTGTCCCTCCCCCCCCACCACATGCATTCACTAAGGGAAGGTCATGTGAGCACCAGAGAGGCCAGGAGGTGGGTCCTCTCCAGGAACGAATCTGCTGGCACCTTGATGGTGGATTCCCAGCTGTGAGAAATAAATGTCTGTTGTTTAAGCCACCTAGTGATGGTGTTTTGATATGGCAGTCCAAGCTAAGACAGTGCTCAAGTAGCATTTACTAAAAAGCTAAATTACACCTCTTTCTCAGAATCATTTCTCTAATTCAGCTTCAGAAAACAGTTGCATCTAGAAGCAGTATAGCATGGTGTTCAAAAGTCAGACTTTAGAGTCTTGTAAACCCAGGTTCAACCCTAGCCCTACACAACCCTTATCTAGTTACTCTCTGTGCCTCAGTTTCTTTTTTTTTTTTTTTATTCCTCACCCAAGGACACTTTTTTTGCATGTATCTTCAGATAGAGTGGGAAGGAGAGAGAGAGGAAGAGAGAGAGAGAAACACATTGACTGGCTGCCACCCACACAACCCCCACTGGGGCCGGGGACAAACCAAAACCAAGGTACATGCCCTTAGTGGGAACCGAACCCCGGTGTCTCTGGCTTGTGGGCCGATGCTCTAACCACTGAGCCAAACCGGCCAGGGCTGTGCCTCAGTTTCTTTATCTGTAAAGGAGACATAATAATAATGTCTAGTTCATGAAGTTATAGAAAGGATAGAATAAGATTATACATATAAGGGATTTAGCTCAATGCTCTCAAATATTAGCTTACAGCATTGATAGTAAGTTAACATTACTCCTCAACAAATTAACCCCAAATTCCCCCTAGTCTGAGTCACAAAATGAGGAAATAAAACCAAAGCCAGTGTGCCAGTAACTAGTCTTTGGGGGGCGGGGGGTCTAAAATCAGAAAACTTGAACATTGCCTCTCTTTGTCCCAAGAGCAAAACAAAAGCCAAAGTAAACAAGGTTTAAGAAGGAATGTAAAAAAAAATAGAAAAGCATAGCAATGGCATCAATCTCCTTTCTCATGAGAGGAGATTAGGATAAATATTCAATCTGTTCTTTTTTGTTTCCATTTCAAAAAGCTGAAACTTTATTCAAATTCAATTCAATGAGAATGTGTAGTGCCCCTTCCATGTTCCAGGAATTACGCTAATTAGTAAAGATTCAAGCAGCTGAAGGTCTTAAGATCTAGAGATAAGCATGTAAACAAAGCGAAGGTCATTCGGAGTGATGGTTACTCTAACTGGCGGAGTTCACAGTTCACGCACAGGTCCTACAGGAGGGAAAGGGCCAGGACCTGGCAAGGGGAGAAAATCCTTCCCGAAGTTATATCCCTATTGCTGCCCTGGCCAGTTTGGCTCAGCGGTTAGAGCGTCAGCCTGCGGTCCGGAGAGACCCGGGTTCGGTTCCCGCTAAGGGCACGTACTTCGGTTGCAGTTTGTCCCCGGCCCTGGTTGGTCGTGCGGGTGGCAGCCACTCGATGTGTCCCTTCACATCGATGTTTCCCTCTCTCTCTCTCCCTCCCACTCTATCTGTACAAAAAATGGAAAAATGTCCTCGGGTGAGGATAAAAAAAAAAAAAAAAGAAAACACTTCCTATTGCTATTGCCCCTCAGAAGCAGAAAGGGCAGAAGGGAAGGCATTACTTGAGTTTTTTAGGTGACTAGAGCAAGATGGTGTTTTGTCTGGAGATAACTGTTGGTGCATTTGGTCATTTGGAACTACTAATATTGACGACAATAGCTACCACTTACTGAGTAGTTACTATATACAAGGTATTTTAATATGCCTTAATTCATTTTCAATGCAACCCTTCTAAACACCTAGGAAGATAGGGATTATTATCATTCTTTTACAGATCAACTGAGACTCTAAGAGATTAGGAAACTTCCAGCCCAGAACAGCTCTTCATCTGCTACTGCTGACTGTGTCCAATTTCTAGGAATCCGTTTTCTGCTGTTGTGCAAAATCATGAAGGACCATTTCTAAACCTAAGCAAACCTGACCTAAATTTCTCCCTAAAACACTGGCTATTGTAATAGGCCAGATTCAACCAGCTTTTATTCACGACTGAAAATTGCATTTTAACAGAAAAATAAATGGGCTACCCAAACCAAATCGACTTATTATATCACATCGCTAAAACAGTTCTGCCAGTTTATTAATTGCAGCTATAAAGAATAACACAAGAAAATGTTCTTGGATTTTATACCATCCTTAGCCCAATAACTAAATCTACCAGCACAGAGCCTGACACAGAATGAGCAATCACCAAACATTGCCTCTGTGTTCCTCCCCTCCTCTGGTACAAGTAGTAGAAATGGAACAGGGAGCTGGGCAGGCAGATCAGGAGAGAACTCCTATACAAAGACAACAGGATAGAGAACTACAGGCTTATCACCCACAGCCATGGTTCATGGCCCCCTCAAACCATCTCTTGAGAGATGCTGTTGCCAGTTACAGTTTCATCCAGAAACTGACCTTGGTCCAGAGCCTTCCATTCGCTTGGCCAGAAACTCTGCATACCTGAGAGATCATTCCCAGTCAATAGATACACTCTCAATAGTCCCTTTAATCACGCCCTGTACTGATGTTGAAGATAAGCTGCTGAGAGCAGCCAAGGGGCAGGGTGGAAACTGAGACTAGGAAAGGAAAAGTAGGCTACATAAAGTGGAAGCCCCGGGAACAGCTTTGTGAACAGCCCAGGAAGGCTTCCAGGTGGAGGCTGCAGGGAAGCAGGGCGTGTATATCACGACGGGTCCACTTAGACTCTGGTGCTTTGTGCTTTGGAGGGGGCTGGAGCCGGGAGGAGGGCCAATGGGGGGAAAGAGAAGACATCTGTAATACTCTCAACAATAACGATAAATTTGAAACAATTATTTGAGCATATATTTCCTGATTTGGGAAGGAATAATAATGAGATGAAGAGATGACTATATGCTGAGCGCTATGCCTGACACGGGGGAAGTACTTATTGAGCAAAGAAGAGCTGCTGCCCTGGCTGGGTCGCTCAGGTAACTGGAGCATCGTCCAAACACCGAAGGGTCACAGGCCTGATTTCCAGTCAGGGCACATAGCCAGGTTGCAGGTTCGATCCCCAGTTGTGGTGTGTATGGGAGGCAACCAATTGATGTTTCTCTCTCACATCGGTGTTCTCTCTCTCTCTCTCTCAAATCAATGAAAAAAATACCCTCAAGCAAGGATTAAAAAAAGAAGAGCTGCTGCTGTTATCGTCATTAAGATTTTGCTCCTATCATTAGGACTAATTTGTTAAGGATGTTAACAAGCGCAGGTGTCCGTGTACATAAGGGGCTGCACAGGTGAATATTGTGGAGGCTGAAAATGGCCCTCCCAAAGGGAGAGGTCCTAATCTCTGGAGCCGGTAAATGTTAACTTAAAGATTAAGTTAAATATCTTGAGATGGAGGAGATTATCCTGGAGTTTCTGGGTGGGCCATAAATGCAATCTCAAGTGTCCTTTGAAGAGAGAGGAAGATTTCACAGGGGGAGGAGGAGAAGAGAGAGAGAGGAAAGGCGAAGTGAAGAGAGCTGAGAGAAAGGGGAAGACGCTGGCTTAAATACTGAAGCGATGCAGCCACAAGCCCAGCAATGCCAGCAGCTGCCACAAGCTGGAAGATGCAAGGAACAGAATCTCTCCTGGAGCCTCTGGAGGGAGCACAGTCCAGCCAACACCTTGAATTCAGCCCAGTGATACTGCACTTGGACTTCTGGCCTTCAAAACTGCGAGACAGTACATTTCTATGGTTAAGCCACCAAGTTTGTGGTACAGCACCCATAGGAAACTAACACAGGTACTAAGTGACTTTTCACCCTGTGCAGATTTATCAGTAAACTGCTGTCCCGCATGAGTCCTAGCTAATGAGTATTTATTAGAATGTGCGATTCCAAAGGTATAGACAAGGGCATGCTGATAACTCAGTTCTCTGGGGGGAAATTTTTAAAAACCTGATTTTCAGCAGATGCCAATTCCTGTGATATAAATAACTCCCACTGTGGCCCAATGTTGAAGGTTTAACATCTGGCTTGCACCAATCTGCAGCTCTCACACTCAGGAAGGAGCCAACTTCAGCACACCCCTGTAGAGAGCTCTGAACCACTGGTAAAACTGCTCTCAGGCTGTACTGAGCATAGTTTTATTTCTCCTTAATAATTCTGAGGAGTACTTTATGGCATCGTAGTTCCTGAGAGTCAACATGGGGAACATTAATTACTGCTGCACTGTGTATGTGCAGAGTTGCCAATCAACAGCATTGTGGTGGGTGGCTTACCACACTGCAGGCTGAGATGGAAAAGGCAGAACAGAATGGCCAACCGTCGTCAGTTATATGGTTTTATTCCTTGGGGAGCTCTAGAAGGAATCCAGTAGAGACTATCGCCTTCCGTAGGTAAATTTACTGCAGTATAAATAGTATTAGCAGTGACAGAAATCATTATCATTTTCTTCCAATGGAATAAGGCTTTACAATTTTCAAAGTGCATTGGACTTTCACCTTGAGGAAAATAGAATAGAGGCTTTATCTCCAGAAACAAATGAGGTGTGTAAAATCCAGTCTCTCTGTTCAGCCCCATGCTGCTGACTTCTGAATAGCATTCCAATTGTATATATCTGGAGCTTGGGAAATTTTCCTAGTTCCCGGGAAGAAAGTTAACTAAAACATATGACATCTCTGGCAGGAATCACAATTTCACACAAAAACTTTCTTGCAATAACTTCCTCTGCATAGTGCTTCCCCCGGTGGAATCAGTCTCCGGGGACAGCTGAGGTCTGAAATGACAACTCTGTTTAACAAAAGTGAGAGCTGAATGCAAAACCCAGCAGCCCATTATTCCTTCAGGAGAAGCCTTCATCTTAAAATCACTTTTTATGGATGAACTAAAGTCTTCGTGATTTTTTTTTCTTTTGTTTTTAGAGCATGAAAGCATTTTATAACTGGAGTGAAAAAAATAAATACAGTTATGACTCCTACAACTCAACAGTGTTTCCTGTAGACAAAATAATATAGAGTATTTGCTATTTCAGAGTATTTATTTATGAAATTGAAGGTGGAGGGTGGTCAATGGAGAGAGGGCTGGCAGAGATTGATGTACCCATGTCCATGATGTGATTTATGCCCAAATTAGATTGGTTATGGGAATCAATGCTCTCAAAGTTTAAATGTGCTTAATATGCAATATATATGTAAATATATGTTAATATATAGAATATGTATTGTGGAAACAAAAGTGAGACAGTTATCAGTCATCCTTGCTAGAAGAGGAAAATAAAGCAATTTCAACATTAAAGAATGAGGTCACCACTTGTGTGTCAACGTGGTTGTGGTGCCTGCCCTTTCTGCTACCATATGTATGAGTGCCAGGATCTGACCACGGGCTGTCTGTGCTGGGCTTCACTGTGTGCCCTACATAGAAAAGATGTTCAGAACACATCTGTTGATCATTCCAGTGATGAGATGGTATTAAAACATTGGACAAACACCTACTGGAGGCAACATGTTCACTACATATAGGAAATGGAGAGTCAGAACTGAGGGGTGAAGGACTGGACTTATGAAGCTTCAGTCCCTTCAGCACTGAAGGCTGACAGGGGAGTGTTCAAGTCCCCCAACTGTCCCACAGGCTCTGTGGTATGAAGATGGATGATTTGCGGTGAGCTTGAAAGAATAAAACCAATAACCATTCCTAATTTTGCTACTGTACTGACTAATTCTTTTGCTTGTGAAATTCTCTACATTTTGCAGAGAATATTAAGAGAACCTTTGCAGTGTACATTTTCATGAACCCAAAAGTTACCTCCTTCCCTCTATTGCAAAGCCATGAGAACACAAATGTCTGTCTGTAACAAATTTAACTAGCACTATCACACAACTGAGTGTGTTCAAGATCTCCTGGAAAGATTCTAATAATCAGATGTCAAATATACAAAGTAGTAAGAGGACAAAAAAGACAATATGGAGAACTAATCTACCGATAATCCAGTAATGCCATCTCTTAAATTAGAACATTTAGTTTCAACTATTACTCCAAGAAATCGATGTTCTTGTTCTTGGATAAAATTGGTAACAAAAAATGAGATGATCAAAAGATAACAGCAAAAAAAAAAAAAAAAAAAAATCAGAAGAAATAATGATGTTGTAATATCCCCAACCCCTGAAGAGCGAGGGGAACATGGGTTTTGGATTACGATATGGACCACTGTTTTAATCCTGATTGTCCATTTACAAGCTGTATAATAACCTTGGGTAATTCACCTAATTCCTCTGAGCCTTATTTCCTAAATGGGTTAATTATACCCAATTCATAAGATTTTTGAGAAGATATGCATTGGAAGCTCAATCATTCTAATTATCACCCAACATATGAGTAGATCAGCCGTGTGGTTTTCTCTGAGGCTCTGAGTGGACATGGATTTCTGTAGCTGACTTGAGCCAGGGGATGGGGCTGTTCTCAGAAGTAAAAAGGCTCCCTCCCTCCTGTGCTACATTTGAGCACTTTTGTCACCCCCACAGAGGTCACCTGGCTGTGAGTGAGTGTTCACTAAGATGGTTCGCATTGTTCACATTTCTAATTGGATGGAGGACGCCCCAGAATTCTTGCCCTGCCCCTTGGGAAGGATTCACCCCCAAGGAAGTCATCTGGGCCGGGGCGGGGTGGGGGGGAGAGCAGGTATCACTTGGCAGTGAAAGGTCTTGCACCTGACACCACAGGTTCTTTTGGAGACACAGGTTCCCACTCTACGTGTCTTGTCCTGAGAGGCAGAATAGCACAGTGATAAAGACACAGGATTTTATGTCACACAGACCTATTTTCAAAGCCTGGCCTTGCCATATGCCACTTCTAAGCTACAATTTCCTAAACTGTAGATGATTATCATAATTGTACCTACCTCATGGAGTCACTAGAAGAATTAATACATTGAGCCAACATATATTGAGTCTGGTAAGTGCTGTCTCCACATCAAGGCAGCACTCAAGCCTTTAGTACTACTGTTCTAAAAGCTTTGTGTATAATTTAACTAATTTCTTACTTCTCTATGAAGTAGTAGTATCCTCATTCGATAGATGTAGAAACTGAAATACATTGCTTGTGCAAGGACCCAGAGCTTGGGTCTGGGTCCATGTTGTTAATGACTACGACCCTAAGAAGAGTAAATGAATGAACGCGTGTACAGTCTCTGAGCATGGGTGTCCAGCACTTAGAAACCAGTCCATCTGTAGTAGCCAGTGTCGTATTTGCAGCTGCTGTGCATCTGAGCCTTCTTTGTGAATTTCTGCTCAGGCTGCCACCCGAACCTCTGCTGGATCTGTTCGTGGCATCTGTAGTCCAGCTCATCAATAGATAAAGTCACAATGCAGATTTGGGGGGTTCGTTCTGGCTGAATTCTCCTAAGTCATTGAAAATTTCAGTGGACAGCTTGGTGGATTGGCCAACAGGACTGGCAGTCATTGTAATTCATCCTCTGGGTAGTTTAGCATTGATCTCACCAAACCATTGAGGAATATGTTTTACTGGCAACTAAGTCCAGAACTGGTGAATCTTGGCAAAAATGTAGTCATCCTAAGGTTAATAAATTTTTCTACATGATAATTATTTATGTGAGTTATAAACTTGGTTATGTAGTTTGAAAGAAAATTATTTTATGTTAATGGCATGTGTGAGGGAGTGAGGAGAAAGAAAAAGCTAGAGGGTTAATGATATAATTCTGCAAATATCTCAAGTAGGGAAAGAGAAAACCAGATGACAGAAAAAGAAACTATTAAGGAAAATGCAATTGTATTCTTATTGGATGTAGGTTTTTTTTTTTCTTTATTGATTTTAGAGAGGAAGGACAAGGGATAGAGAGACAGAAACATCAATGAGAGAGAACATTGATTGGCCACCTCCTGCATGCCCCGCATTAAGGATTTGGCCCACAACCCGGGCGTGGGCCCTGACTGGGAATCAAACCGAAGAACTCTTGGTGTATGGGTCATTGCTCAACCCTGAGCCACACCGGCGGGGCTGACTGTAGTTTTCATCATTTAATCCATGTCTTGTAGCTTTTCTGAAAAGGCAACTATCAAAAGGATCATAAAGTGTTTCTACTCTGCATCAACTGTGTTTTATAGAGGAAAAACTAAGAGTTCTCAGGCACTACCACCAGATGGGCTGAGATTTAAAAATTATTTTTATTTATTTATTGGTTTTAGAGAGAGAGAGGGAGAGAGAAAGAGATAAAGAGAGAAAGAGAAAAACATCAATTTGTTGTTCTACTTACTTATGCATCTATTGATTGATTCTTGTATGTGTCCTGACCAGGGATCAAACCAGCAACCTGTGCTGGGACAAAGTCCAACCAACAGAGCCACACTGGCCAGGGCTGTTATTATTATCTTTTGCTGGTTTCTCTTTGAATAAATTTCTGTGACCTAAATGAGGAAGCTTATTCAAGGTATTATTTAGATGTTTCTTAGAGGGATTTTTTTTTTCATTCAAATTATATGCATTGATATCGTTTACTTGAGTGGAAAAAAAATCTAGAATGAAGAAATGCCTAGACAAAATTAGTTGAGTAAATTATCTGATCAATTCAGGAAAAAAATACACAATAAAAACAAGATTCAAAGTCTTTCATCCTCTGTCTGTGGGTTCAGTTTATTGCTACACTCCCTCATTTGTGTAGCTACGGAGACATGGCCATTCCATTTCCCGTTTTTCCCAGGAACTGGAGCTCGATTTTGAAGTAGGAGCAACTGGATTTAAAAAATTACTTTTGTACAAATAGAACTCATATACAGCTAGTTAGTCACATATCCTGTGGCAGCATAATAAAAATGTAGGACTTTTATTTAATTAAATGCTGCAGTTTACTATTCCCTGTAAGTAGTTACACACATTTGGAAACTACTCTCTTTCATGTATTTAAAATAGCATCTGACATCAGGGCAGTAATTTATTAAGAAGTAACTTGCTGATCTGAAAGTACTGATATGATTTCAAACTGTATTTAGGATGAATCCAACTCAATGAAGTTTATATACATAGATGTGGGAAATCAGGAGCTTGTCATAGGGCTTTTCATAGACACCTCAAAATGGCAAATGAAGATAAACTACAGAAATCAGGACTAATGTAATCAGAAAGGAACCTTCCCACAGACTGAAATAAACTTAGAAAACAAATGAATGGAATATTAAATAATGAATTCCAAGTAATATTACTTGTTCCCCTATGAGTAAAGCCTGATGAGCACCATGAGTCAAAATGTAAACACATACTAGTTATGCTGGGCCTCACTGGTTTATGCTGTGTTCGGTAAGCCACAGCTGCCTCAAATATACCATTAAAAAGGTGTTTTGCGGAAATGAAACTAGCTACCACCTTCTTTGATGCATGTGTTATGTAACTCATAATAAGCAATTCATATGATAGGAGTAAGCATTCTCATAATGTTTTAATGACTTTTCTACATTCTGAAAAATATATGTATACTATACAATCCCCTTATTTTTTACTTAACCACAAAATATTCAAGAATTTTACATTATTTGCTTAATTTTAAGGTCTGAATTTTTATTTTATTTTTTAGTTTTTAAGTTTTTTTTTTTACTATATTTAAGTCTTTAATAATCTAACTAGATTTTAACTTTATGTATAGAATGAGGTAGGAAAGCTAATTTCTTTTTTTCTATATGGAAAGTCATTTATTTTAACACCCTTTTATAAAGTTCAAATTTTCCCCCACTAATATCCCTACTAATATCTCCTCTTTCACGTAAGGGTCACACCTGCTTGCATATATTTCTGAGATCTCTGTTCTATTCTGCTAGTCTGAGCTAATGCCAAACTATCATCTGCTTTTGTCTAAGCTATTTTAAATTATTCTTCCTTCTGTAAAGAGTCTATTTTTTTTTCTTTATTGATTTTAGAGAGAGAGGGTGGGAGAGGGAGAGAAAGATAGAAGCATCGATGAGAGAGAACGTCGATTGGCTGCCTCCTACATGCCCCCCATTGGGGATTTGGCCCACAACCTGGGCATGTGCCCTGACTAGGACTGGAACCAGCAGCCTCTTGGTGCATGGCTGATGCTCAACTACTGAGCCACACCAGCTGGGCAAGAGTCTATTTTTTTTTAATTTTCTAATTTGTTATGGCTCATAGGCATTACTCTTTGTATGTTACTCTTGTATTCAGCAACCTCACCACACTCTCTAATTAGTTTTGTCTATAGACTCTTGAATTGTTTGTGAAGATAATGTATGTTTTTGGCAAATAACAATTTATTGTCTTCCTTTCCAGTACTTATACATCTTTGTGGTGTGTGTGTGTTTTTTAAAAATTTTATTGAAAATATTGCAAGCTCTCTTAAATTAAGGTCTAAATTTTTAGATGCCTTCCTTTTCCTGCGCTAGCAGCTTTACTAATGCATTATTCCAAACATGTAGACAGTAGCTCCCTCAAATATATACCAAGAAACACATGGTATAAATAAGAGGGATCTAAGTATGGAATCAGCTAATAATCATAAAGCTAATGTTTATTCAGTACTTACTATTTGCCAAACACTGTGCTAAGCACATTAGAAGAATTGTTTTATGTAATCAGCAATCCTAATGAGACAAAATCCCAGTATTCTAGATTATAAAAATAAAGGGAAAATCCTAATGGCTGATTAAAAAGTAAATCCCTAAATGAGAGTAGAATATATTATACAGGTGATTTTTTGGCAATTTGTAAAATTAAAGTTTTCCCAAAGTTAACTGTCTACTGGTACATACTAATCAGCCATTGCGAGTGTTTACAATCAAATTCCAAGTAATTTTTCTGCTTTCTTATTCATTTTTATCAGCTTTTATGTGAAACTTCTTTTGGTAGGTCCAATTAAAGACAAAAAGATAAAACTTTCTTTTCCATACTTTCAGCTAATTTTCACTAAAATATCTGTCACCAGAAAACCACTTGTAAGTCCAAAGGGTCTTCCATGATTTACACCTTGTATTCATTCCTCAGAGTGTAACTACCTACTGTGCACCACACCCTGCAGATGCAAATAAGACATGAACTCCACCTTCAAGCAACATTCAACTGATTAAGAGGGACATGTAAACAAACCACAGCAAATATAATGTGCAATATATCCCACAGTAGAGATAGATAGAATGGAGCCCCAAAGGAGGAAGTAATCAATTTTAATTGATTAAAAAGGAAAATTATAGAAAGCTTCATAATAGCATTGACACAAAGGGTAGTATCTTAAATATAAATGAAAATCTGTGGCTTTCGATAGTTGTTCAATTTACTTGTATGTTCAATCTAAATTTTTGTTAAAAGATAAATGATTTTTGCCTTGGCCAGTTTTTCCCAGTGGTTAGAGCATCAGCCCGTGGACCTGAGGGATCCAGGTTTGGTTCCCACTAAGGGCATGTACTTTGATTACAGTTTGTCCCTGGCCCCGGCTGGGGTTGTGTGGATGGCGGCCAGTTGATGTGTCTCTCTCTCTCATCAATGTTTCTCTCTCTCTCTCCCTCCCTCTCTATCTGAAGATAAATGCAAAAATATCCTGGGATGAGCATTAAAATAAAAGATAAATGATTTTTTTAAAAGCATAAAATTTTATATTTAGTTCACCTACTATTCCATACTATTTTACTTCCTATTCTTCACATTCTGTTTCTTCCAGCACTTACCTTGACTTCATTTTTTTCTAAGTAATTAATCAGATTGTTTCACCATCAACATGAAAATTCTGTCCAAAATACTTATGATGCAATGCAGTGATGCCACACCTAGGTATACAACTCTCACAAGGCTACAGGTACAAGAGTGTTTATTCCTGCATTGTTTGTAACAGAAAAAATAATAGAAAAAATTTAAAGATCCATCAGCAAGAAAATGGATAAATCATGGTCTTTTTATACAATGGAATATCCTACAGCAGTTGAAATGAATAGAAGACGTGTATCAATACATCTCAAGCGAGAACTTGAGAAGAAAGTATAGAGTGTATCATTTAATACAGATGAAAACAGGCAAATTAACACTGTGTCATTTATGATACATATGTAGTATAAGTATTAAAAATGCACAAAATTGCCCAGCTGGTGTGGCTCAGTGGTTGGGGGTGGACCCATGTACCAAGGGGTTACCAACTGGATTCCCAGTCTGGGCACGTGCCCAGGTTGTGGGCCGAATCCCCAGTGGGGGGCATGGAGGAGGCAGCCAGTCGATGTTCTCTCTCATCAATGTTTCTATCTCTCGGTCTCCCTCTCCTTTCCTCTCTCTCTAAAATAAATAAAGAAAAAAAATATTTTAAATGCACAAAATTTAAAACTCAAAACCTAGGATAGGTGTTACCTCTGCGGATAGCGGGAAAGGAAAGAGACAGGTTAGTTACAGGGATTTTAACTACATATGTAAGATTTTAATTTGGGAGGAAGGAAGAGAAGAGAAAGGAAGGGAGGGAGGGAGGGAGGGAAAGAGAGAGGGAAGAGAGGAGGAAGAAAGAGAGAGATCTAGAGTAAATATGACAAAACTTTATTATATGACTGAGCTGGATGTTAGTACATAATTTTTTTGTTAAAGTATTCTCTATAGTTTTCTACATGTTTGAAATATTCTATCATAAAATGAAAGATGTGCTAATCTTTATAATTAGTCCATAGTGTTATTAAGCAAATAGTCAAACAAAAATTGTAAAATAAAATAATTAGCAAACCACACAGATTTTCTAGTTATACTAGTAAAAAAAAACATACTTGCTTCTGGGGACAATGGTATTTACAGGGTAACTTTTCCACTCTCCCCCTACCCAGAACATTCTTAAAGAAGACAAAGTGAATGACACGATATTATAAAGAAAAGTGCTAATGCTTATGAACTCCTCTGCTGCACACCAGTCTGTGATAGGATGAAAGAGCTCCTGAGACCAACTAACAATGGACGGCCTGTTCAGCACTTATGCTTTCTTTTCCTCTTCAAGTCCCCTCAGAATTTTTAAGAGAGAGATTTACAATTTAGCAGGCCTCCAAATGAAAAAGCTTTATGTTAACTCATTTGTTGATAACTAAATTGTTAGTTCCAAGGGCAAAATTAAAACCTCAGTTTGGTAAATAAAGCAACCAAAATCAAATCCTTGTTGGGTCTCTGGCATCTGCAAAGTGGCCATATTTAAGGCAAAGGACCCAGAGCTGGGAGGGTGGAAACCTAGCTTCTGAGGCTAATGCTGCCACCAGTCAGTAGAGTGGTTTTACTGTGTTCACTTAACCTCTCACTGAACTTTCATGTCTTGTCTGTAAAATGGAATATTGAATCTGATCATTGTAAAGCTCTTTCTAGATTAAAAGTCCATAGTTTTTTTAATGTTTTTTCCTCACCCAAGAACATTTTTCTAGTTTTTGTTCAGATAGAGTGGGAGGGAGAGAGAGAGAGAGAGAGAGAGAGAGAGAAACATCGATGTGAAAGGGACACATCAAGCTGCTGCCACCCACACGACCAACCAGGGCCGGGGACAAACTGCAACCGAGGTATGTGCCCTTAGCAGGAACCGAACCCAGGTCTCTCTGGACCACAGGTCGATGCTCTAACCACTGAGCAAAACCAGCCAGGGCTAAAAGTCCATAATTTGATGTCTTAAATCATAGCAAGATATTAGCACTTAGAATAAACCATGGGTAATAAAAAATCCTCATTAGAGATTTTCACAAGTCTGATAAATAAGGTAGAAATGTCTCTAGACTTAAGTTTAAGCAAATTGTTTCCCCATTCCCTAGAAGAGGAGATTGAGATGGAGAATATATATGATGTAAAAATTAACATGGGCTCTTTATAATCTGTAAGATATCGCAGGAAACGAGAGTAAAGCCAGAAAGTGAAAAGTGCAAATACAGCCATTCCATACACTTTTCTGAAGCTATTGTGTACAGGGCACTATTAAGCACTGGAAGATATAGTCCCAGCCCTCAAAAAACTCAAGGTTTTGTAGAGAAGACAGAAGAGTTAGATGTTCACTATTGTAATAGTTAAGTAAGAGCCCTTAATCCTGACTAGAAAAATCAAGGAAGGCTTTCTGGAGGTGAGGTTTACACTAATTTCTAAAGGATGAATAGGAATTAGTTGAGGGAAGAAGCAAGTAGGAACCCTACATAAAAAGTCAGAGAAGTGATATGAGAACATAGTTATTTCAGTAAAGAGCTTGGTGTGGCTGTAACTCAGTGTAGGGGGATGTGGCAGGAAATGAGAGTGACAATTTGAGCAAAGATCAAATCTTGAAAGGTACTGAATGCCAAATAAAAAGGGGTTTCAATGTTATTAACAGAAACGAGGAACCACTTAAGTCAAGGCTAGAGATAAGATGCGTGAATTTTAGTTAGCTCTCTCTGAGAGCTCTGTGAGTCGTGGATTGGAGGTGGGAGGGATTGGAGTCGGGGGACCAGTTGTAAACATGGGTGCAATAATCCAGGTAAGAACTGACAAGGGCCTTGGCTAAGGCTAATGTTCTGATTCGCAAAAGGGTAGAAAGGGGTAGATTTTGGAAACTAAAGATTGATGAACTACATTTTCCTCTCCAGAAAACTGCAAAAATCACCTGAAAGGTCACTAGGAAGGATTAGCATTGTCTTAATAGATCACTAGGATCCACCAACAGTTCACCACAGCAAGGCATCCAGACCAGCCTTCTCTCCTTGGTGCTGAGGCTGTCAGATTCGAAGGACAGGGTGCCTGGACCTCTCCACGATGGTGGCTCTGTTTCACCTTGGACTGTGGGCACCAGCATCACCCCGAGCTGTTCTTGGCCTTGCCCTTTATCACAATAACCTGGATGAATATTTCTTTGTAAGGATAGTTAGGACCTCAGGGAGATCCTTGCAACTCAGAGATGGGCCTTTAAATCCAAAAAAGGCCAAACAAAAGGTATTGGATCTAGCCTGAAAATATTTCCCAAGTTCAGAGGCCATGGCAGCCAACTCACTGGTGAGCCTCGACACTCAGTCAAGAATTCAACATACTGTTCCAGGTGAGAATTGGCCAACCTGTCAAAGTCAATTGATTTTGTTTCTTATCAACTATTCACAGCTTTAATCTTTATGTCAATTTGTACCTATTCCCAGTGGACGACTGTGGATTCCCAAGATCCTGCCAAGCTCTCCTTTCCATGACAAGTTCTTTCCCACTCTTGGGCTTTTATACAGTTGGCTCTTCCTGGAATGCCTTCTCCATATACCTAACTTCTCTGATTTTAGGTCTCAACTAAAGGTCTTTCTTGACCACCCCACTGAAAGTAGAGTGCCTCTTGGTTTCACCTTCTCTGACCTTTGTTTTTTTTTTCACAACACTCATTACAGGCTGTACCAATTTATTTGTCTGATATCTTGTTTGGTTTGGTTTGGTTTAGTCTTATCAGTCTTCCCATAAGAATTAGAATTCCCTGAGGGCAGGGACCAGGTCTGTCTTATTCATCATTGTATCACCAGCATGTAGCATGGTGCCTGGAATTTAGGGGCATGTCAATCAATCTTTATTAAATGAATGAATGAATCCCTGGCTTCCTTGATCCAGACTTAGCTCATTTATAAGACTCCAGTTTGCCTCAGCCTCTCCACTTTACTTTCTGTTCTAACCAGCCACCAACTTTCTCCTGCACACAGTATCCAATTTCATCCTCACCCCTGCCTGGCTCAGCCCTTCCAGCCTGATCTCTCCCCTCTGGCTACACAGTGAACAATGTGTTTGTCATGGAGCTGTTGCTCTTGCTGCCTCAGTGATCAGCTGAAGCTGTTAACCTCAGCTGCCCTTTGCTGCCTCTACTTGTCAAACACACACACACACCCCAAAAAAACAACCCAAACCACAGCTGCCTTGGGATCCTACAGCTAATCTCGAGAACTGGCTGTAATTATGAAATTCACAGAAGGCACAAGTTGCCAGAATGGCTAATACAATGGTGAATCATTATCACAATGATCTGCACAGGCTGGTCAATCACATCTCTGGGACATTATTTTCAACCTGGGTTCTCACTTTAAGGGGGAAACATTGAAAACTTAAAGTATGTCCAGAAGAGGGTGATAAGTTTGGAAATTGTTGGACTGGAAATGGGACTGACATCGACTCGAGCCAGACTGAGTGTGAATCCTGGCTCTCCCACTTACTCCGTGGTATTTGGTAAACTAAGTAACCTTGTGTCCTGGTTTCTCCAACTGTGAAGTGGGCTATTAATCTCATAGGGCACTGTGAGGGCTAAATGACTTGATACATACAAAGCACTTTACATAGAGCCAGGCAAATATTAAGTGTTACATGAGGGTCAGATATTATATGGAGAAAGATTAAGAAATGGTAAAGTATCATTATTCCTTAAGACGACTTAAAGTGTGGTCTGAGGACCAACAGCATTGGCTTCACCTGGGAGCTTGTTAAAAATGCAGAATCTGCCCTGGCCGGTTTGGCTCAGCGGTTAGAGCGTCGGCCTGCGGTCCCGAGAGACCCGGGTTCGGTTCCTGCTAAGGGCATGTACCTCGGTTGCAGTTTGTCCCCGGCCCTGGTTGGTCGTGCGGGTGGCAGCCACTCGATGTGTCCCTTTCACATCGATGTTTCTCTCTCTCTTCCTCTCTCCCCCTCCCACTCTACCTGAACAAAAAATAGAAAAATGTCCTCAGGTGAGGATAAAAAAAAAAAAAATGCAGAATCTAGTTTGGCCAGTGTGGCTCAGTGGTTGAGCATTGACCCCTGCACTAAGAGGTCACTGGTTTGATTCCTGGTCAGGACACGTGCCCAGGTTGTGGGCCTGATCCCCAGTAAGGGGCATGCAGGAGGTGGCCAATCGATGTTCTCTTTCATCGATGTTTCTCTCTCTCTCTAAAACCAATAAAGGAAAAAAAAAAAATTTTTAATGCAGAATCTCAGGCCCCACTCCTGAATCAGAGAAGGCACGCCACGTTCGGATCGGGGAGAGACATAGTAAAATGTCAATTCAATTTAAAAACAAAAATTAATGTTTTCATTCTTCTTTCCTCTTCCCCTTCTCCCTCCCTCATCTCTATATCATCTTTATTTTTTTTTTCCTTCCATCTCCTCTCTCTCTTTCTTTTTCTCTCTTTTATCATATACTTTAAAAAGGAAAGACACCCCAGCCAGAGAGAAGCAGCAACAAGCTTGGAATTGTGTCCCCTGCCGAGAGTAGCACCATCGTGGCTGCTGCCCCACATCAGCCCACACACCAAGGAAGCCCTGCTCCGAAGCGGCCAGTCGAGCTATCTCCCTCCACCACCAGACAGTGAAGAGTCAAATGTGGGCCAAGGTCTCCTGCTCCACTGACGCCTCTTATCTCTCTGGCCTCTAAAAGGAAGAGCTTCCCAAAGGCGGAATCCCAATTCGAGCAGCTAGCCATGCCCTGCACTGCTGTCCAGTGGAATGTCCTCCCTGGGCAGGCTCTACCCACCCTCCACCAGCGGGGAGTGGGAAGCCGCAGCCATGGGAGGAGAAAGCTCAGGCTGCCTGGAGGCCCTCACACCGCCCACAGCAGCCAGAGAAAGGGTGTGTTTGAGTTCCCACCGGGCGACTAGCCGTGGAATCCAGTCAACTCAAAATGGCCCAGAATGTCTACCAATGAAATCCCAGTCTCCCTTCATGAAAGACTGTGACCCAAAGAATTTGCTAAACGGACTGCAAACATATGCCGAGGAAATGTGTAAGAAATAGATTGTTGTTTGACTCTATTTTGAGAGCAAAATATCGTTTATTTTGAGGGGTCATATGAAGAGAGTTTCTGGATGTATGGAAATGCTGTGGAAAAGGGAAGACCATTAGAAAGGAAAACAGTGTCATCTTGCTGATGAGATGAAGGGAATATGTTGTCATATACATATTTTTAAAGATTATGTTCTGTGCACTTGGTTTCCTAACTAGAGTATAAGATACTATATGTCAGGGGCCATAACTTTTTCTTTCTGTTTTCCCAACAGAACCTAATACACTGCATTGCATGCAGCAGTGCGCAATAAAGGCATTTCAGGATTTGCTGATCTCACCAGGACTTAAATCGATTTGACAGCAATCAGATGAGCAATAGCATTAATGTGAAGAAAGTGTATGGCACTAAAGGAATCTGCCACAATCCTCATCTTTCTGTGTTAACCGGGAAGGCACCAGGTGAGAATTGTTAGAAAAAGATGTAAACAGATAAGGATTGGGCTCTAATTTACTTTGTGAGTCCTGCTCTTAAGTTACTTAACGTTTATTAGGGTTTTCATTTCCTCATTGCAAAGGAAGACAGTAGTTACCAAAGCAAATCAAAATGATGGGGGTGGGTATCAGAGAGACAGCTGAGCAGAGATGCATTTCTGTTGACCTTCCTGGTGGAGAAATCCCTGGTCTCATATTGGCAGTGTCACAGGATTCCCAGATCGTCCCACATAAGAAATTTGTGCTTACTTATCTACTTCATTTTCTTCATTTGAAAAAAAAAAAAAAAAATGAAGATGGTCAGTGAGGCTTAATTGAATGTTTGGAAAAGATTCTAAACGTATCAAGGTTCATAGTCAAATCACCCTCCATTATAACTCTTAACCAGCATGTAAATACAGATGGAATTACATAGAACTTCAGGAGTGGGGGGATAGTAAGGGGCCAAATTTTGGATTTAGGGCGTGAAGGGATTGGGGTGAGGTGAGATTTGGGATCAGCTGGTGTGGCTACCCATTTATATATGACATCCAGGCAGCAAAGAACCCTGTCTGCCAGGCGAGGGGATGAACAGGTAGTGGGGAAAGAAGGGAATAAGAACTGCCCCAATTCACTACGCCCTAGAGATACCCAGACACAGCCGCCACATGTCTTAGCCCATTCTTAGGCTGTTACAGCAGAATACCATAGACTGGATTAAAAACAACAGAAATGTATTTTTCACAGTTCTGGAGGTTGCGGGGCCCAAGATCAAGGTATCAGCATATTCAATGTCTGAGAGCCCACTTTCCGGTTCACAGATGGCAGTCTTCTTGCTGTGTCTTCAGGTGGACAAAGGGGCAAGAGAGCTCCCTGGAGTCTCTTTTGAAAAAGTTCCATGATGATGTAATCATGACAGTTCCACGCTCATGACCTAATTACCTTCCAAAGACCCCATCTCTAAAGACTAGCACACTGGGAATTAGGTTTCAATATATGGACTTGCAGGGGAGACAAACATTCAGTCTGTTGCATCATTCTTGAAAGAGTGAAAAAAAAAAAAGAGGTTCATTTTCTTTCATTTTCTCCTTGTTATTAAGCCAAGGGTCAAGAACAAAAAAGTAGATACAGTACTTATTGTTTTAAGACTACATTGTGGCTTAATGTTGGTTCCTAGAAATGAGGCAGGCTGGTGTTTCAATGTTAGAATGGTAGCAAGAAAATCTGGTGCCAGATGTGAACGCTTATTTTATTAGAAGTGGGGTAGGAAGCAAAGAATTCACAGGAACATATGTAACACATATGCCCCCCAAATCTTCAGTTATCTCATGATGAATATATTCGCTGAAAACAGTGGTGTAATGAACTACACCATATTTTGGAGCTGTGGTAAGTAAACAGAGTGAAGAGGAAGAGAAAAGAAATAGAATCTTAACAAGAAGGAAACAAGCCAAGCAAAAGGAAAAGAATCTCTAGAATACTTCTGAAGTAAATCTATCTAGCTACCCCAAAGCCCCTTAACCCTTTGGGGAGGAGAACAATTAATCTAGGCCCTTCTTGGTTTATCATTTACATTTCTGGACCTTGGCTAAATCAAGTTCAAGTTCAGGACTTCATTGTATTTTATGTTTTTACAGTATTAATGAAACATCAACTTATTGAAAAACAAATGTCAATGGAACAAGATAAAGATCATGTAGAATCAAATACAACATTTAGAAATAGATTAATTTCTAATGCAAATATTTCCAGCCCCAAACGGAGATTATTATCTGCCCCATGAATGTTATTCAGATAATGAAAGTTGAGCCCAAAGATGTAACTCACTTTATTGGTATGGGTTTGTAAGGAAATAAAATCAAACAAATTTTCCACCTATAGCTAGAGTAATTTATATATATGGGATTGTTTACCAGGCAATTATTATTGTCCTGATTTATGGCTTGCTTCTGAACTCTTCATTTCAAAAACAAAAGCAGCTTCTGTAACAAAATGCTATTCATTCTTTCATGTTATTATTGTAGAAATTTCTTCTCTCTTGAATTGATTAATTTCCATGACTGTCATTAAATTAGTAGATACAACTTTGTTGAAACCTTCTTTATTGAAATGTTTGTTCAGCCCTGGCCAGTTTGGCTCAGCGGCTAGAGTGTTGGCCTGCAGACCAGCGAGTCCCAGGTTCGGTTCCCACTAAGGGCACTTACCTCGGTTGTAGTTTGTCCCTAGCCCCAACAGGGGTCGTGTAAGTGGCAACCACTTGATGTGTCTCTCCCATGTTGATGTTTCTCTCTCTCTCTTCCCCCCTCCCTCCCTCCCACCTATCTGAAGATAAATGCAAAAATGTCCTCGGGTAAGGATTAAAAAACAAAGACAAGAAATGTTTGTTCATCTCATTCTACCACTCTCATCACAGGGTTGTTAACTCAAGGTATTTGTTCATTTGTGTTTGTATTTCTGTTTACTCCTTTCCCCTCTAAAGTTAATCATTGGGGACTTTGCTTTTCCAACTTTAAAATGAGCACCTGCATCAAATGAGCCTAATATTAAGAAAACATTTCAACCCTGCCGGTGTGGCTCAGCAGTTGAGCGTCGACCTATGCACCAAGAGGTCACAGGTTCGGTTCCTGGTCAAGACACATGCCCAGGCTGTGGGCCCAATCCCCAGTGGGGGGCATGCAGGAGGTAGCCAATTGATGTTCTCTCTCATTGATGTTTCTATCTCTCTCTCCCTCACCCTTTCTCTCTCTCTAAAATCAATAAAGAAAAAAATTTTTAAATATTGAAAAAAAAGAAAACACTTCAGCACATATAATGAAAGTGACCTACTTGCAAAGACACAATAATCTGATTTAAAGAGTTTTGTTCATTTGTTTTTTTCTGTTTGTTTTTACATGTAAGCTATAAAATAATAAGTAAAATTCAGTCACATTTCCTCACTGAAGATCAATTCTTTTGGAGTCTTACTACTATTGAAATCAAAGCATTTACTCTTTAGTGACACCAAATTTTCTAAAAAATAAACTTCTGTTGAGTTTTACATTTTCAAACTAAGAATAATGATATATCTATTTAAATTTGTCATGTGATCCTGGAAACCATATGTATTACATTACATTATAATGAATTATTGCCACTAGGCCAACAGGAAGTAACAAAAAGCCAAGGAACAATGTGATATTTTCAGAGTTAACTGAATGCTAAATATTTTTATTTATTTACTTTTAAAATCCTCACCCAAGGATATGTTTTTACTGATTTTAGAGAGACAGGAAGGGAGAGGGAGAGAGAGAGAGAAACATTTATGTATGAGAGAAACATAGATCAGTTGCCTCCTGCACTTGCCCCAACCAGGGATTGAAACTGCAATCTGGGTATGTGCCCTGATCAAGAATCGAACCCACAACCTTTCGGTGCATGGGACTACACTCCAACCAACTGAGCCATACCAACCACGGTGCTAGCTATTTTTTAGTATAGCATTTTCTCTCTATAGAATAGATAAGAATTCCAACACATAAAGGTGTGTGTATACTATATATGCATAATATACAGCACATATTATAAACAGGCATTCATATATGGATATACACATAAGACTTAAATTCCATTACAAATACATTGCTCTTGTTTCTGTTACAATAAAAAAATCTGTGTCTTAAAAATTTGAATTTTGAGCCCTGGCCGGTTTGGCTCAGCAGTTGGAGCGATAGCCTGCGGACCAGAGATTCCTGGGTTTGGTTCCCACTAGGGGCACATACCAAAAAAAAAAATTGAATTTTGAAAAAAAAAACTTTACACCATTATATCTAATCAGCATGTAGTATAGAGTTCTCCATGTTTTAGTATGATTTTTCTTACTAAAGTTAATTTTTCTTTCAATTTTAATACATCACAAAGGTGACAACATACATTTCCTACATAAACCTCTGAAAACTTCTCAGAACAAAAGATAAACTAAAGAACAAAACAGAAAATGAGAAAATTGGTTTAAAAATCTACAACCCTTAAAATGAGCTCTTAAAAATGATATACTCATTTTAATTTTAGTAAATTACTATGTTGTAACTGATCCTTTTGCACAGTGTTTATTAATATTGAAATGTATGACAGTTCAATCACTTTTAGTCCTGCAAGTTATGTGCAATAAAATTTAAAACTCATTTCTAGTCCCCCCCTCCCCCAAAATAGAAAATTTCATTATCCTTATCTCTATCTCCTCTAGTTCTGGTAGCATCTGCAGACTCCTAACACTGGGCATGTGCTACTCAGGCAAACACATCCCACATACAAGTCCTATAAAGGAAGGGTCCTCCTGACCCTCTCTTCCTGTCATACATTATTTTAAAAATATGACTCAGGGCTCATTAGTTGGCATTCATTATGGCCACCAGCATTTTTTTTTTTTCTAATTTTCAAAGAGATTATCAAACATTTGAATTGATTATACTTTAACTAGAGAGTTATGAAATTTCAACAGCTCCCTCATTTTACCCCAAAGGTTAAGTGACTTGCTCAACATCACACAGCTCAGGAAATAGAAGGCTTGCACCAGAACTCAGGTCCCATTTCCAGGTGAGCAGTTCCGAATATGTGTAATATAAAATAAATACAAATGATGGGTATCGTGATCTTTTATTGAAGAGAAAATGAGAATCACACTGCAAAATACCATTCAGCTCCATAGGGTTCCGGGCTATTCTAGTCCTGCTCTAAATGAATAGGAATTTGTAGATGTATAAACAAAGCCAAATTTTCAAATAAGGGAACAAGACAAATGCAGCAGCATGGGAGATCTGAGTGCTAAAAAAAGAATGTGCCCCTTCTTATCTCAGAAATACTACATATACGTTTTCTTAACTTGAGAAGTCAGGCTAAATTTGATTAAGCACATTTCTACATATCATGTGAGCCTACCACTAGTATGAAAGAGAGTGGAAACTGAAAGAAATGCCACATATTTCATGGTGTGATTCAGTTTTTCTCCAAATGACACTTCCTTTGAAAAGGCATAAATTTGGAATATGCCTTTTGGAAAATGCTTCCTTTCAGTTTTCAAATATAATTGTAATGTAATTAATCTAATCTGCATTTCAAAGCTTCTGGAGCTGAGCTTACCACCAAAACTAAGCACCAGATTCCCTTTTATGGGCCAAAATAAAGAGCAGTGTATTGAATTATTAGATAAGCTTTTGTTTTTTTCTTCAAATATTTGCATGAATTATTCAGGCTTTGTATGGATGGAGCTTTGAAATATTCAAATTCCTTGAACTATTTCATTATTTAAGGTTCTTATTTATTAAATCCTGTAAGGTTCCAGTTCAATTATTCTTTCTTCAGTAGAGAGTGTATACAGATCAGAGTGTCAGGTGATGTTGGAGATACAAAGACGAGCAAGACAATCTTCAGAGACATTACGCGTCAAGGGGAAGGAATATAAAGCTATAAAATACTTGTAAACCACAAGTTACAGAGTTCTAAAGAGAAAGATACTTTCCAGCCACAGAGGGGTGTGGGGGGGGTGCTAAAGGAAACATGTCAGAGAGAAGCTGGCATTTCAGATGGGCCCTGAAGGACCCACGTGAATTTCACAAGTAAGAGAGTGGTGAAATGAGGGGGCTAAGGCCTCAACATGACTCACGCTCTTGTTTTCATCTATGAAACCACTTTCAGATACAATAACCCTTCCCAGCTAAGATGCTAGCTCCTCTGATCTAAACCTTGGGTCAGTTAGCTCCATGCCCAACGTGGCAAACACATTCTTACTATCTCAGGAGCCCTGTACTTCTCCCCCAGAGACTCCCTGTTCAGCAATTCTGGGTGTCATGAGCAGTCCTAAGGAAACAGCACAGAGAAGCAATCACAGTCTCATTAGAACCCCCAACCCATACCCATTCCTCCCTCCCTTTGTAAAAGATGCCATCCAAAGCTGTAAATCTGACCACAAATGTGGTCATGTGATTCCACCCCCACTTCCAATGCTTCTATAACACCCCAAATGATATTCCTTCACTTGGTGTATAAGGCTCTTCTACCCAGTCTCATATCTCACCTCTCCCTGGCTCACAGCAACTTTGACTTTTCATAGACCACACACACAGGCATCGTGTTGTATTTTGCTTCCACTTTGCTTCTCCTTCCCCCTCCCCTGGGTTGCCCAAATAGTTCCTACTCATCCTTAAACTCCAGCTCACATGAATTCTTTTCTTTTGAATAGCTTCTTGCTCTTTCTAGCACACTTTCTTGACCAAAACCATTACTCAGACCAGCACAATACATCAGTCTTGATGTTCTGCTTGTAAAACAAAGGGTTCTTCCCCCTTAGTAGCAGAGAGAGTGGAGCGGGGGGGGGGGGGGGGATGATTATGATGTTACAAATACTTATATTGCTTTTTTTTTTTTTTAGGGGAAGTTGTCCAAATCACAAATTTTGACACAAACACATCAAACTATTGCTACATTTAACTATCTGGCTTCACTGGGAAACACTGAAATAATAATAATAATAATAATAATAAAGGATCACAGCAAGTGTGTGAACAACATGATTGGAAGAAAAGGAATTGATGGAAAGAGGATCAATAGGATGTGTAATTACCTGGCTCTGGAGAAGAGAGGAGGAATCAAGGATGGATATGACTTTGAACCTCAGAAACTAGGAGAAAGACTATACCTGTGATGGAATTTGGGAGGCTCAAAAGGGGAGAAAATTTCCTGGGACAGCAGGGCATCGAGCGGAACGTAGAGCCGCAGATGTCTAGCTCTACAACTCGGGGAGGGGGGGGAAGTCCTTCGATACAGATAAGAACTCACTTTAGAGACAACTGAAGGTGTGAAAATGTAGATTATTAGAGAAAAGAGAGGGTAAAACTGAAGTGCAAAGGCCTTGGCCTTGTGGGACATGTACAGTTACAAAACAGAAGGAGGAAGTGAACGCACTTAAAAAAAAAAAAAGCAGAAAAGTAGTGAACAGGGACAATGGAGCATCCATTAGCAAGGGGAGAGAGGGGTGAACGGAAGAATGGTCAACACTGACGCTACAGAGGAGTGAAGGAAAATGAGGATGAAAGAAAAAGCTGTTAATTTGGTGACTAGGAGATGACAATGGTGACTCCAGAGAGAGCAGTTCCCGAGAGGAAAGTGGAAGAGGAAGCGAAATCACAAGCAGTAGACAGCAAACAGCCAAGGAGGTACTTTGAGGACCACTCTAATCTAAAACGGGAGTGATAACAGCTGAAATATAAAGTAGGAGACATGTGTGGCACACTTAAAACACCTCTGTGGCCCAGAAATAGCACAGAGAAATATGGCAAGTGGCCCAAAGCTGCAGACCTGCTGGATTCTGCCCAAACCAAAATGAGGCTTTCAGAAGCTGGACTCATACAGGGTATTAAGGACTAAACATCCCCCATGTGAAGCAGAAGAAATCAAGGGCTGAAATCAAGGGCTGGGATAGGGTTACCCCCTTGACCAAGGAGCTGCCCAGGGCCACAGGCGTATGCAAATCTGCATAACTAGGGAGAGTGGAAGAATCAAAGAATCAGTCTCACAGCCAGAAGTTAACCCTGGACAAGGAATTGGATCTACAATACCACAGCATAAGACCAAGGTCTCGCCTGGGAGTCCCGGAAACGAGATAGAGATAAGTACGAAACTACAATAAGGGAAGGTTGAGTCTGGAGGGACCTAGGCAGGAAGGAAGAGAAGCAGGGAGGGAGGGAAGAAACTAATGCTACGATAAAGAGCCAAAAATAAAAGTCACTACATGGAGAAGTGTTCACAAAAACTAGAGAGGAAAGTTTTAAGATCGAATACAATAAATGAGAGGTTCAAATATTGAGAATATTGAAGGAGGTTTGACATGGTGCAGAAGACAGCTCTTGTTGTTTGTCTGCCCAGCATCCACTTCCCCTTCTTCTGATAGTCACACTCCAATTTGTCTTACAGAACCAGTCTTGCCCTCGGTCTATATGCAAAGTCTAACCCCCTAACTAAAATAATTGGTTCAGAGATGAACATATGACTAAATCAACAAATCAAAACCAATCCTAGAATTTTTGCATATAGCAGCACTAAAAAGAAGTTCTGTTGCTCTGGGAATTGCTGGAAGAACGGGATGCAAGCCTCGGGTTTCTGGCAGCCGTTCCGTCTCCTCACAGGGAGATCCTGCCTAGAAATGGAGCCGAGACAGAGGGAAGCCCACTGAAGCGATGGAGAAAGCAAGGCCAAGATCTGATGATATTGCTTGATACCCTGCATCCTGCCATATTGGCTCCTTATCAGTTAAGGGACCCCATAAGTTTCTCTCTTTTTTTGTTAGTTTAGTTGATTTGAACTAGGTTCCTGTTATTCTTACCTGAAAAACTCCTGACAAAACAGAAATGAAGAAGCATGGCTATTTCTTTTTTTTTTTTTTTTTTTTTTTATCCTCACCTGAGGATATTTTTCCATTTTTTGTACAGATAGAGTGGGAGGGAGAGAGAGAGAGAGAAACATCGACGTGAAGGAACACATCGAGTGGCTGCCACCTGCACGACCAACCAGGGCCGGAGACAAACTGCAACCAAGGCACATGCCCTTAGCGGGAACTGAACCCAGGTCTCTCCGGACCGCAGGCCGACGCTCCAACCGCTGAGCCAAACCGGCCAGGGCGAAGCATGGCTATTTCTATGTGCAGATAACATGATCCAAGAAAACCAACTGAAAAACTATTAGAACCAATATATGATGCAAGGTCAACATGCAAAAAAAAAAAAAAAAAGTCAATAAACCAATTATTTTAAAACTAGAAAGTGTGATAAGAAGAAAAAACAGATTCCATTCATCATAGCAACAGAAACTTAGAAAACAGCCACACACACACACACATACTAAAATATGTATAAGAACTATAAGGAAAAGCTATAAAACTTAGACAAAGACCTGAATATCAATGTTGTCAAGATAACAACTGTCCCCAAATTATCCATAAATTCAATACATTTCCCATAGAACAAGAATTGATCAATAGTTCAGTGAAAAAGAGTAGAGAATCCGGTAACGAGCCCATGTAGATAGAAGTATAGTATGTTATAAACTAACATTTTAAACAAAAGGGGAAAGAATGAACTCTTCAATAAATAATGTTGAAGCAATTGGCTATTATTAGAAAAACGTAAGTAATTTCTAGATGGATTTAGGAGAAAAAAAACAAAAATACTATCAAACTATTAAAAAAATATATACAGAAGACCAAGTTTATGACCTTGGTGGTAGGAAAGGTGTCCTGAAACAATACACAAAATGCAAAAGCCATAAAGAAAAGGATTGGAAAAGATAATAAATTTTACTTTATGGAAACTTTGTTCAACAAAAGAAATTTTAAATGGAATTAAAAGTATATGTCCTCAGGATAAAAAACAAAATAAAAAAATGGACAAAGACTATGAACAGGCAATTCACAAAAAGAAAACACAAATGGCAAACATTTGAAAAGATTCTTAATCTCACCAGTTTTGGGGGAAATACAAATAAAAACAAAGGGGTACCGTTTTTTTCCACCCAGTGGGAGGGAGAGAGGGAGGAAGAGAGAGAGAGAAACATCGACATGAGAGAGACACATCGACTGGTTGCCACCCACATGACCCCAACCGGGGCGGAGACGAACTGCAACTGAGGCACGCGCTCTTAGCGGGAACCAAACCCCGGACTCTCTGGTCCACGGGCTGACACTCTAACAACTGAGCCAAACTGGCCAGGGCAGGGGGTACCATTTTTTTCACACATTTGATTGGCGATAGATAAGAAAGATTGATATTAAGTGTTGGCAAAGATGTTGAAAAGAGGTGCTCTCCGACACCACCTGGGAACATAAACTGGTCAAGTCTTGCCATCAGTAGTCCTTCCCAGATAGCTGCTTCTATCTTTTGACTCAGCCATCTCCCACCTCCACATTCACCCTAGAGAAATACTTAATGTCTGTACAAAAGGGAAGCTGGTACCAGGTTGCTCACTGAAGTACTATTTGTAGCAGTAAAAACTTAGAGCAACCTAAATGATCATCAAAAGAGGGACAGTTAAATAAACAGTGATGCATCTAAGTTCTGCAAGAATGTGCAGCAGTTGAAAAGAATTAGAACACACAAACAGAAAAATCTCTGAGACGTGGTTACATAAAAAGAAAGCAAGCAAGTTGAAGAACCATCCACACTTTATGATGCCATTTAGGTCAAAGTAAAATTCTTCTGCTCTCTAAATCTGCGTATGTGCACACACCTATACACACATATGGATACAAATATATAATATACAGATAAATAAATACAAATATGTAAAAATCTGAAAAGATAAAGAGATGCACTCCAAATTAAAACCAGTGTTCGCCAGAACCAAGAACCTGAAACAGAGGTGGGAGGAGGGGTTGAAAGAAAACTTTTTATTTACCTCTACTGTGAGATATTTTTTGAAGATCCCTTTCAGCTTTCTGATTGTAGACAATCACTCTGACTTGGAAAAAGCCCTTGTCTTTTGTAAAGTCCTGCCCGGTGTCAGACATCTGGCCCCTGTGCTACATTCCAGACTAGCTGCATTCCTGGTGAAGTAATGACTCAGCCGAGTGTGCCCCAGGCCAGGCCAGGGCAGCGTTCACCCAGACAGACCATGGGCAAATCGGTTTCTTTCTCTTAATCATCTACGTTAAGGAATAGTTACTTCACAGTTTGGTGAGAACGAGGGTGGGAGCCGATGGCCACACCAGAGGCTGCCTGCTGTCAGCGGGGAGGTAGAAAATTCAGAGGAAATGCTTGACTTTGTACACTGCTCACCACAAAGGACAAGCTGGGAACACCGCTGCTGGAAATTTTTTAGTGCAGTCAAGTGTTCTTGCCCATCTGGCAGACTACGTCCAGCTGTCCTTGCACTCTTTTTGGGTAATTGTATGGCAGAACAAAATGGCCCTTCACCCCATGGAGGAGGCCCTGGAAAGATGATCCATAGATGACAAAGATAGATTGAGTTGGGAAGGGGGACTCAAATGCTGTGAACGACCTTCTGAAAAGAATGCCATGTCGGCGGGTCCTAAAAGGAGAGGAAGTGAGCATGTGAAAAACAGCTGTGTAAATTACAAAGCTCACAGGGTACAACTGACCACATACTTCCTAAACACCAGAGTCCCTCCTCCTTTCTCCTCTGCTACCCCCCAAATAACCTAAAACAATCTTATAACAATCACCAAACTAGGGGAAAGGCAACCATCCTGGGAAGGAAAACATAGCAGCTGCTCTAGATAATTTTTTTTTTTTTTTCAGAGTTTGGCTAGGATTGTTTAAGTTATTTTTCATTTTCTTTTCTCCTTGGCTGCCTTGACAGCCCTTCAGGATTTCATCTGCTTCCAAGCACAGCTCAATAAAGATCATTTCAGAGAAGTTTCATATTCCTAAGATTCCTTAAATTTCTCTTTCTTCACTTTAAGGAATGAGGTTGAAAAGGATGAAGAACAGCGCAGATTGCACCATTTCCTATGCAAGTTTCTTGCAAAGCAAGCTGTGCCTTCCTTCCCCACAAGAACAGAGAGGCAGTTCTGATTGGGTGGTGGGCAGTGGGCAGCAGGCGGTGGGCGGCAGGTCTTCTGGAGCAGGTCCAAAGGCTGTTTAAAAACTTTTCGTAGAGAAGGGGAGGAAATAGCAAAAGAGAACTTCCATGCGCTCAGTCATCTAAACAGCCAGTGAGTGTACTGTGGACTTCATTCATTCACCAAATGTCTTTCTGGCACATACCAGGCTTTGTCCTAGATGCCGAGGGTAGAGCCATGAAGACAGCCAAGTGTCTGATCCCTGCAGGGACTTTCTGTGCCAGGCAGGGTTGATCCATGAAGAGCTTGAAGAAGCCCGTTTCCTCCCAGCTGCGTGCATGCTGTTCCTTCCCTCCTTTGTGCTCCCGAGTCTCTTCCTTCTGCTGTTCCTCCTCCTGCATCCTTGGTTTATTATACCCTTCATCTTTCCCCTTTATAATCACATGTCCCTCTGTAAACATCAAAGGGAAATAAGCAAGACCAGGGAGCTGATGAAAATGAGGTCTATGACTCATAGGAGGATGTTTTGCTATTTTTCATTTATATGACTCTCTGCTCAGAAGAACGTAGGTGCCTTTTATTATGCGACTAGCTTGCTTCTTCTTTTTTAAGGGATTCCTCACTTTGGCTCTGGCCGTCGGAACCCACTCTCAGCCATCCACTGGTGTTGCTCTACAGCTCACCTGGGTGCTCAGAGCAGCCTGGCAATCGTTTCTTTTTCCCTGTGCAACTTTTTTTCTGGTTTGTTTTCATCCTTCATTTAGACTATTTCAGAAAAATGTCCATCCTCCTCAGAGTTCCCTACCCGCATCCCACCCCAGCCTCCATGCTCACCCAGTAAGCCTCGACAGATAACGGTGCCCATACTGCACAGAGAGAACACAAAACATCAGAGGACCCCTCCATTCCAATCACTTTCACCTCCTATAGACTGAAATGCATGCTCAGGTTTCATTTTGCCAGTCATACTCTTCATTCCCAAGACTCCCTCATATTTCTAATCATTCTCCTTATAGTATTCTTGCTCTTGTTTTAGGTAGGCGACACCTTCTCAAATCTCTAAAAGTACTAATTAGAGGTCGTGAGGTTTTTAAAAAAAATACATTTTCCTCTGTTCCCTAAATTACTTCCTGTCAGCTTTGTGGGCTCCTCGTCATTACCAGGCGTGAGCTGATGAGCACACATAGATATCGCTACTCCAGGTCCCACTCCCAAACTCCAGATTTATATCTTTAATTGCCTAATGAACGATTCTACGTTGACACCCTAAAGGCACCTCAAAGTGAACTCATATTTCTCTCCAGACTTGTTTTTTATTTCAGTGAATGGCACTACCATTGACTCCGTTACCCACGTAAGAAACAGGAGTAATTCCTGGCTGGCCCTATTTTCCTCACCTATATTCGATATGTTAATTCCCAATGAGCCAATCTCATTGTCAGTCAGTGATTTCACATCGTTTCCTACTTTGTTGAAGAAACACAGGCGGCGCCATTCCTGGCATCCTCCGGCTTTAACCACTACCTCAGGGAAGGAGGGTGACCCATAACCATGTGTGCGTTTTGAAAGGACAAACTGGGCATGTTAGTCCTGAGCCACCCTTCAACCTGCAGCGCAGGGGAGCACACGTTCGAATCCTCCAGACGTCGCATTCCCCACACGGTGCCACAGGCTGAGTTCCCTGGGAAGCAGATTCTGAGAAAGACATAGTGTTGAGGGGGACCAGAGTTTGCTACCTCAAACTATGCCTTTTGGGATATTGATTTTAAGCTGGTTATTTTTGAGAAACAAGAGACTCAAGAGAGAACCTTTGACCCTCCCCTTCCCTGCCTAAAAGAATTAATAGAAAAACCCGCTTAAAGGAAGGGAGCTATTCATCTTAGCTATTCACCTTAGCATACATGAATTTAGTGTGGTAGACAGGGAGGAGCCAAGCAGATCTGTTGCTGGGCTCTCCTGTGCCCCATTGTTTCTGGGTGACCCGACAAGAACAGTTGCTCTTTCTCATCTACATGTGAATTGTCTACTTTCCCTTTGAAATCCCTCCCATCCTCTCCTTAGTTCAGAATTGTGTATAAGCCTCAACTGCCCAGTGTGTCCTTGGGTCACATATTCTTATGGACCTGGTGTGTACATATGTAATAAAGTTGGTTATTTTTTCCTGCTAATCTGTCTCATGTTAGATTATTAGTCTAGCCAGAATTTAGAAAGGTGGCAGAAAAGTATTTTTCAACCCTCACAGTGTACAGGAAGTTTACTAGGAAGTGCTCTTGGGATCAATACTTAGAGAACGGAAGGGTAGGAAAGGGAAGGGGGAAAATAACAGGAAGTGGAGGAAAAGAACAGGATAGGAAGAGAGGAACAGGAAAGGAAGGGAATTGGAGCAAGATTGGGCAACAGGAAAGGTTGAGCTGAGATTTAGTCTGAACAAAGGTCTCAGTTGACTTTGGGGGAACTCCAAACCAGGGATGACCTTTCAAATGTGTCTCAAATTGGGGCTAGGGAGCCAACCCTGATTCCCACTGTGATCAGTCACTGGATGCTAGCCACTCCAAGAAGGGAACATGACTTTGGGCTGGTTGTTCTCTTTAGCTAAGGCCATCCCTAAAGAGGGCTGCCGAGGGTACCGGCAGCACTCACAGCACAGGGAATAAGTCCTTTGTTAATGAAGAGGGATCCAGTTGGCACACCACCATTCACCTAAGAGGCCTGCCCTAATCTGGGCGTTTACTTGGCATCTCATTAGGCTTTCACACTAAGACCTCCACTGTAGCTTTTTTCAGCAATAAAATGGCAAATTTTAGAGTCCATCTGCCAGTCCTTTGTTTTGTAACTTAATTTCGTCAGAGACCTAGGCTGGGACAAGGTATGCTATTTAAACCTAAGATACTTCTCAGTAGCCTTCCACCCCCCCACCCCCCCACCCCAACCAGGCCATCTTCCTCTCTTTCCTGGACAACTGTTCCATATCCAGCCATCCTACCAACATAGTTGTCCCTCTCCAGTTTTCCTCCACACTTTAGCCAGAGCAAGAATCCAAAACCACAAATCTTATCATCTCACTCCCATTTTAAAACTCTTCCCTGCCTTCCCCTTGTCCTCAGGGATAAGGTCTGGTCTTCTTAACAGGGTTGAGAAGGCCAAGAAGATTTGACTTGAGCTCCTTTGGTCTGATATTCTGTCTCTCTCTCTCTCTCTCGCTCGCTCTCTCTCCCACTTTTGTTAATCCTCACCTAAGGATATTTTGCCACTGATTTTTAGATAGAGTGGAAGGGAGGGAGGCGGGGGGGAGAGAGAGAGAGAGAGAAAAAGAGAGAGAGAGAGAGAAACATGGATGTGAGAAAGACACATTAATTGGTTGCCTCCCACACGGCCCTGACCAGGGCCCAGGATTAAACCTGCAACCCAGGTGCATGCCCTTGACCAGGAATCCAATGCAAAACCCTACAGTCTGGGGCTGACACTCTAACCCCTGAGCCAAACCAGCTAGGGCTGGTCTGATTCTCCTTAACACTCCCTTATCCCCTACCTCCGTACCTGCAGTTTCCATCAGCAATGCAATTGTTTCTTGATTCTGTGCTTTTAAAATATTTCCTCAGGTTAGAGTGTATTGAACTGTTTCCTTGTTCATCTCACTCAGCTTGAATGTGAGTATCTTGGGAGCAGGGATACTTCCTTGTTCATAGCAGGCACTCAATAAGTATTAAATAAATGCATGAATATATCTGGAAAGGATTTATGGTCTGTCACATGCTTATTTATTAGCAGTGGCCACTAACCATATGGAAAAATGTTCAACCTTACTATGAAAAGGCACTCTGGAACAAGGAAGTACAATTTTTCACTTAGAAATTGGCAGAGTTACTGACAATAATAATTGAGGGTACTGAGGGTATGGCAAACTGGGCACTCATACACTGCAAGTATCAGAAAAGCATTCTGGCAATACATAACAAGTCTTAAGATGCCCTAATAATTTCACACCTAGAAATCTATCCTAACTGATCATAGATAGAAATACAATTTATGTACACAGGTATTTATCCACACACTGTTTTTCTATTATACTTATACCCTTGAATTGTCCATATGTTCTACAATGGGTATGTTTTCATTTAAAAATCAAATTGTTAGTCAAATGTTAAGAGGGTTAGATTTAGGATTACAGTTTGTGGGAGCCAGCCTCTGGGATAGCCCAATGATCCTCATTCCCTGGTATTCACACCCTTGTGTAGCTAGCTCCCTCACATTAATCCAGAGTTGCTCTGTGTGACCACTTAAATATGGCATGAGTGATGATGTGCAACTTTCAAGATTAGGTCATAAAGACCCTACAGTATCCATGTTAGTTTCTCTCTCTTTCTCTCAGATCACATGCTCTTGGGGAAAGCCAGTTGCCGTGCCGTGAGGGCACTCTATGGAGAGACCCACATGGGGAGACATTGAGGCCTCTTGCCAAAACACATGAATGAGCTTGGGAGCAAATCCCTCAGCCTGGTCAAGCCTTCAGGTGACTGCAGCCCCAACTGACATCTTACCTGCAATCTCATGAGAGACTCTGAGTCAGAATCACCCAGTTAAGCTGCTCCTGAATTCCTGAACTAGAGAAACTGTGAGATAACAAATGTATGTTGTTGTAAGCTGATAAATTTTGAGTAGAGTGATCAGTTGTCCAGGTTTTACTAGGGCTGAGAAATGTCCTGGGATATGGGACTTGCAGTGCTAAAACAAGGGAAGTCCTGGGCAACCTGGGAGAGTTGGTTACCCTAGTATTTTTAAATATAGCTTTATTCAGATAAAAGTTCAATAGTTTTAGTATGTTCAGTTGTGAAACCATAACAACAATCTAATTTTAGAAACGCATAAAGAAATCCCATACTCTTTAGCTGTCTACCTCCAGTCCCTATATCCCCAACCCCAGTCCTAGGCAAACACTAATTTACTTTTTTTTTCTCTAGCCACCCTAGTTTTGAGGGTATTTTATTATAAAGCAATAGATAATTAATACAGGGTTATGGATAATGGGAAGAAGGATTCCCCCCTTTCTCATTACTCTTTTACTTTACACTTTTCTGAATTTTGCAAGTTTTCTACAATAAGCATATTTTCATTTAATATAAGAAAAAAGTGGTAATATTCTGATTTTTTGAAAAGATGATGTAAGATTCCATGGAACTGTTGTTTTGATGCCCCCAGCATCCTTCTGCTCTCTGTTCTGGTAATAACACTGCCTCTCTCCCTTAGGAAAGCATCCTTCCCCAACCCCAGGTTGTTCTGATGTGGTTGCCAATCAAAGGACAAGGTGGATACTTGACTCAGGCTAGAATAGTCATATTTTCTGTTCCAATAAGTTGAATCTTGAGTTAGGGCACAAAGGAACAGAAGGTATTAAAATCTAGCCATCAGAATGCAGAATTCTAGAGAGTTGGTTAGAAAACCTTTGTTTCTGATATCTCAGTAAGCTTCCTGGTTCCTCTTCTTTCCTCTTGGGCATTCAGTATTTCCTTTGACTCCACAACTTACTCCTATATGGCTCCATAAATCTTTTTTATTTAAGCTACTTTCTCTCGCTTGCAACAGAAGAACTTTAATTAATCCAAATAATAATAAGAAATATTTACGGAGGAGCGGGAGAGGTTTACTCCCTCAAAAAATACATAAATCTGTCACTCTAATACAATAGTGTTGAATTTTTTCATACGACCTATTGGTTCACTTTTACATGTTTATTATCACAGTATGCATATCATCTTACATTTCGATTTTTTTACTTTCCATGGTACCTACAAAAACTTTTAGTGTTTCTTTTATTGATCATTTAAAAATACATGCTGTTATCTTATAGTGGTATATCATAATTTATTCAGTCTTGATCGGGGGTTAGATATTTAGGTTGATGTCAGTGTTTTGCTAGCAGACATAATGTTTAAAGTGAACATTTTCACGGCAAGCTTTGAGCTTCTGTTACTCCTTTCCTGGGGATAAATTTACAAAATTAAAAAATGGGGCTGCTATGTGTTATCTTTATTCTTTTAATGCATTTGATGTGTTGCCTTGTAAAGTGAAAGGTCCTTTTGAACTACAAGTAATATTATATGTTTGGATTTACATTTATAAGAAATTTTTTGATTGGGCAAATTCAGATGAATAGAATTTAGTTGGTTATAAGTTGTGCTCTGCATTATGACTACTATACAGGTATTCCTGTGATTTTAACTTTTAAAATAAACCTTTTATTAAATATTACATAAGAACTGGAGCAAATTATGAGCGTAGAATCCCAGTGAATTTTCACAAAGTGAATACGCTCCTGTAACCACTGTGGAGATCAAGCAGGACGATTTGCACTCTAAAATTCTCCCGGCTTACACTCCCACACAATTATTACCTTCTATCAGATAACCATAATCCTGACTTCTAGCACCGTAATTTAATCTCTTCTGTTTTTGAGTTTTAAATAAATGTACCTTTTTGTGTATGAACTCTTTCACTCAACATTGTTTATAAGCTTCAACCATGTAGCAGTTTATTCATTCTCTTTGCTGTGCAGTATTGCATTGTACAGATATACATAATTTATTTGTACTGCACTGATTCTATGTCTATTATACTATGGATAGGCATTTGGGTTGTTTTCAAATTTTGGCTATTACAAATAGAACTGGAATTGCTGAGTCATAGATTATGCATACGTTCAACTTTTTCAGAAACTGCCAGTTTACCAAAGTGGTAAACCAATTTACATTCTCACCAGCAATATAGAATTCCAATTGTGCTTTAAATCCTCTGATTTTAAGTTGTGTTTTTTCATACATTTATTGGCCACTTGGATTATTATTATTTTTTTGAAGGGCAAGTCTGTACCCCATTTTTAGGGATCAGACTTATTGGTATATAATTTTCATGCAATTAATTTCACCAATTTTAAGAGTATAATTCTATGAACTTTGCAAATGTAATCTATAATGTAACCATCGTCATAATCATGATACAGAGTCTTTTCATTATTCCCCAAGGTTCCTTTGCATCCTTCGAAGTCATTAAGTTGATATTTCTTTCTTCTATTCTCTGAAATAGTTTGTATAAGATTGCTGTATTTCTTCCTTAAATGTTTGGAAGAATTGCCCTGGCCAGTTTGGCTCAGCGGATAGAGCGTCGGCCTGCGGTCCGGAGAGACCCTGGTTCGGTTCCCGCTAAGGGCACGTGCTTCGGTTGCAGTTTGTCCCCGGCCCTGGTTGGTCGTGCGGGTGGCAGCCACTCGATGTGTCCCTTCACGTCGATGTTTCTCACTCTCTCTCCCTTCCTCTCTCTCCCTCCCATTCTATCTGTACAAAAAATGGAAAAATATCCTCGGGCGAGGGTAAAAAAAAAAAAAAATGTTTGGAAGAATTTACAGGTGAAGTCATCAGAATCTGGAGACTTACTGTGTGAATACTTTAATCACTATGCAGTTTCTTTGGTAGATATAGGACTACTCATGCTTTCTATTTCTTTGGCAAACACATTTTTGTGAGTTAGATTATTGTAGAAATTTCCCATTTCATCTAAATTTTCAAATTTATTGATATTAAGTTGTCTAAAATATTTTCACTTCAACTTTGTAATGTCTGTAGACTCCACAGTGATGTCCCCTTTATCAAGTCTGATAGAGGTCATGTACTCTTTTTGTTTGTTTTTATTTGTTTTGTATGTGTGATCTCATAAAATTGGTGAATTTATCAGTTTTATTATTGACTCTTCTCTGCTATACTTTCTTTTTTTTTTTTTTTTTATCCTCACCCGAGGACATTTTTGCATTTATCTTCAGATAGAATGGGAAGGAAAGAAGGAGGAAGAGAGAGAGAGAGAAACATTGATATGAGAGAGACACATCAACTGACTGCCACCCACCCACAAGATCTCAACCAGGGCTAGGGACAAACTGCAACCAAGGTACGTGCCCTTAGTGGGAACCAAACCTGGTCTCTCTGGTCCATGGGTTGATGCTCTAACCACTGAGCCAAACCAGCCAGGGCTGTACTTTCTTTTTTCATTAATATCTTTCCTCTTTGCTTTACCATTCCTCTTTTTATACTTTCTTCAGGTTCATTTTTTTTTTCTCTAAGTTCTTGAGATGGATACTTAAGTAATTCTTGTTTAAAGTTATATCTAAGCCCTTAAGATTCTAAATTTCCCAATGAACACAGTTTTATTAGCTGTATCTTAGAAACTTTGATGTCATATTTTCATTAAGATTTAGTTCAAAATATTTTCTAATTTCTATTATGATTTTTTCTCTGATGGATTACTTATAAATCTACTGTTTAATTTCTATGTGTTTTGGAATTTTGTAATTTTTAAAAATTGTTGACTGTTAGCTTAATTCCTTTTTGCTCGAAAAATATATTTTATGTAATTTTAAGCTTTTGAAATATGGTGAGATTTGCTTTACAGCCCAACTTAATGTCACTTTTAGCAAATGTTTCATGTTCACACAAAACAAAGTGCATTCTGTGACTGTTGGGTGAAATATTGTGTCAATTTTGTTAGTTATGTTGCTTAAATGTTGTGTATCCTTCCAATTTTTGTCTCCTTTTTCTATCAGTTACTGAGAGATGTGTTAAAAGGCTCCTACTACGATTGTAGATTTGTCTATCTTTGCAGTTTCAACATTTTTTTCTTTATGTATTTTGTGGTGTATTGCTAGTTGTATACAAATTCATACTTGTTATATCTTCCTGATGGGTTAATATTTTTATTATTATGATATAGCACACTTTATTTCTAATAATGCTTCGTTCCTTAAAGTCTACTTTATATGTTTAGTATAGCTATAAGAGCTTTCTTTGGGTTAGTGTTTGCATAAACTGTCTTTCTATTCTTTTACTTTAACTTTTTTGTATTATAATTTTAAATTATAACTCTTGTATCTTTTGTGGAAAGCATATACATTTTTAAATCAGTATGATCTTTGTTTTTGTTTGTTTGCTTTTTAAATCCTCAACCGAGGATATTTTTACATTTATCTTCAGACAAAATGGGAGGAAGAAAAAGAGAGAGAAAGAGAGAGAGAGAGAGACATCGACTGGCTGCCACCTGCACAACCCCAACCAGGGCCGGGGACCAACCAAAACCAAGGTAGGTGCCCTTGGCTAGAATCGAACCTGGGACTCTGGTCTATAGGTTGACACTCGAACTGCTGAGCCAAACCGACCAGGGATAATCTTTGTTTTTTAATGGGATATTATGCCACTTATAGTTATAATTAATTAATTATATATTTGTGTTCATAGCTAACATCTTACTCTTGTTTAATCCTACTTGTTCCTTTTTATCTTCTTTCTTGCCTTCCTTTGGCTTAATTGAGAGAATTTTTTTATTATTACGTTTTCTTTCTGTCTCTTTTTCAAAAAGACTTTTTATTGATCTTTAGAGAGAAGAAGGGAGAGGGAGAGAGAAATATCAATGTAAGAGCAAAAGATCGATCAGCTACTTCCTGCACGCCCCCTACTAGGGATCGAGCCCACAGCCAGGGCATGTGCCCCAACCCAAAATCGAATTTCAACCTTTTGGTACATGAGATGTTGCCCAACCAACTGAGCCACACCAGCCAGGGCTGTTTTCTCTCTTTGACTATTTATACATTATATCATTTATACATTCTTTTACTATTCTTTTTTTTATTATTATTCTCACCCAAGGACATTTTTGCATTTATCTTCAGATAGAGCAGGAAGGAGAGAGGGAGGAAGAGAGAGAGAGAAACATCGATGTGAGAGAGACACATCCAGTGGTTGCCACCCACACAACCCCAACCAGGGCCAAGGACAAACTGCAACTGAGGTACGTGCCCTTAGCAGGAACCGAACCTGGGACTCTGGTTCTGTGGGCCAACGCTCTAACCGCTGACTCAACCAGCCAGGGCTCTTTTACTATTCTTAACAGCAGCCCTAGAATGTACAACAGGTACCCTTGACTTGTTTCAATTTAGTGTAAATTTATATTTATTATTTCTGAAATGAGGTATCCTAGCCAGTCTCTTCATGAGAGGTCTATAGCTTTCTGATCTGTTATTTGGGAGTGGACACAGGTCCTCACCATTTATGGAAACTGACTCTTCTCTGGTTCTCTCCTCCTTCTGGGTTCAAAAGATCCAAATGCTCCTGAAGTCAAGCCATCCCCCTTTTCTCGGAGCCATTCCCCATGCAGATAATTGAGTCTTCTGCCTCCTGAGGCTTTAGGAAATCACCACATCTTAACCTTCCCACTAGAGAAGAGAAGAAAAAAATACTTCTCATTTTCCATGATAAGCCCATAGACAAGAAAACAAGACATGATTTCTTAATCATCTTATCCTGCTATACCTACTAATATTATTTGGGTTTTGTGGCATTTACTTAGAATCTAGCCATAATTAATCACACTCGTTCCATGGGAATTAATTCCAAGTTACAAACACTTATCCTTTAGGGAACTTTGATATATATATATATATATATATATATATATATATATATATATATATTAGCTATGAGATATATATATTTTTTTTCTTTTCTCTGTATAACAGCTTTTTCCTGCTTCTCTTTATTCAGGGAAATTGAAAATTGCAGAGACCAGTGATAAGGCTCACTGTTACTACAGGAGTACTCTGGTCACTCTGCTTTAGGGCTTTGCATCAATATTAACACCTACAAAAAAGGTGAACATGAGGGAATATATGATATCTCACCAAACTGAGAGAAAAGTTTGTCTTTAGTTTTCTTTGCCAGGACACAAACAACACAGAGATAGAGAAAGGTCCTAATTTCAGAGCTGCAAACTCCCTGAGGTATACTTCCAAGTTCCAACTGCAGGAATAAATGCAGCTGTAGGTAAGGTTTAATTTAGGGAACTGTACTTTGGGTGCTGTGGCACTTAGGCCAAAGAACCACGAGACAGTGGCCTAGTTCAGTAAAACATTATGAAGGTTCATTAGGAAACTCTCCAGGGACAAAATGGTGGTGGTTTTGCCCTAAGCCACTGCACCTGCTGCTTATGCTAGGAGTACCCATACTGATTCCTAAATCTAGCTCATTCTGCGAAACCCAACTTTCCATACTGAGGAGAGACGATGTAGTCTAGACCTCTGACCATTTCCTGTGCTCTTTAGCTGTCATCCTGGACTAGTATAGACTAACCTATTACTCTGAGGTTTCAGATAAGGTGGTTACCTCAAGTACCCAGTACTTTTTACATGATAGACTAAGGGTACATTGAACTCAAAGTAAATTTTTTTCAAAACCCTTTCTTATTCCACAGGTGGAAAAAGTTCTGTTTTTTAGTTTCCTTGAACTACCATTCCCATGTCTAGTCCAATAAATACTGAAGGCAAAATGATAAACAGGTGTGTTTGTATGTGGTTACATAGTGTATCATAAGAGAAAATGTTTTCCAAAATGTTTTGTAAGTGTGACCTAGGATCACCTGAAAACTGGAAATGATCTATAGAAAATTCCAGTCATAAGATAAAATTTTATTTTATGTTTTTGGTATGTGCCCCTAGCAGGGAACAAACCTGGGACTCTCTGGTCCACAGGCCAACGCTCCAACCACTGAGCCAAACCAGCCAGGGCAATAAGATGAAATTTTTAAAATCTGCTTTTCCCCATAAGAGATCTTCCACACTTAATCATTCAAGATCTGATTATCCAGAATGTGTAATACACACAACCAATTATATATTCTTTTTCCTTCTGCTGCCTGATTCTTGGTCATTTCACAGCTCATTAGTATGCTCTCTTTTGGAAAATAAAAGCAAATGCTGCTCAAGCTAGTATTTTCAACGCAAAAGTTTTGTAGCAAGGTTATAATTACTGGTGAACCTATCACTTTTCTTTAAGAAATATCTGGTTAGGTTCCATTGAGCACTGGGGGAAATTTTTTTAAGTTTAAACCCAGCCGGTGTGGCTCAGTGAATTGAGCCTCGTCCCATGGACTGAGAGGTCCTGGTTTGACTCCTGGTTAGGGCACATGCCCGGGCTTCAGGCTTGATCCCCAGTAGGGGGCGTGCAAGAGGCAGCCGATGGATGTCTCTCGCACATGGATGTTTCTCTCTCTCTCTCTCTCTCTCTCTCTCTCTCTAAAAAATTAAAAAATAAAATAAAATAAGTAAATAAAAAGTTTAAGATGTCCCTGCTCTTAAGGCTCTTACAATGTAATAGGAGAGACAAGGTTTGTGCACAGATATTAATGCAAGGCAATATATATTTAAATAAGAACATGATAAAAGTATGGTCATATAAGCATAATGTATAAGAGAACTTTATGGACCCAACATGATTTAACTAAGAAAGAGCACAGTATGGACTGACAAGATTGTCAAGGAAATTCTCAATAAAGTAGTAAAACTTGAGCTAGGTATCAAAGAATGAGTGGAATTTCAACACAGGAAAAGGGGCAGGGGGAGAAAATTCTGCAAAAGAAAACACAAGAAAATCCCAGAATTTCAGGGTCCAAGGCATACACACACACACACACACACACACACACACACACACATGTTTATAACAGAAAATAATATAACAAACTTGTCTTCCTCACCTAGCTTTGTCAAATATTTACTTTTTGCCACATTGCTTCAGATCCACTTCAAATGCATACACACAACAATAAAGATTCAGCTAAAGGCTTCTGCATACTCTATCGTTCTTCTTCCTCAGGAGAAGTAACAACTATCCTGAACTTAAAGTTTATTATTATGAATATTTTTCAATGTTTTTCATACATGGAAATAGGTAGTATTGTTTCATGTGTTTAAAGTTAACATAAATGGCCCTGGCCAGTTTGGCTCAGTGGTTGGAGCGTCGGCCTACGGACCAGAGAGTCCTGGGTTTGGTTCCTGCTAGGGGCACGTACCAAAAAAAATGAATAAATAAATAAAGTTAACATAAATGGCAGCATACTTTGTGTATCTTCTGCCACTTTTTTTTCCACTTGATATTTTACTTTTTGAGGTTTATATGTAAATATTTTAGTTTCAGCTCTAGTTCTTTTTAAATTTATTTATTTATTTATTTATTTAAGAGGAAGGGAGGGAGGGAGGGAGGGAGGGAGGGAGGGAGGGAGGGAGGGAGGGAGAATTTGTTGTTCCACTTATTTATGCATTCATTGGTTGGTTCTTATATGTCCCCTGACCTGGGATGGAACCTGCAACCTTGGTGTATCGGGCCAGCACTCTAACCATCTGAGCTACCCAGCCAGGGCTAGTTCATTTATTTTAGCTATGATATAGTATTCCACTGTGTAATCATGCAACAAGTTACTTATCCATTCTCAAGCTGATAAAATATTTATGTTGTTACCAGCTGTTTTCCAGTTATCAACCATACTTCAATGAACATTTGTTTACATGTCTCCTTATGTATGTGAGGGAGAGTTTCTTGGATATACACATATGGAAAAATGGAATTGTTAGATTGTAAGATAAGGATATCTTTAGCTTTAATAGATATTGCTAAATTGCCTTCCAATGTGGTAATATCAACTCATTCTCCACACAGCAGTGTATAAGAGTTCCCACATCTGTCTCACCTTTCAAGATGGTGACTACATCATTAGCATGGAAATGCCAGGGTACCCTGAAATTGATTCTTCCTGTACACAGGCTGTCTGTGTGGGTGATGCTCCACTTTGGATCTCATTATGAACCAGCCCAGCCCGAGTTAAGAGAGGATATCAATCCTCTGAAAAAGAGCAAAGAAAGGAATGGGGTAGTGGTTGAGGATTAGGTGCACATTTTATTCACTTTTCATCCCCAATATCTAGTACAACCTGAAGCTCGGTGAGCAAGGCTCAGGAGATGGGAAATTGACTGGAACTAATTATCAACCTTGATCGGTTTTTAAGCTTCAATTTCCCCATCTGTAAATTATGAATGATAATACTTCAAGGAGTCATTTTAAATATAAAATGAGACATAAATGCAAAAACATTCATGTGATGAAAGTCTGTAACATTATTTTCATTTTGAATGTTTAAAAAATGAGGTCAATAAACATGTTCTGCTCCTTTTATGTGGCCCTTGTTTAAAAAAAAAAAAAAAAGGCTCACCATTGTTATACTCTAAGAGATAGATATGATTCTGTCATCTTTATTAGTATGACAAAAATTTACATTATGATCTAGTTCCCTCTTGCACTTTCTAAATCTGCCACTATCCTTGCAATGGCTCCTCCTTAATCCCCTTACATCTCCTCAAACTCAAACAGGCCTAAAAGTGAACTCACATCCATTCTAAATTTAGCTTCCCTTGGGGACTTCCGTATTTTCATTGTTGGCATATTGGAAGTGTGTTTATTGGCCAGGTGTGGTATCATCAGAAGAGGAAGAGGATCAGGTCAGAGTGACTAATTAAGAGGCTTATACTACATAGCAGAAAATAGACTGCACTCAGATTTGCAGACATGGTGTTTTGGGTTTACTTGAAATGGCTAGAATATGCTCTCTTTAGGTGCCAGGATACATAAACCTAAATGCTGGCATCAGCAATGTATTATACTTTAAGGCATTAGAAATTCATACAAACATTTTTAGATATTGGTGCCCAGTTAACAGTTTTGATGTTGAGAAAGAAACTGCCTGTATGCAGCTCCATACTTATGCTTAAACAGGGCTAGTCACAAATTTCATATAGGAACTCAGCCATTTGTAAATAAAATACAAAGCAGGGGAAATTTTATTGAGTTTCCTTCTCTCTGTTCCTTTTACGATGAGGACAACTATTCCATCAACACATGTTTAAACTATTCTGATGGTATTAGATGCTTAGCTGTGAAAGTGTGTACTACTAGATGAGTCCTAATTTAAACATTTTTTTTTTTAAAGTATCTTTAAGTAACCCAGATAATCAGACTCCAGGCTGAAGTTTTGGCTCTAATACCAAGAAGAGGCATGCCTTAATCCAGATAGGTTTTGCCCTGAGTTCAGACCCAGAAAATGGATCTGCTGGGCAGAGATGTGGGTCAGTCTGAGAAATGAGTTCCCTTCACATATACCTTGAGCTGTGAGCAGGGGGTACGGAATAACAAAAAACTCCTGGCACATTATTTGAATTACTTATCTGAGCTTCTATCTCTGTTTTTTGTTCTTTGATCAAGAAAAATTCCACTCCAGGATTAAATTGAATTTGTGGATTCCACACCCCCACCCCCACCCCCATCCCAGCCCCAAAGAGATGAACATTCTAGATCTATGGGTAAATTGCTTTAGTACAGGTTTTATTGGGAATGGGGGGTTAGAGTCCTCCCAAAGGAGTAAGAGTAACTGTAATAAAGCTTCCAAAGAAAAGGCCAGTAATACACTCTGGGCAATCATCTACTCTGGAAACACATAGTATTAACCATATCTGTTCTGGACCAACTCGTTCTGGCCCAGCAGTAACCTCACTCTGGATTTAGAACTAGGGTACAGGGCAATACCCTTTAACTGAGGGCATCTGAGGAGAATTTCATATATTATATGAAAGGGAACCAGGGAAACACTATGCTCTAATCTATCTTGGGGTAACAGATAAATATAATCAGGAGTTTCATTAAAAAGATTATCACTGAGTCTATCTCTTCTCCAGCCTGTGCTTCCTTACAATCCTTCAATATTTGTTGTTCATTTTTCACATAACTCGTACCCTCAAAGATTAGTTGTGTCTCAAAAGATATCAATGAGCTATAGTGCAGGCCAAAGAGCACCCCTTGAAATCCTGGCTTCTCAAAAAGACAGGAGGTTCTTATTCTCACTATATAAGGTGCTAGGTTCTTGTCTAATTCATCTTTGCAAAATCTCATGTAATAGCAATATTGGGTAGAGGTACTCTGTGCTGTTTTGTTGGTGCTATTATACCTGCTGGTGATGAGACGATGATACCTGATCTGGCTAACTGCTGGCAGGACAGGGACTTTACAGTAGGATATATGAGACCAGGTCTCTTGTCCCTGGCATTTTATGACAACGGAAGTTCAAGAATACCTCCGATGATCTGATTCAGAGGGGAGCAGCTATGCTTTTTTTTTTTTTTTTTGGTGATGTTTTCTGATCAGGATCCAGTGGCCAGGTTGGAGTTGATGATTATATAATTACAGATCATAATATAAATGACATCCCTTGAGTTGGGCAGTACAGTGGCCCTGAGTTTGTTGCAGCTATAAAAAATTTTAATCAAAGTTTAGGTGACAACATAGTGTTCAGATAATAGGTAGTTATAATTCTTCCATAGTCAACACTAAACAGACTGCATTTGGAATATTGAGCTCAAGTCTTAGTGCCAGAGTTTAGAAAGTTTAGAGATATTACTACATTAAATGTGTCCATATGAGGGGTCCAGGTGAACTATATGAGGATCATGACGTATGAGAAAGGTTAAAGGGGATTCAGGAGAAAATAACTAAGAGGACACACAATAGCAGAAGAGGGAATTTCAAGAGTTAGGTCAGCACTGACCTTCACAATTACAAATCTAATGACACTCTTCTGTCTCCCTCCTCCTCAGTCTCTCTTTGACATTTAACATTGTTGATAATACTCCTTCTTTGCTTCATTGATCCAATTGTATTAGTTCAGCAGACAGTAAAATTGAATTAGAAATGCGAGGTTCTTAGATGTGGATACATCTATGGAGGATAAAGAGGAAAGGGAGGGAAGAGTCTCAGACTGCAATGCATGTCTTAGTGCCTGCGATGGAGAGAAGGAAGAGAGAAGGGATGGGAAGTCTCGTCTGCAGGGCAGCGCTGAGAAAGGCTCAGTCAGGCCAGCCGGAGCCCAGAGCAAAGACTGCCCATTAGAGGAAACTGCATTGTAAGAATGGCTAACAGTGCTGTCACTGCCGGGGAGCCTCTGGGGAGAATGAGACCTCTGCAGGAATGCTGTGATGAATCCCAGAGGCATGGTGACTGGAGGTTTTCAGTTTATTACACCCTTTAGAGCAGGTACTTCCTTGAAGGGAGTGGCGCACTCCTATGGCTACCATTTCCTTTCCACATACCATACTGGGTGCCACCTTCCTAACCTCTTTAGCTGGATGCTCTCCCTTAACTCTAAATGTTAAGGTTCTTTAGGAACCCATTTTCTGCCTATTCCATACATCTTCCCTATGAGAATTCATCTCAACCCACAAGTTTAAGTATTAACACTACTGAATGTTGATGCTAATTCCATATGTTAATTCAAGCCATCACTTTTTCTCACCTGGACTACTGCAAGGGTCTGCTAACTATTCTCCCATCTCATCTCCAGTCTTGCCATCAGCCTCCAGTTCATTCTGCAGTGCAGCTAATTGGATATTTCTAAGGTTCAAAGAAGATCATGTTACTCCTGTGCTGAAAACCCGTCAATAGCTCCCTTTGTTCTCAATAAGAAATCCAAATTATTTTACATGACACACATGCCCCTTCACGGACTGGTCCCTGTTTACCTCTCTAGCCTCATTTGCTATTTACTCCAAACACAGCACCTTTTGTTTCTTTATTTTTTAGATGTTTTTGTCGATTTTTTTAGAGAGAGAGGAAGGGAGAAGAGAGAGAGAAACACTGATTGGCTGCCTCCTGCATGCCCCTTACTGGGGATCCAGCCTGCATCCCAGGTAGGGGCCCAGAATGTAACATTTGAATGTAACATTTATACCCATGGTATAGACTATACCTTCTTGCCTGGCTAATTCTCTATTTGTCTTTTAAGTCTCAGCTAAGAGGTTCTTTCCTCTGTGAGGATTTCTATAACCTGCAAAGATCTATGTGATCCCAGGAATTACCTGGTGAAGGGCAAGTGGAATCTACAGAGGGCATTAAAACATCATGGTGCTAAATATTAAAAATGTAATAAAAGGAATACTGTTTTACATATCAGGACTTCTTTTGGGACATATACTGCATGAGATAGAAAGAAATACTACAGTAAATAGTTACATGTGGGTGATAGTTCTCCCAATGGACATGACAGGCAAACATTCTCGATGGAGTCACACTCCCACCATTCCCAGCCCACCCCAGGCATTTGGAATATGTGTGGTCATTTTTGTTGTTGATGCCAGTATGGCTGGGAGTAGTCTTGATGTGGGGGGCAGGGAGGTTATAATGCATGGGGACTGTCCCATAAATGAAGAATTCTCCTACCCAAAATGCTAATAAAACCTCCACTAAGAAACACTGTACTAGGAGGTATGAAAATCTGGGAGCATCCCAGTATTTATCTCACTGTACAGGAATTATCTGAGAATTTTTCTGAACCCTCAACTTGAGTTCAACCATACCCTATTGTCTTGCCAGAACATAAGACAAGTTTGGTACATGATGGATGCTCAATAAATATTTCTGAACTATGACTCATAAAATTGAAAAATTTTCTGAGTGCCAATTCTACATATTTATCACTAACTTTACATTTCCAGTTGAACACATCAAACTTAACAGGTACAAAAGAATCATTTACTTCGATCCATTGCTAAAACCACCCGCCAAAGAACCCCAGTTCTTCTTATTCTGGCAAATGTTACCACCTTTTTGAGATCCTCCCTATTATCTCAGCCAGAAGCCTGCATGTCACCCATGTCTCTGCTGCCTCCTCACTTCCCCAAACCTGTTCATTCTATCTTCCAATTATCTCCTGGGTTCTTTTCCATTCTCTCCTTCCTCAGCATCTCTGGCTTTAATTCAGGTCTCTTATATATGTGGCTGCATTTGCTTCCTAAACCATACCTCCATCCCCATCCCCATCCCCGTCCGTGCTTTAAAACATTCTAAAATATTAAAAATAATAATAATTACTACTTCGTGGGTTTACTGTGGTGCCAGGCACTACTACCTTTTGCATGTACTTCCTTTTTGACTCTATGACAGCCTGTTTGAAATAATTTCCCAAGATCATTCAGTAAGGCGGCAGAGACAAGATTTGAACCCAGGTAGCCTTGCTCAGAGCTGCGCTAGGCTAGGCAATATAACCTCCTGGAACCCTCTGCCATGTGGTTTCACATACATGTCTGTGACTGATTCTCCTCCCCTGGTGGATGCCCTGGTTGTTGTGAGTCTCTTTTGAGCTAGGGCTTGCTCAGTATTCCTTTCCCAGAGCTGTTTGGTGTACTGAAAGTGAGGGTGGTTATGTTGAATGTGAGTGGTGGTTATGAAACAAAGAGCTAGTGCAGAGACCAAAGAATTCCTAAGTCACAGACCTCTGAGAGACAGGCTAACTGGAGAGCGGTTTAGAAATGTTGGCAACTAACTACTACTGCTGCCCATTTTAGCCTTCATGTGCTCCCTACTGTGCGGTGCTTACATGGGCGGGTGCTTTAAGGGGCTGCGGCTAAGTGGCCAGCCTGGAGTATAGCAACTCCTCCTCATTGTCTGGCTATCGCCAATGCATTCTTCACAATGTAGCTTTAGCATCATTCCTATATCTTCCTATCTACATTAATGTCTCTCCTCTGTGCTTCTCACAGTTTTGTGAGACTACAAACTCCTTCAGGGCAAGGGCTGAATCTGGCCTAATGTCATATGACCGCTGTTCAAATTTCAGTTTTCTGTTGTACCTTGAGCAGCTTAATCTGCCTGTGCCTGAAACACTGCAATTAATAATACTTATGTCACCAAGTTATTATGGGAATTAAATGAGAAAAAACATGGAAAGTAATTGATTCAGTTCCTGGCACCTTGTAAGCAATGGTATGTTAGATATCAATATATTTCTATTATTATTATTATGGTCATTCACTCGCACTATCTTAAAATGAGGCAAGGTGATTTGGAAGCAATGAGTTCTCTTTTACTGAAGATACAATAAGTCCTTAGGCATTAATGTGTCCATGGGTTCTTGGAACTGTGGCGAAACTACATATAATGAAACCAACTTTATCACTGGCTAATTCATATAAACAAAAGAGTTAAGTTCCCACGGAATCTCATCAACATCATAAAACGACATTGAACGAAGGAATCTACTCTATTCAAACAGCAGTAAACTCAGGAGCGATGCTGTAGAAGCCATTTTGACTTGAAAAGACTAGATGATTTCTAAGGATGCTTCTAATCGTAGAAGAGGGAAGCTATTTCTCTGATTCAAAGAAAGTGTGACCATTAGTGTTACTTCTAGAAACGTGTTAGAATAAAATTAAAAAGACATCAGATTTGGCTGTATGTACATATTACAAAGAACAAACTATTTTATTTTTTGTGAGCAGTTAATTGCACAAACCCTTTTATTGATGTTGAAACCCATATGGTAAATCAGGCCCTTACATGAAAATCCATCTCTTTTTAAGAGGATTGGCTTGGACCTGCCAAAATGAAACAAACAAAACTTTAAAGACTGTTCCAGCCCTTCTGAAATGTCTTCTCTTTGAAAGAAGTCTATTAGTGATGCAAATGCAAAGTTATCTGCACAGATGATAATCCTAGCAAACAAAACAGTGAAACCATTAGAACAGTCTTGTGCAGCATTCAGTCCTGAGAATCCTGAGAATTTGGCATTCCAGCATTAAAAAGGCAGAGAAAGAGAGCAGAACTGGTTACTGTTTCGGATAGTTTGTTAGGTCTGCTTACCTGAATCCTGGGCTAATTATCCTCATGTTTGGCTTAAAGAGGTCAAACAATTCTCCAAATGTGGACAAGCAGAAGGAAGACCTGCACTCTGGGCCCCCAGCAAGTGACTTAAACAGGCAAAAGCAGGATCCTTGGCCATGAAATAACATTTAGTCAGGAGTTTAATTCCCAAGATACCAGAGCCTTAAGGTAGATCCATCTACCTTAGAAATCCAATGATAAGTATTCATTGGGCAGCAATTTAAGTAACATGCTTCTATTACTGATGCTTTAAAATAATTAAAAATCAGACAATTGAAAGGCTACTTGTATAGGTGAATAGATAGATGGTCATGTTCCAACATCTTTTAGTCAATAGATTATCAGAGTAAACTTCTTTGGGAACTTAGTAAATATGATCTTACTATAGGTAAAAGGATGGAAAAGATAAAGATGTATTAAGAAGTCGCCCTGGCCGGTTTGGCTCAGCGGTTAGAGCGTCGGCCTGCGGTCCTGAGAGACCCAGGTTCGGTTCCGCTAAGGGTGCGTGCCTCGGTTGCAGTTTGTCCCCGGCCCTGGTAGGTTGTGCGGGTGGCAGCCACTCGATGTGTTCCTTTCACATCGATGTTTCTCTCTCTCTCTCTGTTCCTCTCTCTCCCTCCTACTCTACCTGAACAAAAAATGGAAAAATGTCCTCCGGTGAGGATAAAAAAAAAAAGAAGTTAACCACAAGTAGTTTGCTTGACTGTAGATTATATTTCTTTTATCCCTAACAGGTTTGATGAGATCTAGTTTCTCAGGAGCCATCAGGCATTAGGGAATATTAGTGGTCAGAAGGTGTGGTGCCTGAGGATATTAGAAAAATTTTTCTGAAGCAACACTCCAAAGTGGTATTGCCAAAGTGGTCATCGCCTACTTGATTAAAACTTTTGGAAATGCTTGCTGGACAATTTATTGAGAACAGTAAATTAACTCTCCATACCCGCATGCTTTCCTGGACAGGTATTAACAGTTGACTCTGGTGTCCACATAGACTGGATGTAATGCTGGAAATCTGGGTCTTAAGCAGGGTGGGGCTTTGGGCAGGTAAAGAGCTTCTGGATCATCACGTGTTTACACTGCAGGGGCAGGAATGGGACTTGTCCACCCTCCACCCTCCACCCTCCACCACCTCTTCTTTGCAAGGTTGCTTGACAGCTTGCTCAGTCCCCGCCCGAGTCTTTGATAATCCAGTAGTCTCTGGTGAGGAGGTCAATCATTGCTTTAGTTCTGGGCTCTGCCTGCCTCCCACGCCCTCTACACTGGCTGGCTGGCGGCCGCTCCGCGTTTTTTTGCTCCCGCAGCTTCCCATGCCCTACCCACTCCAACGCCTCCCTGCTTGCCCTCTTGGCCTGTCCTCTTTTGCACCCTGGCAGGCCAACTCCAAGGGCCCGAGTGTTGGGTATCGGAGCAGGCACTGCTCACTTTTTACAGGGGTTTTCCTCGGGGCGACTCCTTCCCCGAAGTCCCAGGAAGTCTGTGGTGCTCGGCTGTATCCTATGTGTCCCTGCTTCTAAAGTTGGGGACATGGTCTGTCTTGCAAATTAAAACTGTACCACCTGCTTAGAATTGGGACCTGATCCGGCAACGTCAAACTTTGTCGTCAGAAGAAATCAGAAGTGGATAGGAGGAGCTACTTTGTGCCAGTCCTTCCCGCGGTCCCTGGGCAGGCAGACCTTTCCTGGCATCGGACGGCCGCGGTCCGGCGCACTTCCGCGCCCGGGAAAGCCGCGGCTGCTCTGGAAGGACAGTGCCCGACCGCCCGCTCCCGCCAGACAGGCGCGCAGAGCCGGAGCGCGCACCGGCCGGGCGCGCGCGGGGCCGGGGAGCGCTCCCTCCGGGATCGCGGCTGCGCAGTCGGGCTGGAGCCGGGAAAAGGGGGAGGGTGGAAGAGCCGGAGTAAGGGGAGGGGGAGGAGCGGCGAAGGCGGAAGCCATGTTGGAGTTTCACCCGGAGCGAGGGGCTGCGAGCGTTCTCCTCTCCCTGTGGGTGTGACCGGGATTCGGCGCGGCGGCGGGCCGCGGGGGGCGGGGACAGTTAGCCCGGGCGGCGGCGGCGGCGTGAGGGGAGAGGCGGCCGCAGCGTGGAGCCGGGCGATTGTGACCTCCGGGGGAGCAGGGGGCCGGCCGCGGCTCCCACTCTCCGTGTGGCCCCCTGAGCGCCCCCCCTCCCCTGCCCGGGAGGGAGGCGGGGGGCACCCGGGGCCCGCCATGAACCCCGGCTTCGATCTGTCTCGCCGGAACCCGCAGGAGGACTTCGAGCTGATTCAGCGCATCGGTAGCGGCACCTACGGCGACGTTTACAAGGTACAGGCGCGCCGCGGAGGACCGGGGTCCGACCGGCCGCGGGGAGGGCCGGGGGCGCGGCGGAGCCTGGGCGGCGGAGTCCGCGCTGCCTCTGCGGGAGGCGCTGGCGCCCGGGAGCCGTGGGGGAGGAGGCGGAGCGGGCGCCCCGGGATCCGCTGCCTCGGAGCGAACAAAGGGCCAAATGTTTAACCCCGAGACCTCCAAGTCCTTACCTGGGCCCTCGCTGGGTGCGAGTTTCCCGGGAGGGCTGCACCGGAGCGGGCAGCCCTGCTCCTCGTGGCACAGAGAGGGGCTGCGCGTAGGTTGCATTGGCAGGGTCAGGGGACGGACCAGACAGCTGGGGTTTGGCGTATGTCAAACCTGCGTGCTTCAGACGACCTGGCATTCTACTGCCGCCCATCAGGCCCCGTCCTAGTTACTGCACTGGGCAGCCTCCATTGACAGCCCCTCAATTTTTAGCCTTTTAGCATCTGCATACCAGTTTTTCAATGTGCTAAGCAATGAGTTTCTTTTTTAAACGTGATTTAGTTAGCATGATTTTTTTTTTTTTTTTTAGGAAAGAGAAACTTTGTTTTCTCCGAGTTCAACTGGACTTTGATGCCTTATTAAAACTGTGTTTTTTTCCTCCAGTAACCCATAAGATTCTTTTTTTTTTTTTTTTTTAACTGAATTGAATACTTTGGAAAAGTACTGTTTTGACAAGGTTAGAATTCAAAGCCCATGAGTAGTACAGCATTCCTATTGTAGAGGGACCACTTCTAAATGTGGGAGATAAATCACTCTTCCCTGGCCCGCTCAACTCTTGGCCTCACAGAGACTGCCAAGAGAGGAGGATAGTGCCAAACGTGGTAGCAGTCTTGATTTAGTTATGTATCCTCTTACTGGTAACTGGAGTGGAACAACTCCTATTTCACGTAACACCTGAGGGTGCACAAAGCTTAGTTTGACTTTGGAAAGTTTAGGCTTAACTTTATTTTGCCCACGTTTTTACTTTTACTCCCAATGTCATGCCTATTACTTAGATATTTAATACGGTGCAGCCAATATACTGCATGCCTTGTTTCGTGGATGATTTGCTTTCCACCATCACTTACCCCCCTAGACAGGTGTATTGTGCACACCTGCTGTGTATAAGGTATTGGGCATCAAAGCACTTGGGTTGTAGCAGCAAAAGACAGACATGTTCTAATTATTTAGGGTTATGAAAGCGTGTAACAGGAGGACCTGATCTCCTTTGGGGAGTCAGAAGCAGTGGGGAGAGGGAACTTTGCCAGACAGAGCACGTTCTGTGAAGGCTCTGAATCTGGAGGTAAGGATTTGAAAGAATGCCTTATGGCCTGAGCAACCACAGAAGATCATCATGCAGGCCTCTTAAGTCTTGTCAGGAGGTTGGACTCCTTAGGACAATGGAGAGTGAAATTGTTTGGATTTTTTAATGATCTACCTACTGCAGTGTTGGGAGTGAAGATTGGGGCTGGGCAGGGGAGAGCAGTTAGGAAGCCATTGCAATAGTTCAGGTAAAAATAACCATTATTGCTTTTGGGAATTGGTGGTGATTGTAAAAGTTGAAATGAGTGGCTCCAAGTAGCTTACAGCTGGTTAAGGGAGTCTAGTTATATTGAGATGAAAAGTTAACCAAAACTTTGCTAATGTATAAGTCTTAGGTGGCAGTGTGTGCAGGGAGTTCTTTTTCAGTTCTTTACAAGAATAATTGGTCCTGTAGTTACTATATTTAGAAAAAACAGCTGGTAGTTAAGCCACATGATTAAAAAGTAAACACATTAAGGCCTATAATTTTCTAATGATATCTAAGTGCAATATCTAAGTATAAATTGATTAATTTTGTCATCTTTTAAAAATAATGGTAATAAAAGCTAACATTTATAGCCCTGGCCAGTTTGCCTCAGCAATAGGAGCATTGGCCCGAGGACCAAAGAGTCGAGAGTTTGATTCCGGTCAAGGGCAGGTACCTCAGTTGCCGTTGGGCCCCTGGCCCTGGTCGTGGTCGTGCAGGAGGCAGCCAATCCATGTGTCTCGCTCACATAGATGTTTCTCTCTCTCTCTTTCCCTCCCACTCTATCTGAAGATAAATGGAAAAATATCCTCGGGTGAGGATTTTTTTTCCAAAGGTAACATTTATACAGTGCTTATTACTTGCCAGGCACTGCCCTGAGACTTTTCCATGTATTAACTTACTTAATCCTCACAACAACCCTATGAAATAGACAATGTTATTAACTCTATTTTGCAGTTGAAGAAATTGAGGCATATAGTAACTTGCTAAAGTTGGTAGGTGGCAAAGCCAAAATTCTAACTAGTTAGCTTTAGAGATGTCATTCCTAATGAATAGGCAGTACTGCTTCTCTAAAGGTAAGATATGGACTGGTGATGTATTACTGAATTTCCAGTGGAAAAACTGAGGCACACATTTAGTTCGGCATTTCATCTGTGGCCACACTCTGAGTTACAGTGGATCTTTAAGTAGTAGTTGGGATACCTAATTCCTGCTGTGCAGCCAGGCCTCCCTGTTTTTGTAGTCTGCCAAGTGGACATCACATAATAGATGCTTGATCCCTGCCTGCCAGACTCTTCCAAAACCAGGGACCCAAAGCAGAAAAACTCCATGTGTTTTTTGGCATCAGACCCTCTGCTTGCTAAATAACCCACAGTTTAAACTATTTGTATTTTTGTCTGTAATTATGTTTATGCTATAAAGATGACATTTTTTGTATTTGTTTTGCTGTTTTAGATTTTTCTTATTTATACAAATTGTGTTGATTAGAGAGGAGTGCATTAGAGGATTTGTTTTTAAAACCCAATACATACAGTTGAACATGGGTCAGTCCGTCCTGAGAAATGGGTGAGCGCCGTAAAAAAACAAAACAAAAGCCCTGGCCGGTTTGGCTCAGCGGTTAGAGCATCGGCCTGCGGTCCGGAGAGACCCGGGTTCGGTTCCCGCTAAGGGCACGTACTTCGGTTGCAGTTTGTCCCCGGCCCTGGTTGGTCGTGCGGGTGGCAGCCACTCGATGTGTCCCTTCACATCGATGTTTCTCTCTCTCTCTCCCTTCCTCTCTCTCCCTCCTACTCTATCTGTACAAAAAATGGAAAAATATCCTCGGGTGAGGATAAAAAAAAAAAAACAAAAAAAAAAACCAATATATATATAATTTGCTCCTTAATTGTCAGCTTTTAGGTGCTAAAAATGGAATGATCAGATTAAGTAAATAAGTTAGAGACCTAATTATTTATAGTCATTCTTAGAAGGTTGGTGTTTTAAGGGATTTTTACTTTGAAAACTGTATCCTACTCCAATGTAGTAATATGCTTACTGTATTTCTGGTGGCATGGTTTAGTTTAAAAGCACCAAACTAGGAAGTGGAAGATCTGAAACTTATTAGCTATGTGGCCTTATAAAATCATTTAGCCTCTCTGAGCTATCTTGTTAAGGTATTATCATCATATGCCCTTCTGCTTATGGTGTTAAATAAATGACTTGAATTTTACTCAGCAAATAAGTTTTATTTTTTCTAGGCCGAAAAAAAGACATGCATTTCCTTTGCACTGTCCTAAAGTACATGGAAATAAAGTGTTGTTTTTTTAAAGATGTTATACTTACTTTGAAATGTCCATAACTGTGGGCTTTACCCATCAGTCAGATGAAGATCTGTGGCAAGGATTACCTAGGGACCTGGGAGGTGACAACTAGAGAGAGCTCTGTGGTCGATCCTCAGGAGGCCTGGGAAGCCCTCTGAAATTAGTAGGTTTAATGTATGTTTGTATGTATGTATGTTTTTCTGGAGAGATGACTTAATGGTATTCATTACATTCTGAAAGAGATCAATGATCTCCCAAAAGAAAAGAATGAATGGGTTATGTAGTTTTGTCATTTGAAAGAGTGTTTGGAGAAATTAGGTAGTTTTTGTTTTTGTTATCCTCACCCGAGGACATTTTTGCATTTCAGATAGAGCAGAAGGGAGAGAGGGAGGAAGAAAGAGAGAGAGAAACATGGATGTGAAAGAGAGACCCATGGACTGGCTGCCACCCACACAACCCCCACCAGGGCCAGGGACAAACTGCAACCAAAATACGTGCCCTTGGCAGGAACCAAACCCCGGTCTCTCTGGACCGCAGGCCGACGCTCTAACCACCGAGCCAAACTGGCCAGGGCGAAATTAGGTAGTTTTTTTGTTTGTTTTGTTTTATACCAGATCACGTTATCGACATTTATCAACATTAATATGATTTTCACATGCCGTATGCTATTTTTTCTCACAAAATTTTTCAGTTTAATTTGTATTATTATTTCTCTTAAAGTCTTCATGTCCTGATGTTCTTCTCCATTTACTGCTAGAGAGAAGCAGAAGATACTGAAGCTAGAGCTAGGGTAAGGCGTTTCTTAGGAAGTGTCTTAAGTAGTCTCATGGCTTTAGCCCTGTCCCCGTGAACAACTCCCAGATGTCTCCAGCCTTGTGCTTTCACCGGGGCTCTAGCCCATTGCCTCCCGCTAAGCTACTCACAGACTACATCTTTCTCCAAGTGTGTGTGCCTTTCTTCACCCCTTTTTGTCAAAAGCCCCAATATAGACAATTTGTTGGTAAGACTTGAAACCTTGGAATCATCTTTTACTTCTGGACTGAACTTCGTAGGCAGTGTGGCTGGGATGCTCCAGGGAAAGCAGTGAGTATACTACTAAAGACTGAGAAGTGCTGTGGTCAAGAAACCTGTTCAACTTTGCTTAACCCAGCAAACTTCAAACTTACTTGATTATGGGATTCTTTATTTATGTATTATTTTTTGCATGCCCTTAGAACTAGTGCCTTGTAGAACATGCTTTGGGAATATTGGTATTTATTTATCTATACATGTTTGGAGGCCATTTCCTCTGAAGCAGAGGCTACAATATTGCTAAACTCCAAAGTAGTATTCACATGGTAGTAGGTTATGTAAACAGATTTGGAGTCTGTATGAAAGCTGAGAAAAATTGAAGATTGGGCAGTGAAACCAGGAAATTAATTTATATGTTCAGGTATTTAGTGAATTATGTACTGGCTTATTTGTAATAGCATCTTTTTTTTTTTTTTATCCTCACCCAAGGACATTTTTGCATTCATGTTCAGATAGGGTTGGAGGGAGAGAGGGAGGGAGAGAGAGAGAGAGAGAGAGAGAGAAACATCGATGCGAGAGAGACACATCGACTGGTTGCCACCCATATGACCCCAACCGGGGCTGGGGACGAACTGTAACAGCATCTTTCAAGGTGTTCTGATAATATCATCAAACACTAATTCTTAGGTTAGTGTTTTATAAGAACATTTCAGGAAAACTGAGTTCTTAAACCTCACCTCTGATGAGGGACATGAAGACCTTAAGCATTCAGGAAAGAGCAGCCAAAGAAAAATAAAACATGATTATTTGGAGTTATGCTTTGAGAGTACATTTTTACTTCCATGGAGGACAAATTCTAAAGAGACCCAGAATAAATGATCCTAAATTTTTGAAAGATTGCTTCAATAGTTAAGGTAAATTAAGGTAGAACTTCTCAACATCAGTAATTGAGATGAAAAGTGATGATGGGCCCTGGCCGGTTTGGCTCAGCGGTTAGAGCGTCGGCCTGCGGTCCTGAGAGACCCAGGTTCGGTTCCCGCTAAGGGCATGTACCTCGGTTGCAGTTTGTTCCCGGCCCTGATTGGTCGTGCGGGTGGCAGCCACTCAATGTGTCCCTTTCACATCGATGTTTCCTTCTCTCTCTCTTCCTCTCTCTCCCTCCCACACTGTCTGTACAAAAAAATGGAAAAATGTCCTCGGATGAGGATTAAAAAAAAAAAAAAAGTGATGATGGAACAGACTGTGGAATAATCTCTTTAAAAAAATTTTTTTTTTCTTTTATTGATTTGTAGAGAGAGAAGAAGGGAGAGGGAGAGAGATAGAAACATCAATGAGAGAGACAGAAACATCAATGAGAGAGAACATCAATAGGCTGCCTCCTGCATGCCCCACATTGGGGCCCACAACTTGGACATGTACCCTGACCGGGAATCGAACTGGCAACCTTTTGGTGTACGGGTCGACACTCGACCACTGAAATTATTCTTTATAGTGCTTTAAATAAATAACCTCCAGATTATGTGAATTTGATATGGATCATATTCTCTTAAGAAATTATTTAACTCCAAGATTTGATCTGTATATATTTACTTACGAAAGAGAAAGAAAATCTAATGCATTATTTTGTATTGAGAAGGAATAATTGGTAGTTCTCTCTTGAGAGTACATGGAACAACCATACTACATTGAATAGTTACTATCGGAATGGAAAGGTATCAGGAACTGTGGGTGGAGTAGCACAAATGACAAGACTTGGTACTAAGAATTTACAGGCACATAAAATGTGTACCTACTTTTAGCTATCGTAGTTTTAGATCAAAACTTTGTTGATTTTATCTTTCTGGCATTTTAAATCTTTTACTATTTGAGTGATTATCTAGATAATCGACCTCTAGCATAGGGAGTTTAGTGCTGGGTTCTGGAGTTAGACTGCCTAGTTTCATCACCCTAACAGCCAGTTCCTTAATCCTTCTCTATGTGCTTCAGTTTCCTCAGTTGTAAAATGGAAATGCTTAGAAAAGTGCTTAGGACAGTGCCTGACAAATAATACTCAGTAATTGTTGATTGCTGTCAGTATCCAGTATTGTTTATTATTACCTATTTCTCCTGCTCCTATCCTCCTAACCTACTCTGCTCCTCATGCTTCTGCCTCAGGATTTTTGCACTTGCTGTCTGTGCTTGAATTCTTTCCTCTCCCAACATTTGTGTAGTTTGCTTCTTCATTCCTCGGGTCTCAGCCCAGATGTCACCTTTTGAATGTGTCTGCTCCATACTACCCTGTAAAAAACAGCACCCTGCCCTCACTTTCTGTCTTTACTAGGGATAAATCCAGATTTTGTAAGGGCCTGAAGTTTATACATTTTGGGGGCCCTCATTAAGAAGACAAATACATTAGAATAAAAATTAGGTATGAAAGTGAATATTTATTTAGAATGAGAAAAGATGTCCCAACAAAATGCTGTAATCCTTTTCTTCTGAGATCTCTTTAGACATATAATCAGAAATGCTCATAAAATATTTCCTGTTAACAACCTGGCTCCTTCTCCCCACCTACAATATTCTGTGTCCCAGTAAATTTCAAAACTCATAGAGGCCCATGCAAGTGAAAGGACCTGACCTTTAAGTTTCGTTAGCTTCATGGAAAACTTAACTCTGCTTCTTACTCTTCCTAATTTTTATTATGTTGTGCATCACCCTGTATTTATTTGTTCATTGCCTTTCTCTCTGTATTAGAACTTGAATGCTGGAAGCTGGTGGTTTTTTGTTCTACGGTATCATTATATGTCAGTATACCCTGAAAGAATGCCTGATACATATTAGACTCTTAGTAAATATTTGTGGAATGAATAAATGAACTGACATGAGAAAAAAACTTGTGTTGCATGAGTTTAGAGGAAAGAGATCCTTGTTTCTGGTTGGGAGAAATCACAGCAAGATTTATAGTGGCGGGGACATTGGACTTGACCTATACCATTGGCATTAGTGGGTACAGAATGAATTAAGTGTTATGGATTATGATTCAGATTCAGCCTAAACTAAATCAGTAGGTTTAATGTAAGTATATTCTGCAAATTAAACAGTGTTCATAACTATTACATGTATATAAAGATACTTTGTCATTTTAACTAAATATATGTAGCTATTACATAGTTTTTATTTTGTTTTTTGAAAATGTGATTAAATTTGGCCTTCAGGAAGAGAACTTTGTTCGCCAATACATACCAAAAGTTCTTAGATTCAAGAGATGAAAATCACGTTTTTTTTCCTGATTTAGCTATGTTTTTACCTTTTTTTTTTTTTTTCCTGCTCTGGAAGATACCACACTTAAGAATTCCAGCTGCCTTGACCTGATTATAGGTTTGGGTCCCTATAATGTATTGCCTACCTTAGTCCTTAAACTCTGTGGAAGAATTTTAGTTTTGATCATAAATTTAGGTATGTTCAAGTGAAACATTTATTTTGTTTGTTTAAACTACCTTAGAAATTTGAGATGGTAAGAAAATTCTTTCTGTTTAAAAGTTTTTTTCTGGCCCTGGCCGGTTTGGCTCAGCAGTTAGAGCATCGGCCTGCGGTCCTGAGAGACCCGGGTTCGGTTCCTGCTAAGGGCGCGTACCTCGGTTGCAGTTTGTCCCCGGCCCTGGTTGGTTGTGCGGGTGGCAGCCACTCGATGTGTTCCTTTCACATCGATGTTTCTCTCTCTCTCTGTTCCTCTCTCTCCCTCCCACTCTACCTGAACAAAAAATGGAAAAATGTCCTCGAGTGAGGATTAAAAAAAAAAAAAAAAAAGTTTTTTTCTGTGTAAAGAAGTCTTAATATATTCACGGTGGATAGTTTTCCAAGATTCAAATTTCTCTTTGAAATGACTAAATGCATCACTTGCAACAAATACTGTTGTTTTTTCATTGAAATGACAGATGCATTTAGTTCATTTTCAAGGAAATGTCAAATACCTAAGCCTGAATAATCACACTGTCAGTAAAAATGGTGATCTGTGGTAAAGTGACTAGTACAATTTACAACTCACGTGCTGTTCTTGGAGATAATAACCATTGCACTTTGGTATGCAGCATTTTATCAAATAGAATATTAAAATGACATACAAGGGTCAAGATCTAATAAAATTGATGTGTATACGTCAACAAGGACATTCTTGAGTGAAACTGGTTTTTCTTCTTCCCTTTGAGTGCATGACAGTGAGGAATACAGTGACTGCTAGTACATTGTGGGGCTGCTGTCTTGATTTTTGCTAAGGCACTAGCAGTTGGACCATCATCACTTTTGCACTGTTCGTACAAATATTAACGCAGTAAAAGAGGGCAAATGACATTTTAGTATTACTATCAAAACAATTTTGACTGTTCAGACCCTCAAAAAATAATCCCAGAATTGTGCTAGAAGGTTATAAGGGAATAAGTTAAGGGTGAGGTGGGTGGTGATGGGCCAGACCAAACAGATAGAAGGAATGGAGAAGGGGAAACAGATGAAAAGCATCTTGCAGAAAAATCTGACAGAGCTTTGTGGAGAAATATGGGATGGAGAACAATGATTCAAAGAGGATTTCACAATGTTAAGCCTGATTGAGAAGCATATTATAGGCACTTTATAACTATTTGTTCAAATAAATTAATAGTTGCAGAATGATAACGGTTACAAAGACAGTAAAATTGAGAAGGGGGAGCTGTGATGAAGTTTGGATGTTTTATTAGAAAATAAAGAGGTATCATTGAGATTTCTTTTTTATTTTCTTACTGTGGTTGCTCTAAAGAAACCCTAATGATAACCATTTTTTGTTTTCTGTGGAGAATAGCAATTCTTTAGCAGTGTCTTTAGAACTAATAGAAATTGAAAAAGGTCAGTACCTTTCTCCCAGCTCTTACTGAGGGATTACCAGGAAGATGTGCAAAGGTACATCCTGTTGAAGAAGAGTCCTACAGGTATGGAGGGTAATTGATATAAGGAATCAGTGAGCGGAACAGTAGACTGTAGGCTAGATTTTTTTTTTAATGGCATCAAGTTTTAAAATGTTTCTTTTATTCTGATTATGATGTATGTACATTTTAAAGAAAGAATATATAGTAGACAAGTATAAGAAAATTATTAAAATGATATTCTGACTCCCAAGGGAATAAATACTCTTAGTGTTTTGATGTATTTTCTTCCAGATTTTTTTGTAGACAAATATTTTAGAAGACTTGTATGCTGTTGTATATTTTTTAAATTATAGTTTATTTACTATGAAATGCATGGATCTTGTGTGTTTCAGTTAGATGAGTTTTGATACATATATATCTGTATAACCCAGGCCCTTATTAAAATGGAACATTAACTTAACCTCAGAAAGTTCCTTTATGTCCCGTCCCAGTTTGTAGGGCCCCCCCACCCCCCATGCAATCACTGTTCTGATTTCTGTCACTATAAAAGCTCTTCTAGAACTTCCTATAAATGAATCACAAATGAATTGCCTTGGCACCTTTGACAAAAATCAACTGACAATACATGTGTGGATATAATCTAACACTGTTTTGTTTTCTTGAGCTGTATGGCTGTACTTTTACCAGTATCTCACTGTCTTGCTTACTGTAGCTTTATAGAAAGCCTTGAAATCAAGTAGTGTATCCTTTAGTGGTTATCTATTTTTTGAAATCGTCTTATCTATTCTAGATCCCTTTGCTTTTTCTGTATAAATTTTAGAATCAGCTTTTCAAGTTATTTAAAAAACCTCCTGAGATTTTGTCTTAACATACTACTTTGAAATAATTATAAACTCATAGGAAGCTGCAAAAAGAGTACAACAAGGTCTCTGTGCCCAATACTTAGCTTCCCCTCTGGTGTCATCTTTACATAGCTATAGTGCATTATCAAAACGAAGAGAATGACTGGCACAATGCAATTAACTAGCCCAGTGATTTCACCATTTTTTGCATGTACCCATTTATTTTCATGTCTTTGTGCAAGATTTTATCACATATACAGCATGCTGGAATTTTATTGGGATTGTGTGAGATCTGTAGTTTAATTTTTAGAAAATTGAGATCCTAACAGCATTGAGTCCTCTGATCTATGAATACAGTATTTTTCTCCATTTATTTATGTAGGTCTTTAACATGTCATTAGTGTTTTGCCTTTTTTCTTTTTAATTTTATCTAGCTTTTTCTAATATTATAATAAAATAAAATTATTATGTAATACTTCCTCAAGGTGGTACAGTAATTGGAATGTGAGGCACATTTTCAGTTTTTATTAAAATCCTCACTGAACTAGGGTGTCTGGCTTCCTTTGACTTAACCTTGTACATTTTTAGCCCTGAGCATATGGACTCCTTTTAAAATTGGCAAAAGTGAAAAGAAAAGAAAACAGGAAATTACTATTTTTTAAGCTATGCGCTTTAGCTTTCTTATCTAAAGATTAGAACAAAGTCCTTAGAAACCTGATTTATTTTTATAGATGAGATGTATGTGTTTATGTGGGCATATTTGGCAAAATTTATATTTTTAAGCTCATTAAAGAAAGATAACTTAAGGTTTGGTTCACCCTTAAGTGAAAAATAAATAACATTGTACTAGATTGTTTATAAAATCCTAAAGAATTTTTTTCTGATTTTAAGGAGTATGTGTTCTGATTGAGGAAACAAAATATGCCTAAATGGAACAGCTAAAGAACATTTTAAAGGGAGTATTTTAACAATTAAAAGAATAATAGCATGTTATAAATACAATAAAAATTCAGTATAACAAAAACATAAATTGGGAGTAATCTAGTAAAAAATTCCCAGAAGAGTATATTTTGACCTGGGACTTAAAGAAGTACTGTGTTTGTATTTGTAGAGAATCATGAGGAAAGTACTTCCAAAGAGTAGATAGGGATAAAGGTACTGCTATGGGACCAAAATGGACAAAGAGGTAATAGACCACCATTCTGACTAAAGTAAGGGTTTACACTGGGAAATGTGATAGATAATGTTTCAAATATCCAAGATACAGACAAATGCCAATTGAAAGATGTGGGCTCATTTGTATACTCTTTCCCAAATTCATTGCTTCAGTTGCTATATCTGAATGGTGTTCAGTGAGTTTTCTTCTATTTTACCCCTTCTCCCTCTATTGGATAAAAAGTTATACATTTTATTTTTATACTTTTGATTATTACCTTAAAATTTCAACATGCATAATAAAGTTAATATCAGTTTTCTTTCTGGTCAGTACATGGACTTTAGAATGCCTAATTTCAATTACTGCCTTCCTATTCTGTGCTGTTGTTGTCTCTTATTTTGGTTATACAATGTTCTTAAATCTCCCAGATTAGTGTTCATTATCATTGTTTTACACAGACAGTGGTGTTGTATATTTACCCATATGTGTTTTCAATTTTCTTGGTCACCATCATTTCTTGGCATCTTACTCCTTAATTCTGGGTTCAGTTTTCTTCTAATTTGGTGAGTATTATTTGGTAGGGTCCTCCCTCCCTCCCTCCCTTTCTCCCTTCCTTCCTGTTTCTTTCTCTCTCTCTCTCTCAATTATTTCAGACAATTTACAGACATCATACTTCTTTATCCATAAATACTTCCATGTATATTTCTCTTAAATAAAACTACATTATAGTTATCAAAATCAGGATATTTTAATACTAATATAATACTATTATCAGGTCTATATTCCTTAATCAAATTTCTACCAATAGTCCTAATAATGTCCATATAGCTTTTTTTCCCTTTAGTCAAGAAACCAATCCAAGATCATACATTGCTTTTAGTTTCCAAGACACTTCAGTCTCTTATAATCAATAATAGTTTTTGAGCCCTTCTTTGTCTATCTAGACACTAACAGTTTTGAAGAGTACATATAATTTATTTTGTAGAATGTTATTTTGCTATGAATGATGCTTTTTTTGGTTTAAATTCAGGTTACGCATTTCTGTCAAAAACATGTATAAGTAGCGATGTAGCCTCAGTGACTCATAACAGGAAGTACATGATGTTGAATTGTCCCATTATTAATGTTAGCTTTGATCACTTGGTTAACGTGCATCCGCCAGGTCTCTTCACTATAAAGTTATTTTCTACTTTTGTAATTAACAAATAATTAGTCGGGAGATACTTTGAGACTATAGAATGTCTCCTTCCTTATCTAACTTTCACCCATTTGTTTTAGCACCCATTGATGATTCTTAGTTGAATTATTGCTATGATGGTTGCAAAATAGTGGTTTTCTCACTCCATTGATTTCAAGTTCATTGGTTGACATTCTGTTTTGAAAAAGGGCTTTTACTTCTCTATTCATTTATTTTTGGATTTATGGATTCTTATTTTATTCATTGGGTTCTAAGTCATTACTATCATTTATTTTTATTTGCTGTTTTTTTTAATCCTCATTGGAAGATATTTTTCTGTTGATTTTCGGATAGAATGGGAGGGGGAGAGAGAGAGACAGAGAGAGAGAGAGGGAGAGGGAGAGAAAGACATCGATGTGAAAGAGACATATTGACTAGTTGCCTCCCGCAGGACTCTGACCTGGGCCAGGGACCAAACCACAACCGAGGTACTCACCCTTGACTAGAATCTCTGACCCACGGGTCTACGCTCTAACCGCTGAGCCAGATCAACAGGGGCACAATCATTTATTTCGATCTCACATTATTTCAGATTTGGTCAGTTAGATTCTGTTAGTTAACTCAGGCTGCCAAAACAAAATACCATAGACTAGGTGTCTTAGTAGAAATTTACTTACTCATAGTTCTGGAGGCTAGAATCCAAGATCAAGGTTTGCCAGCATGGTTGGTTTCTGGTGAGAACTCTTTTCCTAGGTTGTAGATGGCCACCTTCTCACTGTGTATTCACATGGCAGAGAGTGAGGAAGCAAGCACTCTGGTGTCTATTCTTATAAGGGCACTTAGTCCACGCATGACCTTATCTGACCCTAATCTCTCTCCTTGGCTTGTAAATAGCCATCTTCTCTTGGTATCTTTATGTGGGCTTCCCTCTGTAACTGTCTGTTCAAACACAGATAGAAGTTACTAAAAACTTGAAGTATGGACTTCCGGTCAAGATGGTGGTGTAGGTAAACGTGATCTCGCCTCCTCCCACAACCTCATCAAAATTACAACTACATTATAGCACAACCATCATTCAGACTGCCTGAAATTGAGCTGAATGGAAGTCCTACAACTACAAAATTGAAGCAGCTACATCGAGACTGGTAGGAGGGGTGGAGGTGTGGACAGGTTGTTCTCACACCCACATGTGGAGGATAAAAATTCTCAGCTGTGAAGGTCCTCTCTGAGGATTGAGGGGTCCCTGTCCCACACCAGGCACCCAGCTCAGGGTTCCAGTGCCAGGAAGAGAAATCCCCGTAATTTCTGGCTGTAAAAACCAGCAGGAACTGAGGCTGAGGGAGGCTGGGGCTGTTGGCGCCCCAGGCAGCTCCTCTTAAAGGGCCCGCACAGGGCCTTACTTGGACTTGCTCCCTCTAACTAGGAGGGGAGGCAGCTTGAAAGGCACCAAAGACATACAGGGAAGAACTGAGCTTTCCTGGCCTCAGGAGAAGGAGCAGAGGCCTTTGTTCCTTTGGTGAGCCCTTCCCTGGGGCAGCAGATAGCAGCCATATCTGGGACTTTAGCAACCTGGCTCATACTGTTTGTCCCACCCTGGTGATTCCCTGCCCCACTCAGCTTTCAGGCCCAACCAAGCTGTTTCCAAAGGCTTTACCATAGGATTGACCTTCTTGGATCCTGCTTCAGATTTTCCTAAAATCTCTCAAACAAGCAGCATCTGGTCTCGGTGAGCCCCATACCTCTCGTTAAGTGGCCCCAGGCCTGGTACTAGAAGCAGCCAGCCTTGGTTCACAACTTGGCTTTTCCTGGGCACCTCCAAGCCCAGCACATGAAGCAGCCATCAGCAGATCACTTTGTAGCTTATGCCGGGTGGCCCTGGATAGAACACAGGCAGTGGCTAACCTTGCCCCAGAGCTAGCACACCCAGTGAACAGCTTCAGACCACATCGAAACACCACCACCCAAGTTATACACTCAATGAGTGGACTCTGGATACCAGAGCCCTGCTATAGTAAATCTTGCTTTGTGTGGTGAGCCCCTACACCACTAATCCTCCAAGGTAGTAAGGCCAGTGGCCAATGGGCACAGCCAGTCCTTGCCAGCTGATCGGCCTGTGTAAATCCCTCCCATTGACGTGCCAACAGCAGTCAAGACTCGATTACAACAGAAGTGTGTACAGTGCACACTAGGGGTGCACCTTGAGGGTCCACCTGGGGTGATAAGAGAGGCTATGCCACTGGATCCTATGAGACATCCATAACAATAAGCCACCCTACGAAGCCTAGGAGACATAGCAGCTCTACCTAATCCATAGAAACAATTACAGGGAAGCACTCAAAATGAGGAGACAAAGAAACATGTTCCAAATGAAAGAAAAGAACAACAGAAAAAGAACTAAACAAAATGGAGAAAAGCAGACAATCAGATGCAGAGTTCAAAACACTGGTTATAAGGATGCTCAAGAAACTTAGACATTCAAGGAACTTAGACCTTCAAGGAACTTAAGGAGAACTCCAGGGAACTTAGTGAGAACATCAACAAAAGAACCAGTCAGAAATGAAGGATGCACTAACCGAAATAAATAATAATTTACAGGGAAGCAGTAGTAGAGTAGGTGAAGCCAAGAAGCAAACAATCGGTTTGGAATATAAGGAAGAAAAAAACAGCCAATCAGAACATCAGAAAGAAAAAGTAATTCAAAATAATGGGGATAATGTAAGGAGCCTCTGGGACAGCTTCAAGCCTGCCAACATTTGCATCATAGGAGTGCTAGAAGGAGAAGAGAGAGATCAAGAAATTGAAAGCCTATTTGAAAAAATCATGACAGACAACTTCCCTAACTTGGTGAAGGAAACAGACATACAAGTACTGCAAGCATAGAGAGTCCCGAACAAGATGAAACCAAAGAGGTCTACACCAAGACACACCATCATCAAAATGCCGAAGATTAAAGACAAAGAGAGAATCTTAAAAGCAGCAAGAGAAAAGCAGTTTGTTACCTACAAAGGAGCTCCCATAAGACTGTCAGCTGATTTCTCAACAGAAACTTTGCAGGCCAGAAAGGAGTGGCAAGAGATATTCAATGTGATGAAAAGCAACAACCTACAACCAAGATTACACAGTCCTGCAAAGCTATCATTTATCCTCACCCGAGGATTTTTTTCCATTTTTTGTACAGATAGAGTGGGAGGGAGAGAGAGGAAGGGAGGGAGAGAGAAACATCGACGTGAAGGGACACATCGAGTGGCTGCCACCCGCACAACCAACCAGGGCCGGGGACAAATTGCAACCAAAGTACGTGCCCTTAGCGGGAACCGAACCCGGGTCTCTCCAGACCGCAGGCCGACGCTCTAACCGCTGAGCCAAACTGGCCAGGGCTGCAAAGCTATCATTTAGAATCGATGGACATATCAAGAGTTTCCCAGACGAGAAAAACTAAAGGAGGTCATCACCACCAAACCAGTATTATATGAAATGATAAAGGGTCTTCTTGAAAGAGAAGAAAAATATTAACAATAAAATGGCAATTAATACATGTCTATCAACAATTGAATCTACAAACAAAATGATCAAGCAGAACAGAAGCAGACTCGTAGATACAGAGAATTTTTTGTTGCTTGCCAGATGGACAGGGACTGGGGGATGGGTGAAAAAGATGAAGGAATTAAGAAGTATAAATTGGTTCTTAGACTGATGAACCTCAAAGGGAAGGGAGGCGGGAGGGTGGGATGAGATAAACCAAAGACGTTCTATGCATATATGCATAACCAATGGACATAGACAATAGTGTGAGGAAGACAGGATTGGGAAGAAGGGGGTCAACGGGGAAAAAAAGGAGGGACATCTGTACTATATTCAACAATAAAAGAGAAGTTAAAAAAAAAAAGTCGAAATATGGAGTCAGATATAGCAGACAACTGGCTGGTGGTAAGGACTGGAGTTCATCTAGTCTAGTTAGGAGGATGTACTTGCTGCCTGTAGAGTTGTTTTCTGGAGTCGTTGGAATGGCAAAGATTATTGATTCAGAAGGTAACAGGAGATAGTGACATCTTTTGCTGTCTTTTGCTGAGGAGTTTGATCCTGTTCCTTCCTTCTAGAACCATATCATTTTTATTCTTTCTTAGTGGTCCCTCAGTATTTATTGAGCATCTATGTTGAGCTTTTTAGCATGGCTGGTGCAGAAGATGTCTTCCCTCTCTTCAAGCAGGTAACAGACTAAATAAGGGGATAGTACTAAGTAATTTAATTACAGCATTAAGTAATATGGAGCATTTTGTGATTATGCATTGAATTATATGATTCTTTATAAAAGTTTAGGAGATCAGAAAATGATTACAGTCCATGACCACATTGGAAAGGCTTTTTACAAGAGCCATAATGAAACCTGGGCCTTGAAATGTGGTTTAGATTTATTTATTTTTATAAAATTTATTTTTGTTACAGATGTCCCTCCTTTTTCCTCATTGATACTTTTTCCCCCGCTCCCCTCCCCACTTCACAGTATTGTTTTCTGTGTCCATTGGTTATGGATATATGTATATAAGTTCTTTGGTTTATCTCTTCCCGCCCTTCTCCCACCCCCCTCTGAGGTTTGTCAGTCTTTTCCCTACTTCCATGTCTCTGGGTCTATTTGTTCATCAGCTTATTTTGTTCATTATATTTTACAAATAAGTGAGATCATGTGATATTTGTCTTTCTTTGATTGGCTTATTTCACTAAGCATAATGCTCTCCAGGTCCCTCCATGTCATCTCAAAGGGTAAGAGATCTTTTTTTCTTATAGCTGCATAGTATTTCATTGTGTAAATGTACCACAGCTTTTTTATCCTCTCATTTTGTGATGGACACGGGCTGTTTCCAGATGTTAGCTATTGTAAATAGTGCTGAATATAGGGGTGCATATATTCTTTCTGATTGGTTTTTCAGGTGTCTTAGGATACATTCCTAGAAGTGGGATCACTGGGTCAAATGACGGTTCCATTTTTAATTTTTTCAGGGAACTCCATATTGTTTTCCACTGTGGCTACACTAGTCTGCATTTCCACCAGCAGTCTACTAGAGTCCCCTTTTCTACACACCCTTGCCAGCACGTACTTTTTGTTGATGGCAGCCATTCTGAAAGGTGTGAGGTGATACCTCATAATCATTTTAATTTGCATCTCTCTAATGACTAGTAGCATTGAGCATATTTTCATATGCCTCTTGGCCATTTGTATGTCTTGTTTGGAGAGGTATCTATTCAGGTCCTCTGCCCATTTTTAAATTGGATTGTTTGTCTTCCTTTTGTTGGGTTGTATGAGTACTCTATATATTTTGGAAATTAACCTCTTATCTGATGTATCACTGGCAATTATGTTCTCCCATACAGTGGGTTTCTTTTTCATTTTGATGCTTGTTTCTTTTGCTGTGCAGAAGCTTTTTAGTTTGATGTAGTCCTATTTATTAATTTTTCCTTTGTCTCTCTTGGCCTAGGCTACATTTTGGTGAAAATTCTGCTACGTGTGATATCTGAGCTTTTTTCAACTACATTTTCTAGGGTTTTTATGGTTTCATGAATGACATTTAAGTCTTTTATCTATTTTGAGTTTATTCTTGTGTATGGTATAAGTTGGTGGTCTAGTTCCTTTTTTTTGCATGTAGCTGTTCAATTTTCCCAGCACCATTTATTGAAGAAATTGTGTTTACTCTGTTGTATGTTCTTGCCACCTTTGTCAAATATTAGTTGAGCATAATGTAGTTTAGATATTTTTTAAACATTTTTTTTTCTCTATCGATTTGAGAGAGAGAGGGCGGAAGAAAGAGGTAGAAACATCGATGAGAAAGAACATCGATTGGCCACCTCCTGCATGCCCCACACTGGGGATTTGGCCCACAACATGGGCATGCGCCCTGACCAGGAACTGAACCAGCGACCTCTTGGTGCATGAGTCGATGCTCACCCACTGAACCACACTGGCTGGGCTGTGGTTTAGATTTAAATAGGTGAAGTGTGGATGACATTGTAGTTGAGGGAATAGTGCAGAATGAAAACATGATGGGGGAGAAATAAGCAAGAAGGGGTCATGTAGGAAACATGTCAAACTACATCAAATGATATGTATTGGAGAATAATGGGAAATACTGATTATTAATAACAACTAATTAAAATATAGCATATTTATGGAGTATTTGCTATGTACTAGGCATGGTCTTACACAAGCACTTTATGTGTATTCTCATTTTAATCCTCCTTATTGCCTCATAAGGTAGGCATTGTTGTTATTTCCATTTTACAGATATGGAAACTAAGGCACAGAAAGAAAGATGGAGAATAGGCCCAAAGTCATGAATCTAGTAAATGGTGAAACTAGGATTTGAATTCAGGCAGTCTTCACTCTAGAACCATGCGTTGTAGTCACTATGTTTTGTTGTAGAGAGGTAGGTGAGACCAAAATATGTCTTGAGAAACTTTCTACAGGGTTTATGTTAAATATGATAGAAATAAGGGAACCATTGAAGGTTTTTGAACAGAAGTGTAGATAGTAAGCTACTTGGTGGCAGGGACCACTTCTTACTCTTGTAGGGGTCAGGTAGTTGTGATGTAGGGTGGACTATTAATCCTCAGTCTGATATTTTAGGTTACCTGGAAGATGGTGCACCAGTCCAAGAGTGAATGGTAATGATATGAATTGGACTAATGACAGGGGGAGTTTGGGGCATAGATAGCCTGGAGAGATGGGAAAGCTGGGTGAAGCAAGATGTGGAGTTACAGTTGGACAGATTTTTTTGATATAATATATTTAAGTAGAAAGATGTCATCTCATTCCTATCTTACCCTCCACCTTCCAGAGTGGTATAGACTAACAGATTTGAAGGAACCAGTGAGGGGACACATATATAGTAAAGAAAGAAAGAGCAAACATGAGGACAAGACTTCTTCAATGACCCTGGCTGGTGTGCAGCTCAGTAGTTGAGCATCAACCTATGTACCAACAGGTTGCTGGTTCAATTCAGGGCACGTGCCTGGGGTTTCAGGATCCATCCCCAGTAGGGGGTGTGCAAGAGGCAGCCAATTGATGTTGATGTTTCTCTCTCTCATCGATTTTTAAAAATGTTTTTATTGATTTTTTAGAGAGAAAGGAAGGGAGAGTGAGATAGAAACATCAGTGTGAGAGAGAAACATCTTTCGGTTGCCTCCTGCACGCCCCCCAACTGGGGATCGAGCTCGCAACCCCGGGCACGTGCACTGACTGGGAATCAAACTGAGACCTTTCAGTCCATGGGTCGGATTCTCAATCCACTAAGCCACATCGGCTGGGCTCTCATCGATGTTTCTATCTCTCCCTCTCCCTTCTCTCTCTAAAAAAAAATTAAAAACAAAAAACAAAAAACGAATTCTTCAATGATGGGAGCCAAGAGAAGGGGCATCTTTTGCCATGAGTTTTCAAAGGAAGAGAAGCTCTTATCTAACTTTCTTCTCTCTTTAGTATCCAAGGAATTCAAGGACTTCAAGAGTCATGGTTTCAGTCTTACTTTTGAGATATATGTGACTGAATGAATAAAATATGATATTCAGGGATTTCAAGAGTCATGGTTTCATACTTCCTTTCGAGGTATATGTGAGTGAATGAATAAAATATGATATTACAGACCTATGCTGTAAGTACACATGTATGTGAAAGTTATGGTATTTAGGAAAAGATTACAAGTTACTGAATCTTTTCTAATTGAAACAGGTAGAATAATGAAGTAAATATAGAGGTTACCCACAGTTGTTATCAGAGTTTTCTCTCAACACCAGTGCATCATTAAAATACTTTTTTGGATATGTGTTTTCCTTTCAGTGCCTCAGGAATAGCTACTTAAATTCCACTGTCTGTACACACTCCTTTCCCTCCATGCCTTTCTTAGTAGGTGACAGCGTTGGCAGAAATAAGAAAGTGTTGAAGATGCTGAGTGATGGGAAACCAGATGGACAATGTCATTATACAACCTTGCTCATCTTTCCCTTCTGTATTCCTGCTACATCTGTCCTTACCCTACTCCACCACCCTTTCTCCCTTGATAAAAACTCAAACCCTAAACCTTCCAAGAGCATTGAGTAAAGATAAAGACTTTTGTAGAAACAGGCCACATACAGAGTTATGTTTACTTTTTGACGTTGTTCAGCTTGAACAGTTACAGGTAAGTCATTGTCATTTTTATTTCATAGTCATTATGTTGACATTTTTCTTTTGGGGGTCTCATGTTTCTCGTTAGTGCTGTGATGTTGATTCACTAACACTACCGGAGTCTAGTAATCATCTAAGATGTTTTGATTTGGAATGTTGAGGTTTTTTTCCTTCAGTAAACTGTGGTTACATGAGGTTTGAGGTTTGACAAACTTTTTTTTTTCTTTCGAAAACCAAAATTGAAGGTTTCTGTTAATTACTGGGCAGAGTTGCTATTTTTACAAGTAGGCTTGTATTGTTTATGTTGAGATTTCTTGAGCTGTTTTTATCATGCTATAATGTATCTGGATTAAAATTTGAAGAATATTTTTATAACCTAACTATTGCTTTTATAAAAAGTAATCATATGAAAGGTCTGAAATTTAAGTCAGACTATGTTTTATAAGATTTTAGGCAGTTTTAAAATATAACAACTTAGCCCTGGCCGGTTTTGCTCAGCGGTTAGAGCGTTGGCCTGCAGACCAGAGAGACCCAGGTTCGGTTCCCGCTAAGGGCACATACTGCGGTTGCAGTTTGTCCCCAGCCCTGGTTGGGTCGTGTGGGTGGCAGCCACTCGATGTGTCCCTTTCACGTCAATTTTTCTCTCTGTCTCTTCCTCTTTCTCCCTCCCACTCTATCTGAACAAAAAATGAAAGAAAAAAAAAGTCCTCGGATGAGGATAAAAAAATGTATTTATAACAACTTATTTTGATGGGCTTTATAAAAACCTGAAAACTAACCTTGATGGTATCTATTTTGTTTAGCAACGTTGTTTGCAGAAATTATTCATCTACCTGCTATGATCAGCTGTTTATCTGACCAAAATTTAAACTTATCTTTTAAAGCTCATACATAACATTTAAAATATTATTTAATTTGTTTATTATTTAATTATTTAATTAAGTGTTTACATAAACTTTACTATAGAATAGTTTTAGATTTATAAAAAGTCACAAAAGATAGTAGAAAAGCCCTGGCCAGTTTGGCTCAGCAGTTAGAGCATCGGCCTGCAGACCAGAGAGTCCTGGGTCTGGTTCCCGCTAGGGGCACGTACCTCGGTTGCAGTTTCTCCCCGGCCCCGGTTGGGCTTGTGTGGGTGGCGATCGCTCAATGAGTCTCTCTCACATTGATGTTTCTCTCTCTCTCTCTTCCACCCTCTCTCCCTCCCGCTCTATCTCAAGATAAATGCAAAAATGTCCTCAGGTGAGGATTAAAAAAAAAAGGTAGTAGAAAGTTTCTTCATACAACTCACCCAGTTCCCCCTTTTGAGAACATCTTTTATTACCATGGAACATTTGTCGCAGCTAAGGAACCAACATTGATACATCATATCAACTAACCTCCACAGTTTATTTGGATTTCACTAGATTTTCCTTAATGTGTCTTTTTGGTCCCACTGTCACATCCAGGATACCACATTACATTTAGTCATCATGTCTCTTTAAGCAGAATTTTCTGGTCTCTGAAAGCTTCGCAGACTTTTTGTATTTTATGACAGTTTTCAGGAGTGCTTACCACGTATTTTGTAGTGTTTCTCAGTTTCGTTTTGCTCATGGTTAGACTGTTAGGATTTGGGGGAGGATGAAGTAAGTATTCATGTTGTTAACATGCCTTATTACTGGTGATGTTGACCTTGGTCATGTGGTTGTGGTTATGTTTTCCGGGTTTCTCCACTGTGGACTTAGAAAAGTACACTTTTTAATGTGATATCCTCTGAAAGCAAATCACTAAACACAGCCTCACACTTAGAGGGTGAAGAGTTAAGCTTTGAGGGAGGGAGTGAGTAGCTATATAAATTGCTTGGAATTCTTCTGTACAGAAATTTGTATCTTTGCCCTTGAATTATTTGATATTAGTGTGGATTTTAGATATTTATTTATTTTATTTATTTATTTTTTTATCCTCACCCGAGGACACTTTTTCATTCTTTGTTCAGGTAAAGCAGGAGGGAGAGAGAGAGAGAGAAACATCAATGTGAAAGGGACACATCGAGTGGCTGCCACCCGCACGACCAACCAGGGCCGGGGACAAACTGCAACCGAGGTACGTGCCCTTAGCGGGAACCGAACCCGGGTCTCTCCGGACCGCAGGCCGACGCTCTAACCGCTGAGCCAAACCGGCCAGGGCGGATTTTAGATATTTATATTTGAGTTATAATCTAATACTCAAATTGTTCAAATTGTTCCAGTTTAGCCATTGGGATCTCTTTCAGGGTGTCTTCTGTGTCCTTTTGATATGTCCCCATCATTCTGTTTTTAATACTTTGTTACTTTCTGGCAATATAAGGTGTTTCAGACTCACCATGTGTATTTTCTGCTCTAGGTTTTTAATCTGGGCCATTTCTCCAAGGATCCCAGGCTCCTTTTATTGGAGAATAATATAAGAAACCAAGACATGGTCTGTGGGTGTGCTTTTTGTTATTGATGTGTCATTACTTCTGGGCCCTGTCAGTAGATGGAGCTAGGAAATGTATGTACATGTTACTAACCCATGTATACATAAGTATCTATAATTATTTCTGTGTGTACTTGTCTATCTGTATACATTTTAAGCTAAACATGAGTTCTCTGAATCTAATCCAGCACCACATGGTTCATTCTAGCTTTCTCCCATTGCTTACCTGTCTTCCGCCATCCACCAACATCTATTTTATATTTGTTCAGTTTCAGTATATCTGTACAGCTTTTTAGGAATTGTCACAACTTTATTTTACAAGTTTTCAGTTCAAACTGTTCTTTAATTTGCTTGTTTCCTCTTTGAATTAATAATTAACACCATGTACGAATAATTGTTCTGTGAATTTTTACATGTAACAACCAAATTTAGTCTTAATCCATGCTGTGATGTAGAAATTCCATCTCTAGTTTATAGATGAGAATAGATGGGCACACGGAGCTTTAGTGATGTCACGCCCAAGCGTCTCCAGCTAGTAAATGGCAGAGCAGCATTTGAACTCAGACAGTCTGCCTGTGGAGTCCATGCATTTGGCTACACTGCCAAAAGTAGGTGTGTGAAAACATGCAGCTAAACATCTTTCGCTTTGGTTTCTAATTTTTAGAAAGTATTACTTTTTGCTAAGGAAGGAGGGTTGGAAGTGATTCAGTGACATCAGAAAAATCCCCAGAGTATCTCCCTGGATGTGAGAGCGGACAGTGGTTAGAAAAGAGTACATTTCTTTCAAAAGGCGCACATGCAGAAATGGGACTGTATATTTACTAAAGGACAGATTTGTTTTCTTCTGGTAAATTGAGGAGATTGTGCTTGTGAGGGAAGTAGTTGCTGCTTTTGAAAATGTTCTGGAACAAAATATAGAGAGCTTTTTTTTTTTTCTTTCCCCTACTATTCCACCATGATTACCGGAAGATTATTTTTTCCTTCTGGTAAAAGCATGTGGTTCTCACCCTCTTCACATATGTCTCTTGCACAGAGGAGAAAGGAGTGGGTCAGGGATTCATTAAGTAAAGGCGTTTAGCTGGCAGCTGATCGAGGGAAGAGCCAAATCAGTTGAAGGGATTGCTTTATTAACATGCAGAAACAGCTAATCTATTCTCTTTCAGCAAAGGCTGTTTAGCATTTGGTTTCATTGGTTGGTGTACATAGAAAAGCCTAGTTATTCTGGAGCTTTGTTTTCAAATACTGCATTATTCCCCCTCACCCTCCCCACATTCTGCCTTACATTTTTTCACAGCTTTATTGAGATATAATTCACATACCATACAGTTCACTCATTTAAAGTATACAGTTCAGTCAGTTGTACAACCAGTCTGACTTAAATTTAAGTCTTAAAATCAGAGACAAGATGGTGATAAATGGAATTTATTCTTCCCAAATGCTGTTGATTTATAATTCTGTTTTTGTTAATTGCTATTATTGGAAACCAAAGGTGACTGTTATTGCCTAATTTACAAGGATTAGAGAGACATGAAAAACCATTTGAAACTATCAGAAGGTGCTTTTGTTTTAGTCCTCATTCAAATAATGCACATCATTGCCTTGTTTTCATGATAATTCCATTTCCTTTCTCTTCTTTCTGGCTATCTCTGCTCTCATTCAGTTTTAAGGGCATTTAACACCCCATAAAACTGTTTCAACTTAGTCATAATTTATTATTATTTTTAATCCTCACCCGAGGATGTTTTTTCAAATATTTTCAGATAGAGTGGGAGGGGAGAGAGAGAAACATCGATATGAGAGAGAGACATCGACTGGTTGCCTCCCACACAACCCTGCCTGGCTCTGGGGACAAACTGCAAGCGAGGTACGTGCCCTTGACTGGAATGGAACATGGGATTCATTGGTCGGTGGGCTGACACTAACAACTGAGCCAGACTGGCCAGGGCCTAAGTCATAATTTAGCTGAAGCTAGATTGTATTTATTAGTTGTCTACCAGTAGTGCAAAGGGAAGAGATCTTGTTTTGTTTGCTGACAGTTTTCATTTCTTTAGTTGTAGAGCATGTTAAATTTCTCCTGTTGCTTAAGCAAAGTCAGATGAGTTACATAGAAAATCTGAAGGAAACTTTAATCATCAATTATGATGCTTGTTAAGTTGGTCTACCTGCTTTTATTTATTTCTTTCTTTCTTTCTTTCTTTCTTTCTTTCTTTCTTTCTTTCTTTCTTTCTTTCTTCTCTCTCTCTCTTTCTTTCTTTCCTTTCTTTTCTTTCTTTCTTTCTTTCTTTCTGTCTCTCTCTCTCTCTTTCTCTCTCTCTCTCTCTCTCTCTCTCTCTCTCTCTCTCTCTCTCATCCTAACCCAAGGAAATTATTCCGTGGTTTTTTTTAGAGTGAAAGGGAGAGAGAGAGAAACATCAATGTGAGAGAGACACATAAGTTGGCTGCCTCCTGCAGGACCCCAACTGGGGCCAGAGAAATCTGCAACCAAGGCACGTGCCCTTAACTGGAATCGAACCTGAGACCCTTCGGTCCGAAGCTCTAACCGCTGAGTCAAACCAGCCAGGGTGGTCTACCTGCTTTTAAAATGATGGTCATACATTTGGAGCTATTTGAGAATCATACCTTTTAAAAAGCACCTCACTACCCAGAAGGAGTTTGCGCTTTACAAGTACAGGTTGTCATTTCATTGAAAACAAAATCTGGTTGTGAACCATACTCAAGTTATGGGCCTTTCATTGCCCCTGGCTCATTGACTGGTTTGTAGCTTCTGAACTTCTTAATTCTTCCAAAAATTGTTGGTGACAGTTATGATTCTCTGTAGGTGGCTTAATTTTGGATAGATGAATTACCATTTATGTAATGAATCATTATTTACATATGTGTTTTTTATACAAGTTCAAAGTATTAGGTTGATACATGATACACACTCTTAAAAGAATTGAGGCATAGTAGGCAGGGTAGGAAATACCGATCTGCAAGCAGGTGGCAGTGGAGGTGGGGTGGGGGGCAATTTCTCAAAATCATTACTGAAACATTTTCTTAAGAGAACTTATTTTTCTGAAAAAATTGCTTAATATTATTGTAAGTTGATGTGTTTCTGAGTTGCTACTTGTTTCTTACTTCCTCCAGAATGGTATTAAAACCTTTTTTAAAAAATACGAAAGACTTTAATGTAAAAAATCTAAAATTCCCACACACTAAGATTCTGCTGGAGATCTATAACTTTAAGGTTAAGAGCGGGTCCGTCCGTCCGTCGTCGTCCCCCCCCCCCCCCCACATCTATGGAACACTGATCTTTGGAGAAGACCGGTGCCTCTCTTTGCTTCTTGTGTTTGGTGTTCGATAGAGAGGTTGGTGGGCATGTTTCTGTTTTCCAGTCATGGCTCTTTCTGTACAGATGTTGCTTGTGGTAAAAGTGTCAAGACTGAGAGAAATAAGATCGTGGCAGAATATTTTAATGCTTACACTGATAATAACATTCGGCTGGTAGATACTCCTTGAGCTGGTCTTCCTTTGTGGTCACCTTGGGAAAGTGTAATGGGAATCTGTTAATAACTCTGTGTGCTGTTTACCCCTTTAGTGGCAAAGTGATCCAAAGCGAAGCTTTTCTAAAAGCTTCTTAGTCAGTATGTGTGAGGTGGGACCTAGGAATCTTACACTCAAACAGTTCACCAGGTAGCTCTGAGAAAGACAGTTGAGCAGACTCCTTTATCTGGTGGCACAGTTTGCCTACTTCTACCTGGTCTCGCCTTCCTTATGACTTTTTCTTCTGGTTGTGCTCTCTTCCATTGCTGTTCCTGTTGCTGGAATGTGCGTCTCTACTGTGTTGGTTGTTCCAAGCATTGCAAATGGATTCTCACTGTCAATTTCAGTCTTTATAGTAACTGGCTGTCACCTGATTTTGGCTCAGTCTTTTGGTTTCAGATATGTTGTAATTGTAATTGTAATTGTTTTCTCATCAGTACCAGTATCTGACTACGGACTGTATCCAGTCCATCCTCCAGGCTGCACTGATCTGGTCACCATCCTCGGAGAATGAGGAGAATGGTTCTGCTCCTAGAACCCTCATTAGATAAATGACTGTGGTACAGTTACTTAACTACTCAGGGCTACAGTTTTCTTTTTTTTTTTTTTTTTTATCCTCACCCGAGGATATTTTTCCATTTTTTGTACAGAGAATGGGAGGGAGAGAGAGGAAGGGAGAGAGAGAGATGCATCGACGTGAAGGGACACATCGAGTGGCTGCCACCCGCACGACCAACCAGGGCCAGGGACAAACTGCAACCGAAGTACGTGCCCTTAGCGGAACCGAACCCGGGTCTCTCCAGACCGCAGGCCGACGCTCTAACCGCTGAGCCAAACTGGCCAGGGCAGGGCTACAGTTTTCTTATCTCTTGCTAAGACCTCTTTAAATATCATTTTCATTATAAGTAAGTTAACATTTATCTCTTGAAGACAAATTCTCTTTTTCTTTGCACACTTGTGTTTTTGTTCCAAAAGCATGTAATAAGATTCTTGGCTGTTAAAATTACTGTAATGGTTTTAAGTAGTTTGTTATTATAATGTGTGGGCACCCAACCAAAATTTATATAGATGCAAAGCTTTACAAAAAACTCTGAGATTTGCCCTGGCCGGTTTGGCTCAGCGGTTAGAGCGTCGCCCTGCGGTCTGGAGAGACCCGGGTTCAGTTCCCGCTAAGGGCACGTACTTCGGTTGCAGTTTGTCCCCGGCCCTGGTTGGTCGTGCGGGTGGCAGCCACTCGATGTGTCCCTTCACATCGATGTCTCTCTCCTCTCTCTCTCTTCCTCTCCCTCCCTCCCACTCTACCTGAACAAAAAATGGAAAAATGTCCTCGGGTGAGGATAAAAAAAAACAAAAACCTCTGAGATTTTTTTTTTCCAGCATTACCATTTGCTTTGTCATGATTATATTCTTATTTTTCTAGAACTGTAAAAATTCTAAGTTATTAAAATGGATGCAAGTTGTTGTATAAGTGCAGGGAACTCAGAATTCTTGGTTTTGGCTATTTGTGATGTATCCTGCCAATCCATCTAGAACTCTTCTGCCTCTTTTACCTAAGTAATTCAGTGGCCTGTTCCTGAACTAGAAATCTGCCTTCTTGTGAAAAGACAGATTAGCAGCCCTCCTCCACTCTTCTAGGTTAAAGTTATTTCTCTGATGTAATCAGAAAAACTTAAAGAATATTGAAAAAGAGAATGTTGTACATAAACACGCAGCATCTTGTGTTTCTGCTTTTTGGAGAGCAGTTTTTCAAAGTACTTTTAGTAGTAGTTTGTTATTTTCAGTGCATTGATGGAATTGGCACTTAGAAACTATTTGCTTAAGCACTATTGACCCTCTTAAAAGTACGTTGTCCTTAGTGCCTGTGAATTATAGGTCCGTCTTTGCATTTATTATAATACTAGGTAAATAGACCTGTATACAGATTATAACAAAACCAGCGATTGAATGTAGAATCAGGATGATTATTTTTGGTCTGTTTCTGCCGACAGTCTTAAATTACTGTGTCTTCTTTAGTTTTTAACAGTGAGTTTATCTCAGTATCTACTATGTTTTATTTATTTCTTCTGATTTTTGCTCTCTGCATACTAAATTTTCTGGAGAAATTTACAAGCTGGCTAAGTGTTTATATAAAATACAGCTAATCCAGTTTTATTATTTGTTTGTTCAAATAAAGGGGGAGTGAGAAACATCGACATGAAAGGGACACATCGAGTGGCTGCCACCCGCATGACCCAACCAGGGTTAGGGACAAACTGTAACTGAGGTACGTGCCCTTAGCAGAAATTGAACCCAGGTCTCTCTGGACCACATGCCAACGCTCTAACCGCTGAGCCAAACCGGCCAGGGCCAGCTAATCCAGTTTTAAATGGATCTTTATTGAGGTTCAGGTATATTATTCATCTTTAACTCCCTTTCATATTCCCATTCAGTATCTGTTTTTAGGCCTTCAGTTTTATTTACTAAAGACTGCATTTGGTTTTAAATTCAATTAATCACACATGTATCGAGCACTTATTATATATATACACTACTCTACCTGGCCCTGGGTATAAAAATATCAGTATGACAATCCGGGAGCTCATAGCTTCAACAGGGAAGACAGACATACAAATAAGCATTACAGAGTGATTTATTTTGGAAATAATATTTTAAGTTCTGTGATGTAGTATGAATACAGATTCTGCCTGAAGATGCCAAGAAAAGTTTTAGTGTGGAAGTGGCCTTGATGGCTTTTTTTTTCCTTTTTAAAGATGTTTTATTGAGGTGTAATTGATATGTGGTAAACTGCATGTAATTAAATTGTATGATTTAATAATTTTGGCGTAGTCTTGGTTTGGTTTAAATATATCATCTTGTGATTTGTCTTCTATTTTTCCCATCTGTTCTTTGTTTCCTTTTTCCTCTTTTTCTCCATTCTTTTGAATTGAGTATTTTTTATGATTCCATTTTATATCATGTATTGGTTTATTACCTGTAGGTCTCTTTTATATTCTAGTGGTTGCTTTAGACTGATAGTATATATCTTTAATTTATCTGTCAACTTTCAGTTAATTTTATAGCACTTCATATGTAGCATAAGGACCTAACAACAGCGTAGCTGCATTTATCATTCTCTCCTTAGTGTTGTTGTCATATACAGGGTGAGACAAAAGTAGGTTTACGATTTGAATTGAAAACAATACAATGATTATAAATAATAATACAAGAATAAACTCTGTTTTGTGTACTCACAACTGTAAGCCTACTTTTGCCCCACCTTGTATTTTACTTGTACAAGTTACAAGACCCACAGTACACTTAAATTTTTGCTTTAATCAGTCATTTATCTGTTTTTAAAAGTATGTTTTGGTTTTTTTACACAGAGGAAGGGCGAGAGAGATAGAAACATCAATTGGCTGCCTCCTGCACACTCCCTACTGGGGATCAGGCCAGCAATCCGAGCATATGCCCTGACTGGAAATCAAACCTTAGCTTCTTAGTTCATGGGACGATGCTCAACCCACTGAGCCACACCGGCCGGGCAATCATTAATCTTTTAAAGAGATTTGAAAATTAAGAAAATAAATATTTTATATTTATTATCTCTGGTACTCTTTAGTCTTTTGTAGCTATACATGTTTTTGTCAAGTATCATTTCTTGTGTTCAAAGGATTTCCTTTAGTATCTCTTTTAGTGAAATTTGATGGTGATGAATTTTCTGAGCTTTTGTATGTCTGAAAAAGTCTTCATTTTTGAAAAAATTTTAAAAATTGGGTGTATAATTTAAGGCTGACTCTTTTGCTTAGTACTTTAAGATGTTGCTTCACTATATTCTAGTTTGCTTTGTTTTCAGCTGTAATTCTTTTATTCTTATCTTTGTTACTCTTTACTAATGTGTTTTTTTTTTAATTCAATAGTTGTCTCTTTGTCCCTGTTTTAAATATTTGATTATCATGTGTGTTATTGTTTTCTGCATGTTTCTTGTCTGAGAATTCATTAAGGTTTCTTGGATCTGTGGGTTTATAATTTTCATCAAATTTGGAAAAATTCTGACCATTGTTCAAAAACTTTTCTGTTTACTTGTTTATTAGGCCACTTGAAGTTGTTCCACAGCCAACCCATGCTTTGTTCATTTCATTCCATAATATTTTCTCTATTTAATTTTGCATAGTTTACATTGGCTCTTTTTAAACTTTACTTGTCTATCTGTGATGCTTAATCTGCTATTATCCTGTCCAGTGTATTTTTTTTTATTATTCTCACCCGAGGACACTTTTTCCATCTTTTGTTCAGATAGAGTGGGAGGGAGAGCGAGGAAGAGAGAGAGAGAAACATCAATGTGAAAGGGACACATCGAGTGGCTGCCACCCACACGACCCAACCAGGGCCGGGGACAAACTGCAACCAAGGTATGTGCCCTTGCGTGAACCGAACCCGGGTCTCTCTGGACCGCAGGCCTACGCTCTAACCACTGAGCCAAACTGGCCAGGGCTCCAGTGTATTTTTTAAAAAATCTGAGTTACTGGACTTCCGGTCAAGATGGCGGGTAGGTAAACGCGGTATCGCGTCCTCCCACAACCACATCCAAGTTACAACTAAACTGCAGAACAACCATCATTCAAAACCGCCTGAAATCAAGCTGAATGGAAGTCCTACAACTATGGGATTAAAGCAGCAGCCACATCCAGACTGAGAAGGCAGTATGGTGGTCCCATGTGAAGATCTGGTCTGTTGCCGTGATTTCCATAGCACTCCTTAGTGCTTGTTTCATTGTGAGTTGTGTGGTGACTTATGATTTTACATATGTCAAAACTAACAAGAGGCTGTCTGAATTACACATCTATCATTCAGGTCTAACCTGCTTCAGTGGAGAGACAAGGGCGACAGAGCTGGCACTCCTGGGGAGAAAAACATAATTGTATCAGTATCATCTTCCACCCATCATTTGGAGTCACTCCTGTATCAACAACCGGAGTTTTAAAGATTACAACAGCAATGGGTACTTTAGCCTTTGCCTTCAGAATGCTCTAAAATAAATGAGACAAAGATGGATATTAACTAAGTTAACTCTGCATCCATCTAGCACAAGAGACTGCAAACTGACTTGCTATTATAGCCCTTCAAATTGTTTAATACAATTATTCAAGTTATAGATAAGCTTATATGATAAAATAATTTTATATAATATGTCAGCAAATAAAAGTGCTCAGATTTTTAAAATATCTGAGTTACTTGAGTTTTCATCTATTAATATGATTTGTGTCTTTTTTATATTTCATATTTCTGCTTAACTTGCTTTTATGATCATATGGACTGTACTTATAATATTTTATTATTATTATTTTTTAATCCTCACCTGAGGATATTTTTCCATGATTTTCAGATAGAGAGAGGGGAGAGAGAGAGAGAGGGAGAGGGAGGAAGGGAGGGAGAGGGGGGGAGAGAGAGAGAGAGAGAGAAACTGATGTGAGAGAGACACATCGATTGGTTGCCTCCTGCATGACCCTGACCAGGGCCAGGGACCAAACTGCAACCAAGGTATGTGCCCTTGACTGGAATCGAACCCTCGACTCTTTGGTCCGCAGGATGACACTCTAACCACTTAGCCAAACAGGCCAGGGCAGTATTTTATTATTTTAATGTCCTAATCTACTAATTCTGTTTTTGGATCTGTTTTTATTTATTAACCCCCTTCCCCATTTTATGGGTTATATTTTGCTAGTTTTTTACATGCTCAGTAATTTTATTGTATTCTAGACATTATGATTTTTATCTTGTGTGCTGGATATTTTTGTATCCTCATTAGTATTCTTGAACTTTGTTCTGTGGTACCAAGAAGTTACTTTGGAAACAGACCCTTTTGAGATTTGTTTGTTTGTTATATTTTTTAAATATGCTTTTTATTGATTTTTTTAGAGAAAGAGGAAGGGAGAGAGAGAGAGAGAAACATCAGTGTGAGAGAGAAACAGATCGACTGCCTCCTTCACGCCCCCTACTAGTGATCGTGCCCGCAACTTGGGCATGTGCCCTGATCGGGAATCAGACCAGGACCTCTGAGTTCCATGAGATGATGCTCAATCCTCTGAGTCACGCTGGTTGGGCTTGAGATTTGTTTTTAAACTGAGTTAGGTGGGAACAGAGCAGTCTGTAGTTTAGGGCTAATTTTCCCCCAAACTGAAGCAGTATCCTTCTGAGTACTCTTACCCACTGCCTCTTAAATTACGAGATTTTTCTACTCTTAAGTGGTGAGAATAAGAACTGTGCCTCGCCCATAATGAGCTTTAGGACTTGTTCTTTCTTTTCTCCTCCTTTCTGGTAGTTCTGCTCTAGGCCTTAGGGGTTTCTCACATGCGTGCAGGGATCAGTACTGATCTGAAAATTAGGAGATGGACTGTCCACAGATCTCTGAAGCTTTCTCTCCTCTCTGGTACTCTGTCTTATTAATTCTAGCTGCCTTGGTTTCCCCAAATTCCCAACTCCATCTCCTCAACTCAGGGAGACTCTCAGACTCCCTCTGGGTTCCCCCTCCCTGCACTGAGGCCTGGAAATTGTCTCTAGGTTGTAAGCTGGGACAGTTGTAGAGCTCTGTAGGGTTTTGTTTTTCTATTTTCAGGAACCACTGTAGTGTACTACCAGATGTTTAGTGTCTAAAGACAATTGTTTAATACATTGTTTATTTTTTTAGTTTGTTCAGGGTAAGGATAAAACTGGGCCCTGTTACTCTATCTTGGCCACATGCCATACTTTTGGAAGCTAAAATCCACTGTATTATTCATTAGTTAAAGGGAAAGTTACAGTGAAAATTGCACAGTATTTATGTCAATTAAAAATTATAAAAACTATGCATATAGGTAAAGCAGGACTTGCAGTCATAATATACCGTTGTAAATTTATTTATTATAAACAATAAAGAACAAAAAAATAAAATGATTAAGCATTTATTCCCCAAGGAATTAGAAAAAGAGTAAATTCATAGGTCTAGAAGGAGGGGCAGAAATTAAAGAGGGGAAAAAAAGAGCTGATCAATAAAACCTGAAGCTGGATATTTGAAAAGAGCTAAAAAAGAAACTTCTGCAAGATCACTTAAATAGTATTTATTTATTTATTATTATTATTAGGAACAGAGAGCAAATATATAATATATTTTAAAACTCTTTAAGGAAATATTATGAGCAGCCTGTGCTAATAAAAGTGAAAGTCAGGATGTGTGGATTGTAAAAGTCAAGACAGACTGGGGAGTCTGTTGAGTATTCCAAAGAAGAGATGATGGTGGCTGAACTCTGGGGCACTAGGAGTGGAAACAGAGAAGTAAAAAGATTCAGTAAAACATAATTCTGTGAATGGAGGGGTGGGACATGGCACGGAAGGATTCAGGTGTTGGGTTATAGTGTTCTGCTTGGACAGTGGGTGGTATTGTGCAATGGCATTATACCTGGGGAATAGCAGGGTTTTGAGGGGAAGGGTTGAATTTGAAGTATATGGGGGACAAGTGGGATTTTCTAGTTGGTTATTTGGGTCTTGAGCTTAGAAGAGAGGCCTGGGTAAATTGCTTATGTTGCCACAGGATTGGGTTCTTGTTTTTAAACTCACCAGCTTGGTTTTCTTTTTGTGAGCGTGCCTTTAAAAGTTCTCAGAAATATAAAATACCTTTTTTTAAAAAATCAGATTAAACCCTCCCCCATATAAATATTATTTACCCAGCAGTGATCTTAGATATGAGAACAAAGGTTCCACTTAGAGCAGTCTCTTGTAATAAACAGTAAAATGTATGCTTGTAACAGGAGCCGTTAACTTGTTGGCACAGTTTCTATGTAAGTACTCAGATTTCTCTGACTGATGTGGCTGTGACTTAGATTCTGATTCTCTAGAAGTCATTGCCAGGCTTGTCTAACCTTGCTCTTAGGCAGCTGGGGCAGCCATTACTAGAATATAGCCTTTTTGTCTTACCTTTCACTTAACTAATGAAGTTTCTAAAATATTTTTAAAATGAGCCACTTGCACTTGTTAGTGAGGTGCTAAATGTAGATTTTTTCTTTCCTCTCCATCGTCCTAAACAAAACTCCGATCCACCCCAAAGATAGATGGTTCCCATGGCCTTTTTTATTCTATCAAGAAGATAATATAGAATATGGCAGGTAGATTTTGGAAGTGGACTTTCCTCTTATGCTTTCATTCCTTGATTGGATTGAAGGCTGCTGTTACCACCTCCACCCTGCCAGTTTTAGCATAATCTCAACCTGACCTGCATTGATCTGATTATTAACCTCTGTCTATGTTGTCAAAAGTATTTACTGCCTGTTATAAGTGTTTACTTCTCTTGCCGACTTCTTATTGACCTATAAAGTGCCACTATATTTTGAACAAGGTGAACAGTGTGCTTTTGCCGCGTAGTACAACATGAATTTTCAAAGTACAAAATATTCTGGCAGGTGTGAGTTGATATCTCATTGTGACTTTAAATTGCATTTCTCTGATGATTAGTGACATTAAGCATCTTTTCTTGTCTATTGCCCATCTATCTGTCCTCTTTGGAGAAGTGTCTGTTCAGGTCTTCTGCCCATTTTTTTTAAATTAGATTGTTGTTGGTTTTTGGTGTTGATTTGTATGAGTTCTTTATAAATTTTGGATGTTAATCCCTTATCAGATGATAATTGGTGAATATAGTCTATTCAGTAGAATGTCTTTTCGTTTTGTTGATGGTTTCCTTTGCTGAGCAAAACTTTTTAGTTTGATGTAGTCCCATTTGTTTATTTATTCTTTTGTTTTCCTTGCCCGATGAGATACATTAGAAAAAAAATATTGCTAAGAGAAATGTCAGAGGTTTTACTGCCTCTGTTTTCTTCTACACTTGTCAGAATAGCTATCACCAATAATTCAACAAGTGAAAAGTGTTGGTGAGGATATGGAGAAAAGGGAACCCTTGTGCACTGTTGGTGGGAATGCAGACTGGTACGGCCACTATGGAAAACAGTATGGAGGGTCCTCCAAAAATTAAAAATGGAACTGCCTTATGACTCAGTGATTCCACTTCTGGGTATATATCCAAAGAAACCCAAAACACTTAATTCCAAAGAATATATGCACCCCTGCGTTCATTGCAGTGTTATTTACAATAACCAAGATATGGAAGCAACCCAAGTATCCATCAGTGGATAAGAAAGCTGTGGTACACATATACAATGGAATATTACTCGGCCATAAAAAAGAATGAAATTTTACCATTTATGACAGCATGGATCATCCTAGAGGGTATTATGCTAAGTGAAATAAGTCAGTCAGATAAAGGCAGGTGCCATATGATTTCACTTATATGTGGAGTCTAAAGAACAAAATAAATGGGTTAAAACTGTTATGAGTTAAAAGTGTATGTGTATGTAGGTTGTTTAACAAAATCCACTTTTTAGACTTGTCAACAGAAAGGTATCAGTTTCCTCTCTTGATTTCTGTGGTAATTTTTCACAGATGGAGGCTCTTTGCAGATGGGTTTATTGTACTAGTACTTCATTATGAATTGGTATTATTTCTTGAATGTAGACATTGGCTTACATCCTTTTTTTTTTCGTGAATATTAGACTGCTAGAAAGTTGTATGATTTCATCAGTGTATGTCTGCACTACTAGTATTATATTGGCTCTTAATACCAACTCAAATGATAGATTGTAATTGCTATCACAGTAGAATCAATCCTTTGTTTTATTTTTGCTTCAGAAATTACGAGTTAGGAAATAAAAATGTTATTTTTATGTATTTCTACTTGAAAGGCACAAAATCTTAGTCAAAAACATTTATTTTCCATGTAGTGTCAGACCACAATTGTATCAGAGAATCCTCCTCTGGCTTCCTTGTTATATAATGAAGATTCTTACAGCACTGTATCACGATTTCCAGTCCTGTATTTGTCTTTCTTCTACATTAGACTGTCTTCCCCCCAGAGCTTATTATAAAGAACATCTTGCACAGTGCCTGGCAGTCAGTATTTGATATGTAAAGCAATGGGTGAATTTTAAATTTTCCCTAATGTTTTTCTCAAAAGTGAATCTGAGGCATAAGTGAAATTCATAATTGTGTCTTTAATTTTATAAAGGGTAATTGAAAGTGTATATGGTGTCTACATAATGAATATTCATTTTCAAAGATTTTTAAAAATATAATATTCCTGGTTATTGGTAACCTTGATGATTAAGAGTATAGCTTTTTGGCCATGGGCAGGTGACTCAGTTGCTTGGAGAGTCGTCCTATACACCAAAAAGTTACAAGTTCGATTCCCAGTCAGGACATATGTCCAGGTTGTGGGCCAGATTCCCAGTGAGAGGCATGCAGGAGGCAGCCAGTCGATGTTCTCTCTCATCGATGTTTTGCTCTCTCTCTAAAATCAGTAAAATTTTAAAAAGAAAGAAAAGGCTGAAAATTGCTGTTCTAGGTAATTAGCAAGTATGATACATTTTGAAGATTATAGGATATTTTGTAGTTCTGATATGCCAGAATATATTTTTTATTGTTTTAATTTACAATCTTTGGCTTTTACTGTGGTTGATTATTTATTATTTATATTTCTTATGCTAAATTGCTATTCAGTATCATCCTTTGTCCATTTTCTACTTATTTTGCCACTTAGAATTCTTAGTGCGTATGTGGTCAAATATGTTGTTATTTTTCTCTGTGACTTCTAGGTTTGTATTTTGTTGAGAGGCCCTAACTTTGCAATTATCAAATGCACCATCTTTTCTTCTAGTACCTCAGTGTTTTTGCCTTTTACATTTAAGTGTTAGAACATCTGAATTTATTTTTATATATAGCATATTTTAGGAGTCTAACTTCTTTTCCCCCCACAACTGAATAGAGTTGTTATAAAAGTGTTTTTTCACCACTGATTCTAATTGCTATCTTTATCATACTCTAAATTGGGACACTAATTTATTTCATTCAACTATTTGTCTATTCCTGTGTCAGAAACACACTTTTCTAATTATTATGTCATTTTAGTATGTTTTGATACTTGGTATGGCCGTTTATTCTCTTCATTAACCTTTGAGAATTTTTCCTTGGATATTTGCACTTGCAAGGTGTGTTTTACAGTGCTCTTTGCACATGTTAATGTACCCTGCACATGGACAGCAAGACTTTAACCGTATTGCACTCTGCCTTAGTTTCTGTGAGTGTCGGCAGTGGCTGTCACTGCCTCTTACCTTTTCTGTGTGCCACTCTGTTCTTTTAGCTGCTTACCCTCCGAGCCTTCTTTCCTACCTTTGGCTCCCTTGCCTCTACTTTTCAGCTTTTATGTGGAACATCTAACCTTTTGTAGATCTCACTGGCCAGTCAGAAAGGAAATAATCATAGTATATCAGGGAATGATCTTAGGCTTCTTAATTCTCAGCCCTTGCATTGTTGCTGCTTGCTTAGAGTACGTTTAACAAATGCCAAGCAAACATTTTAAGTCATGCTTTTGGAGCTATTTTATTTGTTTAGATATATTTGCAGGAAGTGTGTTCTGATAACTGAGATATTATTGGGTAATGATTATGGTACTGTGTTTCTGTAATGTCCAGATTGAAATAATGTACTTACTTGCTTTGCTACCTCTGCCCTAACCTTTCAGCTAAGTCGTAATAGTGTATTTGGATATACCTTGCCAATGCAATCAGAGCATGTTCTGAACTAACTGGTACAGTGAACTATAACCAATCTCTACTGTTGGATAACAGGTTTATATAAATTTGTATTTCTAAAAAAGATAATTTTAAAAGATTTTTTTAACTTTATAATAATGATTATTTGGTTTCATTAACACCATCTTACTAGATACTTAACTGTGAGGCCCCTATTTCATTTTAAATGCCTTTTAACAGTAATTGGAATCACTATTTTTACTGAATACACCTAGTATAGTCCATTTTAAGGAGATGCAGGTAGATTTTTCAGTGTTTTTACACTTTATCCAAGTTTTGAGAGTCACTTCACTGAGTTAAGACAGTGGAAAACAAAAGGTACACAAATCCCACTCTATCCTTGGTCTTAGATCGACATTGAAATTGTTTAAATTTTTAAATAAGGATTTTTTCTGATTATGAAAATATTTGCTTATCTGATCATACTTAGAAAACAAGAACATTGCAACAAAGACAATAAACATTATCTATCTTGCTGCAAATTTAAAATGGTATTTTATGCATTTATGTGTAAGTTTGATTAATAATAAAATAATAGTTGATACTTAATGAGCATTTAGTGTCTGCCTGCTCTCTTCTAAGCGCTTTACAAGTAGTGACTAATTTAATCCTCACAACTATAATGAGGTAATTTACCTTATTATTTTCATTTTAGAGATGGGGAAATTGGCATGTGGAGACTAAAGAACTTGCTCTGTGTCATACAAGCTAATAAATGTGTATGTGTGTATCCATAATAAAAGACGGAGCTGGGATTCAAACTCAGAATAACTTCACAACCACAGTGCTTAATTGCTTTTGTGTGTATTTACATTTGCATGCATACCTACATAATCTTGCCTGCCCACCTGTTTCATTTTAATGGAATAAGGGTTTTTAAAGGGATTCTAGTTTGCCCCTAGTATTAAGGGACAAACAAAAGTACAAGGGAGAAACTTTTACTTTGTAATTTGTGTTCTTTAATTTGTTGTGTGTTTTTTTTGTGATATGTTCGATTTTAAAATTTAAAAAATAGATTTTTAAAGAGACTAGAATTATGAATTCACAGATACTTGCTCCACGTTGTGAATTTCCTATTTCTGGGAGAATAATTAGAGATGATTGCCTCAGCAGCTTAATGAATTCAAATTCTGTCTGATTCACAGGAAGTTTCCTTTCCAGGCCAGACTCCAGAGACTTTGGGAGGAGGATATAACACTGACCCAGGGTGATAGAAACATATTGTCTAGTTTCTTACTTCAGCTTTTAAAGACCTGTGTGACATTATCATGGGAAACCACAGCTATCCCACTAAAATAAGGTACCTAAAAATAATATTCATCAGCACTGGAGAGATCAGTGCAGTTATTGTCAGCCATCCCAGTCTCTAGCTGCTGCCATGCCTGTCTGTCTAGTGTTGTCTTTGGCCTCATAAGCGCATTCCCCTGTCTTATTCTCTGTTCTGTTTTTTTTTTCCCCATAATGTGCTCTTACATTACTTTTCCTGCCCATCTGGCCAGACTCTTTTATAACTTATTTGAGAATGTGCTTTCTTGATACTTAGCAACCTTACTGAGCTCAGGTCCAGCTTTACTGGAGAGAAGTGGCCCTGCTCCATTATGGCCCTTCCTCTGAGGACTGTTCTAGACACCTCTGCATTGACAGTACAGCAGAAAACATAGTTGTTTATTCCTGAAAATAAAACCTTAATCAAATACATTGTGGTCCTTGATAATTTTGTCTCTCAACAACTACAAACTAGAAAACCTGGGATAAAGGAGAATTTAGGCATTTCTGTCCATTTTCATTGAATTATTTTAGTTGAAGTGGTTGGCCATCATCTCAGGCCTGCCGTAATGCAGTTTGTCCTTAGAGGTTGTCCCTCCTTTTGTTGGACCCCACTTCATTTTATCCTCTGAGGTTACCATAATGCAATTGAAGTAAAAGCCCAGCAGCAGCAGGAGCAAATGAGATACTGTTGAAGGATGTTGGGAACAGGGTAGAAACATGGAAAAAAACTGTATTCATATTGATCATTCTCTTGTAATAACTGATGAATTTGTAGTGAAAAGAAGAATAATAGAAAAACATATATAGTATAGTAACATAAAAAATATTTATAATAGCATTGCTAGGAGTGCTTTGTAAAAGCAACATTCATAATTTGATGACACTAAGTTTCTCTAACTTATAAATTTATTTAACTTTGGAATTTTGTGTCATGGGAAAGGTATATGCAAGTCCTCATTTCACTGATTTTAGTAAAAGATACAAATTCAGCCTTCAAATGCAGACACATATTTCAGTAATTTGTTCACTCACTTCAGATCTAAATATAAGTGATTTTAAAATAAAAAATGAAGACTTCCAGTCAAGTTGGCGGCGTAGGTAAACGCGGTATCGCGTCCTCCCACAACCACATCAAAGTTACAACTAAACTACAGAATAACCATCATTCAAAACCGCCTGAAATCAAGCTGAATGGAAGTCCTACAACTACGGGATTAAAGCAGCAGCCACATCCAGACTGGTAGGAGGGGCGGAGGCGGAGGGGCTGGTCCCACACCCACGGGTGGCCAATAAAAATCAGGAGGCTCCCGCGGCTGGGAAGGTCCTTCCTGAGGACTGAGGGGTCCCAGTCCCATACCAGGTGCCCCGCTCAGGGTTCCAGTGCCAGGAAGAGAAGTCCCCATAACTTCTGGCTGGAAAACCAGCGGGAACTGAGGCTCAGGGAGGCTGACGCGGCTGGAGCCCCCAGGCAGCTCCTTAAAGGGCCCGCGCACGGACTTATCGGACTCTCTCCCTCTAAGCTTGGAGGGGAGGCAGCTCGGGGGGCACCAGAGACATACAGGGAAGAACTGAGCTGTTTGGCACTGGAGCGAGAGCTGGAGAGGGGGCTTTCTCGGGGACAAATGTGTTGTCAGAGGCCTTTGTTCCTTTGGTGAGCCCTTCCCCGGGGCAGCAGACAGTCGCCATATCTGGGACTCCAGCAACCTGGCTCACACTGGTAGCCCCGCCCTGTTGACTCCCTGAGGCCCCGCCCCACTCCACCCAACTTTCAAGCCCACCCAAGCTGTTGCCACTTGCTTAACCATAGGATTGGCCTGTCTTGGATCCTGCTTCAGGTTTTTCCTAAATTCTTTCAAACGAGCAGCATCTGGTCTCAGCGAGCCCCATACCTCTCATTAAGTAATACACTGAAACGAACACAGGGAGGCAGCCAAAAGGAGGAGACAAAGAAACAGGTCCCAAATGAAAGAACAGAACAAAACCCCAATAAAAGAACTAAGCGAAAAGGAGATAAGCAACCTAACAGATACTGAGTTCAAAATACTGCTTATAAGTATGCTCAATGAACTTACTGAGAACCTCAGTGAACTTAGGGAGGGCCTCAAGAGCATAAAAAAGGACCAGTTAGAAATCACGGATACACAGTTAGAATTGAAGGAGGCATTAACTGAAATAAAGAATAATTTACACAGCTTCAATAATAGAGTACGTAAATCCAAGGAGCAAACCATCAATTTGGAATATAAGGAAGCAAAAAATGCCCAATCAGAACAGCAAAAAGAAAAAAGAATCCAACAAAATGAGAATAGTGTAAGGAGCCTCTGGGACAACTTCAAGCGTGCCAACATTCGCATCTTGGGGGTGCCAGAAGGAGAAGAGCGAGAACAAGAAATCGAAAACCTGTTTGAAACAATAATGGCAGAAAACTTTCCTAACTTGTTGAAGGAAACAGACATACAAGTCCAGAAAGCACAGAGAGTCCCAAACAAGATGAACCCCAAGAGGCCCACACCAAGACACATCATCATCAAAATGCAAAAGGTTCTAGACAGAGAGAAAATCTTAAAAGCAGCAAGAGAAAGGCAGCTAGTTACCTACAAGGGAGTTCCCATTAGGCTGTCAGCTGATTTCTCAAAAGAAACTGCAGGCCAGAAGGGAGTGGCAAGAAATATTCAGAGTGATGAAAAGCAAGAACCTACTACCAAGATTACTCTATCCTGCAAAGCTGTCATTTAGAATCGATGGACATATAAAAACTTTCCCAGACAAGAAAAAGTTAAAGGAGTTCATCACTACCAAACCGTTATTATATGAAATGATGAAGGGTCTCTTTGAAGAAAAAGATAAAATGTATGAACAAACAAAATGGCAGTGAATACATATCTATCGACAATGGAATCTACAAACAAAATGAACAGGTAGAACAGAAACATTTTCATAGATACAGAGAACATTTTGTTGGTTGCCAGTTGGGAGGGGGATTGGGGGAATGGGTGAAAAAGGTGAAGGGACTAAGAAGCAATTCATTGCTAGACTGACAAACCTCAAAGGGAAAGGGGTTGGGGGGGTGGGAAGAAATAAACCAAAGAACTTATATGCATAACCAATGGACACAGACAATAGTGTGGGAAAAGGTGAGAGGGGGGCGGGAGTGGGGAGGAGGGGGTCAATGGAGGAAAAATGTGGAACATCTGTAATACATTTTACATCCAACAATAAAGATTAAAAAAAAAAATGAAGTTTGCTGCTATGTAAAGATTTTTTCATGGATAGATTCTGATTATTACAGTAAAAATGGAGTTTTCAAATGGCTATCAGTTATCAGTTTCATGACTGATATCATTAAAGGGTATATTCCTTTGTAAAATATAAATTATCTTAAACAGATTGAAAAATAAATAAAGCCTTCTAGTGAGATAAATATTTTATTGGGAAGAATATTTGGTGTGTTTTTATATTATAATTAATCTGGACACATCTTCATAAATAAACATTGTTTATTTGACATAATATTTGCCACCAGTTTATGGTTTTATTCTTATTTTACCATATTCTTAGGTGAATCCCTAGGTGGTTGAATTCAAATACATTTTCTAATAAACCCACTTATCAGTTTCTCTCACTCAGAGCAAATTAGAAGGAGTTGGAGTGCCCTAAGCAGCACACTTACAGTAGGGTCACCACTGACAACCTGAGGAGAGCAGGGACTCTTCAGATTAAAGAAGAACATTCTGCATTTATTTACTGAAGTAGTTCTTAACCTTTGGGTTATGGACACCTTTGAAATATCTACTGGAAGTTGAAGACTTTCTGCCCAGAAATGTGCATAAACGTATCAGTTTGCATTCAGTGTCAGGGAGTTATTGTGTTCCCTAAATTCCCCCTATTCTTGGGCTCCAGATTAAGAACCCATGATTTAGTAAAGGGGCAAATAGCTTTACACACCTCACTAGCCTTTAAGAGTACAACTTTAAGAGAGTTTATAGATAATTGACAATACTGAGTTAACAGAAAATGCAAAAATTTGTATTGCACACTTAATGAATACACAGTATTTCTTCTTTGAATTAAAACTATGCATTTTTCTACTTAACGTTTATCCCATTATATGGAAACCTCTGTTTGCATTCCTCAAGGATACTGGTTAGTGAGGTATTATTCTGCATTTGCACAAAATAAGCTATATCTTGTATTTAATTTAATCAATGGTGTCCTGGAGCCTTTTTGTTCTAGTGAGATATTATAAGAATCTCTTTCCAACTCCATGTTCTGAGATGTCAAGTTGGTAGCTTGTAATCTTCCATATAGTGGGAGTGTTTACATTGCTGAAGTACAATCAGTCAAAGCTTGCTCTGCCCTCCTTCCCCCAAGTTGGTTTTTAAACATTTACCAGCATGTAACTGATTTAATTACTCATTCAGCAAACATTTGTTGAGTGCCTATTGTGTTCCACTGTCCTAGGTGCCAAGGATACAATAGTGAATAAACAGCAATTACTTAAGTGAATATATTTTTCTAAACCCTAAATTTCCTAATAAAGAAGGAAGAATTGGGAGTTTCTTAATCAAATAATGGTGGGAAAGGTGAAGTAAAACAAAAGCAAATGAATTTTCTTAACTATAGAATCTAAAGAATCTTTTAATATGCTGTTATGCATTGTTACTCTCTAGAAGAGAATATAGTAGGTATTATTTACAGTACCAAACCAAGGAATCGCCCCTGCCCCCCAGGATGTCTTTAACATCTTTCAGAAATACTATTCTGCTACTACTCCAGGGCAGTTATATCCTAAGTGTTAGGAATTGGTGAATAAAGGGCATTTACTCAAGGGATGTAGGTTAGAGTATGGCTGGGACTTCTGAAGACAGACCTTTCCACCGTCTTTTTATAGGTAGTTCATTTGTAGGTTGTAGATTTTATTGATGGGGTCCTGAACCATTCTATTGTATTTTTATTTCTCATATATAAAAGAAAAGGCATTTTATGTAACAAGAAAGCACTATTCTATTTATATTGTAATTAATCTTTTAAAAATGCTTTCTAATCTGCAGTTTAGGTTTGGGGACACCTAATGGTAAGTGTGTGTGAACTTGTGCCAACACCTACTCCTTGCTACTAGATTTCTCCTCAGCACTGGCCATCTCTTGCTCCAGAGCTTCTCCTGATAATGGGAGTCTCTGAAACCCCATTCATCTACCACCTCATCCTTATTCGGCTGCATCAGTCACCTGGGTGGTTATTAAAATCATAGGTCCCTGGGTCTCACCTCAGCCCTCTTCATTCAGAACCTGTTATATGTAGACCCTAAGAGTCTGTCATTTAAAGCACATCTATATGTGATTCTGATTGAATTGTTCAATTTCCATATTGAATTGTTTCATTTTCATTTTTGGTAGGTCTATACAGTGCTATTGGCATTTTGGCTAGGACTATTCATTGTGCGGCACTTTGCAGGCAAAACAGGACATTTAAAATTCTTGGCTCCTACTCACTAATTCTAAATATTTTCTAAACAGTACAAAGTCCTTAGAACACATTAATGTCATTTACACCTTCCCATTTACATGCATTTTGTTCTATATTTGTTCTAGCTTTTTACAAGTTCTAGCTTTTAAAAAATTGTATAAACTAGACATTATTATACAGTTACCAGTGTATATTTTTATCGGCCCAAGATTATTGATTTATATTATTTTTACTCCTTGCATTTTAGACTTTCATCCTGAGTTTCTTTTTTATCCTGAAATAATACATTTAGAAACATATATTGCATACCTTTTGGTGATAAACTCTCAGTTTCTATGTGTCAAAAAAAAGTCCTTTTTTGTCTTTCTTTCTTTTTTTAAAAAATTTATTTATTGATTTTAGAGAGAGAGGAAGGGAGAGGGAGAAAGAGATAGGTACATCGATGAGAGAGAACATCAATTAGCCGCCTCCTGCACACTCCCAACTGGGGATCAGTCCCACAACCTGGGCATGTGCCCTGACTGGGAATCAAACCTGTGTCCTCTTGGTGCATGGGTTGATGCTCAACCACTGAGCCACACTGGCTGGGCTGTCCTATTTCTTGAATGATGTTTTATCTGGGAATGTAATTTTGTTGACTTCATTTCTCTCAGCACAGTATTATTCTTTTATTGTTTCTCTGAGAAGTCTAATTATTGTTCCTTTGTAGATAATCTGACTCATTTTCTCTGCCTTATTTGAAAGATCATCTCTGTATCTTTGGTGTTTTGAAGTTTCATATGATGTGTCTGGGTGTGGACTTCTTTTTTATCTTCCTTGGGACTTCTGTCTCCTGAATCTGAGGGGTTTTGTTTTTGTTTTGTGGTACGTGCCTCTAACAGGAACCGAACCTAGGACTCTGGTCCATAGGCTGACGCTCAACCGCTGAGCCAAACTGGCTAAGGCTGAATCTGAGGTTTTATGTATTCTATCCATTCTGGAAACATTTCAGTTACTGTCTCTTGAAATATTGCTTCTTCTTTATTTCTATTCTTTCCTTCTGAATCTTTAATTAGGTGTGTGTTAATCTCTCTTTCACGAGATGATCTTAGTGAGATTAGATTCTTTTAAGATGCCTCTCAATCTCTCTCATGTCTCCTTTGTCTCTCCCTGCTTTTTCAGCTCTGTCATTTTGTTTACTAATTCTCTCTCTGCTCCAGTTAGGTTTTTTAATTCTAAGGATTATATTTTTTGTATCCAGAAATTCTACTAGATTAGTTTTTTCCTGTCTGCCAAGTCATTTTTGTTTCTGACCCAGGTATTTAATAATTCCTTTTATTTCTGTGAACTTTAAAGCATACTTAATTGTAAATTTATATTATGTATCTTTTAAAACCAAAATTTGAACTTCTTGCAAGTTTGATTTTGTTGTCCATAGCTTTTGTTGCTTTGGTGGTTTATTTCCTTTTGGTTTGATTTTTTTTTTTTTTAATCTCATATTTGGTTAGTACTTATACTTAGAAATCTCCTACGGCATGAGCTGAAGGTATGTTTCACTATAGAGAATTTGTTTCTCTTTCTGATAGATGGCCAGAAACAATTTAAATTCATTTCTTGGCTTGAGGCTTCTGATCTTTGCAAGAGTGTAAATTTATACTCAACTGAGAACAAGCTTGTAATTAAGAATTTTCAGGGGACTGCATTCCAGTGAAGGCCTGATTCAAAGAGTTGTTTTTTTATTCACTGTCTTTGTCAATGGACACACGGCGTGCGCACATGCGTGCCCTTCACCAAGGGGTGTGGCCTTTCAAGAGCGTAGTGGGTTTTATGCAGTAGTCTCAATTACAGCTTTCACTGCATCTGATAAAAATCAAAATTCAGGGCTATGGAGTCCACGTTTAAGCTAAGGTCATGGCTTTAGCTCTTGCTTATTTACTACTCTGATTTTATTCAATAAATGCATTGGACAGGTTTTTTATTTTTAGCTAATTATTATTTTTTCTGGTTTTGCCTCCTGTGGATTTCTTGTTTAGTTCAGCAGTGCATTTAAAAGAGTATTTGCTGTATTTTATCTGCCATGTCTAAGTATTTATAATGGAAGGAACTTTCATTGCTAGTATAACATTTTCAAAAGAAAAACCTCAGGTGATTTTTGTAGATACTGGAGTGTTTTTTTCCTCTTTATTTTTATTGTTTGACACTATTACAGATGTCCCCATTTCCCCCCACTTTGCCTGCCTCCACCCAGCCCCCAGTACCCCTTCCCTCTGGTCATCAGCACATTGTTGCCTGTGCCTATGGGTTATGCATATATGTTCTTTGGCTAATCCCTTCACTCTTTCATCTAGTCCCCACCCCCACCCCAACAGCTGCCAGTCTGTTCCATGTTCCCTTGCCTCTGTTTCTATTTTGTTTGTCAGTTTATTTTGTTCATTAGATTACATACGTAAGTGAGATCATATGGTATTTGTCTTTCTCTGACTGGCTTATTTCACTTAGTGTAATAATCTCAAGGTCCATCCAGTCTGTCGCAAGAGGTAAGATTTCTTTCTTTTTTATGGCCATGTAGTATTCCATTGTGTAAATGTACCACAGCTTTTTTTCCCCCTTCTTTATTGATTTTAAAGAGAGAGGAAGAGGGAAGGAGAGAGAGATAGAAACATCAATGAGGGAGAGCATTGATTGGCTGCCTTCAGCATGGCCCCACTGGGGATTTGGCCCACAACCTGATCATGTGCCCTGACCAGGAATCGAACTGGTGACCTCTTGGTGCATGAGTCAGTGCTCAACCACTGAGCCATATCAACCGGGCTGTACCACAGCTTTTTTACCCACTCATCTGCTGATGGGCATTTGGGCCGCTTCCAGATCTTGGTTATTGTAAATAACACTGTTATGAACATAGGGGTGCATATATTCTTTCTGACTGGAGTTTCATACTTCTTAGGAGTATTCCCAGAAGTGGGATTGCTGGGTCAAAGGCAGTTCCATTTTCAGTTTTTTGAGGAAACTTCATACTGTTTTACACAGTGGCTGCACCAGTCTGCATTCCCACCAACAGTGCACAAGGGTTCCCTTTTGTCCACATCCTCACCAGTACTTGTTTGTCCTCACCAGTACTTGTTTGTTGGCTTATTGATGGTAGCCATTCTGACAGGTGTGAGGTGATATCTCATTGTGGTTTTAATTTGTATCTCTCACACTGGAGTTTTTTTTTTTAATCCACACTGGACTTTGAATACTGTTGGGCTAGAGGTGCTGCTACTGTTGCTTCTGTAGTGGGAAGTTGGCATTTGCCTACCTGCTCCTTTATCCTTTCCCAAACTCAATGCCACTGTTAAGTTTTATTCATATTAATTAAATAAACATTGTAGTCTGCCAGTTACCATTTAATAGTGTTACTGATAACAGAACAAACCCATTTTGAGTTTCAAACAACTTAAAAATTAGACTTTCAAATATGTTACTGATGTTATCTTTTACCACTCACGGATTATTTTCCACGTCTATATTCAATCATTAGCTAAGTGCATTTTTTAAAAAGTTAGTATGATAGTCTCCATCTGTTTGTTCGTGTGTGTGTTTTTTCAAAATTAGCATCATATACTCCTATACATTTAGATCTTTCATCATCAGGTTTTAAGAAACAAAGAGCTGGTATGGCTCAGTGGATTGAGGGTCGTCCCATGGACTGAGAGTCCCAGTTTGATTTCTGGTCAGGGCACATGCCCAGGTTGCAGGCTGGATCCCCAGTAGGGGGCGTGCAGGAGGCAGCCCATTGATGTTTTTCTCTCACCGCGATGTTTCTATCTCTCTCTAAAAAATCAACAACATTTTTTTAAAAAAGAAAGAAAGAAAGAGCCATTCAAGTTAATTCAAGAAAAGAAAGGCTATTGTAAAGATCCATGTGGAACTGGAAGGTTGTCAGGAACTCAAGGCAGCTTTGGAGATCTCAGGTCTCTATTTTTCTCTTTCCATTGTTGTTGTCTCTGCTCTTGTTGACTGCCTCTTCTCAATCGTATCTTTTCTGTTTCTTCAAAACTTCGCTTTGCCCAAGGTCCTGCTTGCTGAGGCACTGGCACAATTTTATGGCATCATTTTCTCATTGGGTTACATTGTACGGTGGCACTATTTCTCAGTATTTCCAAGTTCAGTCTTTCTGAACTGTGATGTCTAATACAGTTCTCTAGCCACACATGGCAATTATGTCAGAAACAAAATAATGTATAGGGTCTGTGTGCTGATAGCCTGGGGACACTGATGAAAGATATCAAAGGAAACCTAAATAGAAAGTAGTGTTCATGCACTGGAAGACTTTATAAGCAAAGATGTCAGTTCTCCCCAAATTGGATCTGTAGATTTAATGCATTTCCAATCAGAATCCCAGCAAGTTTTAAAAAATAAATGTAGACAAACTAATTCTAAAATTTATATGGAAAGGCAAAGGACCTAGAATAGCTAAAGCAACTTGGAAAAGAAAATGTTGGACGAATCACAATATCTGATTTTTTAAAGCTTTACTATAAAGCTATACTAATCAAGGCTGTGTGTGGTGTTGGCAAGGGATCAACACAAGATCTCTGGAGCAATATAGAATCCAGAAATAGACCCACACAAATATAGCCAGTTGATTTTTACAAAGGTAAAAAGGTAATTCAATGGAAGGAGGATAGTCTTTTCAACAAATAGTATTGGAACATTTGGATACACACATGTAAAAAAAACCTTGACTAAACTTCACACATTAAAAATTAACTTAAGCCCGGCCGGTGTGGCTCAGTGGATTGATTGTCATCCCATGGACTGAGAGGTCCCCATTCAATTCTCAGTCAGGGCACATGCCCGGATTGTGGGCTCAATCCCCAGTAGGGGGCGTGCAAGAGGCAGCCGATCGAGGTTTCTCACATCAGTGTCTCTATCTCTGTCTCCCTTCCTCTCTCTCTCTAAAAAATAAATAAAAACATAAAAATTAACTTAAAACATATCATAAATCTAAATGTAAAACTTGTTCTTTTAGAAGAAAACATGGGAAAGAATCTTTATGATTTGGGGTTAAACGAAAAGGTGTTGGACGCCAAAAGCCCAATCTATAAAAGAAAACAGTTGATAAATTAGGCTTCATCAAAAGTAAAAATTTTTGCTCTGGGTATTAGTTTGCTAGGGCTGCCATAACAAAATACCACAGATGAGGTGGCTAAAACAACAGAAATTTTATTTTCTCGTAGTACCGGAGACTGGCAGTCTAAGGTTGAGGTGTGGGTCTCTCCTGAGGCTTCTCTCCTTGGATTGCAGGTGACTGCCTTCTTGTTTTGTTCTCACATAGCCTTTTCTCTGTATGTGCACATCTCTGGTGTCCCTCTTCTGATAAGAACACTAGTCCTGTTCACTCATATGGAATTAGAGTTCACCCATATAGCTTCAGTCATATTCTAAGGTACTAGGAGTTAGGATTTCAACATACAAATTTGAGGGACACACAGTTCAGTCTGTGACACTCTGCGAAAGATACTGTTAAGACTAACTATAGACTTGGAGAAAATGTTTGCATATCATATACTTGACAAAGAATTCATATCTAGAATATATAAAGAACTCAACCTCAATAAAAAGAAAATAAACATCCCAGTTAAAATATGGACAAAAAAACTAGAAAACACTTCACGAATAGGTGGCAAATAAGCACATTAATGATCATTAGTCGTTAGGGAAACACAGACTAAAATGACTATGAGATACCTTAAGTACTTGTTAGAATGGCTACAGTGAAAAGCTCAGCACCAGCTACAGGCAAGGATGCGGAAGAACTGCACCTCTCCTACATCGCTGCTGGAGATGAACAACGGTACAGCCACTCTATTTTTTTTTTTTTTTTAATCCTCACCCGAGGACATTTTCCCATTTTTTTGTTCAGGTAGAGTGGGAGGGAGAGAGAGGAACAGAGAGAGAGAGAGAAACATCGATGTGAAAGGAACACATCGAGTGGCTGCCACCCGCACGACCGACCAAGGCCGGGGACAAACTGCAACCGAGGTACGCGCCCTTAGCGGGAACCGAACCCGGGTCTCTCCGGACCGCAGGCCGACGCTCTAACCGCTGAGCCAAACTGGCCAGAGCAGGTACAGCCACTGTAGAATGAGTTTGACAGATTCTTATAAAATTAAACATATACCCACCATCCCTGGGTATTTTTATAACTTGTACCCAGCTATTTATAGCAGTTCAATTCATATTTGTCACAAAGTGAAAAGGGCCAATATGTCCTTCCACTGGTAATGGATAAACTGGTATACTCTTAAAATGGCTACTACTCAGCAGTAAAAAGGAACATACTAGTAATACATACAGCAACTTGGCGAAAGAAGACAGTCTCAAAAAATAACATAGTTAATTCATATGAAATTCTTGAAAAGACAAAACTGTATTGGTGAAGTACAAAACAGTGGTTACCAGGGTTTGGGGTAAGGGAAGAAGACAACTTTCAAGGGAGTTTGTGCAGTGCAGGGACCTTTCTGGTTCCAGATGGTGGCAATGGTTACATGAACCTCTACATATGTTCTAACAACTAGAACTGTATTTTCAAAAGTCTTTTTTCTTCTAATTATAAACTAAAGAAGTCCTGGACTTAATGTACAACATGGTGACTATAGTTAACAATACTGTAGTGTATATTTGAAAGATACTAAGAGAGTAGATCTTAAAAATTTTCATCATAAGAAAAAACATTATAACTATGGTGTGATTGATGTTAACTAAACTTATGACGATAATAATTTTGTCATATATTCATATATCAAATCATTATGTTGTACACCTACCTAAAACTAACCCAGGGCTATATGTCAGCTGTATCTCAATTTAAAAAATTGAAACTCCCAAATTTAAATATTTTATTTCATACATAAATACAATTCAGTTCTTTGGTTGTACTGGCCACATTTCAGTTGACCTGGAGCTACCTGTGACATGGAGCTACTGTACTGGACAGTGCAGATGTAGAATGTTCACACCAGTGCAGGGAGCTTTACTGGACGGTGCTGTTTTACAGCCGGCTCCGTTTCCCCGGTAAAGAGCCAGGTAGTGCACACTTCAGGTTCTGTGGGCCATTTGATCTCCATCTCAGCTCTTCAGTTCTTCTGTTGTATTATAAAGCAGCCATAGACATAATACTTAAACAAATGAACATCGCTGTGTTCCGATAAGACTTCATTGATAAAAACAGGCATGTTTGCTGACCTCTGTTTCCAAGAATTTGTTAGGCCTGTCCCCTTTTTTCATGTCAGCTCAGGGTTTCTGGTAGAGTGACCTTATAATTTATCATTCAGATTACCAAATTAAATAAAATTTTAATTGTAATTTTGAGAGTGAATGTGGCCACTATTAATCTGCTCAGACAATAGGCATAAACCACAAATGTCTTGGGCAAACGAGGAATGTGTGCCACTCTGGCTATCAATCCTCCCATGAATTGGTTGTCTTTGTGGTTGGCTCATACCTAGTCTAAGTAACTATGGAAAAGCAAACAAAACTATTTCTTTGGCAGTGGCTGTGGGTTAGCCATTTTCCTCTGAAAGGGAATATTTATACAGGAGACACCCTGAAGTTTGGCCCACCCAATACACTCAAAATAGCCTGTTTTCTGTCCCTGTGCCTTTGCGGGTGCTTTTCTTTCTAGGTCCTCTTTCCCATTCCTCCTCCGTGTTTGTTCTAATCCAGTCCACCTTTCAGACCTCGGCTTGAATGGTATCTCCTTCATAAAACATCCCTGTAATACTTACCCTTTCAGATTTAGAAGTTGGTATTTATACTTCATAAAATTCAAATGGCTCAGTGCCTTAGACCAGGTCCCAACACTTGGCTGAACATTAGAAGCACCTCAGTAGCTTTCAATACAGATTCCTGGGTCCTGTCATAAATCTCTTGATTCAAAATTAGTGTCAGTGTTTTGTTTTGCTTTCAAAGTCTTTATATGATTCTTATATAATCAGCTAACTGGTTTGTTTGGAATCTGTAAATTTAGACTTAAATTATTTGATGTAAACATTGACTTTTAGCATTAGAACGAACCTTAGAAATAGTCTCTCTTACTTTTTTGTAAATTTTACTTTTTAAATTTGAAGGAGGCAGCTGGAAAGAAGAAGGGAAATTACTTGCTCAGATCCCATTGCTTGTGACTGGAAGAGTCGGGATTAAATTTTGCATTTTTTCACTGCCATTTTGTTTTATTTATTTTATTTTTATTTGATTTATTGGGGTGATATTGGTTAATAAAATAACACAGGTTTTGAGTCTTCACTCCTATTTTAGAACCTTTCTTTATATTCATGTTGGACAACCCTTCTAAAAAATAAGTTTTGAATACTCAGAAGTGCTTGGTAATAGTAGATAGTCAGATACTTTCTTATTGATAATGACTGTCTCTAACTCACTTTATGTAGTACCTAGCACCTTTATTTTTATTTTTTTGCATCTTAATCCTAGCTTCTTGATTAAGTTGTTCACTCCACTCTCACTTCAGGAATACTCTTCTGATAGTCGGAGATAACGCAGAAGCAGTCAACATGAAATCATCTCAAAAATTCTTCCCAAACTAGTTTTAAAACTAGTTTGGCTTTTAAAAGGCTGGCTGAATTCTGGGATAGCTTTGAACTGTAATAGTTATCAAAAGCCCCTCTAAATTGAGATCATTTCTAGATCTGCAGGATTTTCTTTACTTAGCCCACACCCATTTGAGAAAGATTACCCAGGATTTATGGGAGTATGTGTGTAGAGACGCCTGAGCCAGGATAGGGGTCGGGAGAAAGCTTGTGGAAAGTGATAATTTAAGCTGACATCTCTTAAAGATGTCTAGGAGTTAGGCCAGGGGAGGGAGTTGGGGCAAGTGTTTGGCTACCCAGTATGTGCCAAAGGACAAAAGTGTGGATAGCATTGGAGAGTGGCAAGTTGTTTAGTTTGGCTAAAGCGTAAAGTGCAAATTAGGAATGACTGGAAAGGTAGATGGGCTAAATAATAAATGGTTTTATAGTTAAAATGTTATATTTCACAACCTGATATCCACATGTAAAGGGTGAAATTGGAGCCCTATGTGACACCATAACAAAAAAAATCACTCAAAATGGATCATAGACTTTAATGGAAGAGCTAAAACTATAAAACCCTTGTGACCTTGGGTTAGGGGATGGTTTCTTTGCTATGATGCCAAAAGCACAAGCAACAAAATAATAGGTAAGTTAGATTCATTAAAATTAAAAACTTTTGTGTTTTAAAGAATGTCATTAAGAAAATGAAGACAAACCCACAGAACGAGATTAAATATTTGCAAATCATGTAGCTGATAAGAGACATCAGGATCTATGAAGAATTCTTTAAAATCAACAATAAAAAGACAACACAATTTAAAAATGGGCAAAGATTTGAATACCCATTTCTCCAAAGAAGATATTTAAATGGCCAATAAGATGTGAAAAGATGCTCAGCATCATTAGTCATTAGTGAATTACCATACGATTCAGCGACTTCACTCTTAGGTCCACACAAAAATGTATACACTAATATTTATAGAAGCATTATTTGTAGTAGCCCAAAAGTAGGAACAACCCAAGTATCCTTCAGCTGATAGAAGGATAAACAAAATGTGGTATTTCTTTTTTTTTTTTTTTTTTTTTTATCCTGACCTGAGGATATTTTTCCATTTTTTGTACAGATAGAGCGGGAGGGAGAGAGAGAAACATCGACGTGAAAGGACACATCAAGTGGCTGCCACCCACACGACCAACCAGGGCCGGGGACAAACTGCAACCGAGGTACGCACCCTTAGCGGGAACCGAACCCGGGTCTCTCCAGACCGCAGGCCGACGCTTTAACCGCTGAGCCAAACCGGCCAGGGCAAAATGTGGTATTTCTATACAGTGGAGAATTATTTGGCAACAAAAGAAATAAAGTACTGAAACATGGTACAACATGCATGACCCTGAAATGTCAAACTCAGTGAAGGACCACATTTTGTATGATCCTATTTATATGAAATATCCAATAAAGACAAATCCATAGAGACTGAAAGTAGGCCAGTAGTTGTCAGGGACTGGGATGGAGAGGAATAGGAAATGACTGCCAGTAGGTCTGGGGTTTCTTTTTGGGGTGATGAAAACGTGCCAAGTATTAGGCAGTAATGATGGTTACATAACTGAATATAGTAAGAACCACTAGATTGTACATATTAAAAGAGTGAACTTTATGGTACGTGAATTATATCCCAATAAAGCTTTTATGAAAGTGTTATATTTAGTGAAAAAATTTAAATTCTGTGACAGGGAATTTGAATTTTTGTCTTTAAAGCATAGATGTGTATGTCTGAATCAGAGTTTTAAAGTCAGGAACATCACTTGGGCCCTGGCTGGTCTGGCTCAGTGGTTAGAACGTTGACCCGCGGACCACAGAGTCCCGGGTTCAATTCTGGCCAAGGGCACATACCTCAGTTGTGGTTCGTCCCTGGCCCCAGTTGGGGTCGTGCAGGTGGCAACCAGTCAATTTGACTCTCTCGCATCGATGTTTCTCTCTCTCTCTCTTCCTCCCTCTATCTGACGATAAATAGAAATATGGCCTCGGGTGAGGATTAAAAAAATAAAAAATAAATAAAAAACATCACTTGGGGAACGTGTGAATAATGGTAGTCAAATCAGTGATGGTGGCAGAAGAGGTCTAGATCCTTAGAGTATTTATCTTCAGCTTTCTGCCCTGAACAAGTCTGAAAACTTTGTTACTGACACTGAATTAGAAATTTTTAATTCTGTACATGGTAATATTTTATATTTACCTTGTTCACATTTGTGTGTGTGTGTTTTCTAATAAATTGTTCTAGGTAGTTTAAAAAAGAGTATCAGTTACAGGATATTAGAGATATTTTAAAATTTACCTCCATGTGTCACCTTGACCATTATAAATTTAGAGACAGTTAACTATTTATTTTAGCCAGAAGTCCAAGTTGTTCTCCATGACTCGTATGCTTTAAAGACCTTTTATTAATAAACATATGGATTTTGATGCATAAAAGCTCAAATTTGTTGGTTTTTTTAATCCTAACCCGAGGGTATTTTTCTGTTGATCTTTAGGTAGAGTGGGAGGGAGAAAAGGAGAGAGAGAGAAACATTGATTGCCTCCTGCACAACCCCAACAAGGACCAGGGATCGAACCCACAACCAAGGTACATGCCCTTAACTGGGAATCTAACCCTTTGGTCCTCTGGCCAGTGCTCTAACCGCTGAGCAAAATTGGCCAGGGCTCAAATTTGTTTTCTGAGCATATAAATTTTTTTTCTTCCTTTCTTTTTGTGAATTATCTTATTTCTGTCAAATAAGTTATATATTGAAAAGTAGTTCAGAATGCAAAAATAGCAATAATCATTTTAGCTGTCTTGTTTTCTGACTACAGAGAACCATAATTTAAAAATTGTTATCCTTTCAAAATTACTGGGCTGATTTAAATTTTGAAAAATTTTACTCAAAAGTCAAGACTATAGTAAATATTGACTTGAGTAAACTACTTATCTGTACTACTGTCACAGCTTTTTTGTTGTTAAATATGTGCTGGTGTTAACTATTAGTCTATTTTTAGAAGACTAGTGTGTTCAGCAGCCATTTTGGATAGACACTTGGTGTAACTTGTGTTGTCAATAGAGAGTGTGCCCTCTTGTGGTCAATTGGGAACGAAATTTCATCATTAAAAATGATCATCTTAGCTTTCTATGGGTTCACATTTTCTCAGCTGTTTCATAATGAAATCACCCATACTCTGAATTTCTTTTCAATAAACAAAACAAAACCATGGCAGGATTTTTAAATGGAGACTTAAGAACTGGAGAGAGTAGTATCTTGTCTTAATTAATTTGGATAAGTGCTAAATATATGTGGGTTGAAGGACAGAGTATCAGTATCAAGGAAGAGCCTAACAGCCCTGGCTGGTTTTGCCCAGTGGTTAGAGCATCGGCCTATGGTCCAGAGAGACCCGGGTTCGGTTCCCGCTAAGGGCGCATACCTCAGTTGCAGTTTGTCCCCGGCACTGGTTGGTCGTACAGGTGGCAGCCACTCGATGTGTCCCTTTCACATCGATGTTTCTCTTTCTCTTCCTCTCTCTCCCTCCCACTCTGTCTGAACAAAAAATGGAAAAGAGTGTCCTTGGGAGAGGATAAAAAAAAAAAAAAGGAAGAGCCTAACAGAGAAAAGATATCAAAGTGTAGAATAGGCAAGTGGTTTTTATAGTGTTTGAGAAGATTTATGACTAACATTGATGTGATATACCTGAATATTTTACAGTTATACTCTGCCCCCTTTACAAAATACTCCAGAATGATATTCTGATTTTGTTTCATATATATGTAAATTCTCATTGTAGGGAAGGGAATAAATATTTACCTAACAGTATTTGAAATGTCGATCTTATTTAATGGAAATTAATTTCATTTGAAATAGCTGTTTAATCTGTTTTGTACTGCCTGTCATAAGTTGGCATCATAATAAGTGTTTATTAGTTATGGGGATTTAAGAACTGAATTTTCTCTGCAGTTTTGTTTTAATTTTTTTTCTTAATTTGTGTAGGGAGTTCTGTTAGTACCTTTGTTCTTTTTTTAGTTAAAGGTTAAATTTCATATTTCAGTAATGGCTGTGTCCCATCTTTACCTGCCTTCTAGATACTTGGCTGATACTTTCAATGCCTCAGTATTCTTAGTAGGATTCCACTGTTAATGCTGTTATCATCCCTTTTGAGTGATTTGCTGATCTTCTCCAATTCATTAATAACAGTGTTGCAACTATGAATAATTTTGGTCACATGAATGGACCTTTCTGTGATCAGGGACTTGCATATATTGTTTTTCATTGATTGATACGAAAATATATTAAGTTTCAGTTTATAGTGCAACTATTACATGTTATAATCGTTTAAAACAATTTAAAAGTTCTCAATTAAAGAACATTTAAAATTTTTTGTTTGTTAATCCTCACCCGAGGATAATGTTTCATTAACTTTTGATAGAGTGGAAGGGAGGATGGGGGAACATCAATGTGAAAGACATATCAATCGGTTGCCTCCTGCACAACCTGGACTGGGGCCCACAGTTAAACCTGTGACCCTTCGGTCCTCAGGTTGATGCTCTAACACAGCGGTTCTCAACTTGTGGGTCGTGACCCCTTTAGGGGTCGAACGACCCTTTCACAGGGGTCACCTAAGACCATCAGAAAGCACATATTTCTGATGGTCTTAGGAACCAAGACACCGCTCCTCTATCTATCTCCAGGCATGTCCACCCACATGCAGATACACCCACATACAAGTACCTGACGTGATGACATCATTGCACCAACCACATCACATACACCCCGTACAAATACAGGTGTATGTGACAGGGTTGGCACCCTAATGTACTTATGCGGACCAGTCACACATGTGTAGAGAACAGCTACTATATAGAAAGCAGCTACTGCGTTGGAGGTAAAACAACACTTCATGAATTATAATCACTGGGTAAATGTAAAATCAGATACTATAAAATTAGTACTGCCAAAAACAAAAAAATCTGTACCATGGGAACTTACTCTGGATGCTGATTGGTCTTTTTATATTCAGCTGTGGTTGATGTGAATACTGCCTCCTTGTGATAGTAATAGGTATGTAAAAAAAACAACAGAGAGAATGGTAAATCATAGGAAACTTTAATGATCTGTATTGACTAAACTATGCCATGTATCTTTTATATTATTAAAGCTATTGTTAATATTATTTTCATTAGCAACCCATTCCATGACAATGGGTCACGTGGAGAAGAACGTTAAGAAAAGAAAATATAGTGAGGATTTTTTTTTTATCCTCACCTGAGGACATTTTTCCATTTTTTGTTCAGATAGAGTGGGAGGGAGGGAGAAGAAGAGAGAGCGAAACATTGACGTGAAAGGGACACATAGAGTGGCTGCCTCCTACATGACCCAACAGGGCCGGGGACAAACTGCAACCATGGTATATGCCCTTAGCGGGAACTGAACCCAGGTCTCTCTGGACCGCAGGCCGATGCTCAAACCGCTGACCCAAACGGCCAGGCTATAGTGAGGGTTTTTTACAGTATGGTTTTACCTCATTAATTACAGCAGGAATTAAGAAACTGCAATGTGTTATTTGTTGTGAAGTTCTATCAGCCGAATCTATGAAGCTGAACAAACTAAAACGCCATTTTGATAGCAAGCATCCGAACTTTGCCAGCAAGGATACCAACTATTTTAGAAGCAAAGCTGATGGACTCAAGAAAGCCAGACTTGACTCTGTTGGCAAGTACCACAAACAAAACATAGCAGCCGTTGAAGCTTCATATTTGGTGGCACTCACAATTGCCAGAGCTATGAAACCTCATACCATTGCTGAGGATTTACTGTTGCCAGCGGCCAAAGACATTGTTTGAGTTATGGTCAGAGACGAATTTGTTATGAAATTGAGTACAATTTCCTTATCAAACAACACTGTCCGCAGAAGAATAGATAATATATCTGCTGATATTCTTGATCAGGTAATCCAGGAAATTAAATCTGCCTCACTTCCAGTATTTAGCATCCAGCTTGATGAATCTACAAACCTTACAAACTGTTCAGTTACTGGTTTGTGTGAGGTATATTAATTATGGTGATTTTAAAGATGAGTTTCTTTTTTGCAAACCTCTTGAAACGACAACTACTGCACCTGATTTATTTGACACAGTTGATTCATTTCTGAAAGAGCGTAAGATCTCGTGGGGAAAGGTTTGTGGTGGTTGTCCAGATGGTGCTCCAGCTATGGTAGGAGGTCAATCTGGATTTTCACGTTTGGTACTAAATGAATCACCAAAAGTCGTCAGAACTCACTGTATGATTCATCAGCAAATATTAGCAACAAAGACGCTGCCACAAGAATTACAAGAAGTAATGAAATGCATCATAAGTTCTGTCAATTTTGTAAAGGCGAGCACTTGAAACAGTCAACTGTTTTCGCAACTGTGCAAGTTGGATGTGCCTGACAATGCTCTGCTATTTCACACTGAAGTGAGATGGTTGTCGACAGGAAAAAGTTTTAAAACATGTTTTTGAGCTTCATGATGAACTCAAAATGTTTTTTAATCAGAAAGCAAGACCGCAGTTTGAAGCAGTTTTCAGCGATAAAAGTGAACTGCATAAAATAGCTTACTTGGTTGACATCTTTGCCATCTTGAATGAGTTAAATTTATCACTGCAAGGACCAAATACAACATGCCTCGATTTGTCTGAAAAGATCGATCATTCCAAATGAAACTTCAGCTTTGGAAAAAAAAAATTGGATGGAAATAAAATTTACATGTTGCCTACCTTATCCGCTTTCTTTGAGGAACATGACATTGAACCAGACAAAAGGATTACGATGATGATTTCTGTGAAAGAACACCTACACATGCTTGCAGACAAAATTTCATCCTACTTTCCAAATCTACCTGACACCCCATTTGCACTTGGCAGAAGCCCATTCACAGTCAAAGTTGAAGATTTTCCTGAGACAGCACAAGAGGAGTTCATTGAACTTATTAACAGCGATGCAGCGAGAACTGATTTCTCTACAATGCCAGTTACAAAATTCTGGATCAAGTGTTTGCAGTCATATCCGGTTCTGTCTGAGACTGTGTTATGCCTTCTTCTTCCATTTCTGACAACATATCTTTGTGAAACAGGGTTTTGCAGCTTGTTGGTTATCAAGTCTAAATACAGAAGTAGACTTGTGGAAGATGATTTTCGTTGTGCTCTTGCAAAGACTGCCCAGAGAATTTCTGCTCTGGTGAGAAAGAAGCAATCTCAACCTTCGCACTGACCTTGGCTTTTTACACATACTCTCGTAAAATGTAGCAATGTAGTTTACTGTTGTTATATTAAGACTGTTACCCATGCTACACCATACTTCAAAACAAAATTTCATTTATTTGTAATTAGAAATAAATATTTCACAATATATAATTACATATTGTTTTGTGATTAATCACTATGCTTTAATTCTGTTCAGTTTGTAACAATAAAAATACATCCTGCATATCAGATATTTACATTACAATTCATAATAGTAGCAAAATTACAGTTATGAAGTAGCAACGAAAATAATTTTATGGTTGGGGGTCACCACAACATGAGGAACTGTATAAAGGGTCGCGGCATTAGGGAGGTTGAGAACCACTGCTCTAACCGCTGACCAAACTGGCCAGTTCTTAAAGTTATTTTTAATGTGTGGCTTATAAAAAGATACTTGGTTTGTATTAAACTGCACTGATTTGATTGTACTATCAGGTATGTTTAAACAGATACATGGGGGCTGTTTTCATGGTTATATAATTATGTTAGTTTTTTTTTTTTAAAGCAGCATTTTTTTTTTTTTATCCTTACCCGAGGACATTTTTTCATTTTTTGTTCAGATAGAGCGGGAGGGGGAGAGGGAGAGGGAGAGGGAGAGAGAGAGAGAGAGAGAGAAAGAAACATCAACGTGAAAGGAACACATCGAGTGGCTGCCACCCGCATGACCAATCAGTGCTGGGGACAAACTGCAACCGAGGTCCGCGCCGTTAGCGGGAACCGAACCCGGGTCTCTCTGGACCGCAGTCCGACACTCTAACCTCTGAGCCAAACCAGCCAGGGCTAATTATGTTAGCTTTTCATATTCTAAGGTTTTTACATTAACAAGTTTAAGCACGGTTAATAAGTTCAAAAATTTAACCAGGCTGAATGAATGGCAATAGACTCTATTGAATAGAGTATGTTTTAAGGCTCAGACTCTGGAGTCTCAGCACTGTTGCTTCCTGGCCAGAACGCACCTCAGTTGTGGTTCTTCCAGAATTGAACCTGGACCTCTGGAACTCCTTGGTCTGCAAGCTGACACTCCAACCACTGAGGCAAACTGGCCAGGGACATAGTGTTTTAGAACTATAATTCACTTTTGCAGTTCTTTAAAAATATTTCCATATAATTGGAAATAAACAGCTAATGACATTTTATAATGTTTATAATGAAAACTTTTTTTCACAATTATCTTTTCTTCTTTTTTAGGCACGGAATGTTAACACTGGTGAATTGGCGGCAATTAAAGTAATAAAGTTGGAACCAGGTAAATTAATTGAAGTTTGATGTTTCTTATTGCTGTATGCCACTAGATAGATATCTTTAAGGCCTATTTTAATGTTGTTTGGTAAACATTGTCTTATTGTTCCCAGTATCTTCCGGGAAATAGAACTTGTGTCTACTCTCTCCTACACCTCTTTGAGACCCGAAGACATCTTGCTCTACTTGTCCCTGAAAAATAACTAATAATTGGGGGAAGTGGAGAACTCCTGAAGGGCCGTTTGTTCTATCTGAATGCAATTGAGCAACCTTGTCACACATTGATAGTGATACACTCCCAGGTTAACACTGTCCTGTGGCGGGGGCAGTGGTGCGGTGGAAAGAAGTGAACTGGGATTTGGGTGGTTGTGGTCCAGTTCTTTGTGTCCCACTCTCTTGCTCTGTGAACTTTGGCAAGTAATTTTATCTTAGTTACTTTCCAACTTGCACAGCTTATTGTAAAACCCCTAGGACTACTATGTATTTTTTGTTAGCTTCAACTATATTCTGTCTCTTAATTCTCCTCCCAGCCCAGCAAAACCCACATCTTTCTGAGCTAACTATACACTCTTTTTATCCTCTCTTAAAAACCCCTTTTCCCTTTTTCCTTCCTGCCATAAGTAAGTAATTGTGTTAGTGCTTGGCACAGAGTGAGAACTTGCCATAGTAAGTAGCTGTTATTACTATGAATATAGTTATCAAGATATGCCCAACCTTATTTCATCTATACTCACTACTCTCCTTCCTCCTACTAATAATTTTGTATCATTTCAGCCCTTAACATGTCAGCATGTATAGCTGAAGTATAAGAACTGAAAATATAACCACAAGCGGGAACCTTCATACAGTGCTTTTGGGGATGTAAAATGATGCATCCACTTTGGAAAAAGTGTGACAGTTTCCTAAAAAGGTTATTAAGGAGAAGACTCAAATTTAGCCTATGTTTTAAAAGATAGCTGGCAGTACTGTGACAGATATATTGAAATGTAAGTTAATACTGGAAACAAGTTAAGAGATTTATTGAGAAGAGTAAGGGCACTGGGTTCAGATTCACTGCTATAACAAAGAAACCCAAAGTAAAGTGACCTAAATAAGATAGACATTTATTTCTCTTTCATGTAACAGTTCTGACGTGAGACCGAGTTGGTAGTTCAGTTTTGTTTCGTGGGGTTTTTGGGGATGCAGGTTCCTCCCATTGTGTGCTGTCACCCAGTGGAGCACTCTTCCATCTGCTCACTGAGGGTCGGTCACTACATGTCCATTGTCAGCTTGCTGGAAGAGAGACAGAGGCATTTAAGGCAAGCAGTTTTTCTTTGAAGGAAGTACACAGCAGTTCTGCTCATTTTCTGTTGCTGAGAACTTACTTACGTGGCCACACAAACATGAGAGGCTAGGAAATGTGGTCTTTAGCTAGGTAGCTATGTCTAAGAAGAAAAGAACGGCTATTGAAGCTTTAAACAGTGTTCTGCCCAAGAGGCCATTTGAGGGTTGTTATGAGGATTTGAACAAAGGTAGGTATAGTGGGGCTGAGATATTTAGAAGAGAGAATGCATTTTCATTTCAGACATGTTGCTTATGCAGTGTTTAGAGATTGTTTGCGTAGATACCTGGTGGGGCAAAAGTAGGTTTACAGTAATTCAGTGGAAAACAATGCAATAATAAATAATACAAGAATAAACTTTCACATACTCATAACTGTAAAATTACTTCTGCCCCACCCTATATGTACAGTTGTCAGTTTGATCTATAGCTCTGGTGCTCAGGAGAGAAGTCTTCGCTGAAGCATTGATTTGAAAACTATTGGTGTTTGGTTATAGTTGTAGTTTGAGAATTTCAAAAAGAAAGGAGTCACTAGTATCAAATGCTGCTGAAATGTTGAGGAGGATGAGAATGAGTAAGAGACCTTTGATTTGGGTCTTAAAACGACATGGACCTTAGCAAGAGTAATTTCAGTAGTCGTTGAATGAAACATATTGGAGTAATTTCAGTAGTCTTTGAATGGAAATAAGGAAAAGAAGACATAGCTAAGACTTGTTTTTTAAAGGAATTTAACTGCAAAGCAATAGGAAGTAAACGGATTTGATGGTTGTGGTCCAGTTCCTTGTGTCCCACTCTCTTGCTCTGTGAACTTGAGCAAGTAACTTCATTTAATATCAGAGAAGCAAGGTTTTAAGAAAAAGTTTTTACATTGAAGTAAGTTTGAGCATGTTTGTACACTGAAAGGCAACAGTGAGTGATGGTGGAAAGAATATAAATGATGGAGCAAGGTTCTGAGCGGGCATGGATGGAGATAGGATCATGAGGTACCTCTTCCGAAAAGGAGGAGAGGACCATCTTTGGGATCCACATCTTTGTAAAAAAAGATCTTTACAACAGGGTCTCTGTTTTTTTCAAATGGAGGAATCTATGTCCTTAGCTGAAAATGAAGCGGAAGTTGGTAAGATATCTGAACAGTAATGGAAATGACTTTTTATTGTTGTAAGCACCACTGTTGGGAATAGAAGAAGGGACTGACTAGTTACCAGTGATGAGACTGTTGTACAGTGTCACGTGTCCAATTGAATTTAGAAATCAACCATTTTTTATTATTTCCATTAACATAGCTATTCAAGAACTATCATTAGAACACCTGAAAGCAATATAGCATTCATTTTCACCTGTTAAAAGATCTTTTCACTAAAAATTAAAGTTATGGGTAATTAGTGTTAAAGGAATTACATAAGGTACAACTCCAAGGTAGGTAAACGTGTCTCTATTTTAAAAACTGCTCATTAGTGAATTTCCTATCCTGTTATGTTAATTATATGTCCATGTTACTTTTTCCCCAAAGTCTCAGAGGATGATAAGTGTATATTCATAATTTATCTTCAGTCTACTCATAAAGTGGGTTAAAAAAAAAAAAAAAGTACTAAGATAACTGTTTAATGAGAGGTGGAAGTACCTTTAAAGAAAAAGATAGGCAGTACCCAGATCTGTCACTCCATAATCTACAAGTGTGGTGATGGCTTGGATGGGGCAGCGGCTGGGTGGAGGGGGGCAAAGGAGGGGAAAATGGGGAACATCTGTAATATTGTCAACAATAAATTAAAATACATAAAAACAAAGCCCCAAAATATATAAAGCAAAAACTGACAGTTGAAGGGAGAAATAGACAGTTAAACAGAAATGGGATCTCAATGGTAAAATATAATGTGCAAAAATATATATTATAGAAACAAGCACTGGGGAATTGCCACAAATATTTACCGACTATGTTGTTAAGACCTTTAGTTAGGTGACCCGTCCCGCAGGTCGAGCAACGAGGACTTTGGGGGGGGAGGGGGGAGGGGGAGGAGGGACAAGAGACACGAGAAATGGAGACAAGACAGGGTTCTGATCAAGTCTCGTTTATTCAGGGGGAGTTCACATAATATATAGGGGAAAAACAGGTGAAACAGTTAATGAGTATCCCACCTGAAGCAAATTCCAGTAAATACCCCAGGTGGAACAAATGATAAGAATGGAGTAAACAATTATCTAGAGGAATGCAGACATTGTATGCAGAGAGACCCCGCCCTGGGGCGGAGACAGCAGAGCAGACTGCAACTAAATGGATGCCATGCAAAAGTCTCCCACAGGTTCCCCCCCCCTTTTTTTTTTAAATTTTAAGGCCGAAATAATACCTTGAGGGGACTGTGCCTGTCTTAGGTCAGGAAACTTGCACACAGTGCCAACCTGTCCAAACCCGTCATTGGAATAGCAAGGCAGCATAAGGCCTTGTTCCTGTCTTAGGTGGTAGTTGGCGATGCGTGTGAGTTCCAGTTGCCCATCTCTGGCTATCCAGTCCAGCACACCAAGGTGACGAGGTTTTTGAGACTCACTATTTGCCATCTCGGGCATAGTCATAGCTTATTGACTCACAGCTAGAGTGAGCTTCTCTGTCGGCCATTTCAAGTTTATGATAGTGGACCTGTATATGGGTTGCATCTTAATGGCATCTATCTGCTGCTTGATGAAAGCCATCACCTCCTTGAAGAGGAAAGGTCCTAATGACACAATCAGTAAAAGGCCAAGTAAGGGGCCCAACAGAGGGAGAAGATAAGGCAGCACCCCATTTAGTCTGCTCCAAAAGGGGTTATCGAAAAGCTTTTAAGCAGCAGCGTTCCTGCAAGGCAGTCACATGGGGGGGCAAATAAGGCCCTCAGGAGCTCGTCAGGGTTTGGAGGAGGCCCCAAACCTCCTTCCACAAGCAGGCAAAGATGCAGTAGTATCCCTAGCAGTAAGATTTCAGCCTTCCGGTCCATTCCTGAAATAAAGAAAAAAACAGGAAAAGGCTCTCAGGGCGAATTTTTGTCCCTGGAGTTATCTATATGGTTATCTGTTATTCCTTTAACTTGATCAATCTGTTTAACCAGACGCTCTAAAACATTTACTCTTGTTTTGTTGAGATAAGAATTGTCTAACTGTATACCCTTGCAAGGCGGCAGCCATGGCAAGCCCTGTTGATAGGCAGCCCCAATATCAGCATAGGCGAATATAGCCAGTTAAATCAGTCTTTTTCTTATAAGGTCTAATAGCGGCTTGACAGGCGGCATTAGCGTTTTCAAAAGCCAGTTGTTTAACAAAATCCGAGCCGGCATCTGCATTACCGAAAATTCTGCCTGCTGCAGTAATTAAGTGGTGAACAAAATCTGCAAAAGGCTCATCAGGTCCTTGTTTAATGTTAGTAAGGGAGGAGCTCATGTCGCCCTTGGTGGGCAGTTTCCTCCATGCTCTAGTGCCTGCAGCCTGAACTTGTGCAAAAAGACCTGCATCAAATTGCATTTGGGCATCACTATTAGCATAATTTCCTTTTCCTATTAGCATATCAAAATTCCATCCATTACCAGCCTGCGCGTTGCGTTTAGCAATGTCCCCGCAGTTCTCTACATATTCTGATTTCCACAGGAGATAGTCTCCTCCAGCAAGTGTCGCTTGGGCTAACATCTGCCAATCCCCAGGCGTAAGCCAATTCTCGGCTACTGATTCTAAAATTGCCGTAGTATATGGGGCTGTGGCTCCGTATTGTGCTACAGCGGTCTTTAACTCCTTTATTAATTTAAAATCAAACCCGCTATGGTGGCGCCAAGCCTGTCCTTGTGCGCCCACTGTTTCTGTTACTGGGAAAGCCTCTATATCATCCGGCTCCGGTGCAGGCTGCGTGCGGGGAGGGATCTTTGGGGTGGCTCCCCTCATGGGTGGTTTTTGATTCCCAAGGGTTTCTGGTTTTACTTCACTCTCCCTTTTAGATTTTCCTATTTTTAGTCCTTCTAATTGGGTTATGAGATCTTGGTGCTCTCTTTCCAGTTTTATTTGTTCTTAGAGGTGTTCAGTTTTATCTCTAAGTTCTTTTCTAGGGTCAAGAACTGGACATGCCAGCGGGGGGGCACTGGAGTTATTAATATAAGGCGGGGGGCATTGAGAACCAGGCGGCCAATCAGTTATGATATCTGGCAGCTTCATCCGCCAATTCATCCCAATCAACCTCTCCTCTGTCAGGAACAATCTCCAAATATACTGATAGGTCGGGATAAATCTTTGTCTTGGATTTGATTATTTCCTCTGGGGCAACACTAGTTTTTGTTTTTTTGATTTCCCCACCCTCTCTCTCTCTGTTAGTTTTTCTCGTCTCCCCGTATGAGAGCTTTTATTCCAAGTGGGCTCGGTTTTTTCTTCCTCATTATCACTATCGAATGACATGAAGTCCTCACATTCTTTACTTTCATTTTCATTCCCCCTTTTTTCTTTATTTCCCCTTTTTTTCTTTCTGTAATATACCCTCGCCATTTTCTACTACATTGACAATGAGAGGATCAGAATGTCTCTGAGATAGGATTTCATCTATTAAATTCCAACAAGAAAAAGCAGTTACCGGGACCTTCTCGGGTCCATAAGTTTTATAGTAATCTTTAAGAGCATCACCGATTATTTTCCATCGGTTTTGATCTATAGTTCCCTCTGTAGGAAACCAAGGGCAAACTTCCTTAATATAATCAAAATACTGACACAAATGCTTAATTTTTACCTTTACTCCTCGTGCCTTGATAGCCTTTCCTAGTCCTTCAACGAACATCTTATCTTGGCTCAATGCTTGACCCATAATCGCCGTTCACTTACCCGAGGGGTGCAGACGCAGCAGGTTCCCACGTCGTTCCCTCTTTTCCTTTCCTTCCTGCCGGCCACTCGAACGGCGTCCTTCACTGGATCCCCTGTTCTCGAGCCCCACGTTGGGCGCCACTTGACCCATCCCGCAGGTCGAGCAACGAGGACTCTACAGGGGGAGTGAGGATGAGGAGGGACAAGAGACACAAGAAATGGAGACAAGACAGGGCTCTGATCAAGTCTTGTTTATTCAGGGGGAGTTCACATAATATATAGGGGAAAAACAGGTGAAACAGTTAATGAGTATCCCACCTGAAGCAAATTCCAGTAAATACCCCAGGTGGAACAAATGATAAGCAAAGAATGGAGTAAACAATTATCTAGAGGAATGCAGACACTGTATGCAGAGAGACCCCGCCCTGGGGCGGAGACAGCAGAGCAGACTGCAACAAAATGGATGCCATGCAAAAGTCTCCCACAGCTAGGCACTAGCATTATCAGCATCAAGAAATGGTCCTTGCCCTGGCCCGGTGGTTCGGTTAGTTGGAGCGTCACCCCGAACACCGAAAGGTTGTGGGTTCTATCCCCAGTCAGAGCACCTCTGGGAGGCAACCGATTCTTGTTTCTTGTTCACATTGATGTTTTTCTCTCTCAATCTCTCCCTTGCCCCTTCTCTCTCTAAAACATCAATAAAAACATATTCTCAGGCAAGGATTAAAAAAGAAATGGTCCTTGTCGTAAAGGAACTCACTGTCTGATAACAACGATTCTTTGGGAAAAGTACCAAGGGTGTGTATAGTAGAAAAAAATTATAATTACTGTTGGTAAGAATGTAGTGGTGCTGAAGTCTTCACTAGACTGTGCTTTGTGTGAGGTCAAACCTCATATCTGCCTTCTCTACCATAAGGTTCCCAGTGCCTGACACATTGCCTGGCACCTCATAGACACTTAGTAAATATTTATTGGATAAATCAAATTAATGAAGAACATGTAAGACTAAGAAGATCTTTTAGAGATGGGTTGGTTTAAACCATGACATGTTTTTCCTAATAAATAGCTAGAATTTATTCAAACTTACTTTGTGCCAGGCCGTGTTCTAAGTGCTTTACGTTTGTTGACTCATCTAATCCTTATATTATTACTCTGTTTTTAAAATAAGGAAACAAAAACACTGAAAGCAGTGTCACCCAAACCCACCGGTTAGGGCAAGCTGAGATTTGAGCCCTGGCAGTGTGGCCTACTCTTCCACCGCTCTCAGACGTTGGCAGTGGTGTTAGCTGGATATTTATTCAGTTTAAAAATATACGTGTTTTCTAGAACTAATATATGAAAAATCTTAAGTGGTAGAGCCACCACTTAACAAGCTAAGTGAGTTTTATTCACATTTAAAGAGTAGTATATGAACTTCATTGGGGTAAGATGTGTTTCCTCAAAACCAGTATATTTGTTCAAATTGGACATCTTTTATGGTGAAGTTTATGCATAATAAAAAAACAAAAGATAAACCAGCAAATAAACTTCTTTATGAAGAGTATAATGTAATCAGTTTGATTAGCAAGCTGTTCTTTACACCCTGGCTACAATGGAGACAGTAATCTCAAGTAACTAATGGAGAGAGCAAAAAGCTGGCTGGTCGTTTGTCAGGCTGGAATAACAGACACAGATAAAGCCTCACTCAATATTTCTCCCAAGAATGGCGCAGCTATAAAGTGTCCTGACAGATCCAGTCTTTGAGTGACTATGGCTTGCTTACTCACTGAGAAACTTTGTTCTCGAAAATCATAGACTACCAGAAACTTGGCTATGTGTAAATTATATCAGCAAGAATAAAACATCCTCCTCTTCCTTGGGGAATCTAAGTCATTTTGACATAAAGAGGCAGTCTTGATTTACAGCCGAGATGCACAGCTTCAGATATGGGGTTTCTGGACACAGCATCTACATCTATCTTAACTTGGCAGTTCCTGAGGAAAGAGGACCTTGGGTTCACTTTGCAGTTGAGTCCTGACGTAGACCCTTTACACTCAGCTCTGCTTTGCATGTAAACGTCACCTGTTCTAAGCCCTACTCTTCGCAGAATCTTACAACTCTTATCCTTTCCTTTGTTTTGTGATGTGGCCCAAGGTCTCTAGTGTGTGATCTTCCTCATTGCAATGAGTCGGTGAACCTGATTTTATCAGGCTACAGGTTGGTTCCTGTGGTCATTAAGCTGTTTGGACTAGCACCCTGCCAACTCTTGACACTTATTTTGAGAGAAAATGAAAAGTGGATCGCCCTGGCCGATTTGGTTCAGCGGTTAGAGCGTCAGCCTGCGGTCCAGAGAGACCCGGGTTCGGTTCCCGCTAAGGGCACGTACCTCGGTTGCAGTTTGTCCCCGGCCCTGGTTGGTTGTGCGGGTGGTGGCCACTCGATGTGTCCCTTTCACGTCGATGTTTCTCTCTCTCTCTCTCTCTCTCTCCCCCCCCCCCCACTCTATCTGAACAAAAAAATGGAAAAATGTCCTCGGGTGAGGATAAAAAAAAAAAAGAAAAGTGGATCAAGATGAAAGTTTGTGGCAGAGCTTGCTGATAGGATAGAACTCACAGTTATATACTTGCTAATAGAATAGAACTCACATGTATGTACTTTCAGGTTCTTATAAGGTGTTATAACTTCCTGTATTATGAATCTGTTGAATCATTTTTTTTTCCTTTTTATGTTTTAAAGTCAATTTTAGAGACATAAAGAACTTTCTAGGTCATCTATGTTGATGGTTGTCAGATGTTTCACCTCTTTGAAAACCTTTGTCATAGAAAGTACCTGGCGGTTGGAAGGAATTGTGTGAACATTCTCTTAAGCCTGACACTCATGTTTCATGTTGTGGAAAAGTAGGCACAGTACTTATAATTTGCCCAGAGTCACACATCTTTTTTGTGGATCTGATTCCTCTGATTCTCGGTCCATTGTTCTTTAGGGTTTTTTACCCTAAAAAATGTGGTATAATTAAAGTTGCTTATTGCTGCTCATTTGCAGTACTGGTTATTAAAGTAGAATATAAAAACAGATAACTGATTAATTAAGTAGCAACTTGTGGAGAAACTCATTCCTTTTCAAATACAATGAAACATAGATTGACCAGCAGGGAGAAAATAGGGTATTATGTTTTATTTCCATCAAGAGCAGAATTTATTAAATTATACAGCAAAATTTTTAAAGTGTGAAGAGATACCAGTAAGACCTCATTTTACTATTTTTTCATGGATCTGCAAAGCTATTGTTTTACGAATTTGCTTTTCTGGCAGCTTTTCACATTAGTTTCTCTGCCCTGACAGGCAGGAGAGGTGCTTTCTCCCCTGTATTTTCATCATAGAGTGGCAAGACACCAGGGTAATTATTTCTCTGCATCCTTTTGCTGTCTCCCTGGAGTACTTAAGTAGCTCCCTTTCCACCAGTTGTTTACGCAGTGCTGTTCTGTGTTTATTGCCATCGTGAAGAAAGTCGTCGTTACATCATTTATGATAATTACTTTGCAAGGTTAATCATGGATTGCTTAGCTACACTTTAATATATTAGAGCCATATTATGGGCTTGAGGCTGACTATACTGGGCAAATTAGAAATGTACACATTTAAAAATAATAGTGCTCAAAAATAAAACAGCAAAAAACAAAGAAAGGACTTTTTAGTATATCTGCAGTTTCTTTTTCATGCCCAATCCTTTGTGTCTGTTTAGTGATTTAGCTTTATGAATATGAATACATAATTCAGGATAATCCCGCCATCCCAAGATCCTTAATTTAATCACATTTGCAGAACTCCTTTAACCATAAAGTAACATTCACAGGTATCAGGGACTAGGCTCTAGATACCTTTGGGGTCATTCTATGGTCTATTACAAATAGTTAACATTTATTGAATGCTTAATACTGTTATGTTCTAAGAATTTTGCCTGTAATAGTTTATATATGTCTGTCGGTTTACTTGGTTTATTCATTATCTGCTCTACTTATAGGCTTGCTTGTTTTTCTCAGTTAGGTTTTTTTGTGTGTTTTTTTTGTGTGAGTGTGTGTGTGTGTTTTGTTTTTTGCCATCTTCTGGAAGATGTATTATTTACTTTTATGTATAAAAATTTTATCAAAAAATCTTAGACTCTCAGAATTGGAAATAATTTTTAGAGATTGTGGAGTCTAATCATTCAGTTCTACAGTATCCTATTAAGTGTTCTAGAACTGGGGGGAGGGGAGCTTGTTTTTCAGAATTTATTTCCCTTGAGCTTTGAAGGAGGTCCTTTAAATCCACTATTAGGCTCCTCTGGATTATTAATGTATTAAACTCTGTTTTCTTTATTTCTACACAGATCTATTTTTTCCAGTTACCTTTAAACATTGAGTTATAGATTATTTCTTTGGATCCCCCTAAAGTGTTGAATTTAATTTGGCTGTTTTTGTAATCACATGGAAATGACTTACTAGGAAAAAGATAATGCACTTGGATCAACAACATTACATGGGGAAGAGGTAGTTGAAGACTTAAAACCACTGACAGGTTTCAGTGGAAAGCACAGGAGTAGCACATAAGCAATTAATTGTATAACCAAAAGCAGATATGCCTGATTTAGAGTCATCATGGAGAAGAAGAAGAATCACATATCAGGTGCTACGGATACAAAGGTGATTAAGGCATGCATAATCCTGTCCTAGAGGACCTCATACTCTAATGAGGACATAGACATGCAGACGCTGCAGTGTCATAAGGGCAATGATAAGGACAAAGATCCCTGAGGAATTGGTGATGCTTGCAGTTGTAACAGAAGCCACTCAAGATGGCTTAAACAATGCAAGGAATTTACTGGTATATACAAGTATTTCTAGAGGCAGCTGAGGTAACTCAATCATGTCATGTGCCTTTCTTCTTCCTCCTTTTTCCAGTTTCTCTTCGGTTTTCTGCATATCAACTTTTTTCTAAAGCTGGTTCCCTTTGAAGTTGTGTGATGACTGCTGAACTGTCAGGGCTAACCCCAGAAAGAGAGCTGCTATCTGAACATTAAAGTCCTAGTGTTCACTCTGACTAGATCAACTTTGATCTCATGTACCAGCTTGGGGATAAGTATAATTTGAGAGGCAAGCAAGAAAGCAAAATTTAAAACTTTCAAAGAATTTAGTATATCTCTGAAAATTGGTATTAGTTTCATTTTGGCTTTATTATTTTTAACTTGAAAATTTTTTTAAAGTACTAAAAATCTGGAATTCTTTCTTAATGATGGAAATTGGACTCAGAAGAGGCTCTCAGTAGAGTGATTTTCTTCTGAAATTTTGGAGGCATAAAAATTTTCTGGTTCAATAGTTTTTTGTTTTTTTTTCCATAAACAACTGTTGTTGTTTTTCTTTTCTTTTTCTTATCCTCACCTGAGGACATTTTTGCATTCATCTTCAGATAGAGCAGGAGAGAGAGAGGGAGGAAGAGAGAGAGAGAAACATCAATGTGAGAGAGACACATCAACTGGCTGCTACCCACACGACCCCAACCAGGGCCCTGGACATACTGCAACCAAGGTTTGTGCCCTTAGCGGGAACCGAACCCAGGAATCTCTGGTCTGCGGGCCGACGCTCTAACTGCTGAGCCAAACTGGCCATAGCGGAGGCATGCAAATTTTCTATTCTCCCTTTGGAGATATTTGATTTTATATACACTTCATTGCAGAAATTAAGAACCTGACATACAGTCTGTTCTTCATGACTTCTTCCCTTATGAGTGAGCAGTAAGGTGGATTTTGATATTGGGCCCAATGGTTCATGGTTGAGCTACTTCAAGACTCGGTTGCATTTATAATGGGAAGATACCAAGACCAGAGATGTCAGGGCTTGCCCTAGCAACTGCATACTTCTAATTTGAGGGGTACTTTGGAAGACTTCTGTTTTTCACTTTGCCAGATGTTCCTCTAATCAGGCTCTTATGACATGTAATATTTTAAAAGCTGAAATAGTAACCTAAAGCTACTTTGATTTAAATGTAAGCACTTCTATTTGTTCTCCTTTTGCACAGTCTCTGGTTCGCCACATTTGCATTCACTGCCGTTCCTTTTCTCTCTGTGACAAGTGTTCATTCAGGAGCCACAGCATGTGACCCCGCTATAGCATTGCCAGATCTTATTTTGAGGAATTTGGTCAGGGAGGGAGTAGAAGAAGAGAGATTATTTGCTAATAGTCTGACCAGGCTCAGCACAGTTGGTACAAGGCATTGGAATACAAGCTAAGCTATGTTTGTGGGCCATCTGGTAACTCGGTACTGCTAGAGTATAGGCCTCTTTGCCCTACAAAGAGCCTTTGGAGGTACATTTGACACTCCTGGTGTATTAGGGTTAGTGAATTACCAATAAATACTATATAAGCATTTGCTATTATTACTGTTATTAGTGTTATGCCTTAGAAATAATCATCAGATAATTCACTAGGAAATATACATTACTTTTTCTTTTTTACTAAATAACATGTAGTGTAATTTTAGCAGAAAGAAGTAATTCTTTTTGAAGTTAGGGCAGGAACCCTAATACACCAAGAGTGTCAAATGTACCTGCACAGGCTCTTTGTAGGGCCAAGAGGCCTACACTCTAGCAGTACTGGGTTACCAGATGGCCCACAAACAGGCACTGTTTTAAGTATTTTACATATATTAGCTAGTCCATTTTTTTTTCTTTATTGACTTTAGAGAGAGAGAAAGGAGGAGGGAGAGAGACATCGATGAGAGAGAACATCAAATGGCCGCCTCCTGAATGCCCCCCACTGGGGATCAGGCCCACAACCTGGGCTTGTGCCCTGACTGGAAATCAAACCTGTGACCTCTTGGTGCTTGGGTCGACATTCAGCCACTGAGCCACACTGGCCGGGCTATATATTACCTAGTCTGACTCTTCCAACAGTGCTATGAGATAGGTTATTATTATTACTTTTATCCCCATTTTACAGAGGAAAAAATTGGCACAGAGAGGTTAAGTAACTTGCCCAAATTTACACAGCTTAGTAAGGGACAAAGTTGGGATTTGAATCCAGACGGTCTGGGACCAGAGTTGATGCTTTTTTTTTTTTTTTTTTAATCCTCACCCGAGGATATTTTTCCATTTTTTGTACAGATAGAGTGGGAGGGAGAGAGAGGAAGGGAGAGAGAGAGAGAAACCTCGACGTAATGGGACACATCGAGTGGCTGCCACCCGCACGACCAACCAGGGCCGGGGACAAACTGCAACCGAAGTAGTACGTGCCCCTAGCGGGAACCGAACCCAGGTCTCTCCGGACCGCAGGCCAACGCTCTAACCGCTGAGCCAAACTGGCCAGGGCCAGAGTTGATGCTTTTTAGTCACTGTATTTTACTTTCTGTCAAGCAGAGACTGAAATTGTCATTAAAAGTAGTATCAACAACATTTATTGTATTTTGAGATAAATGGATATCTTGAAACTCATTTTATCTATTAAATATTCAATATGCTTTTCTTTTTTTTTTTTTTTTAATTCTAGGAGAAGACTTTGCAGTTGTGCAGCAAGAAATTATTATGATGAAAGACTGTAAACACCCAAATATTGTTGCTTATTTTGGAAGCTATCTCAGGTACGTTGTCACCTTTAGAAAAGCAGTAATGATTCCAGCACCTGACACACATAAAGAAGTTTGCTCTAAGAAGTTTGCTCTAATCAGTGTCTGTAGTTTTTTTTATACCTTGAAGATATTTGCATATGAATGGAATCTTAATTTATGACCTGTTTATGTTAATTCCGTAACTGATAACATAGTCTGCTGTTGTCTGTTGTACTCTCGGGAATTCTGGATGTGGTTTCAGTGAGGAAGCTGGCAGTCAAAGCTCACTTTTATGGTTAGACTTCCTGTGATAGATAGAGATCTAAATATGCCATTCTGTTGCCCTGTTCTTCTAGACTTGGGTGAATTTAGAAAATGAGGATCGTTTGTTGCTTCCTGTCATGTTTTTATTAAAAACATTTTTTCTTTTGTGCTTTTGGCCTCAGAGTATTGCAATTATCTCTTTCCTTCATTTTGTCCAGAGAACTAGAAACTATAATTATTTTACTAACTTCTTATTTTTCTAGGTCTTTGAGTGAATTCAGAAAGACTGAATTTGCCACCTCTTGATTTGGTTTGGCAGGACCAGGCCAGGTTCTCCAGATCATATTCCAAAGGGGATGATCTCAGGGTTGTATCTTATTTTTCCATTCACTTCTATATACAGCTGAATTGAATACTGTAACCTAGTTGATAAAGTTCCTTCCAAAGGGATGATCAGAGAATGTTTTCTTATTTATTTACAAAACCCTTTAGTTCTGTGTCGATACACTACAGGATATGTAAGGATGTAACTTCTTGCAGCTCCCATTCTCATGATCCAGGTACAAAACACCTTAACTCTTCAGTTGTGGGCACAGCACATGGGAAAGACTGGGCAGTGCTTGCCCTCTCTTCTTTCCAGCTTGTGAAGATCCATGGGGACCAGCTTTTCTTGATTCTAAGCACTCTTGGACAGCTCGATTGCCCCACCTTGATTAAGGTTAAAGAGTGGCCTTATGGAGACTTAGTTCACATAGGGACTGATTCTGCCCCCCCAGGTCAGTGACTATTACACATTTAAATGGGTCCTTTTTAAAATTCCTTTAATGATGAGTGAGTCAAACAGTAACCTAACACAGTTTCTGTATCAGTTTTATTTTTTTATAGAACAAACCTAGCACAAGTAGATACTGTATCAGCATAAACAAACAATCCCTTAAAATCAGTTAAGTTCATGATAGAAATGATTGTTTTCAATATATTAAAATCACCACATCAAAACAGTTTGTTTTACTGTTACTGGTTCTAACCGAATGACCTACCTAGACTCAACTGGGAGAAGTTTTACAAAGAATCCTACCCCTTTACCCCCCAACCATTTAAAAATACAAAAACCATTTCTAGTTCCTGGGCTGTATGCAGTCAGGCAGCAGGCTAGGTTTGGCCTACTGGCCATAGTTTGCTGACTCTTTTCCTAATTGGTTTGTTTATTCTTTGAGTCACTCATTTGTTCATGTATGGGACAAATATTTATTTGCCAGATATTCTGTGCATTGTGAATGCATTGAGGGGAGAGAGAAACATATCACTAAGGCAGAGTCTTTCTTCTGCATTAGACTTAGCTTACTCAGTTCAGAGACTTACTCCATCTCTGCTCCGAGAATAATGTATTTCCTTATACACTTTAAGATGAAATAATGAATGATTGAACAAAGGGATAAACAAAAGAATAATCTATTAACTCTTTGCTAATTATTTTTCCTATAACTATATGATAATGCTATCTTAAAATATAAGTGTGAGAGAGAATTGCTATCTAAAGATGAGTGATAAATTTTAACATATTATTCTGGAAAGATCTTTGTTGAATGTAGATATGAGAGTCAAGTTTACCTTTTGTCTGTTTTGTTGATGAGAGTGCTATGAAAGTGATTAGAGATGTATTGCTATTCTGGAGTGAATCTTCTACATAATTTTGGTATGAGCCTTCTAATTAGCATTGAACTTTTATAATACTGTCATCAGATAGATGGGTAAACTGGAGTAGGGGAAGTTTTTAACTAAAGGGAAATTTTCTCATTTCGATAATGCCTGATGGCATCTTTATATCCTACAAATGGTGTATTTTAAGGATTAAAATCTTGGGTAATTCACTTATTCATAGAAATTAGCTTTTTTTCTTAACGCATTGTATTTATATGGGTTTTCAAGGTTATAGCATACAACTTTAAAATACTTGTTACCACAAATAATTTTAGTCATGAAAATGTGATAGGTGCTTATTTTCTCTTTATAGGCGTGATAAACTTTGGATTTGCATGGAGTTTTGCGGAGGTGGTTCGTTACAGGATATTTATCATGGTAAGACCAAAGTTATATTTTATAGAGATTAAATAGAATTTCTTAACATATAGTAATGTACTGTATTAAAACATTAATGTTGTTTTGGGGAAAGTATGTTTTATTATGTTATTTGGATACATAAAGGTATTTCATATATATATATGAAAAGAACATTTGCTTTGTTAGTTGGAAAATTACATGCAGTTGAATTATTTGCTAATACTATACAAGGAATATTATATATAGTTAGTTCGAAATTTCAAACTCAGACTTATAGAAGACATGCAAAGACCTTGATGGCTAATACTAAGCCAAAATAATATCCAACTTATAAATGAATAGTGTTACTTACTATAAAGGTAGTCGAGTTTGCTCTCACATATTCAAGAAGCATCAGTTGAATGAATGTTTGCTGTCTTAGATGCTAGATTCTGGGGAATTAAAAAATTATTAGAACATTTTTTCATTGGGATTTCAGTGGAGTAATATATAAAAGAGACTTAAAATAAACAATCTTTTGGTCTTTTGTTTCCCTTTTCTATTCTAGTTCTGTTAATGGGTTACTTTTACAAACTGCTGAGTAGCTTTATTCTTTTGCTGTAAAATAAAATTATTTATAATTTTAATAATCCATGCTATCAGTTTTCTGAGAAAATTCTTTGGAAACATTTTCTTATTTTTTTCATTTAGAACTTGAGCCTGTATATCTAGTTTGGAACCACTTATGTAATTGTAGGGGCTGATTGTAATAAAGCACATGTTAAAAGCGTCTTTGGATAGGAATATTGATTCTTTTTCATTTCACTTCACTATATTTTGGTGTAAGGTTACTATCTAGCAAAAGATTCTATCATTAGAATTTGATTTTTAGTATAGTCTCTTCCAGTGAATGTATTTCTTTACTCTAAAGTGATGAAGTAGTGAAAAAGAGAAAACTATTGAAATGTCTTCCATAGTGGATAGATGCTCACAGAGAAATATTTTTCAAATATTACAATATGATTAAGCTATACTTATTGATTTGGAAAGGTATACATGGTAAGTGAAAAGGGGAGGTTCAGAACTGTATGTGTGATATGATCCCATTTATGCTTTTGTGTGTGATGCATATACATATGTTATCTGAACTATCTCTGCATAAAATTGTCTGGTAATCTATAAGCCAAACTATAGATACTGCTTATTATTGAGTAATAGTTTGAATAAGGAAGAGGCCTTTACTTTCCAAACTTCTCTGTTGATTGGAATTTTCTATAGTTAATATACATTAATTTTACAGCTATAAAACTAAAAATTTTAAGGAAAAATACTGACTTTAAATGAGCCATAATACATGTAACACATCAATTTTTAAAAAGCTATAATAAAAACTAGCTAAACCTTTTGGCCATGCTTGCTTTCTTTTAATATTTAAGAAATAATGTTGTTCAGTAAGATATAAAAATATATTTAATTTCAGAAACTATTTCAGGCTTTTATTCATTCCATAAACATTTATTGCATAACTTCTCCACACACCATTGTATACACTGGGCATACAACAATGAGCCAATTAGATTATTTAAAATTCTGCCCTCATGGACCTTATATTTTAGAATTGTTTTAAACAATTAAACCTGTTGCTTAGTGGAACTTGTGTAAAACATCACTTTTGAAAAACATGCTTTCCCTGTTTTATTATTATCAATTTTAATTTTAATTATTAATATTAATTTTCTTCTCTGACAGTAACGGGACCTCTATCAGAACTGCAAATTGCATATGTTAGCAGAGAAACACTACAGGTAAATCCAATGTTGATTAAAAAGTAACATTCAGAGGGAAGGGGGGAGAGGGGTAGGAAAAGATAAACCAAAGAACGTATATGCATATATGCATAACCAATGGACACAGACAACAGGATGGTGAAGGCGGGTTTGGGATGTCGAAGGGGAGAAAGGGGGAAACATCTGTAATTAAAAAATATATTAATTAGTAAAAAATTAAATAAAACTAGAGTGATTAAAAATATAAAATGAGGAAAAAAAGTAACATTCTTTATTAAAATGAATTTGTTTAATTATTGTGCATTACCTGTTAAATAAAGTAGGATTAAGTATTCTAGTTTGGTAAACTTTTGAATACTAATACATTTTTTAATTATTTGTGTAATAGATCCACATTATAGTGACATATAAGTACTTGAAAGCCTAAGTGTGATAATATGAACTCCTAAAACTTAAGTGCTATGGATTTGTTATTTTATGTTTTCATATTCCTCTTAATACCAAAGAAAGGCTTGAAAATTAAGCATTATTATGGTAATTGAAACTCATTCTGATAATAATTGCACATATGCTTTTTAAGTTATTTCAAACTATTTGCAGAGTTTAGTGAAAACTATTGGTCTTAGGAAAATAGGCAACTGAACTTTACCTTTTTCATTTTCTTGATTCTTTTGTTTATTAGGATAAAGCACTAAAATAAATTATCACAAGACTTTCTGTAATGAGTAAATAAAAAATGGAGGATACTACTCAGTTGATCATTTTAAATCCCAAAATGAGCTCTGTAGTAAAATCTTGTTAATTTTTGGTTTTGTTTTGTTTTTGTTTTTGAAACTCCAGGGACTATACTATCTTCACAGTAAAGGAAAAATGCACAGAGATATAAAGGTACATATACATAATATGTTTAACCTATTGGCCCTCTTTAACCTATTGGCCCTCTCTCTCTTCATTTTTAAATTCTCTGATCAAACTTTTAGCCAAATTTGTCTGGATTGTTCTATTGGGTGAATTTGTTATCTAAAATATGTTACTATAATAAAAATTGAGTGATGATTTTAAGGGTTTTATTACTTTTTGTAGCAACTTTATTGAGATGCAATTCACATACCATAAAATGTACTCTTTTCAAGTGTACAATTGTGGGTTAATGTGCCATCTTCTTTTATTTCTCTCTCTGTTTGAGGTGGGAAGGGGTTTCCTAGTATTTTTCCCCCTAAGGTTATATTTACATGGTTGATGGTACACTGGACTAAAAAGGCTGCTTACTTTTGTTTGCTCATTTAAAAGTTGCAGAAAAGGCAAACACAAATAAAAAGCCTTTGGGAGACAGTATTTCTACCTCTTTCAGAAGTTTGAGCTTCTTGAAGATAAAATAGGTATTATCATCTTTGAACTTAGTTCAAGAAGTAAAAGCTAAAATGCTACTAGGTCATTGTAATGGAAAAGACTGAGTTTTTTTCTTCCCATAAAGGGAAAAAAACAGTCCTTCCTTACTGTGTATGTCTTTCCTATGAATCTCCTTTACTCCTCATACAAACATTTCACTTCTGACACTTCTGGTTACCACACATACGGAGGTTTTTCCCCACAGCAAGCAATTCTCTGTGACACCAGCTGGATGTCCTACAATGTAACTCAATTCTGACACTTCTACTAGGAGATGGATCAGATCCCACAGGTTAAAGACTGCTCTCCGCCTTCACACCATCCTGCCCCCCACCAAAACACACACACACACACACACACACTTCAGATGCCAATCCCAAGCTCAGATTATCTGCTTCTGACCAACCAGCTATAGATTAGAGGTTCCAAAGACTGCATGTTTGAGTTCTATTAATTTACTAAATCAGTTCACAGAACTCCGGGAAATAATGTTTACCAGTTTATTAAATAATATGATAAAGGATGCAGGTGAACATCCACATAGAAGAGATGTATAGGGCAAGGTGTGTGGGAAGAGGTACAGAGCTCCAATGCCCTCTCTAGGGCACACCACTCTCCCAGCGCCTCTACGTGTTCACCAGCCCAGAAGCTCTCCAAACCCTGCACTGTTGGGATTTTATGGAGTCTTCCTCGCATAGACATGATCAATCATTAACTCCATTTTAAGTACTTCTCCCTTCTTCAGGGATTAGGGATAGGCTGAAAATTCCAAGCTTGCAATCATGGCTTGGTCCCCTGGTGACCAGCCCTCATCCAGGAGCCACCCAGGAGCTCACCTAGAGTTGCTTCATTAGAACAGAAGACACTCCTGTCACCCAGGAAGCTGTAGGTTTCAGAAGTTCTATGTCAAGAACTGGGGTCAAAGACCAAATACTAGGACAAAAGATGCTACTAGTGCTCTAATCACTTAAGAAATTATAAGGTTTCAGGAGCTTTGTACCAGGAACTGGAGGCACAGACCAATATATATTTTCCATTCTCTCACAGTCATGTAGACAGGTGACATTTAATTCTGTGGACCTGTGGCTAATTGTTTATGTCCTGAACAGTCCTAAACTCTGGACAGACATTTTAAGGATAGACAGCCTCACATACTAAGCAGCAAGGTTCAGTCTTACGTACCAGCACTGGTCCAACTGATAAGTTGGAGATTTGTTTTTATTTTTTTAACAGTCTGTAGCAATCAAGTTTAAAATATAATAAAAGGAATTGAAAATTCCAATATAAGGTAATATTTTAGTGCAGTGACAGTGTTTGATCAATAAGAAAATAACATTTAGATGAAAACTAATATATCACTTTCATAGTAACATTCATATTATGTTAATAGCTTTTGTAAGGCAGAACATTTTATAAGCATAGTCAAATTGCTTAAAAAGTAGACAAATTTCCCTGAAAATATAATGATTTAACATTTTAATTGGGCAAACTTTAAATTTTAAGTCTAAAGCTGCCACTTGTGATTATTTTAATGAGTACATTTATTATATTTGCTGTCTGATAAAATGTTTCCTACTTTAACTAAAATGTTCTCACTTTGAAGGGAGCTAACATTCTGTTAACGGATAATGGCCATGTGAAATTGGGTAAGTAAATTAAAATTTTGTCATGCAAATTTATTCCAAAACTAGTAAATTTATATATTCCTCTGTAGGACTAGGTTTACCTTCCCTTAGCAGCATCTATGTATTTTTAGGTGAAATCTCATTGTGGGGCATACATAACCTCTCTGTATCTGTGTTCTCTTCTATTTAATGGGGAGTATGTGTGCCCATCACATGTGACAGATTTCTTGTAAAGATATAGTAAAATAATATCCTGTGGACATTGTTTCACTTCTAACCCCAGGAATGTGATTTCTAGTAAGAAATCTGTACAAAATTGCCTTGTAACCAAAAACAAGGTAAACAAACAAAAGCCAAAATAAATAAATAAATGATGCCCCAAATCCTGCATTCTTTTTTTTTTTTTTTTCAATATGTTTTGATTGATTTTTTTTTAGAAGGAGAAGAGAGAGAGAGAAACATCAATGTGAGAGAAATACATTGATCGGCTGCCTCCTGTGCACCCCGTCTTGGGGATCCAGCCCACAACCCAGGCATGTGCCGGGACTGGGAATTGAACCAGGACCTCTCAGTCCATGGGATGACGCTCAATCCACTGAGCCACACTGGCTGGGCAAAAATACTGCATTCTTTACATAAGCTTTTAAAATAAAATACAGTATTACTTATATAAGAAAGTAATTTAAATGCTTTAACTTTTTTTATTGATGCTTTAACTTTTTTTCTTTTTTATTGAATTTATTGGGGTGACATTGGTTAATAAAATTATATAGATTTCAGGTATACAATCCTATAATACAGCATCTGTATATTTTTATTGTGTGTTCATAGATGCTTTAACTTTCATTTTGTAACTTTTGGTTGTCAGGTTATGATTAAAATAGAATTCAAAATCGTAATAATGTAAAAGTTTAAAACAGAAAATGTACAAAATCATTGTAAACAGTCATGTCTGTTAGATATTAAATAAAATATTTAATGGCAGATATGAAAGCTATTTTGAACTATACATTACTAAGAAATAAAAATTCAAAAATACATTTATTTTAAAAAATGAATAAACCATATCCTACAATAGGACTAATCAGATTTAAAAGTATGTATCTAATTAACATAATCAAATTTTCCTAGGCCACCTCTAAATATGAGAAAGGCAGTCTTCTAACTATTTATGACTTGATAAACAGTTCCTATCAGCAATTCAATATTTTGTGTTAATATTATGTTCCTTACTCAAGAATATCCTATGTAATGTATCTTCACTGATAAAGATTTAGAAATCATTAAAAAACTAGAAAATGTTAGAATTCAATACACTTAAAGAATAGCAACAAATCCTAAATAAAAATTAATTCCCTGATAGTGATAGTATTGGTATTAGAATTAGAATGTATTGCTGAGGTTATATTTTTGGAAATGTTCTGTTTGGATACCTTTTTAAGCTAGATAAATTTACCAATAGAATTATTGGTGTATTTGATATCAGTTCTCATGGGTGTGACAGGAAGTGAGTAGGACTATATTACTGCTTTAAGTACCTTCCAGTAATAATCCTTGAGTTTTAGGTTCTGAGAATTTGAAATTATATTATTAAGCCTGACAGGTTAGATTCTCTCAGCTGTCTCTCATCAAAATTATTTGATCTTGACTTTTATTGTCATTTGATTCATGTTGGGGGATGTGGGAATCTATTTGGCTATGATATACACTGACCGCTTTGTGATATTTTAGTGCTAGTCCATTAAAGTTAAAACTTTTAATATGGTGGTTGAGAATATCTCCTATTTCTGTAAAATTAATGTAATGAAAATAATTAAAAATAGTTTAATGAAAATAATTAAACATTCTTCTCATGTTACTTTAAATATTACTTTCAGTTTTCTGTACTAAATGTTTCTCTCTTTTTTTATTAGCTGATTTTGGAGTATCTGCACAGATAACAGCTACAATTGCCAAACGGAAGTCTTTCATTGGTACACCATATTGGTAATTGTATTTTGATTGATAATTTAACTTTTTGGAGGTTTTTTTATTATTGAATGCGGCATTTATAAAAAATAGACTGAATAATTAAAAACTTTAGGGTGAAAACATTAAGGTCATCAACAGTTTAAATAATTTGGGCTTGTATACTTGTAGCTGGATTACCAGCCAAAGAATATTCTACCATATTAATTTTCATTAGGTGGAAAGACTTCAAAGATTAGTATGTCTTTAGGGAACCTTTTCCAGCTGTGCTGGAAAAACCCAACCCTTGCTTCTACACATGCCATGCATTTTCACAGATGTTTTTATACGTCTTTCTTCACTCCCCATTTCCAGTCCATATTTTGAGTAATCTTTCAACATTACATTATTCACAGTCCCCCCTTTGCTTAAGACTTTTTGACATATTCTACTTGCACACAAGATCAAATACATATTTCTTGGCATTTGGAGTCTTCCACAATGTGACCTTTATCTGCCTCATTAATCTTAAATGCTACTAGTTGCCTTCACAGATCTGTCTTTCAAGCTATATTTGTCTGCTAGGTAATCTTTAACCATTCTATGAAAATTGTTCATTAATTTATTCAATAAATGTTTTTGACCACTTTGTGCTAGATATGCTATTAGTCATTGTGAATATAGTGGTGGTGGACAGGTGTAGAGCTTTTTGTTTGTTTGTTTACACCTTTACTTTGAAGAAACGGCATAGAGCTTTTTGTTTGTTTGTTTGTTTGTTTACACCATTACTTTGAAGAAACAGCACACTGGAATTCTTAACATTCCTTCAGCTTAAGTGCCAGCTCTCCCCTGATGCCCTCCTGGTCGGCCTCATCAGCAGCAGGATGGCACTAATCTGGGTGACTCACTTTCAGATTGAGGAGATGATATATACCATTTTTTATATCAACTTTTGTCTTTTTAGTAAATGTAAATATACTTTAAAAGTTAAGTGGTGCTAAAGGGCTTATGAAAACTTATCTACTTGTGTTTTCTGCCATCTCTAGCATTATCTGTTATTGTTTATAGGCTGTGTTATAATAGGTAAAGATTTTAGCTCTCTTCATTGATCATCCAGTCTTATCCTTGCAGTATACTTGCTGAGTCAATTGTTACTTTATTATTACATTTGCTACCTTGACGATTTTCCCCTATATTGAATAATTTATTCATATTTAATTTGCTTAGTTTTTTTTTAATCCGTGGCTAAGACTTCTATACCTTTTCACATTTTGCAGTCTATAACATGCCTCTATACAATTTTCCACATAATTTACTTGTCAGTAAATTTCCAATTTACTTGTCAGTCCTGATTTTTATTTGCTTTTTGCTTTGTTTTAATCTTACAATAATCCTTTTTGAGTCCTCTTCCCTCTCTTTCAATCTGAATTGTTTATTTTCTAGGTCTTTTGCATAGCTTCTCCCTAGGAATTTTTCATCTGCAGCTTGGGAATTCATATCCTGGAATCCAAGTCTTCCTCTTTCATGAATTACTCCCTCACACATTCTAGTAACATCTTGAGAAATTTGAGGAGTGAAATTTTTGAGACTGTGCAAGTCTCATAATTTGGGTGAATATAGAATTCTAGATTGGAATTTTTAAAGTATTGTGCTAGAGTCTTCTCTAATGCTGGTGAAAGTGTGATGCCATGGTAGTACATGATCTTTGAATGCAGCCCCCCCACCCCCAGAATCATTTCTAGTGGTTTGATATTCCATGATGTGTAACCTCAGAATGTGTTTGATTTTTTTGTCATTTTTCACTTTAATTTCTTGTACTTGTCATTGGTACTTCTTTTTAATTCTTTTTATATTTTATTTATTTATTTATTTATTTATTTCAGATAGAGTATGAGGGAGGGAGGGAAGAAGGGGGGGAGAGAGAGAGAGAGGTAGAGAGAGAGAGAAATATCGATGTAAGAGAGACACATCAGTCCGGCTGGTATGGCTCAGTGGCTGAGTCCCGACCCGTGCACCAAGAGGTCACTGGTTCGATTCCCAGTCAGGGCACATGCCCAGGCTGTAGGCCACATCCCCAGTTGGGGGCATGCAGGAGGTAGCCAGTCGATGTTGTCTCCCATCGATGTTTCCAGCTCTCTCTACCTCTCTCTTCCTCTCTCTCTAAAATCAATAAAGAAAAAAAGATACATCAATTGATTGCCTCCCACACGACCATGACTAGAATTGAACCCAAGACTCTTTCAACCATGGGCCAACACCTAACCACTGAGCCAACTCAGCCTGGGCAGCATTTGTACTTTTCAATCAAGAGATTTATGTCTTTAAGTTCTGGGAAATATTGTTGTATTATTTCTCGGATAATTTCTTTGCTATACTTTTTCTAGCTCTCTCTTTCTGGATCTCATTAGTTATATCTTGGGACTCTTGGATTAATCTATTAGCTTTCTTAAATTTTCTACCACTTTAAAAAGGGGTATTTGTTTCCATTGATTTTTAGATAGAGTGGAAGGAAAGGAGAGTGAGAAACATAGATGTGATAGAGACACATCGATTGGTTGCCTTCCACACAACCCCAACCAGGGTCGGAGATTGAACCTGCAACCCAGGTACATGCCCTTGATTGGGAATTGAACTCTTGACCCTTTGGTCTGTGGGCCAACACTCTTAACTGCTGAGCCAAACTGGCTAGGGCTATTCTACTTTCTATAAGATTTTCTCACCTTTTTAGGTTCATGCTTTCATGATGAAGGCTTCCCTCAGATGACTTGTAATACTTGTTTTCTGGTTCACATTGATGATCAAGGCACTGAAAACTGATTCACAGCTCTGTGTGCATGGAGGTGCCATGAAAAGCTGGTGTTTACTGAGAACTGAGCAGTTCTCAGTGCAGGAAGCTGAGGAACTCATTGTTCTAGACACAGACTTCTACCCCCAGCTCCTGCTCTTCTTTGTTTCTGCTACCTTTGAGTCTGAAGCCTCTCTTTCCATTTCTCTTGGTCTTTATCCAGTCGGAATCAGGAAGGAGGAACTGCTGAGCTCTAAAGGATAAGAGGAGGAATCTGGGGGACTAACTGTTCATTATTTAGACTTCATACTTTCTAACACATATGTTTCCAGCCTCAACCTCAACCCTATATTTTTAAGTTTGTAACCCTAATTTGTCAGCCTTTCTGGGATTCTTAGAGGCTACCTATGAACCAGCTAGCTGTAATGTTGCCATCAATAAAGTAATAACTGACATACTTTTCTTATAATAACTTGAATATTAATAGAGCTACTTTAAGATTAACAAGATTTTAAGACCAAGTGTTTGAAAGTTAGCAAAGTTTTTTGTTTTTTTGTTTTCTTGTAACTGCACTGACTTACTTGACTTTCCTGAAATCATACCAGGAAGACAAATTTGCATGTGTAAGGCAAGGAAAATTACACTTATTTAAATCATCATTTTGATATGTGAGAGTTGAGATGTTTATTTCAGTTGTTTTCAAAACTGTTTAATATTTGAAAATTTCAATATCTGAAAATTAATGTAATTATTTAAATCAGTCAAATACACATTTATACAGGTATAATTAAAATCAGACTATAAGAAAGAAAGTTAAACAAAAAATAATAGAGTTTGGGCCACTTTTCTATGGATAATATATATTTTTAAAAACCAGACATTCTTCATAACTTCTCCATCATTATAATAAAACTGAAAAATATGGTAAATATGAGTTAAGTGCTAAATGAATATTTTTGGTACCCTAGTAAATAGTTTTGGTCAAGTGAAAACAGAGGCCAGATTGTAGTTTGTTGATGTAAGGAGGTAAAGCTAAAAATTATAGAATATTTATTGTAAGATGTGATTTCTGTAGAATTTTGCTGTGCAGAGTAAGAGGCTGAGGTATGAATAACTTAGGATATGTTGTTCTGTCACAGTTGTAAATTGTTATAAACTTTAATAGTAAGCAGTGTAACAAAGTAACAAATCAGCAGTAGGGGCTTGGAGTGGAGTACTTATGAGTACTGCACACTGATTTTTCAGATATCAAGGCCTAAATAGATCTCAGCTTAGATAGTGATAGTTGCTTGTGTTTCTGGTGGGAATGAAGGAAAGTACAATAAACAGAAGTTTTCTTTTCTGGAATATTTCCTTCAGGATGGCTCCAGAAGTCGCAGCCGTTGAGAGGAAAGGGGGTTACAATCAGCTCTGTGATCTCTGGGCAGTGGGGATCACTGCCATAGAACTTGCTGAGCTTCAGCCTCCTATGTTTGACTTACACCCAATGAGGTCAGTGTGTCATTTGGAGAATCCTGTGTTTTAATTAAGGGGCTCCTCACCCCAGTATTATTTATTATGTCATGAACAAATAATATGCTTAGTCTTGCTTTACCTTATTTGGAAATAAGAGTAATAGAATTTACATTATATATTAATATGAAATCTTAAAAAGCTGTGTAATGATTATTGTTGATTTTTTCAGAGCATTATTTCTAATGACAAAAAGCAATTTTCAGCCTCCTAAACTAAAGGATAAAATGAAGTGGTGAGTAGTATCTTTATGTTATTTACTTTTATAGTCGTGAGAAAAACAGTAATTAAAATTTAAAAGTCTAATTTTTAAATTTCTTAGGTCAAATAGTTTTCATCATTTTGTGAAAATGGCACTTACCAAGAATCCAAAAAAAAGACCTACAGCTGAAAAGTTATTACAGGTATTACCTTTGCTTTGAACTAGTCTTTTTTCAAAAGATAAAATGTCATTCAATCAGATTTCTAATAAGTGTTCTGTACTATATTATTTTACTTTTATAGCACCCATTTGTCACACAACCTTTGACACGGTCTTTGGCAATCGAATTATTGGATAAAGTAAATAATCCTGATCATTCCACTTATCATGATTTTGATGATGATGATCCTGAGGTAGGAATTGTTTTTACTAACTAGTATATATAACATATACGTATATACTTATGTACATTTCAAAAGCAGTTTTTTACATTTCTGGATCTGGTTCTAGTAAAGCTGGTTCAAATTTAAAGTCTATTGAGGGAACAACCAGCTCTTACTTTGTCTTCTAGGGAAGTCCTGTGCTGGATTTTTCTTACTGGCTATAAATGGCTTTGTCTGAAAATGGCAATGGCAGAATCGTCGATAATCTGCTTGTTGAAGTTACTGTAGTTATTTTAAAGTAGTTATTGTGGATGAAGTTGCCAAATAATCATTCATTATAAAAAAATGCAAGTGGAAAACACATAAACAAAGTATTAGCATACACTTAAAATTCTGTTTTGTTTCTCCTCGAAAAGAATTTTTATACAACTTTATGAATTATTAGTAGTTTACATAGGGTTGACTTTTTGCTGACTAAAACTTTTATTGTTCACTATAGAAATGTTTAAAAATAAGAGTGTAATTGTTAGAGAATGAAATAACTGTGATGCTATGGAAGCACTGATATTAATAGAAGCCTCCCTTCTATTGGCATATTTAACATTCCTAGCTCAACTAATAGTGGTGGCACCAAGGATAAACTCACTATATGTGACATGGCAGAATTCTGTTACTGGGTTTGTAACGGAGGTAGATAGCCTTAACTTGACTCACTTTATGGAAGGTACTTAAAAATGGTGTAAATTTTGCCTTGGCTGGTGTGGCTCAATTGATTGAGCACTGTGCCATGCACCGAAGGGTCACCAGTTCAATTCCTTGTCAGGGCACATACCCAGGTTTCGGTTTCTGTCCCCGGTCAAGGCGAGTACGAGAGGCAAATGATCGATGTCTCTCTATCTCTCTCCCTTTCTCTCCTTCCTCCCCCATAAAATCATTTTTTATAATGGTATGAATTTCATTGATGATGCTGTAAGAATGGTAGCTCTCAGTGTCTACCACTGAAAAATGGTTGTAGTTTATCTTAAGTCAGAACCTCAGGCTGTGTGTCCACAGTTTCTTGATGTCATTGTTCTCACGGTCATCTGTTTTCTCCATAGCTCCATTTGTGTTTGATTCAAATTTCATTTCCAGCGTTATCCAGGATTATCACTTTATTTTTTTGCAGCACTTTTACCTCGTTTGGCTAATTACCACTTTGAGTTACCAATTTTTGTAAAAATGTCACTGGGAGACAAGAAGGCATCACAAGTTCACACTTTGCTGTTCATGCATGAACTGAATGACAGTTGCTCAGTGACCAGTCACAGACAGACTTTGAAAGAAGTGATGTGAATTAGCAGTAAGGAGAACTCATCCCTATGCCACCCATCTCCCAGAATATTTCTGTGAAAGTGGCAATTACAGAAAGATTTTACACGTAAAAGGAAAGAAAATAGAGGGCTACTCACTCCTATTAGAAAAAACATAAGGGGAGAAAATTATGTTTACTAAGTAATAGGACCATAAATCATTCACACATTTTGCATTATTTTATTTCATTTATTTCATCCTATTTGAAATAAGTTGAGGCAGATTTTTTTTAATTACAAATTTTCTCCTCTGCAACAGGGAAAGCTAGCTGCAGCTTTTGAATACCTATTGAATTATTGAAATGTTAAATTTTGAATATTTATTTATATTCAACTCAGAGAACATTACTGGGAGCCTGCTGTGGATAAAATATATTCCTAATTTTGAGAAGCTCCCAGTAAGAACTGAAGCGCTCCAGTTTTTGCCCTTTTTTTTTTCTTTTTTTTTTAATATTGGCAAAGTTGTGTTGTATTTCATTTCCATTTTTTACATAAAATAAAGCGTTTATTTTATATTTGAGTAACTTTATGGACCAAACTGTGACTTGATTATCTAATGCCACCTGCCATTGATTCTGATCTTTCCTAGCCTCTTGTTGCTGTGCCACATAGAATCCACTCAACAAGTAGAAACGTGAGAGAAGAAAAAACACGCTCGGAGATAAACTGTAAGTATGTGCTAGGCACAATTCATAATTAGCATTACAAAGAAGATTGTAAGTTGTAATTTTGTTGCAGTAGTGTGCTTCATTTTCTTCTAACTAGTTCTTTTTACTAAATCCTTTTAAAGATAGAGTTTAATTAAGGCAGTAAGGATTTCATTTTTCCAGTTCCTGAGGAATTTTTGGTGGCAGGAAGTGTGTTTGTTTATGTTGTTATTGTTTGGGAAGAGGAATAAAATTCCTAGACCAGGCAGGAGAGAAGAAATCAAGGCATTGCTTCTTAAACTTTCATGTGTGTGTAAGTCACCTAGAGAGCTTGTTAAAATGCAGTTTCTGATTCAGCAGATCTGCGGTGGGACCTGAGGTTCTTTACTTCTAACAAGCTCCCAGGTTATGTACATCTGATGGCGCAAGGGCCATGCTTTGAATATCAAGGAGAGGTAGAGGTCTGCAAACTGCCTTAATATCTGAGTAACCTGAGAATCTTTAAAAATGGATTCTCGCCCTGGCCGGTTTGGCTCAGCGGTTAGAGCGTCGGCCTGCGGTCCTGAGAGACCCGGGTTCGGTTCCCGCTAAGGGCGCGTACCTCGGTTGCAGTTTGTCCCCGGCCCTGGTCGGTTGTGCGGGTGGCAGCCACTCGATGTGTTCCTTTCACATCGATGTTTCTCTCTCTCTCTCTGTTCCTCTCTCTCCCTCCCACTCTACCTGAACAAAGAATGGAAAAATGTCCTCGGGTGAGGATAAAAAAAAAAAAAGGATTCTCAAGCCCCACTTATCCCCATATCCTGATTCAGTAGATCTTCGGTCAACCCAGGATTCTTCCTTTTAAAATAGCTCTCCATGTAATTCTTATGGACAACCAAGCTGTGGGCTCACTGAGAGAGGCCAGCCATTCACATGGGATCCAGTGTGATCAACTTAGCAGTGATAAACTGCCAATGGGAATCTCTAGAATAATAGTGCCTTAACTTTACTTTTCTTCTTGGACGTATTAAGTATTAATTCCCTGTGACTTAGAATGCTAATTTAGGTACAATCAGGTTTATAACTCTGTGAGCTGAAGATTTATCTTTAGGCACCTGAAATCTAAAATGACCTTAGGGAAATTAGGTAACGTGGTAGCCTAAGATAACTTTTCCCGCTCTGGCTGATTTTGCTCAGCGGTTAGAGCATTGTCCCTTGAACAAAAGAGTTGCAGGTTTGACTCCTGGTCATGTGCACATACATACCTTGGTTACAGATTTGATTCCCGGCCCTGCTCGGGGTCATGTGGGAGGCAGCCAGTCAGTGTGTCTCTTTCACATTGATCTCTCTCTCTCTCCTTCTCTTCTTCTCTCTCTCCTTTCTCCCTCCCTCTCTATCTTAAAAAAAAAAAAGCTCGGCCAGTGTGGCTCAGTGGTTGAGCGTTGACCCATGCACCAAGAGGTCACTGGTTCAATTGCTGGTCAGGGCACATGCCCAGGTTGTGGGCCTAATCCCTAGTGGGGGGCATGCAGGAGGCAGCTGGTTGATGTTCTTTCTCATCTATGTTTCGCTCTCCCTCTCCCTTCCTCTCTCCAAAATCAACAAAGAAAAAAAATAAAGAAACTATTCCCAATTTTTGGCTAGGTTAGTAATGATAATACATTTTATACTTTAATTAAGATGAATCCATCTCTTTATCTTAAAAACTAAAGCAGGTAAGTAGGGTCGCACTATTACCATTTAATAAAAAACAAAACAAAAAAGAAATACAGAGATGAATAGATTTGCCTGTGGGATGGAGTCATACACTAAGTTAACACAAGTCCTAGGTCTCTCAACTTCCAGCCCAGTGGTCTTTCACAAATAACTGCTCCATTTCAGAAACCACCTCAGATCGCTGTGGGCCTTCACACTGGAAGTTTTTTGTGAACCTTGCTTTGAAATTTTGCCTGGACCATGCACTGTATATTAAGTTCTTTGGCGGCAAAGTTTTGTGCTGGTGCTACCTGGAAATGTTCTTAAAAGGAGGAAACTCTTGAAAGAAAGCACAATGGCCCTGGCCGGTTTGGCTCAGCGGTTAGAGTGTTGGCCTGTGGACCAGAGTCCCAGGTTCGATTCCAACCAAGAGCACGTACCTCTGTTGCAATTTGTCCCCGGCCCTGGTAGAAGTCGTGTGGGTGGCAATCAGTCGATGTTTCTCTCTCACATTGATTTTTCTCTCCCTCTCTTCCTCTCTCCCACTCTGTCTGAAGATAAATGTAAAAATATCCTTGGTTGAGGATTAAAAAAAAAGAAAAAGAAAGAAACCACAATGCATTGTACCAAAGCCTAGGACTAGGATTCAGTACTTTGGTTGTCAGTGATTAGTTTGTGTGACCATATCAAATTACCTTAAAGCTCCTCTGAAACCACATGATTTCAGTGTGCTGATTTCCCCCCAAAAGTATTTTTTCTGAAAATGATAACCTTAGTACAGGATTATCTCCCATTATTATTATTTTTTATTTATTTATTTATTTTTTATTGATTAATTTTTGTTACAGATATTTCTCCTTTTTTTCCCCCCACTAATTCCCCCCTCCCTCTCCCTCCCTGCCCCTTCCCCAGATTGTTGTCCATGTCCACTGTTCATGCATACATGCGTTTAAGTTCTGTGGTTCATCCCTCCCCCACCTCCCCACTTTTTAGGGGATTGTCAGTCTATACCCCGCTTCTGCGTCTCTGGGACTACCCCATTCCTCAAACTGTTATGTTCATTATATTCCACAAATAAGTGAGATCATATGAAATTTGTCTTTCTCTGTTTGGCTTGTTTCACTTAGGATGATACTTTCAAGGTCCCTCCATGTAGTCTCAAAGGATAAGAGATCTTTCTTTCTTACCACTGCGTAGTACTCCATTGTGTATATATACCACAGCTTTTTGATCCATTCGTCTACTGATGGACACTTGGGCTGTTTCCAGATCTTAATGATTGTAAATAGTGCTGCTACAAAGATGGGGGTACATATATTCTTTCTGATTGAAAAATATGGAACGCTTCACGAATTTGCGTGTCATCCTTGCGCAGGGGCCATGCTAATCTTCTCTGTATCATTCCAATTTTAGTATATGTGCTGCCGAAGCGAGCACCCATTATTTTTTAATATACAAAAATTAATTACAGAACTTCTTTTTTTTTAATTGTTGAAAGTATTACAGATGTTCCTTTTCCTCCATTGACCCCCCTCTTTCCATTTCTTTAATAATACAAAGGATGATTGGAGATGTCTTTGTAGTTGATTTAGAAAACTTTTTGTTGAGTACTATTGAAAGTCTAACTTAAAGTACTTTTTATCTTGTTATCTGATTCTATTAAAAAATTATGTTTTCATTTCCTTTTTGCAAAATGCGGTTATTTCTGGATCATTCTTTACTAATTTATGTCATTGATTTTTCAACTCCTAATTGCATAGGCATGTGTATGCTGTTTAAAACCGGGTACCTACACCCCAGTTTTTCTGAGATTCTGATACTGCCCTCCTTTTGGCGAGAGCAGGTGATACATGGTACATAATCTTCCCTTCTCCCCCGTTTTCCAATAAGAAAGTTGCCCTATGCCTCTAATTTGTTGAGGTAGCAACAGGATGAAAACCATTGTAGGTTTGATACTTGAGGCTTTTAAATCTTATGCAGTGTTCTAATACCTGTTTTCTTAGGCTGTTTTATGATTTCATGTGAGATAATATATAGAATAGTCAATAATGCTATTGACTATAAAGATAACCTTTGGAAAAATAATTCATTTTAATAAGTGTGTATAGTATTTGTTCCTCTTGAAAATGTTTTATGTTATAATTACATGGTGTCTCTCTGTGCAACCAAAATTTTCTCTTCATTGAAATACATGGTGTTTAGGCAACATACATATATAAAAACGGACTCATTTGCAGAAAGATGTTACTTTTTCCCCTCTTAGGAAGTCCTTTTTTCTACCTTTAGTTAAATGTGGTAAACAAAGTCTTGCTTTAAAAAGAAATAATTCTGGGGCTCTTGTCTGCCATAGGAGGATCAGTTATGACCCATACTGGCTAATGAAGGGTCAGCAAGATATAATGTTGGAGCTGTCTCAGAGAAACTAAAAAGGAGTTTTCATCTGGATATTAAAACATAAATTTATGGTGTGTGGCTTGACATACATTCAAGGAGATGGTAGAGGAAACAAATCAAGACCAATAGACAATTACAGATAAGTAGGAGTTTTTGACATTCTTAAGAACATCATAATCAGCACTGCAGCCTGAAGTGATTGACCAACAGTTATTTGAACAATAGTTGGAAGGTCCTGTGGCAGAACATGTCATAACTTTAGGGAATTTGAGAATGAATCTCCGTAGGGACTTTGCTATATGGGCCCCCCCTTTCTTCCATATATTCCCACGAAGTACAGGAGTATTGAATACCTGCTGCAGTTAGGGTTCTCTGATCGTCAATGAAAGTCATTCTAAGACATCTCTTCACCCCTGTACCCAGTAATCATACTGCTTGGTAAGGAAAACAAGCATGTTCATGTGTGACAATAACACAAGGCAGATTGATGCACAGACTCATGTAACTTTATTAAAGATTTAATTTTGCTATTTGATGACAAGTATAGATGAGAGCCGTTCAGTAGACCTCTGTCAAGGTGATGTATCTATGAGTTATAATACCTTACTAAAAGTTATTTTGTAACCTTTAATGTGTTATCATTGTGAACAGGTAAGAGGAACCCATTGTTAAGAGAGCCTACTTATCTTTAAGGGCCAAAATTGATAAGATCTAGTCTGTAACAACTATAAAGCATACACACACTCACACACAACTGGAGATCTTACATAGCTGTGTTTCTCAGCTTTTTTACTTGTGCCTTCTATTACTAAATATTCAAATCTCACGGTCGTTTTAAATTGGTATTAACATTCACAATTAATCATACACTAAGCTAAAATCAAAACAGTTGTAAAAGTGATAATACTTTGAAACCTCACTCATGTGCCTGGCTTGATTGAGAATTGCTGTTTTGGTTGAACCTCTTACTACTTGAACTGTAATATATTTGTGACTGTTTTCCTTTTTCTAAATGTTTTTTATTTGTGCCTTTGCTTTGATCTTAGTGGTCGAATGCTGTGCCCAGGTTATAAAAGCAGATGATAATGAGATATAGAAATTAGTGAAACTTTAGTACATTAGAACAGCAAGGAAAGAGTAATGTAGTAGTTAATTTATGTCTGCTCTAGCTACTTTATACTTTAGCTGAAGTAGTGTATTATTTATTTTTGTATAACAAATTATCCCAAAATTCAACTGCTTGAAATAATAAATATTTATTGTTTCACACACATTCTGGGGGTCAGGGATCTAAGACAACTTAGCTGGGTGGTTCTGGCTCAGGGTTTGTCATGAAGTTACAATCATAATGTCTGCTGGAGCTGTAGTCATTTGAAGGCTTGAATAGGCTGGAGGATTTGCTTCCGAGGTTACTCACATAACTGTTAGTCTGAGGCTTCAGTTCCTGGCCATGTCCTCTCCTTGGGACTACTCACAGCATGACCTCCTCCATGCAGTTGATTCAGTCGAGAGAGCCCAAGACAGAGCCTTATCTTGAAGTGATACGCCATCACTCTGCCCTACTCATTTGGTCACATAGACCGACCGTGGGGTTGTGGAAAGGGACAGCGTAAGTTTACGCACACAAGGAGAACAGGAACCATTAGAGGCCATCTTGCAGTCTGGCTTCCTGAAGTGCTCTGCTTCAGTTGCTTTCTGCCCACTTAAATTGAGGTTGTCTATATTTTATGCTGGGTCCCAGTGAGGTAGCAAGTGAATCCTGACTAACATACACATAATTTTACTAATTATCTTCTTTTTTACTGTGGAAAAGACCTATTATTAACAGATTAAGCTTTAACAGTTTAGACTTTCTTGGACTTTATTCAAATATTTGGATTGTGATTAATGTATGGTAGATAGTAAAATTAAATGTGTTTTACCATGGAGTAACTTAAAATTACTATATCCTTAGGAATATAGAAACAGATCATGGCTTTACCTTTTTCTTTTATAGTTGGCCAAGTAAAATTTGATCCACCTTTAAGGAAGGAGACAGAACCACATCATGAACTTGTAAGTAGTGTAGTCTTGGAATCTTAACACCAAAAGTAAATGTTTTAATTAGTCTTTATGATATATTGGAACTGACTTTTAAAACTAGTTATTAATATTTTCAAAAGTATTTGGGGACATAAAAAGGTAAGTCATTCTGAAATTCAGAATAAATAAATCTGTGTTGCTGAGATTGAATATTTTCAAAATTACTTAGGAAAAATTTAGCAGTTTTACCACTCTCTATTACGTTTTTTTTGTTTTGTTTTGTTTTTTTTTTTTTTTTTTAAATCCTCATCCGAGGACATTTTTCCATTTTTTGTACAGACAGAGTAGGAGGGAGAGAGAGGAAGAGAGAGAGAGGGAAACATCGACGTGAAAGGGACACATCGAGTGGCTGCCACCCGCACGACCAACCAGGGCCGGGGACAAACTGCAACCGAGGTACGTGCCCTTAGCGGGAACCGAACCCGGGTCTTTCCGGACCGCAGGTGGACGCTCTAACCGCTGAGCCAAACAGGCCAGGGCTCTATTACGTTTTTAATGCTGGCTCTTTAATTTTTTTTTTTTCTTTTCAGTTTTTGAGTAGCTTTTTGTGTATGCATTTATTAGGGTAAATACCGTAATTTTATTTATTTATTTTTTTAATTTTCTTTATTGATTTTAGAGAGAGGAAAATAGAAGGAGAGAGAGAGAAAGAAGCATCGATGAGAGAGAACATCGATTGGCCGCCTCCTGCATGTCCCCCACTGGGGATTTGGCCTACAACCTGGGCATGTGCCCTGACCAGGACTGGTGACCTCTTGGTGCATGGGTCTATGCTCAGCCACTGAGCCACACCGGCCAGGCATAAATACCATAATTTTAAACTAAAATGTTGGATTAATAAAAGCCCTTCTTCTCACTAAATTTATGGGCAACCTTTTAAGAGTATAAGCCAGTTTTTAATCATCAGAATAGAGTCACATCTGTTAGTAATCTGTTTGGATTACTAAAGCTCAGGAGAGACGGGGGCATACATAGTAGATCAAATCTGTCATTAATTTAAGGCTTGCTAACTGTGTGAACTTTCTTTTCATGATTCTTTTTTGATAATGTTTTATACTCCTTTCCAGATATATGATAATATATTACATGTAGTCTTAGAAGCGAAATGCTTTGCAAAATTTGAGATGTTACTATTCTGTGGAAGAATAAAACATAAGACTCAAAAAATAAACAGAATTAATCCTAATGCAGTTACTTTACCAGAGCTCCAGATTTTGTTTTTTTGTTTTTTATTTTTTCTATTTATTAATGAGAAGAAAGTAACTGTTAATAAGTACTAAGGGTTGAAGTGGGAAATTTCTTCTTAAATTTAATGCTTATTTTAACTCACTTGATTAAAGGCACACAGAGGGAGTATTTAGCTTTAACTTTAGAAGTTATTCTAATTTAGTGTACCAACATGGAGGAAAGGAATGTTAAAGAAAAATGCTTGACATTATTACAATATTGAAGCCTGACATTTATGTAGAGGATGGAGAAGCTTAAGAAGAAAAAGTAGTCATGATGTTTATAAATGCTAATTGTATTTTGTTAAGGCAGTTTATTTGCTCTTTGTGTTTTGAAGTTGGTGTTGCATGTATTTAAATTCTGCACTAATTTAGTTACAGCAATATAGAACAAATTTGTTGCAGTTTTGCTTTTTTAGAAGCTTTTTAATATGATTTGATTTTTGCATTTGCCTTAACAAAATTATGTTAGCAGGACTTTCTTCAGTTAAGAAAGTTTCCCTTTGTGAATTTGTGGCTTTTAGTCTAAGTGTAAATAACTTGGGTTTCTTGGTCTCTGCTAAACAGCCCGACAGTGATGGTTTTTTGGACAGTTCAGAAGAAATATACTACACTGCAAGATCTAATCTGGTATTTCTCATCTTCTGATTTTCTTTGTCAGCATTGTTTTAATCTTAATTGTTTGTTTTATCTATTTTTTATTCAAACATTTTGTCCAATTTTAATGAACCAATTTAAGCATTGTTTAATAAGATCCTGCTATATTAAGGATTATAGCAGTTTTTTCAATAACAAGTTAAATAAATGTATCTACACAAATATAATGTAGTAATAAAAAATAAAAATTTTTTTTATGAAAAACATTTAATTTTATGACTCAAATATGGTGGGTTTTTTTTTTTTTTTAATTATATTTCCCTATAAAAATGTCCAGTTTTAATGTGACTTGTTTTAATGGACTAGGAACCATCCATATATCTGTATATCTATTCATATATATAAAACTATATATTGCATATGTTTTATTTATTTACTTATTTATATCATTTTAAGAAATAATTTACCCCTAATTAACAAAGAAATCAGTCTTATATAAAATTATACCTTGGTAGTATTATGTGATATCCATTTTTCTTAGGCCAAAATTTAGATTATAAAGCCTCTTTGAAGTTATGAATGTTAAGACTATCTTACCATTAGGTAAGAAAAGATGGGACATTAACCCTGGTGAATATTAAATAAATAATACTTTTAATAGTTGCTATTAAGTAAATAGTTCTTTCTACTTCTGTAGCTGGCCAGAGCCCCAGGTTTCCTTTATACTTACTTCTAGATTTCACTTTTCTGTGGAATTTTTCTTATATTTCCTTCCTCTGCTTCAGTAGCATACCTCTTTTAATTCTGGTTGATTTTAATGATTCTTAACATAACTTCTGTGCCCTATAATATTTGTAGAACATAAAAGAGATTTTAGACATAATTTCTCCTTTAGAGAAGTTGCTGTCTCAATGGACAGAAAATACTTGCACATATAAACTATTAGCCATGCAACAAAATAGATAGTGGATTGCCAAAACTTTGCCAGGTGATGGATGACTGTTGATCAGGAGAGGCTAACATATAATTGGTACAATAGAAATCAGAGAAGGAGGGTTAATGGAGCTTATTTGGCTTCTGGGAGGGACTAAGACTGATTTCAATATTGTGTAGGAACCATTATAAATTTCTTCAGGAAGAAAAAGGATACACACACACACACACACACACACACACCTCCTGTGTTTCAGAAATTAATGTGGCGACAGTCATTGGCACAGACCACAGTTTTGAGAGATGGCAAATAAAGAGCTGAAATTAAGAAATAGTCATACTACTTACTACTATAATTATGGGATTAGCTCAAAAGAGGGAGATTGAAGTAATCAAAGAGGAAATGATAGATGAAACCATGGGATTTCATGTGTTTCTTATAGGTCTGAATAAAGAAAGTGTAAAAAACTGGATATCACTATGGGTGATGCCTGTGTTTTGCAGTCAAAGGTAGAACCAACATTGGAGGTAAGGAAGGAGCAGTTGAAAAGCTAAAAGAGTCAGTAGCAGAACTGTCACAGAGGAAAGAAAGATACATCAAATGGCCCAGAGAAGCCAGAAAGTATAAGGATTGAGAATGAACCATCAAGGAAGCAAGTGAGAACAATGTCTGAAAAAAACACTATCGGTGATTTCTGAATGGAAAATTTATCCAGAATTGGACATAAGTAGACTAGAATGACAGTTACTGAAATTTGTTGTGGAAGTAAGATTACAGAATCAAAAGTTTAAATCAGCCCTGACCAGTTTGGCTCAGCAGTTGGAGCGTTGGCCTGCGGTCCAGAGATACCCGGGTTATGTTTCCGCTAAGGGCACGTACCTCGGTTGCAGTTTGTCCCTGGCCCTGGTTGGGTCATGTGGGAGGCAGCCACTCGATGTGTCCCTTTCACGTCGATGCTTCTCTCTCTTCCTCTCTCTCCCTCCCACTCTGAACAAAAAATGGAAAAATGTCCTCAGGTGAGGATAAAAAAAAAATGTTTAAATTAATATTCTCCAGAAAAGACAATTACAGCACCAGAAACATAATACCTTAGAGTTACAGTATTCTTTTCTGTACCTGCAGTGAACTAGCCTAGTAACTTGAGTAAGTTATTATGGCTCTGTTCCCTAGAACTAGCCTCCCCCCGCAAAATAATCAGGGATTTCTTATGACAGAGGGAAAAGTTGATGGAGTCTTGTGACAGAGAAAGGCATTAGGGACAGATAACTTGTGGAAGAGGGATGAATGAAATATTTGTCAGATCCTGTCATTTATAAAATCAACCTTTAAAAGCTCGCTTCTAATGTTAATAAAAGCTAACACTTATCTAGAAGTTTTTATATACCAGGCGAATACATTAACTTATGTCTAACAAATGAGAGAATTTAAGGTTCAAAGAAGCTGGAATTGGTCTTACCACCCAGCTAAATAATAGCAGAGCTAGGATTTGACCTAAGCAGCCTGGCTCAGTAATTCACACCTAAACCACTATTACTGTATTGCATCAACTCAACATGTCAATAATTTGTTTTCCACTGCTCATGCTCATTGTCTTTGTAGTCAATATATATGTACATAGTTATTTATTATTATGGTAAAATATACATAAAATTTACCATTGTAACCAATTTTAAGTGTATAGCCGGTGCATTAAGTACATTTGTATTGTTGTGCAACCATGACTACTATCAATCTTCAAAACATTTTCATCTTCCCAAACTACAACTCTTTACCTATTAAACAACAACTCGCAGTCCTCCTTTCCCCCAGGCCCTGGCAGCCATCATTCTGTTTTCTGTGTCTGAGTTTTTTGTACTCTGGTTACCTAATATAATTGAAATCATACAACATTTGTCCCTTTGTTACTGGCTCTCTCTACTTAGCATAATGTCCTAACATCTTCAAGATTTGTCCATGTTGTAGCACTTCAGAATTTCATTTTTAAGACTGACTAATATTTCATTGTACATGTAGACCACATTTTGTTTATCCATTGATCTATCAGTGGACATGAGTTGCTTTCACCTTTTGACTATTGTGAATAGTGCTGCGATGAACACGGATGTACAGATCTATATCTGTTAAGTTTCTGCTTTCAGTTCTTTTAGGTATATAACTAGATTGGGAATTGCTGGATCACATGATAATTCTACATTTAATATTTGGGGAATAGCCATACTGTTTTTTATAATAGCTGCATCACTTTACAGTTCCCACCAGCAGTGCACAAGGGTTCCAATATCTCTGCATCCATCAACATTTGTTATTTTCTGACAGGGGAAAGGGAAGGTTTTGTTTTTCAAATAATAGCCATCCTAATGGGTTTGACCTGTCCTTAAGTTATTTCAGTCCCCTAATTTCATCAGTCCTAAAATGTTGGCACTGTGAACAATATTTTATCTCTTACAAATTCTTGTTGCCAGCCACTAGAAACCACACGAACCCCAAATGTCTGGCTCTCATTTTAGTCAGCAATTGCCACCAAGCTAACAGTCTTCTAGGACCCAGGAAAAACATGTATTCCCTCATAAAGAGCTTGCTGCCTGAAAGTTTTGTGTCATCAGTGATTTCTGGTTGTTTTAAGTGCTATGTGTATTTATTTTATGATTTCACAAATGAATTTTTAATAAAACACCTCAATTTTCATTACTACAATAAAGTGACTTTTTAAAAATCAAGCAATTAAATGTGAAACCAGAAGAACAGAGCTTGATTTTTAAAAACGGTCTTTAAATTTTGAAAGATGCCTAAGTTAAAAACAAAAACAAAAAACTCATCATAATGTGATAATAGTAACAGTTTTGCCATACACATGTGTTTGATCTGTCTTGAGATTAAAAGATTATATTACATATCTTCTGATGCTAATTTATTTTAATTTGCCTGGTTTTACTATATAATTTTGACCCATGTGCCAATGAAAAATATATCTGAAGTTAATTACATGTTAAACACTATGTTAATTGCTATGGAGGAACATGAGTAGTAACATTAATTATTACTCTGAAGAAACTTGGAAGTCTACCTAAGAGAGTAAGAATAAAATAGTTAAGTTAGAATTAAGAACGTTTTAGGAAGATATAGCCAATTGATTATTATCAATAAATATAACAAAAGTACTTTAAAATCATTCCTGAATTAGGTTAAAATTGAATAGTCTATGAAGTTATATTTATTCTGGAAAAGAAACCGTAAATGCCAACTTAGTTTATTTTAAATATGTTAACTACTTATTATAAAATTTATGTTGTGTGTGTCTTATTGAAGACAGTTTCTAAGGAGAACCCTTTTATAGTTGCACAATGATAGGATATTTTCTAGAATGTCAAACCTAACCTGCTGGTATTCATTTCCAAGCTTGCCATACAAAAGTCGTATTATTCAGTTTGTGTCTCCTTAAGTCTTCTGCTTGTATTGACCTGGGCCCCAAGGCTAAGGCAACTAAATAACTCCTTTTCTTATCATCAATGGACCTTCCTCGATATTTTTCCAATAATAGGTTAATTACCCCTAGAAGTAAAGGAATTTCGCCTAAGATTATAGCTGCCCCACAAGTTGGGAGGCATTTGCAGCTTCCGTATTGGTATTTGCAGGTACTTGTACGCAGGTGAATAATGCTAATTTTGACTTCTGTAGTCGCTGTCACTCCCACTATTGTACTGGTCCCCTGGCGGGGGGGGGGGGGGGGGGCAACAGGGAGATGGGGCTTCTGTCTTTAAAATCTGAGGAGCAAGAAGAATCGGGACTGCTGATCTGAGGGAAGACTGCCCTCCACAGCCCATCCTCGAGAATAAAGTGCTCCTGTACAATTTGGCTGTGTGTCTGGTTATCTTGCTGACATATTACAACAGAATTAGTCAGAACATTGCTAGATCAGTTAGTGTTCTGACTTTTAAAGAAATAAAAAAATCTTTTTAAATTATCCAGGACTCAATCCCTTTTTACTTCTGTAAATTATCTACCACATTAAAAGGCATCTAACAATTTTATTTGTACCATAATTTTCTCATTTTTTGATAAGACCAAAAATGTTCCTGTTCTGCTGTTCTTTTTTCTTGGTTAAAATAAATTGGTGAAGTGCTTTCTCTTTTGTTTTTGTAGCCAACTGTATCAATTCTATTAACTTCCTGCTGTTTTCTTATCAGGTATAGAATTTGTAATCTCCTAGGGTGGGGGGTAAAAAAAAATCAATAATGAGATCTTTTTGGTCATGTATTTTCTTTTTCCAGTGTTCGAGTCACCTCTTTGTTCTTTTTCAGTTCTTTCTGACAGCATGTTTTCTTAGAGGCTTTATCCTAAGTTTAGAAATACTCCTACATTGATTAAAACGAACCACTGAAGTTGGGACTTTGTGACTCAGAAAGATATTTTAATTGAGTTAGGTAAACCACATAAAATTTTTGTTGAAGCATTCCTGTATTAGGCTATTGCATGTTTTCAATACATGTTGTTACTTTTTGGACTTCACTGTATTGTTAAGGATTGTCATTCACTAATAAGTTGATGCCTGATTTATGCAACTAATATTTTTATATCTGTCCTGACATGTTCAAATATATTCTTATTTAGCTTATTTAAGCCATGTTTTACTAATCTAGGGTATATTTTGAGTGCTTTTCCAAGTATAATTTTGGTAGCATTTTCTGTTACAGAATAGCTTCTAAGTCCTTTAAAAAAGGGTTTTAGGTAGTTTTTCTTAGACTGCCCTAAAGAAACATAATTTGCCCAGGTTTCACAATTATTCTTTCCTTTTTATTTCTTTTCATTTTTCTTGTCTGATTTACTATCTGAATTCCTGCCATATAATAATAGGTGCCTGGTAAATAATAGCTGAATTAAATGAAATTAGATACTCTTAGAAAGACTTAGTGTAATTCTTTTACTTGATGACATGATGAGCATGTTGTTTATATTCCATATTTGCTAAAACATAACATAACTTGATTTACAGAAAAGGATTTAATAAAGAATAAGCACTTGCCCAACCAGTGTGGCTCAGTGGATTGAGTATTGTCCCATGGACTGAGAGGTCCTGGTCCGATTCCCGATCAGGGCACATGCCTGGGTTGCAGGCTCAATCCCCAATAGGGGGTGTGCAGGAGGCAGCCAATCGATGTTTCTCTCTCTAAAAAATCAGTAAAAACATATTTTAAAAACACAATAAAGAATAAGCCTTTTTCAGTCTTAGCTTTCCTGGTAGGGCTTTACACATGGCACATTTAATCATCAGATTTGGATCTGTCTACAGCATGTCTCCAGCCTGAATGATGTTAGTTTTTTTTTAGTCTCTTCTCTTACCTTTTTAAGTACACTGATGATCTCCATTGATTTTTTTTCTTTTTAAATTATTATCATCAACCTGGTAATTGTCACATCTGTGTTTAAGGAACAGAAGCTATGTCCACTCTGCACAATAAAAGTTTAAGAGATTATTGTCTAAAGAGGTTGCTGGTCTGGTAGAGAGCCCTGTTATCTACAGCTGAAGAAGACAGACTTGAACTGGGAAGTGAATTAATTGAGATAGTACTTCTCTTTACTGAATACCAATGTTTAAAAGTTCCATATAAAGTATGACCACTTAAATTGTTCAGCGTAATAATGGTGTGACCGTCTTATGATAACAGTGATTTTATTCTATTAAGATATATCATTATAAATTAAAGAGAATAGGTATCCCTTTTCATTAGAATTTCATGTGATACCAGTGTGACAGTTGACTAATCTTTTTTGTTTATGATAAGAATATTTATTGTTATTATGCATGAAAGAATACAAATATTGAAGAAGACAAAATTTGAGCCTTGTCTAACCAGGATTTAGATTTTTATTTTCATCAGGTCTTGTAATACTTAAATGTTAAGTACTTTTCACTGCTTAGAATCTTAGGGTTCTAGGCTTACTAGTATTGTGACCTAGAATTATCTTCATGTATATTAATGAGGCTGAAGTGTTAGCTTTCTATTTATAGGAAAATAAACAAATGGCATTTGAACAAGCGTTTATTTAGGGCCTAGTTGATGTGTGCCAAGTATTAGCTAGACCCTGGGCTGCAGGGAAGAAAGATGGATTTAACAATTTCCCTTTGTTTGAGGAGTTCACATCCTGGCAACTATTTTTATAGACTTGTAAATAAATTAATTAAAATGCAGAGTAAGTGCTGGAAGAGAACTATGTGTTAAAAGCAGTGGAGACTTGGAGAAGGTTGCAGCTATCTTCCTGGACAGTCTTGGAAGGCTGCTTGCTCCAAGGAGGTAACTTTTGCGTTAAGTCCTGACACTATCTTGTAAAATTAGAAAGCACTATAAGTACACTCACTATATATAGTCTAGTGAAAATAAAATTCATTTGAAGTGTTAAATATTCCTCCTTTACTATTAAAATAGTGCTTGAAATACGATGACTTTAAGAAGCAGGGGAGAAAAGGAAGCATATTTTTTTTGTCTCATGAAGGCCTTTAAGTCAAGCCATATGTATATTCTCTTTAAATTTCAGTTCTTAACTCTACAACGTGCAACATTTAGTAGGAACATTTAAATAGTGGAGGACCTGCCTTAATAATATTGAAGTTTTGCTATTTATACTTAACTCTTTAAAAATATATTAAAAGTTCTGACAATTTATAATCTTTTGCAAGTCCATATGTATAATTTACTTTGAAAGAGCACCCTATTTTATTTCTTTAAAAAATTATTACCTGCAAAATTTAGTAGAAATATGTGAAAGTATATATACACATAACTATGGCAGCTCTTACATACAAAGATAAACCAAGATTTTTGTTGCTTATTCTTTTCTGTAATTTGTGCTTCATTATAGCTTGAGAATAAATACTTTATTTGAGCTTTTTCTTTCTAAACGCTGACTTTACAAGTATTAATTATAATAGCAATAACCTTAAGTGAAACTTGCACATATTATTTAAATGAGTTCCCAGAAAAATATTGAATTTATCTTTTATTGTTGGAAGTCCTACCATGCCTTCTTTTTCAGAACATATAGCAATACAGATTTATTTGAAGTCTGGGGTTTCTCTTTTAAAACTTATGTATATCTGTGTATTGTGATATAATGTACTATTTTACTAAATATTTTATTTTGTACTGTTAGGATCTACAACTAGAATATGGACAAGGACACCAAGGTAGTTGCTTTTTAGGTGCAAACAAGTAAGTAAAATTCTTTTAAAATTAAATTTAAATTCAGGAATATTTAAGTTGCCTTAAAATAGTATATTTTAATAATTACAGTAATAAATAATTACTGTAGTAAAAATAGCTGGTAGATATATTGTATAATTTACTTTTAACTTCTTTTTACTGCTACCTTACTATTTAATCAATAATTGTTATAATGGATGCAGCCACCTTAATTTTTTTTACATCAAGCTACTTTGAAGATCTTGTTTTCAATAAATTGCTTGAGCAATTTATTTCTTTTATTTGTAAAGTTGACCTGTTTATTCCTTACAGAACTTGCTTTGATATGTCTCTTAGATGTGTTGGCCTCTGAAAATAGCTGGAAATATTCATGCTGTTTAGAAATCTTAATTTTTTAGCTGGTAAGAGTCTTTTAAAAAGTGAACTGTAGTTGAAATGTGTCTAAAGTCTTAAAAGTTATTCATGCAAGAAATAAATCCAACAATTATTCAAGACCTACTCTACCCTACACACTGTCTAGGTGATGCAGCATAGTAGTGAAAAGGCAGCTTGCAAGGTATAACAATTTCAGTTTTTCATAGGCCCAAGTTAGCAAGATACAGGAACAGGACTCTGCCATTCCCCATAGATTCTCTTACTGTCCTCCCAGCCCTTCGACCCTCCCCCGAAGGTTCTCAATTAAATGGTTTGATTCCCACCCCAAATAAAGCTAATATATAAGGAAATACTATTTAAATTGCCAAAATCTTCCAGAAGTGTAGATATTTTAACAATCCGAACAAATTAAAATTTCAAAATATAATTTCAATTACATTAGAGTTTATATATATAATATATATAAAATTTCAAGTTAGGCAGTTGACAAACGGTAACTAAAGACAAATAGCTCAGATTTAGTAATTATAGTGCAAAATTATCTTTTTTTTCTTTTTATAAATGAATCATTTATATATGTTTTTCAACACAGAAAAGGCTTTGAATAACAACCTAGAGAAATGCCTTCATTTTTATTTAAATTGAACTTCATTTAAATATGAGGTGTTTGTGTTCTTTTATTATTAGTAACCTTATTTATATTTCCTAAAATGAAAAATAAGTGTAACTTTTTCCTAGTAGAAAAATGAAATTCTATCTAAATAGTAAGTAATTGCTATTTATAGTTTGTTCTACTTTGTTGATGGACAACAAAGGAAAATTTGTCTCATAGTGGGTTAGCAAATGAAAAATTCATCTATTTTTTAATGTTATTTTGTCTAAATTTGAGGCCTTTGGTTTTAAGGCCCTTGTTAGCACATTTCAATATATTTTAAGAGTGGGTAATTTGGAAAAACTATTTTATTTACCCTTTTTATAAATTCATTTTAAATGTATTTTAAATGACATACTTGCAGAAAAACATAACTAAATGCTTTTTCAGATTCCTTAGTTCCTATCTTCTGATTTTTAACTGTTAAACATTTTCATGGTATATGGTTGCTTTGGTTAGGTAAAATGTTAATAATTTGCCCAACCTTCATTTTTTTGATTAATTGGATCCCCGCTTAAGGAACTGTATTCTATATAACGAATCACTGGCAAGGTAGGTTGGCCAAAAGTTTGACCTTTGGCTGTGTTTTCATGTATAGGTATATACATACATGTGACATGAGCATGGATGTAGCACTTCTCTTACTGTACTGATATGTCTGCTTTATTCTTGTGACTAGGCAGTGTTTTAAAACTCACAGGATTTCCTGCTTTCTCCATAGGTGATCAGGCAGACAGATTTTCATTTATGGGTTTCTACCTATTACAGACCATGCAGGAACTATATAAGATAGTAGGTGTTATTTTTTAATAAGTGCATATGTATTTTGACTTACTGGGTGTTTTTTTTTTCTTTTGAATTCTGTTATTATTGGGGTCAACTTTTCTGACCATTTCAAACCAATAAAATATTTTTAGCCCTGGTCATTTTGGTTCAACGGTTAGAGCGACGGCCTGCGGTCCAGAGAGACCCAGGTTCGGTTCCCTCTAAGGGCATATCCCTCGGTTGCAGTTTGTCCCCAGCCCTGGTTAGGTCATGCGAGTGGCAGCCACTCGATGTGTCCCTTTCACGTCAATGTTTCTCTTTCTCTCTCTCTCTTCCTCTCTCTCCCTCCCACTCTATCTGAACAAAAAATGGGAAAATGTCCTCAGGTGAGGATTTAAAAAAAATTTTTTTTAAGAGAGCTCTAAATTAGTATTTTTTTTAACGTAAAGCAAGATTAGTTCCCTTTTAAAGACCTGTATAATAGTGAAAAGAATAAATTGAAGTACACAATTTCTGGCACAGTTGAATAGTTATAAATGCCAGAAATGTCTCTTTCTGTAAGTTATGAGGCTGAGAAATTTACCTCAATTTCTCTAGTAAAATGGGTATTATAATAGTATCTGCTTCAGGGTGAAATGGAATAATCATTGCAAAGCATTTACCATATTTATGGTTTAGTAAATACTTACTAGTTGCCCTTATTTGTAGTATTTACTCAGTAAATAATTGTTGATTGTAAGATCAAGTGAATAAAACTGTTCTTTGGTTTTAGAGAAACAGAATGTTTTTGTTTTCAAATATAATCAGAGCAGTACTTTATAGATTATTTTGAGCCAGTTAGGAAATTTCGAAAGACTTTAGTAGCCAGCAGCATGAATACCTTAGCTCATGCAAATATGCTAAATATTTTGCCAGTGGGCTTTTTTGTTTGTTTCTTTGTTTACTTCTCTCCATATCAGTTTCTTCACTTGCCCAATTAAATTTGTGTTTGCATATTGTTCCATTTTTAATATTCTTATTCAAATTTTTTAATCATTTTAAGTTGATTTAGTAATTTGATATGTAAGGACATCATTTTTTGTTTTGTTCATTACTTTCTAAAAATTCCATAATAGAAGAATCCAAGTGGACTAGCGAATAGTGACATTGTTTATTACATAGTATGTCTCCTTGATGATTAAATCAGCATCGCATTTTTCTCCAGTGCTCTCCAGATACAGTGTTTACTGTAAATGGATGTTTTAGCAAATTTAGCCATGTTCTATTTTCTCTTTTATAAAGCCTGAAAAACAAATCATATATTTTACTTTTCTTTAATACTTAATGAATTCTTTAGCTTTATTAACAAAAATGTCTTAACACATAGTAGATTTACAAGTAAATGAATAAAAAATACATATGGGTCCCTAGCCATAGACTAACTGCTTTTTCATGTTTTCTTATTCAGCCTTTCTCTCTTCTCTTAAAGAACCTAGTATTCCCAGGAAGATTCTTTTTTTTTTTTTTTTTAATTCCTTACCTGAGGATACTTTTTATTTATCATCAGATAGAGTGGGAGAGAGGGAAAGAGAAAGAGATAGAGAGAAACATCAACTGGTTCCCTCCCGCAAGACCCCAACCAGGGCCAGCATGAACCGCAAACAAGGTACATGCCCTTGGCTGGAATCAAACCCGCAGCTCGGTTGGTTCGTGGGCCGATGCTCTAACCGCTGAGCCAAACCGGCCAGGGCTCTTTTTAAAAAAGTAAAATGCAATTTAAGTTCAGTTACACGTGGTAACTGAAAATAAACTATATTTAAATTCTCTTCTCAATTGTTCTCAAATCCTAATAGTCCCTATTGGAAAAAGAAATGCTTCAAAAAGTATTGTCATATGCTCAAGAAAATGTTTTTTTCACATCTTCTAAACTTATATAAAGCTCTAGCTGGTTTGGCTCAGTGGTAGAACGTCAGCCCACCGACCAATGAGTTTCGGGTTCGATTGCGGTGAAGGGCACATACCTCAGTTATGATTCGTCCCCAGCCCTGGTCGGGGTCGTGTGGAAGGCAACCAGTCGATGTGTTCCTCTCATGTCGATGTTTCTCTCCCTCGCACTCTATCTGAAGATAAATAGAAAAATATCCTCGGATGAGGATTCAAAAAATAAATAAATAAATAAAATTATATAAAAGCCCGCTATGTAGTTCAAAGATACTGTGTTTAATTTAGTAAAATAGTTTAAAGCAGATCTCAGGATCCCTTTACAATCTTAAAATACTATTATTAAGGACCAGTTTAAATGCCATGTCTTTATGGTACCTCCCTTCTAATACCACTTGATTCCTCCCATGAGACGTAGAAGCAGCAAATAATTGCAAAGAGAGGCTTTATATAGATTAGTGTGATACAACAAACTTTTTGATGAGGCCCACTAATATTTTTTATAAAGAAGAACTATTTTTTGCCCTGGCCAGTTTGGCTCAGCAGTTAGAGCGTCGGCCCACAGACCAGAGAGTCCTAGGTTTGGTTTCCTCTAAGGGCACGTACCTTGGTTGCGGTTTGTCCCCAGCCCCGGTTTGGGTCGTGCAGGTGGCAGCCATTTGATGTGTCTCTCTCACATCGATGTTTCTCTCTCTCTTTTCCTCCCTCTCTCCCTCCTGCTTTATCTGAAGAGAAATGCAAAATGTCCCCGGGTGAGAATTTTTAAAAGAGAACTATTTTTTTCTGAATAAAATAATATTAGTAAAAAGAAGTACATTGTTTGATATTTTTTGCAAATCTCCTTAATACCTATCTGGCTTAATAGAAAACAGCTGGTTTCTTGCGTCTGCTGCTAATCTGTGGTGATATCGTGCTCCTTGTAGTCTGGAAAACTAGAGTTTCATTCTCAATGAAAGAATAAGAGTGAAAAGATAAATACTTTAGTATTATGAAAGTAGTTTTGATCTTGCGGACTTCCTACAGGAGATTAAGACCCCCCCAGGATCCCAGATGACAATTTGAGAATTGCTGGTCTAAAGCAATGTTGTTTAGTCAATAACAATAAAGAAAACACTCATTGAATACTTACTGTGTTCTAAATTAGTATTCTAAGCATTTTACCTGTAGCCATTCATTGTATCTTCAGCTATATTAAACACTCTGACATCAAGTACTATTATAATTCCCATTTTGCTGATATGAAACTGAAGCCTGAGGAAATCAAAGTAACTCATGGAAGGCTGCATAACTGTCAGTGGCAGAGGCAGGCTGTCTTTGCCTCACAACATGTGGCCATTTTGCTAAACTGCCTTCGGTAGAGAAGCTTCTGCCTTCCCAGCGGTAGGCATAAAAGAGCTTTGTGAATAAGGTAATATGTGTGGACTGAAGGGCCTCATTTTCTTATCTGAAAAATATGATCCATATTTAGAACTTTGTAATTTTTAATACTTAGATCGTTATTAAACTGGCCTAATTAAAATTTGATGGCTAAAATGTATTTGAATAATAGCTTATACCAGATAACCACACCTTTCAGTTTTTCTATTTTGATAATTCTAAGGGCAGTTTTTTTTTTCAATATATATATAGGAGGGAGAAATGATTAGAAGGTACTACCTTACAACTTTTGAAGAGAGTAAATTTTCTGCTGAATACTTTGACTTTAGTGACCATATTTCTCTCTATCCCATTAGTTTTAAGAAGGCTATTGAGTTTTTATGCTTGAAGAGTATAATATAGGAGGTATGCTGCATGAACTTGCAGTGAAAAGAAGGGAATTCAGGGGTGCCATGAGTTCTCCCTTACATTCCTGAATATCAGAGTTTTATAAATTGCTCCTAATGAAAAAATCCTCACACCTGGTCTGATACAGGCGTAGTCTCCCAAAAGTGTAAATGTGTTTGCCAGTCCACCACTGGAGAACAGATACTTCAGGTAAGTGAGTGTCTTCTGTGACAGCAAAGTGCTACTACATTCATGTATTCACATCACATGCATGCATGCTTTTGCAGAGAGAGCCAACATGTTGAGTTTCATTTTGTAGGATTGCCTGAGAGCATGATGTTTTTTTAAAGTGTGTCACCTCCCTTAATTTAAGAAAAAGAAAATGTAATTTCAGGTGTCAGGTAACTATTCCAGGTAAATTTGAATCCTGGAAGCCCCTGACTATGACCCTGCAATTATTGTTTTTGTCAGCCCTATTGTGACATTTTGTGGTGGGTTGTCCTCTGTTTGAATTGATATTTTTCAGTAAACATTAGGATTTATTTTGCTCATTTAAAATACATATATAAAGACATTAGCAACAGAAAATAGAGCTAGCTCATTAAATATAGCTTGATGTTTTATGGTATAGAGATGATCATTGTAACAAATTTCTAGTAAATTATTAAAAAGTAATAATTTATGGGTAAGGTTAAAGTGATGAAGATAAATACTTACTGTTTAATTCACATATCTATTTTATTTTTTTTCTTTTAAGGAGTCTTCTGAAGTCTGTTGAAGAAGAATTACATCAGCGGTAATTTTACTTTTTAATTAAGCGTAAAATACTTTGTCATGAATGAATCAGGTCTGTTTGTCCCTTTCTCTGTCATGTAGCCTTAAGATCATTTTATTGTTATTGTTGTTTTAATTCTGAATTCTTTCAAGATGTAGAAGTAAAATTCTGTCCTGCAATAGCCCTTCCTGCATTTTCTAAAATTTCTTCAGCTGTTTTGGTGAAGTTCACTTAGTAACAATGGAATTATCCTTCTTTGTCTTTAGAGGGCATGTGGCACATTTAGAAGATGATGAAGGGGATGATGATGAATCTAAACAGTACGTTCTGTTTTGATTTTTAGTAAAAGAAAAAGTGTCATGTGATCTGATTTCATAAGTCTGGCAGCATAATATTGGCAGTAATTTTAATATCATTAGTAACATGGTATCATGAGTTCTAGCACAGTTTCTTTCCTTTTTCCTGTTCTAGTTGTATTAGTCATCCTTAACAAAATATCATAGACTGGTGGTTTAAACAACAATTTATTGCTCACAGTTCTGGAAGCTGGGAAATTTAAGTTCAGGCCGCTGACCAGTTTAGTTCTGGTGAGAGCTCTCTTCCAGGCTTGCACACAGCTGTCCTCTCACTGTGTCCCCAGATGGACTTCCCTCAGTGTGTACATGCAGAGAGAGAAATCTCTCTCCCTCTTCTTATAAAGCCACAAATCCTATTCAATTAGTACTTGACTCTTAAGACCTCACTTGACCTTCACTACCTCCCAAAAGCACTATCTCCAGATACAATCACATCAGAGTTAGGACCTCAGCATACAATGTTGAGGGTATACAATTTAGTCCATAGCATTGTGTCCCTCATCCCCTAAAATGTATGTCCTTAACACATGCAAAATACAGTCATTCTATCCCAGCGGCTCTAAAACTCACCTCTTTTAGCATCAACTTTAGTCAAAGACTTATTCTGAATATAATAAATCAGTTCAATTTAGATCTAATGATTAATGCACACCTTCAGAATTATTTTTTCCCTCTTCTTAAAAAAATGTGTTTTCCTCTTCAGATACTTCTGTCATCCTGTCCTGTGAAATCCAAGGAGTTCACAGCCTCCCTTTGTTTTTTGTCTCGTCTCCATCCCCTTCAGTTCAAACTGCCAATGTTTGTGCTGCTATAATCCCATAAATTCCTGCTGAGTGATAGTCCAGCCTCACCCTTGGTGCTTTCTTCAAACATGCTTTCTCATGCCATCCATTTCCAAGCTAATATGGATAGGCTGAGAATTTTTCTAATTTTACATTTTAGTTTCTTTTGGTTTTTAGCATTTGTTTCTTCAATTCATCTCTTTCATTTCATTTTATTATAAGTAGAAAGAACCAAGACACTCCTTCACACTTTGCTTAGAAATCTCAGTTAAATATCCAGTTTCATCACTTGCAAGTTTTACCTTCCACAAAACACTGGAACACAGTTCCGCCAAGTTGTCTGAGTCTGCAGGCAGGATCACCTTTCCTCCAGTTTCCAGTAACATGGTCATCATTTCCACGGAAGGCCTCACCAGTGGCCTTTAATGTCCGTACTTCTCCCAGCATCCTGTTGATGATTGTTTTCTCTGAGAAGATGGAAATTTTCCCACCAGTTCTCTGCTCTTTCTTTGACCTCTAACCAGAATCACTCTTAACGTTCATATTTCTGGTATGAACCTCAAAATGGTTTCAGCTTCTACCCATTATCCAGTTTCAAAACTGCCTTCACATTTTTAGGTTGATGTTTCAGCAGCACCCCACTTTTTGGTGCCAAAATCTGTCTTAGCTCAAGCTGCCATAACAAAATACTATAGACTGGGTGGCTCAAACAACAAAAATTGGTCACAGTTCTGGAGGGTTAGATGTTCAAGAGAAGGTGCCCACTGATTCAGTTCTGGCAAAGGTCCTCTTCCTGGCTTGTAGACAGCTGCCTTCTTGCTGTGTCCTTACCTGGGCAGAGTGTGTGTGGGGGGGCAGATCTCTTTCTATTCTTATAAAGGCCACCAATCCTATTGGATCAGGACCCCACCCTGTGACCTCATTTAACTGTAATTACCTCCTAGAATCCCTATGTCCAAATACAATCACATTGGGGGTTTAGGGTTTAAACAAGAATTTTGGGTGGGCACAGTTTAGTCCATAGCACTGTGGACAAAGAACTTTGAAAAAAACTAGTAATGATAGTAAATATATCTTGTAGCTTAATATCATAAATTAGTAATTGGTAGCTGCTATAATTATTACAACTACAAAAGAGGCTTATTCAGTTGATTAAATTTCATCTGATGTATTTCAAATGAACAAATACTTTGGACTAAATGTAATATTTTTACAGGGAGAATATTTTTACTTATGTAAGCATTGATATCTAGTTCTTTTAAATTTTTCTTTTTTAAGAAAGATACAGTTTCACAGTAGAGTTGGAAGAGTGTCTGAGTCATTGGAAGCATTGGTTTTCCTTTCTACTCGCTGCTCTGAACTTGGATCAGGTCACTTCTCTGGGCCTCATTTCCTCATCAGAGAACTTATGCTCTGTCATCTTTTAAGTTTTGTAAACTTTTTTAAAACTACAGTCCTAAATCACAGTGGATCTTAGTTTCAGTCCAGTCAATTCTGTGCATAATTTCATAGAGCATGTATATTTTGATGAGGTTCATCAGAGATATTTCATATCTAACAGTAGTAAATATATATATTCCATTGTGAAATATTTTATACTAGATCATTTTGCTCTTTTTCCCTAAACAAGTTATGTTTTTACATTAATTGCCTTTCTGTTGCTATAAACTGTAATTGTAATTATCTTTTCAAGTTTTAATTACTGTATAATATTTGAAACCAAGAAAGCATACTTCATTCAGCATAACTTGAATATTTAACAGAATATTTTCAAAAATGCCCAGTTTTCTTCCATAACTTTGAAAAGTTAATTATATTTTAGTAATGATTTTTTTGTAAAATAAAGAATTCTAATTCTAAACTTTTATGTGTTTATAGTTCAACCATGAAAGCAAAAATTCCACCTCCTTTGCCACCAAAGGTAGGCAGATTTGTTTTTCAGTGTGAATTTGTGTGTGTGTGGTTGTTTAATACTGTTTTAACAGTTACTCTGTAGCTTATTTTCATTTGGGCTCCTCAAAGAAACATCATGAAGTTACTAATCATGATAAAAGTAGATAATTGTGATTATTATTGTGTGTCTTTTTAAATTATCCAACTTGCCATTTATGAAATTTGTACATGAAAATAATTATATTAATGGATTAGTAGTATTTCACTTGGGTTCGAAAACTTACATTTTTAAGTAAGATTTTTTTTCTCAAAATCTACAATCTACTAACTGATGTCCTGAGAATGAGTAAAGAATAGTGATTTATCATCACAGATATTTAATTTTCAGAAGGTACTTTTAAATTAAGAATAGGTCAGTAATTTTCAATTTTTTTTCATTGAAATCTTTTTGCCAAACGAAAGCATCATAAAATAGTAGAATTATTCCAACAGATGAGGGTGGTTTTGTTTTTTTATAAAAGGAGTTAATATAGGTATTGGTGATATAAATATATTTTATAAGCCTATGTATAGTAAGTTTTAATTATAAAATGTAATGTTTATAAAATGAGCTGTTTGTTACAAGGTTTGAAATTGGATTATAAGTGAGAATTGGAGTCTGGTCATTCTTGCTATCCAGTATATTACTATATTTTGTTTTCATTTCATACTTTTGAGAAAATCATGATTCACACTGGTAAATAATACTTATACTTGCTTTTTTAGTATTAGCAAAAGTATAGAGATCTGAATTTCAAAGAGATAAGTGTTAAGAAATCATTCTAATAAGGGACACATTTACAAGAATTTATATATTCTCCAAACCTTCTGCTGATTGGAGGTTTTACAGTTGTCTGAACAGAAAGTTTCTCAGGCATCTTTTATTAGTATTCTCCTTGATGATAAAATTTTAATTGCTATCTTCTCCTGACCTCCATCTGAAAGATTAAGCATTAACATAAGACATTGAGTCGTCTAAAAGAGACAGTTTAGATGAGCCTTGTAAGGAGCTGAACTTCGATTAGCCTGAATGTTTAAAATAGAGAGAGACTCATTTAAATTGGAGATAAGAAAGACCAGCATATTTTTATTTGACAAGTCTAAGTGGGAAGGCTTGTAAGGAATTAATAGAAAGAGGCCTCTTTTTATTTTCTTGAGAAAACATTTTAATGTATAATTTTAAAATACGTATTGAGATCATCTGAATCAGATAGTTGAATAACCTTGAAACTGCTGGTGTACACAATTTACAAGCCTCTGATAATATTTACTTCAGGAAAAATACTTAATATTTTTTATGTTAAATGAAACATGAATTATTTCATGTTTAATTTATTGGTCTCCTTTTCTGTATTATTTCAGCCTAAGTCCATATTCATACCCCAGGAAACTCATTCTACTGAGGATGATAATCAAGGAACAATCAAGAGATGTCCCATGTCAGAGAGCCCAGCTAAACCATCCCAAGTCCCACCTAGACCACCACCTCCCAGATTACCTCCACAAAAGCCTATTGCTTTAGGTAATGGGGAAGGGAGGGTGAAATCAGTGAATAGGTTTTCATACCGTGTGAAAGAAAAGGAAGGAATCTTTCTTTTAAGAGATTATTTGAAATTCCTTTGAGGAGGAAAGAAGGAAGACAATGGCTATAGACATGTTTTCTGCTTTCTGCCTCATGGTTTGAAGTGTTTTTATGACAGGGATTACCTGTGGCCTAGTTTGGGAATTTTTCCCCTTGTTTCTCATTTTATATCTAGCCTTCCCCTTATGGAGAATTGTTTATGCTCAATTCATCATTTGTTTGTAGTTTGGCAACAAAATAAATTAAATTCTGAACAAACAAGTAAAATGAGTTTTGGTTATAGGCTACTGCTGTTTCAGAAAAAGAAGAGGATACTTTGTCTAACTTCTTTGTTTTATTTCATTTAGTCATTTAAAAAAATAACTGTCAACATTTGTTGGGTATTTGCCTTCAAATTAATAGCGGAGGGTGCTATTTTAATACTGTGAAGTTTCTTGTATATTATACAAAAGAAGCAATTTTAAAAAGAGCAGTGCCGCCCTGTCCGGTTTGGCTCAGCGGTTAGAGCGTCGGCCTGCGGCCCACAGAGACCTGGGTTTGCTTCCCACTAAGGACATGTACCTTGGCTGCAGTTTGTCCCCGGCCCTGGTTGGGTCCTGTGGATGGCGGCCACTTGATGTGTCCCTTTCACGTCGATGTTTCTCTCTCTCTCTCCTGCTCTAGCTGATCAAAAAATGGAAAAATGTTCTTGAGTGAGGATAAAAAAAAATAAAAATAAAAAGAGCAATGCAAGTTTCTTTGATACTATGCTCTAAATTGCTCCTTTCCTGGTAGTACTTATGTGTGCAGTGTTTCTTTTTTGTCTTCTTAACACAAATATATGTATTCTGGTACAGCCTGAATTGAAACTTGCCTATATGAAAGAAATAGAGATATAAGTAGAAGAGCATATATGTAAGACTTCTTACTTTAATACTAAATGTTCTTACTGGGTGATCCTAAATGAAGGCTAAAACTGTCACAGAGATATTTTTTCTTTCCTATTTGATAATTTTCTGAGTGAAAATTAGTCCTTTTTAAAATATATTTAAACATCTTATTGAAGGAAATGGAGTGGGCTCCTTCCAGTTAAATGGTGAACGAGATGGGTCATTATATCAACAACAGAATGAACATAGAGGAACAAACCTTTCAAGGAAAGAAAAGAAAGATGTACCAGTAGGTATTCATATCCATAAAGTCTACTTGTATTTGTTTTCTTCTTCACTATTAGGTTAGTTTTGTGACTATAATTAGTGAACTATAGCAATTGTATCTTTTATAATTAGTTATATTGGTATTTTAGTGTATTAATTATAATAATATGGATTGTTTAAATCTCTTTTTGACAGTAACTTTGCTATGGTAAATTTGAGTGGTGGCTTTCTGTTCTAATTATTTAGGCCAATTTGTGACCTGCCTGCAAGTAAACACTTAGTCTATTCTTGTGATTGTTCAGAAAAGAACTATTATTTTCATTAATGAGAATTCTTAACAGTTCCTTTTACAGTGTCGGGAAGTTTAGGAAACAAGGACATGGACAGATGAGGAAAACTATAGCTTCCACCCAAGGATAAATTTCTCACTGTATAATACGCAGATTGCAGTATTACTACTCTTACTCAGAAAAGCTGACAAAAGGAAAAGTTAAGATTATTTTCTAGTAGACATCACTTAAAAAAAATGAAATTAGCCATAGCAGCTATTTCTGTTATAAATGTTAGATAAAACACATGACATAACTATTAAAACATAAGTAGTATTTATCAGAGAGATGAAAATTTTTTTAGCATTTGTAAAGAATTTACTCGATCATCAGAAGATATTTGTCTGTCATAGAACTTAAAACAACAAAAAATCCTTAAAATCTCCAATTCAGCAGATGCCAATGAGATCATGAGATGAGAATATTTTCGAAGTTTTTGTGTATACCAATATTTATTGTTTGTTTTGTAGAAATTTATAGTACCTTTAATATGTTTGTGTGCATATAGATAGGGTTTTGCACAGTAGTAAGCATTGTCAGAGGCTGTCTTTGTGCTGTATCTGTTCAGCTGTTAAGATTTCACTATAGAATATGACATGCTATTTTTTATAACTCAAGGCTTTTGACCTGGGGTTATCTGTTGTTATTTATAACATTTTTAACAAAAGTGTAAAATGTCCTTCAGAAACGGGTTTTATGAAGACTTTTCAACTGAGCAGTGTGTTTTCATGGGTATACATTTTAGAAGCTCTGCTAATGTAGTAATTGGTTCTGCAACAATATAATGACCTTTCAGAGATGTATACATTTTATTATGTGTGCATTTTTATTCACTTTTTCTGTTACCTTATTTCATTAGTATAAGAAACTACTAGTTAAACTACAAGTCATACTGATTCTGAAATATATATTCCACAACTCTATCATAGGATAAAGTATCCACGATATACTGAAATATGATTTTACCGTTTGTACAGCTTCTTGAAATTATTCACAGCCTTCTGTTAGTACTTAAATCTAACAGTTATAACATTCAGAGTTCCCTAATTAAAAATAATGTTTCACTAAAATAGATGATAGAAGATAATTTAAGAACCCAAATATAAAAATAAGTACATAAAGTATTTGCCAAATGGAAAAAAAATTTTTTCAGAAATTGGTGGCAGTAGTAGGCTGTGCACTCTCATAAACATACTTACAAGGTAAAAATTTAAATAGTCAATTTCAGAAGTGTCAACTAGTTACTCATATAAGTGGTACTACACAGAATGTGTCATGCATATTAAATCAATTAATAGTAGCTTTTTAGTTAATTTTTGTTGCATCATTTAAATAATTGTGATTTATATCAGATGGAGAAAAAAATACATCATTTTTTTTAAAAGCTGTTAAGGTTGACCTCGAAAGAAATCTAGACTTTTATAAAATTTATATTTAAAGTATATTCTCTCCCAAAGAGATTCCTTCTCCAGGAGACAAATCATATACTCCAGAAATGTAGCTCCTTGAAAAAATATCTGGTATTCTTGAGAATATTGTAGGTGAGCATATGTGCTGTTTTTGCTTTTTTTTGTAATTATTAGTATACTCTGACCAGGGACTAATATATTTGAATAAATCAAAATTTAAAACTTTGATAAAAATACATTGTGAACAAGGCGAAGCTAATCTACAGACTAGGAGGACACATTTGTAATATATATATATTATATACAGTATTTAAATCTAGATTTATATAAACTCCAGCAAATAGATAAGAAAAAGGTAACTTATAAAAAAAATATATATATATGAAAAAACAATTACAAAAGAGCAAATACAGAGAGCCAGTAAGTATTTTTTAAGAAAGATTCTCAACCTTTCTAGCAATCAGAGACATGCAAATTAATGAGAAAACATGTTTCACTAATCAGTTTGATAATACATGTTAAGTGTCTGTGAGACTATAAGGAACCAGGACTCTCATACATTACTGGTGAGTGTGATGTGATGTGGGCACTCTGAAAGACAACTTGGCAGTCCATATCCACTAAAATGTAAAAGGTACAGATCCCTTGTTCCAGTAGCTTCATTTCTCACAGTATACCCTGACAAAACCATTCACACATTGCATTGTAAGGTATATGCAAGGGTGATCATTTCCACATTATTGTTACAGTAAAAAATTGAAAATAACCTAAATATTCAGTAACAATTAGGGAATAGTAGCTAAATTATGTTATAACCATACTGTGCTGCAGTTAAACAAATGAACCAGATCTGTATGTACTGATATGAAATGCTGTTGAGATGCAGTTTCAGGTAAAGAACAGTTTCCGTGATAGTACATAACCAATGTTCTTGAACACATACAAACAGTATTTTCTGTGAGAACATTTATATGAATATATACAAATAGTCTGGAAGGATACACAAATACATGAGTGCATATCATGGCCTAGAGAAGGGTTTGGAAGGATATACACTAAACCATTTTTTTGAGGTGCAGGTACTAGTAATAAGTGGACTGTGGAAGATTTATGGGGAACTTCAGCCTTATCACCAGTGTTTTGTTTTACAAAAAGAATGTATTCATGTATTTTATTCTAATACTTGAGTTTGTTATACCAAACAGCAACAAAAAAAGTATAATCATGCATGTGTTCTTTTTCTAGAAGCCTATTAGTAACGGTCTACCCCCAACACCTAAAGTACATGTAAGTATAAATAAATATCAAATAGGTGAAGTTTTCAAACTAAATATAATGACAAATAATTGCTTGTATGTGTACCTTTGGTTATATTGTTTGCCTATTTGAAAGAACCTCCAGCCTAGCCAGTGTGGCTCAGTGGATTGAGCATCGTCCCATGGACTGAGAGGTCCTGGTTGGATTCCCAGTCAGGGCACATGCACAGGTTTCAGGGTCAATTGCCGGTAGAGGGCGTGCAGGAAGGGCAGCCGATTGATGTTTCTCTCTTATGTCGATGTTTATATCTCTCCCTTACTCTTTAAAAATAATAAAAACATACTTTTAGCCCTGGCCAGTTTTGCTCAATGGTTAGAGCGTCGGCCCGTAGACCATAGAGTCCTGGGTTCAGTTCCCACTAAGGGCATGTACCTCGGTTGCAGTTTGTCTCCAGCTCTGGTTGGGGTTGTGTGGGTGGTGGCCAGTCGATATGTCTCTCTCACATTGATGTTTCTCTCTCTCTCTTCTTCCCTCTCTCCCTCCCACTCTATCTGAAAATAAATGCAAAAATGTCCTCTGGATTAAAAAAAAAAACATATTTAAAAAAAATTTTTTTTTAAAAGAACCTCCATGATAGTTGGAAAAAATCTATAATTGGTAATTCAATATATTGATTACATCTGAAAAGTAGTTCTCAAAGTAAAATAGAAAAATTATACATTTTAAAGCTCCCTTATGATAAAATTACATGTTTTAAAGCTCCCTTATTCCAAAATTTATTAATATCTTCCTTGCAGATATTGTTGAAAAAGGCACATGGATATAATAGAAAGTACAGAATGTAGATATGACATATTATTTTCTAACATGTTGTCAACGATCAAATCATAGAATTTTAGCCCTAGCTGGTTTGGCTCAGCGATTAGAGCATCAGCCCATAGACTAACGGGTCTTGGATTCTATTTCCTGTCAAAGTCACATACATGGGTGCAGGTTCAATCCCTGGACCCAGTTGGGGTGTGTGGGAGACAATCGATATGCCTCTCACATCAATGTCTCTCACTCTCTTCCCCTTCCTCCCTTCCACTCTATCTAAAAAAATCAATGGAAAAATATCCTCAGTTAAGGATTAACAACAACAAAAAAAAAACAGAACTTTACAGTAAAAATGAGATCCAAAGGTTTTAGTCACCTAATTCTAACAAGACCTACAAGTAGATTTTAGATGTCCTATAGTATCTTCTATTGTGGGCTTTGTTTTTTATTAGGCCATGCTGTTTATCCTAGGATTAAAATTATATTACCTCAGTGTAATTTTAGGTTAGTACAGATAGAACTACATGGTCACTGCTATAAAGCTATAATCCAAAACCTATGTAACACTAGTTTAGATGTTCATAGTTTTTCTAGTTTTTGACCTCCCAACTATGCTCTTTAGCCTTTTTACTTTTTTTTTTTTTTTTAATACTCATCTGAGGATACTTTTCCATTTATCTTCAGATAGAGTGGGAGGGGGAGAGAGAGAGAGAAACATCGATCTAAGAGAGACACTTCCATTGGTTGCCTCCCACACGACCCTGACCAGGGCTGGGGACCAAAATCAGACCTGCAACTCTTTGGTCCCTAGGCTGACACTCTAACTGCCGAGCTAGCCTTTTTACTTTTTAATTAGTATAAAGATCTAAATAACTATATTTTATTTTACAAAATAAAAATAAGTTTTAAGTGTAAAGAGCTCCGAAATCTACAAGTTTTTTACAATAAGGATGAAATTTCCTATTTGGCTACAAGATAAAACTGTTATGTCAGGTATGCAGTTCACCGGAAAGAGTTGATAAATAGGGGACACCAACTAGATAAATTAGCTTAAGGTTGAGACCAGTTTGTTTTGTGCCTCCTTTTGTCATTGAGATTTTTTATTTTTTTTTTTATTTTTATTTTTTATCCTCACCTGAGGACATTTTTCGATATTTTGTTCAGATAGAGTGGGAGGGAGAGAGAGAGAAACATTGACGTGAAAGGGACATATCAAGTGGTTGCCACCCACATGACCCAACCAGGGCCGGGGACAAACTGCAACTGAGGTACGTGCCCTTATCGGGAACCGAACCCCAGTCTCTCCAGACCGCAGGCCAACGCTTTAACCGCTAAGCCAAACAGGCCAGGGCTGTCATTGAGATTTTTAGGGGTTTTAGCAATACCTTAACATACAACTTTTGGTAGCTATCTTGAAAGGGTAGTTTAATTATTGATTAGTAAAGTAATAGAATTTCTGCCCTACACCATAAAAACATTTTTTATCAGTCTCCTGCCATCTCATGGTATTGCCAGGCTGTTGTTTTTTGGTACTAAAGTCTTTAAAATACTGGTTGGCATGTTCCTAAGTAAAAAGGAAATCTTAAGATTTATATATTTTATGTTAATATTCTTAATTCATTATAGTCAACTAGTGATGTGTTTTCTCCGAGTATAGGGTGAGGCAGAAGTAGGTTTACTGTCATGAGTATGTGAAACAGTTTATTCTTGTATTATCATTTATTAATTATTGTATTTTTCATATGAACAAATGTAAGCCTACTTTTACCCTACTCTGTATTATCTCCACTTTAGTGAAGAAAACATTACTGCTATAAAATGAATCACAGTGCTGTTCTTCTGACCAAATATTTTAAGATTATTTTCCCCCAAATAATATCAAAATATTGTTGGTAGTAAAAGTGATTAAATAAGTAAGATTTCTTATATGTATTTATTCTAACCTGAACAATAATTACAAAAGTAACATTTTACTTTTTTGAAGGTGAAAAAGTTCAAATGAATGGTACTATATTTCATTATAAGGTATTATCTGAAAGATTTGTAAATGGGCTTGATAAATACTAACATCAAAGAATAAAGCTTTTCTATTGAATCCTTCTGGGGAAAATAATCAGATTGCTCAATTTTTTTTTTAAGTGAGTCTATGTTTTGAGATTGAAGTACATACATGAATTTTTAAATCAACCATACCTCTTTTACTTTGTAATATTTAATTCAATTATTTAGGCTCATAGAACCAAATAACAAAATTTTTCACTTTTGTAGAGTTTATAATTACTTTCTGACCAGGGATTATTGTATTGCTCTTGATGAGGGACGTGTAAATAATACTTCTGTAAACAAATTATTGTGCAGAATTGGTTGCTATTACCGCTTTGTTTATTTGAGAAGACAGAAAAAATAAAATAACTCTTTTAAGTAAAATCTTGCATCAGTTGACAATCACCGTTATGCCTGGAACCTTTGTGGTACTACAGTGAGGCAAATGACTATGGCTGGTATATTAATTTAGTTCTTCATTTTTCCAGATGGGTGCTTGTTTTTCAAAGGTTTTTAATGGGTGTCCCTTGAAAATTCACTGTGCAACATCATGGATAAACCCAGATACCAGAGGTAGTACTATATGTTTGTATCTGTTATCCTTTTGTTTGTTTGTTTGTTTTTGTTACAGATGTTTCTCCTTTTTTACCCCATTGACACCCACCCCCCCATCCCCACCCCCACCCCGTCCCCAGCTTTGTTGTCCATGTCCATTTGTTATGCGTACATGCATATAAGTTCCGTGGTTTATCTCTTCCCTCCCCCTACACCCCCTATTCTGAGGGTTGTCAGTCTGTACCCTACTTCCACATCTCTGGGTCTACCCTATTCCTCAGACTGTTATGATTATTATATTCCACAAATAAGTGAGATCATGTGGTATTTGTCTTTTTCTGCTCGGCTTGTTTCATTTAGGTATATCTGTTATCTTTCTAATTGTTTTTTAAACTAAGGCCAAGAAAGCATTTGATTTGATTTATTTTCTTAATCTTTCTGAAAAAAATTTTTGATACAGTTAAGTTTTTTAAGGTAAATGTTTCTTTATGTTATTAGCAGTAAGTATATGACATTAAAACATCACTGTGTAGTCACCATATTAGTATAGTGAAACCATATGCTCTCTGCCACTGATTTCCTCCAGAAAAGTTTCTTCTTTTCTGCAGCATCGTCATTCAATATCTGTGCTTTCTTTAGACATGGCCATTGCTAAAGGAATTTAACTACCAAGGATTCGGGATCTAGTGACCACTGTAGAATCTCTCACCTTAAAAGGAGTCATAATAAGAATAGTTGTCGCCCTGGCCGGTTTGGCTCAGCGGTTAGAGCGTTGGCCTGTGGTCCAGAGAGACCCGAGTTCGGTTCCCACTAAGGGCATGTACCTCGGTTGCAGTTGGTCCCTGGCCCTGGTTGGGTTGTGCGGGTGGAACCACTTGATGTGTCCCTTTCACATCATGTTTCTCTCTCTCTCTCTCTCTCTCTCTCTCCCTCCCTCCCACCCTCTTTCCCTCCCTCCCTCCCACTCTATCTGAACAAAAAACAAAAAAATGTCCTTGGGTGACGATCAAAAAAAAAAGAATAGTTGTTATTAGGCACTACTAAAGACTGTATATATCTGTATCTTAATAACTGTTTCTATAAGATATAAATAGAAACATACACACACCTGTTCTTTCTAAACCATAAAAATCCAAGGTATAGGTATTTTCTTTTCACAGGTAGGGAGGATGACACTCGGAGGGGGTCCCGGCCACTCGGCAGTAGAGCTGCAGTTTGAAGCCAGTTCAGCTCTCTGACCACAGGCCTATGCCTGTGATCTACTGGAACTAGTCCTCCACGCTGGGCAGGGCAGGAGAGCTCGTGGCATTCTGAGTTGTTCTCCACACTTCAGTTTAGGCTGCAGAAGTTCTGGACCTGTTGTTTTATCTTGTAAAAACGTATCAAAGAGGCCCTGGCTGGTTTGGCTCAGCGGTTAGAGCGTCGGCCTGCGGTCCAGAGCGACCAGGGTTTGGTTCCCGCTAAGGGCATGTACCTCTGTTGCAGTTTGTCCCCGGCCCTGGTTGGGTTGTGCGGGTGGCAGCCACTCCATGTGTGTCTTTCACATCGATGTTTCTCTCTCTCTCTCTCTCTCTCTCCCTCCTACTCTATCTGAACAAAAAATGGAAAAATGTCCTCAGGTGACGATTCAAAACAAAACAAAACAAAACGTATCAAAGAGGACCATGGCCAAACTTCTAGTATCTTCTAGAAATATTGAGTACTCTAGCAAGTATCCAAGTTTTAGTTCACTTTTTAAATAGGCACAAGTCAGATCTTTTTTTTTTTTTATGTCAGTGCTTATAATAATAATAGCCCATTTGCAAAATTTTTGAATCTGCATTGCCTGTTCTTGATTCACATTCTGTATGTCAGTTGCACATGATCCTCAAAGGAATTTTAGAAAAGGTGCTGCAGATTCTCTGTCAGTCCTTAGTACCACTCTTCAAGATGTCATTTTTTACATAAAATTTTTTCATTGCTTTGAGGGTAATATTTGCATATAACTCAGTTCATTAAGTTACAGTGTCTAACCACTTATATGCATTAAAATAAAAAATATGTAATGCTTATAAATGATAAGTATTTTATATATTAATACAGATTTGCTTAATTTTAGACTATAGTTTTTTATGTTTTATCTATATCAAAATCATTGAATTATTTTTATCATTTCAGATCAGTACTTGATATTTGGTGCTGAAGAAGGGATTTATACCTTGAATCTTAATGAACTTCATGAAACATCAATGGAACAGGTATTTTGCATTTTTCTTGTTATTAATTTTTAAGTTGTTATAAGTGACACTAGACAAGAAATAATTTTGATTTTATAATTTGCTACCTCTTTTACTCATAAAACCTTCATGGAGCATATTCTGTTTACCAGGTACTGAAGACACATTCACAGTACTAGTCCTTACCCTTAAGGGGCTCATGATCTCATAGAGGGAACAGACACATAAACCAAAAACTGCACCACTCAGTTAGATGTAGTACGAGGCATAGGCTACAGAGGCAGAAGTCACTAGCACCTCCTGGGGAGAGATGAGGAGAGACATTTCAAATGGAATGTAAATGACCTTGAGAAAAAGGTTGCAAGAGAAACAGGAGGATATAGATGAAGGCGTGTATGCGTAGATGATGTGACTAAAGTATAGAGCAGTGGTTCTCAACCTTCCTAATGCCAAGACCCTTTAATACAGTTCCTCATGTTGTATGTGGGCGTATCTGCATGTGGGCGGACCCACCTGGAGACGGATAGAGGAGCCGTGTCTTGGTTCCTAAGACCATCGGAAAACACTTCGGCGACCCCTGTGAAAGGGTCGTTCAATCCCCAGAGTGGTTGCAACCCACAGGTTGAGAATCACTGGTATAGAGTGAGTGTAGAGAAGTGTCAATGTATGGAGCTGGTGGGCAGGCAGTGCCAAACCCCAGAACTTTGTGTATCGTGATCATTAGATCTGTGATTTATAAATAGCTCTTCACGGGATCCTGAGAGATGAGACTAGAGATTATGGTTAGAGAGTAAAGAATTGTTGTCAGGGCAGAATTGGAGAGGCAGAGAGGCAAAAATGGGATGTGGAATTGTATGGGGACATTTTTTACTGTTACAATGATGGGGAGAAGCTTTTGGCATTTAGTACCCAGAGGTCAGGAACACTAAACTACCTGCAAAAATGCTAATGATGGTGATGATATTAGTAGGTAAGACCTGTATAAACATTTGCCAGGCACAGTTTTCAAATGTTTTGTGTATATTAGTCACATTTTTAATCTTCACAACAACTCTCAGAGGTAGATGCCAATGTTATTCTCATTTCAGATGAGAAATCTGAGGCACAGAAAGGATTAATAACTGTTCAAAGATCGCACAGCTATTAAGTGGTTTAACTGGGATATGAATCCAGGCAGGCTGGCTCTAGAGTCCATGTCTTTAACTGCTTCACTGCGCTGCCTCTCCCACTTGCGTTGCTCCTGTAGAGAAACACTGGGCCTAGAGAAAGATGAAAGCGCTGGAATTAGCCAGATCGAACGACCCGTTCACCGTGGAGCTAAAGAGAGTTGGAAACTTCAGGTTTCCAGTGTGAGTGACGGTGAATGACAGTACCTCAGGCAGGTGTAGTAAGCAGAAGGAGAAGTCGGTTTGAAGGGGTTGGTCATGCATGTAGTTTGGTCACATTGAGTTTGGGGTGCCTGTGGGATGTACCAATAATTCTCCATTATCAATATAAACTGATTACAAATAAAATGGAGAAAAAAATCCATAAGTAATGATAATTTCTTCATAATCAAACATTTCCATCTTCTCCCATCACAGCATTTTTTATTCAGATTTTCTGACAAGGTCCTAAACTGTATGATATAGCCTAAATTATTTCATTGGAGGGGTATACAGTCAAGTGGCTGAAAAATACATAAGAGCTAGGGAGGAAAAAAAAATAGAAGGATCTTGTTATTTATAATAATCAGTAAATAACTAATTTAAAGGTGGTAATATTTTTTTGGATATAAGAATGTCTCTTAAAATGATATTACTGGTAACAATATTAATTATAAAAAACAAGACCAACTTCATGCATAGGTGGATAAGCATTTATTAACCTGACTTAAGGGACTGTGACATGAAGGCACTCGTCAGCTCCACTCAGTCCCAGTCTGCAGGAAGTCCTCTTCTTCGGTGCTTCAGCGTTTGAAATTACACCGCCAGAGCCATGTTTTCTCAGCTAAATATTCCCTTCAAAATGAAACGTTTTTCCTCCCAGAGGAAGCCTGTAGAGCAGTGGTTCTCACCCTTCCTAACGCCGCGACCCTTTAATACAGTCCTCATGTTGTGGGGACCCCCAACCATAAAATTATTTTTGTTGCTACTTCATAACTGTAATTTTGCTACTGTTATGAATTGTCATGGGAAATATGTGTTTTCCGGTGTCTTAGGTGACCCCTGTAAAAGGGTCATTTGACCCCCAAAGGGGTTGCGACCCACAGGTTGTGAACCGCTGCTGTAGAGAATGAGTGTGTGAGCCCTGAATTTTTCATCTTACGATTATTAGGTTGGTTTTCTCTGTACGTTAGGGAAAAGAAACTGCGTGGCATGAGTCTGCTAGCTGGGGGAAGATGCTGAAAGGGGGGAAGATGATACACAGCAGTGTCTTGACTTTAAAATTTTTTACCTGTTGTTATTATTTATCACTAACATTTATTGCAGGCACAATGTGCACCAGACAGTCTTTTAAGCACTTTATAAAGAGTAAGGTCACAGAGTCATTGAGAAAGCAGATCTCTGAATCTGGGCAAACGGTAGAACCTACCCTACTTGTCTACTGTGTACTTCTATTAAACTGATCATTTCACCCAGAGCCTGATTTGCTAAGGGAAGTAGACATTACAAATCTAGAAAAACTTTTAGAGCTTTATTAATAAATGTGGTTAAAAATGAGACTCCAAAATGAAATCCAGCACTTAATAAAACTTTGCATAAATACTTTTCATTGTTTCTATGTTGATAATATGGAAAGAACTTTTGTCTTTTTCTGGTCCTTGTATTAAATGAACTAAATCACACTACAAATATATAATCTCATAATAAACCATAGTTTTGGTACTAGTGGTACCAAAATTTTAATTTGTTTCTCCCATTTTATTATTACCTTTTCTCATTTAATTATTCAGGGCCATCATTGTGACTTTATGCTTTACTATAATAATGTCCTTAGAGGCCTTGATTCGTTTCATCATTTATTTCTTCACTCTCTCCATTCCTCATCCTCATCCCAATCTATTTTGGAGTAACCTAGTAGAAATTGCCAGAGCAAACCCAGCATCCAAGCTTGTTAAATCAGAATGCTTTGCTTATATTCATCAGTGGTTCTCAACTTCACTGTACATCAGAATGACCTGAAGGGCTGGTTAAAACATAGATTGCTGGGGTCACCTTCAGAACTTCTATACAGTAAGTCTGGAGTAAGGTCCAAGAATTTCCATTTCTAAAAAGTGCCTCAGTGATGCTTATGATGCTGGTGCAAGGACCACTTTGAGATCCACTGATACTCATAATGAAATCTCAGAATGACCCCTGGCCAGTTTGGCTTAGCTGTTGGAGCATTGGCCCTTGGATCAAAAGGTCTTGGGTTTGATTCCCGCTCAGGGGCGCCATACGTGGGTTGCAGGTTTGATCCCTGGTCCTAGTCAAAGAGGTGCAGGAGGCAACCAGTCAGTGTGTTTCTCTCATATTGATGTTTCTCTCTCTCTCCCTCCCATCCTTCCTCCCTTTCTTCCACTCTATCTCTAGCTAAAAATCAATGGAAAAATATCCTCAGCAGAGGATTAACAAAAAAAGAAAAGCAGTATCTGAATGAGAGCAGTTATTCCATCAAAGTATATGGATTGTATTCTTTGAAATTCACTTTTCTTTGCTGTAAATACTAATCACTTTCAAGCTTCCAGGGGTGTCTCTCAGTTCTTACATACGAGATTTCAGTAATTTCCATATGATTCATGATTTTAAAATTTTCATCATATTCTCTCAGCCATTTTTTTTCTACATCTACTGTGTCTATATCCTGTGTTCCACTGCACCATGGTCCTTTTTCCTATCTCTTCCTCTCCAAAAGCCAAGCATGTTCATGTGCATGGATAAGAACATTGTCAGGGGAAGTACACAAGAGAGTCTTAATTATCTAATCCCAGAGCCAAAGTAAAGGAATAGTCCTGTTTGGAATGTCCTTTTCTTGTGTCTTTTAGGATTACATAGTGCTTGCATAAACCAGACTCGAGCTAATCATACCAAGTTAAGACTTAGATAATGAAATTGCATCGTTAATTTATTTTTTCCCTTCCATATAAATGTGTATGTGTGTGTGTCATCTTGTTTTAAATGCCTTATAAAATAAATTTCTATTCAATATAAGTTTTTTTTAACTGGCCTATTGATATGACAAGTTAATATATACATATTGCATTGCTGTTAACCTCATAATCTTTGTAAATTTTGTGCTTTTTTTTTTTTTAATCAGCTATTCCCCCGAAGGTGTACATGGTTGTATGTAATGAACAATTGCTTACTATCAATATCTGGTGAGTCTTTTAGTATTTAAGTACCTTACAGTTGTTCCTATTTATATGATTATCCTTTATGTAATCTTTATTTTCCTTTACAGGTAAAGCTTCTCAGCTTTATTCCCATAATTTACCAGGGCTTTTCGATTATGCAAGACAAATGCAAAAGTTACCTGTTGCTATTCCAGCACACAAACTCCCTGACCGAATACTGCCAAGGTAACTGTACACTTAACTATGTTTTCAGCCTTAGACATAATATGTTAAGTCATTCTAATAAAGAGTTGTACTGTAGAAGTTGAAAAAGCACTCAGTTTGGATTAGTAGAAATTATATGTAATAAAAAAATTGAAGTAATATATTTTCACATTCTTTTAAAATTTTTTATTATACTTTCCTATTACAGCAAATGTTTTTTTGTGAATTTTTAATTGATTTTTCTATAAAGTTAAAACTAATTTTTTCCTGTAATTTGCTAATAATTTCACATCACGTGTAGTTTTTTTGACATATCTATTAGTTTGAATAAAATGAATGTTTCTGAAAGTATAATTTCTAAACTTAGAAATCAAAATGACTATAAAGGCTTTTGTATCAGATAATTACTTAGAAGTTGATGGGTTTTACTTTCCTACTTTCAGGGATTTTTAATGACACTTTCTCTTTTGGTAATTATATTGGACTTCATTTATTGACTAAAAGTCTCCTGAGTCTGGTATATATTGTATTTTATAAAAACTTTATAATGTAGCCATTTTTCCATTACAGTATTAGTTGTATAGTAACAAATGTAGGACTTGAGATTTCAAGTACCATGAAAATATGCTCTTCTCAATTGTTGAGTTTACAGGGTAATTAAGATTTCTCCTTTGTGCGCAAAAAACTTTTAGAAATTAACATTTTTGGTGAAAATTATTTAAAAATACACTGCATGCTTTTCTGTCTTTTTAAAATAGATTATATTGATCTTAATTGGGTCTTTTTATGATGACTCAGTTACGATTATGAACTTGATTGTTTTTTTGTTTTTTGTTTTTTATCATCCTCACCCGAGGACATTTTTTCTTTTTTTTTTTTTTTGTTCAGGTAGAGTGGGAGGGAGAGAGAGGAACAGAGAGAGAGAAACATCGATGTGAAAGGGACACATCGAGTGGTCGCCACCCGCCCAACCAACCAGGGCCGGGGACAAACTGCAACCGAGGTACATGTCCTTAGCGGGAACTGAACCCGGGTCTCTCCGGACCGCAGGCCGATGCTCCAACCGCTGAGCCAAACCGGCCAGGACATGAACTTGATTGTTATGCTTGTACTATAATATCTATACCTGGATTTGGCTATAGCTCCAAACCAGCTCCAGAACTGGGGTCAGGGAGTTTCTTTCTTATCTGTCCCACTTTTTCTCCCAGCTGCCACTATGTGCTGATGTTTCTCTGCCTACTTATTGCACATCTCCATCCAACTTTCTAACTCGGTAATCCAAAATGCTTGTGGGCATGGACCACCGAGCTTTAAAAATATACATAAGGTACAAGTTAGGAGCCTTACTTTATGTAAGGCACATACACTTGAATGCATTCACCTTTTGATACCATTTTGTTCAAGTAGAGACCTGTGTTCAGTGCTTCCAAGTGTTCTAGTAAATAGCTGAGACAAAATTGAATATGATGTTACCTCTTCCTTTAAGGAATTTCCATACAGTAAGATTATACCTAAAGAGTATTTTACCTCTAAGCTATTATTTCAGATTATTTTGTTATAGTCAGTCTCTAGTGTTAGTAACACTCACCAAAGTGCCCTTCTTTGTTCAGTTTCATTATCTAGAAATTAGTCACTGTGAAATTTACTCTTAATTCTTGTATTTTTTTTTCTTTATTGATTTCCCAGCTCATGGCTATCTTTTCACTTTCTCAATAGTATCTTTTTGTAAACCAGAGTTATTAATGTAGTCGACAAATTCATTCACCAAATTGAATGCCACCTGGTAGCTTGAGGTACATCTGTGGAAAAAATATCAAAGTTTATCAATATTTTCCTGTATGGTTTGTGCTTTTTGCATTTTCTAGAGAAATCCCAAGATTATCTTCTATAATCTAAATATTTGATAATTTTGTTTTTATATTTAAACCTTAATCCATGTGGCGTTTATTAGAGGGGGAATTGAGAAAGTGATCTAGTTTACTCTATTTTTAATAAATGATCTATTATGTTAGCACCATTTTTGAACAACTCATTTTTCTCCACTGATCTATAACAGTTTCATTATCATATACGCATTTTACCTGTGTGTATTATATATTCATTTTCATTTACATTTAGGAAATTTGCTGTATCAGCAAAAATCCCTGAAACCAAGTGGTGTCAGAAGTGTTGTGTTGGTAAGTAAACTGTCCAATAACTTGTGGCTCTCCTGCTTTTGCAAAGTGGGTAAGAAAACACTAAGAGGCTTATTTTTAAAGCTAATGTAAAACAGTACTACTCCAGGGCATTCTGCCAGTAATAATTTTTTCTGCCCCTGAAATAACAAATGTCTTCACCATTCTATCTTCATGTAAACTAAACCTAATATAGTACCTTGTACATAACACTTGTTTTGCAAATAATTTATTAAATGGAGAAAATAGGATGACTTTTTATTACAGCACTTTATTACATCCTGTTTTTCAAGGGACCTATTATTTACCATTCACCATTGTGCTTGGTAATGGCTTATGAGACTGCATATATTCAGTCAGCATGTATTTTAATGCCTTTAATGTGTGAAACCTTATGCTATGAAGGTTAGCGTTTTCCTGCTCACATCCCTCTAGCCTCAATTCCTCTCTTATCCCATAACAACTAGCTTTTTTATTTGCATATAGCAAAACCAAAAAATAGTTTCCTTCCCCTAAAAAACTCTGAGGCAGTTAGTTCAGCTTCATTATTTGTAAATCTGTATTTTGATATGTGATTTATGTCATCATGTAGTTACAACCAAAGCACCACTGCCTCCGGACATTACTACCAAAAGCACCCTGAATCACTTGTCCCTAAATGTGCTGTAGGCTATCAATTCGGCACTTTCTCTCCAAATCTACTTTGACCCTTCTTCAGGATCTTGCTGCCCCAGCTAATCTCCCTGCTACCTTAAGAACTAACTCTCCTTTCCGCCCCCAGGCCCCATAACAATCAGCAATTTCATTTGTGCAGATAAACAGAAATCCTGCAAGTGATGAGGGAGTTTCTCGCTGTTACCTGGAACAGCATTTCTTTTGCACCCTGCAGTCTAATTAAGAAATGGAACTGGCAGCCAGCTTTTGTTTGTTTGTTTGTTTGTCTGTGTGTCTGTTTTTGGAGCATGAAACTATTGTAAGACTTTGTATTATAAGAGAACTTACTATACTTTTTTGCCTTGACAGTGAGAAATCCTTACACGGGCCATAAATACCTATGTGGGGCGCTTCAGACTAGCATTGTTCTGTTAGAATGGGTTGAACCAATGCAGAAATTCATGTTAATTAAGGTAAGCATGAAAGTCAACCTAAGTCACTCTTAGTATAAAAGCTGAATTAAACCCCTTTTTCTGTTCTTTTGAAAATCAATGTTTTTCCAGTTAATTCTCAAGTTAATTTAATAATTTTGGATTATGTGGCAGGGTAGTGAAAATCTGCCCAATTGTAAGGAACTCAGTTGGCCTGAAAAAAGTTTGAAAGAGACTAGAGAAATAGTTCAGGGATATAGCAGTAGGAGCTAGAAATACTGTCACTCATATATATATATATATATAGTATGTCAAGAATGTGTGCTAAGCCCAGCCAGTGTGGCTCAGTGGATGAGGCCTGTGGACTGAGAGGTCCCGCTTCGATTCCCAGTCAGGGCACACACCCAAGTTGCGGGCTCCATCTCCAGTGAGGGAGTGTACAGGAGACAGCCGATTGTGTTTCTCTTTCTCCCTTCCTCTCTCTCTAAAATAATTTTAAAACTTAAAAAAAAAAGAATGTGTGCTGAAAGAGTATTGAAATGCTTGAATATGTTCTCTGCTTGACCTGCGCCATCACAGCAGAGAAACAACCTGCAGGTTGCGTTTGGCCTGTGAGGACACAGGATAACTGTGATGGGGAATCGCTTGTTTTGGTTATGTGCCTACCTATTGCTTTGCCCAGGTGTTTCCTTGGATGGCCGTTTTGTGCCCGAGCTTCTCTAGAATCTTTAATTGAATATTTTTTTAAATATTTTTTATTAATTCTTTAGAGAGGAAGTGGGGGGGAGAAACACTGATGTGAGAGTGGAACATTGATCGACTGCCTCTCACGTGCCCTCCACCAGGGACTGAGCCCAACACCCAGGCATGTGCCCTGACTGAGAGCAGCTGACAACCCTTCCATGCACGGGACCATGCCCAACCAACAGAGCCATGCTAGCCCGGGTTAATTAGTGACTGTTTTAAAAAATACTTAATATTATTCAGCTCTAACTTAAAATTTGGAGGAAAAACTAAAGTACAGGCTCAGTCACACCAAGGAAATTCCAGATGAAATTTTTAAAGCTGTCTTCTTTGCTGCTTTATCTAGATTAAGTAAGATTAGTAAGCATTTCCCTTTGGGCTCATTAGTCAGGGCCATCTTCCTGGTGTCATCTACCTAGCATAGAGAAAACATGGATGGGTAGTTTTTTTGTTTTTTGTTTTTTTTATCCTCACCCGAGGACATTTTTCCATTTTTGTTCAGATAGAGTGGAAGGGGGAGAGAGAGAGAGAGAGAGAGAGAAATATCGACGTGAAAGGGACGCATCGAGTGGCTGCCATCCACACAACCTAACCAGGGCTGGGGACAAACTGCAACCGAGGTAAATGCCCTTAGCGGGAACTGAACCCGGGTCTCTCTCTAACCGCTGAGCCAAACCGGCCAGGGCGGATGGGTAGTTTTTAAGCTTCCCATGTCTTCTACGTCTTTTATTTCTTACTATTCTAAGAATACTGGATTTACAGTACAATTCTACGTGCAGGTCTCTCTCAAGTTTTCTCACTCTGCACTTGGCTTAAGTTCCCTGAGCTTATAGGCCCTTATCTACCTAATCTTAACCCAACTCTCCTTTCTCTGTCTCTCTGCTTCAATATTATCTGTGTGTTCTGTTTCTGTTCTTGACTTCATGTTGATTAGTGTTCTTGATGTTTCTATACTACAACTCTTATCAGATGTCTTCCAAAACATTCTTATGCTTTCTATATTTTTCCTTCCTCTTAATGACATTTCTGACAAAGTTTTTGCTTCGCTAGACATTTTCATCATAAATAAAAGTTACAAGTTAAAGACATTCCCAACAAACATTTCTGTACTTACTACAAAGTAGGCACAGTGCTGTTTAACTAGGGAGACAAAGATGAGTAAGATATTGTCACTCCCCTCAAGAACCATCACCAGTAGCAACTGGATTTAGAACTGTTACACAGGAGTCCCCTTTTGTCATTGACTTACACACAGTGCTCAGTTATGATTGGAAGCTAAGTAGAAGTCTTCAAAATCTGTTGGTTTTCTTATTTGGTGACAAAAAATAAAACATTGTTTTCTTTCTGCTTTACTGCTTTTATCACATTACAAAGAGAACCATTTAAAATGTTTAACCTTATTAAAAGTATGACAGCTTTTGTCCAAAGCATACTCCCAGGTAATGGGAACGCTCCTATAGGGGTTTTTCGGGAGTGTTGATGGAAGTGCCTATACCTGTGGGATGGAGGCACTCTGGCGGTCAGGAGAGGAAGGGACACGGGAACTACGGGTGCACATGGAGCCTTTTATTCCAACCGGGAATCTCCTATGCATGTGTGTACTCACGTTCTCTAGAACATGCAAGTAGGAGTGTTACCACAGGGTCCTAAGGGGTGCACAACATTAATGAGTAATACAATCAGTTCCCATTTATACTCCCACCCTCAGTGTATGAGCATCATTCGCTCCTCTGAGTAATGCTTGTTATTGTTCTTTATAAGTTTAGCCATTCTGGTGGGTATGTATAGTACCTCATGGTTTTATTCCCTGATGAAATTCGTGTTTTCCAGACTTTAAAAATATGAACTTATTTAGTCTCTTTATAGCAATATAAAAATAATTTTAAAATAATGTAAAATTAACATGGCTGCATTATAACTAAGTTAACTTGAGAAATGGGGCTCAATTTCTCTTATTTGTGTGTTTTTCCTGTCCACACTTATCAGAGGTGTTTCTTGCTAATTAGCATTTTAGTTTTCTGATCCATTTTGCTCAGTTGGGTAAGAAGGCAGAGGAGTATTCCTGAAGCAGCATTGGACTGGGAAACGAGACTGCCACAAAGGGCCGGGGCCCGTGGGCTGGTCACCTAATTGCTGGGTCTGTTTTCAGCTCTGAAAAGAGAGGTTTGGGCAAGTGATTTGTAAGTTCCCTTCCAGCCCTAATACCCTAAAATTAAGTAATTAAAAAAAAAAATTACAGTGCTGAATCTAAAATCTCATAATTGGGATTTTTCTGCATATCCCAAGTTTCTTTGACAAGAAGCAGTATTTATAATAAAGATCTATTTTGTATATTTTTTATAAAACTAAAAATTTTTGGTCATGTTCTTGTGAAATTATTTGGCCTTTGTCTGTCTTTGTTTAATATATTTTTATTTCTTTCTCTAGCACATAGATTTTCCTATACCATGTCCACTTAGAATGTTCGAAATGCTGGTAGTTCCTGAACAGGAGTACCCTTTAGTTTGTGTTGGTGTCAGCAGAGGGAGAGACTTCAACCAGGTGGTTCGATTTGAAACAGTCAATCCAAATTCTACCTCTTCATGGTTTACAGAATCAGGTTTGTGATTGTTATTGAATTATTAAGGCCGATACATATACTAGATTTATAAGTAATTTATTATATCTCTCAGGCAAAATAAATGTATTATATATCTCATTAGTGCATACAAATCCAATTTTGAATAACATTAAAGTGGAAAAAGGAAGGTGACTTGCTTTCAGACAGTTATTTGTTTGCCACTTTTAAAACATACCCATGGTTCCCAAACTTGAGTGTGCATCAGAATGAACTGGGGTTGTTAAAACACAGTGCCAGGCCCAGTCCGAGAGTTTTTCATTCAGTAGATCAGGAGTGGGGCCTGAGGATTTTTATTTCTGTAAGTTCCCAGGTGATGCTGATGATGTTACTGTAAGGACCACACTTTGAGAACCACATATATACACAGACCTCAGGCTAGTAGAAAAGCCGATTTAAAGAAAAGGAAAATTTTATTAAATATAGCTTATTTTCCACTATATTCTTAAAATTGATACAGAGGTGCTACCCAGTAACTTTAATTAAGTGTTTTAATGATTTATAATTAGGGTACAAATTATAAGCAAGCAGCCATGTCCAAAATATCTGAGGGTTCTTGAAAATAATCCTTTAACACAATTTATTTCTTTAAAAGAATTATTCTCAGGAACCCTCAAATATTTTGGAGGTGGCTGCTTGCTTATAATTTGTACCCAATTGCATAGCAGATCCTTTCTTCATAGTAAGTATCTTAAGAAATTGTTTCTAATTGATGAGCTTTTTACAGAAATTTGCTTGTAGTTTGAAACCTTCATTTGTGTTCTTGGAATTAGTACACATTGGCCAGACTTGAGTTTTATGGTAAATAAATCTGATTAAACTTTCACACTTAACAGACATGACCGTAAAGAAAGGTCTTTTTATCTTTATTTTACAAGCACAGTGTTGTTATGAAGCTCCTTTTGCTTTTTTCCCCCTTTCTTTAATAATGACATAATACAGTGTTTGCTGTAAAATAGACACAGGCCATTTTAGAGGGCAATTTGTAAAGGTTTTGCAAAGGCCCTTTGTCAGAGTCTTTGGCTATTAAGGAATGTTAAGGAACCAATATGCCAATAAATATTGATTAGTTTAAGAGCTTGTTGGGAGCCTGAAGAGTGTTCATAAAAGAAAAAAAAAAAAAGAAGAGACAGGTTTTTTGGCATTGACAATTACATGGCTTTCTGAACCCCAGGACCCTTGACAGAGCTTTCCTGTAAGGACATGTTGTTGAAGGAAAACATGACAGGCCCTTGGCAACATTATGTGGCTTCTGATTGGCTCCCTCAAATTCTATGAACTGCAGTCTGCCTAAACACCTGTCTCTCCTTTCAAACTCCTGCTGTCCAATCTCTTTCTCCATATTTCACAGGAAGGGATTGTTGATTGATTGATATTATATTGTCAGTGAATTTCATTTAATGTCTGTCTTCTCCCAAGCATTATAATTTTAAATTTTCTACTAGTTGAATGAAGGACCTCCTTTACTGACACAAGAATTTTTATACAAGGAACTTTTGATTACACTCTTTTACTGTAATGAAATCCCTTTAATAGAAGATAAATATGACATATATAATCCATCTCTGATTTTGAGATAATGAGATAAAGTTAGAGAGTAAGAGAGAAAGTATGACTAGAGTTTTGCGACAGATGAAATTATAAGCCAGTCGTTGCCTAAACTCTGCTGCTTATTAGAGTCCAGCTGGGAAACTTTTAAAACTACTGATATCTCACTTTATTAAAAATATCTGGGGGTGGCAGCTGGGCATCAGTACTTTTTAAAGATCTCTAGGTGATTTCATTATTTAGGAACTAATTGTTATAAGCAGTTGGTAAAAGCTCATTTTCCTGGCTTTCTATTTAGTAATGCTAGACTGGCTTCTTAAACTAAGGAAGATTGTATAGACATGTTCAGATTCTTAGTTGTCATCAAATGTATAAGAGCTAAAGATCTGGTTGGCCTGATTTGCAGGAGGCCTGTTCCATATCCTTCCAACCCTGGTTAGTCATAGAAGCACTAGGTCTGCATATATGTGAAAGTCTGAAATGCAGCAGTCCTTTGATATCCTGAGGTTCTAAATATTATCGGAAGTAGAAGAAAAGCAGGGTAGACTATAGATCAGACCTACTCTCCAGGAAAGGCAAGATCAGAAAGAAAGGCCTGTAGCTCAGCAATTTCAGTTTTGATGTTCACACAAAGCTTGGGAGGTCCTCCTTTCACTTGATGGAAAATCAAGACATTTGAACATTTTCATTTTGTAAGAACTTTGATAATCACTATAATAAAAATAATGCTTGTTTGCATTTTGGTAGTGCTTAATACTTTTCAAACTACTTTAGTTTTTTTTAAACTCATTTGTACTCAAAGTAATTTGTTCTACTCGCTGATTCATTCATTCAATACATATTTATTGCATGTGCTAGGCACTGCCATGTAATGATAAACAAAGCATTGCCCCGGCCTCCTGAGCTTAAAATCAGAAATCAGTTATAGCAGTAATGGAGACAGTTAGACTCCTAATTTCACATATGAATAAAAATAAGTATATCACCAATAGTAATGACTAATTAATACTCCATTTAGTACTCACATAGTCTGACAACAAGCAACCTAGCTCAACTACTATGTATGTGTAGCTAAAAATGTATATCCATTTCAAATTCGGTGATGTTCAAAATTCTTTTTTTTTAATGTCCTATGTTCTAATAATTACTTTTTTCTGGAAGTTTATTGAGTTTTTTTGTGTTACAGATACTCCACAGACAAGTGTTACTCACGTATCCCAGCTGGAGAGAGATACCATTCTTGTGTGCTTGGACTGTAAGTTTTTATTTACGTGCATCTTATTTTAATAAGATTTCTCTTCTTATAGTTCCTGAGTAACTTTTTTTCTCTCTCTAGGTTCTATAAAAATAGTAAATCTCCAAGGAAGATTAAAATCTAGCAGAAAATTATCATCAGAGCTCACCTTTGATTTCCAGATTGAATCAATAGGCAAGTCACAGTTTTGTATTTCTTGTTTGGTTGCATTGTGAGCTACTTAAAATTATTTATTTGGTAATTATCTAAAATTATAAAAATATGTTAGTAAGTACTCATTTTTTTAAATATAGGATATGATGGATATGAAGTCACTATCAGTCTTAACTTTTACACATTCTCTAAAATAGCTTAATAACTATAATATAATTTAAAGAATGTTGTCTTTACAGATTTTGTACTTTTAAGAGAAACAATTATTTTTCATAAACTTATGAATTTCCATTTCCTCTAGATTACTGTAGTTTCCCCATAGGTACTTCAACATTTAGTACTTAGTATACTCTGTTATATTTCTGCCTTATATCTGCTGATCAGAAAGTTTTAAGAATTACATGGACTTTTCTGCCTACCATTCTTACATTTGTTTGACGAGTTTTTTCTGAGAAGTGTTTTTTTTTTTTTTTAATTAGTATTTTTAAATGATTACATTCAGGAAAAATAAGGTGAAATGATCATATCTGAGATAGTGCTAGGAACATGTATGACAACTCAGTGTTTAACTATACAGAATTTCTCTGATGTCCTTTATCAGTAAAATAAAGATATTTGCATGTATGTATGTTGGCAGAAGGTAGGGCCAAGGGCAGATACTTCATTTGTCTCCTTCTTGGTTCTGTTTTCACTCTTCTCCAACCAGGACATCGCTCTCCCAGCAAGCAAATAATGAGGAGTCAGTTTTAAGGGACATCTGCTCAAAATGTTAAAATGTAATCCATACTTAAAATCACATAGCCAGGCCCGGCCGGTGTGGCTCAGTGGATTGAGCATCGTCCCATGGACTCAGAGGTCCTGGTTCGATTCCTGGTCAGGGCACCTGCCCGGGTTGTGGGCTCGATGCCCAGTAGGGGGCGTGCAGGAGGCAGCTGATGGACGTGTCTCTCTCACATTCATGTTTCTACTGCTCTCTCTCCCTTACTTTCTAAAAAATCAATAAAAAAAATTTTTTTAAAAAAACACATAGCCAGGGTAAAAGAAAAAAAAAATTTTAATTAAAAAAATCTCTGACAAATATGTTCAATGAATTTTTTTCTTGCCAAAAAGATAAATAAGTTCTATATAGCAATTTTTTATTTCAAAGATAAAGATACCATATGAATATTGAGTGACTGACATTAGTTATTAATTTAAATATTGCTATGCAAGACAGAGAGGGATGAAATGACGCTTATCAGTTGAACTTTTGTACTATTAACAGTAACTGAGCTGTTCTTGCCTGCTAGTTTGCCTACAAGACAGTGTGCTAGCTTTCTGGAAACATGGAATGCAAGGTAGAAGTTTTAGATCTAATGAGGTAAGTCACCTTAATAATTGTATCCATTACATGGTCATAAAACATTATCAAATTCTACATCAAACAGTTTTATTTAACTTTAGAAAATTTCTAATTGATAACAAGGAATACTTGACCTGATAACTTTATTAATATTTACTATATTTAGTCTAGTGATAAAATTAATAGCACATATTTTATAGCCACCTCTGTCCTCATTCAGACAGTTTTCGTGCCTGTTTCACGTGCTTCCAGATAATCAGTCACACTTATATTCAGAACAAGAACTTCCTAATACTGCTAAAAGTGAGCCTACTATGAGTTGCTCTCAACTTTCCCAGACTATCACCTGGAGCCAGAGTGCTGAAGCTCTCCCTCTGTCTTGAGGCCCCTTCTACTTTGTATTTCAGAAATAGTGACCAGTGGAGGCTTCAGCAAAGGTTCTGCATTCCTCTCAAAGCCACCTTGCCTTCTATTTCTGTTACTCTTATTCTCACCTGACATTTATAAGATTCTTTAACTCTTTTCCCTTTCCTTTTATTAACCTTCAGCTGTATAGTCTGAGTCCTTTGTACCTTAAACTCCAGGAATAATTGAACTCCAAGTCATGTGACATTCAATTCAGTTCAACATTTACACCAGAGAGTGCTGGGGTTATAAACATGAACAAGACATGGTACTTGTTTGGAAAATTGTTGGCAAGTAAAAGCATCAAAGATTCTGCCACTACCCCCAAACCAGTCTCAAGTAGGATAACTTTTTCTTGAACATTAGAGAGAAAGGAGAACCTTAGGTGCCTCAAGCAAGAAAATAGCCCATTTATGTCCTAAAGTGTTATTCATTAAGCTCAGAGCATATCCTCTAACCAAGTAAACAATCTAGCACCATGATCATGGGCCTGGGTCCCAGAGTCAAGACATCCGAGCTCAAGTCTCAACTCGGCAGTTTAGTATCTGTGTTACCTTGGCATATCACTTTTCTTTGTTTATATTTTTTCATCTGCGAATTGAGAATAACAAAGTAGTACTTACTTCATAGGTTTGTTAAGACTAAATGAGCCCTGGCCGGTTTGGCTCAGCAGTTAGAGCATCGGCCTGCAGTCCAGAGAGACCCGGGTTCGGTTCCTGCTAAGGGCACGTACCTCGGTTGCAGTTTGTCCCCGGCCCTGGTTGGGTTGTGCAGGTGGCAGCCACTCGATGTGTCCCTTTCGTGTCGATGTTTCTTTCTCTCTCTCTCTCTCTCTCTCTCTTCCTCCCACTCTATCTGAACAAAATATGGAAAAATGTTCTCGGGTGAGAATAAAAAAAAAAAGACTAAATGTACCCTACCTGGTTTGGCTCAACTGTTAGAGAGTTGGCCTACAGACCAAGGAGTCCCAGGTTTGATTCCAGTCAAGGGCACGTACCTCAGTTGTGGTTAGTCCCCGGTCCCAGTGGGGTTGTGCGGGTGGCAACCAATTGATGTGTCTCTCTCACATCAATGTTTTTCTCTCTATATATCCCCCCCTGCCCCCTGCTCCGTCCCACTGTGTCTCAAGATAAACGTAAAAATATCATTGGGTGAGGATTAAAAAAAAAAAAAGACTAAATGAAAGGTATACACCTGAAACTAATTTAAAGTAATATTGAATGTCAAGTGTAAGTGAAAATTTTTTTAATTTAAAAAAAAGATTGAGAGGTGGCAAGCTGCTTCCAAATGTGCTAGTTCTCCCACCAGGCCCTGGAGAGAGGCTTATCAGGAACAGGCACCGGATGCCTATGCAGTGGAGATGCTTAGAAAGAAGGAAATTCTTGTCGAGCTGATCCCCAGCTAGGCCAGCTCCAGGCAGATAAGCTCACCTAGTACAGTTCCTCTGAGAGAGTTCTACCAAAGAAGAAAATCCTGCATTATCTTGGCATCCAGCTGGGGTGAGAGAGGCAGATTCCTTGGAGGTCAGAGAGGGACTGTGTTAGGCAGTGAGGACTGTTATTGGGCATCTACCTTCTTACCTCCCTGTTCCCCAGCTGCCCTCCGAGTTCAAGGAAAGTCCAGCAGCTCTTAGATGTCCAGTCCTCTGGCTGGCCAGACTAGGAGTACATACCCAAGAAAAACAGGCACCATTCTTGCCCTGAAAGACCTCACAAGCAAGGTGGGGAGGTGAGGTTCCTAGACTGGAAACAATATGAGGGTCATTGTGAGGATCAACTGAGATCAACTAGGGGCTGGCACAGAGTGAGTGCTTAATAAACAACAGATGGTACGATTATCATTGTTATTATCAATAACAACTGGTTCAGAGTCTGGCTGTGGGAACAAGAGGCTGAACTATTGCAGAAGCCAAGATCCCGAAGAGGAAGCCAAGGGGCTGAGAGGCCTGTCCATCCACATGAGTGATGAAATGAAAACACTAAGGGTGATCAGGGAGGCTGTGCCACCAGACCCTACAGGACACCTATTGTAATAGGCCACCCTACCTAGGAGACATAGCAGCTTTACCTAATACACAGAAACAAACACAGGGAGGCAACCAGAATGAGAAGACAAAGAAACATGGCCCAAATGAAAGAACAGGATAAAATTCCAGGAAAAGAACTAAACAAAATGGAGATAAACAATCTAACAGATACAGAGTTCAAAACACTGGTTATAAGAATGCTTAAGGAACTTAGTGAGAACCTCAAGAGCATAATAAAGGACCAGTCAGAAGTGAAGTATGCGCAGTGAGAAATGAAGGAAGCACTAACTAAAATAAGGAATAGTTCACAAGGAAGCAAAGTAGAGTAGGTGAAGCCAAGAAGCAAACCATCAAGTTGGAATATAATAAAGCAAAAGTCACCCAATGAGAACAGCAAAAAGAAAAAAAAAAATCCATAAAATGAGGATAGTGTAAGGAGCCTCTGGGACAACTTCAAGCATACCGACATTAGCATCATGGTGGTGCCAGAAGAAGAGAGAGAACAAGAAATTGAAAACCTATTTGAAAAAATGACGGAAAATTTGGTGAAAGAAACAGACATACAAGTCCAGGAAGCACAGAGAGTCCCAAACAAGATGAACCCGAAAAGGCCCCCACCAAGATACATCATAATTAAAATACTAAAGGTTAAAGACAAAGAGAATCTTAAAAGCAGCAAGAGAAAAGCAGTTACGCATAGGGGAGCTCCCATAAGACTGTCAGCTGGTTTCTCAAAAGAAACTTTGCAGGCCAGAAGAGAGTGGCAAGAAATACTCAAAGTGATGAAAAGCAAGGACCTACAACCAAGATTACTCTATCCTGCAAAGCTGTCATTTAGAATCGATGGACATCTAAAGAGCTTCACAGACAAGAAAAAGCTAAAGGAGTCCATCACCACCAAACCATTATTGTATGAACTGTTGAAGGGTCTTCTTGAAGATGAAGAAGAACAAAAATATGAACAATAAAATGGCAATAAATATCTATCAACAATTGAATCTACAAACAAAATGAACAAGCAGAACAGGAACAAACTCATAGATAGCAGAGAATTTTTTGTTGGTTGCCAGATGGGAGGTGGGTTGGGGGAATGGGCGAAAAAGATGAAGGGATTAAGATGTACAAATTTGTTGTCAGACTGATGAACCTCAAGAGGGAAGTGGGGAGGAGAGGTGGGAAGAGAGATACCAGAGAACTTACATGCATATATGCATAACCAATGGACATAGACAGTAGTGTGGGGAAGGAACGAGGGGTGTGAGAGTGGGGAGGAGAGGGGGTCAATGAGGGAGAAAAAGGGGGGACATCTGTAATACATTCAACAATAAAGAGAAAAATTAAAAAATTTTGAAGAGATTGAATGAAAGGAAGCATGAATGTGCTTCATAATGCCTGGCCTATAGTAAATATTCAAGAAAGGTTGCTGCTAATATGTATCTAGTAGTAATTTCCACAAAAGGCTCACTTCTCAGGAAGATGTTTAAAAGTCATCTCAGGGAATTGAACAGGGAGGTAAAAACAGTCAACAGCTAATAAACACTAGGCAAAGAAAGAAAGGCATTATAGTCAAGATACAAGAGTGTGGTTTTAGAAAAAGAAAGAAGTCTGGCTGGTGTGGTTCAGTGGTTGAATGTCAGCCCATGCACCAAGAGGTCACTGGTTCAATTCCCAGTCAGGGCACATACCCAGATTGTGGGCCAGATCACCAGTGGGGGGGCATGCAGGAGGCGGCCGGTCGATGTTCTGTCTCATCTCTCTCTCCCTCTTCCTTCCTTTCTCTAAAATCAGTAAAGAAAACAAAAGTTGTTTTTGAAGGAAGAAAGAAGAGTTTGTTCTAAAAATTCACCTGACAGGCTTTTTCAAATTACCTAGGCAGCCCTTACTGTATACAGTCCCTACTAGGCAAATCCCAAAGTATCATGAAGATCAGGCATGACCACTATTACTGACGTGAGCATGTTATATCTTACAGCCTTCAGGTATGCTGGGATACAAACAAAGTTAAGAATCATGGGTGTTTCCACAATAACCAATTGTAGCAGTACTGATGGAATAAAATTAGTTTCAAAATCAAATTGTTTTTTTCAGCCTTCCAAAGTTTTGGGAGAAGTTACTGCCATTATAATTTGAAATGTTTTGCATTCAGTAACCAATAAATAGTGAGTTTCTCTTTCTCCTGTAGACTTATTCTTAACTTCCCAACTGGTGACACAGGACTTCTTAGAGGGTATATGCCATGAGAAAATATTATTTCAGGAGACTGGGAAAGAGAATTATCTGTTGAGCACTTCCTTAGCTAGGCATTATACTCACTAATACTTATAAGAACACCTCAAGATACTACTGCAAGGTAGATATTTTCTATCCCATTCTGCAGAAGGCAAAATTGTTTCCAACAAATTACATACCTTGTGCAGTGTCACAGCTAGTAAGCAGGAGAACTGGGATTCAGACTCAGGTCCTAAGTTTGTCCCATGGGACCACACTGCAGCCTTTCAAGTGGCTTACTGCTGCAGTAACCTTGCTGTCAACATAACTGACAAAAGGTTTCTGAAAAATAAAACAGACTGGGTGTTTTGCTTTAAAATTTTTCCCTTGAGTCCTATAATTTAACAGATAAGTGGTTTTCCTTCTCTCCCTCTCTCTCTCTCTCTCTCTCTCTCTCTCGCTCTCGCTCTCGCTCTCGCTCTCGCTCTCTCTTTCTCTGGTACATGCCTTTAGCAGGAACCGAACCCAGGACTCTCTAGTCTGCAGGCTGACACTCCAGCCGCTGAGCCAAATTAGCCAGGGTGCTACTCTCATATTTTATGATCAATTCAAAATTAGCCACTTTTTCCCTAAACTAACAAATTGATATACCAATATTAACAAATTCACAGTCAGGCAGGGATCTATTGCCATCATAGGAATATTTATTTTCCATAGTGCTATAAATTAAATGCCCATATAAAATTTTATGTCTTTAACTTCAGAAATTAAATTTATATTTTAATTGAACAGGTAACACAAGAAATTTCAGATAGCACAAGAATTTTCAGACTGCTTGGATCTGACAGGTATGAAAGGGGTTGTATTAAATACAGAGCACTAAAAATAATGTTTTATAAATCCAGCATGAAACTGGTTTCTTTTTCAAGAGAATTGAAATTTCTACAGTAATATATTCAGCAGTATAGTTTCACACAATTAGAATTCACAAGTCAAAGTTTTAAAGCCTTTGAGAATTTGCTCGATCTTCCAAGAAACGGGAATATGTAGGTCTGTTAGTAATAGTTTTACATTAAACACACTACCTAACGATAATTTACAGCACAGGAAAGGGAATGCCGTATGCTAACAAGCAGAAACTTTTTACTTGACTGCCAAATAGGATTTTTTGGGTTTTATTCTGATTTATTTTTCTGACTTTTAAACTACAAATTGTTTTTAGGAATTTTAATAAATTATTCCTAATAGTGATGGGAGGTGGTTGGTAGCAAAACTATTTCCCAGAGCTAACACTGGCTCTTTAATCATAGTGATTTACTTGTGATGTCTGTCTACAAATCAGATGAGCAGCATTTATAGAGGCATACAATGAAGAAGCAATGGAAAGTTTTTCTGTTAACATTAGTTTTCAAGAATAACTTTATTTTGTTATCTGTGTGTGTTTTTTTTGTTCGTTTATTACTTTTAGGGTCGTGGTTTTGGAAAGTAGGCCAACTGATAACCCCACAGCAAATAGCAATTTATACATCCTGGCGGGTCATGAAAACAGTTACTGAGAAATATTGTGCTTTGACAGTTAACTATAGAAAGAAAGAACACTACTGCTGCAACATTCATGGATGCTTGAAGCTGTACAAAAGCTGCAGTAACCTGGCTTCAGTTACTTGTGATTTACTGTGGCATGAGACAAGATGGGGAACATTTTTGTTTTAAGTGGTATGGATATATTTAGCATATTGAACCACACAAGTGCTTAATTCATTGTTATGTAATCTTTGTACATATAGGCAGTATTTTTCTGTGAAACTTCATATTGCTGAAGACATACACTAAGAATTTATGTAGATAATGTACTTTTATGAGATGTACAAGTAAGTGTCTTATCTGTACAGATGTAAATGTTGATGAAAATGCATTTGGGGTAATATTTTAAGAATTGTTTAGTATACTCTTGGGTGTGACTATATTACAAAATGGGATGCTGGCAATGAAACAGTACATTTAACACTATTGTATTTTTATTATATATAATTTAGTAATATGAATATAAATCTTGTAACTTTTAAGGTTATAATGGAGGCTGTAATCATTTTATAATCTTGTTTTTAATTTTAATGCAAGTACACTGGTGTTTATATTTGCACAAAGTATTGATATGTGATGTATTAAGTCACAAAAGTAAGCTGTGACATTGTCAATATGCATTTGGCTCCACAACATCTTTTTTAAATGTATTTGGATTATTTTCTATGTGAAACAAACCAATTAACCACCTGTTGTAGTAACTGGTCTTTTTATATTTAAGCAGAATCCTGTAAGATTGCTTGTCTGTGCTTAAAAACAATACCTTTGAAAAAATTTTGAATCACAGAACAGCGGTACCGTGATGTAACACTGCAGTTGTTGTCTGAATTACAGTGTGCACAAAGGAAAAATTAGCATTATTAAAGTGTCCACACTAAACATTTCATATAATCACGTTGAACTGTAACATTCCATAGAGCGAAGTGGTTTGAATTTCTAGTGGAATTTTTACTTTTGTTGGCCTTATTTTATGATCATTTTCATATTTCTTTTGATTTAGAGTATTACTACATGGCCAAAATAATTTAGTTACTACCTCATATAAACAATATAATGGTTACTACACATCACAGGAACTTAGTTTTGGTTAAGGTCATTTTTGATTGCTTTTTTCCAATGGAATATGTATATACCAAGTTTTAGCAAAATGCACACTTTTGGCTCTTTTTTGGTATATGGTCTTTATATTTTAATGTGAGTATATACACTAAGAACAAACTAAATTGTGGTTTATGGTCTTCATTTATTTTAATTGATAATGCTTTTAAATATGTTCTCGATTGTACATAGTGTAAAATAAACATGTTGGTTTTTTTTAACATGCTGTTGTATAGTAGCTTGTTATCTGGCTTATCTATATATAGTAAAACTAAAATATATTGAGAAAAAATGTTTTTAAATTATATCCTGCATTAAATCCTTAAGTATCAATTCTGATTCCTCATATTATCTTTTTTTTTTTTTTTTTTTAATCTTTCACCATCTTTTGTAGAATTTTCAGCTTCCTGATTAGGAAAATGAATTAAACATTCATAGTCTTTTGGTTAGAGCAGGTGTTGTCAAACGACATTCCTCAGCCCATTTGCACTCACTGCCTGTTTTTGTAAATAAAGCTTTATTAGAACACACTAGGTATTCATGTACGTGTTGTCTATGGCTGCTTTAGCACTATAATGGCAGAGTTGAATGGTTGCAAAAAAAAACTTACTGTCCCACAAAACCTAAAATATTTACCATCTGATCCTTGATAGAAAAAGATTGCCAACTCCTGGGTTAGAGACAGGAAGGAAGAGTGTTGGAGAACACAGTTCTGGAGGTAAAGAAGGGGGAAGGTTAGGTGGGGAGAACTGGATTGGGGGGTCACGAAGCACTATTTCTATTCTTGCTAATGCCACTGCCTGTTGTAGAACAGTTTCCTTATCCTGAAATGTATCTTCTAAATTATACAGATGTTAATAATCCTAGCAGTTGTGTACATGTATCAATTTTCCCAAACAAATACCTTGTGGCCAATTTTTACATTAAAGATTGAGTAATGACTGTTTCAAAAGCACATCTTGACTTGTATATATCATCAATTTTCTGAAAAATACAGACTTGTGGAAAATATTTTTGAGAAATCAAGATTCTGTTCTTGGCATTTATTGACTAGGTTGTTGATTTTTTCTCTGGGTGACTGTATTTCCAAGTTTCTAAGTCCTATAAGTTATAGAGAGGGTCACATCTCAAAAAATTATAACCATCACATTTAACTGTCAATCACTAACAAATATTTCCAGAAAATAACATATACAACTTGTTATATGTTACCCATGGACTTTTTAAAAATACAGACTCCTGGAATCAATCTTGGGAGTGAGGCCCAGTAATCTGCATTTTTATAAAGTACAAATAACTCTGATGTACAGCCTTGCATGTTGACATTGAATTTAAATCACTGTTTCTGAGTGTGGTCCAAGGATCACATGCTTCAGAAAAATACTTTTTAATGACAATAAAAAATAGAAATTTGCCCTAGCCGGTTTGGCTCAGCAGTTGGAGCGTCGGCCCGTGGACTAGAGAGTCCCGGGTTCGGTTCCCGCTAAGGGCACGTACCTAAAAAAATAGAGAGAGAGAAATTTGAGTTCACCTAGTAACTTTTTTTTTATTTTATTTTTTTATTATTATTTTTTTTAATCCTCACCCGAGGACATTTTTCCATTTTTTGCACAGATAGAGTGGGAGGGAGAGAACGGAAGAGAGAGAGAGAGGGAAACATCGACATGAAAGGGACACATCGAGTGGCTGCCACCCGCACGACCAACCAGGGCCGGAGACAAACTGCAACCGAGGTACATGCCCTTAGCGGGAACCGAACCCGGGTCTCTCCGGACCGCAGGCGGATGCTCTAACCGTTGAGCCAAACCGGCCAGGGCGTAACTTTTTTTTTAATCCTCACCCGAGGATACTTTTTTATATTTTTATCCTCAGAGTGTGTGGGGGACAAAGAGAAAGAGAGAAAGATCAACATGAGAGAGACATATCGATTGGTTGCCTCCCGCACGACCTGGACCAGGGCCGGGGACTGAACTGCAACTCAGGCGCGTGCCCTTGACCAGAATCGAACGCGAGACTCTGGTCTGAGGGCTGACACTACCACTGAGCCAAACTGGCCAGGGCACACCTAGTACTTTTTGATGAAGGATTTTTATTCACTCAAAAGGAAGAGTCATTCACTTAAATGTTTGAAACAGTCTATTTTATCTTTATTGAAGTTCAAGTTACCTATTTTGTTAGCTAGTTTCTTAGACCTTGGTGTTGAGAAGAATGGGATAAGTGGGCCTGCTGGCATCATTCAAGAAATAAAGGACATTCCAGTTTTTACTAATACTAGAAGGAAGATGAATGTGTGCTATCCAAAATAATGGGTACACACTGAGTATTACTTAAGGGACTATAGTAACAGTACAGACCCAATGCATGTATCTTCGTGCCAGGTGCTATTCATGCTTTACATAGATTCTCCCGCTGAAGCCCAGAACAGCCTGGTAAGGTAGGTATTGTTAATGTAGGTATTGTTAATGCCATTTTACAGATGTGGAAACTGAGGCACAGAAAGTTTACACAACTTGCCTAAGAATATAGCTATTAAATAACAGAGCTAGCACTTAACTATAAACTATGTATTACACAGAATACATGCAGTATATCCACTATCCTCTAAAATACACTCTTGCATGTTTTACTCTGAAAATAGATTTATTTACTCCCAAGAGGGAATTGAACTTCAAATTCTGATTTCACTGTCTCTTTGCAACAAGAGAAATTAACTTTCTGCCTTAAGTTTTGTTTTTTGTGGGTTTTTTTGCTTTACTAAAAGCATTTTCCTTGTTCAAAGCATTTTGTTATGAAAACAAAAGGATTTGCATAAAATTAACTTTACAGTTAGTTAAAGCTTATTAAATAAGTCTAGTTAAAACCCATCACAGCCCTGGTTGGTTTGGCTCAGCCGTTGGAGCATCGGCCTGCAGACTGGAGTCCCAGATTCGGTTCCCGCTAGGGGCATGTACCAAAATAATAAATATATAAAATTTGAAAGAAAAAAAAAAACTCATTATAAAGACTTTTTTTTAACTTTTGTAAGATAATTAACCAACATCTATAAATAATCATTTACAGTGTATCCAGACACGACTGTCACTGGAGAAAAGATGGAAAAAGCATAATTCCCAGTATTCCGGAGGCAAACTAGGATGAATAAAGTTAAATTTAAAGAGAGGTACAAGAGGTTGTGCCTAATTCTGCTTTCAGAAAAGAAAAACCTTTATGTAGAAAGTTAAGTACAAACCAGGTTTTTAATAAATGAGTTTATCAAGTGCAGGGGGAAATCGGTACATGTTGTGCTGTAGGCTAGAGTAAGACATGCAAAAATGCTGTGTTTTAAATGCAGCTGAGCTTAGGCTGCGTGGAGCAGAGTGACGCTGTGAAGCTAGAGAACTAGGATGGGCTGCGACTGGGAAAAGCTACCTCCGGAGGAAAGGAGCTCTAGTCATCAGTGGTTCTGGAAACGATGCAGAGTTCAAATACAGCATGAAGATGGAAGTAGACTGCACGGTTTGTAAATAAGGTGATCGCTTGTATCCTTACTGAAAATGTTCTGTAGCATGATAAGGGCAGAAATGATATAGAAATGGGAAGATGTGAGTTTATGTAGATTTGAGTATAGTGGAAATATCTGGTCTTGGAGGAGGAAGGAGATAACGGTTTCTGGTTTTGTTTTCTAAAGACCAGAGATCAGAGCCTATTTCTAACAAATGGAGGAAATTGGAAATTGAAGATAGAGGAGAAAAAGGAGAGTAGCCTCTGAGGTAAGAGTGGAAATAGTGACATCCTAAATGGGCATGCCACTTAGGATGGGTGGGAGAGCATTTTGCAAACATGTCTTATTTAAATTAGCCCCAGATACTTCTAGTGTGATGCTTACTGAATTATGAAATAATACCACAGCTAATCGCTGCTCATGACGGAAAAACCTACATAAGTTTGCCGAAAAATTATTTGGGCGATAAGGCAGGACCGAAGAGTAATTAATAATAGGAACGGACGTGCTCGTCGTTTACAGGTGCGAAATGTCAGCGCCTTTGAACCCGTGGGAAGGAACAGGACTTGGTATCATTACAGTGCACTTGGAAGAGGCGACGGTTCCTGGGCGCCGCCTTCAGGGCCGCACACAGGGTTCTCGGCGGAGAAACCGCCGCTGCGGCCACGCGCTGAGGTTCCAGGCTCGCGGGGAGGTTACCCCAGGAGATGAGCCCGCGCGCGGGCTTCCCCTACGGCGGCTGCGCGGAAGCCTCCGGGCCGCGCTCCGCCTGAGCGTCCGGTTGCCCGGGAAACGCCGGGCGGTGCCTCTCGGGAGTTGCTGCGCCCGCGGCTGACTGCGCAGAGCCACCGGCGTCGGAGTTGGGACGGCTCCGGGCTGCTCCGGGCTGCTCGGGGCGCGTCACCGTCGCCCCCGGCCGCGCCGTAAGTGCCCGTCCTGGCGGCGGGGCGGGCTGGGTAGCATGGGCGTCGGCGCGGGGGTTGGTAGTGAGGTGGCCTCTGGATGGGGTCCCAGGTAAGGGAAAGTTCCCGGAGAGAAGGGGAGCGGGGCTGCCTTCCCCCTCGGTGCCTCGGGCGGGACAGGAAGGGGTGAGGGTGAGGGCTGGGGGTGACCCTGGCTTCCGCCGGCCACACGGCGGCGCCGGTGGGGATCCCAGGCGGCGGGAGGAGGGTGCGGCCCTGCGGGAGGGCGGCCGGTGGGGCGCGGGGCGCGTCCGCGCTTTGGGGGACCTGGCGGCCCGACAGCTGCGGTCGTTAGATGGAGGTCGGGACTGGTTCATTGGCCTGGAAATAAAGTGATTTATGCCGAACTTTATGCCTGTCGTGTGTACAAGTGAAATGTGATGTTTTTCAACGAGACTAGTTTCTCGAACTATGTAAATTATGTGGTCTTACGGTTTTCCGGGGATGCTTTCAATTAACCCACCTGTACTGTCGCCAAGACAAGTTTATAAACAGGTGTGTGTACCCTTGAAGTTCTGAACTTCCGTGTTATAAAACAGGCGCAGAATGGTTTTCAGCCCAGTTTCCTGCTCAGTTTTATTAAATATAAATACCTTTGGTGGCACTGGAAGCAATAACACCTGAGCAGATTGTGACTTCTAGCCTGTGGAATCCGTGACTGGTATGGCCTGATCTTGAAAAGGTCTCCTTTTCCCCTAATTACTAACGCCGTTGTTTCCCAGTTTCCTAGACACTTTTACATTAGGAAATAAATGTTTTTCCACCCCGTTTCTTCTCCCTTTCTTAATTAAGAAATACGCTTTCTCAGTGTCTTCAGTGTTAGGCTTGCTTGAGCCCTCGGGACCTGGTTTGTGACACCGTCCTGGAACATAATCTGCCTCCAAGTGTTTTCTCTTTCTAATGTGCATCATTTTGCAAATCTTTAAGACAGGAAATTAAATAGAAAGTTTTCAAAGAATTTAATGACCCACTCAAGTATCTATCTCTGTATGTCTTTCTGTATTCACCAATTGGCCCAAGTCTATACCTGTTTTTGCTGTTGTACACAGAACTTTATTAACTTAAGACTCAAATATTTGAAGTCAGGGGGGCTCTGTAGCCAAAACAAGAAGGCCCCTAATGACTATAAAAAATATTTTCAATCAATTGCATCTATTCCCTGCCAGTATACCTCTATCACTGTTTAATCTTGATTTCGCTGCCCAAGTACTGTATTAACAGTCAAAAATGTAATTATTACCCTTGCTTTAAAAGGAACGTTATTTTACATGCTTAGTGGAAAGATTAGAGAATAAAATTATGAAAGTTTGAGCACCTATTATGTGCCAGACAGTGAACTAATGTAAGTCAGGCGTGAAACAATGTGTAAAAAGGAGTGAGGAGCCCTGGCCAGTTTGGCTCAGCAGTTAGAGCATAAACCTGCAGTCCAGAGAGACCCGGGTTCGGTTCCCACTCAGGGCACGTACCTGGGCTGCAGTTTGTCCCTGGCCCTGGTACGGTCTTGCGGGTGGCAACCACTCGATGTGTCCCTTTCACGTCAGTGTTTCTCTCTCTCTCTCTCTCTCTCTCTCTCTCTCTCTCTCTCTCTCTCTCCCCCCCCTCCCTCTCTCCCTCTCTCCCTCTCTCTCCCTCCCACTCTATCTGAACAAAAATGGAAGAAAAAAAAAGGAGTGAGGAAAGTTGTTAGTATGTGTGCAGAGAAGGATCCTGGCTTTGGGGTTTGGAGAACGCTAAGCAGAAAGACATTGAGTTGACCTGTAAAAAATAAAGATTTCAGTATCAAACCTTCCAAACAGTGGTAAAAGCAGAGACTTTGAGAACTGAAAGTGCTTGAGGAAGAATCTGAGAAGCAATGCAGAAAAAAGTACATTGGAACCCAAATGCAAAGGACTGTGAATATCATTATAGTTTGAACTTCTGTGGCATAGAAGGCCCCCAGACATTTTTGAGGAAGAACAATACCTGGTTATGTTGATGTTTGAGAAAAATGTTTTTGGTATAATGGAAGTAGATACACAAGAAAAAAAGAATTAAAACACTTAAGTCCTACTATATATGCCCTAAGAACTAGAACATTTTGTTACATAACCACAGTATAGACTACCAAAATCAGGACATTTAATCCACAGTCAATATTTAGATTTTACCAGTTATCCCAGTAACATTCTTTATAGTTATTTCTTCTTCATTTCAGAATCACACACAGTCTCCTTCAATCTGGAACAGTACTTTGACCTTTGTCTTTCATGGCCTTGACATTTTTGTTTGTTTAGTTTTTTTGTAAGGAACACAGGCCAATTATTTGTAGAATTCCCCTCAGGCTGGCTTTGTCAACTGTTTCCTCATGACCAGACTCAGGTTTTGTGTTTTTGGCAAAAAATATCAGAGGAGGTGCTGTGTACTTCTCAGTGGCTCATTTGCCTTTTCTAGAAATTTCATGTAAATGGAATTGAACAATGTATGGGTAGTTGTGCTGGCTTCTTTCACATAGCATTATGTTTCCATGTTTTGAGTTATTTTTTATATACATTATAGCATGTATCAGTAGTTTGTTCCTTTTTATTGTTGAATAGAATTTCATTGCATGGATCTTCATCAATGACTGGACATTTGGATGGCTTTCAGTTAGGGACTCTTAAGAATAGTGGTACTATGAACATTTGCATACATGTCTTTGTGAAGACATATTTTCCCTCCTTGGGTAGGTACCAAAGGGTCGAATTGATGTTTATGTTTACATTGAACTATTATGTTAAATTTACGTTTAGCTCTTCAGTCATTGCTAAATTATTTTCCGATGGGGCTGTGCCACTTTACATTCGCACCTTTAATGTGTGAGAGTTCCAGTTTCTTTCTTTTTCCTTTTATTTATTTTTCCTTTTAATTGAATTTATTGGGGTGACACTGGTTAACAAAATTATACAGGTTTCAGGTGCACAATTCTACAACACATCATCTGTACACTGTATTGTGTATTCTGCATAACCTTATCAAACTTGATGTAAGTCTTTTGAATTTTAGCCATTCTAGTATGTGTGTGTAGTGTTATCTTGGGTTTTAATTTGCATCTCCCTAATGACTAGTAACATTCTTTTGTGTGCGTATTAGATATTTGTGTATCTTCTTTGGTGAACTGAGTATTCAGTTATTTTGTCCATTAGTAAATTGGGTTGTTTGACTTTCTGTTGAGTAATGAAAGTGCTTTATGGCCCTGGCCAGTTTGGCTCAGTGGTTAGAGTGTCAGCCCGCTCACCACAGGGTCACAGGCTCCATTCCCGGTCAAGGGCACGTACTTGGGTTGCAGGTTCGATCCTCGGCCCCTGTCCAAGTCGTGTGAGAGACAGCGAGTTGATGTGTCTCTCTCACATCGACGTTTCTCTCTTTCTGTCTCCCCCTCCCTCCCTTCCACTCTATTTAAAAATCAGTGGGAAAATGTCCTCAGGTAAGAATTAACAAAAAAAAAATTTTTTAATTTTAATTAGTAAATATAAGTGGTTAAATAAAAGAATTTCCCAATCTTAGGGTGAAAGTGTTCAGTCTTTCACTGTTAAGCATCATGTGAACTATAGGTTTTTCTTGTCCTCTAGGAAGGATGTTCCTTCTATTCCTAGTTTATGGAGATTATTTTTATCATGAATGAGTGCTGGATTTTGTCAAGTTCTGTATTTTAATATCTACCGAGATGATCGTGGACTTTTGTTTTTATTCTATTAATATATTGGTTTACATTATTGACTTTCAGATATTAAATGAACGTTTCATTCCTCAGATGAATCCCACGTAGTCATGGTATATAATTCACTTTATATGTTTCTCCTAATTATTTTTGGGAGGATTCTTGTGTCCATATTCATGAGAATAATTATCTGTAGTTTTATTTCTTTGTCTGACTTTGTATCAGGGTAATATTGACTTTATAGAATAAGTTGGGAAATGTTTCCTCCTCTTCTGTTTTTCAAAACAGTTTATGAAGGATTGGTATTAATTCATCTTTGAATGTTTCATAGAATTCATCTATGAAGCTATCTGAGCCTGGGCTTTTCTTTGTGAGTATATTTTAAATTACTAATTGAATTTTTATTTTATTTTTTTTTTCTTCATTGATTTGAGAGAGAGAGGAAGGGAGAGAGAGAGAAACATCTATGAGAGAGAACATCAGTTGGCCGAGTCCTTCATGACCCCCACTGGGGATGTGGCCGATAACCTGGGCATGTGCCCTGACCTGGAACTGAACTGGCGACCTGTTGATGCATGGCTTGATGCTCAACCACTGAACCACACAAGCCGGGCCTAACTGAATTTTTAAATTTGTTATGGATGTAATCAGGTTTTCTATTTCTCGGGTCAGTTTGGCATTTGGTGTCTTTTTAGGCATTTTTTCAACCAAATTGTCTAATTTGGTTGCATAACGTTGTTCATAATACTCTATTTTAATCTTTTTAAATTCTGTAGGGTGGTCCTGATTTTGGTAATTTTTATTTCTCTCTTTCTGGTTCATCACTTCATTGATCTTTATAAATAACCAAATTTTTTGTTTTATTGATTTTTTGCTATTGTTTTTCTGATGAGTCAGTCATTACAAATGTTGTTCCCGCCTGGCCCATGTGGCCAATGCGGCCCATGCACAAGAGGTCACCGGTTTGATTCCTGGTCAGGGCACATGCCCAGGTTGTGGGCCAAATCCCCAGTGGGGGACATGCAGGAGGCGGCCAATTGATGTTCTCTCACATTGATGTTTCTATCTCTTTCTCCCTCTCCTTTCCTCTCTCTCTAAAGTCAATAAAGAAAAAAATTTTTTTTAGAAAAAGAATGATGTTCCCTTTTATGAATGGTCCTTTTGCAAATGGTTCTCTCTCACTGTGTTCAAGATACTCTCTTTACCTTTGTATTTTTTCAGCAGTTTGGCTATGATGTATCTAGGTATGGATGTCTTTGTGTTTATACTACTTGAGATTTATTGAGCTTCTTGAATCTGTGGTTAATATTTCCCATTATATTTGGAAAGTTTGGGGCCATTATTTCCTCAAATATTTTTCTGCCTCTTTCTCTCCTCTCTTTCTGGGAATCTTAGTGCATATGTGTTGGTACTATTTATTTTGTCCCACAGGTCTCTGAGGCTCTGTTCATCTTCAGTATTTTTTCTCTCATTCATATTGGTCATTTTCTATTTGTCTTTAGATTCATCCATTCTTTCTTCTGCTGTCTTAATCTGCTGTTGAATCCATCTAGTGAATTTTTCATTTTGTTTTTTTTACTCTAAAATTTCCATTTGATTTTTTTTATACTTTTTCTTTTTCTGTTGAGATTTCCTATTTTTTTAGTCATTGTCATTATATTTTCCTTTAATCATTTAAATTGTAATTTGCCTTAACTATTTGAACATATTTATAATAGCTGCTTTGAAGTCTTTGTCAGCTAAATCCAACACATGGATCCACTCATAATCCATTTTAATTAATTTTATTTTCTGAATTTTCTTTCCTTTTTCTTAGCAGGAATTACAATTTTTTTAATTGAAAACTGGACATTTTAGATAATATATCACAGCGATTCTGGATTCTGGTTTCTTCCCTAGGGTTTTTGTTTTTATTCTTTTATAGGTATGTTTTGTTTTTACAACCTATCTGTTCACAAGTGTGTGGTTGTTGATATCTCTGTTCAGTTTTGTTGTGTTTTTCATTGTTTTGGCCATCACCACTGTCTGCATAGCTTAGTGGTCGATAATTTGGGCCCCTAAGGAAACCTTCAACAAAAGAAAAAGGCAACCTCCTGACTGGGAGAATATTCACAAATGATATATCCTATAAGGGATTGATATGCAAAATATATGAGAAACTCATACAACTCAATAACCAAAAAAATAATCTGATCAAAAAATGGGCAGAGGACATGCAAAGACATTTCTCCTAAGAAGGCATACAGATGGTCAGCAGACATATTAAAAGATGCTTGACATCACTAATCATCAGGGAAATGCAAACCAAAACCACAATGAGATACCACCTCCCACCAGTCAGAATAGCTGTTACCACAAAGTCAACAAATAACACGTGTTGGCAAGGATGTGGAGAAAAGGGAACCCTCGTGCACTGATGGTGGAATTGCAAACTGGTGCAGCCTCTATAGAAAACAGTTTGGAGATTTCACAAAAACTATAAATACAGGGTGAGGCAAAAGTAGGTTTATATGCCCTGGCCGGTTTGGCTCAGCGGTTAGAGCTTTGGCCCATGGACCAGAGAGTCCCGGGTTTGGTTCCACTAAGGGCATGTACCTCAATTGCAGTTTGTTCCCAGCCCCAGTTGAGGTCATGTGGGTGGCAACCACTCGATGTGTGTCTCTCACATCGATGTTTCTCTCTCTCTCCCCCCCCCCCCACTCTATCTGAAGATAAATGAAAAACAGTTTATTTATATTATTATTTATTAATTATTTTCCATACAAACAACTGTAAACCTACTTTTGCCCCACCCTGTAGATATCCTATAAGACCTAGCAATTTCACTTTGGGTATTTAACCAAAGAAAATGAGAACACTAAATCAAAAAGATACATGCACCCCTATGTTTAGTGTAGCATTATTTATGATAGCCAAGATACGGATGCAACCTAGGTGTCTATCAGTAGACTAATGGATAAGGAAAATGTGGTGTATATATACAATGGTATATTATGTACCAGTAAAAACAAAAAATGAATGAATGAAATCTTGCTATTTGCAACAAGATGGTTGGATCTAGAGGGTATTATCCAAGTGAAATAAGTCAGGCAGAAAAAACAAATACTATATGGTTTCACTTATATATGGAATCTAAAAGCAAAGCAAACAAACAAAACAAAAATAAACTCATAGAAACAGAGACCACAGGGATGGTTACCAAAGTGAGGGGGTGGAGAGGTGAGTGAAAAAGGAGAAGGGGAATTTAGTCAATGTTATCATGGTAAGTTTACATGGTAACAGATGATTACTAGAATTAGCGGGGCGATCACATTGTAAAGTCTAAAAATGTCTAATCACTATATTGTACACCTGAAACTAATGTAACCAATATAAGATTATTTACCAACTATACTTAAATTAAACAAAAATTTAGTTAGTCCTTAAATCTGCCTCAGCTTTAACTTTCCCCTAGGCCTTCTCAGGTTTGCCCCATACATACCCATAATTAATAGTTTTCCAGACATAATCTGTGATAGATTTGCCATGTGTTACCTGAGTGTATATGCTTGAATTTTCTCCCTTTAATATGACAGAGAATAGAATCTACTGAAAAAAAAGTATTGTATGTTAACAGTGGTAGTCATTTACCCAGGTAATCACTGTTTCCGGTGGTGTATTTTTATGGTGGCAAATGAGAGGACGTGATTTCTTTCTTCATGGAGATAATCTGTGGATAGGAAAGACTGAATATTAGTGAAATTAAAAAAAAAAATCTCATTTGAAACATGAGAAATGTTTCATGTGGTCAACTCTTTACTGGACATTTTATTAATACCAATACCTGGATAGAGTAGTTCTTCAAATTGTGCATTGTTTTGAATTAACTGAGAGACAGTATACTGTAGCGATTAAAACTGTGATCTTTGAAATGTGACTACCTCGGTTCTAGTTCCATACTGACCTCACTGTGCCTCAATTTTCTTGCCTGTATAACTGGATAAAAATAACACCTACTTCCTGAAATATTTGTATAGATTATATGTGATTTGCATAGGACAGTGTTACTAAATTCTAGCTATTATTATTACCATTAGAGTGTATTAACAAGATTCTATTGAGTAAAGTAGGGTGGGGTTTTTAAGACAAATTAGAATTTTTATATTTTCCATTTCTAAACTGATTTATGTAATTATGCTGGCCTTATTTGTTATTTAACGTAATCTTGTCACCACACAATTCACAAATGTGGTGATGATGCAAGACAAAATAATTAAACCCAGTGTTTCCATAGAAATCACTGGATACAAAAGCATACGTGAAGAATTAGAGAAATCTACCTTCACTGTGTTTTATTTTTATTTTTAGGGGGAGCTAAGAATTTAAGGATCTGTTCCTTTCAACACATAAAAACTGAACACAATAAGTAATGCTCAAAAAAGATGTTATTGTTTTAATTGCTGCTTTGTTTAACAGCCCACATTTTCTCTTTCTTCTGTCCACCAGGTGGAGGTATAGCACTTTGTACCATGTCTTGTTCTCAGTTCTAGTTTCTGCCTTATTCAAATGGGTTGCGAGGGAAAATATAAACACTATTCAAAAGTATGGAACATTCCCTCAGCTGGATTTTACAGCATCATATTTGAATTGTTTACAAGGGGTTAATGAAAACAATAGATTGGATAAGTTTCCTTTCCACAAATTCTTTTAATTCAACTGAAGTCAACAGAAACAGAAATGGCATATAACATTTTTTGGTAGCTGGAAGAAACACATAGGACTGGACTCAACTAACAAAATAGCGTCCAAATATTTTAAAGTGTATTTAAAATTAATCAATGGAAATAAACCTTTGGTATCCTCAGCATATTGGTTTTATATAATAATTGGTGAGAACATTGTCCTTGATAACTTGGTTAAGCCGAGTCATCTTATTTTCCAGGTGCAACATTGTACTGCAAGTTAATCAATACAGTAATTTAAGTCGCTACTACTATAATGGAAAAGTATGAAAAACTAGCTAAGATTGGAGAAGGGTCTTATGGGGTTGTATTCAAGTGCAGAAACAAGACATCTGGACAAGTGGTAGCTATTAAAAAATTTGTGGAATCCGAAGATGATCCTGTTATTAAGAAAATAGCACTAAGAGAAATACGTATGTTGAAGGTAGGTTAACTTTTATGTATCTATAATATGATATTGGGTGAAATGTGTGTGCCAGAATTACAAGGAATTTTAGTAACTTTGGGAAGTAAATTGATCATCATTTTGGACTATGGCCACTTTGATATTTAGTTGATATGAGTACAGATGTAGATTGTTAAAATATTGAAGTACTTCCCTTCTTACTGGTAAATCTCCACTGCCCTAAATTCCCTCATTTCCCCCAGCCTCGGCCTTCATCTGCACCCCCACCCCCACCCTTCTCCCCACAAACCAGCAGGTTAAAGAGCATCTGCTGGCACAGAGGAGCCCACAGGACTGTGCCAGTGGGCCTGTAGGCATTGATGTGGACGGGTCCTGCCTGGGCTCACTGGTTTTTAGACATATTGAATATCACCCCAGCTAGGTATATACACTATTCACAGGTTTTGTTATAGTTGTTTCTCTGATAAGATTTGACATATAAGATTCATAAGTTCGCCCTGGCCGGTTTAGTTCAGCGGTTAGAGCCTTGGCCTGTGGTCCAGAGAGACCCGGGTTTGGTTCCCGCTAAGGGGGCACGTACGTCGGTTGCAGTTTGTCCCCGGCCCTGGTTGGGTCGTGCGGGTGGCAGCCACTCGATGTGTCCCTTTCACGTCGATGTTTCTCTCTCTCTCCTTCCCACTCTATCTGAACAAAAAATGGAAAGATGTCCTTGGGTGAGGATTTAAAAAAAAAAAGATTCATAAGTTCTCAATGTAAACATTTTCCTGTCCTAAACCTCTTAGTTTTAGAACCATAAGAGACCTTGGAGATGCTTCTCATCAGCACCTTTATTTTATCCGAGAGAAAACTGAGTCATAGGACATTGCTTCTCAAACAGGAATGTGTACTGGACTCCCCAGGGACCTTGTTGAAATGCAGATTCCAAGTCGAGGTGTGGGGGAAGCCTGAGGCCCTGCATTTCCAGCAAACTCCCCAGTGGCGCAGAAGCTGCTGGTTCATGGACCACACTTCAAGTAACTTGTTTGTGATTTCAAGAATACACAGCCAGCTTTTACTTTTGACATGTCATCTATTTTTAGGAAATCCTCAGAAATCCAGTTTTTAAAGGGAGGTAATAGTTAATTATCCTTTTCAAGTAGCAGGTTTCCTCAACTAATGAGTTCTAGTGTGTGGTTTAAAATATGAGTAGTTATACACGGATTTTTCAAGAGCAATATATCCATCATGATAAAAATCAGTTTACTGTTCTTGTAGCCAGAGGCCAGCTCCTTCTCAGAGCTAAGGCACAGGATGTTTCTGAACTGAGCAGAGTGGTGGTTCTTTAATGAAAGTAACACTTTTTATCCACCGCCACCCCCAAAGTCTTCAACTAAAGTTAATGCGCAGGTAGTACCTCCTAGGTTACAAGCTCTCTACTGGGCCCAATTGGAGATTGAACTTCAAAGGTAAAAAGTAGCCAGATCCCAACTCAGCCTGGTATCTGGTGATGACGACTCTCAGAAGGTACATCTTTCCTGCTTTTGATAGTTAAACACCCATTTTATGCCCTGAAGAGTTTCCTTCCAGGATATGTCTACCTTACCTTACCTTCCTCATATACTCCTATTATTTAAATGTGATTGATTTTCCCCTCCTTACTACCATTTCACTTTAGACAAGTCCCTGTTTTTCTGGGCTAAGTTAATTTCATTGGTAAAAAGGAGATTCAAATTGCTGTTCTACCCAAAGACAGATTTGATTAGGTTGAACCTTGACATTGCATCCAGCGTTAGCATCTGGGAATCCCTTACTCTCCTGATAGAGATAATTTTTTTTTTTATTCCATTCTAGAGTTTTTGCTATAGCACAAAGCAGCTGGATTGCCTGTGTGGCCAGTTCCTCTGCTCTTTGCCTTTCTGCCCTTCTCGGCAGTAGAGCACATAGGGGGAACAAAAACAGATTGGACGCTCTGAGAATATTCTTAACGCATAATGGATTTCCTTTTCCCAAACTGAGCAGCAGGCTGATGTTTTTTGGTCAAGCCGTGTTTACAGATGCTGAAGTAGAGGATGCTGTGCAAGTTCTCGTGCGTAGGACTCTCTACTGGGCCTACAACATATTTGTTGAGCTTTACTATGTACACAAAACTATGTTCTCTTTTTTTTATACATCTTTCTGAATAAATGGTATAGGGTTTGGTTTTAGTATTATATTTTAAGTTGTATATTTTATTTGTTTGCAAAAGCAATTTGTCTACTAACAGGGAAGATGAGTTATAAGTAGCAGAGGTCAGATGTCCTGGTCTATGACCACAGTCAGTCTGGTTAGCATCCTCTTTCAAAAGTGTCCTGGTTTATAAACTAAATTATAGGGTCACCCTAGATATAGGCAAATGTGCCAGCTTGCCTGGGACAGTCCGGGCTTATACCCTTACCCTGCTATGATGATAAATTATATAGTTGCTCTAATAATGGATGGTCTTAGGATTTTTCCTTTGGTTCGCAATGTTCAACTGAGGCTGCCTTGTGAACTGCTTCAGGTTGGGAATAGAATTTAACACACACAACATCTAAGCATAAGAGAGAACAACAAAAGTGAAGAACAGCTGGAAAATGACGAAATGAAAACAGACTAATTAACTGTGTGGACTCCTAGAACAGGTGGTTTAATTAGATTTGAAGGTTGGGATCTTGTATTTCTGAGAGCCAACACTAAAAGCCAGACTGGGTTTAAATCCAGCTTATGTATGCCTTAAACCCATGGCAGTATGTAAGCTAAATGGGTAGTGATGATTTTTAAGGTCTTATGCAATAATTCCATTTTCTCAGTTTTTTATTCAAGTTATTTTATGGATTATATAGTTAGAATTTCCACAGAATGCTAAAGTATTTTTGGTTTTAGTTATTATATTTTAAGTTGTATATTTTATTTGTTATCTCTAGATTCAATTTAGTTTTCATCTATTATGGATACATTAGACAAATTCTTACATTTTTCTTGCAACTTGAAGATGCCATGATTCTTATTAAGGGTAGTTTCTCTTGTAAGTAACTGTAATAAAATTTTCCACAAGAGATGCATAGAGAATGATAAGTAAGACCTTCTGTTCTTAGAATTATAAAGGATCCAGGGCGAAACTTTACAAGGAACTAATCACCAGGTTTTGTATTTCAATTCCTTTGCAGCAATTAAAACACCCAAACCTTGTGAACCTCATTGAGGTGTTCAGGAGAAAGAGGAAAATGCATTTAGTTTTTGAATACTGTGATCATACACTTTTAAATGAGCTGGAAAGAAGTCCAAATGGGTAAGTAATCTAGAAACTGAAGCTCTGTATGGTCAGGTCCCAGTTTGATTCCGCGTGGGATTGACTACAGCCGATTCCAAATCTGAGCCGCATCTGCTTCTACCCAGACGCATCTGCTGGCTGCCCCTCTTCGCTCTGTTAGGATGTGCTCTGCAAATGAATGCTAACCTAGAGGAAAAATAATTCAGAAGACAATTCTGCACGTGTAAATCACAATGCATTTTGAGGCTAAATTGTGTATTGGATGGTCTGAAGTCACAGAATGAACCATGTACTAGGAAATACATAATTCACTAATAGGTTAAAGGAGAAAAAAAATATATGTTAGTAAAATCTGAAAGGCAGTTGATAAATTCAGCATCCTTTTCTAATTTTTTTGTAAAAGCCTTAGCAAACTAGGATTCAAATACTTTCTTAGCACACAAACACCCTCTTCAAATCAACACTTAGTTTATACTCAACACTAAAGGAATTACCATTAAAATAAGAAACACGACAAGGACATCAGTTGTCACCACTATAATGTAACATCGTTCTGAGAGTTCTAGCCAAAGTAATGTAATGACAGAAATTAATAGAATATATAATTTTGGAAATCAAGATTAAATTGTTATTATTTTAATTGTATTCTGCAGAAATCTAAGAGAATTACCCAAAGAGTTATTAAAATGAATAGAATTCAGTATAATGAATATAGCACTCCAAATTTTATGCACAAAAATTAACAGCTTTTGTATCAACCAGTACTTTAGAAAATCTAATGGAGAAAAATCCCATTTAAATATCAACAAGAACAAAAAAGATTGGGAATAAAGATAAAACAGAATTGTTAGACTCTATGTAAAGACAACTACAAATATCAATGGGATTTTTTTTTAACTTGAAAAAGACTAAATCAAGAAGTTAGCCCTGGCCAGTTTGGCTCAGCGGTTAGAGCATTGGCCTGCGGACCAATGAGTCGCAGGTTTGATTGCGGCCAAGGGCATGTACCTCGGTTGCGGTTTGTCCCCAGCCCTGGTTGGGGTCATGCAGGAGACAACCAGTCGATGTGACCTTCTCATGGCAATGTTTCTCTCTCTCTCCCTTTCTCCCCCTCTCTCCCCCTCCCACTCTGTCTGAAGATAAATAGAAAAATATTCTTGGGTGAGAATTAAAAAAAAGAAGAAGAAAAGGAACTTTAACTGCCAAATATTAAATCATATTAGTCGTCAAGATTCTCTTCGACAAAAATGTACCATAAACAGATCTAAAAAAAGAAGTGATAAATTGGGTAAATTATTTGCCAAATAATGAATTAATATAATTTTACATCTACATATGCAGATTTTGCAAGTCTAGATATTTTTAAAGGTTAACACCCAATTAGAAACTGTAGTCATTCACTGAAACCTTTGGTGAGCCCCACTGTGTGCCAGGCTAGGTGCTGAGGGTCCAGCAGTGGACAGAACATACCAAAAAGTTGCCTAATCTTACAGAATTTAACACCCAGTAGACATGACAAAGCCGGGGCGGGGGAGTGAGCAATACACCTAGGAAAATATGTATATCCTATCTATTAGCCAAAGAAATTCAAAATTTTAAAATAAAATACCATTTCTCACCTATCAAATTGGCAAAGGTTTTCCAAAAGTCAGTATACAGTGTACCTGGTATTGTTAAAGTCGGGAAATCGGGCACCCTCATCCACAGCTGGGGAGAGCGTGTATATAATTGGGGCAGTTCGGCAGTTTTGTTTTTTTTATCCTCACCCAAGGACGTTTTTCCATTTTTTTTGTTCAGATAGAGTGGGAAGGAGAGAGAGAGGGAGAGAGAGAGAGAAAAACATCGATGTGAAAGGGACACATCAAGTGGCTGCCTCCCTCGCAACCCAGCCAGGGCCAGGGACAAATTGCAACTGAGGTACGTGCCCTTAGCAGGAACCGAATCCAGGTCTCTCTGGACCACAGGCCTACACTCTAACCACTGAGCCAAACCAGCCAGGGCTGGTTCGGCAGTTTTTATGAAAATCTTTCAAACTGTTTTCATCCTTTGACCAAGAAATTCCATCTGAGAAATTTATATTAAGAAAGCAATCAGATAGGTGCAAACTTTTTACATAAGAGTGTTCCGCGTGTCATTTTTTACATCAGAAAATATTCAGACTGACCTAATTTTCAACCAAAAAGGTTTGTTAAATTCACTTTGCTATCTTCATTACAGTGGAACACTAGGCATCCAGCTCATTAAAGGCAAGCTGTAGAAGAACAGTTAGTATTCCTGGGGAAGTTACTCATGCCATAGTATGTGAAAAAGTGAGGTTACAAAGCCGAACACTGTAATTGAGAGGTGGTGAGAGAGGAGCCTGGAGAAGACGTGGCATGTTCGTGCAGTGCACGCACCTACGTGAGACGATCAGGGGTCCTCAACAAGGCAGAACCAGCCTCTCCGCACTGCTCCTCGCGAGAAGGAGGATTTGCCGGGTGTTCTCAGTCACATGAATATTCCCAAGTGTCAAGTTTCCATTTTTGAAGAAGATCCTTTTCTCAGTTAACTGAGAAATTAATTAACCTCGCATAAATGCAATCTGTGTTGTCATTTAGCATGCTGCAGGACTATTCTCAGTGTCTGATTCTGCATTCACCTCATGGTAGGCCCATTGGGTCCATGGGCTGCGTCCTACAGATAACAAGAAATGAAGGGTTCTTTTTATTTTATTTTATTTTATTTTATTTTATTTTATTTTAATCCTCACCCGAGGACATTTTTTTTCCATTTTTTGTTCAGATAGAGTGGGAGGGAGAAAGAGAGAGAGAGAAGCATCAACGTGAAAGGGACACATCGAGTGGCTGCCACCCGCATGACCAACCAGGGCCGGGGACAAACTGCAACCGAGGTACGTGTCCTTAGCAGGAACCGAACCTGGGTCTCCCTGGACCGCAGGCTGACGCTCCAACCGCTGAGCCAAACCGGCCAGGGCAAGGGGTTCTTTTTAAGCAATCATTGGACTCCTGGGTTCTTAACTGTGCCTTGAACCGTGATATTACAGCCCTAAGCCTGTCCTTTGTTTCTTTAATTTTTTCAGGAAAGTGAGAAACAGCCAGCCACCCCACTTTTATTATTTTCCCATATGTGGTATGTTCTATCACATTCAGTCCAGCAAAGCCTTGCCTTGAATAGACACTGTATTCTAGATGACCTCTGAACTAGTCAGGATTCAACGACAGAATTCACTCTAGCTAGTTGAAGCAAAAAGGGATTTACGACAGGGTGTTATTTTTTTAAATTTCTGAGAGCGGTAGAGAAACAAGCTTAATTGAGCACCTGTTACTGTTCTAGGCCCTAAAGCTGCATCAGTGGACAAGATAAAGTCCTTGCAGAGTTACATGTCTTTGAAGAAAAATAAAGCACACTTGAGGAATTAGAGAACGCCCAGGGAGGGGAGTAGGAGGAACAATGCAGACAAAGATTTGGAGGTGTAACCTGTGTGGCATGTTGGAGAATAGCTGAAACTGATAGGGCGGGACTGCAGTGTGGGAAAGAGGCAGGAGAGAGAGGTGGGGAGGCTCACAGGTGGGGAGGCTCACAGGCGGGAAATCAAGAGGCTGGCACCATATTAAAGGCTGGATTTTATTCTAGGACAGCAAGGGATTACTGAGAAGGGCTCGATTCATCTTGGGTACTGATAGTGAAATCAAGTTTTCCATATTAAGTTCTGTAACAAAGTAAAAGGTAATGAGCTTTGATGTCGGCATCAGGATTCTAGTGAGTAGCTAAGAGCAGTGTGTGAGCAATGCAGTCTGAACCCCCTGGTCATGTTACCCTTATTCACCCATTCAGTCCGTAACTAGGATGCCTGGATTTTTTTCCAGACCTTCACTATTACTTTCTGTATTTGTTTTTGCACTCACCCAGAGTATGATATGTAAACACTAAGTATCACTTGATTTTACAGAAGGTTTTATTTCACTCCAAATGCTTTGGAAAAGTGCTGCCTGTGGCTAAATACAGTTGCAATGCTCTATCTTTCTGGAATGAGCACAGTGCGAATCTATTCTCTTTGATAACTATCTTCTCCTTGTGAGGTCAGTGGTGTTTGTTGGCAGCTGCTATTTTGTATGTTGTTTTACCTTCTTGGAGTCTGAGCTAAGGATTCAGTTTTGCACAGAGCTGTGACACTTCCCTTGAGATGCAGACACCCCTCTTTCACAACAGTAGCTCGGGACTTTCTTATGGCATTACTAGTTCCATATTATTCACCCTAGTAGCCAGGGTTCTGCCAGTTTCTGAACCCTCGTCCATACCTTGTTTCCCAGTTCCAGTACCTGATCCCCTAGACACGTAGTCCTTCGATCCCACCCAGCATTCCATTTCTACGCAGATAGGGCCGTGTGTTACTCTTGCTAGCCCCTCCCAGAGTTGAAATCCATTTCCCTGCCCTCCTCTACTATCACCCTACCGTAAATCACCAAATCGCACCAAGATTATTATGTGAGCCTCCTAATTAACTTCTGTGTATCCACTTTGCCCCCAGAAATCCATTTTCCTTATTATGTCACTTACCTTCTTGAGCCCTTTCAATGACTTCCCTTTAAACTCAGAATAAATTCAAATTCCTTACCAAGATTTCTAAGGCCCTGAAGCCTTGCCAGTCCATTCATACTTGCCCCACACTGGCACTTGCTCCTGTGCTTTCTCACCTCAAGGCCTCTTGCTGTTGGGGAAGGAGGGTCTCAGCCCATCTTCTGATCTCAGACACTCATCTCCTGAACCTATGTAGAGGTTAAAACCCAGACTCTTAGTGGATAGACTTCTCAGTATCATTCCATTGTTACACCTGAGGAAAACTGAAGGCACGTATAGCTTGGCCAAGGTTGCACAACTGGGAAATAGCACAGCTGGGTTTGGAATGCTCTCGTAGTGCTCAGACTGGCTATACTATCCTTTCTGACTCTTACTTAAAAACTTTAAAGAATGTTGTCTCAGGTTTGGCTCTAGGTGGAGGGAGGGGATAAAGCTGTATCAGAATTCCATATAGGAAATAGAAACCACTCCAGAAATTTCCAATGGAAAGGGATTTAATACTGAGAATTGGGTGCTTTCACAATATTAATACCTAGAGGAGCTGGAGTCAAGTGCTGCCACCAGACCACTGATGTCAAGGGCATGTATGTCAATGGCATGTCAGCGTAATTGTGACCTGAGATTGGGAAACTACTCTGAGGAAGATACTTCCATATACTTGTTGCTGTTTCTTGGCATTTTCCCAGCCCCACATGGTGATGTCTTGTTGCTGGTACCCTGCTGGAGTGATATACAGGCCCCACCACTATTCTGGAAGGCCAGGCACACCTGCTGATTAGTTCAGTTGTAAAAAGTAATCGAAACATATTTGAATATCCAGATTTGATCAAATACCTATGTACAGTAGACATTTGGTAAAAGAAATTGATACACTTTGAGTCTTCATAAATCAGTTTAGAAAGGAGTAAACAGACCAATCAAAAAAGTGGTAAGGGCAGTGAACAGGAAATACACAAAAGAAGGAATATTATCGCCAATAACCATGTAAAAATTTAATTCATTAATAATTAATGGCATGCAAATGTAAACCAAAATGAGGAGATAGGGACTTGAATGCACAGATGTTTTATGGGAGTATAAATGGGTAGAACCTTTTTTAGAGAGGGTAGTTTGGTGGTATGTAACTGTGAAGGCATCATTCACGGGATGGTAGGGGGAACAATGGAAAGATATCAGCAGAAAGGTTAAATGGAATGCCATTGTTATACTTTATAAAGATGGTTATATGAAGCACACTACTCCCAGCCAGAATACAAGTTGTCCAGCTCCCAAGTTCCCCCGTGGCAAATACATCTACCCATGGAACTTTCCAATATTTTCCTAACAGAGGAAGGATTCTGCAGGGACTTGCTTGAGTGTTAGAGCCAACATGAATTAGATGAATTGAAGGTCAATTTTCAAGCATAGCTTTTTTCCTGAAAAACCAAGTCTCAGGTCTCCCTGAAGTCCATCCCTACAAGATCAAAATGTAACGTGTGCCTACCACTGGTCCCAGAAAGCCCACTTGTAGAACTTACCTTAAAAGATAATTGCACATGTGTGCATGAACAATGGACATGGACAACAAAGCTGGGGGCTGGGGGGAAAAGGAGAAACATCTGTAACAAAAATAAATTAATAGAGATAATTGCACAAGTGCAATGAGATGGGTGATTGTGTATATTCAGTAAAGCATTGTTTCCAGAAATAAAAATCGAGTCAACTTAATTGCTCATCCATGGGGACTGAGGAAATTATGATACATCCATATAACACGATCCTTTATAGCCAGAAAATATCTGTATACATGAGTACTGTACGTCTACGCGTGAACGCTTCGGAAAGAGGCCGGGAAGTGGCGGAGGACGGACGGAGTGGCTAGGCTGGTGTGAGAGAGGCTATGTCATAGCTACACTGTCATATTTTTACATTTTAAACCATATAAATATATTTTTTAATATTAAAGTTAAAAAGTAAATTTGAACATACAAAGGGAGAGAAACAGAGGTCCCTAAAGAACAACCACCACAGGTTATAGCAGTTACCTGGGGATAGCAAGATTTGAGTCAACACTTTATTCCTTTCCTTTCTCTGTTTGAATTTTCATGTTAAGTATGCATCATTTTTACAGATGTAAAAATTGAAATTTAAAGAGGAAATTATGTAATCATAATGGAAAAATAGGCCCTGGCCGGTTTGGCTCAGCGGTTAGAGCGTCGGCCTGCGGTCCAGAGAGACCCAGTTTCGGTTCCCGCTAAGGGCACGTACCTCGATTGCAGTTTGTCCCCGGCCCTGGTTGGTCGTGCGGGTGGCAGCCGCTCAATGTGTCCCTTTCACATCAATGTTTCTCTCTCTCTCTCTCTCTCTATCACTCCCTCCCTTCCTCCCTCCCTCCCTCCCACTCTATCTGAAAAAAAAAATGGAAAAATGTCCTCGGGTAAGGATAAAAAAAAAAAAAAGAAAGAAAAACTATTAAAGCAATTTTCATTAAAGCATTGTTAAGAAACATCTCTAGGGCGCCCTTTGCACTGTGTGTTGGTGTCTGAGGCCCCACTCACACCATTTCTCTCTTCTCTTCTGCGACTATATCCCCATCCCAGGAGTTTTTAATTTCCTTTTCTATTATTTTCCCTAGAGTTGCTGATGGAGTGATCAAAAGTGTGTTATGGCAAACACTTCAAGCTCTTAATTTCTGTCATAAACATAACGTAAGTGACATTTTCTAATGCATTCGTTAATTCTTCATGATAACTCTTTTTCCTAAGTAGCTCAGGAGTGTCTTTGAAAAGCTAAAAACAAAGAGAAAGTAAGAACCAGAAGAGCAAAACAAAAAAAAATTCCCGAATATGAGGAAAAACAATGCATTATTTGTGGCCCTTTTCCAATTTCTACTAGAACCAAGTTTCTAATTTCTTATGAATTAACAGTTTGTATAAACTTAATGTTTCTTTTTGCCTCAGTGCTAATGATTCCTATGATCACTTTTAAATTGAATTAAAATAACTTTTCATTAGTGTGATCTACCATGGCACTGGGTTTTGTTTTGTTTTTATCTCTCAAGTCTTTTATCCTATAACAGTCCTCTTTCCCCTGCGTCTTAAAAAACATTTTCCCTCATTAATTTTTTAGAGCCACAGTTCTCAAACGTGAGCATGTATCACAGTGCCTGGAAGGTCTTGTTAGGACACAGTTTGCCGGGCCCACCTCCAGAGTAAATGGTTCCATAGGCTTGAGTTAGGGCCCGAGAGTGTGCGTTTCCAAGCATTTTCCTGGTTGATACACAAGCCGCTGTTCCAAGAACCACACTGTGTTACTGAAATCATTTTGCCTGATTGCATCCTGTGTGTAATTGAACTTGTTCCTTCACCTGTATTTCCTGTAAATTGGTATTTATATCTAGAGGCTTGATCATTTTCTAGGCAAGAATACTTCATATATAGTGCTATAGACTTCTTATTGCATCAACATAAGGCATCCAATATCTAGTTGTCCCACTTTTGATCATCTTAAAATAGACTTGTGGGTTCAGGAGGTATTTGTTTGATTTCCTCCATTATCAATTTTCCTGTCACCCTTTTACTTGATGGCTTTAGCATCCATAATTATTGCCTATAACTAATGTTTCATTTGGGTTAAAAGGGGGTTTAAAAGCCGGGCTTTATAAGAAGCAATTCCTGGTGTGGAAGTTTCCAGAGGCGATTAAGTTATTCTCTTGCTGGCTTGTGAGCCAGTGAAAATGAGACTGTACACCAGCCACAATAATTCCACTTGAGCAGTGTTTGCTAAAAGCTTTGTGTGAAACTAAAGTTTATCAAAATTCTTTCATGATCCTGACTTGTAAGTTTCCTATTTGGTGAAAAATATGCTGATTGCAAGGGGCACAGCAGAATTTGCACCCGTGTGGCTTTGCCGTGGAGGAGGTGGGTACTGAATGTCTCGCGTCTCTGCCTCCATTCGGTGTCTTACTGTTCCAGTGATTTTTACTCTCTTCCTTTCTTCAGTACCCTACCCCTCTCTATTAGTAGCTTCTCTTACCTACAGCAATACATTTTTCTCTTTCTTTGGGACATATCAGTATTTCATTTGCCTTTGTATTTTTTGTTGGAAAATAAGTTGCTATAGATTTCATGTGGATTTGCATTAGATCCCAAAAACATATTTAAGTTGGCCAATAGGTATCAGTGTAAGTCTGTTTACTTGGTAATATTGCATATAGTTCAGTCCTGGCTGGTTTGGCTCAGCGGTTGGAGCGTTGGCCTGTGGTCCAGAGAGACTCGGGTTCGGTTCCCGCTAAGGGCATGTACCTCGGTTGCAGTTTGTCCCCGGCCCTGGTTGGTCGTGCGGGTGGCAGCCACTCGATGTGTCCCTTTCATGTCCATGTTTCTCTCTCTCTCTTCTTCTCTCTCCGTCCCACTCTGTCTGAACAAAAAATGGAAAAATGTCCTCGGGTGAGGATAAAAAAATAAATAATATTGCATATAGTTCAGAAATGTTAGAATTTGTTGCAAAGTCATTTGAGGGACCTAACCGGTTCTTCTTAAATTACCAAGTATTATATGACTCAGAGTGTTAATCCAGGTTTCATAAATGGATTGTCCGAAAGGTAGGATATCAAAATTAAGTTGGTTTATATTACAACAATGTACTTTTTAAATTAATGTCTAAGCCCTAGGACTTTTAAGAGGCCTGAAAAGGTTTTCAGAGTTGACAGTGACTAAATTGAGATAACTTGAAACAAACTTCTATTACCAGTGCCCTTTTTGTGACCGAAAATAAAGGATTCAACATTTTCTCTTCCTAGATAGCTGTTGTAGAAGCAAATAGAAATTATTTCAGAATTGTCCATTTGACAGCAACACTTAAATGGACTGACAGCACAGCCGAGAAGTGAGGCAGAGGAGCTGATTACTGTGACACTTACTCTGGGGACTGTCAGTGGCCACCTGCAATCAGTGTAGTTGCAAGGATGAGCTCATTCACGCGCAGGTGCTTTGGAAGTACAGAGCTCCGTATGGGGCTGAGTTATAGAACAAGAGCACCCTCGTTTTTATCTGTCTGGTTGTTCGGAGGGAGGATAAACTAGAAAACTCAGGCCCTGAAGAACAGGGCCTCCACAACATGGAACAGCCGCTTCTAAAGATGAGGGAGGCTCACTCGGCCTACCTTCACCCACCCCCAGCTGAACCCTCTCCTGTCCAGCAAGGAGCATCTGCTTCATGCAGTCACTCTAACGATGCAGCACGGCGAGCTGTCCACCTACAGAAGGCCAAGGGGAGCTTCTCGAGGCGAGAATGCCTCCCCGTGGTGTCCTGCTCTCCCAGGAGGGACTCCTTGGTGTGGCCCCTCTCAGGAGGGCTGCTGATCCACCCAGGTCGGCTCACCGGTGTGGAAGTGAAACTCCTTCCCCAGGCCAGACACTGTGGTAGCTCTTGCCAAGTGGGGGACCATACATCCCAGTTTACCAGGACAGCTGTGGCTTGTGCTCATTTCCTGGCGTAATTATTGATAGAGAGTTTTTTCACACATCCTTATTTAGATGATAATGTGGTCATTCTAATTATAAATGAGGTTTGTTTATCATTCAGATGTTTTTCTAGTTTCTCAAGTCTGCAATGCTTATTCAGCCCGAATGTGATTCTTGGGTGGTGGTAGTTCTTATTATAGGTACATTGAGTCTAAACTCATCTAAGGTTTTACCTCTTACAGTTAAAATAGGACCCAGTAAAATTGGAAAAAAATAATTGTATTATATTACCCCCCCAAAAATAAATTTTCATATCCAACAATTATTTCTTCACTGATGTAACAACATTTTGATTTTTTTCTCTTTTGCTAGGATAAGTGAAAAATTGCCAATGTAAGTTCTTTTAGAAAAATAATGGAAAACCATATTTGTTTTTTATCTCACAGGCTGTGTTTATCATTTAAAGTAATAGTTAATGTTTTTATGCTTTGCCATTTTGGTGACCCAAGGAAATAATCAAATATTACCTTACAGTGCATTCACAGAGATGTAAAACCTGAAAATATTCTAATAACTAAGCAAGGAATAATCAAGATCTGTGACTTTGGATTTGCACGAATTCTGAGTAAGTAGCCACTTTTTACTCATTTACCCAATTCTGATAATGATGAAATAATATAGTTGAAAATCTTACTTTAGATATTGAGTGTATGCTAAATGTTATATTATTATTCAGAGAGGAAAATCTCACCTTTACCTCTAGTCACTACATTAATTTGCACTTCAGCTGCACCCATTCGGCTAGAATTGACTGCATGTCACGTTCATATGCATTGCCCCACAGCAGAGGAAGAGTCATAAGATGCACTTCTGCCCTGCATGCACCTGTAATCTGGAGTAAAGGAAACAGGAATAATGCAGGATGGTTGGCAGTGAAGCACTAAAGTGCAGGTGCAGACACTTCCCTGGAGGGAGATACTGTGGGCTGGAGCCACGGGGCTGGAGACGAGAGTGAACTGGCAGTTTGAGGGAGGATTCAGACAGAGCTGAGAAAAGGGAAATCATCCCAGACAGGGAGGAACCAAAGGGAAAAGGAGACAAATCCATGTTTCTCCCCAGATCCAGAACTGTGCACCAGGCTAGCAACAATGTCCACATCGCAAGGTGGTGTGTATATGTATAATCAGCATCCTGATAGGACTCAGACACGGGTGACAATACATTTGGAAGTTGGTTTCGGCTTGAAGTTACACTAGAAATTCCCAATCCCACCGCCCTATTTGGGATTATATAGATGTTAACTAGCTAAAGTGCCTTTGGAAGTTGAATGTGCAGTGTAACTGCTCCCTCAAGCACTGCCTTCCTGCACTAACTTCAGAGTATTTGAAGCTTACCACAATGCCTGACCTGCTCTTAGGAGTAGTTCGCATGCTGGGAAAATGTGACCCACCTCATCTGATCATCGATGCGTTTGCAGTTCCAGGAGATGCCTACACTGATTATGTCGCTACACGATGGTACCGAGCTCCTGAGCTTCTTGTGGGAGACACTCAGTATGGTTCCTCAGTCGACGTATGGGCTACTGGTTGCGTTTTTGCAGAGCTCCTGACGGGCCAGCCACTCTGGCCTGGAAAATCGGATGTGGATCAACTTTATCTGATAATCCGAACGCTGGGTAGGAGCTGCGTTTCATGGCTTACAGAGTTGCTAGGTTATTAGAGTGATAGTGTGTCCTTGTAATGAGCACCAGCAGCTTTCTTGCCTCTCCAAGGTGCTGCTCAGGATGCTTGTTCTGGGTTGTAGCCGAAACCCAACCCCTTCCTCGATATGTACAGCCAGTACTCCCTCACTAAGGAGTTTTCAGATCCTTTCCAGGTCAAGCCACTTAGCCGTGGAATAAACTACACATTTACTTTCCATACTGGACTAAGATAGGGCTAAGGATATGAGTCAACTGCATGGAGCTTGCTCTTACGAGGTATTGGATCAAGTGCAGTTTCTGGCCCCTGTGAAAGAGGGTTTCCTCTGTTACTTCTTCTGTAAAGGGCCAGAGGTACACAGTTTAGGTTTGGCAGGCTGTGTGGCCTCTGTTGCAAACCCTCAACTCTGCCCCTGTGTACAGTACTTAAGAATTTACAAGTTACTTTTACACACTTCATCGTTTTCCGTCTTAAGAAAATCCTGTTAAGGACTTTGTAACATTTTTCATGATGCTTGTTTTAGAAATGAGAAAACGAGGCTCAGGGAGCTTCCATGATTGGCCTAAAGTCACACAGCCAGTCAAGTGCAGAATAGGAATGGGACGCAAGGGACTGCTTTCATCGTGAGTCCGCGTCCTCAGCAGTGTGCACTTCCACCTGGGATGGATGCAGAGAGTGATCCATCTACACGCAACGTGCATATATATTCATTCCTTCCCATAGGCTCTCCTGGCAGCGTGGTGCTGGGCAAGGGAACTACTGCTGTCTGGTCTGGTTCCAATACATTCTTCTGGACAGTTCTACAGTGTGAAAAATGTGGGATAGAGTACCACTGCAGAACACTCCTTAAGTGTATAGTGTTTGATTGGTTTCCCAAAAGGATTGTGGAAATTTACATTAGGCAGATATTAGACAGACCTGAGTTTGAATCCTGGGTCTGTCACTAAATGACCGTGTGACTTTAGACAGGTTATTAAACTCTGAGTCTCATTCTCATTGATACAGTGGAGATTAAAAAATAGCATCCTTTGTGAGATTGTTATAAGATCATGTGTGTAAAGTCCTCCACACCATTTCTTACCTCCTCTTTTGGTGGAGGCTGAATGGCAGATCAAGCTACCTGTGGCAAAGACAGTTGTATGGGAGAATCAACCGTGCCTGAGAAGGTGTGTTTTGGCTGTGACCTATTCCTTCCAAATCTGGAGGTCACAGTCTAGATCAGGGATTCTTTCGCATCTGGACCTCAGAAGTTAGCCATTTAAACACTACATTATTTTTATAAACAACCTAAATTACGTGGTTTGTATTTTACAGGAAAACTTATCCCAAGACATCAATTCATCTTTAAAAGCAACCAGTTTTTTCATGGCATCAGTATTCCTGAACCAGAAGACATGGTAACTGCTTGATTTTATGATGTTTTATTATTTGTGTTGCTACTTTTTTTAAAGAGGTAGTTGGGTTTGTTTGTTTCTTTCTTTTAATATTTGTGCTTTTAGCCCCTGTTCTCCCTGTGCCGCACCAACACAGACCAGAGGAACTGTGGGAAATGAATCGGGAGAATGCTTATAAAGTTTACTTGCCCTATCCAAAGGTTAATTTAATGTTAAATTTGAAGTGAAAATATATTTAGTTCCTAACACAGATACCTGATTCTTTTAGTCAAAACATTCAGGTATTTTTTCCTGAAATAATGATGATCACATAAACAGTACTTACTATAGTGCTTTTTTATTTTGAAAAAATGCATTCTCTGTGTTTTTCAGCATGTGGAACAAAGCTCAAATCAGTAAAATCCATTTTTTCACAGTGTATATTTTCACATGGAAGGCCATTCTACAAAATGATCTTCCTCGTATCCAAATCAAAACTCCAAACCACGATGCTCACCTCCACACTCTCGCTTTGGGCTTTGCCTTTCTTTGGGAATGTGCTTGATTTCCTGTTTGTGTTACCTGTTTGGGCTGTGATCTTTAAAACTTCATATGGTCTAGATTCGGCCTACAGAATGAAAGGACTTTCCACAGGCCTGTGTCCACACTCGCTGTGCTGGAGGCCGAGAGCTGCAGGGAGGGCAAAGTTGTAAGGCCAGCCTATGATGTATGAACAGTCTGGGGTTCGAGAGGTCCCAGCTATCTCTGGACACCCTCTTGTTTTATTTATTTATTTATTTTAATCCTCACCCAAGGATATTTTTCTATTTTTGTTCAGATAGAGTGAGAGGGAAGGGAGGGAGAGAAAGAGCAACATGGATGTAACAGAGACACATCAATTGGTTGCCTCCCGCACAACCCCAGGGCCAGGAATGAACCACAAGCGAAGTACGTGCCCTTGACTGGAATCGAACCCAAGACTCATTGGTCCACGGGCCGATGCTCCAACCACTGAGCCAGACCACCAGGGCCACCCTCTTTGTTTTAAATTTATTTTATATAATATCTTAATTTATATACTGGCTTTCTTTTATTAAATATAATAAAAGATTAAAAAGTTAAATTACAAGGCTAGAGGTTGAATTACATAAGAATATGTAACTTAAAGAACAAAACAACAAATTCACATGTACCTGCCGCCTAGTTAAAGAATATTACCATTTTCTCTGAAGCTTCCTTCTCCCCGCATGCTCCCCCTCAGTCCCAGTCTCCTCCCTCCTTATATTGAGTTTTGTGTTCATCATTCTGTTACTTTCTGTATTGCTCTTACACATGTAGTTCAGTGTAATTTTCATTAATGCTCAAAGCATTTCTATAAGTAGATCAGACACAAATATTATAGGACTGTTGTAGTATTTCAAAAGGGAACATTTGGAACCCACATTTATCAAATATCAATTGCAAGACATTGTGAAATTAAGAAAATAACTCCATCAATGAGTGACAAAAGGGGGAACATCTGTAATACTTTCAACAATAAAAATAAAAAAAGAAAAGAACTCCAGTGTTTGTCGTTCAGATCTTTACACTATAGTGTAAAATTATGTAAAATATGATTTTGAAACTCTTCAAAAGAAAGTATCTAACCTATTAGGGGGTCTTTCTTCAGTGTTCTTATTAGTAATGTATTTAAGATATCCATTACTTTGTTTTTATGTAACATTAAAGGTCTTTACTTTGTGTTCTAGGAAACTCTTGAAGAAAAGTTCTCGGGTGCTCATCCCAAGGCTCTGAATTTCATGAAGGTACTTAAGAGTCAATTATAACTGTTATTAACTGTAACTTTAATGATTGAAGCTGGTAACTCTGGGAGGAGTGGGCAATAGTGCAAATAATGCCAAAGTAAGATATAATCATTGAAAATTATAAGGAACTGTAAAATCATTACAGTTAAAGGAACATCAGTGATGTAAGCACTGCTCTTTCTAGCATATTTATTAAAGTTAGTAGGAGATGCCCTGGCCAGTTGGCTCAGGAGGTTGGCGCATCATCCTGTCCACCACAAGGTTCTGGGTTGAATTCCCAGTCAGGGCACATACCTAGGTTGCAGATTCAGTCCCCAGTCGGGACACGTGTGGGCAACTGACCGATATTTCTCTCTCACATTGGTGTTTCTCGCTCTCTAAAATCAATAAAAAGAACATATCTTTGGGTAAGGATTAAAAAAAATGTTTTAATTAGTAGGAGATGAAAGTGTATAATTAGGGTTTGCTGTGATGAATGCCATTACTTCTTTTGTATTCATTAGAAATGTAAATATTAAGTTAGTATATTCAGACTATGAAAGTTTATGAGGATGAATGTACTTCTTAAACTTGAAGGTCTAGGACTGCACTGTCCGATGTGGTAGCTGCTACATGTTACTATCGAGCACTTGAAATATGGCCGATTTGAATTGAGATGTACTAGATTTCTGTGAAAATTACTATAAAAAGTATAAAATATTTCATTAATAATTTAAAACATTGATTACATATTGAACTAATGACATTTTAGATAGAGTGAGTTAAATCAAAATTTTAATTATTTTTTAAAAAATTAGTAGAAGACCAGGCAGAGTCAGAGCCATATAAACACTGTGTGTAGCCTCTGCACCAGGCCCAGAAGAGATAAACAAAGGACAGATTCTAATAAAAAGTAGAAGAAACTCATCTATGACCAGTCTGCTATTCATACTTGACCAAGTGAGGCCATGCTAGATATGACTCTTCCAACAAAGAGGATACTAAAAGCCCTTAGGGGATAGGGGTGGAGCTACCAGTAAGAGTATCTATCTTTAACAATCAATTAAGTTCTATTTATAGCAGTGGTTTCCATACTACTCAACAGAATGACCTGGGAGCTTTTTAAAAGCACACATTCCAGTAGCTAACCTCAGGTTACAGAAGCAGAATCTCCAGAAATAGGACTTTAGAATTTATATCCGTAAACATGCCCCTGGGTGATTATGATGAGCAACCCAGTTTGAAACCCATATGATCTAGAAGGTGGAGCCATCTGGCTGACCTAGAGTCAACTTTGTAGACCAGCCTTTGTACCAGTGCTGGTCGCTGCCAAGGTGCTATCCAGTGTGCTGGATCCTTTCAGTCTGAGTCCTCCTGAGATTAGGAACCTCACACCTCTGCGCCCCCAGACTGCCCTTGCGCCTGCTCCGCTGGACCTCAGCCGCGTTCTACCTGTCTTCCAGCTATGGCCTGCCTTAACCCTGCACTGTGCAGGCCTGTCCTGGAAGCCCAATTTTCTGACCTTGTTCTGGACAGGTCTGACCAACCTACAATCGAATGAAACGTGGTGGTGTTGGGGCGAGGGGTGTCAAGCACTGCAAGCCCAACCCATTCTCGTTTTGAGGTCAGACCTAGTGGTTTCTCCTCCAACTAACCGGAGAGAAAACTTTCAAGGCACAACAACTCCCTGTGTTCATCTCCAAAGGTGGAGTGCCCCGTTGGCCTGTCCCAGATTCTGGGTGAAGCCAGCTTTGAGCTGTTTGATTTAGACTCATAATGTTTGACCTGAGACCCAAGACTCTCTTAAGTGCATCAAGGATTGTGCTACTTGGTGGGCCACACCCTGTGTCCTAGACTCTGGCCCCATGTTAGATGAAGGCAAGCTTCCTTTCATTAATTGCAATTGAGACATCTTTAATAACAAATAAGTACCAGCTACCATAACGAGTAGTTATCCCATGGGACTGGGTCATAATCCAGGCAGGAACTGCTCAAGTGGGTGAGATGGAGCCAAGGACAGAGGGGGCATGCGGTGGTCAACATGTGGCAGATCTTCTGTGTTCTGTTCATAGGTTTAAAGTGAGACAGTGAGCCCTGGCCGGTTTGGCTCAGCGGTTAGAGCATCGGCCTGCGGTCCAGAGAGACCCGGGTTCGGTTGCCGCTAAGGGCGCGTACCTCGGTTGCAGTTTGTCCCCGGCCCTGGTCGGTCGTGCGGGTGGCAGCCACTCGATGTGTCCCTTTCACGTCGATGTTTCTCTCTCTCTGTTCCTCTCTCTCCCTCCCACTCTACCTGAGCTAAAAATGGAAAAATGTCCTCCGGTGAGGATAAAAAATAAATAAAAATAAATAAATAAAGTGAGACAGTGAGTACAATATTTACTTCTTTATTACTCATATGTCTTCATAGCCATAACCATCCTATCACTATATCAGTTTTATCTGGTCATCAAGAATTCTGTAGACTCTTGGAAGTTTTGTTGAAGGGCTTTTTGTGAAACTTGCAGTTTCAGGAAAAGGATCCTGACTGGGCTTTGCAGTTCCAAATTCTTGTCCCTCATCTCTGAAACCTTTCCTAGGGGAACAGGGCAGGGAAGGAGAGGGAGAGGGATATCAGTGGGGGGAAAGGAGAAACATCTGTAACAAAAATAAATTAATTAACTAAAAAATAAAAATAAAACCTTATCTTCCACCAAAAATATAAATCAAATAAAAATAAAAATGGTATCTTCTGGTTTTGTTATATATTTTTCTCATTAATGTTATATTAGTCTGTGTCTAGATAGATAAGTAGAATTTGTAAATAATATGAAATAATGGAATTTATAAATGATTTAAAATGAAATTTATGAGGGCATGTAATATACACTGTATATCGTATATATAGTGTATAATGTGTGTATGCACTAGGGGATTAATAACAAATAAAACCAAAATCACAATGATAAAAAAAAAATAAAGTAAAATAAATAAATAAAACCTTTCCTAGGTTAGGAGCACTGTGATCAGGGAGCATATCTGAGAATTATCAGCCTCTTGGTGTACAGAAAGGTATTAATCAGGCAGTCAAGAACTCAGAAGCCTCAGCTCCATCCAGTTCATGTCAGTTCATCTAAAACTAATCAAGCAGGACATTGTTTCAGCTCAGGTCCATGGAGCAGCTCAACTTTGACAGTCTCTTAGAATCTAAAAATGCTCTTTTTAAAAAACAAACCCATAGGTCTTTAGTGAGACTTTATTTCAGTAGGCTGAAAGCCCATACAAGGAAGTGAATGAATGCAAGGTATAATTGGGAATAAAACTGATAGGACTTGATGATCATTTAGATCTGGTGAGTGAAGCAGAGGAAGTGGGGAAAGAAGAGGTGTCTGTACCAGGGTTGTCGTAGCAAAGTACCAGAAACTGGGTGGCTAAAAACAACAGAAATTTATTCTCACAATTGTGAAGACCAGAACTCCAAAACCAAGGCGTTGGCAGGGCCATGCTCTCTCTAAAGCTTCTGGGGCGGGGTCCTTCCTGGCCTTTTCCAGCTCTGGTAGTCCCAGGCATTTTTGGGCTCTGGCAGCAGAATCCTGTCTCTGCCTGTCTTCACATGATGTCTGCTGTGTGTGTCTGACTTTGCAGTGTCTTCCATCTTATAAAGACACCGGTCGTGTTGGAGTAAATCCTGCACTACTTCAGTATGCCCTCATCTTGTCTAATCGCACCTGCAAAGACCTTGTTTCCAAACAAGGTCACATTATGAGGGTTAGGACTTTAACATATATTTTGGGGAGACATAGTTCAATCCATAACAGTGCTCATGAGAGAAAGCAGAGATATTAAGTGGCCATTGCACTTGTGGGTCTGGATTTCAAAGGAGAGCTTTGGACCAAAAACATAGATGTGGAAGTCTCTGGTAAACCTTGACCACCAAAGCCATTGAGCATCAGTGAAATTAACTAGAAACTTAGAACAAATGAGAAGAAAGGGGAACCTGGGATCGAGCCTTGAGGAATTTCATGCAACCACTGTGGAGAAGAATGTAAACTGGGAAAGGTTGGTTTGAAGAGGAGTGGCCAAGTAGGAGGAGGAGGAGAAGGAAGGAAAGTGAAGCATCAGAGAGAAGCCAAAAGAAGAGTTGGAAGAAGAGGACATGGTCAGTAGTATCTAACGCTATTGAGAATCGAATGCAAAACATGGAAGTAGATATAAGGATAGGGAAGTAGAGGTCATAGGTGTGAATAACAAGAGCCACTTAAGTGGAACTGTGGATGCAGCAGCCACAGTGAAGTGATGGAGAAATAGAGATGACCATGGTTATTAACAAGCTGTAAGTACTGGATAGCATATAGACTTGATTTTCTAAACTCACAGTCGTTCTATCCAGTTACTCAGAGTTTTGGGGCACAGGAACAACATAGGCCCCTCTTTTAATAGCTTCTTTGCTTTTCATTCAAAGGAGTGTCTGAAGATGAATCCGGATGACAGATTAACCTGTGCCCAACTCCTAGAGAGCCCCTACTTTGATTCCTTCCAAGAGAACCAAATTAAAAGAAAAACACGTAATGAAGGAAGAAACAGAAGGCGTCAGCAGGTACCTCCATTCAAAAGTTAAAAGTACTATAAAAATTATTTGTTTTTCCTTTTTCTACCTTTCAAAGTGAGACTAGGTGGACACCAAAACCTTATCTTTGCACTGGTTTAGTTGTATTTGTTTACCTAATAAATAAATACTGGTTGATGTAATAAAATCATAAAGCTATGAAAGTATCCAGATTGTTACAAAGTCTTATTCCAAACACACTTACATCATATTATTGTAGAGTTCTTTTGTTATACTGATTGGATATCCTACCCGCCAGAGCACGTACCCAAAATACAAGAGCTTCATACAATACAACCCTGATTGCAGCGGGACTGAATTTAAATGGCCATTGCAGAGGAACCCCGGGGCCTTTCCACCTTTTCTCCCGGGGCAGGCACCTAAGTCTGCCTTTCCTGGATTTTCCCTCGAAGACAAGAACAACTCTGGCCAGATACAAGGGATGAAGCTCAGATATCTGGGAACCAAATCCTGTCCTTAGATCTGCCAGTATCAGTATTGCAGAAAAACATGGTAAAAATGATGGCAAATGTTGATTCTGCAGTTTATTAGGCAACTGCTTTTTACTTGCCTTCAGAAAACCTTGAAGTTAATACGAAGTTCATGGAAGTAAGTTTGTTTGAGGTTTGTTCCCCCATCTTATATCCCCAGTCCCTAGAACAATACCTGTCACATAAGAAGGTCCTTAATAAAGATGATCCAAAATAACTAGTGAGCACTGCTTATTAATAAGCCAAGATGGTAATTTTTAATTTATCAGAGACTGACAATCATCCCATTTGTGTACCTTTGATCTATTTTTTGGTCATTATCTTCTCATCAGCATATCACCATAAAGGAAGAAAGCAGTTTTTTTTTGTTTTTTGTTTTTTCCAACCATTTGATCGTTAAAATAGAAGTTTATTGGGAGAGAAAGATTAAATGAATTAATAAGAAGAAATGTTAAGATGATTTCTGTGTGTACAAAATCTATGAGTCTCCAAATTTGTATTATGTAGATCATTTTACCTTTTACTGTTACAGATATGTGTTTGCAAGTTAAGCCCAATGCAGTTTGCTTAACCAAGTGATTAGGGTTTGTTTAAATAAGTCTGAGGCAGCAGTCTGAAATACAGTGTGACGTGTGTGTAAAAACACTGTCCCCTTAAAAACGTCTCACTAGATTCTTCCCCTTTGGCCTGGGAGGGCGGACAGGGCACTGCTCCATCCTGCCTCTTGGTTCCTGAGTCAGGTTCTGCCACACTGTCCTCGAATGGGGTGGGGGTGTGCTCTCCCTTTAAGTCTCCAGTTCACAGCTGTGCTCCCCATTCCTTACTATCCTGGAGCCCACTGGTAAAGATCAGGGACTTGCAGAAGACTTTCCCCGAGAGCCAGGAAAACAGAAGAAAAAGAAACGCAAAGAGCAGCGGGCTCCTGGATACTCTCCTTTCCAACGATTACGTCACGTTCTCTGTCCTAGTCCGCTGCATCCTGCCCCCCCCCCCCCCCGTGTGGTGGCCCCCGGAGCACCCACCATGAGACAGTGCCTAGACACCTCTCCACCAGTGAGGGCCCGGAGAGCAAGGCCAAGAGGAAGGCAGGGCCATCCTCCAAGTCCTGGCTTTCTTCTCGAGCACCCAGCTCCTGCCTAGTCACCTTGCCTATCCAAACACAAGCCACTGTCTTTCAGAAAGATCTTTTCATTCCGTGTGGTTTCGTGTGGTGAGTCCAGATTTCTACCTCAATACCAACTTCTGGATCTCTGAGTGGATGACCAAGGAATTCCTGCAGACTAAATATTGTTTAAAGTTGACAGTAAAGAGATTTTTAATCTTTGCTGTCCTGCTAGTACCCTAAAATTAATATCCTAAACTTTAAATCTTGCGATGGGCACAATGTAGACTGTTAGAATTATTGTTTAATAGGTGGTGAGCATTCATCTTTTAAATGCTGATTAGATGCTCAGAAATGTGTGTATTGAAATAAATTAGAGTACATCCATGAGAAGCCTAGAATAAGTAATAGAATCTAATTTTCAAATATCAGAATCTCACAATTTTTAGAAAGGTATCTCTACTTAGTTTTCAAACTCATGTCTTTTGACATCTTTGTACCATATGTATCCTTTTTTGGCCACCTTTATATCAAACTGTACAAATAGGAATTGTTTCAATTTGCTTTGTTATTTTTCTCTTGTTCTGCTATTAGAATCAACTGTTGCCTCTCATACCAGGAAGCCACACCTCCCCCACACCTGATGGAAGAAAACAAGTCCTCCAATTAAAATTTGATCATCTTCCAAACATTTAGGAAAATGTTCCTTCAAGTGGAAAGTAATTTAATATGTACACATTTTTGTACAGCGAGATAGGAATTCTCAGTGTTTCAAATGCAAATGAGCCATATGAAAATTAAGATGCCTTCTAGAATTGTTTTGCTCTGATCATTACTGATTCCTCTGCCCATGCTTTTCACATGCCAACTTTATCTTTTAGAACATTTTCTTTAAATGTGACAAAGTCTGAAACTGCACGGGTGGAGGAGTTATTTTCAGTTTCATCATAGCAGCCCCTCTTGAGGCGATTCATATTGAGCATTGGTGGGCTTATACTTTGATTTATGAAAAAGATTTGCATATATCATCTTGCTTCAGCTGACCACATAATGTCTTAGAGTAAGATCAGACAACTTGCCTCGCCATTGTTTGTGTTTGTTTCTGTATCTGCTTTTTAATTCACTCTTTTTGTCACCAGGTCTGTTGAGTAATGCTGGTATTTTACTGTGTTTTTATATTGGTGTAGGAAGGGAACCTTGAAATGTCATCTAGGTTTATTCCTTGATTCCAGGGCAGACTGTCTGGAATCTTTCTGTCTCATGAGACACTGACGTTTCTATTTTTAAAGCTAGCTTGAGAAAATTTTGTATATTTATGTAGCAAATAGTGGATAAGCGACAAGGAATTACCATCTTCATAATACCCTGGGATAACTGACTGCTGATTCTAATGCTATTCTTTGGTACATCCTGGCTTCTTATCCTTTTCTCCTCCTGGCTAAATCTCAGTACCTAAGCCTGTCCTCCTGGGTGTATTTTCTGAATAGTTTATTATCAACACTCTCCTGCAAACATTTGCATCCACAGCATCTGTGAACTTGTGCTGGCCTGGACCTGTGCATCACGATCAAGTTTGTAAACATTTCTGAGACCAGGAAAATTATCTTTCCGTTATCTTCATTTTGTGTCTCTTACCAAAAAAAAGGAGCATACAAACAAAACACAATAGTGAGCCCAGTTTACATTGGGATATTTTCCCAAGTATACTTCAGACCTACCTACCTACATACAAACATATGTACATGTATACATACATATATTTATAATAATAAATTGTGAAGCATCTTAGTAGATGCTTGTTATCCTGGACATCTAAGAATGATACAGAATATTTAAAGCACCTTTAGTTTGCTAACAAGGAACTCATGTAAAATCATAGCACTGGGCTGTCTATCCCTGTCTGGCATAAAAACACAAAAGAATGATGTTCCTATCAATAAATATTAAGATGATTTCATTAGCTCTTTTTTTGCTCCTAGGTTTGGCATGCTCGCCCAGACATTTTGCAAATACACGTATTTCCAAAAATTCCTTGTATTTGATACCAAGACTCTAGGCATAAATTTAAGAAAACACAGTAGCCCAGCCATTGTGGCTCAGTGGTTGAGCGTCGACCCATGCACCAAGAGGTTGCCAGTTCAACCTCCGGTCAGGGCACATACCCAGGTTGTGGGCCCAATCCCCAGTGGGGGGCATGCAGGAGGTGGCCAATCGATGTTTTCTCTCATTGACGTTTCTAACTGTCTCTCATTCTCCTTTCCTCTCTCTAAATCAATAAAGAAAAAAAAAGAAAGCAATAATACCTTATATTCATCTCTAAAAGTGTATTGCACTTACAAACCTGGCTTATAAACTTCCGGAGAATCTCACTCAGTTATTAGGGAGCATCTCTCGACTAAAGATTTATGGCATCTAAGCAATAGTTCTTTGCTCTCTGGAAGGACAGTCTAAGTGGGCTTATTTGGCCCACTTAACATTCTGAGTGTGAACATAAGCTGCCAGGGATGTCTTATTTTCATCTTATTGTCAAGAGCGTGCCTCTTCAGAGTTGTATGTTTCTTCAGTTTTTAATAAGATGATACAGGTACAAAGAAAATGAGAAATAAAATATAAAAGACAACTTTGCTAAAAGTTTCTTTTTGGTTTTCATTATGTTTTTATCATGTAAGCGTCTTTACTGCCAAACCTCTTGCTCCTTGAGCTCTTATTATGTGTATATATGCTACACACGCGGAAATGGGGCAGCACGAGTCCATTCCCCATTCTGCGTGTAATTGTGCCTCAGACAACACTGGAGTTTTGGTCAGAGATTGGGAGGGTAATTGCCTTCCCTTGTTTTTGCTTACACTTAAGAATTTAAACTAGCCCTGGCCGGTTTGGCTCAGCGGTTAGAGCGTCGGCCTGCGGTCCCAAGAGACCCGGGTTCGGTTCCCGCTAAGGGCATGTACCTTGGTTGCAGTTTGTCCCCGGCCCTGGTTGGTCGTGCGGGTGGCAGCCACTCGATGTGTCCCTTCACATCGATGTTTCTCTCTCTCTTCCTCTCCCCCCCACTCTATCTGAACAAAAAATAGAAAAATGTCCTCAGGTGAGGATAAAAAAAAAAAAAAAGAATTTAAACTAGCATTTCTCAAAATTTTTCCCTTAGACAAATCCATCATTTATGTATCACTGGAGAGCAGAAAGCATGCAATACTTAGAAAAATGTTCTAATGCAGTCATAGGACCACAAAGAACGATACTCTTCTGATGACGTTTGCATGCTTGACTTCCCCTGAGTGACCCGGGCCACCAGCACTGCTGCTGCCTGAGTGGCTCAGGCGCACAGATCCCGGAGTGCACCTCCACTGTTTCCCGTGCATACTTCTCGCCTCTGTGCTCCACAGACTCCCCTGCATTTCTCAGCCACATGCAAGACAGTCACGCGTCTGCGTCCAGTACCCAAACTGTCATCACTTTTGTAGAACTTATGCTCAGTAAATCGTCTTGCCCCGGGCTCCTCCCAGAAGCCCACAGGATCAGCCTCTCCTTCACAATCTTGCAGTTTCTGGCTTACCCGGGACTTGTCTCGCCCGTGCCGCTTGCCAGCTTTTTAATTTATTTATATAGCTCTTTTTTCGGTGCTGCACAAAGACTGTGCTGTCATGGTGAGTGACACCACCTGAATACTCCTGTTTCTCCACCTCGGGGGGACCCCGTGGACCCCGGTTTCCTCTGACTTTGCACATGTACCTAGGAATCTGCACACCGTTGTTGTTGGTTTTTAATTGCAGAGCACTTTACAGAGAATTAAAAATCAAGACTTAACTTCCTCATAGTGCTCCTGCTGCTTGGGGAAGAAGGAAATACGGCCCGGCAGAGGACATGTCACAGCCCCCGAGCCGATTTGCCTGGCCTGTCCTTAGTCACCGTTTCGGTCCTGACGACCTTTGAATGTAGTCATGCCTACTTGCCCCAACCACAAAGCCCTTTTAGGGGGCCACTTTTTGAAGATTATTTTTAACTAGACGGAAGCATTAAAAGTTGTGTTCAAGAGCCTTTTGAATGCTTGGGATTGGGGAGATGGTTGAGTGAAGGGTAAACACAGAACTCTCAGGCAGGGAAGGAAGAGGTGAGCAGAGTGGATGTCCCCCTTCCGTCGTCGGACTGTGTCACACGCTTACAGATTCCCCGAGCTACGAAACAGACGAAAATAAGTTATTTGGACAAAAATTTAGTTCTCAAACTATTGTATACTTCTTTAGCTTACTTGCCATAGAATTACAGTTTTGTTTTGTTTTTCAAAAAAATATCACTGTGTTAGGCATTTATCACCATCAATGGTTTCCACCGTGGTTTTAGAGCAAATGGCACAGTATTCTCCCCCTCAGGTTTTTAAAAATTAAAATATGTTACCAGAAGAGGAATGTTTCTAAAATGTCATAAACAGACAAAATTGAGGAGTCAGTGTAAGATACTAGATGAGTCACAAATATACAGATTTTTAATGCATATAGTTAAGACATAAAGATAAAATACTCCTCACAGGTTAATGTTCTGGGTACATGCATATGTGTTTGTCTTAAATTCAACTCTTTCATCCAACAACTTCATTCTTGGTTTAGTAGGCAACTAAACATCTTTAAGAGCAGTAGTTAGAGAGTAATAGAAATATGTTATTCCAGGAGTTAGGACACCAGCTTCTAGGCCTGGCCTGGAACTCTGTGTAGACATGAATCTTCTGAGCCTTCATTTTCTCATTTGTATAGTAAGAGAGTAGATGATCTCAGGCTCCTTAGATCATCTAAACCAGATCTAAGCTCCTCTTCAGCTTTGTGTACTGGACATACCTACCGCGAGAAGATGCTTTCTACAGATTGTTTTTCATTAATAATACCAAGGTCAATTTGGGTGTTTATGATCTAGCCAGGAGCTCAGTGAGCTCTTTACTTCTCTCTCTCTCATCTCTCGCTTGCTTGATTTCTTTCACACACGCACACAAACATGCACACAACTACCCCCTGCTAGTTCTAGCAAGTCAATAGCAGTTTGCTAACAGCCCTCTCATGGTGGTAAATTTTATAAACTGAAGTGGATTTCTTTTTCGGGGGGGGGGTGGTACATGCCCTTAGCGGGGACCGAACCTGGGACTCTCTGGTCCGCAGGCCGATGCTCAACCGCTGAGCCATGCTGGCCAGGGCCTGAAGTGGATTTCAAAGCTAATTATCACTAGAATTGAATGTAAATAATAAAGTTGTGCTTTTAAAATGCAGAATGTGTAATCATAATCATTTTTGATGTTTTAATCTAACACTGATTAGCTTAGAAATGACACATGTGCTGTGAGACATTAATTTAAGATAACCATTAAGGCAAAGAACATTTAGTACATTTCTAACCTCAGTAAAACTTTTAGTAGTTTCAGTAAATGATAACTTAATGAAATTCTACAACTATATCTGAATTATACTTGTTTTATATTTCAGCAGCAGGGACTTGGGCACAGTCAACTTTATATTTAACCTATAATATACTCAAGCTGAGAATTGTTACCCTAATTATAACAGGCATATAAATGACTTGTATTTATAAAGTTAAAGTGTTTCCTTTCTGTTGTGAACACTAGTCACTAATCATCTCTCTCAATATTGTCCATTGAGGACCTGTGTGCCTACTTACTATTTTAGAATACGTTTCAAATCACATGAAATTATGTCTGTATATTAGTTAGCATTTGATAATTAGCACAATGGCAATATATGCTCTAGAAACAATTCCCTACAAAGCCTTTCCAGTTGTATTATGTTAACTATATAAATATATAACATTTTTAAATTTTAGCTTAAGATATTTAGAAAATGTTAGTGTGGGAATAAATATTTTGGTGACATTATATTTGTATATGTAACTTAAGCTGAATATGTTCCTTAGCTTATTTTAATAAAAGTTAGAAATACTTCTGTCTCCTTATTTCCCTTTAACTCAGCTATTCGTTCATTGTCTAATGTTTTGCATTTAGGTAAGAAAAACTCATCTTCACATATACATTTCAGAACTTCTTATTTAACTTCCCATCAGTTGGAATATCTGCACAGCTGGCACAGCAACTTTACTTCTGGGCTTGGAACTTTCACAAATGGAAAAACTAGCAAAATCTTTTCCAGTCTGACCGGCTAGATGCTTAGTCCTGAGAACATCTTTACAACTTTCCTTTGAGGCTGTAAGATTCTTTTTCTTTCAATTCATCGGAATATTTTTCTGATTCTTTATCTGAACTTTTCTTGCAGCTTCAATTCCAGGCTATCACAGTAGTGTCTGTGGTTTCAAAAGGTGAAAAGGTTCAAGACCAGATTTAGACTAATGATCAAAAGAGAGAAAAACAATTAGTAAAATAATGGATGAGGTCATTATTTAAATGCTTTATTTTTTTTTCTTTTGAACTAACCTTTCCGTTTTCATTGTTTTAAATGGTGCTTATGTTTGAAAGAGTGCAGTAGATCATTTCCATCAACTGCAACGATTTCTCCCATCCCACCTGCCTTTGCAGTGATGCTTTTCCTGTCCTTCCCTCCTCCTGCCTTGAGACCTGTGACTTCCTTAGACAAGTAGAAGGCAGCAGGTACTGCCATTCTGGGCCTACCTCTGACAAGGCCTGGCAGTTTCTGCTTTCTGTCTCTGGGGAAGCCAGCCACCCTGCCGTAAAAAAGCTTAGGCTGGACTCGCAGATGATAAGATGCCGTATGGAGAAAAGGCCGCTGGAAGAGCACCAAAGGCCAGTTGTGTGAGTCAAGTCTTCCTGGACCTTCCTACTCAGCGCAGCCACCGGACGAAGTAGCCAGAGACGCGTCCCCAGCCAGCGTCAGGTAGAACAGGGTAACTGCCCAGCTGAGCCCAGTCAACCCACAAACTTATGACAATAATAAAACATTATTGTTGTAAGCCACTGCGTTTTGTGATGATTTGTGATATAGCCATAAATAACTGAAATATGTTTTTAAATGGCATACCATATATCACAGTTGAAAAGCATGTTCTCAACTAATATGCACACTTACTGTAAGGCATAGGATCTGATGTTATTGGACCTAGAACTATAAATACTCTCCAGGGAATCTGAAAATCATCCTTCCCTGCTTCCCACTGGCCTCTATCTGTGGATCTTATTTATTTTAGTCAAGGCTGCCGTACTTCCAAGGGGGACATCCTCTTCTCAGAAAACGTGGGTAACAACCCTATGCAGAAAACCTAAAACACCATAGTGAAGAAATGATCCAGACATTGTATTTTACCAAATATATGAGTACATTCTTGCCAGAAACTTACTGGATTTCTTTACCGGGGCCTAAGAGAAACCTTCCTTCTTTTTGCAAGAAAAATAATCACAGCTGTGTTGTATAACCGGGCAAATGCTAGACTCTATGTTTTCTACCTTGTACACAAACAAACAGTTTGGGTCCTGCTGGGTATTTTTTTAGCCAGTTCTCTCATCCTCCCATTCAGCAGACTTCGGCTAGCGGTCATCTTGTGCGCTCCTAGGGAAAAGGCTTACCTAACTGCACGAAAAGCGTTTCTCATAAAAAGCTCTCTAGTACCTTTGAGTATTCAGGATGACTGGCGCCGTCACTTTCCCTGTCTAAAAAGACACCCTACCAAAGGTCAGATTATGGCTTTGCCACTTAGGGTCATGACCTTCAATTATCAGCATCCTCAACTCGAAAGTGAGAAGAACACTTACCTAAAATGAGAATTCTAACACCTGAAGTGGTTCAAAGTATAAAATGAAACAATTATGTTAATATACTTTGTAATAGAAACAACTATATAAATATCGATTATTACTTTTATTACCCTGTAGAGCTTTTGGAATATATTGACTTCTACAGTTAATATGTGGTCCATTAAAAGAAATCCGTAGAGCCCTGGCCGGTTTGGCTCAGCGGTTAGAGTGTCGGCCTGCAGACCAGAGAGGCCTGGGTTCGGTTCCACTAAGAGCATGTACCTCGGTTGCAGTTTGTCCCTGGCCCTGGTTAGGGTTGTGTGGGTGGCAGCCACTTGATATGTCTCTCTCATATCGGTGTTTCTCTCTTCCTCCTTCTCTCCTTCCCACTCTATCTGAAGATAAGTGCAAAAATGTCCTCAGGTGAGGATAAAAACGAAAAATCCATAGAGCCCAACCCATGTGGCTTAGTGGTTGAGCCGATGCTTAGTGGTTGAGCCCATTCACCAAGAGGTCGCCGGTTCAATTCCCGATCTGGACACATGCCCAGGTTGTGGGTTAAATTCCCAGTGGGGAGCATGCAGGAGGCGGCCAATTGATGTTCTCTCTCATCAGTTTTTCTAGTTCTCTCTCCCTCTCCATTCCTTTCTCTCTAAAAAAATCAATAAAGGAAAAAAAAAGTATTTTAAAGTAAAAGAAATCCATAGAATTCTTTTAATACAGCAGTTACCATGTTTCCTCCCAAAGAAGTGTGCACCCTCGTCTACTCGGCCGCTCAGATCTTGCACTGGGTGCCTTTCACATGTCTAACATGAACAGTTCTTATTTCCAGCAAAGAAAAATGTCAAGTTTTTCTTTTTACATCAATTTGATACTACTTCAAATATTTGCTTATTGTTAGAAAATACTATCAAATTATCGAGTACTGGGCAAAAACAGAAGAAAACAGGCCTTTAATGGAATAAGTAGCTACCAATAAGAAACAGCCTAACGGGGTTAACCAGAAAGGCACAAATCAAGACCTCACCACCACCATCGTGAAATAATCTGACCGTGACGCCAAGAGATTTCCTAAGGGGTTGGAATCACCAAAGATAGAAGAGTGGGCTGGGGAGATACAAGTAAATTGTGAAGAAAAGCGTATTAGGTCCGAGACTACACAAAAATTTAATTTTGTGTTCATTAAGTGGTCCAGAATAATGAGCTGTGGGAAACAACTAGAGAAAAAGCAGATCTAGGGTAGAGAAACGAGTCTTCATTTCATCTGTGCATTCCAGCAGTTGAAGTCATATGAACATGTCTGTTCCTTAGGCTGAGTGAGAAGAAAGTCAGTCCCACACTTGAAGGAACACTTGCAGAGAGAGAAGGAAGGAGAGGAGGAGCTGGCGTTCGTCACTTGTCCTGTGACAGTCCCCATCTCAAGGTTACCTGTCTACCATTCCGCCTTCCTCTTTCCCACATCGCCTTCATACTAGCCACACAGCTACTCTTCTTGGATTTGAATTCATACCCAATTGTCATCACGTTTCTTCCTTCACCAGATACCCATTACTCCACTCTCTGCTCTGACCAACACCTACTCCATTAGTCAATGTCCTTCCTCCTTGATTTGCTAACCTTCTCCGACTACCTGCAATTTTCATCCCGAAAAATCATCCTGTGTTTAATCTTGTCTAGTATAAGAATCCCCTATGAAACACCAGCACTATCTTATATAAGCTAAATTTGAAAATAATCTTAGATTGAATTCAAACAAATCCCTAAAATATGTATATTATTTTTATTACAGCATTCTTTTTATTTTTTAAATTTTTAATTTTTTTCCTTTTTATTGAATTTATTGGGGTGACACTGGTTAACAAAACTATTCAGGTCTCAGGTGCACAGTTCTACAACACATCATCTGTACACTGTATTGTGTTCACCACCCCAAGTCAAGTCTATCCATCACCATTTATCCTCCCTCTAAAATATATTTGCTTTAGAGATTGAATCTCTTTAGATGCCCTACACTCTGCTATTCCTTAAATGTAATCCATTTTTTAAAAAAGAATCCCTCAACAAAATTGACTCTATCAAACATTCCCTCTAAATCATTGGTTCTTAGCCATGAGTTGGCCTCAAGGACTCCAATAGAAGATCCCTCATCCATTTCCAAATTCAGATTCCAAATGTAACCCTGGGCTACTACTGCCCCAAACTCCAGAGAGCTCTGCTGGGTTAATGCCTGGGCAGTTCACCATACTTAAGTTAAAAAAGAAAAGAAACCCCGACTGGTGTGGCTCAGCGGTTGAGCACCGATCCATGCACCAGGGGGTCACTAGTTTGATTCCCGGTCAAGGCACATGCCCAGGTTGTGGGCTTGATCCCCAGAGGGGGGCATGCAGGAGGCGGCCAATCGATGTTCTCGCTCATCAATGTTTCTGTCTCTCTTTCCCTCTCCCCTCCTCTCTTTCCAAAATCAATAAAGAAAAAAAATTTTTTTAAAGAAAAGAAATACATACATAGCAGAATTTTACAAGTATACAAATATTTTATTCCCTTTTTTCCTTTGATTACCTTTATCAAGTGTTTATCAGTTGTAATGGCCATTTTATAGAAGCAAGACTTCCATCAATACATTTACTGGGTTTTTTTTGTTTGTTTGGTTGGTTGGTTTTTAAAACCTGGGACAAAGGCCTTCTTCCCCTTTGCCTTTTCTGTGTCCTGAGCCCTGTATGACTTGAAATGGAGCAAGACCATGACTAATCTGCCCCCCAGGCTGACTAGTCTAGAAGAGATAAAAATCCCTTCCTCGTTCTGCCTTAAATATTTAACATTTAGAAATTCATTTGGGTTCCAAAGTAATCCTACTGAGAAGATTAGGGAGATAAAGTATCAGTTAGAATATGTATGTGAATTTGCTTAAAGGAATCTCATTCCTGAGAGCCATTTGTCACCAGGATGCTGAGAATGTGGAGCTGTGGGGCTCCTGGGTGGCTGGAGGGCAGCCTGAGGGCATTGGGTGTCTGGGGATTGGGAGTGGAGGGCACCACAAGGGATGAGAAAGGGAGGTGGAAATGTGCCTATAGCAAACCATATCTGCTTTGAAAATGTAGAAGTGCCAATCCTGGCCATTGTTCCTTACAAAGAACATGCATGAATCGGATACCTTGGCTGGATTCCAGAACCAACCCTGCTACCAACTGCACTGTGTTGCGTATATTCCTTTCTCTCTCTGGCCTTTCAACCTAGAATAAGAAGTAGTCAAGCTCAATGTTTTTAAGAATTTTTCCAGCTATGATATTTTGTCAAATGATTTAACTGTCATCAATCCCTTGTCCTGTTTCTGTGTCCTCTTCCACCCTCCTTTTCTGTCTCAGAGGGGTGGAGGAGGTGAGGACGGAGAAAGAACCTTATAGGGATTGTGTTCTATCAGCTCACCTTCCTGATCTACTCGGAGATCTCCTTTCTCCATCCTGTCTGCTGTGGAGACTTGATCCATGGTGGCAAGTGCAAAATCCTGGGGGTGCGGTTGCTTTTCATTGTTTAATTGTTTAAGGCCAGCTTTTATTGTTTAAGCAAACCAAAGTTATATAAGAGTTATCAGATAGTTTGTAGTATTCAACACTGAGTTTGGACTTTGTTTTGTTATTGCTGTTGTTTTGCCTTAATAAGCACTTTAATCTGTGTGTTGCCCCAGAGGATGGCACCCCTAAAGAGATGACCTAGGCGCCACTCTGAAAAGGAAGGATACTGCTCTTGCCCAGTAAGTGTGCAACATGCCCTTTGCTCGGTAACGTCAACAAAGAAGGACACACATGCCTGAAAGAATAGCTGTGAAGTACAAACAAAACTGAAACTTCACTTTTCAAATTGCATCATTCCTAAGGGTTAAAGTACATCCTTGGCCGAATCCCAAGAAGACTCCACCTAGCAATGTTACCAGATCGTCCAGCACTCTCAGTATGTAAATTCCCTGAACATTATTTACAGCATTTTAATTTTACATCAACTTGCTAACCACCAATTACCTTATCTTGCACAAATTTACCAAGTGTTTTTTGTGGGGTTTATTATTTTTTTAATTTCTAGAATTTCTAAACCTATAAGGGAGCATTAGCGACTAAGACAGTTGAATATTTTAGGAAATTTGACAGGATCAAATCTAGAGAAAAGCATTAAATGATAGAAATCTCAAGCCTTATATAATATATTTTATATTTTTTATATTTTTCTTTATTGATTTTAGAGAGAGGGAAAAAGAGATAGAAACATTAATGAGAGAGAACATTGATTGGCTGTCTCCTGCCAATGGGGATCAGGCCCACAACCTGGGCATGTGCCCTGACTGGGAATTGAACCGGCAACCTCTTGCTGCATGAGTTGATGCTCAACCACTCCATACCAGCCGGGCAAAGGGAATATTTTAAATCAACATTCTAAATATAAAGCAGCTATCATGATGAAATACAAATTATTGATATATTATGGAGGCAAATTATGGCTTTTTAATTCATCCAATTTTATGATATTAAACCATGTATTATACATTTGCATATATGTATTATCGCCTGTTTTCTGATTGCCACTATATTTGTGGTAGATTAACTGATCCAAAAGAGCTAAATTATAGTAAGCGCTTTTCAGATGTCAAACATTGTACTGAATGATATATATATACTCTTCTCATAAACTCTACCAAATACTATAGGAAGTAGATACTGTTTTTCTTAAAGTAAGAAATCTCGAGTCCAGAGAGGTAGCCAGGGAGTGGCAGAGCTGACTCTAACACTTTCAGAAAACTTCCAGCAACTTTTTTTTTTTTTTTTCATTTATAATATTGGTAAGCATTAATTGTCTGAAGCCAAGTCCTTTACTTTGGGGCATTTTCAATTTTCACTGAATTCTTACATCCTCATATTTGTAATTTCTCTAAGGCCAACCTTAGTTAAAATAACTGTGAAAACACTGTGTCCTTAGCTAAATGGTGAGCCCCAGACCATAACAAGGTGCTTGATCTCTTCCGGGGTAGATGTCGTCACGTTTGTAAATGAAGGCTTCTGTGTAGCCCTCTCTTGTGTCTGCAGAGCCTATCTCTAACCAAAGTGATGGGGCTCACATGATCATGAAATGTGAACAGTCATGCGAATGCTGCAGAAAAAGAAAGAATTTAAATCAGAGTCCTCTGTGAGATCACACCAAACTTCTGACTTCACAGTTAAGGAAACCAAAGCCTTGAAAAGTTAAAAGACCCAAAGAAATGTTAAACACAGGTGAAGTAGGTGGTCAAAACTATATTCGTTTATTTAGCTATTTCACTGCCTTGTTTGATCATGGATTTGAGGCAAAAAAAAAAATTTAAATAAAATGGAAAATAATTTCCACAAGCAAAAATGATGAAAATATTCTAAAATTAGATAGTGGTGATGGTGGTACTGTCTGTGAATATACTAAAAACCTTCGAATTGTGTATTTTAAAAGGGTGAATTCTATGGTATGTAAATTATATCTCAAACTTACTTTTTAAAAAGATCAAGGCTATATTTACTTTTTAAAAAGATCAAGGGTATATTTATTTTTTTTAAATAGAATAGAGGATGCCCGGCTGGTGTGGCTCAGTGGTTGAGCATCATCTTATGCCGGTTCAATTCCTGGTCAGGGCACATGCTCAGATTGTGGGCCAAATCCCCAGTGGGGAGCATGCAGGAGGCAGCCAATCGATGTTCTCTCTCATCGATGTTTCTATCTCTCTCCCTCTTCCTTCCTCTTTCTCTAAAATCAATAAAGAAAAAAAATTTTTTAAATAAAATAGACTAGGATAGAGAATAAAACCAAGGCTTGATAACCTTTTTTATTTTAATTTATTGTTTTAATTTATAGTCTCTCTTCTCAATTCTATATTAAAATGCACCAGTAAATTGGCACTTATCATATTACCTTCATGAGTCGAGAACATTGATCTGCCCTGGCCGGTTTGGCTCAGCAGTTAGAGCGTTGGCCTGCGGTCCAGAGACACCTGGGTTCGGTTCCCGCTAAGGGCATGTACCTCGGCTACAGTTTGTCCCCGGCCCTGGTTGGGTTGTGCAGGTGGAAACTACTCGATGTGTCCCTTACATGTCGATGTTTCTCTCTCTCTCTCTCTCTCTCTCTCTCTCCCTCTCCCCCCACCTCTCTCTCCCACTCTATCTGAACAAAAAATGTCCTCAGGTGAGGATAAAAAAGAAAAGAACATTGATCTATTTCCTCCATTTTTCTATTATAGCATATTAAGCCAGTTTTTAAAGTTTCTATTGGGGTTGAGAAAGTTGTTTTCAAATAAGACTTTAAAATATATTTTCAAAGGGAATATATTTTTTCTCATGAGAAATTCTTTGAGTAAATTAGAAGCCATAGACTAAGGGGTCTTGTTGATTTAAGAAATAGAAAGTTAAATCTGTTGCTCTTTATATACAAGAATGCATTTATATACAAGCATACATTTCAAGCAAAATTGTTTAAGACTAACACACACAAATTGATGTAGGAATTCCCCTTCAACTTTATCATAGGATATAATGAGCTCAGAAAAAGGCTTGAAAACAAAGATATCCATCCTAGCATTAGCATTATTTATAGTAGTAAAAAAGCAGAAACAAATCTAAATGTCTGTGAACAGGAGAAATTTACAGTATAGGGGAATATTATACAGCCCTTTAACAATGGGGGCTTTATTTATTTTAAAATCTATATTATTTTTCTGATTCCAGGGATAATAATAATATTCGCATTATTTTAAAAAGTTTAAACCTCCAAACATCTGCCCACAATTCCTCCTCTTAAGAAATAAGTAAAATTGTTTGGTAAGGTTTTTGTTGTTTTTATTTTTTTCTTAATCCTCACCCAAGGATATTTTTCTATTTATCTTCAGATAGAGTGGGAGGGAAAAAAGGGGAAAGAGAGAGAGAGAAACATCAATGTGAGAGAGACTGGTTGCCTCCCGCACAACCCTGACCAGGGCTGTTGGGGGATGAACTGCAACTGAGGTACGTGTCCTTGACCAGAATCGAACCCACGACTCTCTGGTTCGTGGGCCAATGCTCTAACCACTGAGAAAAACGGACCAGGGCACTTGGTGAGTATTTTGTGTGCTCATCCTATAATACTGCTCTGTTGCACTGGCCAGTTTGGCTCAGCGGTTAGAGCATCAGCCCGTGAACCGGAGAGTCCTGGGTTCAGTTCCTGCTAAGGGCACATACCTGGGTTGCAATTAGTCCCCAGCCCTTTTGGGTTGTTTGCTTGGCAACCAATCGATGTGTCTCTCTCACATGGATGTTTCTCTCTCTCTCTCTTCCTCCCTCTCCCCCTCCCGCTCTATCTGAGATAAATGCAAAAGGGTCCTCGGGTGAGGATTAAAAAAATAATAATAATTAATACTGCTCTGTAACTTGCTTTGTTTACTTTCTAATGAATCTTTATACATCAGTTTCTGCACATCTGCCCCTCTGGTTTCTTTGTAACATTGTTTTAAAAAGTATTCAAGATCTGGGGAGATATTCGTAATCTGTTAAGTAATAAAAGCAGAATACAAAACATTACATATGAGAGGGGAGTGGAAAAGATTATACACAAATTCATATAAAAGACGGAAAGAAATACAACAAATTGTTAATAATGGTTATCCTAAGTTGTAGAATTATGAGTAACTATTCTATATGATATTTTTTATTTTCCAAATTCTCTATGATGAGCTTGTTAAAAATAGCATTGGCTCTTTCTACATCCAAAAATAATTTAGGTTTCTCATGGGCAATCTGAAAAATACAGATAAAGCCAAATAAGAAAATAGGAAGTCACTCATGATCCAATTACCCAGAGATAATAATTGCTACCGTTAAGATATATATATATATTTTTTTAAGATATATTTTTAAACAACTTTTTTTCTGTGCTCATGTGTGTGTTTTACAAAAGCAAAATTATACTAGCCATAATTCTTGTAACTGCTGCTTTTTACTTAAATGTATTGTGCACATTTAAAAAATTTCATTAGACACTTCTACAAAATTATTTTTTATTTTATTACACAAGACACTATTTTACTTATAGGATTCAGTTATTACCAGTTGTTGCTTTTATAATTGATGCACTGAACATTTGTATGGATAAATCTTAGTACATATATACTGTACAATATTTATATCTGGATAAATAGCTAGAAATTGAATTGCTTAGTCAGATGGTCTGCAAAATTTTAATGTTTCTGATACTTATTGCCAAGACATTCTTCAGAAAGGATTTAGCAAGTTTTCCCAGCAGCGGGATGAGAGAGAAGTCACTTTCCTCACTGTCAGCAGTGCAGGTGTTATCACTCTGGAAAATAACTTTTATTATTTTTTCTCTAGGAAAAAAATAAATGTTATTATAGAAAACTTAATAAATATATATAATTTATAATGTATAAATATACAAAGAGAAGAAAATAAAATTAAGGATATCATCAACCACTGATTCTGTGTGTGTGTGTGTCTGTGTGTGTGTGTGTGTGTGTGTGTGTGTACTCATATGCTTATGTACATATACAGCCTTAATTTAATAAAATTAAATTATGTAATACAGCTAATGCTCATTAAACATTAAGTATTTGTTACACTCTATGCAATGTGTTTAAAGTAAGTTATCTTATTGAATCTTTACATCTCTGTCAAATAGTATTTTGAGTATTTAATATGTCCATTTTCAAAAAGGAAAACTGAGTGGAGAGATTAAGAAACTTGTCCTAGGTAATATAGTTAATATGTGGCAGAGCTGAGAGGAAACTGTCTTTTTTTAGAGTCCTTATTCTTTTTTTTTTTTAATCCTCACCTGAGGATATTTTTCTGTTTATCATCAGACAGAGTGGAAGGGAGGTAGGGAGAGAGAGAGAAACATCGACGTGAGAGGGACACATTGACTGGTTGCCTCCCCGCACGACCCGACCAGGGCCGGGGACGAACAGCAACTGAGGCAAGAGCCCTTGACCGGAATCAAACCCATGACTCTTTGGTCCATGAGCCGACGCTCTAACTGCTGAGCCAAGCCAGCCAGGGCAAAAATATAGTGACTTTAGAGTGGAGAAATCTGGCAGACCCCTCCCCACACGATCCAAGTTAACACCACCAGTGATCAGTCATGTTGGTGTCATGTGCCCCTTACCTGGGGGTGAAGGTAAGGGCACTCACCTCTGGTATTCTTCCCACAACACACAGCCCCAGTGATATCATGAGAAATCAACATCAGACAAACCCAAACAGAGGGATAGTCTACAGAATACCTGACCAATACTCCTCAAAACTGCCAATGTCACGAAAGACAGAGACTACGAAACTGCCAGAACAGAGGAGACTGAGGAGACATGACAACAAAATGCAGGGTGGGATCCCAGACTCGAGAGTGGAACAGAAAGGGGCGTTTGTGGAAAAGCTAGAGAAGCCCAAATAAAATCTAGAATTAAGAGTAATGTACCAATGTTGGTTTCTGAGTTGTAACAAATGTACAATGGTAATGTAAGGTTAGGGGAAACTGGGTGAGGAAATACAGAAACTATCAGCAGTATCTTTGCGATTTTTTTTTATAAATTTAGAATTATTCCAAAGTAAACTTTTTTTGTTGGTTGGTTGGTTATTGAAGGGTGCCGGTTTTAATACGAACACCACTTTGTGGATAGCAGAGCTAAGGTTCCAGCTAGGGCAGGCTTTTCGAACTATCAGTGTCTGAACCAGTCTCCTCTCTCCTTGTCATCGCTCCCCAGTGAGGTCCCGCATCCAGCCAGCGTGAGGCCAAAGGGAAAACAAACGGGGCGGGGCAGACTGAGCTCCAGGGCCTGATCCCAGGGACTCCAACTAGTTTTCCTGTTAGGGTTGGCTTTATAGTTTCTGCAGGACTAAAAGCCCTCTGGTCACTCTTATTGATTAGTTCTTCCCAACTCAACTACATTAGTAAGCAAAGGGGGGGTGGGGGGGTTAAGTGTACTCCTGGTTTGACTTCAAGCAGTAGGGTCGCCTGAGATTGGACGCTCAGACTCTGGTGCTGGCTGGCATCGCAGGTGGGCGTGGAAAAGAAAAGTGTGTTAAGATCACCAAGCCTTTCCAACCTAATGGCTCTCACAACGAAGGGTGGAGAGCAGTGTCTCTCTGCCATCAAAAGGTAGTGAACGGAGAATACACCACCAACATCCATCCCTAATCAGGGAGGGGCTTCGAGGAGCCAGCTCCTCAGGCGCTGGGAGAGGTCTGGACGTGGCCTTGAAAGAGGTGGGGAAGCCGTGTGCACTCACAGCAGGCTCCGCAGCGCTGTCTGGGCCAAAGGAATAGGAAACGTCCTGAACAGTTCCACGTGTGGTTGATGAAGATTCGCCAAACAAGTTCTGTACATTGGTTACCTTTGTACCTGTCACCACTTCCAAAAAGCTACAGACAGGCCCTGACTGGGTAGCTCAGTTGATTAGAACGTCATCCCGATATGCCAAGGTTGTGGCTTGGTCCCCAGTCACTACATATATAAGAATCAACCAATGAATACATAAATAAGTGGAACAACCAAGGTCTCTCTCTCTCCTCCTCTCTCTCGCTTTCCTTCTCTCTCTCTCTCTCTTCCTCTCTCTCAAATCTTTTTTTTTTTTAAACAAAACCTGCAATGTGGATGAGAACCAATCACTGAATGTCAGAGTCATTAAACCACGAAAAAAGAAGAGAGCGAGAATCAAGTACCCAGAGAACAGTATAACCCTGTTTGTTATCTTTAGCCAGACTATCTCCCCAATACTTCTTTAGATCATGAACCAGGGCTGTTTCCCTGGTTACAAAGGGCCAACTCACTAGGACAAAGGGCACAGTGGATGTGTCATTCCAAGAATTTGTAATAGCAAATGCCATGCTCTCATGTGAATATGTGTATTTGTGTCCTAAGCATTTGGAATAAACTATTTGTAGACTTATAAGCTACATAGCTCTCAAACCTTGTAATCTGCTTTTTTTTTTTTTTCACTTAAAAAATTATGAATGTTCATCCATGTTACTAAGTATTCTAAAAATCTTCCACAAATGTGATTGTCTCAAAAATGGCTATATAAATTAAGGACATACATCAAAGGAATACTCTATGGTTGTTTAAAAGAATGAGGTGCTCTCCATGTGCTCATGTTGAACAACTTCTAAGAAGAAGTAAGTGGAGAGAGCCAAGGGCAGCCCTGGCCAGTTTGGCTCAGCGGTTAGAGTGTCGGCCTGTGGACCAAAGAGGCTAGCGAATTTGATTCCGGTCAAGGGCATGTATCTTGGTTGCGGTTCCATCCCTGGCCCTGGTCGGGGTCATGTTGGGGGGCAACCAGTCAGTGTCTCTCTCTCTCTCTCTCTCTCTCTCTCTCTCTCCCCATCCCTCTCTCTCTCTCTCTCCTCCTTCTCCCCCTCCCTCCCTCCCTCCCTCTCTTCCTCCCTCCCTCCCTCTCTCCCTCCCACTCTATTTGAAGATAAATGGAAAAATATCCTTGGATGAGAATTTAAAAAAAAAGCCAAGGGCAGAGCAGTATGAGTAATATGCTACTATTAAACATACTTATATAACTATTAAAATATATATCATACTATATATCATAGCATATATATCACACACACACATGCACATGCACACAGGGAAGAATGTCTCTGGAGGGTTGAAAGGGAAACGTATTCGTTGCCTTCAAGAAGGAAGGCATGGCTGAAGTATATGGGTAGAAAATGTTTTATTTTTTATTGAATAGCCTTTTGTATCTTTTTTTAATTTTGTAAGACAATCATTAATTATTTACTTTAAAGGAATACTTTTAAAATACTATAATATTGTAGAATTCCTGTCTAGTAGATATATTAGGTTCTTTCCAATTAAAATTACATATAATGTTTCATTCTAATCATAATAGCTAAATCTTTGCCTACATTGATACTAATTTCTTTTAAGTAAGTTATTGCATATGAAATTGCTATATCAAAAGGTGGGAACATTTTTAGAATTTTTGATATATTTTAAAATTTTTATTTTTTCTTTATTGATTTTAAAGAGAAAGGAAGGGAGAGGGAGAGAGAAATAGAAACATCGATGAGAGAGAACATCCATTGGCTGCCTCCTGCATGCCCCCCCACTGGGGATCAGGCCCACGACCTGGGCATGTGCCCTGACTGGGAATCAAACTGGCGACCTCTTAAGTGCACGGGTCAATGCTCAACCACTGAGCCACACCCGGCCAGGCAGGATTTTTGATACATTTTGCTAAATTTTTCAGAAACTAATGAACTTATATATATCCCTATACCATTACTTATTTCCCCATACCCTCACTAACAAAGAGTATTTTTTTCTTTTCACTTTGGTAATATAAAGATAATGTTTGATAGATGATAGATAGATAGATAGATGGATAGATAGATAGATAGATAGATAGATATTTTTGTTTCATAGAGAGCACAGGGATGGTAGGCTTTCTAAATCCTTGCATACATGAGTATATCTTCATAGTTTTATCAGTTATAGATTTTAGAGTCAGTAATAATCTTCTCTCATACTTTGAAGGCATGGCTCTAAAACCTGGCATTGCTGATCTTAAGTCTGACATTGACTTACCAGTGGTTCTCAACCTGTGGGTCGTGACCCCTTTGGGGGTCAAATAACCCTTTCACAGAGGTCGCCTAAGACATAACAGTAGCAAAATTACAGTTATGAAATAGCAACAAAAATTTTGGGGGGTCACCACAACATGAGGAACTGTATTAAAGGGTTGCAGCATTAGGAAGGTTGAGAACCACTGACTTAGACCCTTTGCCAGTTACCAGATTTCTTTCTTCCCTCTGGAAACTTTTTAAAAATATATGTTTTTATTGATTTTAGAGAGAGAAGCATCAATGTGAGAGAGAAACATTGATAGGGTGCCTCCCATGCACACCCAGACTGGGGATCGAACCCACAACCTGGGTATATGCCCTGACCGGGAATCGAACCGGCAACCTTTCAGTGCATGGGATGATGCTCAATCACTGAGCCACGTTGGCCAGGGACCTCTGTAAGCTTTTAGAGTTTGGGCTTTGTGTTAGTTGGTTTTTGCTAGATTAAGATACGTAAGAACTTCAAAATCTAAGTAGCTTGCAAGTACTTATTTCCTGCTCATGTTCCAGGTCAGTGGCTATGGTCCGGCCCCGCAGTTTTGCTCCAGGCTGTGGTTCGAGAACAGGGCCATGTGTCTTCTCAGTTGAGACCCAGGCTAAAGGAGCAGCTCCTATAGGGGATATGCCCTCCTCCTACGCAGTAGGCGCAGGAACAAAGGCCTGCTGGAAACATGCAGTGCCTCTGGAATCTTCTCTTCTGGAGGGGCAGGTCATGTCTGCTCACAGTCTGTGCCCAAGGCAAACCACTGGGCCAAGACCAAGCAAAGTCCACCTACGTGGAAGGAAGATTTCACCTTGGAGTTCTGAATTTTTTCTTAGAAGTGTCCCGCCATGAATTCATCTCCTTAATTTTTATAAAAATATCTTCTATAAAACAATCTAGGGGTTGTAGCCTTGACTCAGCACTGGAGGGACATAAGACAGAGGTGAGCATCTATAGCAGTAGCACAAAAAACCTCACATTTGAATCTTGACACTCGTGAGTGTGAAAGTCCTTTGACTCCTCTACCAATGGGGTCTTTTCACTCCCACTTTCCCCATGTAGCAACTGTCCACCTGCATCTTCTCCCTTCTCTCTGCCCTCCTAACTGTCCCCCGCGCCCCCTGAGTCTCTTCCGTTCTTGGAATTTGGGGATCCACATGCTGGAACTTGAGCAGGAAGCGGCTGGCCTGACAGAAGAAGATTACACATGCCTGTCTCAGTTATCTCGGCTGCCTAACAAACCACCTCGAGACCGTCGCTGAGAACAGCACCGTGTTATCGTGGCTCTCGGTTCCTGGGCAAGCTGGAGCAGGCAGGGTGGCGATTTCTGCGGGTCTCCTCCGGGGGTGTCCGGCTGCGGCCGTCAGATAGTGAGGGGCTGAAGCACGCGAGACGGCCTCACTCGCGTGTCTGGCCGGAAGGCTGCGCGGCGATGGGACACCGGGGAAGCCTGCATCTCTACCCCTGTAAGCTCAGGGCAGTTCCCTTTCAGGCGATCTTTCCACAAGATACGTCTAGCAGGACTTCTTACGTTTGCACAGGGCTCCAAAATACGCAAAACCAGAAGCTGCCAGCCCTCCTTGAGCCTAGCTCGGAACAGGCAGGGTATAACTTCAGCCGCGTCCTACTGAGTCCTAGGGCCAGCCCAGATTTAGCGTCGCGGGGGACTGCACAGAAGCATGAATAACAGGAGTCCTGCTGGGAGCTGGACTACCCAAATGCCAACATGGGGGGCTTTGTTCTATCATTCTGTTAGAGGGAACCTCTGTTTTGTGTCGCAGGTTGGGTGGGGGGAAATAAACACTTGCAGCCAGATGTCGTGTGCCAGGTGTGAGGGAAGCAGGTGGGTGTGGCAGGTGGGCGTGGCTGATCCGTCTAAGTGCAGACGGGAATGGAACTACTGTTTTCCAGCTCCCTATTAGTAACTAGCATTTCCAAACCACCTCTCTTGGATTCTTCATGGCATATCAGCTTTCTCCAGAGCCATAGCTCCCTGTCCACACACCAAGCTGTAGCTCTTTCCACAGTCCATCATCATTTAACCTCTCCTCACTCACTCGCTATCTTTCATAGACCTGTTGAAGTATTTCATCTGTTGTGGCTTCCCCTCCAGTTCTCTTTGTCATTTTAGGTTTCTCTGAAGCTACTCAAGCAGAAAGCCTGGAGTCTATCAATATCTCTGCTTAGAAAGCACAACCTCATGTAAAAGACAAAAGGGAAATAGCCAGTGTTCAAGAAACCATCTCTTCCTCTCCCTGCGTTCCTTTCTTGACCCACAAAGTTACATCTACACTATTTTGAGTGTTGGGAATGAGCCTCCACCCTTTCTCCCACCCACCTCACCCACTCGCTCTCTGAAGAGTAAGTCATCTGTTGGATAAGGTCAGGAAAAGGGTCCGATGGGTGGCCAGGTCCCTTCTTCTCCTTCTAGAGAATTTAACTCAACAGAGCTAAATTCTCTCTCTGTAGCAGATCATGTAAATGAGTCCAGTGTTAGCACAGAGCAGTGAAACAGCCTTGGGGGTTGTCTCTGAGGTGACTTTTTCATCTAGAAAGGAAAGTGATACTATTACCTATTTCTGATTACATTACTCTTCAATTTAATTAAAGATGTATCAAAATATATTAATTTTTGTCCATCCAGAGCTTAGGTGCAGAGTGCTACAAGGGCTATACTGGAGGGATGGAGGGATTTCTTGGTTTGGGTGTGGCTTGAGCCAAAAGAAGTGTGATATCTCCCAGTAAACAGAACACAAGGGTTATGCATAGTTATGTCTAAGTCTTTCTAGGTATATTTTATTATCCACAAAATGCAAATAAATATTTCCAGAATTCAGAAAAAGGAAAATGTCAAGACAAAATACAACAAAGTACCTTGACATGAGATTGGCTCTGAGGGAGTTTTGAATTCCTGGTGGAGAGAGCCTGAAAAATAACTAGACCGAACTTGGTTTGGGCAAACATGGGCTCTTGGTGCCTCACGGGTGATGTTATTTATGACTGAATAACTCGGACACGGAGAGAGATGCTGACATCACACTAGCTGCCATTGTTTTTTGCCCTCTCTGAGAGGAAATAGGATTTCCCGTAAGAGAAATTGATATTCCCACTATTGACCATCCTTCCATCAGATAGAGAAAGGCCGAAAGTGCTTTCCTTGCAGGGTGGAGCCGCAGATGGCAAAGCAGGCCAGCAATAAAGCCAGCAAGGTGGGGCTGGTGTGGACACTGCAGACGGGTCTGCCAAGCTGCTGCCTCAGAGTGTTTCTCTCCCTTTGTCCCCAAATGTTCTGTAATGCTTCATTTAACTGATTGCCAGGTGTTTATGTACAGTGAGAAATTAAAGGGCTTTCATGTAGATGTGATAGAGCAGCCAAGAAAAGAACAGTCAAGGGATAATAGCTAAAGTGATTATATTGGAGTAAAAAACTAAACATTTGTAATAAGGAGCATTCAAAATCCAGTGGTCCAAACTACAGAGAATTGACTTCTCTGTCACCTAACAGTCCAAAGAGATAGCTCCAGAGTAGCGGACACCTCTGCCCCACACAGACACTCAGGGGCCCGTATTTGATGCATGTTGTGCTACTCTTGATCCGTAGCTTCCAACATCAGTCTAGTTATCACCATTCAAGCCAAAAGGAAGGAAGAAGAGGGAAAGTGAGGACCAGGAACTTCCTGTTAAGAAAGATGGAAAGATGTCATCCTATTCATGTTCCGTTGCGCTTAGTACACCTAGGAGCAAGGGAGGCTAGGCAGCACGCTCTTGGGCTGGGCAGGGTGTCCCAGCTACATCTTTTTTCTGTGGAAAAGTGTGTTTAGATCTTGTGGGACAGCCAGCTTTCTCTGCTGGTCACAGCAGAGCCCAGGTGATGCCAGTGGAGTGGTGAGCTCAGCAAGGGGCCACGGGCACAGTGTGGCTGCTTGAGAAGTTGCCCAGAGTGGACGATTACAAGAAAAACCTATTCAGAGCTGGCCTGAGACAGCAGGGGAATCTCAAAAAGAGCTGGGGAACACTTTAAAGGGGATTCATTTAAAGCAATAAGGTTAGTCCGGCCAATATGGCTCAGTGGTTGAGCGTCGACCCATGCACCAAGAGGTCGCCAGTTCGATTCCTGGTCAGGGCACATGCCCAGGTTGTGGGCCCGATCCCCAGTGGGGGGCATGCAGGAGGCAGCCAATGGATGTTCTCTCTCATAGATGTTTCTATCTCTCTCCCTCTCACTTCCTCTCTCTCTCAAAAAAAAAAAAAAAAAAAAATCAATAAAGGAAAAAAAATAATAAAGCAATAAGGTTAATGGGGATTGATTATCCTAATTGGAAAGATGATTTTTTCTTTGCTTTTATTGAGAGGCAGTGTACTAGAGAAGAAGGAGCAAGGGGCTTAGAATGAAGAGGGCTGGGTTGAAATCTTAGTTCCACTTGTTATTTAGTAACTTTGAGATTAGGCGTCTCATTTTCAGTTTCCTCATCTGCAAGCTGATAAGACCTTTCCCCTTTAGTTTGCAAGATTGTTGGGAGAGTCAAATGAAAGGATTTTAACATCCTCCATAAATTGTAAAATGTTGTGCAAATACAAAACCACTCCTGATAACAATAAACTTGGTCTGTCTTGCTATGAAATAACATAATACAAGAACCTAAACAAACAAAACTCTGCTTCTGGTCCTTTGGCAATCTCTCCTCTGCAAGTGAGAGCTCTGGGCGGAATGTTATCGTTGGTAGCTCATGCTGCCTCCGACCCATTTTGGAACAAGGCAAGGTTTGTCTAAAAGCATTAATCACGGATCATAAATCTGAAGGAATGGCGCTCTGAGCCTCTTTGCTCTCCATTTCCCCACTGGATATGTGGACAGGAGATGTTCAGTGTCCAGCCTGTCCGCGCCTTCCTTCCCCAGTTCTCGAGTAAGGAAGGGTCTTTAGAAGTGATGACCTCAACATTCATCTCCAGCTTCAAGTGACCACCTCTAAGAAACAGAACCTCTTTGTAAATTCAATTAAAAAAAAAAAAAAGACAAAAGAAAGAATACTCACCAAATAAACCCCAAACCAAAATGACCATGAAGAAAGAAAAAGAGGTCAAAAATATTTCTCTGGGAGTTTTTCTTTAAGGAACTCTAACATCCTGAACGTACCCCATCATGGACTCACACGATCAGAGCCAGCCGTCAGCAAGCCGTGAGAACGGCCCTTTGCCTCTGTGCCCCGAACTTTGCACACAAACACATTCACACTCACAGGGCAGGGGAACCCATGGCCATTTTGCTTTTCCCTTCACTCTAACGAAACCCCGTTCTCAGGAAACAAGTCTAAGTACTCATTCTTTATGAGTTGGAAATTAGTAAAGCATAACATTTTACTTCTTTTTTTTTTTTTTTCCATGTTTAACAGGAGGCAAAACTTGAAGCCAAGGAATAGATTTCTATTTGTGAAATTTCAGGTATCAATCAGTTGAGTGCTTAAGTGCCCATTTCCCAAAAGTCGCACATAAAAGACATTATAATTTTGTATCTTTGCCAACTTATTAAATAAGAAGTGGAACTTCTGGTTTTAATTTGCATTTCTTTGATTATAAGCTTTTCACATGTGTTTTTGCCACTTTCATGTTTTCTTTCGAATGGTGCTGATTCATGTCCTTTGGTAGCTTGGTAGAAAGATCACTGGGCAGGGAGTCAAAAGATCTGGGAGTCAGCCTGGCCCACATACCTCAGGCCTCAGTTTCTTTTTTTAAATTTTTTCCTTTATTGATTTTTAGAAAGAGAGGAAGGGAGAGGGAGAGAGAGAGTTAGAAACATCAATGAGAGAGGACATCGACTGGCCACCTCCTGCATGCCTCCCACTGGGGATTTGGCCCACAACCTGGGCATGAGCCCTGACCCGGAGTCGAACTGGCGACCTCTTGGTGCCTGGGTCAACGCTCAACCACTGAGCCACACCAGCTGGGCAGGCCTCAGTTTTTTTACCTATAAAATGAAGGAGGCTGGTTCAGGTAATCATAGCATTCTCTAAGAGCTCTCAAATGCATGACTGACAACATAATAACCAGTTTTCCATAATTTTTTACTTAAGGATAACCAATCTTATCTATAAAAGTAAAACCAGGAGTCAAAACCTCCTACTGCCCTTACTAGCGTAATAAACAAACGGGAGTGACTCATCTGCAGCCTGCCTGCGTTCCCTCAGCGGAGCCCCTCTCACCAACATCCACGGGCCTAACCTCTTTCAGCTCATTTCAAGGCGAGTTCTTACCTGAGGCCTTTATCTGCATGCATTATGTTTACAGAAATTAGCTTAATAATTGCCTTTCTCAGACATTATCTACTATATTTTCCTTAAGTGTGAGAATAAGGCTACCTTAGATTGTATCTGCACTGTTTAAATACTATATATGAACTCCAGCAGGTGGTTCGAGTGATGAACTGTTAAAACAAGTACCTGCCGCTACCCGATAAAATCCAGACACATCAATAGAAGTGGTGGCTAAAATATCACAATTCTAGTTAAAAACATAATTACTTAAAATCCTATTTTGGGGATGGGTAGAGAGGAGTTACCATGCTTACATTAAGATTTCCTCGGTATTGCCCTGGCCAGTTTGGCTCAGCGGTTAGAGCGTCGGCCTGCGGTCCAGAGAGACCCGGGTTCAGTTCCCGCTAAGGGCACGTACCTCGGTTACAGTTTGTCCTCCGCCCTGGTTGGGTCCTGCGGGTGGCAGCCACTCGATGTGTCCCTTTCACGTCGATGTTTCTCTCTCTCTCTCTCTCTCTCTCTCTCTGCCTCCCGCCTCCCACCCTCCCTCCCTCCCTCCCACTCTATCTGAACAAAATATGGAAAAGTATCCTCAGGTGAGGATAAAAAAAAAAAAAAAGATTTCCCTGGTATAGATTCTATCTAGTAAAGAGGTAGTTAACTCATTCTAGACGTAAAGGTCCAGAAACTCTAGACTATTTCCAATAAGCTCATGCATTATTGACAGAACTAGTCATGCATTATTCTCAATAAATTGTTTCTTCCTGGTTTTTATTGTTTGTTTGGAAATATTTCTAGAAAATATATGTTACACTTGTCTGTGTAATCTAGTCCAGAATGAAAGAACCAAAGTTAGGAATGACATTGACAATAAGAAAGTTAAATTTTAATTAAAGCTAGACTCTCTAGAACTGTGTGGTCCAGTACAGTAGCCATAATGTAAGCTCTTGAGGTGTGGCTGGTCCGGACTGAAATGTGCCTTAGTGTAAAATACACAGTGAATTTCAAAGACTTAGTATGAAAAAAGAGAGTTTAAAATATCTCATTAATAATTTTTATCAATTACATGGTAAAATAATATTTTGGATATATTGGGTTTAAAAAGCGTTAAGCTTGTACTCCTAATTATATATCTATATTCGCTAACATAAATAATACACATATACATACCAAGCTAAATCGTGTACATTATAAAATATTTTAGTTATGATTGGTGTAAAAATTTTGCTCTTACTGAAAATGTTATTAATAGCCCTGTCTAGTTTGGCTCAGAGGGTAAAGCCAAGTGGTTGGCCTGAGGACAGAATTGTCTCAGGTCTGATGCCGGTCAAAGGCAGGTCCCTCGACTGCACGTTCCACCCCCGGTCCTAGCGGTGCAGGAGGCAGCCAATCCGTGTGCTCTCACATCAATGTTTCTCTCTCTCTCCCCCTCCCTCCTTTCCATTCTATCTAAAAATCAATGGAAACGTATCCTCAGGTGAGGATTAACAACAACAACAAAAAGGCATTATTAGTGATAAAAATATAATTAGTGAGAGCAATAATTTTTTTTGAGAGAGAGAGAGAGAGAGATAGAAACATCCCTGTGGGAGAGATACATTGATAGGCTGCTTCCTGCCCCACTAGGGATTGAGCCCACAATCCAGGCATGTGCCCTGACCAGGAATCAAACAAGGGCATCTCAGTGCATGGGACGAAACTCAGTCCACTGAACCGCACCAGTCAGGTGGTGAGAGCAATATTAGTGGATGTGTCACAATTCTAATTTTTTTTTTTTTTTTTTAATCCTCTCCTGAGGACATTTTTCCATTTTTTGTTCAGATAGAGTGGGAGGGAGAGAGAGGAAGAGAGAGAGAGAGAGAAACATCGATGCGAAAGGGACACATCGAGTGGCTGCCACCCACACGACCAACCAGGGCCGGGGACAAACTGCAACCGAGGTACGTGCCCCCAGCGGGAATCGAACCCGGGTCTCTCGGGACTGCAGGCCGACACTCTAACCGCTGAGCCAAACTGGCCAGGGCCACAATTCTAATTTTTGACTTAGCACTTTGCAATGAAGCAATTGAAGGTCTGGTTCTATGTTCAAGTTTTTCAATACATTCTTTTAAAGTCTACCAAACTTAAAAATAATTAAAAAATATGTAGAAATATATTCTTGACTAATCTTACTGAATCATAATACTCACTTTTCAATTCTTTCTAACAATTGTGTAAATGTTTGTTTTTTTTGTTTTGTTTTGTTTTTGTGCCCCTAGCAGGAACCGAACCCGGGACACTCTCGTCCGCAGGCCAACGCTCAACTGCTGAGCCAAACTGGCCAGGGCAATTGTGTAAATGTTTTGTTGAAATTTGCTTAGGTCAATTTCCCTAAGGTCAATCAGTTACTTATGCAAATTAATTGAAACTTATCAAATTCTTATTTTTAACAAGTGTATTTAAAGCCTATTAAAATTCTTCTTTTGTAAGATTTTTAAAACATGCTACAAAATTCTTTTTCCATTTTTTTTTTGTATATGTGCACATATGCAGGTTTTATTAAAGGTTAAGATTATATTGTTTAAGGTTTTTAAAACATTACATAATGACGGAATCCTTTCCAAGTATATGTTTTAGAAATAAATTCTCCAACGTACAAGTTTCTTTCCAAAAGCAGTTACTGTATCACCTGTTTTTCAAATGTCATCTGTGTCTTGAAATGTTGGTCTGGTTTGTTTTCCCCACAAGTATCTAGCAGTTGGCTTATAATGACTGAAAGCTTCTTGTCGTTACTTCAAAGGTCACCATATTTGGAACACTAGGATTTTTGTAAAAGAACGACAGGTAACTCTTCAACAAGGTTGAGAACTTGTTTCAAGGTCTTTGCCTCAAGATAACCAGGAAGCCTTTTCTGCTGCTCATCTCCAGAAACTGGTCAGGACTGGTTGAAAACCGCAGAATCTACTCGCACTAGTTTGAGGAGAAGGGGCTATAGGTGACTAACAAGAATAATCAGATGGGCTGACGAAACAGATCTTTGTGTGAACTTCTCAAGTTCCCACCCAGAGCCGGCTCACCAAGGGATATGCTCCAGGACCTTGCCGCTTTTATCCTTACTCGTGACATCGTAGTGATGCCTCATACCCTGCTCCTTCCCCTGTGTAGTCTCCTTCCAGATCAGTCTCACACAGGCAGGCCTCACACATGGACCAAAATCAAAAGTCTTCAGCATAGCTCTGGCCGGTTTGGCTCAGCGGTTAGAGCGTCGGCCTGTGGTCCAGAGAGACCTGGGTTCGGTTCCCGCTAAGGTCACGTACCTCGGTTGCAGTTTGTCCCTGGCCCTGGTTGGGTCATGCGGGTGGCAACCATTCGATGTGTCCCTTTCACATTGATGTTTCTCTCTCTCCCTCTCCCTCCCACTCTGTCTGAACAAAAAATGGAAAAGTGTCCTCAGGTGAGGATTAAAAAAAAAAAGTCTTCACCATGGCTCAGAGGAGGCTCGGAAATGTCATTTTTCACATTTCATATTGGGTTAAAAAAAGTGTTAAGCATGTGCTCCTAATATATCTGTATTTACTAACAAATAATATGCACACTAAGTTAAATCATCTGTATTAGAAAATATTTATTTTAGTTATTGGTACAAAAATTTTGCTCTTACTAAAAATATTGTTAGTAATAACAATGTCATTAGATGCTCCCCATCTCATCACAAAGTATGATATAAATATTCCACTAAATCCACTTAAGTAGGTTTACCTAGTCTATGATATTCCACAAATACTCAGTATGCTCACAGACAAAGAATGAATGGAGATTCCATTGTCAAATTGTCCATGTCATGGAACCCCCTTCTCTCAGATGTCACAGTGAAAAATTCGCGCTCTCTTATTTGTTTGTTTTAGCTGTTAAGATAAGGTAACATTCAGCTGGGAAGAAACTGAACTGGAAGAACATTCATCTCAACTCCACAATATTTCATTCCCAAGTGTCTCCCTTATAAATTCTTGAGAATTTCCTGAATTTAGAGAAATACTCCCCTACATACTAGTTTTATGCTGTGACATTCTACTCAGTGAAGTTTTAACTTTGAGAAAAACAAATTTGGTCAGAAAAGTATTCTGCTTGGTTTTCTACTGGAAAAAGACCCAAAGGATGGATTAAGTCATCCATGCAAACTAAAATGTAAATCCCAACCAAACCACACCCAACTTCCTGTGTAGGAGAGCAGAGCTGAGGAAGGGCGGCCAGGGCTGCAAGGAGGTAAGAAGACAGAGGAGGGGAGGCAGGATCACATGTGTTGAACCCCTTCATCATTTATAGAATATGAATAAGAATATGGAAAAGGGATTTGAAGAGAGGTAAAGAAAATCCCTTGCCTATCTTTACCCGCCAAGCACAAAGTCATATCTTAACAGAAGCTGACAGTGACATTCCAAGAAGGTTGGATGGAGGTGGCCACCAAGAACAGTCACCTCTCACCTCCTAAGAGCTCTGGCCCCTCCCCCAAGCCCCCAGAACAGGTGGCTTGGCTTTTTGCAAGAGTTGTCTAAATAGCCAGTAAAAGAAAGTGTGTGTTTACTTCTGAAGAAAGGGCCTGCTGTTTTATATGATTATTTTTAATTAGCTGTTTTCTAGGAGTTGATTAAATTTGGAAATAATTGCATCTTGGGGACTATTTAAGAACCTCAGATTGTAAACCTAGGGCTGCCTCAGGAATTTGGGGATGGGTTGTCACCTGTTCTGAAAACAAACATCCTTTGTCTACAGAAGAGATAGTGGTCATGCAAATTTTTTCTGGTTCTTTTCTGCCTGGAAAGAGACTCCCTTCTGGACGACTTCTCTTTTTTTCTCCCTTTTCTTGTATGAAATATGCAAAACACATGCATGAACCACCAGAACAGCAAATTATGCCGCCTGCAGATTGCAGATAAAAATTGAAATATGACAAGAAGTTAAAATCTGCCCTTGGAAGAAGTGTGTAAAAGACAATTTATTTGCATGATGATATTATAAAAATTGTAATAAGTCCAGGATGAGAATTCAAATAATTATGGGGGAGGGGGAGACTGCTGGTTTGAAAAAATTAGGCATGAATAAACAAGAGAAATAGTTTAAAAATGTAGAATATTTAAGACTGGGATGTGAACTTGTTTTATAAATAGAAAAACTTAAGACTTTAAAAATACTGTTAAGATCATATGTCTGACCCAAATTTACAAAGCACTTTCACACCATTACACTATCTAATACTCATGACTATGAGGTAGGGAGAGAAGTTATTATTAGACTCACTTTATGGATGAAGAAATTGGAGCTCAGAACCGTTTTGCCCAAGGTCATACATGAGCTTTAGTTGGAACCCACACATGCAGGTCTTGACATTCAAAATTCCTGGGCTCTTGCCAAAGTATCCCACTGCTTCTGTTCTGTTTCTGAAAATATTATGAAACTAAATAATAAGTTAATCATAGAGCAAGCTCCTTAGTTTATTCTATTTACTAATACAAATTTAGAAAGGTGTTATAGTTTGGTGGTTAAGAGCATGGATAATGATACCACTGTTTAGCTGTGTGACCTGGGGCAAGCTACTAAACTTTTCTCTGTCTGTTTACTCATCCGTAAGACAGGAATAATAAAAGCACCTACCTTAAAGGGGCTTTGAAAACAATACGTGAGTTAATATATGTTAAGCTATGGGCTCACAGTAATCATTTTTAAAGTGTGAGGTATTATTGTCTTTGCAATTAATTTTTTCATAAATGTCCTTTATTAAATTTTTTTTTCATTTTTGATTTTTAGAGAGAGAGGAAAAGAGAGAGAGACAGAGAAAACACTGATTTGTTGTTTCACTTATTTATGCATTCATCGGTTGATTCTTATGTGTGCCCTGACAGGGGATGAACCTGTAACCTTGGCATATTGGGATGATGCTCTAATCAACTAAGCTACTCGGATAGGGCTTTTTGCAACTAATATTTATGTTTTGGTTACTCAAGTAAGCACTGAAATGTGAATTATTTAAATAGCTACATTAAATTTGCAAATTTTTGTTTAGGTTACTTTAATAAGCACTGAGATATTTTAAGCAGCTGTGTATGTTTTGTATTAAATAGCCCCTAAAAACTATACAAATTAAAGACTGAAACCAACCATCTCATTTTATTTTCTCCAGCGTGCTCTTGCCAATTATGAATAAGTATCTCCTTCATCTGATCAAGGATCAGAGCTCAGAGTCAAATTAATTAACCTAAAGTCACAACAAAATACTGCGATTTACACCTACTCTGAACCAACCCAGTCTAAGAATCATGGGGACTTCAATATAATTTTGAATAAACTTTTGCCCTATCCAAAATAATGGTTACACTTGCTTACCTTGCTTGAATACATTTATAGTGTAGGACATAATTTAGCTATCAGGTCTCTTCGGGTAAATGTAGACCTTGTTCCTGCCTCAAGATTTAGTATAAAAACTGACACATATATAGTCAGGAATCACTGAGTCTTCTTGCGTGAGATGCCAGGGATGATCTCAACAACTTCTGAAGCCAAGTGGACAGAATACAGGAACAACTTAAAGGGAATTCCAGGTAAATGAGGGACCATTTGGACATCGAATAGAATGGTAACTGTAACTAATTTTATTAAACTGATAAAAACAGATACTACATTTGATTTTAGTTAAAAAGTAGAGAAGCAATAACTGTAACTGATTTTAGCACACTGAATATTTAAAGTCTATGAAGCCATAGTGATGGGGGAGAAAGGGAAAACAGAAAGGTAGGACAAAGCAAAATTTCGCTGTGTAGAAGAGTATCAGCTAACATCCACCCAAATGAAAAGGCAACCTATGGCACGGGAGAGAGTATTTGCAGACTGTATGTCAGATAAGAGGTTAATACCCAAAATAGGTAAAGAATCCATACAACTCAATAGAAAAATATTAAATAACAAACAATCTGATTAAAATGGGCAGAAGAACTGAATAGACATTTTCCCAAAGACATACAAATGACCAACAGGAACATGAAAAGATGATCAACATCTCTAATAATGGGGAAATGCCGGTCAGAACCACAATGAAATGTCATCTCACAGTCATTAGAATGGCTGTCATTAAAAAGTCAAGAGAGAAGTGTTGATGAGGAGGTGGAGAAAAGGGAACCTTTGTGTGTACTATCAATGGAAATGTAAATTGGTTTAGCCACTATGGAAAATAGTATAGAGTTTCTCAAAAAATAAAAATAAAATTACCATATGACTCAGCAATTTTACTTCTGGGTATATATCTGAAAGAAGCAGGAGCCCTGGACAATTTTGCTCAGTGGTTAGAGTGTTGGCCTGCTGTCTGAGAGACCCAGGTTCGGTTCCCACTAAGGGCACGGTTGCAGTTTTTCCCTGGCCCTGGGGCCCTGGTTGGGTTGTGCGGGTGGCAGCCACTCGATGTGTCCCTTTCACGTCAATGTTTCTCTCTCTCTCTCTCTCTCTCTCTTCCTCACTCTCCCTCGCTCTCCCTCCCACTTATATCTGAACAAAAAAATGGAAAAATGTCCTCAGGTGAGGATAAAAAAAGAAATAAAAACAGGATATCGAAAAGCTATCTGCATTCCCACATTATTGCAGCATTATTCACAATAACCAAGATGTGGAAACAACCTAGGTGTCCGTCACAAGATAAATAAAGAAGATGTGGTATATACATGCAATGGCATCTTACTCAGCCAAGAGAAAGAAGAGAATCCTGCCATTTGTGACTAAGTGGGCCCTGAGGGCACTATGCTAAGTAAGAAGGATAAATATATAAGATATCACTTACATGTGGAATCTAAAAAAAAGCTGAAATAGAGAGTAGAGTGGTGGTTACCAGGGGCTGGGGGTGGAGGAATTGGGGAGATGTTGGTCAAAAGGTATAAACTTACAGTTAGAAGGTAAGTTCTGAAGATCACCCTAAGGCACAGCATGATGTTTATAGTTAACTACTATATTATATACTCAAAAGTTGCTAAAAGACTTGATCTTGGGTGTTCTCACCAAAAAATTAATAAATAGATGTGATGACAATGTTAGCTAACACTATGATGGTAACCATATTGCAATATGTAAATAAATGTATCAAATCAACATGCTGTACACCTTAAACTAACACCATGTTATTTTATTGAGACAATACATCTCAATATAAAAGAAGAATGCCACCCGGCCAGTGTGGCTCAGTGGTTGAGCATGCACCCATGGACCAATAGATTGCTTGTTTGTTTCCTGGTCAGGGCACATGCCCAGGTTTCAGGCTAGATCCCCAGCAGGGGGCATGCAAGAGACAGCCAATTGATGTTGATGTTTCTTTCTCATCGATGTTTCTCTCTTCTTCTCCCTTCCTCTCTCTCTAAAATCAATAAAAACATATTTTTGAAAGAAGAAGAATGCCAGCTAACAAATGTTTAATAAATGATGAAAAGTCACCATATTGCAACCCCAGTGTTATAATTAATTTAAGCAAGAATTATCTAAATCAGAGGTTCTCAAACTTCAGTGTGCATTAGAATCACCCGAGGCTTGTTAATACACAGATTATGGGGTGCTACCTCCCAAATTCAGCAGGTCTGAGGTGGGGGCCAAAATTTTGCTTTTCTATCAAGTTCCCATGCAATGTTGCCTCCAGGATCACACTTTGAGAAACCTATATGTAAACAATGGTGTGATGGGGTTGTTGAGGAGCAGGTTATTCACACAAAGGTTATTTAAAATAACATTTAAACCTTTAAAAGGGAAAAAAGGATTCAAGAAAAATTGAATCACAGTGGTGGAAATTACCAATGTTTTTCTGACTAAGTTCAGATACTGTTTGTGTTGTCTGGTCCTGAACCTGGGATCTCGAGGGCAGAACTTGCTGGGAAGGCCAGGCAGGATTACATCTAAATTTGAAGAGCACTTTAGGACCAAAGGTTCTACTTTTGCTTCTACTATTAACAGACTTATTTGACCTTGGGCAAGAACTTGACTTTTCCTTAGGCTTTATCTCTTCACTTATAAAATGATGATATTTGGCCCTGGCTTGTTTGGCTCAGCGGTTAGAGCATCAGCCTGCGGTCCAGATAGCCCAGGGTTCGGTTCCCGCTAAGGGCACATACCTCGGTTGCAGTTTGTCCCCGGCTCTGCTTGGTCATGCAGGTGACAGCCACTCGATGTGTCCCTTTCCCGTCAATGTTTCTCTCTCTCTCTCTTCCTCTCTCTTCCTCCCACTCTATCTGAAAAAAAAAAAAAAAATGTCCTCAGGTGAGGATAAATAAATAAAATGGTGATATCTGAACTAAATGTTTTCTATGGGCCTAATGGCATTGGGTTCCAAAGCCTGGAGAAATAGGCTGGAAGAAATGACTGCATCCTGCAGCTTTGAGATGAGAAAATGGCAATATGGAGATAGCGTCTCTAGTGAAATGATGGTTATAGCATTACATCAGGGTTTTTTGTTTTTCTTAGAAAGATGCTTGTCTTAGCATCTCAGCAATATAGATTTTAAAGGAATGTGAAAGAAATGTTTTAAGACAAGTTTTAAAAAATCAATATTGCCGCAGCCACTCTGCTTTTTATGGGAAGCCAGGAATCAGTTTACCTGCAGAAATAAATTAACTCAGTTATTTTGAACAGAGTATTGCTTTCTTGCTAGATATAAAATCATAAACCACACTTATAAAATTTTGTGTGACAATGAGGTAAGGTAGATTAAGGGAGACCTTATCAGAAGATATGTTTCTTTGCTACTTACTCTCTGTAAAAGGCAGCTAGTTTATACTCAATGAAGTTTAGGCAGGTCCCAGGCTTATCTCCTTTATAGATTCTTTATTCCAGTCTTGAGGCCATTCTGAGTAATAAATGGAGTTGGAGTTACTATAGACATATCTTGAAGGTACCTCTAAGGCCACTTCTCCAGCCTTTGCCTTTAAACATGAATTTCATCAATAAAGGTCCAGGAGAGGGCAGGGCATCTTGATGGGCATGCAATGGGCAAAAGGTGGCTCCCCCAAAAGAAAGTTCTCAGTGGGAGAAGGGGAAAGGAGACTGGACAGACAAAAATAAGATTAAACATCAGGGTTTGCTTCAGTGAGATTAGACTCTCTGAGGAATTAGAAGGTTGGAGTTAGACAAGTGAGAGGCTGGGAAGGGAGACTTGGGTAAGGAATAGGGAGATGGATCACAGAGGCAGCCAGGTGGGCAGAAGGGGTGGAGTGAAGCTCTGGGTATATTAAAGGCTGAGCCCGTCTGTCAGGTGGGAAAGAAGAGGAGGACCCAGAGCAAGCAAGCTGGCTTTCATTTTTTCCCTCGCGTAGCAAGTGAATTATAATATTACTTTCAGCAAAACTGATCAGGTTGAAACCATGAAGTTCTGGGCTAAACATTTGCATATATATTTTACCCCATATCTCAGGCAGTACTGCTTCCCTTCTCCTACCTCACTCTCTCTACCCCAGCCACACGCCCTTTTGTCAGGGTCTCTCGCAGCAGCGGGTTGTAGAGCCAGCAAAGGAGAGCGAAGCAAAGCCCCGAAGGGCTGTGACCCACTCCCCTTGGTCTGCAGTGTCCAGCTCCTTAACTGTAATCTCCAAGGGGCCTTGGAGTTCCCAAACTCTAGTTGGGATGTTGCCTTTAGAGTGAAGGTCTATCAGATGTGCCAGATGTAGAACCCAGGGCGTGAGTTTGGCCTTTGGTTCACCTGCATTCCATTATAATTATATACAACAAAAACACACAGTTAAAGACATATCAAAGTGCACATAAGCATACATTTATTTGGCTTTAAGAAAATATTCTAATATTTCAAAATTTGTAAAACTGTAGAAAATTGGACTTTTTTTCTTCTGATGGTGTTATATCATGCTCAATTTACTTACTATGGGTCTCGTTTTTGTGAGACTCAGTGCTGGTCTCAGTTTTTAGAGTATCCTGGGCACCCAAAGATAGAAAGGCATATGCATATATCACAAACATAGAACTATGTTTTCGGTTTCACAAACTTAGGCCAAGGATCTATTTTTCTAGTACTACATTTTAAAAATTAGGAGTTGAATAGCACCTACTGATTCTATTTACCTCCTAAAAACAAAATGCTAAAGAACAAGACTGGAAAGCCCTGGCCAGGTAGTTCAGTTTGTTGGAGCTTTGTCCAGATATGCCAAGGTTTCGGGTTCAATCTCTGGTCAAGGCACGTACAAGAATCAACCAATGAGCGCATCAATAAGTGGAACAGCAAATCACTGTTTCCCTCTCTCTCTCTCTCTCTCAAATCAATAAAAATAAATAAAAAAGAACAAGACTGAAATTGAGCAAGGGGACCTCTCCAAGTCGCAGCCTGCCATCAGCCCCAGCTGGACCTCAAAATAACCTTACACACCGCTGTCCTTCAGATTGAAGAACAAAGCTGTTAGAACGTTCCTCTCTTGAACAGCCTCATCTTTCAGAGAGATAAACCAGTGTACAGACAGTCCTTGCTATGAGGAGCCACCGGATCAAGTGAAGCAAGCACTGACCTTGGCGTTAGCTTTGCACTGGTTGATGTAGGGCAGAGAGTTTAAACGAGCAGAGCCTCAGTTTTCTCCTGAGAAAAATGGAGATATTAACCCTTGCTTCATGAGCTAGAATGTAAGTAAGGTGCCTGGGATGTTGGGGATGTTCACAATATGTGAGTTTCCTTGTCCGTAGCCAAACCAATGCTTCCAGAATGGCAGCACCAGGTGATACAGCACAGCCTTTGCGTTAAGAATGAAGAAGGTGATCGCACGGTGAGGAAACTCCAGGTTGATGGTTTTGATTTTCTTAATAAAGTAAAAGTCTTCAAGATCAAGAGCAAAGGGGAAGTGGAAGTGGGTGAGAGAGAGAAGATATAAGGAAAGGGGAAAAGGAGTAAAGTAGGTGTTCTGACAATCAATATGCAGAGTTTACCAGGATTCAGTAGGCTCCTGAGTGATATCGAGTGCCCTTTTGAGGCTATGATCTTGACATTAAGCTGTGCAACTCTGAGCTTCTCTAGCAAGTGTCAAATCACATGTGCAAGGAAAGAACCAGTGAATGGACGGGGTTAACGGAGGCTGGACTTTTTGCAAGGCAAGTGTGGTAAAGGGAGAGGGGCAAGGAGATGGAAAGTATTTTCAAGGGAGTGATCATAGTGGTACTCATGAAATTTAAGCTAAATAAGGAGAAGAAAACACAGCAGTTGACTGCCCTGAAAGTAGTAGGGAGCAGTTTGGCTATTTATTCTACCTCTAATGTGAATTAGGTTACCTTCTCCCTTAGAAGGCAGAAGCAATTTTAATTAAAATTAAGACCAATTTTGTTTTAAAATAATAATTATTCATCTCCATTACATTAGCAAACTAAATGTAGAAGTTTATTAACAGAATAACACAACTTGAGCAAGGACAGTTTATTCTGCCAATACATGAGAACTGAAATATTACATCAAATGATGAAAGAAGAATATCCAGCCCTGGCTGGTTTGGCTCAGTGGTTAGAGCGTCGGCCTGGGGTCCAGAGAGATCTGGGTTTGGTTCCCACTAAGGGCACGTACCTCCGTTGCAGTTTGTCCCCGGCCCTGGTTGGGTCGTGCGGGTGGCAGCCACTCGATGTGTCTCTTTGATGTCGATGCTTTTTTCTCTCTCTCTCCCTCCCTCTCTATCTGAACAAAATATCGAGAGAGAAAAAAATGTCCTTGAGTGAAGATTAAAAAAGAAAGAAAAGAAAAGAAAAGAAAGAATATCCAAATGATCATATCATTAGATACGGTACAGGTTACCCATCACTGTGTAACCACCCCAAAATCTGGTGGCATAAAACAACTATTTTGTTATACTCATGAGCTCTGAGGGTCAGAAGTCAGAACAGAGCACCACAGGTGTCATTCATCTCTGCACCACGATGTCCAGAGCCTCACAGGACAGTCTCAAGACTGAGGTGATTTGATGACTAAGGGACAGAATCATCTGGCGGTATTGCCACTTACTAGTTTGGCACTTGATGTTGGATGCTGGCTGTTGGCTGGGACCCCAGCTGGGCTGTCAAGTGGGAAATGTTGACATAGCCTCTTGCAGGTAATTTCTCCATGGGTTAATCTGAGCTTTCTCATAGCATGGTTGATGGATTCCAACCGTGAGCATCCCAAGAGAAGAAGGTGAACGTGCATGGCACTTTTATGATCCAGCCATGGGAGACACATAGTGTCACTTCTGCTGTACTCTATTTGTCCAGGCAGTCACAAGGATTTTCCCAGGTTCAAGGAGAAAGGACATAAACCCCACAACTCAATAGAAAAATTGTCAAATATGTGAGATGAGGGATAATGTTGTGGCATCTTAAAAAGTATAATCTGCTACAGATATTGAAAAATTGCTTGATAAAATTCAGCAGCACTTTCCTTTTTAAAGCTCTTAGATTAAAGGAAATAAAAGGGTGGGTATATATCTAAAATAATTGAGCCCTGGCCAGTTTGGCTCAGCGGTTGAGCGTCGGCCTGAGGACCAGAGAGTCCCGGGTTTGGTTCCCTCTAGGGGCACATACCACAAAAAAATAAAATAAAATAATTGAAAGATGGTCTCAAAGACATATTTGTATACTGTATTCATATACATAGTAACATTATGCACAATAGCCAAGAGGTGGGAGGAACCAAGGGTCAATGACAGATGAATAAATAAACAAAATAGGCCATATACATATAATGCACTATAATTCAGCCTGAAAAAAGGAAGGAAATTCTGACATATGCTACAACATGGATGAATCTTGAGGACATTATTCTAACTGATACAAGCCAGTCACAAAAGGACAAATACTGTATGATTCCATTTTTTTGAGTCAAATTCATAGAAACAGAAAGGAGAATGGTGGTTACCAGGGGTTGGGAATAAGGGGGAAATGGGGAGTAATTGTTTAATGGGTATATACCCAGGTCATGGGCTTGTTCCCCAGTAGAGGGTGTACAGGAGGCAGCCGATTGATGTTTCTCTCTCTCCCCACCTCTCCCTTCTCTCTTAAAAAAAATTTTTTTCAATTAAAACATTTTAAAAATAGTAAATTTCATGTGTATTGTATCACAATTTTAACAAAAGAGAAATAGAAGGAAACTTTCTAGATATGTGAAAGACTATTATGGCTGATTTTCCATATCGGCGTGTTCTAGCATGAAGACACAGAGGAAAACTAAAACGCTGTTTCTCGGGCTCTTTCGTGGCAAGAGCTTAAGATGTGATCTGGGTCCCACCAAACAGAAACACTCCTGTGAGACTGATTTGGAGCTGAGCAATCTGTGGAGAGAGGCGGTGCACAGAGAACCTGCTTTGTTCGGGTAGACTGTGGCAGAGGGGCATGAATCTGGAACCGGTCACCGTAACAGCAGCCTATTAATTTGGCAGATGACTTCGTGATTCAGCAGCTTTTCGGCATCAGTGGTGGCAGCATTCCCAACTTTGGTCAGGCCAGAGTGGTTATGGGGTCCAGGAATTGCCTAGGTCCCACTCCTCCCACCTCTATGGAAAGGTTGGAGGCAAAAAATCATCATGCTTTACATAAATTGTAAATTTATGTAATTGTAAATTCAGAGATTTAAAGACATCATTTTAAAAAGAAAACCATTGGAAGTATTAAAAGAATAAGATAAGGTGGCCCGATTTAAGACAACTATATAAAAACAACAACAACAATGCTTTTCTTTTTAAAAATATGTGTTTCGTTGATTTTTTTAGAGAGAGAGGAAGGGAGAGGGAGAGAGAGATAGAAACATCAATGTGAGAGAGAAACATCGATCAGCTGCCTCCTGCACGTGCCCTGCTGGGGATCAAGCCTGCAACCCAGGCATGTGCCCTGACCAGGAATTGAATGGGGACCTCTCAGTCCATGGGACAACTCTCAGTCCATGCGATAATTCTCAATCCACAGAGCCACACTGGTCAGGCAACAATGCTTTCCTTAATCCAATAATCATTAAGTAGAAATTTAATTTTTAAATCCCCATTCCTAACAACAAAAAATGTTCATAAGAACCAGCAATAAACTTACAAGAAATGTGCTGGACCAATTCCCTACACAGGTTCCATTTTGATCTTTTTTTCCTCTGTTTCACCTTCAGAATATGTTCCACATTCTCCTAACTAAAATCAATAAACAACTGAAAGGAATATTAACAAAATACTCCATGAGAACTGTTCCCACTGAAGTCTCAATAATAAGAAAAACTATTTTTGTCTGATCAGCTGAGCAAATTAAAATTCAGTTCTTTTTTAGCTGTTACTGTTGTTTTCCATTCCAAGGTTTTGTCGTTTTTGTTTTAATTTCTATGTAAGAGTTAAGAAAACAAAAAATACACACCCATAAGTCAAAGTGATCTTTTTCATTTTTAGACAAAGGAGGTTAAGAGGAAAACAATCCTGAACCAGCAATGCTCTGCCTCGGGGAGAGAAACTTTTAATAGAATCCTTATGAAGCTGTGTTCCTGGCATTCCCTTCATAAATCATGCATGTATAAGTCATTTTCAAAGATTTAGGGAAATGAACTGTTGCCCAGGGGATGATGGGATATGGTTTTTTGTTTTGTTTTGTTTTTCTATTTGTTTTCTTTCTCTTTCTTTTTTTAGAGCTGCTGGTCGTTTATTAACAAGAAGAAGAGATTGTCTCTGTCAGAAGCAGTAAAAGAAGAAAAGTAGATCTGATGAAGTTTGGATGCTTTATGATATTGATCATAAGTAAACTCTGTTTAAGAAACATAACCAAAATTAGGGTAAACTGCAAGCTCTCTACTTAGAGATTCAGAGCTATATCAATTTCTGTACATATTATGAGAAAGGAATCAGTTTGAAAAATTATAGGTGTATTTCTATAATCAATGAATTTGAGAGGTTTATATGGAAGCATAATGATTAAAAATATCTGTTGATACCCTATAAATCAATATTCACTTACAAATATGTCAGTTGGGTCTGCTGGGAAGCAGAAACTGAAATGAAGTTGAGTGCAAAAAGGCTTGTTGATAGTAACATCTGTGAAAGGAAAAGGAGGAAGCAGAGCTGGGTGGCGGAGCCATCAGACCATAAAGCAGGTTTGCCAGTGACTCAGCCATCCCAATGGAAAGCTCCAGATGATTGCCCGTGAGAGGAGTCTTGCATTGAGTGGAAATGGCCAGTCTTTTATTTCACCATCTTGCTGTGTCATTGATTAGGGCCACCTCAAGAAGAGTCTGAACTTGGCTCAAAAGCTAAGGAGACTTGAAGGAGTTAGTAGTTGGAGGTTGTCAGCTAACTGCACAATCCTCGCACTTGGACATGTCCTTTCTCGAGAGGACATCTGAGCTCCACAGCATCTCCACTCTGTCACGACAAGTTAGCATCAGTGTTATATGCAAAACAAACTATGTATGGCTTTCTTAAGATTTCTTATTTTAAAAAAATGATAAGGATGGCCCGGCCTGTGTGGCTCAGTGGACTGAGCATGGTCCCATGGACCGAGAGGTTCCGGTTCGATTTACAGCCAGGGCACATGCCCGGGTTGTGGGCTGGATCCCCAGTAGGGAACATGCAGGAGGCAGCCGATGGATGTTTCTCTCTCACATCTATGTATCTATCTTTCTCTCCCTTCCCCTCTCTGTAAAAAATCAATAAAGCCCTGGCTGGTTTGGCTCAGCGGTTAGAGCATCAGCCCACGGACAAGAATGTCCCAGATTTGGTTGCCGCTAAGGGCACATACCTCGGTTGCAGTTTGACCCCGGCCCCGGTTGGGGTTGTGCTGGTGGCAACCACTCAATGTGTCTCTCACATCGATGTTTCTTTCTCTATTCCTCCCTCTCTCCTTCCCGCTCTATCTGAAGATAAATGCAAAAGTGACCACGGGTGAGGATGAGAAAAAAAAAAAATAGCTCCTCTTCGGCAAAAAGTCTCTCTCTATTTTCCTGACCACACAAACCTTTCCTCGGACCACTCCTGTCATTCAGGAGAACGAAGAAATACTGGAAAGAAAAAAAATCAATAGAAACATATTTGAAAAAAATGATAAGGATGTAAATCCTATAAACAACATAAGTTTTCCCAAAATGCCAACTGAGCAGTTGGGCTGACTGGCTCTATCAATTGCTCTATGTACTTGGAAGAAAGCAGGTAATTTGTAGGTCATGTGTGTTTATCTAATAAAATCTAGAGTAACACCACTAGTCTGGAGGATCTTATGCACTTTCAATGGGGTAACAGTCTTGCTAGACAAAGAATTGATAGTACATATAATGTGGAATAAATTTATCTGTTATAATTAAGCTACATTGCTTTACAGAATGAACATAGAATAAGAAAATAGTAAAAAAAAAAAAAAAGACCACTGGTTCTATATAGTTCAGAAGATATTAGTACTTCAAGGCATGAGGTATAACTTAAAAAAAAAAAACAAAACACAAAAACCCTCAAAATACTCTTTTAGAGTCCTTAAAGATACCAATATAGTAGGAATAATAATAGAAATAGTCACTGTTAGGTAAATAAGTTTTTCTCTTTTGGCTTATTATTTTTATATCACTCCAAAAAGAGTACCCTAAAATACATTATAAACATTAAATAATTAGCCATCTAATTTGTCAGTAATTATAAAAGTTGCAAATATACTTTGCCATTGACCCAGCAATCCTCTTGAGGGAATTCATTATCAGATATACTTGAATACAAGCAAAATGATTTTACTCATTGTAGCACTGTTTGTAATTAGAGATTAGGAAAAAAAAACAAAACACACAAATATCCTTCAAAAGAAAACTGACAAATTATTGTACATCCATGTAATAGAATTCTACATAACTATAAAAACATGACTGCTTCCCTGGCCAGTTTGGCTCAGCGGTTAGAGCATTAGTCTGCAGACCATGCAGGAGGCTACCAATCGATGTGTCTCTCTCACACAGATGTTTTTCTTTCTCTCTCTCTCCCTCCCTCCCTTCCCCCTTCCTACTCTATCTAAAAAAATCAATGGAAAAATACCCGTGGGTGAGGATTTAAAAAAACAACAACATGACTGCTAATGGATGTGAAGTTTCTTTTGGGGGTGATGAAAATATTCCAAAACTGATTGTGGTGATGGTTACACAACTCTGAATATACTCAAAACCATTGAACTATGCATTTTAAACAGGTGAATTATACAGTATGTGAATTTTATCTCAATAGCTGTTTTTAAAAAAGTAACATACATTTGTACAAGTTACTAATTAATTATAAAGGGTAAAATAACTTTACATTGGAGAATCTTGGAAGACTTCCCCTTAACCAAGTAATCAGAGTTAGTATCACTAATGTGGGACAAACTGTCCTTGTGTCCCCCTGATATGATATACTCAAAAGAACACATTGCTTATGTACTGTTGTGCCAAAAATGCAAAATCCTAAAAAAAAAAAAGAAAAGCAAAACCTGAATCTTATCATGGGAGAACCTCAGAAAAACCCGAATCGAGGAAAATTATAAAACAAAATGGCCTGTGATCTTGAGAAATGTCACCACCATGAAAGACAAAGACAAACTGAGGAACTGTTCCAGACTAAAGGAGACTAAAGAGATGAAGACCAGACTCAGTATATGATCCTGCATTGGATTCTACACCAGGAAAAACAATCTTTATAAAGAATATTGTTGAGACAATTGGTGAAATCTGAATCAGGTCTTTAGATTAGATGATAGTAGTATATCAATGTTAGCTTTCTGAACTTAATAATTTTACTATGATTATGAAAATGAAAGCCCTTTTCTTAGGAAATGCACACTGATTCACTCAAATGTGTGTCTTGCTCAATGTATTTTTTCCCCTTTGGAAGTTCACAAAGCATATTTTCATATTATCAGTGTTATTTTTTAAAGATTCATTTATGTTAAGGTGTGCCTTAGTTCATTTGTGCTGTTAACAACCAGATACTATAGACAGGGTAGTCTATAAACAACAGAAATGTATTTATCACAGTTCTCAAACTTGAGAAGTCTAAGGCCAAGACACCAGCAGATTCTGTGTCTGTTTTCTTATTCATAATTAACTGTCTGCTCTTTTGTCTTCACATGGTGGAAGAGGTGAGGGATATCTCTGGGGTCTTTTTTTATATTGTTGCTAACCCCATTAATGAGGGCTCCATCCTGATGATCTAATCACTTCCCCCAAACCCCACCTCCAAATACCATCACATTGAAGATTAGGATTCAACATAGGAATTGGGGTGTGGGGCCATAGACTCTCAGTCTATTGAAATGTATATGACTAGTTCATTTTTGTTGCTCTATAGTATCTCACAGTTTATTTACCCATTCTACTGCTTATGCTATTGCAAACAATGCAGTGAAGAACTTTCTCTGAGATATATTTACTATGGGAATATGTCTATGCTAATTTATACAGGACATGCCCATGTTCATCTTTTAAAATAAGAAATAGTTATCTCAAGTGGTTGTATTCATTTATTTTCCCATAGCAGTAGATGAGAATTTAAATTGCTCTACATCCTTGCCAAAGCTTGGTATTGTTCAACGTCTAAATTTTTGCCAATTCAATGGGTATGTAATAGAATTTCAATGTGGTTTTAAGTTGCATTTCCCTGATTACTAATGAGGTGAACCATCATTATTTCTTCTAAGGTAAACTACCTGTTCTGGATAGTAAGTCTTGGCTATGTGAGTCGATGGCTGACACTACCGTTTTTATGCCTGTTGGGGTCTGAAGTTTAAGGGGTAGGAATCCTGAATGGGAGTTGAGAAAGACTGGAGAGAACATGGCATTTGAGCTGGGACCACAACGTGGGTGAGTTCCACAGTGAGCGTGTATAGAGTAGTGGGGTGAAACTGTGGCGGGTGGGACTGAAGAAAACACTGGTTATGGGCGTTCCAGGCAGACGGAACTGCATAGGCAGAAAAGAGAGACCGAAATGATAGGTTTATAGGAGGCAACAGTAGTTCATTTTGAGTGAGAGATACATAGCTGGAAAGATAGGTAGTGGCCCGATTGTACAAGGCCATGAATACCAAGCCAAGGACTTTGAACTTCACCCTGGGATGGCAATGGAGGCTCTTGAAGAGGAGAGTAGCTGGATCTGAATTTTGTTTCAGGAAAATAATTGTAATTGCAGCTAGGCAGGGAACCATAAGGCTGCGTCAGGCTGCGGCGCGGAGAAAAGAGAGAACTACACTCCCACCTACAGGGGGCGCGCCGCCTGGCGGAACGCCCTCCCCACCCCCTTCCCTGCTGCCGGGGTTCCGACGCGACCATCTCGGAACTCGTCTAGCCCTCCTGGGCACGCCCCCATCGGGCTCCGCTACGCCGCCTGGGTCCGCGCCCGTGCGTCACGTCCGCTGTGGCTCAAGGCTGGTTAGAACCCAGGAGGGGCGCGAACAGAAACTCTGCGCCTGCGTAGCAGGGCTGCAGTCGGAGGCTGAAGCTGAGAGGCCCAAGGAGCTTTCCAGTCTTCACTAGCACGTTTCTAAGCTCGCCACCGCTATTTTCTCTCGCTGCAAACCCCTAGGTGTTTTTATTTGTCCCAAGAGATATAAGCAAACGGTGCAGATTGCTCCCTGACCTTAGCGGCGCCGAGCCCAGCACCACTCCCTTTAGGTCATTCAGCTGAGAAGCGCCCAGTCTCTTCTCTGCAGTATCCCCTCAGCTGCTTGCTTTTCGTCTGCAGCCCAAAACATCCATACCAGTGAAAACCTGCCCCAGCCACTAAGCATGCCCAGCCCAGGCTGCACTCTATGAGTCTAGGGTTTACCTCCGCAGTCATATCAGAGACTTGAGTTGAAGGGGACCTTGTAGGTCAAGTCCAACCTCCTAACCCTCCCGACGTCCCGAGTGAGTGAATGCACGGTTGTTGTTTTGTTTCGTTTTTATTTTGTTTTTACTTGCACACCCCCAATGATTGTCCGTTTCCTGGGACAACTGTGATTAGGTAGTCTTCCTGGAATCTTCCGACATTCACCTTTCATTCCTTCAAAATTATTTATCGAGCACTGTTGTGAGCCAACTACTGGAGATCCTGGGGCTACAATATAAAACTAGAGGGAACACAAAAGATAGTTCATCTCTTCAACTTTGTATTCTAGTTGGGATAGAACAACAAATAAAAATGAGAGGTCATGATTTATGCTGGCAAAGAAATAAACAAGTCAAGGTTTATGTTGGAAACATAGGTGAGAACCACAAAGATTTATCAGAGAAGGCCTCTTGGAGGTGGTGACCTTTGTGAGTAGGTAGGAGCAGAGTGGGTCCCAGGCTGGGGGAAGAGCAAAGCCCTGGAGGTAGGTGTTTGCTGGGAATAGAAGGCCAGTGTGACGAGTGTGCTGAGCCAAGGTTGAGAATGGTGAAAAAAGGCTGAGAATGCAAACAGAAGCCACTCCCAGGCTTTGTGAGCCATGGTAAGAAGTTTGAAAAGAATAATGGGAAACCAAGGAGTAATCTGGGGCAGACCTTGATCTTAGTTCATGTGGGATTTGGGAGCTGCAGACAGGGTCCAATTTTCACTAGTTCAGTTATTTAGAAACACACACACATATCATATGGTTTTTCCATATTAGTCCTTTAGATATTTGAAGATGTTTTACTCGGAAACCCCTTCTGCTGCCCCCAACTCCTCTCATAAGCTATGGTTCCTCTGCCTCTTCTTATCTAGATTTATGAATGACTTTTAACGTCATTCTGAACATTTTGAAAGTGTGGAGAATTTTTAACGTAAATCATATGTGAACATTTCAAAAGGAAAGGACCTAAGACTTTTATGACATTCTCAAAGAGGTCTTGTACAGATTTAAAACCACTTAAACATTTCTCATTTCTGTGATCCTAGTTATTTGTTCGCTGGAATAGCAGGTTGCAGTATTAACTTCAACCCAGGCTAGTTCTCTAAATTGTCTTCTCATCTGTGAAAATGAAAACGAAAGGATTGCTATGAGAATTAGAGATTATGCTCAAAATGTGCTTAATGTTAAACCATAACACGCCAGCCACACGGTGCCATTATTATAAACAAACACTTGAATTCCTGGGGTGAACAATTTCGACAATGCTCCTTTAGCATTCCACAAACTTTCACTAAGTGCCTATTCTGTGTAGAGTTCCCCGTGAAAAAAGATCTGCCTTCCAGGAGTTTGTTACCTTGCTGACAGTAGCGACAAACGAAATACCCACCAGTGAAGTGTGGGATTTGGGAGCTGCAGACAGGGTCCAATTTTCACTAGAGGTAAGTGGTTATTAGGGTTCATATTTGAAGTGGGTTCGAAAGATGAACATGTTGAATTTTAAACACACAAAATCAACATTACACGTATACATTTTGTTCATGATGATGTGCAAAGGCCGACTGGAAACACTGCAGTCACTTCTATTATCTCACAAATACTGATCAAGTTTCGTGAGAAAGCCACCTATCTTTTGTCCAGTCTGTTTACTATACACTGCATGCTCTGGGCAGTCCTTATCTTCATGTTCGGGAGCAAAGTACACACATACACACCCCTTTCCAAAAGAAAGGCACAGGACTCCAAGAGAAGGGTGGAATCCTTCGCGGCCCAAACACACAATGGGGGCCGCTTCACGCTAACCCCCGCACTGCCCACCCCCATCCAGGACCCACGCAGCCCGGGGTGCGACTTCTCCGGGCCCTTGAGCCTCTCCCTGGCAGCCCTCCGGGACGCACTACAGCCTCGCCGGGCGCCCTCCCTCACTAGCGCTTCCCTCCTCTTTCGCCGGGGAGCCGGAAAACCCGGAGCGAACCGGCCCTGCCCGGCGGCGCATGCTCAGTAGCGAGCAGGTTCAGTTCGCTAGTAGGAAGCTCCAGCGCTACACCGGCGTCGGCGGCGGCCGCGGCGGCACCTCAGGGCAGCCAGGTCCCCCAACAGCGACCTCGGGCCTTTCCCCTCCCGGGCTAGACCCCGGCCCCAGCTCCGCCCGCCCGGAGTCGCTCGCGTTTCGCGGTCCCGGCTGCGCGGAGCGGGCGCCGCGGCCGGAGCGTCACTCCACACGCCCTCCCCCAGCCGCCGGCTCCGCCGCGGGGCCAGGCCGGGCCCGGGATCGCAGCCCCGGCGGGCGGGCGGGCGAGAAGGCGAGCGGCGGCCGCGGCGGAGGGCAGCCCGGGGCGGCGCCGGCGGGCCAGGGAGGGGTGGGGGGCCCGGCCCCGGGGCGGTGGTGCGGGATGCCGCCGCCGCCGCCTCCGGGCTGCGTTCGTTCTCCGCGGCTGGTACCTGTGTCGGGTGGGTGGCCGGGCGCGGGCCTCGCCCCCCAGCCCCCTCTCCTGGGCTAGCCCGGCCGCGCGGCGCCCCGAGGGGGCCGGGCCGTCCAGTGGGGCCGCGGCCCAGTTCCGCGCTGCGAGCTCGCCCTCTCGCGGCTCCCGGGCCCGGCCGCCGCCGCCCCCTCCCCGCCCAGAGGCGCCCCGGGGGCACCATGCAGGCGCAGCAGCTGCCGTACGAGTTTTTCAGCGAGGAGAACGCGCCAAAGTGGCGGGGGCTGCTGGTGCCTGCGCTGAAAAAGGTAAGAGCGCGCGGGACCCCGCTTCCCCGCTGCAGCCCTGCGAGGGCGCCGGGCCGGGGCTGGGGAAGGGCTGGGGAGGCGGGGCGCGCGCGGGGCCGTCTTTCTTCCCGGTCTCACCGCCTCCCAGAGAGGACGGCGCAGCTGAGCGGTTCCCCCACACTCGCTGGCTCTCGGTGTTGCTATTCACCCGGTGTGTGGCAAGGCCCCAGGAAGCCAGGAATAGTTTGTCCGAATAATACAGCCACTGACAGGTTAATGCCCTCCCCCTGATTCAGAGACCAGAGTTGGAGGAGCCTCAGTTTTCAGCTGAGGTCAAAGCAGGCCACTTTTCCGCCTTCTCGGTCTTACCCCGGAGCTTGCTGTCAGCCTCCGGTTTTAGGTGTCCAGTCTGTTCGTTTTAGTGGGCTAGAGAATGCTCTGGCCTTAATGCTTGCTCTAAGTAATTGCAGAGCTCGCCTGCCAGCAGAAATATGGCCTGCTTTGCTCACCCTCTGTAATCACTCTTCATTGCCCCGAATTCCCCCGCTCCGATTAACAGGGGCGGGTGCACATGCCATTCTGTTCTTTCTAAAGTCTGAGAATCTTGATACTATCGTTCGGTTTGTGGAATAGAAATTTTAACCTTTTGTGTTTGTTCAAGTTTGCCACATTGTTATCTAAAGTTATAATACGATCTGTACTTTTTAAATATTTTAAGAAATGTTGATACATTTTAAAAGCTTCTACAACAACAACACATTGAAACATCAGAAACTGGTTTGAGTGAACATTAAAAACATCTAGAATATTTTTTGTTTTCCTTTTGCTTTTTCTATAAATATATAATTGCTTTACTCTTTTAATCCTATTTATAAATATCAATTTCTTGTTGCTCAAACAATGTTTCATGTTTTCTGGTGAAAAAAATATTTTTACTCTTACCGAGAGTTGAGAGTTGAGATTACGGGTGTACCTTTTGTTCTAAACATTTATTCTTTTAAAAACTGTGTCTTAAAAGGTGTCTGATATTTCTCAAAGGCCAGCAACTTTTACTTTCCCTTTTGCCCTGTTCTCCCCCTCCCCCTCTTGGTGTCTTACAGTGGAAACTCTGGTTTGTTAGCAGAACTTGCTCATGTATTTCAGAAATGTTACTGACTTTTTCCCTCAGGTGTCTGAATAGTTGCAGACATCTGTGATATTGTTTTCAAGAAAACCAAAGAGATTCTATATGCCTTATATACTTTATTCATTAGAAATTCTGTCAGGCTCTCACTGTTTTTATTTTTGCATTACCTGCAGGCTTGACATCTTAGCTTATAGTAAAAGGTGAGAAAGGTTTCAGTGATGCTAGAGCTGATTGGTATCCTGACCACGGTGGGGAGGAAACAGGAAAAATGGTTAAATATATACAGAAGAACTCATGAAACACTATCAGTTTGGGGCCGTTTTGTTTAGAGGCAAGCAGTGCCTATCCCAGGGGGAACCATCAAGACACCCTGTCAGTCGAGGGGCCTGTGAAGCAATGAAAGAGCACTTCAGGATGTGGCAGACCAGGTCTAACTCCTCCACACCAGTGGCCCGTGCTGAAATCTACCTACAAAAGCATATTGTTTGGCTGGCACTGTGTTATTTTAATTTTAATGTAATTAGTTGCCAATACTTAAAAATGGGATGTATTATATAAAATCTGAATTTTGAGCTTTTCTTGAAGAACGGGAAGCTCTCTTCACATTGGGCCCACATTTAAGCAAGGTAGTAAACTGCTAGAGCTGCCCTTTTCAGATACAGCGTGTAGTATTTCCAATTTACCACAGTCCCCACCAGTCCTCTTTGCTTTTTTACACAAATCAGCTTTGACTTTAAGCAGAGATACTCTTGGATGACGGGAGAAGCGATGGGAGGGGGTGGAAGTGTACACAATCTAGCTGATATTGTAAGGCTTTTCTGATTATTTAAATTCTTATCCACTAACGATGGTTCTAAGCCACCTAAAACAAAGTTGAAAATATTTTTTATATCTGAATATGCTCTTGGTGGTTCAAAACCTGCATTTTCACCTGCCTGCTAGACATTTCATGTGGCTATTTCCATATCTTGAGCTCTTCCTTTAGACATATGGCACTGTTTGCAGATGCACCCAACTTGTGTTATCTTACCTGAGGCTCTTTGGACATGCTGTTCTCTTCACCTGGATTGCCCTTTGCCTGGCCTGACATTACTCATCCTTTTGGACTAATTTGACTTCAGATCTTTTCTCAAATCTTCAGTGCTGAGTTGGAAAATCTTCCTTTTTTTGTTAGCACCCTAGCCTAGTACTTAACAACGAATTTTAAGTACCTATGTAATTGTCCTTCCTGCCCTTGTTCCTCCCCAACTAGATTGGAGGGTGGAGGGTCCTTGAGAACAGCGATGGTATATATCTCCCCTCACCCGAGGATGTTTATTGACTTTAGAGAGAGAGGAAGGAGGGGAGGAGAGAGAAGCATTGATGTGAGAGACAAACATTGGTTGGTTGCCTCCTGTACATGCCCCAACCTGGGGATCAAACCCACAAACTAGGTATGTGCCTTGACTGGTAATTGAACCCGCAGCCTTTGTGGTGTATGGAATGACAGTCCAACCAACTGAGCTACCCAGCCAGGGCGAGAACAGAGATGTTATTTTAACCCTCATTTTTTCTCCATCCATGCATTACCCAACACCTGGTAGGCACTTACATTTGAATGAACGAATAAGGGAAGACCCAAACTGCAGTCATGAACTCCATTCCTTCTACCTACCATTAAAAAAATATTTCTTCTTGATTAATGGCTTTATTATTTTATTTGACTAGTTCAAGACTTTGGAGTCATCTCTGAGTTCTCTCTTTGCATTACTGCCCACACCCAGGCAGAGCCTGTAGATTCATTCCCCTTTGGCATGTTCTTCTGATCTATTCCTTATTATTCTAAAAGCTCTGAGTTCCCTTTCCCAGACTACTGGGACAGCCTCTTAACTGAGCTCACTGCTCCTTATTTTGCCTTTATCTATTTTTCAAATTTCAGAAGTTATAGTACACTTCAGAATGTGTCACCCTGTTGTTCAGAACCATTGATGTCTTTTGAGCACATAAGATCAAGTGCACATTTGTTAGCATAGAATTGGTAGTGATAGATGATCTGGCTTCATGCTGCTTTTCTGACTGGATTGCCTACCATAATCTTTTATATTCTTTATGCTTCAGCCTGTACGTACTACTGCTTTTCCTGAATATGACCTGAATGTCTTGCCACATCTACCAGTCTAAGTTCTATCTTATTTGTTGCACAAATATAGCATGCCTACTACAGACCATGTATTGCCTTCAGTATTAAGGATAAAAAGATAAATAGCATCATCCAGAAGTGACAAAGTTAGGACATGATGGGAAGTGGCAGAGGATGACTTTGGAGAGGTAACTGGTTTATAGAGAATTTTTTGTATGTTAAACTGAGGAGTTTGAATTTTATCTCAAGGAGATAGACATCATTGAGGAATTTTAAATAAGGGAGTAACATCAGATTTGAAATCTTAGAAAATTCATTTTGGCTGTAGAATAGAAAATGGATTGGAGAAGAATGAGATCCTAGCTGAGGTGAAGAGTTAAGGGTTTAGTTTATTAGCCCAGCCAAGAAATGATAATGCATTTGAACTGGGATGGACATTTTTTAAATTTTTTTTTTTTTTATTGATTTGAGAGAGAGAGAGAGAGAGACCATCAATTGGCCACCTCCTATTGGCCCCCCACTGGGGATCGGGCCCACAACCTGGGAATTGAACCGGTGACCTCTTGGTGCATGAGTCAATGCTCAACCACTGAGCCACACTGGCTGGGTGTGGGGATGAATTTTATTTGAGATGTTTAAAAGGCAGAATTGACAGGATCTAGTAACTCACTGCATTCTTAGGGGAAGTGGTAGGAGAGCAGAAAGAACCTCAAGCTTTTGGTTTGAGTGCTTTTAGTCAGGATAGAGAATGTAGGAGGGAAACCTATTGTTGGGGTAGAGAACATGACATAATAAGATGAGTTATGGACGTGTTAATTTAAAAGTCCTTTTGGCTCGGTCACACAAGCCCCAGCATTTAACTGGACACAGAGTTTCCCAGAATACAGACTCGGCGAAGGGGCGGGGAGTCCTTTTGGGTTATCCAGGTGGACATGTTGAACTGGGAGTTGGTTGTTAGTACCTGGATAATCAGATTTGGGATTTCTAGGTGTGTACATAAAGTCATAAGAATAGATGAAGCCTGTGTTCATGTGAAGGCCTACACATGAATGTTCATGGCAGCTCTGTCAGCAAAAAAATTGGAAAAACCCAACTGTTCATCAACAGGTAAATGAATAAACAAATGTAGAGTAGCCATATGTTGGAATACTACTCAGCAATAAAAGAAATATTGATATACGTGACAACATGGCTGAATGTCAAAAAATTAACCTGAATGAAAGAAGCCAGACTAAAAAAAGTATATACTATATAATTCTATTTATATAAAATTCTAGAAAATGCAAACTAATCTACAATGACAAAAAGCAGGTCAGTAATTGTTTTAGAGGGGAAGCTTTTATGTTCATTTGTTATATTGTGCCAATAGTTTCAGGGGTATATACATATACATAGAGCTCAGATATATGCAATGTATTGCATATCAGTTGTTCCTCAAAGAAGGTGTTAAAAAAAGTAGATGAGGCCACCCACTGAAAATGATTAGAAGTAAGACTGAAATAGGGCTGGCATTAGAACTGGGGAAAGAGAATGTTCTAGAGTGTATAGAGGGAGAGTAGGGGGAAAGGAATGAGTGAAGGAGATTAAGAAGGAAGGAGTCAGGTAGAAAGAATGAGATACTAGTGTCTGAAAAGCTGAGAAAGAAAGGAGTTTCAAGAAGAGTCATTAACGTATCCTGCTACAGAAAAGTCAAATAAGGTACCTGAAAACTATTAGATTTGACAGCAAAAGGGTCACTTATGTTCTAGCAGTTTCAGTGTGAGGGTAGAAGATGAAAGAGCATGGAAAAAGAATAACAAGGACAGATGACATTTTCAGATTATTTTTTCTAGAAGCTTGGAAATGAAGGGAAAAAAGATAACTTATGTGGCAAGGAGATTCAAGGTTGGGGAAGACGCTTGTGTTTTTATTTGAAGGTGAGAGAAACTGGTATATGTTAGGAGCCTCTGGGTAAGGAGTTGATAGAGAATGCTGGTGAAATACTGAGCAAGGAGATGAGCTCAGGAACACAAGCATGGAATTTGCCTTGAACTATTTGCCTTACTATTTTAAGTATGTTCTCCGATTTTCACCAGATACTATTATTGCCTCCATTTTACAAGATAGGAAACTGAGGTTTGGCAAGGGTAATTTGGTTACAGAGTCTGCATTTTTAAACACTATATTATGCTACTTCTGGCAAGGGCAATGACATTCGTTCTTCTGAAATGGGAGGGAAAGAGATAAAGATGGGTTTGTAGGTTGAAGAGCAGGGAGTTCATGCTAGGTAGCCTTTATTTTCATGATGAAATGAAAGGCAAGGTTCTTGACATAGAGTGAAGAACGAGAAATGAGTAAGGAGTTCAAGAAGCGTGATGAAATTCTGGAATTGCTGCTCTGGAATGTGCAGAAGGAGCCAGCCAGTGAATTAGAAAGGAATTGCTGAGCAGTGCCGAGTGTGGAGACCATAAATTTGGAATAGAATTCATTGGTCTGATGATTGTGAGATTTTCCTCTAGCAGCACTCATTAGTTAATGGGAAGAGAGGGATAGTTGGTTGAAGGTGACTGCAGTAGTGACTAAGATAGGGATATTTCGGGGGATAGAGAGGAAGTAAATCTGCAGCAGAAGTAATGGAGGTGTAAATGAGGGCTCCATGGATTAAAAATCTTGTTAAATTGGAAGAGGAGAGTAATGGGAGCAGATAGGAGAATATGGTGAGAGATGATTACTATATTTTAGAATTTTAAGATTCCAGAGGTGAAGAAGATTAGGTCATTAGAACCTCTGAAGTTGGTGTATTGAATGATGAGTTGCATACATGGATGATGATGAAGTCCATAAGGATTGTGTATGTATTGCAGTGGAGAGGAAGACTGTGTTCCACCAGTAACAGGGAGGTCCAGAAGTCACAGCAGTGAGGATGCTTTAACCAAATAATAATGAAAATGACAGCTACTCCCCACTCCCATAATGCATTTTTTATTATAGCTGTAGATGGAATAGGAAGAAAACACATTTCATTTTAAAATATTTTTGTCTTGTGATCAAGTTTTTTCTCAACATTTTATTATGAAAAATTTAAATTTGCAGAAAAGTTGAAAGAATTGTAAACACCCATATACCCGTCACATAGATTCTGTGATTTACATTTTACTGTGTTTGATTTATCACATGCTTATCTATCCCTCCATCCATCCACCTATCTATCTTATGTTTTGATGCATTTCAAAGTAAGTTACAGACATCAGTATACTTTATCCCTAACATTTCAGCATGTCATTAACTGCAATTCAGTATTTGTTTATGATTATTTTTGTTTATTAGGTAAAATTTATATTTAAGGGAATACACAAACATTAATTTTACCATTCAATTAATTTTAAACAATGAATTCAACCCAAGCCTCTACCAAGATATCAAACATGACTATCACTTGGGACATTTCCTTCATGTGCCTTCTTAGTCATTCCCTGCCCCAACCTCTCAGAATCAAATGCTGTTCTGATCTTTTATCATCCTACCATAGATTTATCTATTCTAGAAGGTCATATAAATAGAATCATACAGTATATATTTTTGGTAAGGCTTTTGAGGTTGTGTTAATCAATAATTCAGTTCTTTTTTCTATCATGAATGTGTCAGTTCATTTGTCAAATAGATGGTTACCTGGGAGGTTTCCAGCTTGGGGCTATTATGAATAAAGCTGCCTTGAATATTCTTATACAAGTCTTTTTCTTTCTGTAGACAGATGTTTTCATTTCTCTTAGGTAAATACCAGGAGAAGTGTCTCATAGAGTAAGTGTCTGTTTAGTTTTATAAGAAACTGCCAGACCGCTTCTCAAAGTGGTTGTGCCCATTTTGCATTCCCACCAACAATGTATGACAGTTCCAATTGCTTCACATCCTTGCTAGTATTTGGTGTTATTAGCCTTTAATTTTAGTCATTGCGATGGGCATGTAGTGATATCTCATTGTGGTGACTAATGACATTGAACACTTTAATATTCTTTTTTTTTTATCCTCAGCCGAGGACATTTTTTCGTTTTTTTGTTCAGATAGAGTGGGAGGGAGAGAGAGAGAGAGAGAAACATCGACGTGAAAGGGAAACATCAAGTGGTTGCCACCCATATGACCCAACCAGGGCTGGGGACAAACTGCACCCGAGGTACGTGCTCTAAGTGGAAACTGAACCCGGGTCTGTCTGGACCACAGGCCGACGCTCTAACCGCTGAGCCAAACCGGCCAGGGCATGTGACAATATTCTAGTCACTAGAATACTTGGTACTTTACATGCCTATCTCTGTTCCATTGACTTTTCATGGTGGTAATTTTTACAGCTGAGTTTTGCAGCTGATGAAATGGATCCTGAGAGGCAAATTGCTCAATGTCTTATAAGGAGTAGAATTAGGATTTCAACTAAGTCTGTCTAGCTTTTTTTTTTTTTTTTTTTATCCTCACCCGAGGATATTTTTCCATTTTTTGTACAGATGGAGTGGGAGGGAGAGAGAGGAAGGGAGAGAGAGAGAAACATCGACGTGAAGGGACACATCGAGTGGCTGCCACCCGCACGACCAACCAGGGCCGGGGACAAACTGCAACCGAAGTACGTGCCCTTAGCGGGAACTGAACCCGGGTCTCTCCGGACCACAGGCCGACGCTCTAACCGCTGAGCCAAACTGGCCAGGGCTAAGTCTGTCTAGCTTTAAAGACAGCTCTTTATACTGAGTTGCTTCCTTTGAGTAGGCAATACAGTACAGTAAAATGGTGCCCTAATTATCTTGCACCTTAGATTTTAGGGAGAAGTGAGTGCTGTAGGAGAGAAGGCAGCTGAATGAAGAGGGCTTTGAAACCTCTTGCTTTAGGCTGAGAAGTTAAGCCCTTTTACATAATGGTGCTCTGCATAGGAGTACATTTGGGAAAAAAAGGCTCTGCTGCATAAAAAAGTAAGAATTTTAGCCCGGCTGGTGTGGCTTAGTGGTTGAGCGTTGACCCATGCACCACAAGGTCACCGGTTTGATTCCTGGTCAGGGCACATGCCCACGCTGTGGGCCAAATCCCCAGTGGGGAACATGCAGGAGGCAGCCAGTCGATGTTCTCTCTCATTGATGTCTCTCTCTCTCTCTCTCCCTTCCTTTCTCTCAATAAAGAAAAATCAATAAAGAAAAAAATTATATATATATATATAAAAGTAAGACTTTTAAAAGAAGTAATTAATGGAAGGAGAGATCCTAAAGGGAAGGGCTGAGAAATAATGGTCTTGAGATGGCAGTAGGAAACTAGAAGACCATCCTTGTGTTTATATATGGGAAGTGACATTTTCAGTAGAAGCTGGAATGAGCCAGTTGAGGATGAGGAGGAAGTGTATTCCAAGGATTTGTGGTAGCTTGGAGTCCAAGAGGAGCTCAGCATTTTAGGAGTCCTATGTAGCTGTCATCTGGAGTATAGAGCCAGATCTTGTGAACCAAATTACTGCATTTTGTCTTGTGAGCAGTGGAGAACGACCAAGGGGTTTTAAGCAGGGTATTTTGACAATTTGATATGAATTTTGGTCACTGCTCTGCAAAGCATGGACTGAATGGCAGCAGAACTATAGGCAAGAAGTCCAGTTAGGAGAATTTTGCAGCAATTCACAGAAGTGATAATGGTAATCTTGACTAGGGCAATAGCTGTAGGGATAGAGAAAAGTGGACAGATTTTAGAATTAAGGGTAGATTGATGATTGAATGACAGGGTAGTGAGAGAGAGGAGTCAAAGCTGATTCCCAGGTTTCTGGCTTGGAAGTCTAAGTTGTAATGGTGATGAAAGAGGGAATACTGGGAGAAGAGCATGCTTGGAGGGGAACTAAGAAACTATCAGTATTCTAGGAAAGAGTTTGTGAGAATTGTGATAGGACAGATTTATACTTTGGAAGTAGCCAAGTATGGCAAGCATGGAAGGTATCTTTGTTGGACTGTCCTTGTTAATTATAGGCTGGTAAAAATTGAAGGCTCCAATGATGTCTTTCAGAGTACATTTCAGATGCCATCTCTTCTACAAAGTCTTTCTACTACAACTCCATCCCCTAAGTAAAACGAATCTCTTAATTTTATTAGTACTCTAAACCTCAATTTTAGCACTAACGACAGTCTGCCCTTTAAAGTTTGTTTGTATCCGTGGCTTGTCTCCTCTACATTGGGAGTTACTCGAGGGCAAGAATAGGTTCCTTTTCACCTTTGTATTCCCTATAATGCTTAGCATATTTCTCATGTATAATAGGTACTCAGGACATATTTGTCAAATTGCATGTGGTTCTGAGTCTGTCCCCTCAAGAATACTAATGTATGGACTTAGGTGGGTCTTAGTAGAGGTCTTCACCAGTCAAAAGGCATTGGAATTGTCATGTTCACTGTATTTTATTTTAGCATATAGGAAAGCAAATGCTATATATTTTGGCAATGATTCATTTAAAATGGCTAGATTTAAAAAAAAAAGTATAATGCTGCAAAGGAGAAGCAGATGCCAAGATGGGATCAAGCATGCAAGACATATATTAGAAGTGCTTGTGAGAGAAAATGAAGGTGGAGGCCAGGAGAGTCATCAGACTGTAATGCAAGTCTGACTCTAGGTGGAGGAGACAGGTGAGGAAGGAAGGAACTTAGAGTGAATGTGTCTTACACTGCTGTGTAGCTCTAAGGAAAGTTGACCAGGCCTCAGGAAGTCCTTGCGTGAAAGTTGCCTATCAACAGAAATTCCTCAACTCCCAGGATAGGGTTGTCTTAGTATGTATACCCACGGTGCTCAGTCATTGACTGAGAGCAGCCAGTGAGAAGCATGGATTTCAGAGTGTACCAGCTGGGGCCCTCAGTCAGTTAAGTTCCCTATAGTCAGAGATCTGAGAGGCTCAGTCTTATAGCCAGCCAGGGTCATTTCTGGCTGTAAATTGCCTGATTCAGGATAATTGAAACTATCAATTTAAAGTGGTTAATTTGTTCCCCCCAAACCCCTATGCTTAAAAAAAAAATCTTAGGGTAAGTTCTAAAAGTTAAAAGTTAATTATTGATTATTAATAGTACACAGTTTGCTTTAGTAGTTATCAAATAAAGTTTGCATTTCACATTGAAGTTTATTTTGTAATTAAACCTTTATATGAAACCACAAACAAAGCAATAAAGACAAAAGAAAACAATACATATGATACCCATATCATTACTATGTGAATTAGTGTATCAGGAACACTTTAGGCACTTCAGTAGTACCCTGAGTAGTCCAACCATCCATCCATAAAGATGACTGACTGCTTGTTGACTTTCCTTTTTAGGCTAGGCTACCTCAGAGGCAGGCAAAAAAAAAAAAAAAAAAAATTAGTAAAAGAAATTCTCATAAAGTCAAATTCTGCTAATCTTTTATTGTTGTTGAGGATGGGGATATACATTGGAGAAAATAAGTAATTTAAAGTTTTGGTATTATGATCCCTGAATTACTCAGATATTATTTTTAAAGACATTTTAAAACTGTAACAGGAAGATGATTTTGAAAAAGTTTCTTTAATGCTACTTTCTTGACTGAATTGGTTTTATTCACTAAATTTGTTGAGCATTTACTATATGGCAAGTATTAAAATGGATGTACAATTAAAAAATATAATTGTTGTTTGTATGAAACTTACATCTGGTAATTTTTAAAAATTGTGATCTGCTCATGTGTATTAAAGCATCCCAATTGCAAATGGGATCAATTCTCATATAGTTTGGTTCAGGGTTAAAAATAAAAAACTAAAACAAGTTGAGATTTTTTAACAGTTATTTTTAATTAACAGATTTTTATAATAAGCTAACCTAAATTCCAATTATTCTTTTATAATTGCTGAAAAAAAGTTTCTCCTTTCTATGTAGACAAGTCCCATTTTCTATTTTACTTATAATCTAAACCATTTGCACATAAATTGATTTTTATGTATGGCCCAATAATTTTAATGGATTGCCCTTACTGATAATTACATGCCCAGATGTTTCGTGTAAAAATTTGGGTAGGATTCTGATTTCTATACATATATTAAATAATATTTTCTTTTAATTTTTTTATTGTGGTAAAATATATATATTTTACATAAAATTAACCATTTTAGCTATTTTTAAGTGTATTAATTCAGTGCCGGTAACTACATTCACAGTGTTGTGCAACCATCAACACTAAAGGTTTTTCATCACCCCAAACAGAAACTCTATATACATTAAGCAATAACTCCCCATTTACCCCTCCCCCAACCCCTGGTAACCTCTAATTTACTTTCTGCTTGTATGAATTTGTCTGTTCTATATATTTCATATAAGTGGAATCATACAATATTTGTCCTCTTGTGTCTGATTTATTTCACTTAGCATTATGTCTTCAAGATTCTTTCATGTTGTAACATGTATCAAAATTGTATTCTTTTTTAAAGTCTAAATAATATTTCATTGTATGAATATGCCACATTTATTTATCCATTTATCTGTTGAGTTGTTTCTACCTTTTGGCTATTGTGAATAATGCTACAATGACTATTGTATATAAGTCTTTGTTTTCAAGTCTTTTGGGTATATAGCTAAAAGAATTGCTGGGTCATTTGGTAATGCTATGTTTAGCTTTTAGAGGAACTGCCATACTGTTTTCTGTGGCAGCTATACCATTTTACATTTCTACCAGCAATGCACAAAGGTTTCAATTTTTCTACATCCTCCCTACACTTGTTTTTTTTTTTTTTTTAATTGCCATCATAGTTGGTGTGAAAGGATATCTCATTCTGCTTTTGGTTTGTATTTGTATTTTCCCTGATGACTAATGATGTTGAGCATCTTTTCACATACTTATTGGCCATTTGTATATCTTCTTTGGAGAAATATCGATTCAGGTATATTGCCCATTTTCAAATTAGCTTGTTTGTATTTTTGTAACTAAATTTTAAGAGATCATTATATAGTCTTAAAAAAAAATTTTTTTTTTTGATTGTTTAAATAGGGAGGAAAGGAGAGGAAGAGAGAGGTAGAAACATTGATGAGAGAGAACATCGATTGGCCACCTCCTGCATGCCTCTCACTGGGGATCTGGCCCACAACCCGGGCATGTGCCCTGACCAGGAATTGAATCAGCCACCTCTTGGTGCATGGGTTGATGCTTAACCACTGAGCCACACCAGCTGGGCAGATCATTATATATTCTTGATATTAAGCCCTATTGGATATGTGATTTATAAATATTTTCTCCCATTCAAACCCAACCAAAAAGTTATCTTTTCAGAGCATTGATAATGTCCTGTGCACAAAATTTTTTAATTTTGATTAAGTTCAATTTAACTGTTTTTTCTTTAATTGCTTGTGCTTTTGGTGTCATATCTAAGAATCCATTGCCAAATCCAAGGTCATGAAGATTTAGCCTTAAATTTTCTTCTAAGTTTATGATTTTAGCTTTCATATTTAGGTTATTGATCCATTTTGGGTTAACTTTTGTATTTGGTGTGAGTTAGGTGTCCCCCCCCCCCTCCCCCTGCTTCCCCTCCTTCCCATCCTCCCCCTCCTCCTGGAAATCCAGTTGTCCCAGCACCATTTGTTGAAGGGATTAATTTTTATCTATTGGATGGACATGGCAGCTTTGTCAAAAATCACTTGACCATAGATGCACACTTATTTCTGGACTCTTAATTCTGTTTCATTGGTCTATGTGTCTATCTTTATGACAGTACCACACTGTCTACTGTAGCATTGTGTATTAAGTTTTGAAATCATGAAGTGTCTTCTTTATTATTATTTTGGCTATTGAGGGCCCCTTGCAATTCCATATAAATCTGAGGACTGGCATTTCCATTTCTGCATAAAAAGGTTATCGGGCCCTGGCTGATGTGACTCAGTTGGTGGAGCCTTGTCCCATGCATCCAGAGGTCGCAGGTTGATTCCAGGTTTCAGGCTTGATCCCCAGCAGGGGGTGTGCAGGAAGCAGCCTGTCGATGATGTTTCTCTCTCCTCAGTGTCTATCTTTCTCTCCCTCTCTGTTCCGCTCTCTCTCTCTCTCTAAAATCAATTAAAATAAAAAAATTTAAAAGGTTATTGCAATTATGATAGGGATTGCACTGAATCTGTAGATTGTTTTGGTAGTACTGACAATATTGATGGTCTTCCTACCATGAACACAGGATGTCTTTCCATTTATTTAGGTCATCTTTAATTTTTTTTCAGCAATGTTTTGTAGTTTTCAGGATAAAAGTATTTTACCCCCTTGATTAAATCTATTCCTGGGTATTTTATTCTTTTAGATGTTATAATTATTTTAGTTACTAATGGAATTACATTAGTAATATTCAGATTGTACACTGCAGGTGTATAGAAAGAAACACAACTATTTTTTGTTTTTGTTTTTAAAGGAGTTAACATTTATTAAGGGCCTTCCATATGTGGCCCTCTACTGGACTGCTTGGATCCCTTTTATTTAAATCCTCACACGAGGATATTTTTTCATTTTTATCTTCAGATAGAGTGAAAGGGGGAAAGAGAGAGAGAAACGTTGATGTGAGAGAGACACAGTGATTGGTTGCCTCCCGCACAACCCCGACCAGGGCCAGGGACCAAACCACAACCAAAGTACATGCCCTTGACCGGAATCAAACCCGCACTCTCTGGTCCATGGGCCGAAGCTCTAACTGCTGAGCAAAACAGGCCAGGGCCACAACTGTTTTTTATGTGCTGGTTTTGTCCTGCAACTTTGCTGAATTAATTTACCAGCTTTGGTAATTTTCTTGTGGATTCTTTGGTATTTATTGTTTTATATACAGGATTATGTCATCTGCAAATAGCAAACATAGTTTTCCTTTTTCCTTTACATTATGGATGCCTTATTACTATATCATCATCATCATCATCATTATTGTTATTATTATTATTTTGGTTTGATTGTGATGGCTAGAACTTCTAGTACCATTTTGAATAGTACTGGTGAAACTGGGCATCCTTGCATTATTCCTGACCTTAGGGTAAAGTTTTCAATTTTTCACCATGAAGCATGTGAGATGTTGATTTTTCATAGGTGCTGTATATTATGTTAAGGAAGTTACCTTCTATTCTTAGTTTTATGAGTGTTTTTTTTTAATCATAAAAGGAGGTTGAGTTTTGTAAAATGCCTGAGTTGAGTGTTAATGTGTGTGTGTGTGTGTGTGTGTGTGTCCCATTCTATTAATGTGATATATTAATATTGATTGGTTTTTTATGTTTAACCACTTTTTCATCCTTGGGAAAGATCCCACTTAGTCAAGGTGTATAATCCTTCTTTTTGGATGATATGTTCTTTCTTTCTTTGTTTTTATTAATTAATTTTTGTTACAGATGTTTCTCCTTTTTCCCCTACTGATTCCCCCCTCCCCCCTCCCTGCCTTTTCCCAGTTTGTTGTCCATGTCCACTGTTCATGAATACATGCATATAAGTTCTGTGGTTTATCTCTCCCCCACCACCCATATAATCCTTTTAATATGCTGTTGGATTCAGTTTGGTAGTATTTTGTTAAGGATTTTTGCGTCTGTACTCATATAGGATATTAGTCTGTAATTTTCTTCCTTTTTTTTTTATCCTCACCTGAGGACATCTTTTGCATTTTTATCTTCAGATAGAGCAGGAGGGAGAGAAGGAGGAGGAAGAGAGAGAGAGAAACATTGATGTGAGAGAGACACATCATCTGGTTGCCACCCACACAACCCCAACTGGGGCTGGGGACAAACTGCAACCAGGTACATGCCCCTACCGGGAACTGAACCCCGGACTCTCTGGCCTACGGGCCAACGCTCTAACCATTGAGAAAACTGGCCAGGGCTGTAATTTTCTTTTCCTGTGATGTCTTTACCTGCTTTTGATATCAGGATAATGCTGGCTTCACAGAATAAGTTAGGAAGTGTTTCTTTCTCTTTAGTTTTTTTTGGAAGAGTTTGAAAAGATTGGTGTTAAATCTTTAGATGTTTGGTAGAATTTACCTGTACAGCCATCTGGTCTTGGACTTTTCTTTGTTGGGAGGTTTTGGTTACTGACTCAGTTACCTGTTATACATATGTTGAGATTTTTAATTTCTTGAGTCTGTTTAGGTAATTTGTGTGTTTATAGGAATTTGTCCATTTATTCTAGGTTACCTAGTTTGTTGATATATTCAGGGTATTCTCTTATAATCTATTTTATCTCTGTGAGGTCAATAGTAATGTCCTCACTTTGATTTCTGAATTTAGTTATTTATGTCTTTCCTTTCTTCTTAGATAGTCTCTTGAAGGTTTGTCAATTTTGTTGATCTTTTTCAAGTTAGGGCACATGCCCGGGTTGTGGATTTGATCCCCAGTGGAGGGGTGCACAGGAGGCAACCTATTGATGTTTCTCTCACGCTTTGATGTTTCTCTCTCTCTCTAAAAAAAAAAATCAATAAAATTGTATTTTTAAAAAAAGATGTATCGCCCTGGCCGGTTTGGCTCAGCGGTTAGAGCGTCGGCCTGCGGTCCTGAGAGACCCGGGTTCAGTTCCCGCTAGGGGCGCGTACCTCGGTTGCAGTTTGTCCCCGGCCCTGGTTGGTCGTGCGGGTGGCAGCCACTCGATGTGTCCCTTTCACATCGATGTTTCTCTTTCTCTCTCCGTTTCTCTCTCTCCCTCCCACTCTATCTGAACAAAAAAAAAAATGGAAAAATGTCCTCGGGTGAGGATAAAAAAATAAATAAAAATAAAAATAAATAAATAAAAAAAGATGTATCTCCTGTTCCTAAGGAGGTTGCAGAATTGTTATGGTATTGTATCACATGATTAAGAGCCCTAAGTAAACAAAAGCAAATTCTTACTAAGTCTCTAGGAAAAGGCCTATATTTGTTTTAACAGGATAAAAGTGGACATTGGGTTTTTTTCACCTCAGTTATGTATTAAGAGTTCAATGGACACAAATATTTAATTAATATAATACTGTTGTTACTTATTTTATTGCTCGGTGTTCCAGCTTTGGCCATGAGGGACTCTTTCAAGTTGGCTCTTGTTGAAAACTACTTTTTGAGTCAACATATTGCTTACTACTTCCTTATTTTGAGGAATGCCTAATGAAGGATCATTTTTTTGTGGAAAGTAGGGTCTTTTGATCAGTGACCTATTGATATATTACCTAGGGTGTTTGTTTTTTTAAACACAGACACACACACAACATTACTAATGATTAAAGAAATGCAAATCAGTACTGTGATGAGATACCACATCACACCCATTAGGATGGCTTTTATAAAAAATTTTAAAAAAAACAGCAAGTGTTGGCAGGATATGTAGATATTGGAACCCTTGTGCATTACTGGTGGGACTGTAAACTGGTACAGCTGTTATGGAAACCAGTGTGGTGTGCCTCAAAAAACTAAACATAGGATTATCATATGTTCCAGTACTTCCATTTCTAAGTATATATCCAAAAGAATTGAAAGCAGGGACTTGAACAGATATCTGTATACTACCGTTCATAGCAGCACCATTCACAATAGTCAAAAAGTAGAAACCGCCCTGGCCCGTGTGGCTCAGTTGTTTGGTCATTGTTTCATAAACCAAAATGTTGCTGGTTCAATTCCCAGTCAGGGCACATGCCTGGGTTGTAACTCGATCCCTGGTAGGGGACAAGGCAGCCAATCGATGTTCTACTCGTACATCAATGTTTCTCTTTCTCTCTCCTTCACCCTGCCTCCCTCTCTCTCTGTCTCTAAACATCAATAGAGCTATATATATATTAAAGCAGAAACAACCCACCCTGGCCAGTGTGATTCATTTGGTTGAGTGTTGTCCCATATACCAAAAGGTTGTGGGTTCAGTTTCGGTCTGGGCATGTACCTAGGCTGCACGTTAGATCTCCAGTTGGGATGTGGGAGGCAGCCGATTGATGCTTCTTGATGGTTCTCTCTCGTCGATGTTTCTCTCTCTCCCTTCCTCTCTCTTTCTAAAGTCAATAAAAACATATATTTTTAAAAATAAAAAAAGTAGAAACAACCCAAATATCCACTGCTAGATGAATGACTAAACTAAATGTGCTATATACATACAATGGAATATTAGCCCTTAAAAGGAATGAACAAAAATCAGTTAATGTAACCTATCACATCAACAGGTTAAAGAAGAAATAATCATACACACAGTCGTATTAATAAACGCACAAACAGTATTTGACACAATGCAACCCTCATTCATGTAAAAACTCAGTAAAATAGGAATAGAGAACTTTCTCAATTTGACAAAGATTACAAAAAACCTACAGCTAACATCATACTTAAAGGTGAAAAACTGAAAGCATTCCCACTAAGAACAGGAACATGGTAAGAATGTGCCCTCTTACCACTGCTTTTCAACATTATACTGGAAATTCTAGGTAATGCAGCAAGACAAGAAAAGGAAATTAATTAATGGAACAAGATTGGGAGAGAAGAAATAAAACTGACATTGTTTGCAAATGACATTTTAGATTATGTAGAAAATTGGAAGGAATGGATCAAAATACTCCTGGAAGCGATTATAGCAAGGTTGCAAGATACAAGATTAAAATATAAAAGTCAGTCACTTTCTTATGTATCATCAATGAATAAGTGGGATTTGAAATTAAAAACAATACCATTGCCCTGGCCAGTTTGGCTCAGCGGTTAGAGCGTCGGCCTGCGGTCCGGAGAGACCCAGGTTCGGTTCCCGCTAAGGGCACGTACTTCGGTTGCAGTTTGTCCCCGGCCCTGGTTGGTCGTGCGGGTGGCAGCCACTCGATGTGTCCCTTCATGTTGATGTTTCTCTCTCTCCCTTCCTCTTTCTCCCTCCCACTCTGTACAAAAAATGGAAAAATGTCCTCGGGTGAGGATAAAAACAAACAAACAAACAAACAAACAAAAACAATACCATTTACATTAGCACCCAAAATTGAAATACTTAGGTATAAATCTAACAAAATATATGTATGATATACATGAGGAAAACTATAAAACTGTGATGAAAGAAATTAAAGAACTAAATAAATGAAGAGGTATTCCATGTTAATAGAGAGGAATACTCAATGTTGTCAAGGTATTAGATCTTTTCAACTTGAACTCTACATTCAGTGCAATCTCAATAAAAATTCCAGCAAGTTTTTGTGTGTGGATATTGTGTGATTTGAAAATTGATATGGAGATGCAAAAAACCCAGAATAGCCAACACAGTGTCCACGAAGAACAAAGTTGGAGGACTGACACTACCTCATTTTAAGACTCTCTGTACAGCTACAATAATCAGGACGGTGTGGCATTGGTGAAAGAATAGACAAATAGATCAATGGAACAGAATAGCAAGCCCAGAAATAGACCCATATAGTCAACTGATCTTTGAAGGGAGCAAAGACAGTACAAGGGAGTATAGAGAGTGCCTTCAACAAACGATATGGAACAATTAGACATCCATATGTTAAAAAAAAAATGCCAGATACAGACCTTACATCCTTCATGAAAATTAATTCAAAAGGAATCACAGATCTAAATAGAAAATTCAAAACTCCTAGAAGATAACATAGGAGAAAATCTAGATGATTTTGCCAATGCCTTTTTAGATACAACACCAAAGGCATGATCAATGAAAGAAATAACTGATAAGCTGGACTTTCATTAAAATTTAAGAATTCAGCCTGGCAAAAGACACTGTCAAGAGAATAAAAAGACAGGTCACAGACTGGGTGAAAATATTTGCAAAAGACATTTCTGATAAAGGACTGCAATCTAAAATATACAAAGAACTCTTAAAACTTAATCATAATAAAACAACTCGTTTAAGAAATAGCCCTGGCCGGTTTGGCTCAGCGGTTAGAGCGTCTGCCTGCGGTCCAGAGAAACCCCGGTTCAGTTCCCGCTAAGGGCATGTACCTCGGTTGCAGTTTGTCCCCGGCCCTGGTTGGGTCATGCGGGTGGCAACCACTCGATGTGTCCCTTTCACGTCAATGTTTCTCTCTCTCTCTTTCTTCGTCTCTCTCCCTCCCACTCTATCTGAACAAAATATAGGATAAATATCCTCAGGTGAGGATAAAAAAGAAATAAGCCCTGGCTGGGGGGCCCAGTTGGTTAGAGCATCATCCCATACACCAGAAAGGTTGGGTGTTTGATTCCCGGTCAGGGCACATACCTAGGTTGCAGGTTCGATCCCGCATTGGGGCATGCACAGGAGGCAAACAATCTGTTTCTCTTTCATTTTGATGTTTCTCTCTCTCTCTCAAAAATCAATAAAAACATATCTCAGGTGATGATTAAAAAAAAAGGCCTTAATAGACACTTCATCAACGAAGATATACAGATGGCAAATAAGCATATCAAAAGTTGTTCCACATAATATGTCATTAGGGAAATGCAAAGTAAAACAATAATGAGATACCACTACACACTTATTAGAATGGTCACAACCTGGAACACTGACAATAACGAATACTGGCAAGGATGTGGAGCTATAGGAACTCTCATTCATTGTTAGTGGAAATGCAAAAGGTACAGACACTTTAGAAGATAGTTTGGTGATTTCTTACAAAACTGAACATGCTCTAACCATATAATCCAGCAATTGCACTCCTTGGTATTTATTCAGAGTAACTGAAAACTGACATCCACACAAAAACCTGCACATGGATTTTATAGCAACTTTATTCATAATTGCCAAAACCTGGAAGCAACCAAATCTTTCTTCAGTAGGTGAATGGATAAAAAAACGGTGGCACATCCAAACAGTGGAATATTATTCAGCACTAAAATGAAATGGGCTATCAGGCCATGAAAAGACGTGGAGGAACCTCAAATACCTGTTAGTAAGCGAAAGAAGCCAATACGAAGGCTACACACTTACATAACATTCTGGAAAAGGAAAATCTGTGTAGACAGCAAAAAGATCAGGAGTTGGGAGGGATGAATAGAGTACAGAGGATTTTTAGGGCAGTGAAAGTACTCTGTGATACTATAATTTATACGAGTCTTTATACATTTTTCAAAGCTCATAGAATGTACAACACTGATAATGAACTTTAATGTAAACTAAAGGTTTGGGGTAATGATGTGTAAGTGTGGATTCATCAGTTGTAACTAATGCACTACTCTGGTGGGGTATGTTGATAATGGGGGAGGCTTACATGTGTAAGGGCCTTGGGTATATGAGAAAAATCTCTGTACCTTCTCAGTTTTGCTGGGGACCTAAAACTGATCTAAAAATAGTGTATTCCTTTTTTTTGGATCTAAAAATAGTGTATTTCTTTTTTTTGTTTGTTTCTTTTTTTAAAGATTATGAGGAGTTATCAGTTTTAAAAAAGGAATGAAATCTGATATATGTTGCAACATGGATAAACCTTGGAAATATTTTGCTAACAGAAAGAAGCCAGATACAAAAGAACAAATGTATGATTCTACTTATATGAAGTACCTAGAATAGTCAAATTCATAGAGACTGAAAGTATAACAGTAGTTACCAGGGTCTGGGGAGAGGTGGGTGTGGGGATTTACTGCTTAATGGGTACAATGTTTCAGTCTGGAATGATGAAAAGATTCTGGAGATGTGTAGTGGTGATATTGCACAACAGTACTTAATGCCACTAAATTGTACACTTAAAATGGTTAAATGGTAAATTTTATGTATTTTACCATAATTTTTAAACAGAAAAGTGTTTCTTCGAACCATTCTAGGCATACTGAATCAGAATCTTTAGGAATGGGGCTCAGAAGGCAAAAAAACAACAAAAAAACCCCCAAAAAACAAAAAAAAAGCTCTTCAGGTAATTTTTAGGCATTGCTTAGGTAAAGAGCCATTTATATATGGGTAAGGGCATTCAAAGCATTAAAATGTATTTAATTTCTACTGGATATTATGGATGTCTAGGGTGAGGGAAGAGATTTCTTTTGTTTCATGTGACATTTTTTATTTTACAGTGATTTAATATGTAATTATTTCTTGCTATTTTGATAAGTTAGAGGTATTATATGATGAAAATAGGATTTCAGATTTGTTTATCCATATATTAAACTAATTGCTAATTTTATGTCTCAAAGACATCTCAGCATAATGAAGTCCAGAACCAGACTCTTGATCTCCTTATTCCCCTTCCTGCTTAATAAAAATCTGTTCTTGCAGTATTCCTCATCCTAGTGAGTGTATCTGCATCTGGTACATCTGGCCAGTGACCTGGGCCCTACCCAGCCTTACCATTTTATCCCCTTCATGTCTGCATGTGCTGTTCCCTTTACCTAAGGTATTACTCCTCTCATTTCACCAACCCATTCTTCACCCAAATTCTACTCACCCATTAGATTTCTGCTTTAGTCTTCCTTTCCAGAACTACTAGGTTAACTTAGGCTCCCTTTTATAGCCTCACAGCACCCTCTACTAAGAACAGCAGCAAAGCTACAACTAACATTAAGTAAACATTGGTACATAATTATTATCAGAAGGATTAGTTAATTTGCTCAGGGTTACACCCTGGTAATTGAAAGAACTGAGATTTGAATTTAAACAGTTTGGCCAACATTTAACCTCTTTAATACTCTGTCCCTTATTATGTAGTTATTTTTTGTGATTAATGTCTTGTTGTCCTCCTGTACTTCTAAGGTCTAAGAGGGCAGGGACTATGTTTGTCTTATATTCTTAGTATCTAGCACAATATCATGTGTGCATGTATCATATTTGGGATGTAGCCTCTTTTACTCAGAAAATATGAAAATGAATAAAATTTATAAGTGGAATTCACAGATGACATTGGCCATTTGTTTTTAACATTTAAAAAATTTTATCTTTATTGTTGAAAGTATAAAAAATATGGACTGCTTCACGAATTTGCGTGTCATCCTTGCGCAGGGACCATGCTAATCTTCTCTGTATCATTCCAACATTGGCCATTTTACCTTCTAGAAATAAAAGTATAAATATGGAGAATTCTGTTTCATTCATTCAGTAAATCAATTTACTGTTAATGATCACACATCAAAGAGCCTGATCTATTTGGAAAAGTTTGAATTTGAACTTCCATACCTTTGATTTACTAGATTTTAGAATCTAATGCTTAGAGGTATAGACAATCAATCAGTAAACCTTACTAGAAAGATATTCAAGCCACAAACTGCCACCTTTTGGAATTTTTAGGGGAACTGCCAAAGAACAGACAATGGACACACATGTATTATGAATTTCTACTCCAGCTTTAAAGATGCCTCTTAGAATGAGATTAAAACTCAAAATAGGATAGGATGGATAGGAGCACTGGGGCAGGGGGGATTTTTATAAATTGGCATCACTGAAAAGGGATTTCTGCCACATTTGGAAGACTTGAGTGTGAAGATTAAGAACATACTTGAAGAAGAACTAAAAAACCAGAGATTCTTTTCTTGAATCAGTTGTTTTATTGATGGGAACTCTTATCACAGAAAGTAAGAAGAAATTTTGTTTGGGAAGGTCATACATATTGTTTTTAGAGCAGAACAAATGAAAGATGATATGAACTTGGCACTTGATACATGTTTGGGATTTGATGTGTGTAGTTATTTTCTGTGGGAAAAGACTTTGAATATTGCCTTTCCCATGGCTAATGTGTACACACACACACACACAGAAAAACAATTGTAAAACATTTTATTTAAATGAAAATTTTACATTAAAAAAATTTATATATGTACATAAAATGTTACAAAAGTGCATGAATATGACACAATTATTTTCAGTACGGTTTTTTGTTGGGGTAGGGGAGTGGTTCGTTCATTCTTTTCTTTCATCCACACCCTTCCCCTGCCAGGACCCTCTAACCCATGTTAATGAGCTAGGCTGTATTATTCCATATTTCTCTCAGTGTTGTCATGTTCGTGTACAAATGTGTATCTATAATACATTATAAACACACACCAACTGAGTGTTGCATGAAGCAACACTCAACCAACTGAGCCACACTGGCCGGGCTGTGGTTGATTCTTGTATGTGCCCTGCCTGGGGATCAAACCTGCAACCTCGGTGTATTGGGAAAATGCTCTAACGCTCTAACCAACTAAGTACCCAAACAGGACTTAATTTATTCTTTTTTTTTTTTTTTTATCCTCACCCGAGGACACTTTTTCATTCTTTGTTCAGATAGAGCAGGAGGGAAAGAGAGAGAGAGAGAAACATCGATGTGAAAGGGACACATCGAGTGGCTGCCACCCGCACAACCAACCAGGGCCGGGGACAAACTGCAACCGAGGTACGTGCCCTTAGCGGGAACCGAACCCGGGTCTCTCCGGACCGCAGGCCGACGCTTTAACCGCTGAGCCAAACCGGCCGGGGCTAATTTATTCTTTTTAATGGCTACATAATTGTGTTAGTTTGTCAGGGCTGCTATAACAAAAACCACACAAGAAGCTTAAACAACAGAAATTTATTTTATTACAATTATGGAGGCTATAAGTCCAAGATCGAGGTGTTGGCAAGGTTGATTTTTTCTGAGGCCTCTTTCCTTGTCTTGTAAATGGCTGTTTTCTCCCTGTGTCTCCATGTAGTCTTCCCTCTGTATATGTGTGTCCAGATTTTCTCTTCTTGTAAGAACACCAGTCATATTGGATTAGGGCCTAACCTAATGACTTCAGTTTAACTAATTACCTCTGTAAAGACACTATCTCCAAATATAGTAATATTCTGAAGTACTGGGAATTAGGACTTCAACATATGAAATTTTAGGGGATACAATTTAGCCCATAATAATAATATTCCATAATTTATTCAAACATTTCCTAACTGATGGACATTTACATTATTTCTTTTTTTTTTTTTTTGTCACTAAGAACAGTGGTGCAATACAGTGTTTATATGTGGATCCTTTTATTGCTAGAGGATAAATTCCCAAGAATGTGTTAGCTGGGCCACAGGGTACATTTATTTTTAATTTTAATAGTAGTTACTGAATTACTTTTAAATATTTATTTATTTTTATTTTAGAGAGTAAGGGAGAGAGAGAAAGAAAAAGATCTATTGATTGCCTCCCATATGCACACCAACCAGGGATTGAACACAAAACCTTTCGGTGTACAGCCGACATTCCAGTCAACTGAGCCACACTTTTATTTTAAAAGTCTGTTACCAGTCAGCATATCTCCTAGCAAGGTAATAAAATAACCTTTTCTTACCATTGCTGTCAACAATAGGTGTTATTGATCATTTTACTTTTTACTAGTCTGATAAGAGTAAAATGATATCTTATTGATCCTTTAATTTGCATTTCTCTTAATTCTGTTAAATTTGAGGGTTATTTAATATGTTTGTATTGGGGAATTTTTAAATGTAAAGCTTCAGTGAGACTGTAAAAAGTTATTTTAAGAAGACAAACTTAGCCCGGCCGTTGTGGCTTAGTGGTTGAACATTGACCTGTGCACCAAGAGGTCGCTGGTTCGATTCCTGGTCAGGGCACAGGCCCAGGTTGTGGGCCAAATCCCCAGTTGGGGGCACAGGAGGCAGCCAATTGATGTTCTCTCTCATTGATGTTTCCATTTCTCTCTCCCTCTCCCTTCCTCTCTCTCTTTGAAATAAAAAAAGAAAAACTTAAATTTTTATCTAGGTATGTAGCCAATTCCCACTTAATAATGAATTGAGTTTCAAAAGTAGGTTTGTGAATTGCTTAGGATTTGAAATACCCTCTCCTAGAGAGGCGGTATTACAAACAGTGATTAGATTCTTAACCCACCCTATGAAGTATGTTTAACTCATAATGATATAGCTAATACTATATGGAACTTAACAGTGTGGTTCATTCATTCATTTCATATGTACTCCATGAACAGAACTCTTTTTCCTCTGAATTATCCTAATGTGGTTAGGGGCTATGGCTTCCAGAAAAGGTTGCAAGGCAATAGGCAAGGAGTGGAATGAATAGATAATATGGTGGTTATATGAAGTTTAGATAGAATACAGACCTTGGCTGATTTGACTCAGCAGTTGGGGTGTCAACCCATAGACCAAAGGTTGCAGGTTTGATTCCAGTCAAGGGCACATACCTGGGTTGTGGTTCGATCCCGGCCTCGTGCAGCAGGCAACCAATCAGTGTGTCTCTCTCATATCGATATTTCCTTCCCTCCCTCCCTCCCATTCTATCTGAAAAATTAATGGGAAAGTGTCCTCAGGTGAGGATTAAAAACAAAAACAAACAAACAAAAGGATTATTGCATGTACTTTAGTTATATCTATAGTTTCCCTTTTACTCCCCACTCCCCCACCAAAAAAAATTTTATTTACAGTTGAAAAACACGAAAAATCTTGGGTTCTGAATCAGTGATACTTCCAAGGTCCCTTGAACAAACAGGGCAACAGCAAACAGGCAAGTAAATGGACCATTCCAGATTATTTTACTCAAGAGCATCACCCAGAGCAAGGGCAGGCCTACAAAGGCAAAGAGATGGAGGTCTGATTTAGTTTTGTTCTGGACTACATCTCCCCACACTGAGATCACCACAGGCAGCTTGGGCTTATTGTTGGGGCCTATGGGAACATTCTCAGTCTTTCTCATCACTAGAAGTCCATCAGTGATTTTTCCAAACACCACGTGCTTTCTACCCAGCCAATCACACCTAGAGCAAGTGATAAAGAATTGACAGCCAATTGTACTGGGACCACTGTTTGCCATAGAAAGCAGGCCTGGAGCTGAGTGCCTGAGTTTAAAATTTTCATCTGCAAATGGCCCCCAGTAAATACTGGCAACTCCAGTACAGTCTCTGTTAAAAAAAATCTCCACCCTGAATCATGAAATCCTGTATGGCCTTGTGGAAAGTGCTCCCTTTGTATCCTATTAGAACCTCATCTTTTCTTAATTCTCCAGTACAGAACTGCCTAAAGTTCTTGGCCATCTTAGGCACAATGTCTGCAAAGAGCTTGATCTTCATGTGGCCAATTTCCTGGCTGCCAAAACTGACATAAAAGACCACCTCAGGGTTGACAGGGCTTGAATTGGCCACCACTATGACTCCAACCTAGAAGCAGAAGTTGGAAGCATGAAGTTTCTCCTTTTATACTTATGTCTCATTTCAGTAGATTAAGGTTTAAAATAAGATTCTGTTTTATTATTATTTTTTTTAATCCTCACCCGAGGATATTTTTCCATTTTTTGTATAGATAGAGTGGGAGGGAGGGAGAGGAAGGGAGAGACAGACAGAAACATCGACGTGAAGGGACACATCGAGTGGCTGCCACCCGCACGACCGACCAGGGCCGGGGACAAACTGCAACCGAGGTACGTGCCCTTAGCGGGAACCGAACCCTGGTCTCTCCAGACCGCAGGCCGACGCTCTAACCGCTGAGCCAAACCGGCCAGGGCTATTTGTTTTTTTAAAACAGAATCTTAGCCCTGGCCAGTTTGGCTCAGCGGTTAGAGCGTCGGCCTGCGGTCCTGAGAGACCCGGGATCGGTTCCGCTAAGGGCGTGTACCTCGGTTGCAGTTTGTCCCCGGCCCTGGTCGGTCGTGCGGGTGGCAGCCACTCGATGTGTTCCTTTCACGTCGATGTTTCTCTCTCTCTCTGTTCCTCTCTCTCCCTCCCACTCTACCTGAACAAAAAATGGAAAAATGTTCTCGGGTGAGGATAAAAAAAAAATAAAAATAAAAAAACAAACAAACAAAACCAAACCAAATGGCTGGAACCCTTTTTTTTAAAAAATTAAAATATAAGCTCAATGAGAGCCAGGAGTTTGTATATCTTGTTTTGTTGGATCTCTGACATTTAGAATAGCATCTTGTACACAGTAGAGCTTCAGTATTTATTGAATGAGTGCCAGTTGAGGGGCAAATTTGTTTTTCTTCTTTTCATGTTCTTACTCCCTGCCATTGATGAGTACAAGGAAAGGGACTTATTTAGACTAAACATCAGTCAAGGTTTTAATATGAATGATTCATAGAAAACTATCCTTGTAGCAGAGAGATTTTTCAGCATACAGATCTAATTATGTCAATGTTTTGTTTAAAATTCTTCAATTATTTTCTGTTTTCCTGATCACTTTCTAACTTCTTAGTATGACATACAAAGTCTGCCCTTCCCAGTCTTAGTTTTCCCCACAGGTACTCTTTGGTCTAACTCTTGTAGTTTCTCCAACACATCATTTTGTCTTGGCCTCTATTTTTTTTAGTATGCTAGCTTTTATACTAAAAACCCTCCTTTCTTATCTGTTGCACCTTATTTATCCTTTATTCCCCAGTTCAAGTGTGTTTTACTTGTGAAGGCTTCTGATACTCCTCATATACCGTCAACAGTGGTCACTCTTTTTGTTTTGGTCATCATTGTACCTTAGATATTAAATTCATTTTAACCTCATCATATTGTGTGAAGTCATTGTTTGTATGTCTAGCTCCTCTGTGAGCTGAAATCTTTAAGGGCAGATGCCATGTCCTCATTCATTTTTGTGTCCCCTCAAATAAGAGGAGCTCAGGAGGGAAAAAAAGATCATTGCATCCATGGACCTAAAGGCTAATTAACAGGCCCCATTTTATTTATGGAAAAGATTTAAATTCTCTAACTTGTTTCATTTTTGTCTTTAAAATTTTGTTACAAAGGATTTCTGCTTTGATAAACCACAGAATGAGGAGAAATAAGCATCTAAAAGCATCAAACATTGACTAAATCATCATAACACTGAGAAAGAGATTTAACAGTGCAAACCTTTATTATTTACTATTGTAAAGGTTTTGAGAATACCAGTTTTATTTCCAATTTTCCTGTTATATTTATAAATAAAAGTAGCAGATCTGGGCTCAAGATATGACAAAATACAATCTAGAAGCCTTTCTAATTCTTCAGAGAGCCATTAGCTAGAAAAGGCTATTAAAGATTCATCAGAATTCAATATAATGTTTTCTGGCGTTTACCCAAGGGATTCTGAGTACACTTAGAGGACTCATATATCAAATAACTAGGAATTGATTTAGACCTTATTCCTTTTTCAGATTCCACAAAATCTGGCAATAATAGACAACAAAGTTGCTTCTGAATCTTAGAAATTACTAGAGACAAAATGAACTGTCAAGATAGAAGCAGGCTGTCCTAAGGAAGGTTTAAAATTCAATGAGTGGCATCTTCAGTTGCATATCATGATTGTATCTTAAAAGAATTCCTGTCCTGATCATATAAGATTCTTATTCATGGCTATCATTAATTCTTTAGTGAATTTTTTGCGTTAATCTTACTTAAAGTACCTACAGTAATTGCATTTAAAGAAGTATATGAAGTTTTCTATATCAGTAAATTTAAGTGTAAAACATAATATTTTTGAAGAATGGAAATAAGGGAAATCTCAGTTTAAACCCAATTCTAAGTGCTTATTTTAATTGTGTGTGTGCGCGCACACACACACACACCCTCAGTGACTATTAGCTGTAGATGGCTTCAGAAGGCTGTCATAAGATTTGGCAGGGTAACCTTTCTGTATAATCTTGAATAATTTGAATCATTTTATTTATTAAATATTTTTGAGTATCATTTAGATAGAATGGAACACTTTAGCTCTAACATTATCTAATAGAAGAGAAGTGTTTTTTATTCTGTGTGTATAGGAAATGTAGTACTACTTCTGTCTGTTCATTAAAGAAATCTCTTAACAGTATCTTCCTTAAAAGATAAAGAGCAAAGTCTGTGTATTTCAGGTATTGGTGTTCTGCTTGTCTTTAAATATTTACCATTGCCGATGTTTTTCAGTCAGAGGTTTGAAGTATTTTTGTTTTCAAGGAAGTAAAATAATTTATTAGTCTCTTGTATAAATGAACCTTGTGATCTCAATTTGACAGATACAAGATATGATAAAGGTTAATATTCAGAAATTTAGAAGAACCGTTGGCATCATGCATTATTTACATAATAGGTTTTATTTGGCTATTAATAGACACCAACTAATAAAACTATTTGAATTTTCATTTCTAAAGTTTTATTTTATGCAAGGTGTTAAACTTAACATTTGAATTATATGTGCCTGAATTATGAGCGGTATCAAGTGTTTTTTTGTTTGTTTGTTTTAAACTATAGCATTTTACCTCTGTAGTTATATACAGTTTATTTGAGTCTACATACCAGAGTATTAGGTCCATTTTGATTCATCTGTATACAGACAGACATACCTCAGATATATTGTGGATTTGCTTCAAGGCCACCACAATAAAGCGAATAATAAAGTGAGTCACACATTTTTTGGTTGCCCAGTACATATAAAAGTTATATTTACACTATACTATAATTTATTAACTGCAATAGCATTATATCTAAAATAACAATGTACATACCTTAACAAAAACACTTTATTGCTAAAACAATGCTGCCTTACATCATCTGAGCCTTCAGTGAGTTGTAATCTTTTTGCTGATGGTGGGTCTTGCCTCCATGTTGATGGCTGCTCACTGATGAGGGTGGCAGTTACTGAAGGTTGGGCTGGCTGTGGCAATTTCTTAAAATAAAACAACAGTGAAGTTTGCTGCATTGATGGACTCTTTAATGAATGATTTCTCCATAGTATGTGATGCTATTTGATAGCATTTTACCTATAGTATAACTACTTTTAAAATTGGAGTAAATTCTCTTATACCCACTAAGTTTATTGTAATATTTTAAATCCTTTGTTGTCATTTCAACAGTCTTCACAGCGTCTTCACCAGGAGTAGTTTCCATTTCAAGAAACCACTTTATTTGCTCATCTGTAAGAAGCATGTTCTTATCCATTAAAGTTTCATCATGAGATTGCTGCAATTGAGTCACATCTTCAGGCTCCACTTCTAATTCTAGTTCTCTTGCTGTTTCTTTTTTTTTTTTTTTCCAGAAAAATTTAATAGGTTTATTTATATTGTTATAAAGTTGAACGGCTGAAACTTGTTCACTGAAACATTTTGGCTTGCATTAATGCCTTATGTCCCCGCATTTATATTAAAAAAATTCACACACAAATGAAAATGGAAAAACTGCCAATACCTGATTTCTGTACCCTATTTTCAACTTGCAATCATATACTTAGGTACCTTTTGACCCCATGGAAAAAAAATATCTAACGTTCAGAACTACCAATAACAGGAAGAAGAGAATTTTTTTTTTTTTAAAGAATGAAATGTTTCCCATTAGAGTGGATTCTTAAGCACGTTCTCCACGTATGCGGCGTGCTAGCTGGATGTCTTTTGGCATAATTGTTACACGTTTGGCATGGATAGCACACAGGTTGGTGTCTTCAAAAAGGCCAACCAGATAGGCCTCACTTGCCTCCTGCAAAGCACCAATAGCTGCACTCTGGAAGCGCAGATCTGTTTTGAAGTCCTGAGCAATTTATCGCACCAGACGCTGGAAGGGAAGTTTGCGAATCAGAAGTTCAGTGGACTTCTGATAACGTCTAATTTCACAAAGTGCCAAGGTACCAGGCCTGTAACGATGAGGTTTCTTCACCCCTCCAGTAGAGGGCGCACTCTTGCGAGCCGCTTTGGTAGCCAGTTGTTCCCTCGGTGATTTACCACCGGTGGATTTGCGGGCAGTCTGCTTTGTACGAGCCATGGTATAGAGACCTCTTTACTTACCCCCTTTCTCCTTCGGCTGGAGCTAAGGCGAGCTGGAGGCGGTGCAGGCGTTAGAGAGTGAAGGCGGCTGCGAACACAATTCTCTCTTGCTGTTTCTACCACATTTGTAGTTAGTTCCTCACTTAAGTCTTTAACCCCTCAAAGTCATCCATGAAGGTTGGAATCAACTTCTTCTCAAGTCCTGTTAATGTTGATATTTTGACCTCTTCCCATGAATCATGTATGTTTTTAATGGCATCTATAATGGTGAATCTTTTCCAGAAGGTTTTTTATTTACTTTGCCTAGATCTATCAGAGGGATCACTACCTATGGAAGCTATAGCCTTATGAAGTGTTTTTCTTAAATAATGAGACTTAAAAGTTGAAATTACTTCTTGATCCGTGGCCTGCAGAATATATGTTTTGCTAGCCGGCATGAAAGCATTAATCTCATATATCTTCATTAGAGCTCTTGGGTGACCAGGTGCATTGTCAATGAACGGTAATATTTTGAAAGGAATCTTTTGTTTTGAGTAGTAGGTTTCAATAGTGGGCTTAAAATACTGAGTAAAACAATGTTGTAGACAGATGTGCTGTCATCCAGGCTTTGTTGTTCCATTTATAGAGCACAGGCATAGTAGATTTAGCATAATTCTTAAGGGCCCCAGGATTTTCAGATGGTAAGTGAGCATTGGCTTTAACTTAAAGTCACCAGCTGTGTTAGCATCCAACTACAGAGTTGTCCTGTCATTGGATGTTTTGAAGCCAGGCATGGATTTCTCCTCTCCACCTATGGAAGTCCTAATTGGCATTTCCTTCTAATACAAGGTTGTCTCCTCATCTACATTGAAAATCTGTTGTTAAGCATGGCCACTTTTATGAATTATCTTGGCTAGATGTTCTGGATATCTTGCTGTATCTTCTATAGCAGCATTTACTACTTCACTTCGTGCTGTTATGTTATGGAGAGAGCTTCTTCCTTAAACCTCATGAACCAGCCTCTGATAGCTTTAGACTTCGGCAGCAGCATTACCTCGCTCAGCCTTGATAGAATTGAAGAGTTAGGGACTTGCTCTGGATTTGTCTTTAGTTTAAGAGAATGTTGTCGCTCATCCAGACCATTCAGATTTTCTCCATAGCAGCAATAAAGCTTCTTGCTTCTCATTTGTGTGTTCCCTCGAATAGTAGCACTTTTAATTTTCTTCAAGAACTTTTATTTTGCATTCACAATTTGGCTTACTGGAAGGAGAGGCCTAGCTTTAGCCTGTCTTGGCTTTTGATATGCCTTCGTCACTAAGCTTAATCATTTCTAGCTTTTGATTTAAAGTGAACACTTAGAGGTCATTGTAGGGTTATTAATTGGCCTGATTTCAAGATTCATATGTCTAAAGGAATAAGGAGACCCAAGGAGAGGGAGAGAGACAGGGAATGGCCAGTTAGTAGAGCAGTCAGAACACGCACAACATTTTTTAAGTTCGACATTTTATATGAGTGCCTTAAAACAATTGCAATAGTAATATCAGAGCACTGATCACAGACCACCATAACAAATATAATAGTAATGAAAAAGTTTGAAATATTGTGAAAATTACCAAAATGTGACACAGACATGAAGTGAGCAAATGCTATGGGGAAATGGCACCAGTCGCCTTGCTCAGTGCAGTTGCCACAAACCTTCAATTGTAAAAAATGCAGTATTTGCAAAGCATGATAAAGTGAAGTCTAATAAAATGAGGTGAGCTTATATATCCAGCACCTAATAGAAGATACAGTATTTAATAGATTCAGTAAATCAGTTAAATAAATGAGATTAATTCTGCCTTAGAAAAAGACAAGAAACAAGGCTGTCTTCCCAAATGAGGTGAGATCTGGGTTTTGAAGTCAAATAGGTAGATGAATGAGTAAGAGAATGAGTGATAGGCATGGAGAATAGTGTGAATAAAACTGCCTGCCATATTTCAGCAAGCTGAAAATAGTTTGAATTGCTTCAGCATAAAATGTAAATTGAACAGTTGCTGGAGATGGAGCCATATTAATGAAGAATTATGTTATTTCCATGGGCTTCTTTGAAAAACAAAAACATTGTTTTAAAAAAATAATCTGATCAATTTATACTTTCCTGAACATTTTCTAAAATGTGGTTTGGGGTACCTAAACCACTTCCTCAAAGGACTTTAATGTTTTTATAAGATAATTAGACTTACTGTTAATTAAATATTTTCATTTTGATACTTACTCTAGCATTTTAGTTTTATGTTGGATTTTTAGTATATTTATAATTTTATGTAATACATTGTGATTCTTTGTGTAAAATGGGTAAAAAAAAATGATCATTTTACCTTTTCAGATTGAAAAGATTGTAGTGCTACATTTCCATTTATGACATGCCAGTGTTTAATTATGACAACATATTTAAAGCCAAGTTTTATATAGAAGCCCACTATATAAATAGATACAATTAATGGGCATTCTGCTCCTTATGCTGATTGAGTTATTAGGACACTCCCAGACTCCTTTAGGTGTGAAAGTCAAGTGTTCAGTGGAAAGAGCTCTAGCCTAGATGCCAGGAGGCCCAGGTTCAGTACTTACAGGATTACTAGTTAGCTATAGGATTATAGGATTGTTGGTGTCTCCTTTTTCTCATCTGCTAAATAGAAGGACTGAGTTAAATGAGTTCTAAAGCCTCTTTTAATCCTAATATTATTGTGGTTTTGTAAATCTGTAGCTATCATTTGTGATACTGGAGCCTTGGACAGAAATGTAACCCCCAATTAAAGCTATATTTTCTAGGACTACATCTTAATGAAACCAGGGGTCTGTCTCTACTGTGTTTTTCACACATACACACACACACCACATTAGTGAGATACAGTTCTATGTGAGATGTAGTTTTTCTTGTTCAATTTTTATAGGTTCTCTTTTTTCTGTGTTATATTTGAGGTTTTGGTAGGATAGGTAGAGATATCTAGCAAGTTATTTGAAGTGTGGTTCTAAAACTCAGGAGAGAAGTCAAAGCTAATAGATTTGAAATCATCTACACAGGTGATTGTTCAAAATGTGGAAGAAAATGAGATTACTTGGTGCAAGACAGAAAAAGGGAGAAGACAGGATAGCATCCACATTTGAGGCGTGAAAGAAGATATGGAATGACAGCCTTTCTGTACGAGAAAATTTTTATAAACAGTGTACCATATAAAGAATTTTTAAAATATACATTAAATGTGCATAGATACATATATATGTACGTGTGTGTGTGTGTACACACACTCGTAATACTTTTTAAAGAAAAATACCATACTATCTTTGGCCTGAGTACTGTGCATTTTCATTCTTTGAGTAGTCTACCTCCCCTTAGAAGGAAGAGCATATTTTGAAACATGTATTGTCTCCTGGAACTGATTTTCAGCCATTTTTTAAAAGGAGGAAAAATGTTGATGCATAGGGATGCAAGTAAAGAATATCATGCTGGTTATTAAAATGTAAGTTTTACAGAGACCAGTGCCTCCAAAGAAATGGTTGAAAAAATCAAGATAAAGATTATTAGGTATTGATGAATGAGTGACCACAAAATTATCTTCTTAAAGCACAGATAGTACAAATTGTCAAAAGTACCCATTTTGTGTCCTTTGATATAGGATGACTTTGTGTCCAACAATCAATCATCAAGCTTGTATTAAATGACCTGCACAGTGCTAGATGCTGGAGTTACATTGGTGAATAAGACACGACATATCCCTCTTGGATTTTATCATTTAGTAGGGACAGTAGCCTTAATTAAGGGACAGAGAGCCACAGGAGTTCAGTTTTGTCCAAGTAGTATGTTGAGTAAAAATGTTCCAGTTACCACTGGTTCTTGGCAAAAACCACATAAACTGTGTTTTTTATCCCCAGCTCAGCCTCTCTCTCTCCCTCTCTCTATTTCCACAGGGTAACTATGGTTTAAGAAAAAAAAAAAAAACCTGAAATTATGCAATTAGGTGTCTGAATCTTCAAGAACGTGTTAATAAGCATGTATGATGCACGAGGCTAGGAAAAAAGGTTGAGAACTCCTCACTCTACTGACTTCTAGGTCATAACATTTAAATGTATATTTATAAGCCAGACCATGTTCTTAAGTACAGATCTACATTTAAAAAAGAATTATTTGTTTTGTTGTTTAATTAGATGAAACAGACCTACATTTTAATTACTTTGCTTTTTGTTTATAGGTCCAGGGGCAAGTTCATCCAACTCTTGAGTCTAGTGATGATGCTCTTCAGTATGTTGAAGAATTAATTTTGCAATTATTAAATATGCTGTGCCAGGCTCAGCCCCGAAGTGTTTCAGATGTAGAGGTATGATAAATATGCCTTGTATTTTACACACACACACACACACACACACATAATTTGTGTTTATTGCAATGTCAGTGAAGGGGAAAGAGTTGCTCTTTCATCTATCTATCTATCTATCTATCCATCCATCCACCCACCCACATTTATATATATATGGTATTTAAAACTTAAAGACTGGATTTATTTAACTTTATATTGGGTGTATAATAGCTTGTCTATGTTTTAGCTGTCTAAACATTCCATGTTTTGCTTTTTTTGGTTTGTTTGTTTATCCTCACCTGAGGATATTTTTTCATTGATTTTTTTAGATAGAGTGGAAGGGAGGCAAGGTGGGGGGAGAGAGAAACATCGATGTGAGAGACACACACATCAATTGGTTGCCTCCTGTACAATCCTGACTATGGCTGGGGATTGAATCTGCAACCCAGGTACATGCCCTTGACTGAGATTCAAACTCTCAACCCTTTGGTCCGCAGGCTGACGCTCTAACCATTTAGCCAAACTGACCAGGGCTCCATGTTTTGCTTTTAATCTAAAATGAACTTTTGTTGGCCTCTAAACACTACTTCTTGATGCTAGAATGATATATATTTTCATACCTTTAAGAGTAGAATATGTCCAAGTATTTCTTTTGTTTTGTAAAACCAGCTATTCTTTCAAGAACATTTCAGTTAGTTTTTTGATCTTCAGGTATTACATGTATTTTAGGTAGTAAGTGGACCCCTTTATACCAATTGGAAGAGAGAGAAACACCTAAAAAACTAGGAAGGAAGTTCTATAATCTGTTACAAAGATGACATGCCCCCATCTTTTTTTTTTTAATCCTCACCTGAGGATATTTTTCCATTTATCTTCAGATAGAGTGGGAGGGAGGGAGAGAGGGTGAAAAAGGGAGGGAAAGAGAGAAACATTGACGTGAGAGGGACACATTGACTGGTCACCTCCCACACGACCCAGACCAGGGCTGGGGACCAACTGCAACTGAAGTATGTGCCTTGACTGGAATAGAACCCACGACTCATTGGTCTGCGGGCTGACACTCTACCACTGAGCCAAACCAGCCAGGGAAGGCCCGTCTTTTTAAATGTTATAGTTTAGTGGAGATACAAAAAGGTATATGGACAATAACATAATGTGATATACTATGAGTAAATGGGATGTGGGAAATTTTAAAAATGGTAAACTAATAATATAGGCTTTGGGGCTTAGGATTAGCATCTCAGAAGCAGAGGCATCTAAATTGAGTTCTGAAGGAGTCAAAAGTTTGAGAGGAGAAGAAATTAGGTTTGAAATACTGAAAATGAGAAATAGAGCTGGAAAAATAAAAGTAGTTTTATGGCAATGGTGAAGGATCATTTGACTTGAATGACCTCAAATATATAGTGGTACTAATATTTGGGTTTCTGCGACATTTCTTTTGCAGTACTCAAGTGTGGGCATACACACACACAAAAATGGTAGAGCTGAATGGTATTTCACTTTTCAGGACATAACACACATAGACTATAATAATGATTTTAAAGCATTCAGTTTCTGGGGAGGAGGTATTTATCTATCCCAGGCCCTGCTCTGTTCCCCTGAGGGTTGAGGCATACATAACCAATGAGAACTCTGCTGAAAAGCACATCAGAGAATCTAAATTGGACAAGGAAAAAAGTGAAATGTAGTAATAGCTGATGCTTGAGTGCTTACCTACATTATCATGCACTGGCTTAAACATTTTTATGTTTTATATTTCAAGTTTTTAATAACCCCATAAACATGATGCTGTTTTTTCCCTTATTAGAATGTAAGCTCTAGGGATTTTTTTTTCTTGTTCGCTGCCAGATTTCTACCACCTAGAATTGGCACTGAGAAAGCACTCAGGAAATATGTATTGAATGAATAAATATGGGAACTGAAGCAGGGAGGGTAAATAAGTTGCCCAAGGTAACAGCTAATAAGTAGTGAAGCCAAGACTTTAACCCAGAAAGTCTGAGCTTTGGGGACATACATACCACTAAACTATTCTGCCAAGTAGAAGAAAGCAGGCAGATTGGAAAAATATGGAAGGAACAAGGTACTGGATTTCCTAATAAGGTCAGAGAACTGATAACACTAGAATACCTGAGTGAGAGACATAGAAGAATAGATTGGGATCAGAGACAGTTGTTGGAATTTAAGGTTTCTTTGGTAACACTGTTACAAAACAGGATGTGGCCATGTGGTGGTGGCTGGACTAGAGGTAATGCACTAAGAGGCCACGGTATTTTATGTATCCTTAATATAGATAGTAAAGTCACACAAGATGACGGCAGGACTTTACACGAGAGTAGAAAAGAGTAATGTTCCAGAAGCAGTTTGTAGAGTGGAAAAATGCTAAATTCACCTTTTTGTGAGTTTTGAGACAAGGGCAGTTTTTACTCTAAGTCTTTAGGGGAGATCCAGATTTCAGTTGAGTAAAGAGATATTAAGGAACATTGAATTACAGAGATTGTGGATGTAGAAAAGATTATGTACTATGGAATAGTAATTTACTTTGATTCTTAAGTAATTCAAAGTAGGTTTCATATATTTTATCCTATTTTCCCTTTGAATTATAAGGTCAAATATCTTTTACTCATAATTTCTTTCAGGCACTGATTACAGTGGGCTTCAGAATAGATCTTGAATAGAACTGGTTGCCTGACTTTCCTCATTAACAATTCCATTTGCTCTTCTGGATTCTAGTTGGGTTCCATGTGTTTATAAAATGCAGCATCTAACCTTATGCCTACTGTATTAAAATGGAATTACAGGTTCTGTCTTGTTTATCATTCCAGTGTTGGTACATCCCAGGAATTTGCATTTGGTAATATTGCATATGCTCAAAGAGCTCTTTCCAGATATGTTGTACTATACCTGTATTTATCTAATTTTCTCCTTTTTTTTTTTTTTTTTTTAATCCTCACCCGAGGATATTTTTCCAGTTTTTGTACAGATAGAGTGGGAGGGAGAGAGAGAGAGAAACATCGACGTGAAGGGACACATCGAGTGGCTGCCACCCGCACGACCAACCAGGGCCGGGGACAAACTGCAATCGAAGTACGTGCCCTTAGTGGGAACCGAACCCGGGTCTCTCCGGACCGCAGGCCGACGCTCTAACCGCTGAGCCAAACTGGCCAGGGCTAATTTTCTCCTTTTAATTAATATAGAAACCAGTTTATAATTTTCTTATACTGAAGGAGATCATGAACTATAGGAAATTACTGAGTCGGTCTTCCACTTGCACAGAGTTAATCAATATTTAGGTACTTAAGACTAAATAAAAAAGGATATTTCATAGATTTTTAGTACTCAGAAAACTTCTGAGATATCAAAGATATTTACCCTGTGTCCTATCTTATTATTTTTAAGCACTAATCTGGGCCCTTAAGATAGATGTAGCTGTGTGATATCTCAGTGAGCTGGCTTTGGAGTTGGGAATGAATTTTTGAAAGAGAATATATGACAGTAATAGAAATAGCAGTCAGTTGTATAATAGGCTTCATAATTTCAAAGTACTGTTATATATATATTTATGTTCTTACAACAACCCTGTGGAGTAGTTGTTATTCTCTTTATTTGATATATTAGACAATTAACCTCAGAATGGTAGTTTTTTTTTTGTTTTTTTTTTTTTAAAGATGGAATCCTGGGTCTTTTCCAGTCAAATACCATTCTTCCTCTATCATTCCTGGAAAGATATTTAGGAAAGTTAGGAAAGAATATGGAAATACAGAGATATTTAGATGAATGTAATCATGCCTTAGATTCTTCTGTCAGGAAATAGTTTTTCATTTTCTTGGTTTATTAGGATTCTGTTTTTTTGGGTTTTTTTAATCCTCACATGAGGATATGTTTATTGATTTGAAAGAGAGAAAGACAGAGAGAGAGAGAGAGAGAGAAACATTGATGTGAGAGAAAAACATTGATCTGTTGCCTCCAAGACATGCCCCAAATGGGGATCAAACCCACAACCTAGATATGTGCCTTGATGGGGAATTGAGCCTGCAACCTTTTGGTGTATGGGACAATGCTCCAACCACTGAGCAAGCCGGCCAGAGCTCTTTATTTCTTTAATACATTTTTAAAATTTAAAATACATTTGTGGAGCTTTTAAAATAATAAGGGCTTTAAATTTAGCATGCCTTTCAAGTAAATTTTGGGGTAAGAGGTTATTAATCAAAATTAAAAGAAATCTGAGGGCCATATAAAAATATACTGAAAAAAGTAGATCAATTTGAGTTAGTGGAATATATGAATTTTTAAAATCTTTCTAAAGAATACATTTTGATTACTTTAAAGTATAAGCATAGCCCTGGCCAGTTTGGCTCAGTGATTAGAGCGTTGATCCAAGGACTGAAGAGTCGCAGGTTCAATTCCAGTCAAGGGCATGTATCTTGATTTTGGTGCGTTCCCCAGCCCTGGTTGGGGTTGAGCAGGAGGCAACCAGTTGATGTGTCTCTCTCACATCTCTCTCTCTCTCCCCCTTTTTCCCTCTCTCTCCCTCCCTCTTTCCCACTCTATCTGAAGATAAATGGAAAAATATCCTTGAGTGAGGATTAAAAAAAAAGTATAAACATAATTCAAAGTGGGGTGGCAGTTCTTGCTTAATATTTGGCCCCTAAGGGATTTGTTTAAATGAAAAACTAATAATGATTTTTAGTTGCCCTATTGTTTTAGGAAAATTGGTACTTAAAAGTACTTGAAAATTGATGGAATACATACATATCTATAATTTTGCTAATTAAAATGTTTTGATAAGTTGCACTACAGATAATTGCAAATTGAAAACTATCATAGTCCAGATGAATGGGATTTTGTTTTATTGATGTAGCCAATATTCACTAATCCATGCCACCAATATCTGAGTATCTGTTATTGGTTAGGCAGTGTTCCAAATGAGTAGGAAGTACATATAAATGCTCTGGGAATACAGAGGAGGAATATATATTATTTGGCCCTGTCTTTTCAAAATAATTTAAGTTTTAAATGATTGTGTATAAAAGTTGCTCAAATCTCATTTGTTCTCCCTCTCTTCATTTTTTATACTTAATATTTTTTAAAAATAGAAGCAAAGCCCTGGCTGGAGTAGCTCAGTGGTCAGAATGTTGGCCCTCGCACTGAAAGAGTGCAGGTTTGATTCCCAGCCCCAGTTGGTGTCGTGTGGTAGGCAGCCAGTTGATGTATCTCTTTCCCATTGATGTTCCTCTCCCTTCCCCCTTCCACTCTCCCTCTAAAAAAAGAAAAAAATCAATGGAAAAAATATCCTTGGGGAGGATTAGCAAAAATATATATATATATAATAGAAGCAAAACTAGTATTATTTCTTCTGTGATATGGCCCTGGTAAAGATTTTTATTTTTTTTAATGTTTTTATTGGACTTTCAGAGAGAGAGAGAGAGAGAAACATAGATGTGAGACAGACATGTTGATCAGCTGCCTCCTGCACAACCCCCACTGGGAAATGGAGCCCACAACCCTGGCACATGCCCTGGACCAGCAATCAGACCCGGGCCTCTCAGTCCACAGGTCGACAATCCACTGAGACACACTGGCCAGGCAGTATTTTCTTTATATAATTTCTTAGGTTCCCTTCTTTTATTATTTCTCTCTGGTTGACTAGACTGATTTCCATTTGTAATGTCTTTCCTGTTTCCCTTTTTGACCTGTGTTCTGTATTTAACCAGCTTTCATTTCTTAGGGCATTGATACTTTTTTTTTTATCCTCACCCGAGGACATTTTTCCATTTTTTGTTCAGTTAGAGTGGGAGGGAGGGAGGGAGGGAGGGAGGGAGGGAAAGAGAGAGAGAGAGAGAGAGAGAAGAGAGAGAAAGAGAAACATCTACATGAAAGGGACACATAGAGTGGTTGCCACCTGCACGACCCAACCAGGGCGGGGGGACAAACTGCAACCGAGGTATGTGCCCTTAGTGGGAACCGAACCAGGGTCTCTCTGGACCGCAGGCCAACCCTCTAAATGCTGAGCCAAACCACCAGGGTGATACTTTTTTTTTTTCTTTTCATTTACTCAGGCTTTCTTGTACTCTTTATCTTTGACTGTTTTTTTTCCCCATGAGTCATATCCTAAAACTTTAAAAGTTTGCTTTCCTTTTCCATTCATTTTTTTCTTTAGTTTTTTTCTTTTTCTTTGCATCCTAAAGAATCCTTGTTATTTTCTAATGTTTTCCATTAACATTTAGATTGATTACCCAAGTAATTTCTCTATATTTTCTACCTTTCTAGAAAAAAAAATCGTCCATATATTCTAAGCCTTTAATACTATTAATAAGACTTCAGAAGTACCTGTGGTCTGAATATTTGCATGACATGCATGTATAGTTTTAATTGGTCCTAGAATATTTGTCTTGGAATTGATGTTTAAGATGATCTAATTAGAGCCCTTTATTAAGTAAAGCAAAAGACACAGTTCTGCTAATAAGGAACAGCTGAATCTCAAACCTACCTCTGTGGCTTATTTATTTTCTCAAAGCCACTAGATATTAACCAAGATGGAGTTTCTCATTTCAAACAAAAGTATTAATCTTGGAAGTAGCACAGTAATAGAATTCTAATATGTGAATCTTTCATTGATCATTCCTCTTTGGGCATCTTTTAAAAAATATTAAACTAATTGTAAAAATAAATTTTGTTTTGCTCTAAAATTATAATTAAATTTGTCACCTGTTTTGACCTTAACACTGGTAAGGTGTTACCTAAGTATATAGTTGGATAATTTCATTACAGTAATACACTGATAAGTAAATTTAAAATGTGTTCTTTATCATTGTTATTTCTTCTTTCTCACGTTGTTTTTCTTTTTTAAAAAATATCATTGATTTTTAGAGAAAGAAATAAACATCAGATAATTAAATTTAAAATGTATTCTTTATCATTGTTATTTCTTCTTTCTCTTTTTTAAAAAATAATTTATTGATTTTTAGAGAGAGAAATAAACATCAGTGTGAGAAATCAACAAGATCAGCTGCCTCCTGCATGCCCCCTACGGGGATCCATTGAGAAACTTGGGCATGTGCACTTGGCCAGAATCAACCAGCAACCTTTTGGTGACCAACTGAGACACACTCACCAGTTTCATGCATTCTTTTTTGTCATTCCTGATTTTCTTTCCCCTTCTTTCTTAAAACAATAGATAAACTTGGAATTAGGTAGATAAAATTGAGATGGAAAGGGATTGCTGCTTCATTTCTTTTTCTTCCACCCCAACTCCTGCCTACAATTTGCCTCTGTAATTCTATTGATGATTTTTTTTTTTATCCTCACCCAAGGACATTTTTCCATTTTTTGTTCAGATAGAGCGGGAGGGAGAGAGAGGAAGAGAGAGAGAGAGAGAAACATCGATGTAAAGGGACACATCGAGTGGCTGCCACCCACACGACCAACCAGGGCTGGGGACAAACTGCAACCGAGGTACGCGCCCTTAGCGGGAACTGAACCCAGGTCTCTCTGTACCGCAGGCCGACGCTCCAACCGCTGAACCAAACCGGCCAGGGCTCTATTGATGATTTTTTAAAAGAAAAGATATATGTTGCCCTGGCCGGTTTGGCTCAGCGGTTGGAGCGTCAGCCTGCGGTACAGAGAGACCCGGGTTCAGTTCCCACTAAGGGCGCATACCTCGGTTGCAGTTTGTCCCCGGCCCTGTTTGGGTCATGTGGGTGGGAACCACTTGATGTATCCCTTTCACATCGATGTTTCTCTCTCTCTCTCTCTCCCCCTCCCCCCCACTCTATCTGAAAAAAATATCGAAAATTGTCCTCAGGTGAGGATTAAAAAAAAAGATATATGTCAAGTATATTTATAATGGTCAGATTGAGTTCACCTTCTGTTTTCTTATACTGCTTCGATCACCAATATATATCAGTGCCTTTTAGACTCTAAGTCATAAAATCACTTTGGTGCATTGCCCAGATAACATTTTTTTTTTTTAATGAATAGAATATATTAGTTCATTATTTATAAAAAGGGTAAGTTTTGTTTTATGAAACTTTGTTCCAGTTTAGTGTGTGTGTGATGGGTAAGGATGTATAGTAAAATGTATTAAGAATTTATTATTTTTTACTATGAGTTGAGGTCAAGAAAAAAGTTAGCAAGCCACAGGGTCATAATATTATAAAGTTTGTACCATGGTTATACCCATTCAGTTGACCACAGATTTTTTTTTTTTTTTTAATCCTCACCCGAGGACATTTTTATCTTCAGATAGAGAAGGAGGGAGAGGGGGTGAAGAGAGAGAGAGGAAAAAACATTGACGTGAGAGAGACATATTGAGTGGTCACCACCCACATGACCCCAAATGAGGCTGGGGACAAACTGCAACCGAGGTAGGTGCCCTTAGCGGGAACCAAACCCGGGTCTCTCTGGTTCGCGGGCCGACGCTCTAACCTTTGAGCCAAACCGACCGGGGCTAACCACAGATTTTAAAAGTGCTGTGAAAATTTTAATTGGGAACCATTGTAAAGTTAGTTCTATTAGAATAGCAAGTCAATAGTGTTGACTTGAAGAAGGAAAATAATTTTTTTTATTTTTTAATTCTTACCCGAGGACATTTTTTTATTTATCTTCAGATAGAGCAGTAGGGAGAGAGGGAGGAAGAGAGAGAGAAAAAAACATCGATGTGAGAGAGACATATCGCGTGGTCGCCACCCACACGACCCCAACCAGGGCCTGGGACAAACTGCAACCGAGGTATGGGCCCTTAAGCGGGAACCAAACCCCGGGACTCTCTGGTCTGCGGGTTGATGCTCTAACCGCTGAGCAAACTGGCCAGGGCGGGAAAATAATTTTTGGTTTTGATGTTCCTTTCTACCCTTTTCCCTTTCCCTTTTTTCCTTTTTTTCACAAGCCAAACTGCCCCAATATTTTATCATTATGTTGCCTTTATTATATGAGAGTATAGTATCTGGCAAAAAGCTTTTCAGTTAGGCATTTGAAAAAGTTTGTAAATTCCATTTTAAACTACAACAATTTTTTCAACACATCTCTAATTTCATTAATTAAAATTAAAATGATCATTTCTTATATTTGGCAGCTGATTTGGCTTTAAATATAGATGGTGAGAAAGTTTATTAAACTTGAAAGGGGTAAACAATTCTTAATTTATAAATTTATTGTTAACATGTCCTAGAATCAACTGCTCCCCCTCCCCCTGTATCACATAGAAATCTATTTTTGATTTTTCACTTTAATAACACTGACAAAACTTTTTATTTAGATTTGTAATGAGTGATGTTTAATTTTATCTCGAGGTACTACGAAATACTGAATAATTCAAAATCCGTGTGTTAAAATTATGTAATAGCGACCTCTACTGGTTTTAATTATGGTATCCTGAAAGGTGATTTTATTTAGTGTGTGTTTGTTAACCCTCACTCAAGGACATTTTTCCATTGATTTTTAGGTAGGGGGGGGGGATATCCATGTGAGAGAGACGCACCAATTGGTTGCCTCCCACAGGGCCCTGCAACTCCTAGGTCCAAGGGCCGACACTCTAACTGCTGAGCAAAACTGGCTAGGGCCTGAAAGGTGTTTTTAAAAACTCGAGAGGATGAGAGTAGCTTTTGTTTGACGTGAATTACATTAATTTATTAAAATAGGGAGATTCAGCTTTTACATTAACATGAGTTCTTTCACTTTCAATGGAAATTCTAACTGAATAAGTGCTGAAAATTAAAATGAAGTATTTTGTTAAAAATTAATGACCTGTGGAGGATTCAAACTAATGATGAGCTAGCTAATACTGTGTATTGAAATTGCTGTTACCAATGTAAACCCTTGATTATTATTTGGTACTTGAAGTCAAGTAACTTTGCATGATGGATATTGAAAAGAATTCTTAGAGGTTTCAAGTGCAAAACACTTCATGAGCTTATAATTGGTATTGAAAGTACAGACAATGGACGATAATTGGATTTAGATATTTACTTTTTGAACTTAGGTCTTATTTCTTGAATTTTTATATAAATAAAGTTTAAAATGGCTTCTACTCATTTTTGTTATTAGCTTTATCACAGTGAAGTTGAAATTCAGAATGTGACTTTTGCCCTAGATAATAAAAGGAATTATACATTCCTTTTTGCCTAATTGAGAAACTAATACATTGACAGTTACAGTTTAAGTATGTTTGTAGTATAAGTTATACCACATGTGAAGATACTTTTGGTATTCTTGGATGTTAAAAGTAAATTGTAAGTGAAGAGCTCTACTTTATATATTTGTTGCTTAGTTGTTATTTTCCTGTTTTCCAAGGAACGTGTTCAAAAAAGTTTTCCTCATCCAATTGATAAGTGGGCAATAGCTGATGCCCAGTCGGCTATTGAAAAGAGGAAGCGAAGAAACCCTTTATCTCTCCCAGTAGAAAAAATTCATCCTTTATTAAAGGTAAAGCTGAAGTATTGCCTTTATGCCTTTTAAAAGGAAAATAAAAGTCCATAATTTTCAAACACTAAGAATAATAGATTTTATAGATAAGAGAGTCAACTGAAAAGTAAAATTTTTTCATTTTAGTTTTTCTAGGAATTCAAGTCCTTGGGAGGGGTGATATGATAATAAGAATGTATAAGTTAGGCACAATGATTTAAAGTAATTTCATACCAATACTAATAGTCAAGCAAATTGAAAGAACTAAGAAAGTTGTAATTGTGGATTTTGTTCATCTCAGAAGTTAGTAGAACTTCGAAGAGAATTTATAAAACTCCTTTCTTGTTGGTTAGACCTAATTGTCCCTATAAAATCCTTCAGATCTTAATCCTTCACATCATTAGATGTGTAGGGACCCTGTGAGACTACCATAGGGCTATGTGTAATCTTTGAACAAAAATTCCCTAAAGATCACCTAAATCACCCGGTCCTACTTGTCATTTAAATCAGTCAGTCCGTTGAATCTCACCCAAACTAATAGAGTAACTGCTGCAAACTCTAATCAATTTCTATTTTATTTAATACAATGAACAAACTATTGATTAACTCTCACATAAAAAATATAGGTATTATAAGAATTAAAACCTTAATACTTTCATATCAAGACATTTTGTGCAGACTATAATATAAGCAAAATGCTAATGCTTGCATGCATAATCTAGGTTTTATTACTCAACAAAGTTATCATTATCCCCAGTTTGTAGATGAGGTAACTGAGGCAGAAAGGGATTAAGTAATTTATAGTGCAACTTCACGGGGCTATAAGTAATAGTGTTAGGAAATCTAGGTCTATTTGATTTGTCCAAGATTTAAGACTAAACACTTAGATGATGTTTAAGAGTGTCAAAAAGTTATATTTTATACTCACAGTGTTTGAATAGAAATATTTGCCCATATCTTATTAAGTGGTCTGATGAAATAAGCTCAAGTTATATAAAATTACTAAACTAGTAGTAATTGCATGATTTATAATTCTCTTCATTATTTTTATCATCTATACATTGAATTATATTCTAAGATAATTGATAGATTGAGGTATGTATATGCTATATTAATGATCCTAAATTTTAAATTTTATGATCTAATTGTGGATCTTTCAATTTATTAATGTCCTTGTCACTATAAACATTTAATAGTTTTTATATATCCTGTCCCCAACCCATAAGTAAACTTATTTCAAAGTTGTTTTTTCCCCCTTAATTGGATTATTTCTAAAATAGAATTTGTTTTTCCTGTAGAAACTGGTCAGCCCCACAAAGCCCATGCTGTCTTTACAGTTTATTAATAGGACTATTTAACATGCTGTTAACAACCACTGTTGAAGTGTAGGACATAGCATGAATTTTTTTTCCATGGAAGCAGTCCAGACAGATATCAGGAATGTGCCATTAGAGTTTTGGAAAGCCCAGGTTCCTTTGCAAAGAAGGATAGAGGTATAAGGCTAATAGATATTCCCATATACCAATAATATATTAACTCTTGTTCTGTATAAAGAAAAAAACTCTTTTGTCATAGTTAATTCCAGATATTCTGAATTAGGTGATGATGAGAATTTCCCCAAATTTGGACTCCCCTTCCTAAGTTAAGGATTATCTATTTAGCAACCTGTACTTCTTAAGCATTTTACATGCTGATAGGTAATTTTGCCTTACCTTTTCTTAGCTTACATTTTCAAATAGCAATTAATATATTATTCATAAATGAGCCAGTTAAAATTAAATGCTATTGATAATTATAGGTCTCAATAAAAGTTAAGCTAAATTGTATGCATTTTTTAAAATCAGTGTCAAATTTATAGTATATGAGTTTTAAACATGCTTTTCTTTTAATTTTTCAGGAGGTCCTAGGTTATAAAATTGACCACCAGGTTTCTGTTTACATAGTAGCAGTATTAGAATACATTTCTGCAGACATTTTAAAGCTGGTGGGGAATTATGTACGAAATATACGGCATTATGAAATCACAAAACAAGATATTAAAGTAGCAATGTGTGCTGATAAGGTAGGATACTGATCTTCTCTTTGTTTTGTTCTTAAATAGTTATGTGACTTTCTGAATGCTAACATACTATTCAGACAGAATAAAATAGTATATCTTGTGTTAAGGTATATTTACCTAATCGAATGGCAAGTACTCAAGATATCACTTTATGAAAATAGAGTATTATGTGTATAGTATTGAAAAGGGTTTGAACACATCATATAGTTTTTCTTTTGTTGCTTCAAGTAGGGTTAATAACAATAATCTCTTATTAGTGATATCTTAACATTTTATTTGGATTACAAGATTTAGAACATTATGGATTTACTTGAAAACAACTTTTTGTTGTTAATCTTCACCCAAGGATATTTTTCCATTGATTTTTAGATAGAGTGGAAGAGAGGGAGGAAGGAAGAGAGAGAGAAACATCGATGTGAGAGAGATACATCCATTGGTTGTCTCCCGCACAACCCTGACTGGGGCAGGGTGTTGAACCTGCAACCCAGGTATGTGCCCTTGACCAGGAATCAGACCTGCAGACTTACATTCTAACTGTTGGGCCAAACTGGCCAGGGCTGAAAACAATTTTTGAAAATGTGAAAATACTAAACGCTTGAGAGTTTTATTTTAATACCTACCTTTCTTTAGATACTACTTGTATGATTTTACTCTAATAATATTAAGAGCAAACATTTTTTAAAGTTAAGCGTATATGTGACTTATCTCATTTAGCCCTTATGATACTGCTCTATAGTAAATGCTTTTATCTACATTTTATAAAAGGGAAACTGAAGTTCAGAGAGGTAAAGAAATTGGTCCAGAATATTCCAAGAAGTTTCAAAGCCTAGACTTGAACTCCAAATCTGTCTGAGTCTAAAGTTCATAGTCATTGCAGTATACTGCTTCACAATTTTCATTTTATAAAAATGACTTTGTAGAAAAGAAAATATTTTCTGATGAAGCATTTTATTCCATTTCTTCTCACTGTACTGTTACTGATTTGGAATATTCTTTCTGACTACTAAATCTGTTTAATTATGTTTTAGTGTTTATTTGTTTTCTTAGAATGTGAATGTATAGAGTAAAAAATCACCTGATCTGATGAAGGATTTTAAGTGTTTTTATATTTTTATATGAATAAGTGTTTTGTTTTTAAAGTTATTATTTTTTAATGAACATAAAATATTTGATACTTTTAAATGAATCATATAAATATTTTAAGTATATACTGTGTGCTCACACAGGGAGGAGATGCAAGATTTCAGAGTTTGATACTTACATTTGTGAAACAAGCAGAAAGTCATACAAGATGAGATTTTTTTTTATTGTGTTATGAGGATAATGATATAGAAGTTCACAGAACAGGAAAGGTGAGGTTCAGCAAGAATAATAGTGGTAGACTTCTTGGAAGAAAACAGGACTTGTTTTATCAATGTCCAATGAATATAGGCAGAGAAGGCTATAAGAATTATTTAAATGTGAGATGGTGAGGCCCTGGAATGAAGTGGTGATGGCAAGGGTATAAAATGAGAAAACTAAGCCAGACAAAAATCCAAGATAGGATTTGGGAATAAGTTAAAAGTATTATGTTAACAAGAGAAACAGACAGACAGACAGACAGACAGATACTTTGGAGGAGTCAGTTTGTGATACCAGACGTTAAATTCTGTTTTAGAGAGAAGCCTTGGTGAGGTGGTGGCAATATATCCAAGAAGAGATAATTGTGTTTGCTTTTCGTCATTTAAGAGCTGTCTTCAAAGAATACTTTAGGGTGCTTAACTTAAAATTTGACTATAGATTCATATTTTATTATGCCTTTTTAAATATCTCCTGACTAGGTATTGATGGATATGTTTCATCAAGATGTAGAAGATATAAATATATTATCTTTAACTGATGAAGAGCCTTCCACCTCAGGAGAGCAAACTTATTATGATTTGGTAAAAGCATTTATGGCAGAAATTCGACAATACATAAGGGAATTAAATTTAATTATAAAAGTTTTTAGAGAACCCTTTGTCTCCAATTCAAAGTTGTTTTCAGCTAACGTAAGTATCATCGTGTACATGTATATCATTGTGCGTGTTGATTTTACAGGACCAATGAAATTTGAATTTGTGTAGTTCATGATTGCTAATTTGTCAATATTTTTAAGTTGTGTGATTTAATTCATAGTGACTAATATCACAAATAAAGTTGCTACAACTATGTCAATAAATTGAACACCAGAAATTAAAAACTAGACTGATTATATAAGTGCAAATGAATTCACAGAGTCTTCTATCTACTACAAAGAATAAAGCCTCTTCTTTAAGCAGATACTTTTCTGTTTGTTTAATTTATCATTGGAGTCCTTCAACCAGCACTTCATCAGTGCTACCTATATTGTTAAATGCCATACTTAGCAGTGAGGATTCAAAGATGAATAGGAAAAAATTTTTTTCCTCAAATTTAATCTAGTCAAGACAGAAATGTAAACTTAAAATTAAATTGCAATACAGTGTGGTAATTGCCATAATAGAAGTATGACAACAGGATTTTTGGGAGCACAAAGGAAGGAGCCAATAACATTAAAAATTACTAATCTTACAATAGTAATCAAACCATTCTAATGGAGTCCTAGGGAATGATGAGTGAGAACAGTTGCAGTTGTCTAGAACTGTAGCCACATTCCATGGTGACTGCTGGAGAAGCTGTTCTCACTACAGAGGCTGAGACTGGGGCTCAAGGTATGGCAGTGAGTGAACATTAAAAACAGGAGCAGATTATGAGGTGTACAAATCTGTAGTTACATAGTAAAAACCATTGAATTGTTTAAATGGATGAATTGCATGGTATGTAAATTATATTTTAATAAAGTTGCTTAAAAAATAAAAGATTTCTTAGGACACAAAAATCAAGAGCTGTAAAATTAAAAATTAATGAACTTTGGACTTTGTTAAAATTAAAAACTTTTTATTTTCAAAAGACATTGTCTGAAAAGTAAAAAGATGAGCCACAGATTGGTAGAATCTATTTGAAATACCTATATTTAAGAAAGGACTTGTTTATATCCACAATATAAAACCTTTTACAATTCAGTAATTTAAAAAACAGCCTGATATATATATTTTTTCTTTTTATCCTCATCCGAGGACATTTTTTGCATTGATCTTCAGATAGAGCGGGAGGGAGAGAGAGAGAAACATCGATGCGAGAGAGGCACATCAAGTGGTTGCCACCCACACGACCCCAACGGGGGCCGGGGACAAACTACAACCGAGGTACGTGCCTTTAGCGGGAACCAAACCCGGGACTCTCTGGTCCACAGGCCGACACTCTAACTGCTGAGCCAAGCTGGCCAGGGCCAGGCTGATATTTTTAAGTGAGCAAGAAAATTGAATACTTTATAAAAGAAGATATACCAATGAGCAAAAAGGACATCAGAAGATATTCAGCCTCACTAGTCATCAGGGAAATGAAAAGACCACAGTTAGATACTACGATGCACTCATTAGAAAGGATGAAATTAAAAGAGACTGGCGATACCAAATGTTAAAAAGAATGTGGAGCAACTTATGGGAATACAAAATTCCCACATTGCTTGTGAAAATGTAATCCAGCATAAAGACTTAGGAAAAGAGTTTGGCAGTTTTGTATCCCATTAAACATAAATTAGGCACAATACCTACAAATTCCACTTCTAGGTTTTACCCAGATAAAATGAAAACATGTCCATACAAAACTTGTTCATGAATGTTAATAGTTTATTTATTTTTTTATTATTATTATTTTTTATCCTCACCCAAGGACATTTTTCCATTTTTCTTCAGCTAGAGTGAGAGGGAGAAAGAGAAAGAGAGAGAGAGAAACATCGACGTGAAACATCGAGTGGCTGCCTCCTGCACAACCCCAACCAGGGCCGGGGACAAACTGCAACTAAGGTACGTGCCCTTAGCGGGAACCGAACCCGGGTCTCTCTGGACCACAGGCCGACGCTCCAACCACTAAGCCAAACCAGCCAGGGCTTTTTTTTTTTTTTTTTTTAATTTTTCTTTATTGGTTTTAGAGAGAGAGGAAGAGAGAGATAGAAACACTGATGAGAGAGAACATTGATTGGATAAATGCAAATTAGTACTTGTTTTTCAATTATCTAAGCATTTTTCTAAAAGTTAATATTCAGTGTTGTAAGGGTTTGGCAAAACTGTTACTTTTTTACACTATAAATGGGAGAGAGGGTAAACCAGTGGACTCTTAAATCCCATGACAAAAGTCTTTATCCAGGGGTCTAACCTACATAAAATCATATGGAAGTTACAAAATATTATAATTGGGTATTCTTGTATGAATATCTATTTGTAATAAATATAAAATAATAGAAGAATAGGATGAATAAATGAAGTAAAGGGGTACTATTTGAATTCATATAGATACTTTGTCATTACTGGTAGAACAAGAGCATGGCATGCCTCAAGAAAGCCTGAGTTAGAAAAGAGCCGAGCAGATACATCTGAAGCTTACATAAAGCCACTTCTGCTGTAGACCAAAGTACAGTGCTTGTCTTGAGGAAAAGCACTGTATAATTGTTTGAGTTGCAAACTGAACTAGCTGCTTTTTTTCATGAAACCACTTTTACCTGAGAGAATGATTGACAAACTATGGTTATTTAGATGCATATCTGACAGACATTTTTCAAAAATGAATTAAGTTGGGGAGGGGTTGTATGAAGTGGACCTGTTACTTCAAGGAAAATAGCTGGCAGTGTTTGTTAACTGTGATAAAATTTGAACTTTCAAGCAAAATTAGAGTTTTGGAAAATTTGTATCCACTCCCGTGATCTGTGATGATTCTAATGGATTTTATCTTTTTAGTGAAAATGTGTTAAATATGTTAACATTTGGAAGATCTGCAGAACTCAATGGACTAATATTTTCTAAGTGACCAAATTCATAATGCTACAAAATCACACATGAGTAAAAAGATCCATTCAGAGTTCAAAATAAGCCAATGGATTTTTTTTTTTTTTTTTTTTTTTAAATCCTCACCCAAGGATATCCTTCCATTTTTTATACAGATAGAGTGGGAGGGAGAGAGAGGAAGGAGAGAGAGAGAGAGAAACATCGACGTGAAGGGACACATCGAGTGGCTGCCACCCGCACGACCAACCAGGGCTGGGGACAAACTGCAACCGAAGTACGTGCCCTTAGCGGGAACCGAACCCGGGTCTCTCCGGACCGCAGGCCGACGCTCTAACCGCTGAGCCAAACTGGCCAGGGCAAGCCAATGGATTTTAATGTACCAGTACAGAATTGATATAGTTTCAGATTCCACGTTGCCATTAACCTTTAAGAAACTACTATTTGTTGAATTTTGGTATAATATCATAAAAAATATTACTCCATTCATATGAAATGTCCAGAAAAAGGCAAATCCATAGAGATAGAAAGTAAATTAATGGTTGCCATTGACTGGGAGGAAGAAAAGAATGTAGAGTGCTGCTAATGGATACAGGCTTTCTTTTGGGGGTGATAAAGATGTTTTGGAATTTGATAGTGGAGATGATTGAACAGTTCTGTGAATATATGGAAACCATTTAAGGTACCCTTTAAAAGGGTGAATTTGCTGGTATGTGGCTTACATCTCAATAAAGAAACTACAAAAAAAGAATATCCATAATTATTTGAATAGACTATTAAAATACTCCTTTTTTCCCAATAACATGTCTGTGTAAAGCAAGATTTTCTCCATATGTTTTGACCAAAACAGTGTACCACAACAGATTGAGTGTGGAACTATATGAAAATCTAGCTATTGTCTATTAAGCTAGATGGTAGAGATTTGCAAAAGTATAAAACTGCGATTCTCAGTAAATTTTTTGTTTGTTTTGGAAAAATATAGTTACTTCATTATTTTTAAATAAATTATTTTAAAATAAATATCTTTAAATTTTCTTGATTTTAATTTCTAATATAGTAAATATTAATAGATATCATTATAAACAAAAGCTCTCTGGAGTCTTTAATAATTTTTAAGAGTGTGAATGAGTCCTGAGACCAAAAAGTTTGAGAAACACTGACCCAGAGAAATGTATTTGCAAATTGTACAGTATTGCAAAGGGAATTCTTGCATTATCTTTTACTTAAATTTGTAAGTTGTTAAAATTTCTCACTGTATCTACCATGTTAAATTTTGTGATTATAAAATGACTTATTGGCTCAAAGCTTGTTTTTTATTATACAACCTAACTGAATGAGTGTGTTCTTCTTCCCAACAGGATGTAGAAAATATATTTAGTCGTATAGTGGATATACATGAACTTAGTGTAAAGTTACTGGGCCATATAGAAGATACTGTAGAAATGACAGATGAAGGCAGTCCCCACCCACTGGTAGGAAGCTGCTTTGAAGACTTGGCAGAGGTGAGTATTTTAATTACACACCAAAACAAATCTGCATAAAAGCCCTGCTTTGTATTAAAACTGGAATCTTAATTCTTGTTTCCAGCTAGGGTCATAGATATTAACTGCTGCCTCCTCTGCTTTATTGTGTCTTCAGAGGGTCATTTTTAACATTTGTTTCTCTTATGGAACCCAGAAAAAAGTCTCTTACTTGTTATAAAAAAGCAGATCCCATAGGGGGAGGCATTTACAGCTGACACTCAGTTGTCTATCTTACCATACCAAGGCTAAGAAAAGTCATTGAATGCCTTATTAGCAAAGAGGCCATAAAACTTAGGTGTGAAGTCAAACCATTTGTGTTCCAGTTTAAACTTTGCCACTTAATAGTTTTATTTGACCATGGGCAGTTTAATTCACATCTCTCAACCTCCATATCTATATTTGTAAAATAAGGATAATAATAGGACTGGATTTTTGTGACAATTAAATAAAATAATCTACCTGAAATATTTAGCTAACCATCTTCACGCAGTAAGCTACTCAATATATGATAACCACACATTATTTAGAATAGGAGGGGTAAAATGAATAGGAAAATGAAGTCCAGGGCCTACATGATTCAGATATCAGGGGGTTAGAAAAATGGTTGCTCTTTCCTTGGATATTTCAAATGCTGAAATATATGTGTTAGCTCTAATAAGTTAGCTTTGACAGTCATTCTGAGATCTCTAGCTCTTGCTTTGTTCTTACTCTAAAATCTATACCTTTTATTATATATAACACAGGGTTGAGTACATAAATCATAAAAATATTCAAAAACTTCAGGCAAAATAGTATGATAAATTTAAGTTTTACTACAGCCCTTCCAGTCTCGGTTCAAACACATAGAAGTCGTAAAATATTTTGTTAAAATAGGAATATATGTAACTAGAGTCAAAAACAAGATTAGAAATGGAAGGAGACATTCAAGGTAGTGAGCTCTGGTATCTGAGCATTGAGCTCTTAAGGTTAATGAGGACTAAAATATTCCATAAAAGTGAGCAAGACTTCTTGCTGTAAGACCCTGATTGTAATAGGGTGCTGGGGAAATCAGCCAACTTGCGGCTTATAGGATTTATAGAAAGTTGTGGACTTGAGGTAAGGAGACAAAAACACTACCTTGAAACAAATGTACCTTAAAACCTAACAGATTATCCCCCTATATTAAGCCAATATAATGATAGAGCCTGAGACCAAAAAGTCATTTTAAGAGCAGATTTTGGTCTAATGGGAGAGAAAAAAAGGAAACCCAAAATTTAAAGCCTCCCCAAAAGAAGTCTAGAATACAAAATTCTAAAATACAAGACAAATTTGAATGCTTAGAATGATTTCTAACAAAATCAACAGTTACAAAATGAATTCATTCCAGATAAAATTAATTGTGTACAATAGATTACAAAGAGTTTAAAGGAAGTTTAGGATGCTTAAATAGATAAATGAAAGTATGATCCATTTATAAAAAAGACATTGTGAAACAAAACTGGCAGGAAGGAAACAAGAACAAGCAGGTATGAAAAGATATTGGGAATTAAATATGCAGGCAGTGCAATAGAAACTCATTATGTAGTATAGCATTTACCAGACCTAGTTCAAGGATGAAATTAGTGAATTAGAATATGAATTGAGGAATTCACTGAGAATGTGACACAGAGAGACCAAGATACTATGAAAGACCAGTTAAGAGTAATTAAGGCTACATTGAAAAGCTTTAGCATACATCCAATAGGTGTTTCAGACAAAGAGTGATGGAGGAGCAATATTTGAAGAGCTAAAAATTGAGAATTTTCAGAAATGAAGACACAAGTTCCCAGATTAAAAATGAATTCCAAATATTGGACAGGATAACTAAAAATAAATCTACAACCAAAAACATTGTAGTGAAACAATAGAACACGTTATGAGTTATGAGAGAGAAAAGGGAAATTACAATGAGAATGACAGGTTTTAACAAGAGGCTAGCAAAGTTGGGTGGTATCTTCACAGTACTAAGGGAAAATAGTGTTTTCGGCCCAACTAAACTTTTATTAAAGAGCTAGTACGTAACTATGTTTGGTGCCAGGTGGGTACTTGAAATATTGGGGGGACCACTTTGTAAAGTATATGATTTTCTAACCACCATGCTATACACCTGAAACTAATATAAAATAATATTGAATATAAACTATAATTGAAAAATAAAATTTTTAAAAGAGTGAGTACAAAGATTAAAATAGTAAAGCTTACAGAAGCAAATGAGATTTTCATGACCTTGAAATAGGCAAAGATTTCTTACACATTTTCATTAAAACACTAACCATAAAAAAAAAAGATCGGTGCCCTGGCCGGTTTGGCTCAGAGGTTAGAGTGTCGGCCTGCGGTCCAGAGAGTCCCGGGTTCAGTTCCCGCTAAGGGCGCGTACCTCGGTTGCAGTTTGTCCTCGACCCTAGTTGGGTCGTGCAGGAGGCAGCCACTCGATGTGTCCCTTTCACGTCAATGTTTCTCTCTCTCTTCCTCTCCCTCCCTCCCACTCTATCTGAACAAAAAATGAAAAAATGTCCTTGGGTGAGGATAAAAAAAAAAGATTGATAAACTAGACTACATTAAATGTAATAACACCTGTTCATCAATAGACAAAATTAAAAGAGTGAAAAGGCAAGCTATAGATTGGGAGACAATATTTATAATATCTATAACTGGTGAAGGACTCATATCCAGAGTGTGTAAAGAATGCCTACAAATCAATAACTAAAAGACAGGTAGTTTAGGTTTTTGCAAAAATTGACAAAAGACCTGAACAAGTACTTCCTAAAAGAACAAAAGTGTTCAACATCATGATTCATCAAGGAAATGCAATTTAAAACCATGGAGCAGTTGGAACTCTACATTGCTCGTGGAGGGGGTGTAAATTGCTACAGCTACTTTGGAAAACTAGCATATCTGCCAATGCTAGGAATACAATGTACCTTATGGTTCAGCATTTTCACTTTTGGGTATATACCAAAAAATATATATATATATATGCCTGTATTTACCAAAAGACATGTTCAACAATGTTTGTAACAGGTTTATTCATAATAGATAATCTGATATATTCACACAGTGAAATGCTATATGACAAAATAGAATGAGCTACTGATTTTTAAAAAGGCAACATAATGTGTGAAATAAGAAGTCTCAAAATACTATGTAATTACATTTGTAGGAAGTTCTAAAATATGTAAACAGATCTTTAGAAATAAAGGTTAGAATAGTGGTTATTTCAGATAAGTTTCCTTTATCTGGGTGGTGATTACACAGATGCATTGCATAAACATATACAAAATAAATTGTGGATTTGATGTAAGTTATACCTCAATTTAACAAACAAATCAGAGAGAAAAAAAGAGAAACAAATAAAAACACATTGATGAAGAGAGTTTCCTACCCATAGGCTCTCATTACCAGAAGTATAATAAGATGTTCTTCAGCAAGAAGGAAAGCTGTACTCAGGGAAGTCAAGGAACAGAAAAACTAAAGTTGAGAAATGTGTTGGTAATTGTGATAAACTATTGACTATTTTAAAAACCAAACTTTAATTTTTTGTGTTTAAAAGGAAGGGTTAAAGTAAACTTTTAAGCACCAATAATAAAATGTACAGTGTGTAAAGTGGGCTTGTATTCAGAAGGATAGAAAAACTGAACTTTACACTTTCTTTGAATTTTAGAAAAATTAAAGATAACACTACATTTGTTTTTAAAACCATTTCGGAAAATCACCAAAAGAATAGAAATACTGCCTATAGATTACAATGTATAGATGGGGGAAAAGAACTATAGTTATATGAAGAGAAAAATTTCTTCCTTAGTTTGTATAATACACAAAGAGTTATCAAATTTAAAATCTAAAAATGAAAACCAAAACTTTACAAGTTCAGAAGAAAATTTAGAACATATTTGTGACATTGAGATAAGAAAGGTTTCTTAAAGAACACATAGAAAGGGCAAACAATAAAAGAAGAGATTAAAAGTTTAAAATTTTTGTTTAAAAAAAAAACACCATGGAGTTATGAGAAACACAAAAGAATGAAGTCAAAGTCTTTACCTTACAACGTATACAAACATAACCTCAAAATGGATCAAGACCTAAAGTAGGAGCTAAAATTATAAAACTCTTAGAAGAAAGCATGGCTAAGTCTTCATGACCTTGGCTTTGGCAAAGGATTCTTAGGTATATGACACCGAAAGCTTGAGTTGCACAAGAAAAAAATACGTAATTTAGACTTAAAATTAAAGATTTTTGTGCTTCAAAGAACACCATCAAAAGTGAAAAAACGGCACACAGAATGGGAGAAAATGTTTATAAATTATTTATCTGATAAGGATCTAGCATTCTTACCTAGTATCTGATAAGGATCTAGTATGTACATAAGAACTCTTACAAAAAGACATCCCAATTTTTAAAATGGGCAAAGGAGCCCTGGCCGGTTTGGCTCAGGGGTTAGAGTGTAGGTCCACTGCGCTGACAGGAAGGGTCACGAGTTTGATTCCCAGTCAAGGGCATGTGCTAGGGTTTTAGGTTCAATCTCAGGCCCCAGTTGGGTGGTGTGAGAGGTCTCTCTCTCTCTCCCTACTCCCTCCCTCCCTTCTACTCTATCTAAATAAAATTAAATGGGCAAAGGATTTGAATAGGGATTTCTCCAAAGACAATATGCAAATTATAATAAGCATATGAAAAGATGCTTAACATCTTTAGTCATTAGTGAAATGCAAAACAATCTTTAGGAAGTACCAGTTCACACCCACCAAGATGGCTAGAATTTTTTTTTAAGGAAAGTAATTGTTGGTGAGGATGTGGAGAAATTGGAACCCTTGTACTTTGCTGGTGGAAATATAAAATGGTATAATTTTACATTCTCTATAAGATCAATTATACATACCTACAGTGTTTTATTTCTTAAAAAAAAAAAAAGCTGAAGCAAGTATTATAAAATATTGCTTTTCTGAGCTACGTGGTGAATATAGTAATGTTAGGGTGTTCTCTGTACTTTTCTATATGTTTAGAATATTCAAATTGTTAATGCACAATTATGCATATTGATAATTAAAATTTTTATGTCTTGTAAGTATTGCATTTTAACCAGAAAACTAATCATAAAATCATCTATTAACTTAAATTACGCATGGGTCCTTAGATGTGCTTGCCATTCTATAAATTTGTCCTCAAGAATAAAATATGTGATTAAAGCTTGGATTCCCAGTTAGTTGTTAATTTTTTTTTATTGATATTAGCTGTTTTAGAATGATAATACTACGTACTGTTTATTTAATGCTTACTCTGTGCAAACCTAATTGTAAGCAGTTTGCATATGCTGTTTAATTCTTAAAACAACCTTCTGAAGTAGGTATTATCCACATTTTCCATTGAGGAAACTGGCTTAGAGAAATTAAGTTTGTCATAGGTCACACAGCTAATAAGTAGTGCTATCAAAATTGGAACTCTATGACTCTAAACACATGCTTGTAAGCCACTACACTGTCTAGCCTTTCCTTTATGTATATAGTTCTTACAAAAATTCTGTAATAACCCACCAGTGTGGTTCAGTGGTTGAGCATTGACCCATGTACCAAGAGGTCGCTGGTTCGATTCCTGTTCAGGGCACATGCCCTAGTTTCGGGCTCTATCCCCAGTAGGGAGCATGCAGAAAGCAGCTGATTGATGTTTCTCATTGATGTTTCTATCTCCCTCTCCCTTCCTCGCTCTCTAAAAATCAATAAAATCAATAAGAACATATATAAAAATATATATATTTAAAATATTCTGTAATAAAGTTTATTGAAAGGGAAGGAGGACAGATATCTGCTGTATATGATCATTTCTAGAGTTCAAGAGACCCAAGATAGAAGCATCTCATCATCTTTTTTCCTCTCTCCCATCTACTTTATTCATACCTGACTCCTTTCTGTTGTTATGATTGAAACTATCCATTCCAGTAAAATCTGCAATGGGCTAGGCTACAATATCAGATGTTATATTATTCTAAAAATTTTTAGTTGGAAAGACACTTGAAAGAATTGAAATTGGGAAATGAACTAGGAGCCAGCTCAAGAATTCAGGATTACTAGGAAATTGATATGCCATACTGTGTTTCACAAAGAACAGAACTCAGATCTTCTCATTTCTGATGTTGTGTTGTTATTATTCAATCTTTCCTTAAAAAAAGAATCTGAAAAACAAAAGGGTAATTGATACATAAACATCATTTGTTCTTGTCATCTTACTTCCTTCTGCTGCACACCTCCCCTAGAGGTCCCCTTCCCCTTTCTAGAATTACCCTTCATAGAAAGGAGTTTTGCTAGAATCTGGAGCACCACTTTCACAATTTTTTTTTAACTTGTAATGTAGCATAGGATGGAAGAGAGGAAAGATCCTATCTCCTGCTAAAATCTAGACACCTACCCTCTTTTTCTTCAGGAATCATCAAAAACAGGAGATTCTAATCTTTTAGACATAACTATTATAGTTGTTTAGTTTATTAATGATTGATGATGGTAAATTTTTTGGCAATTTGGATTAAATTGTTTAATTGTTTTATGAAAACTAACAATGAATTTTAGATGATTTAAATTGTTACCTTTCTGGCTTATAGAATGTGAAAGTAAAGAAATGACCACTAAGAAATGACCAGAGAAAATAAATGTCTGGCACCAGTATACTTTATCTAGTTATAAATATCTGTATTCTTTTGTGTTCAGAACCCAAAGTCTCCCTATTCTTATGACCATGTTTGTTGATAATGTTTTATTAGAATCCTTTGGTGTCATAACATATAAGGATCCCATTACTCATCAGAATAAATTGATTTACTCTTTTACTTGAGAATATTACATTTATTTTATTAAAGTTATAATTAGTAGCCATGAAATTTTGTTTAGAGGTTTTAAAGGAAATATATAATTGTGGTGGTATAGATGTACCCATAATTTAATCTTTATGTTTATGGGTTTTTTATGTTCTGCCTTGAAGAAAGATTATTTATTTATGTTTTACCTTTATTTTCTAAGGAACTGGCATTTGATCCATATGAATCATACGCTCGAGATATTTTACGACCGGGTTTTCATGATCGTTTCCTTAGTCAATTATCAAAGCCTGGAGCAGCACTTTATTTACAGGTATAGTAACTTTTAAATCAAGATATATGATATCTGAAAAGTAAACTTTAAAAAAATTAAATCACTTTGTTTTCTAGTCAATAGGCGAAGGTTTCAAAGAAGCGGTTCAGTATGTTTTACCCAGGCTGCTTCTAGCTCCGGTTTACCATTGTCTACATTACTTTGAACTTTTAAAGGTAAGAAAAATATTCAAGTGTGAGGCAATTTTTTATCAGCTTGTTTGTGAATTATTATATGGACATTAGTCTGTATCTATTTTCTTTTTCTAGTTAAGAAGCAAATGTAAATGAATCTGCAAAAGAGTGGCATATTTTCTTCAGTTTTAGTAGTGAGTTTTAAAGCAGTGATCAGATAGATATTTTTAATCTTGTGTCTTTACATTTTGTTTACATGGTTGGTTATTTAGAAACAACATTAGATTTATTTATGCATCCAAATCTCCATTTAGGGACCTCAGCAGATTCAGGGACTTGGATAGTATGGAGATAAGACCAAATGGAGAAGATTTATTACCTGATTTTCATAGCTCAAGTTTGCAACTATCTCTATAAAATTGTTTATCATTACTTCAGAAACAGTGAGCAATATATAACCCCAGAAAAATTCACCATGTTATCACAATTCAAAATACTCAAGTTAAGAAGCACTGACCAAAAGGAAAGAGTTCTGTTTTTTCCTTCTTTTTCCATTATATACCGAAATTAACTAGGAAAAATAGTTAATTAAAATAGCAAAATAAGACATGCATTGATACTAGTATTATTTCTTTAGCTTTTCATTTTTTCTTTATTGATTTTAGAGTGAGAGAAAGGGTGGGGGGAGAGAGAGATATCATCGATTGGCCGCCTCCTGCATGTCCCCTATTGGGGATTTGGCCCACAACCTGTGCATGTGCCCTGACTGGGAATCGAACCTGCAGCCTCTTGGTGCATGGGTCAGTGCTCAACCACTGAGCCACACCAGCCGGGCTATTTGTTTAGCTTTTAAAAGAATGTTTTATTAAGAAAAGTTCTATTTAATATGATTTTGTCATGGAGAATGTATTGCTAGAAACCATGTTCATAGTTTGCAGGAGTACATGAGGAAACAGTCTGTCAGTAATGAATCACTGATTAGAAGGCCTCTGAACTTGGTAAACTGGGAGAACTCTCATTCCTGCATTTCCCCAGGTCTCTTTACATTATAGTACTTTGTACTGCAATTATATTTCTCAGGTAGGAATGTTTAAATTGGGAAAGGACTAAGGGAATTAAAGGATGTAATCACCAGGCAGAATTACAGAGCTCTTAGCTCTTTGTTCTAGACTTCAATCAAAATACCATTTAAGGTCTTTTGTAATGTAGGATGATTATTTTAAGAGAATAATCAAGAGGAAGCACTTTATGTGTAAAATCATTCTTTACCAACAATTTATTATGGCAAACCATAGTCATGATGGGACATTTGCAAACAAGTTTGTTATATAGAATCTTTCATAATGTTATCACTAATAATGGGATTTTTACCTAAGACTGTAATGAAATTCTGAAGGATTAAAATCTATATGAAACCTCAAAGCAGTTATTAATTTATAAATAAGAACTAAAAGCTGTAAAACCTAATCATCCTAATAAGAGAAATTAATTATTTAGTTTCCCCGTGTATAGGCAATTAAGAAAAATTTTAATTGTTAGTATGGTTACAGTTTTTATTTTATAAGTGCATCATTCAGCAATTTAAAAGATTTATACTGGGTTAAGCATGGGTATCCCTGGATCATATTATTGCCTAGATTTTTGTGAACTAGAATTGAAGAATGGTCCTTTACTTTTCCCCCTTAACATCACAACTATTATAAAAAATATAACCCCAAGTGCTTAAGAACAGGAATTGTGGGAAAGGATTATAGATAAAAACTGAGAACTGCATGAGGCAGAGAGTGGAAAATTTAGGATTAAGAACTGAGAAATGTTAAAAGCAGAAGATTTTTTTCCCTCCCAAAGTAGTCTCTTTTTTTTTTTAATGCTACATAAAACAAATTGGAAAAGGCAAATATGAATCGTGCTGCCTCTACCTCATTCATTTTAAACACCTACTAATGGCCTTCACATAGTGTGCCAAAAACTCTTTGTGAAGACACACGCTCCGCAGTCCCCTTTACAAATATTGTGTATGCATTTGTTAATGGCTTTGGTTTGCTGCTCTTCCAGTTTGGAAGCTGGACAGTATCAAACATCTACTCTACATCATTTTTTCTCTACCTTTTTTTTTTCATGCTGTGCATGCATCTGGTTTAATTGCTGTGTACTTAAAACCGAAACCATTCTTTATACTGTATACTGCCCAGGAGCTGATGTGTTAATACCAGCAGTAAGAGATTTAGAAAACATAACTTCTCTATGAGTCTCATAAAAATAAGCCCAATAGAAGTCTAGCTTTCTAAATGAGAAATTATCCAGAAATGATCAATGCAAAGCAGTGAACTAAATGGTATTGTATCTGACCACAGATGTTGAATATCTAAAGTTAAACATAGAATAGTGTAATTTAGAAGCCATTATATACAAATAGCTGACTATTATACTAGTACAATTTTAAATTTTAAATCACCTAAACAGCTGTGAGGGGCATTTATAGTTTTGGTAATTTTCTCTCTGATAAGGGCAGAAATGATTTTAAAAGGTATTTTCTTTTCATAATGTGAGATCCTAACATTTTAAAATATTGATATCCTGCTTAAAGTTTCAGACTCCTTTCTACACTTCAGACTTTAACTTGCTTTTATGTTATGCTTGCATTTCTGCCATTTTTCTCTCATTTTCTCTCCTTGAACTCTAGTTACATGCATATTGGTTATACTACTTAATGTTGTTCCACAAGTCTCTAAAACGGTTTGTTTTTCTTAAATACTTTTTTCTCATTTTCTTTAATTTGGTCATTTCTATTAATCTGTCAATAGAACTGTTATTCTACTTACTCTAGAATTTGCATTTGAATTTTGTTTTATAGTTTCCAGAGATTTTCTGTCTGTCCACTCAGTAAGACCATGTTTTCCTTCAGTTCTTTGAACATGGTCATAAAAGCCACTCTGGGCCCATTTGGAGTTAATTTTTATTAATTGACTTTTTTTTTTTCCCTCTGAATATGGGCTGCTCCCCACCCGCCCCTCATTTTTTCTTTGTGCTAATTAACAACTCTGGATTTTGTTGTGTTGAGGATTGTTGGTTTTTTTTTTTTGGTTTGGGGTTTTTGGTTGTTTTATTTTGGATTGTTGGTTTTCTGTATTGTGTAGCCGCTGATATCTCTGTTCACTTTTTTTTTTATCCTCACCCGAGGACATTTTTTCATTTTTTGTTCAGATGGGGGTTGGGGGAGAAACATCAGCGGAAAAGGGACACATCAAGTGGCTGCCACCCGCACAACCCAACCAGGACCGGGGACAAACTGTAACCATATGTACCCCTAGGGGGAAACGAACCCGGGTCTCTCCAGACTGCAGGCCGACGTTCTAACCACTGAGCAAAACCAGCCAGGGCTCTGTTCACTTTTTTAGGATTTCCATTTGCTACTTCTTTTTTTTTTTTAATCCTCACCCCAGGATATTTTTTTTATTTATCTTCAGAAAGAGGAAAGAGTGGGAGGGAAAGAGGAGAGAGAGAGAAACATCTACCTGAGAGGGACACATCAACTAGTTGCCTCCTATAAGACCCTGACCAGGGCTGGGGACGAACTGCAACCTAGGTACGTGCCCTTAGCCAGAATCGAACCCTCAACTCATTGGTCCATGGGCCTACGCTTTACTGCTGAGCCAAACGGGCCAGGGCCATATGCTACTTCCTTAACCTGACTCTCTTGGGTCTTCCCTACACATATATGATTTGAGAGTCAGACAAATGTTTGGGCAGAGATTGTTTGCACATTTGGGGACATAGTCTCTGTGGTTCCCTTACACCTGGAGATTCCACCTGATTTTCCAGTTGCTGTGCCAGCCTCAGGCTCTATCTACCTCCTTAAACCATTAGGACTTCAGCTTTCTGCTATTGAGCTATGTACAATTAGGGAATAAACCCTGTTTTTAAAAAGCAGCAGAATTCATTCATGACATGACATAATGCTCTATTTCTAAAGAGGAGATTCCTCTTTGGTCTCTGCCTACTTTTTTGTCAGGTTCCCTAGGGTTTTACCATGCATGCAGAGTTTAACCGTCAGCCAGGTATTTGGGTCGAGTTTATTCTCAGATTTTGGGTCTCAATCCTTCTGCAGGTCATTCACTTACAGATTTTCGCCTTAAATTTCCTCCTAAACTCTGCTGTCTTCCATCCATAGCCTGTAGAGCTACTCTTTTCCTCTCATTCTACCTCTCTGTCGCCATGGGATGTTGAGGAAAACCCTACTCTCACAATGTATACATTGTAGTGGCAGCATTTCAGGAGTAATCATGCTGCTGGCTCATGCTTTCTTTTAGTTTTTTCCCAGTGCCTATAAATAGTTACTTTTTAACTATTTTGTCCTGATTGTAATTTGCAGGAAGGTTCTCAAGACTTCTTCACTCTACTTTTACTGGAAGTTCCTACATTTTTATAATTTTTCAGTACAGTGAAACCTCAGTTCTCGAACATAATTCATTCCAGAAGGCTCTTCAAGAAGTGATTTGTTAGAAAACCAAATCATTTTTTTCCCATTAGAAATACTATAAATTGAATTAACCTTTCCCAGACCCCTAAATGATTTCATTTTAACCTTTCTTATATACAGTACATGTCTTTTTAATGTACTGTTTAATCTATAAATGAACACTTCTTTTCTTAAATTTATCGAACAACCGCCTGCCAGCCTTAAAGGAATCACTGTCAGCGCTCTTTCCAGGGGTGTCTTTCAGGAGGTCAGCGTGTAGCCCCTTCGCTTTTTTACATATCACTGCCTTCGAAATGCTGTCAGCAGCTAACTGCTTTTTGTTTTTATTTTATTTTATTTATTTATTTTTTTAATCTTTATTGTTGAATGTAGAATGTATTACAGATGTTCCACATTTTTTCCCCCACTGACTCCCTCCTCCCCACTCCCGCCTCCCTCCCGCCTTTTCCCACACTATTGTCTGTGTCCATTGGTTATGCATATAAGTTCTTTGGTTTATTTCCCCCCCCCCCCCAGCCCCTTTCCCTTTGAGGTTTGTCAGTTTAGCAACCAATTTGTACTTCTTAATCCCTTCACCTTTTTCACCCATTCCCCCAAACCCCCTCCCATCTGGCAACCAACAAAATGTTCTCCGGACCGCAGGCCGACGCTCTAACCGCTGAGCCAAACTGGCCAGGGCAAAAATGTTCTCTATCTATGAGAATGTTTCTGTTCTATCTGTTGATTTTGTTTGTAGATTCCATTGTTGATAGATATGTATTCATTGCCATTTTGTTTGTTCATATATTTTATCTTTTTCTTCAAAAAGACCCTTCATCATTTCATATAATAACGGTTTGGTGGTGATGAACTCCTTTAACTTTTTCTTGTCTGGGAAAGTCTTTATATGGCCATATATTCTAAATGACAGCTTTGCAGGATAGAGTAATCTTGGTTGTAGGTTCTTGCTTTCCATCACTCTGAATATTTCTTGCCACTCCCTTCTGGCCTGCAAAGTTTCTTTTGAGAAATCAGCTGACAGCCTTATGGGGACTCCCTTGTAGGTAACTAGCTGCCTTTCTCTTGCTGCTTTTAAGATTCTCTCTTTGTCTTGAACCTTTTGCATTTTGATGATGATGTGTCTTGGTGTGGGCCTCTTGGGGTTCATCTTGTTTGGGACTCTGTGCTTCCTGGACTTGTATGTCTGTTTCCTTCAACAAGTTAGGAAAGCTTTCTGCCATTATTGTTTCAAACAGGTTTTCGATTTCTTGTTCTCTCTCTTCTCCTTCCGGCACCCCCAAGATGCGAATGTTGGCACACTTGAGGTTGTCCCAGAGGCTCCTTACACTATCCTCATTTTTTTGGATTCTTTTTTCTTTTTGCTGTTCTGATTGGACGTTTTTTACTTCCTTATATTCCAAATCGATGGTTTGCTCCTTGGATTTACGTACTCTATTATTGAAGCTGTGTAAATTATTCTTTATTTCAGTTAAAGCCTCCTTCGTTTCTAACTGTGCATCAATCATTTCTGACTGGTCCTTTTTTATGCTCTTGAGGCCCTCACTGAGTTCACTGAGCATCCTTATAAGCAGTATTTTGAACTCAGCATCTGTTAGGTTGCTTATCTCCATTTCGCTTAGTTCTTTTATTGGGGTTTTGTTCTGTTCTTTCATTTGGGACCTGTTTCTTTGTCTTCTCATTTTGGCTGCCTCCCTGTGTTTGTTTCTGTGTATTACTTAACGAGCGGTATGGGGCTAGCTGAGACCAGATGCTGCTCGTTTGAAAAAATTTAGGAAAACCTGAAGCATGATCCAAGTCAGGCCAATCCTATGGTTAAGCAAGTGCCAACAGCTTGGGTGGGCCTGAAAGTTGGGTGGGGCAGGGCGGGGCCTCAGGGAGTCAGCAGGGCGGGGCTACCAGTGTGAGCCAGGTTGCTGGAGTCCTAGATATGGTGGCTGTCTGCCGCCCCAGGGAAGGGCTCACCAAAGGAACAAAGGCCTCTGACAGCATGTTTGTCCCGGAGAAAGCCTCCTCTCCAGCCCTCACTCCAGTGCCAAACAGCTCTTCCCTATATGTCTCTGGTGCCCCTCGAGCTGCCTCCCCTCCAAGCTTAGAGGGAGAGAGTCCGATTAAGTCCGTGCGCGGTCCCTTTAAGGAGCTGCCTGGGGCTCCAGCCGAGTCAGCCTCCCTGAGCCTCAGTTCCTGCTGGTTTTTCCAGCCAGAATTTATGGGGACTTCTCTTCCTGGCACTGGAACCCTGAGCAGGGCACCTGGTGTGGGACGGGGACCCCCTCAGTCCTCAGGGAGGACCTTCCCAGCCGAGGTGTCCTCCTGATTTTTATCCGCCACACGTGGGTGTGAGACCAGCCTGTCGCGCCACCGCCCCTCCTACCAGTCTGGATGCAGCTTCTTTAATTCTGTAGTTGTAGGACTTCCATTCAGCTTGATTTCAGGCGGTTTTGAATGGTGGTTGTTCTGTAGTTTTGTTGTAACTTGGATGTGGTTGTGGGAGGACGTGATACTGCGTTTACCTACGCCGCCATCTTGACCGGAAGTGCGCTAACTGCTTTTTGTTCATCCAAACCAAGAACAGTTTTCTGCCTCTTCAGTTGCCTGTGATCATTGTTTTGTGAGCACTTTCACACCTTGTAGCAACATCAGGACTCTTGATGGCCTCTTTATGTTTTAAAATTGTGCTAATAGTCCATTTCACCAGCAACAAAAGCAAAAATACCTTGAAAATATTCACAGCACAATTTCCTGAGATGTTAACAATGTAAGGTTTAATAGTAAACTGATTCACATTCTCTCCTTTGTGGCCTGAGAGACACTTTTTGTAACGCTGATGTATCAGCTTGAAAGGGTTTTTGGGTCTAGAACTGAAGCTTTGTTTGAAAACAGATATTTTTTTCCTTGAACATTGGTTGAGAACCAAATTGTCCAAGATGGGAGACATTGGAGAACTGAAGTTTGACTGTATTTGTCATAGCTGTTGTGTCTACAATAATAGTAGGAGAAACTGAAGCGCTGCAGCTCAGATTGCTCAGGTAGACAAAGAGCTGCTATTGGTAGAAATATATTTTAATAAGTTCAAAGATAGAAATAGCCGGATCCTATTTAAATATGAATATTGGGCATGTTTAAAAATCAGTTGTATTTAATATTTTTTTTAACTGTACTTGTTCTTGATCAGGTTTTTCCTCACCTGGATACCATGCTTGGGCTTGAACTATTCCCAAACAAAAACAGCACACAAATTTAATCCAGTTAGAGAGAATTCTGAGAACGTTTTACAATTAACTAGGATTATTTCGATCTGAAAACACAACAGTAATATTTAGAAATATCTCCCACTCCTTTGCCCTCGTTTTTTTTTTTTTTTTTGCTATGTGTAATGACTTCATCAAATAAATACTGTGGTGTCCAATTTTTTTTTCCTTTTCTAGGTAAAAATTCACCTAACTTTGTTCTGTTCTTTTTTTTTTATTTATTTTTTTTTTTAATCCTCAACCAAGGACATTTTTCCATTTATTGTTCAGTTAGAGTGGGAGGGAGAGAGAGGAAGAGAGAGAGAGAGAAACATCGATGTGAAGGGACACATCGAGTGGCTGCCACCCGCACGACCAACCAGGGCCGGGGACAAACTGCAACCGAGGTACGTGCCCTTAGCGGGAACCGAACCCTGGTCTCTCTGTACCGCAGGCCAATGCTCCAACCGCTGAGCCAAACCGGCCAGGGCGACTTTGTTCTGTTCTTTAAAATGCTAATAATAAAAATAAACTTGGCCTCCCCATAAAAATAATGATTCTAGCACTGGCTGGTTTGGTTCAGCGGTTAGAGCATCGTCCCTTGGACCAGTGAGTCTTGGGTTCGATTCCGGTCGAGGGCATGGACCTCGGTTGCAGTTCAGTCTCCAGCCTTGATCAGGGTTGTGCAGGAGGCAACCAGTCAATGTTTCTCGCTCTCGCTCTCGCTCTCCCTCCCTCCCTCCCACTCTGTCTGAGGATGAATGGAAAAATATCCTCAGGTGAGAATTAAAAAAAAAAATGCTGCTAAGTCAAAATGAAAGATGCTTGGTAATATCCCATCAGCATCTTGTTATTTCAGTTATGTTGCAGTTTTTTGTTTTGTTTTGTTTTAATTATAAGGTATTTTCTTTCATAAAATACCTCTCTATTTTTAAAGATTTTCAGAATTTCTAATACAACATTTAGCTTAATTGTTTTATTGATAAATACTAGTATATAATACTTTTAATATCTGTCTCTATCATTCTTTTCATCAGATGTGCTGAAGAACTTTTATATAGGTTTTTTTTTTTTTTTATCTTCACCCTAGGGTATGTTTTTATTGATTTTAGTATGAGAGAAAGGGGGACAGAGAGAGAGAGAGAGAAAAATACCTATGTGAGAGAGAAATATTGACTGGTTGCCTCCCATACCCACCCAAACCAGAAATTGAACCTTCAATCTCTTGGTGTTGGGACATTGCTTCAACCAACTGAGCCACCTGGCCAGAGCTATACAGTTTTAATTCCTATTCCATATCTAAATGATTATATTGATTTTTATTTTCCATTTGAAATGGACAGTAAAGAAAGTCAAAAGAGGATGGATAAAGCCAATTTAGCAAAATCTCAAGGACTGTCAAATATGGATGAAGTTTATGAATATTCATTATTTTATTCTTTGACAAACAGAAGCAGGAAGAGCACTGACTTTTCCTCTCCCTTCTGCCATTTTCTCAGATTCCTTCAACTTAAAATATTCAGTATGCCGCCTTGGCTGGTTTGGCTCAGCATAGAGCATCAGCCTGTGGACTGATGAGTCGTGGCTTTGATTCTGGCCAAGGGCACATACCTCAGTTGCAGTTTGTTCCTGGTCCTGATCAGGGTTGTGCTGGATGCAGCCAGTCTATGTGTCCCTCTCACATTGATGTTTGTCTCTCTTCCTCTCTCTCCCTCCCTCTCCCTCCCACTCTATCTGAAGATAAATAGAAAAATATCCTCAGGTGAAGATTTAAAATATATGTATATTCAATATGCCAAGATATCATTTTGGGAGGTGGCGTGTCTCCAACCCCATCACATCCTTCTGCCTCCTACCCCCACCCCATCAATCATGAAGTTGATCTAGAAAAAGCAGTGACTGCCCGGCCAGTGTGGCTCAGTGGTTGAGCGTCGACCCCTGCACCAAGAGGTCGCCAGTACGATTCTTGGTCAGGGCACATGCCCAGGTTGTGGGCCCAATCCCCAGTGGGAGGCATGCCCGATGCGGCCAGTCGATGTTCTCTCTCATCAATGTTTCTAGCTCTCTCTACCTCTTTCTTCCTCTCTATCTCTAAAATCAATAAAGAAAAATAATTTTTTTTTTTTTAAAGAAAAAGCAGTGACCCCTTTGGTATCAGGTACTGAATTTGTTATACCAAAAGTTGATTTTAGCAGCATGAAGAAAATCAGGAACATATGTTGGTCTCATTAGGATTAAAGGGATTCAATGAAGAGCAATGTATAAAAAAGGAAATGGCGAAATATAGTCTATTTATTGCCCAACTATCCATTGAACAATTCTACTTGTTTATTGTATATGCACCTCAAATTCTCTTTCTTCAAAATCTATCTTTCCCATAAAAACTTTCTGTGCTCATTTTCTCAGTGAGTGGATCCAACTGGTTGTTCAGATTAGAAACCTGGGAGTTCTCAACTCTTCTCTCTCATTCTCCACATCACATCCACTTAGACACCAAGGAAGTCCTTTTTGTTCTTGAAAGGATCTTCTTTTGGATTTATCTTTTCATTTCCTCTCAAAACTCTGACAGGGCCATGAGTATTTCATTTGAATTATTACAGATCTCCCTTTAGTTTTGCCTCTCCCGCCTCCCCTTCTCCTCACAATCTGTTGTTGATAGGGTAACCAAACAAAGTCATCTTTTTAAAATGTAAATTTGATCATGTTATTCAGTAGCTTAGAACCCTTAATGGCTCCCCATTGCCCCATCTGTGGCCAGTTTCTCTCAGTTCTGGTCTCTGAATCACACATGCTATTTTCTCAACCTAGTACATTCTTGTACCTGTTTCCCATGACCAATACATTTTTTTTTTTTTTTTTTATCCTCACCCGAGGACATTTTTCCATTTTTTGTTCAGGTAGAGTGGGAGGGAGAGAGAGGAACAGAGAGAGAGAGAGAGAGAGAAACATCGATGTGAAAGGAACACATCGAGTGGCTGCCACCCGCACAACCAACCAGGGCCGGGGACAAACTGCAACCGAAGTACATGCCCTTAGCGGGAACCGAACCCGGGTCTCTCAGGACTGCAGGCCAATGCTCTAACCGCTGAACCAAACCGGCCAGGGCTATGACCAATACATTTTTATCCTTCAGATATTATAATCATGTCCTTCTGGAAGTTTTCCCTTCTGGAAGTTTCCTACATAGGTCAGGAGCTCTTGTTATGTATTTCCAGAGTACCCTGTATTTTCCCCATCAATAGTATTCTATCATTCATTTGTCTTCCCTTTTACACTCTAAGCTCTAACAGCAGGGACCAGTTTGGCTTGCTCACCATTACATTTTCTTTTTAATTAAATAATTAATTTTTAAAATCCTCACCTGAGAATATGTTGAGAGAGAGAGAGAGAGAAACATTGATGTGAGAGAAACATTGATCAGTTGCCTCCCTTACACGCCCCGACTAGGGACAGACCTGCAGTCTGGGTATGTGCCCTGACCAGGAATCGAACCCACCACCTTTCAGTGTAAGTGATGACACTCCAACCAACTGAGCCACTCTGGCCAGGGCTCAGTTTATATTTTTGTATTTTTGGCTACTATAATACAGATACTATTTTCTTTAAATTATAACTATAGAAGGCTTGTACTATTTATACTATTTATGTATACTGTATACTTATACTGTTTATTACATGTAATCTGTACAACCTTGGTAATTATCATCTGCTCACTTGTCTTGAGGGAAAATGAGGGTTTAGGCTGGTTTATTAAAAGAAGATCAAATTTTGTTAATATCATTAACATCACTTACTGTTTGAAATTTTGTATGTTGTATGACATTACCTGCATATATAAAATTATTTTAACTCAAAAAATAACTTTTGGTGCGAAAAGGAAGGAAATTTATGAAATTTACTTCCTGGCTTAAAAGGTAGTTTGAGTCATTGAAGTCCACAGACAATCTCAAAATTTCATTTTAGTGACAAATTTCATCATCTTCACTTATACCTTTTAGTTGTGCTGCTGCTGTAAAAGAGTAGTTAATTTATTTGCCTGTCATTCCTTTCTTGCACTGAGTCTTTTTTTTAAACATTTTCAAAATTGATTAATTTTTGTTACAGATGTTTCTCCTTTTTCCCTCCTAGACACCCTCCTCTCCTTCTCACCCCCCCAACCCCCACCCCAGCATTGTTGTCTTTGTCCATTGGTTATGCATATAAGTGCTTCGGTTTATTTCCTCTCCCTCCCCCCCCCCCCACCACCCTCCTTAGAGGTTTGTCAGTCTCAACCCTACCTCTTTCTATATCTGTGGGTCTATTTTGTTCATCAGCTTATTTTGTTCATTATATTTCACAAATAAGTGAGGTCATGTCTTGCACAGAGTCTTTAATGGAATATTTGAGTTATGACGTATCAAAAAGTCAGGAGCAGTTGGTTTAAGTAGTTGGTTTCAGGAGTAATTGGATAATAGTACATATGTTTGTTAAGTGATTAGTAAAGTACATTTACTCTTTGACTATTTTCCACATCGATGAACTACTAGAGCAAATTGCAAACAGTATACAAGTAACTAGTCCAAAATCAAAACACCTTTGGTATCTTTGCTTGTATTCTCACATTTTGTGATAAACTCTTTATATGTATACAATATTTTAAATAAATATTGCTCTGACCCCAAACTTAGACAATTGTAATGCATATTTCTTTATCATATATGTTGTCATCCTTCTGCATTGCAATTTACCTATTTGAATGGGATCGGTTTTACTTGGTGAATATTTTCTTTTATTGTTTTGTTGTTTTTGAGTTTTCAAATACGTTTTTATTTTACAAATAGAGTCACATTTGGCTTAAAAATCCAAGAGGCATTTTTCCAAAATACAAACAAAAGAAAGTAGAGACACAATGAAGGAAGACTACAGGGAGTTCAGAGATAATTTACAATGTCTTCTTACAAAACCATTAATGATGGGCAGTATGAATGCCCATATATACAAAAATGCTAGAATAATGGAAAGAGTGAAATTCAGATAATTTCCTGTTGGCTCAGAGTTTTTTGTATTTTCACTTTCTTTGTTTTAAATCATCCAAGGAAAAATCTAATGCAAGAATTTAAAGGTATTTTAGACTTCACCTTGATTTATTTTTTTATTTTGTGTGAATTAATTGGGGTGCCATTGGTTAATAATATTATATGAGATTCGGGCTTATAATTCTTTTAATCCTCATATGAGGATATTTTTCCATTGATTTATTTTAGATAGAGTGGAAGGGAGGGAGGGAGGGAGGGAGGAAGAGAGAGAGAGTGAGAGAGAAATATCAGTGTGAGAGAGACACATCAACTGGCTGCCTCCCACATACCTCAATTGGGGCCAGGGATCAAACCTGCAACCCAGGTACATGCCCTTGACTGAAACTGAACCCGCAACCCTTCTGTCTGCAGGCCGATTCTCTAACCACTTAGCCAAACTGGCTTGGCAGGGCAGGTTTATAATTCTTTAATACAGCATCTGTATATTGATTATATTGTGTGTTCACCACCCCAACTCAACTCTCCTTTCATCACCATTTATCCCCCTATACCCTCTTCTACCTTCACTGACCCTCTCTTTCTGGTAATCACCATAGTGCTGACTCTTTCCTTTTTTTTTTTCTTCATCCCTTCACCTTTTTCACCCAGCCCCCCAACCCCTCTCCCCTCTGACAGCTGTCAGTCTGTTCTCTTTATCTATGAATCTGTTTCTATTTTGTTTGTTTATTTTGTTAATTAGATTCCACATGAGTAAAATCATACTTGTCTTTCTTTGACTGGCTTGTTTCACATAGCATAATGCTCCCCAAGTTTATCCATGCTGTCGCAGAGGGTAAGATTTTTATCTTTTTCTTTTTTTTCCCCTCAATTTTTGTTCTTTTTTTTTTTTCCTTTTTGGATTTTAGAGAGAGAGGAAGTGAAAGGGAGAGAGAGAGATAGAAACGTCGATGAGAGAGAACAACGAGAGAGAACATCGATTAGCCGCTTCCTGCATGCTCCCCACTGGGGATTGGGCCCACAACCTGGGCATGTGTCCTGAGTAGCAATCAAACCAGCAACCTCTTGGTGCATGGGTCAAAGCTCAATCACTGAGCCATACTAGCTGGACAGATTTCCATCTTTTTAATGGCCAAATAGTACTCCATTGTATAAATGTACCGTAGCTGTTTTATCCATTTCATCTACTGATGGACACTCAAACTGCTTATAAATCTTGACTATTGTATATAGCAGTGCAATGAACATGGGAGTGCATATATTCTTTCAAATTGGTGTTTCCGGTTTCTTTGGACATATTCCCTGACGTGGAATCACTGAGTCATAAGTCAGTTTCATTTTTATTTTTATTTTTTATTTATTTTTTTTATCCTCATTCGAGGACATTTTTCCATTTTTTGTTCAGACAGCGTGGGAGGGAGAAAGAGGAAGAGAGACAGAGAAACATCAACGTGAAAGGGACACATCGAGTGGCTGCCACCCACACGACCAACCAGGACCGGGGACAAACTGTCATTTTTATTTTTTTGAGGTAACTTCGTACTGCTTTCCACAGTGGCTGCACCAGCCTGCATTCCCACCTTCAGTGACAAGGGTTCCCTTTTCTCCACACCCTTGCCAACATTTACTGTTTGTTGATTTATTGATGATAGCCATTATGACAGGTGGTATCTTATAGTGGTTTTAATTTGCATTTCTCTGATGATTACTGACGTTGAGCATCTTTTCATATGTCTGTTGGCCATCTGTATGTCCTCTTTGGAGGAGAGTCTACTCAGGTCCTTTTCCCATTTTTTAATTAGAGTGCTTGTTTTTTTTTGGTGGTGAGTTGTAAATTCTTTATAAATTTTGGATATTAACCTCTTATCAGATGTTATCATTGGTGAATGTGCTCTCCCATTCAATAAGTTGTCTTTTCATTTTGTCGATCGTTTCCTTTTCTGTGCAAAAAGATTTTTTAGTTTGATGTAGTCTCATTTGCTTCCCTTGCCCGAGAAGATATAGCAAGAAAAAAAAAATTGCTACAAGAAATATCTGAGATCTTACAGCCTGTATATTCTTCTAGGATTTTTATGGTTTCAAGTCTTACATTTAAGTCTTTTATCCATTTTGAGTTTATTCTTATATATGGTATAAAATGTAAGATCTATCCATTGATGTCAATGGGGTGTTAAAATCCCTTATTATGACAGTATTACTGTCACTCTCTTCCTTAAAATCCATTAAGATTTGCTTAATATATTTAGGTGCTTCTATGTTGAGTGCATAAATGTTTACAAAGGTTATAGATAACTGTTGGATGTATCCTTTTAGCAGTATGTAATGTCCTTCTTTGTATCTTATTATGGCCTTTGTTTTGATGTCTGTTTTGTCCCATTTAAGTATTGCTACCCAAGCTTTTTTTAAATTTCCATTTGCAAGAAATATCTTTTTCTATCCCTTTACTTTTAGTCAGTGTGTATCTTTTGTTCTGAGGTGGTCTCTTATAGACAGCATATGTATATCTGGGTCTTGTTTTCTTATCTATTCTGCTACCCTATGTCTTTTGAGTGGAGCATTTAAGCCATTTACATTTAAAGTGACTATTGAGTCCTGGCCAGTTTGGCTCAGTGGTTAGCGTGTTGGCATACAGACTGAAGGGCCACGGGTTCAATTCCCAATCAAAGGCATGTACCTGGGTTGCAGGTTCAATCCCCAGCCCTGGTCAGGGTTGTGCAGGAGGTAACCAATCCATGTATCTCTTTCACATCAATGTTTCTCTCTCTCTCTCTCTCTCTCTCTCCTTCCTTCACTTCGACTTTATCTAAAAAAATCAATAGAAAAATATCCTTGGGTGAGGATTAAAAAAATAATAATAAAAATAAAATGATTATTGATAGGTATTGCTATTTTATTATTCATAATTATGTTCCTCTATTATTTCTTCTTTTTCTTCTTAAAGCGGGCCCTTTAACATTTCTGGTACTGCTGGTTTGGTGGTAATGAACTCCTTTACCTTTTTCTTGTCTGGGAAGCCCTTTATTTCTCCTTCAGTTTGAAATGATAATCTTGTTGAGTAAAGTAGACTTGGTTGTAGGTTCTTGCTTTTCTTTTTATTTTTATTATTTTAGAGAGAGGGAGGGAGAGAGAGAAATATTAATTTGTTGCCACTTATTGATGCATTTATTGGTTGATTCTTGTATGAGTGCTGACCAGGGACCTAATCCTCAACCTTGGTATATTGGAATGACACTCTAACCAACTGAACTACCCAGCCATGGTTGCCCTTGGTTTTCATCACTGAATATTTCATGCCAATCCCTTCTGGCCTGAAATATTTTTGTTGAGAAATCAGCTGACAGTCTTATGGGGAGCTTCCTTAACTATCTTTCTCTTGCTGCTTTTAAGGTTCCTCTTTGTCTTTAACCTTTGCCATTTTAATTATGATGTGTCTTGGTGTGGGCCTTTTTGTTTTCATCTTCTTTGAGACTTTCTGCTTCCTGAACTTGTGTAAGTCTTTTTCTTTCACCAAGTTAGGGAAGTTTTCAGTCATTATTTCTTTAAAAAGGTTCTCAACCCCTTATTCTCTCTCTTCTTTGTCTGGTACTCCTGTGATGTTGTCCCAAAGGTCCCTTAAACTATCCTCATTTTTTGAAAAATTTTTTTTTCTGTCTTTCTTTCTTTCTCCATTTTTTGTACAGATAGAGTGGGAGGGAGGGAGGGAGGGAGGAAGGGAGGGAGAGAGAGAGAGAGAGAGAGAGAGAGAGAGAGAGAGAGAGAGAGAGAGAGACATCGACGTGAAAGGGACACATCGAGTGGCTGCCACCCGCATGACCAACCAGGGCCAGGACAAACTGCAACCGAAGTACAGGTCCTTAGCGGGAACTGAACCCGGGTCTCTCCAGACTGCAGGCCGACGCTCTAACCGCTGAGCCAAACCGGCCAGGGCTCTTTTTGCTGTTCTGATTGGGTGTTTTCTACTACCTTGTCTTCCAAGTTGCTGATTTGATCCTGTGCTTCATCCAACCTACTGTTTATCCCATATAGTGTATTCTTCATTTCAGATATTGTAATCTTAATTTCTGACTGATTCTTTTTTATGATTGCTATCTCTTTGTTGAAATTCTCACTAAGGTCCAAATAGACCAAGATTTGGCCACGCACTGCACCAATAGAACATGTGAAGGAAAAATGGCCCCCATCCTACAGCCACACAACTCAGTCAGCTCAGCAGGGCAGGGATTCTGGGAGCTGGGAGGGTGGGGGCTAGAGGATCTCCTGTGAGGGGCCAGTCAGGTTCATGGGAAAATGGTGAGAATAGCCCCTGCCCAAAGCCACACCACTCAGTCACTGGTACCTCCTGAGTTTGTCCATACCTCTACACCTAGCCCAGGTAGCTGACTCCTCAGCAGGGCATGAGCTCTGCAGGTTGGGATGACGGGGAGTTTAAAAGGTGAGACTATTGCATTTCCACTGGCTGATGCTGTGAGGAGGGGAGTGCCCCACCCAAGAAAGATGGCATCTGCTGGTGTGGGAGAGGGACTAAGCACAGGGGTCCTGGTAGCTGTCTCCCCAGAGCCACATACCCCAGTTCTTTCCTCCTATGGCTCTAGTTTGCTCTGCCTTAATCTCTACTGGAGCCCAGGGTAAGTGGCTGCAAATGAGATCTTGTGTATTGGACTTGTAAGAAGGCACCTGTGTTTCTATGACTTCTGTTTCTCCCTGGCAGACAGAATCCTCACTGGTTTTCACAGCCAGATGTTATGTGGCCACACACTTCACCAATCAAACATGTGAAGGAAAAATGGATCTGGTGCTCTGGGCTAGGGAGCTAGGCTTGGTGTTGAGACCCTAGCTCCTCCGGGGAAACCTTTGCTGCTGAGATATCCCTCCGGAATCTCAGCCTGTGAGAACAGGGTCAGCCCTTTCCATTTCTCTATCCTTCCTACCAGTCACAATATGGCTTCTGTAAATCCTTGGTTATAAACCTTCTCTTCAGCTAGTCTTCAGTTGGCTTTTCAGGTTAATTGTTCTATATTTTAGTTGTAATTCCAGTTTGCTCCTCCCACCATCTTGGATCCTCCCAAAGTGATTTGACTTTTAATAATAAATCCATAAAGTAGGCATTGCAGGCTTTTTATTTAAAAACCTCATTTGCCAGATGACAGATGTGAAGCTCAGAAGTCAATTAATTTGCCCCAAGGTGACATGGAAGTAGAGTTAAAATTCTGTCCTAGATTTTGTGTCAAGTTCCTCTTTATTGTGTTGCATCCTTTGCTGTATATTTATCTTCTATATCATCACATTACTACAATATTAATATTAGAATCAGAAACCTAAGAACAAATTCCTCACTTCAAAAAAGTCTTATCTATGTGCCTACTGCTGTTCAAAGTCCTATGAAGTGAAAAATGTATATCCCTCATTTCTTTTCAGTAATATGCTTCTGAGAAACTGCACATTACCGTCTGTCACAAGGGTGTTGATTCTTTTAACATTGCTTCTACTTTTTTTTTTAATGTTGAAAACTTGGTTGCATATTGATATGGATAGTAATATATAAAGAAAAAAACAATATATTTTGACATGTTTAACATTTTTATTGTGGTAGAAAGAATCAAAGTTAGTTTTATCCTTAAATAGGCTTATTATTTTTTGTCTAAAACTATTCTACTGGTTTAGATTTGTCATTTTCACTTTACAGCAGTTAGAAGAAAAGAGTGAAGATCAAGAAGACAAGGAATGCTTAAAACAAGCAATAACAGCTTTACTTAATGTTCAGAGTGGAATGGAAAAAATATGTTCTAAAAGTCTTGCAAAACGAAGACTGAGGTGAATATTTTTGCTTTCTTATAATCCTTTTTTTCACCTTGAATATTATGATATAAATTCAGAGATCCCAGTTTCCTTCTCAAGTAAACAATGAAGAAAATAGTTTTAGTGACAAGCTTGGTCTTTCAGAGGAAGTGACATCAAAGCCAGGAGAATTTGTTATTGTTTGAAAAACCTTTCATATTGTGTATTTTCCTTGCGTACTCCCAGACAAGACCTCCTGAGAGTCAACTGGTAAGCTAAAGGAGAGATAGAGCAAAATGTATTGGGTAGATTTCTGTCAACATCATTGTTCTGTCAAAGTATCCCTTATTTTAGGGATTATATAACTTGAGGCATTAATTCTGATAATATTGCTTCCAGTTTCCTAATGATAATATGTGTATGTTTTTTAACTTTGGGTCTTGTCCACTTGAGCATTTCTAAATACTGTTTTAAACATCTTAAATTACTTTTTTTTTCTCCTCACTATATTGAGCTACTTTTTAATATTTGTCATTCTAAATATTTGTAGCCAAGGTAGAAAAATTATTCTGTAGCTGAATTTATAAGGTAGAATTTTGTCAGTAGTCATTGTTCTTGTTAGAGCACTAAAAAAAATGTCTCTACTGTGTTGCTTCAGTTTCCAAAATTGTGCAGTTTTATAACACTAATATATTTAGAGAATTAGTTAAACCTTCTCATGTAACTTTTTAAAATATACTTTTACATTGTCTTTTATTTATATACGTTTTAGGTTCTCTGTCATCTGTGTACTAATAATGTTTTTTTCTTTATGCTAGTGAATCTGCATGTCGGTTTTATAGTCAACAAATGAAGGGGAAACAACTAGCAATCAAGAAAATGAATGAGATTCAGAAGAATATTGATGGTTGGGAGGGAAAAGACATTGGACAGTGCTGCAATGAGTTTATAATGGAAGGAACTCTTACACGTGTAGGAGCCAAACATGAGAGGCACATATTTCTCTTTGATGGCTTAATGATTTGCTGTAAATCAAATCATGGGCAACCAAGACTTCCTGGTGCTAGCAATGCAGAATATCGTCTTAAAGAAAAGTTTTTTATGAGAAAGGTACAAATTAATGACAAAGATGACACCAGTGAGTACAAGCATGCCTTTGAAATAATTTTAAAAGATGAAAATAGTGTTATATTTTCTGCCAAGTCAGCTGAAGAGAAAAACAATTGGATGGCAGCATTGATATCTTTACAGTACCGGAGTACACTGGAAAGGATGCTTGATGTGACAATGCTACAGGAAGAGAAGGAGGAGCAGATGCGGCTCCCTAGTGCTGACGTTTATAGATTTGCAGAGCCTGACTCTGAAGAGAATATAATATTTGAAGAAAACATGCAACCCAAGGCTGGAATTCCAATTATCAAAGCAGGAACTGTTATTAAACTTATAGAGAGGCTCACATACCATATGTACGCAGGTAAGATATAAGAAGTAGCCTGTGACTTTTATTCTCCTGCTTCAAGCTGATTTTCTTTGCTGCACTGGTCATTGTGCCTAAAATAGAAAGCAAACTAACACAAGACCTCCGCATTATCAGAGTTCACTTTTCTTTGATTAAAAATACTGCTGTTTATATTTCTTTTAAGTTTTATACTTTTTCCTACCACATTTACATATATTATTAACTTTACAACCAGAGTTATAAAAGAAAATAATGTCACTTTGCTAAATTTACCATTAGAAAGTGGCAGCAACAAAAAGTAATGATAATCATCATTAGGATCTTTCTTAAAATCTTTATACACCTATACCTTTTTTTCTTGTCCTTCTTTCTGATTTTAAAATCAGTAAAAATTTTAATATACATCCATTACCAAAGTTGTACTGGCAGTACAAATATACATAGCATTGATTTTTCTTAATTTCCGTTCATAAAGCTTACTAAATTTAGCAAAAAATATAATATTTGAGAGTTACAATGATAATCCAGTATTCTTCACCCTTCAGTTTCCCTACATAGTGTGAGGTTTGATAATAGTAAAATCCTGTCGCGTGTGGTCTAGTAGAAAGAGCATTGAATTTGGATTTATACCTTCACTGTATTATAGTTCCGTAAGGCCTCGGAACCTTAGTTTTTCATCCAAAATTCAACATCAACGACTACCTTAGAATATTGTTGGAAAAATAAATAAAACACTGTATGTGGAAGCTCTTGTAAATATAAGTGCAAACTTATTTTCAGAGATTTTTTTTTGTTACAAAAACTCATAAAATCAAATGCAAATACCATTAAATAGTATAATGTGAAAGTTAACCTCCATCTCCATACTTCTTGCTTAATATATTCTTATCTCTAGGAGATGTGTGTTTCTGGGGAAATTTTTCTTCCATTTTTAAAGTCCTATAAATGGGTTCTCACTTCTCTCTGGAAACTATTCTGGTACCAGTTAAATTAAGCTTTTAAAGATATCCATTAATCCACTGTAATAAAGAGGAATAGTGTTTGATAATGTTAATCAGTTTGATTTATTGAATGTCCAGTTAGAACTAATATGGCCTGGACATTATCAGGGTCACCTTGTAAAAATGTAAAATTAGGTTAGACTAATTTTATCAGTGACATCAAAGCACTTTATAAATATAAATTTGTTACATTATCTCATGTCTCTGGGATGAATAAGCCAGTGTTTTGTTTTTATTTGGCCTCTAATTTGTAGTTTTTTGCTAGCCTTTTCCATAGTAAAATAATAGTGTTTTCCATAGGCTAATTTTAAAAGCAGTTTGGGTTCTCTAAGCATGTACCATTTGCTAGTAGCAGGCAGTAGCTGAAATATGAATATAGTGAAAGAAGACTAGTCTGGGAATCCAATATTGCTATTGATTTTTCACCTAGAAACTTCTGTAGTTAATGTATTCATTTTACGGACCCAAAAATAAGTCAAGGCACAAGAAATTTAAATAAACTACCTAGGATTTTACATAAAAAAAGAAATAGATTATTCTGTCACCTTTTTTACATATGGAACTGTTTTTGAGAGAAAGTACAATTATCAGTAGTAATATAACCTACCTATTTACTTAATCTTCATTAACTTCTCTTTAAGATCTAGAATACAACTACAAAAATGTTTTATTAAATTACCTAACATTTCTTTGCTACTTTTAAGGAATTTTTAAGGTTATAAAAATTCAAATTGCTCTTCCTACCACATCATTTTGATTTTTAAATGTCTTAGAAGAGTCACAGAAATTTTTAGCATAAGCTCTCTTAACTGTTGTTTTATTTAAAAAACCTTTGTTTTTAGTTTTACACTGGTTAGAATAAAATTAATTCTCCCATTTAATGGTAAAATTCCCAAGACAGAAGTTTTATTGTTCTTTCTTGTAGAAAAATGTAAGTGGCAAATGCTGAAGACTTTCTAGTGTTTACTATCTTAATTCAATGCTATTGGAACTAGAAGACATTTTCAAATTCCAAAATTTAATATAATTGTTTCTGTAAAACTCAGTTGTTAATGATAAAAACCTCTCTTAAGCTGCGTGCTATATTTCACAGAACTTAATGATTGTTAATGCTAAACCTTTTCTTTAAGCTGCTGTATTTTACAGACCTAACTTATAATTATTCATAAGTAGTTGCAGAACTACAATTAAATATTTCTTTTCTGGGAACTGTGCCTTTTATTTATTTATTTTTTGAATGAGGACACTTTAAAACAAACAAAATTTGAGCAAGCACAGCTGACAGTTTTTCTATAAACTTGGCAGTCTTCTCTCCTTACTGTACACGCTAGCCAAGTCAATGGACAGAGTACTTTTGCCATGGTGTTTTATTAGATACTTTTGATAGTTACTCTTACCTACATTAATTTTTAGCTTTTGAATAGAATAATATTTTAAATGGTCCTACTTCTAATTAATGTAAAATTCTTAAATTACTAGATTTATAGAACTTTGCAAAGTTAAGTATATTAGAATTTAAACTGACAAGATTGTCTTATTTGTTTAAAAAGTTGGGTTTTAAAAATGTTCTTTCATTAATTTCTTAAGGAATAAAATGCCAGTGTTGGTTTTAAAAGTGGCCAAGTTTTTTAACATTTTTGTTTTCCTCTTTTGAAGCTTAATTGCCTATTTTAACTTACGTCATTAATATATTACTGGTGTAACTAGAATCCACAAGCAGCTTTCCTGAGTTATGGTTCACAGTGCATACAAATTAGTATTATATTTGTTTGGGCTCTCAGTAAGGTCTATTACTGAATGTATTACTGGCAATAGAATGTGTTTTTATTTATTTATCTTTTTTTTTTATTCCTCACCCAAGGATAGTTTTCTACTTATCATCAGGTAGAGTAGGAGGGAGGGAGGGAGGGAGGGAGGAGGGGAGAGAGAAACGTCGATGTGATAGAACCACATCCACTGGTTGCCTCCCACACAACCTGACCAGGTCGGGGACAAACCATAACCAAGGTACATGCCCTTGACTGGAATTGAACCCGCCACTCTTTGGTCCGCGGGCTGACACTGACTGCTGAGCCAAACCGGCCAGGGCTAGAATGTGTTTTTATTTATTTTTTATCCTCACATTTTTCCATTTTTTGTTCAGATATAGTGGGAGGGAGAGAGAGGAAGAGAGAGAGAGAGAAACATCGATGTGAAGGGACACATTGAGTGGCTGCCACCCGCACGACCTACCGGGGCCGGGGACAAACTGCAACCGAGGTACGTGCCCTTAGCGGGAACCGAACCCGGGTCTCTGTACCGCAGGCCAATGCTCCAACCACTGAGCCAAACCGGCCAGGGCTAGAATGTGTTTTTAATAGACCATCTATAAACTTGTAAAACATGAAAGCAGTAATTTTTAAAGCAGTTATTATTTCTCTTCCAGTTCAAATGAACTGAGTTCTCATTACAGTGATAACAGATAAAGTTACCAATTATTATTAGAACTCTTGGTCTGCTCTTTTTCTTTCTTTTTTGAGGGGCATGGGTTGGTTAGTTGGTTGGTGGGAGTTTATTGGAAAACATACAGTGCAAGTTGTAGCTTACATTGAAACAAAAGCTAAAATTTAACTTGCTCATTTTATTATATAAGTTATAATAAAAGACATTGGTTATAATGCAGTGAGAAACTAGTAAGTAATAAGCACCACTTACAGATATTTTTAGATTATAGGTTGGTCACACATTGTCATAAAAAGCAAAGGAAAAACTCGTTTAACGTTACTTAATTCAGACTTCACTGAGTCTCCAGCCAACTTGATCCACTAAATATTTTAGCAATAATTTATGAAATAAAGCTATAGATTGCTAGTGTTAGATGAGGTGACCAATTTCTCACTTTATAGATGAAAACCCAAGGCCCCTGAAGCTTGTGATTTGCCAGAAATCATATCATTAAGTAATTGCAGAATGAAGACTAGACATTAGATTTTTTTACTCTTAATAGAATATACTTTCTGCCTTATTGCACTGACTCATAGAAGGTGAATTCTTTTCATTAGAATACAGTTTTTATTATGAGTATTGAATAGAAAAAATAAAGAAACTTGCTTGGTTTGAATTGCCAGTAATATAAATTATTTGTTAATTTCTGAGAAAATAGATCTACTATGAAGATATAGTCAGTAATTTTTTTCTTCTCATTAAAACATAATAAGCCCTGGCTGGTTTGTCTCAGCAGTTAGAGTGTTGGCCCATGGACCATTGAGTCTCAGGTTCAATTCCGGTCAAGGACATGTACCTCAGTTGTTTGTCCCAGACCCTGGTCTGGGTCATGCGGAAGGCAGCCAGTCGATGTGTCCCTCTCACATCGATGTCTCTCTCTCTCTCTCTCTCTCAACCTCTCCCTTTCTCTCCCTCCTTCCCACTCTTTCTGAAGATAAACAGAAAAATATCCTTAGGTGAGGACTTAAAAAAAAAAAAAAAAGTAGTAAGTTCTAACTATAAACTTTCATTTTAATGCAAATATTTTATTATATAGTTATATACTGGTCATCATAATTTTAGTTTTTAACAAAACCCAGTCATTAGTCTATCAGTATTGTTTGCGCCATAAAGGAAAGCTTTCTGGGAGAAAAAATTAAATGTAGGTGAATTAGAAAGTGCTTGCTTGCTTAAAAGCTTGCAACAGGGTCTTATGTGGGATCTAATTTATAGGTTGTCTCTCAGACCCAGCGTTTCTGGACATATACTAGTTTACGAACTACATCAGAACGTTGGAATTCACCCAAAGTGATAGGGGGAAAATCATCTAGTTAGATGGATCATTCTGGATCTGGTAGGGATATGAAGAGACTTTCCTTATCAATACAGTAAGAAGGCACAAAGCAATATGCATAAAGAAGAGATGTGAGTAGGAATTCCACTTTGATTACAGTTACAGGAAATAAAGTACAAATTAATATTGAGACTTAAAACAACATGGGTAAAAAAATGTTTGGTGATGGTATGTCTTGGTTTGATGTTCTATTTTAGACAAACGAGGTGACCTTAAGGTAGAGGTAATAATTCAGAACTGACATTATATGGAAATAAAAGCTTTTCATATTGAAGGGTGGGGAAAAGGTGTTTCCCATGCATGGGGAACTTCTCTTTTATGGAATATGACACGGGGGGGGGGGGGGGGAGCCAGTTGATACTTTACATTAAAGTATTTATTGCTATTTTATGTCTTCATGTAGAAAAATCCTCAAAAATCTGTATCAGATTTCTTTTGAGTTTGTGTCCTTTGTAAGCTCAGTTTTGGTGTTTTAATTTTAAAAATCTTTTGAATAGTTTTTGATCTATAGGGCAGTGCTGTTCTATTTTAAACTCATTTTTTTAAAAGTGTTTGTGCGTCAGCATCGCGATCTGTTTCCTTTTTTAAGGAATTCAAGAGTGATTGTTTATAAATCCTTGTTGAGGAGCTCATTGTTTCTTGCAGCTTTTTAAATGGTTGTGTTAAAGGGAGAATTATCACGTGAACACACATCCTGATGAACAGTGTTTCACTGTGGTGGCTGGGGGAGGGGTACTCTTTACATAAATAACTCTCTAAGTAATAATATCTCATAAATTTCATTGACCTTGCCAAATAAAATGTCAAGTATCGATCAAAATAAGTACAGGGGAAAAAAAGGATTGCATTTATCACCTCAAATCTAGTATGCTATATCTGGACATTCTGAGTTCCTCATATGTTGAAGAACTGTGCAATAAAACATTATCAAAAAAACAATTTTAGAGTGAGAGAGACAAGCAGCTAGAAAACTAGCAGAAAACAGTAACTATAACTTATGTTTGAAATAACCTGGGCCTACACTAGGGACTTGATGGTAGTTAGCAGGTTTTGATTAAAGAGAGGGATGCTGAGCAGCTAGTAAGCATGGTGGAAATCTTAGTACAGGAATTTGAGTCAGATAGAAGAGAAAAACCACAGATGAAGTTTTTGTCATTGCTTATATTGAAATCCATTAGGGGTTAATTTGAGAAAGATTTGTGGGATTATATCCACAAGCAAATGATAAGCAGAAAGAGAGTATCAAAATAGTTTATTTTAATTTTCTCCACAAATATTTGTTTATGCTTATATTTTAAAACCAAACCAGCTTGGCTTTTGTATTTTTATGCATTTGCCTTTCATTGTCTCTGAAATAATGATTTTATATATAGGTAGATAACTACTACTCACAACCAACAGAGGCAATATGAAACTTAGTTTTTATCATTACCTGATAAATGTAAGTAGGTCCTTTGGTTTTTTTTTGTTTGTTTGTTTGTTTTATTGGTTTGAGAGAGAGAGGGGAAAATATCAATTTGTTGTTCCACTTATTTATGCATTCATTGGTTTCTTCTTGTATGTGCCCTGACCGGAGATCAAACCCTCCACAACTCTGGCATGTGGGCTCGACGCTCTAACCGACTGAGCTTCCCAGACAGGGCCAGTCCTTTGTTTTCTTACAGAATTATATAACCTGTCTTTATTAATGGGTGTTTCAAAAATATCAAATTGTCTTATTCCTTTACATCATCAGTAAGATAAAGGTCTCCAGCATAGTGTGACATGGTATATGTTACAATCACTAAAATGGGGAAATCAATAGAAATAAAAATAGCTTCTGGAATATGTACCCCGTTTTTGTATAAAATTTCAAATGCAGATGTTATGTCCTCTCTTAATATGTTATTCATTCATGAGCAGTTTTCCACTGCATTAGACTAAAAATAGAGTCTAAATTAATAAAGCCTGGTAATATATGCAGCCTTTAAGAGATATTTTGAAAAGAAACTTTTGCCAAATTTTCTTAGTTTATTTTTAGCTTCTGCTGTTTTTTTATTTTCTTTTGGTAAGACTGCTCTTATTTCTAATCAAGCTAAAAACAATTTAAATTTGAGTCACTTTAGAACTTAGTACAACTGATGATTGTGGGAGTGTTTATTTCACTGCCAGCTTCAGAAACTCCTCTTCTGAATAGTGTACAGGAAGGTACAGCTGCTACTTCCTAAAATCTGGAAGAAGGCTTAACAAGAATTACAGACTCACAAAGAGACTGCTAATTGTTCGATGACTCTCTAGTGCCTTTACCCAAGATTAGCAGTTTATGGCTATATTCTGAATTAATCAGTTATGTAAATATCTATAGTGATTATATAATTTATGGATTCATTCTTTCTATTTAGATCTCACAACTTTGTAAACCTTAAGGGAGATTATGTGATACAGTAGTAAAAAAATACCAAATCAGGAATTACACAATCTAAATTACGGTATCATTTCTGTCACTCTATTGTGTGACCCTAGATGGAAAAATACCCCTGGCCCTACTCACTTCACAGAAATAATATGGAATAAATGATGAGACTGCTATTTGAGAACCTTGTAGAGCAGACCTCAGGAATTGTGCTCCCACTCCCCACCCCGCCCCTTTGACTGGTGGGTCTCTGAGACACACCATGCCTTTCTCAGCATTGTCATCAGTTTCCAGTGCACTGAAATGGCCAGAAGCTTTGGTTTAAGATGAAAGGACCATTTAAAAATAGTATGCCTTTAAAAATAGCCAGTTTTTTAAATATATCTTTTAATTCACTAAGAACTTTTATTCTGTTTTCAACTTAAAAGTACCTTTAATACCCCACAACTTTTTAGCCTGACATAGAGGCATTTGAGAAGAAATGGATCTGGAAATCAATTTTAGACTGAAACAAACTTTTCTTTTAAATAAAGTACAGGTCACCCTAAATTTGGAACAGAACTCAAGGATACTTGGAGCACTTTGTACTAAAGGTCTGGGCTCTCTCTCCAACAGTGACAGCTCAGCATTTCTACAGTGGCCACTGCTTTTGCTTCCTAAACACATGATATTTTGAGTATCCTCACCTTACAAATAGATTTGCAGAACAGGAAGAAGATTCTTGAAAGGGAGGACTGTGATGAAACCGATATAAATCTCTGTTTTAAAATCTTGTACAGCCTTCTGTTTTTAAATCTTTTCTTCTGGATGAAACATTAGTCTTTAACGTTTGAGGAACTCTGTAACTGAAGACAAACAATAAAATACCAACAGAAGAAATTACTAAAGGGTTGTATGTGTTTAATTACTTTTATCAGTAACCCACTCTAGCCTCAGAAGGTATAAAGCAAAAGGAGAAGAGGGGCATTTAAAACCAAAGTATTTTTGTTATTAAATTTATTTTAACTTAAAAAAGTATTATCTTAAATTCCAGGTTGTCTAATATTTAAATCAATTTACTATCTTGATGACCACATATACCAATTGACTAGAAATAGATTTCAGTTTTGTGATAAATCCATGAATTAGCTTTTGGGGGAAAATGTTAATGTATTAAAGTTATTTTATTGAAAGGCTAAAGTTAGGGTGGTTCTTAATCAAGACAGAAGCAACCTAAATACAAATGTTCTAAACAAATTAATTCTGATTCTTGCTAAATCCTATGCTAATAAAAGACATTTGTGCTTCTTATATATGGTCCACGGTGTATATATAGCCTAACAAAAAATAAAGGTACTTGCTACTGTCATTGAGTTTATCATTAAATTAGAGCTAACCAGTCCATAATGTAAGACAGGAAAAGGTTGCTCCCAATAAGAAACTCAAGTTATTGAACTTGTTCCTCCTCCTTTTTAACAACTCTTAAAACTAAATGTGGACCTTGGTAAAATTTGAGTTACAGAAGTGATTTTTTTTCCCCATTATGGGAAGATGTCTCTCCCCCTCTTTTCATAGAAGATGAAAGCCCAGGTCTCTTGTGCTGATGACACAACCTGAGAGAATACTGTTAGGCAGAGACTGCGATAGGCCAGACACTCAGTCAACCACCTGTTTTAAGTCATGGAGATATGAATGAAAAGTAGGTCCTCTGCTGGAAGGGGTCAGAGACTCCTTCTCTTATGATGAACTCTCCTTTTTTTTTTTTTTTATCCTCACCTGAGGATATTTTTCCATTTTTTTGTACAGATAGAGTGGGAGGGAGAGAGAGAGAGAAACATCGATGTGAAGGGACACATCGAGTGGCTGCCACCCGCACGACCAACCAGGGCCGGGGACAAACTGCAACCGAAGTACGTGCCCTTAGCGGGAACTGAACCCGGGTCTCTCCGGACCGCAGGCCGACGCTCTAACCGCTGAGCCAAACTGGCCAGGGCTTATGATGAACTCTCATTGTGACTACTTGAAATAAAAGGAGTTAAAAGTTGTGAATAGACCCAAATCAGCATTCTTGCACATAATAGTTTTAATAACTTACAGGTATTTGTAAGCATCTTTTAGCAGTTTTAATTAAGAAAGACCTTTAGCAAATAAAATCATTTAGAAACTATTTAACTTAATCTACAGCATTATAAAATCTAATTCGAGTTGTACTCTGTTAAGACGATTGAAAGACATCTAGATAACTGCTCCTATATAAACTAGTCTGGATGTCAGGGAAAGTAATGAATTATTGCTGTGGCCTTTCTCTTTACAAGGGAGATAAATCAAACTGGTGATGTTCTGAGATCCAGGTAACAGGTGGGAGCTTGTTTCCATGTTTGGCCTTTGCCTTTCCCTTCTTCCCTTCACATTCCAGTGGCCAGTGATAAGTTGAACATCAGCTAGTCAGAGTTGTACAGAGGTCAAGAAAATAGGTGGATGTAAAATTTTAGTATCTATAGATTTGCCACTAATTTAAGAAACACTAAGTCTAGCAGTTCATTATAAATTCCAAAGCATTCTGTTAGTCAAAACATTTTGGGACTTTTAAAATTGACTATGTGATCTCTTTTGAAAATGTAAATAATAGTTTTAATCATTCTGAGTTAAAGATTTTAATAAGATTTTTCCTTTTTCTTCTTAGATCCCAATTTTGTTCGGACATTTCTTACAACATACAGATCCTTTTGTAAACCTCAAGAACTACTGAGTCTTATAATAGAAAGGTCTGTCAATTTTAATGTTTACATTTAAAAAAAAAAGATTGAACTAAGATCTTATATGTTTCTTGGAAATATATTGGATGAGCTTTAAATTATAATTCATGAGCACTTTTTTAAGGAAAAAAATCTCTTAGAAGACCATTTATTTTATAATATGTTAGCTTTGATTATTTAAATACAAAAATAGGCATTCTTTTTGCATGGAAATGCAGCTATGTGAAATTTAAAATTTATAAATTAACCTAGCTAAAGAACTATATCAAATGTGTAATTTAGACTCAGAAAATTCAAATTTTGATGATTTAGATGTTCTAAACAGAATTTTTCAAATATACCACAAGTTGAGGAAAATAGAGCTTGTCAGTGAACAAATACTATAATCAAGAAAAGTGTTGATCATCCAACCAAAGAGCAGTTAACGTTTCAAGTATTACCCTTAAAAAGTATTATGTTAGTTGATTTAGAGTAATGACGTGAGCCAAAAATGAACATCAGTCCCATAACTTTATAATCATATTTATTTTTAGATTTTACATGTACTCTTTATTATATTTCTAGTTAGTTTTATCTATAAGATCATTAACCTTTACATTATAGAAGCCTTGTTTACACTGATATGTCTATCCTTAGTAATTTTTAAAAAAAAATTTTTTCTTTATTGATTTCAGAGAGAGAGGAAGGGGGAGAGAGAGAGAGATAGAAACATCAATAAGAGAACATTGATTGGCCACCTCCTGCATGCCCCCCACTGGGGATCAGGCCTACAACCTGAGCATGTGCCCTGACTGGGAATCGAACCAGCGACCTCTTGGTGCATGGGTCGATGCTCACCACTGAGCCACACTGGCTGGGCTATCCTTAGTAATTTTTAACAGTGCTCTCTTGATTGTGCAGGCTAGTAAAAAGGTGTTAGTCTTCTATTTGTATATTTGATATAAGTAATATTTTTATTAGTTTATTCTGCTTTATGTTAGGTTTGAAATTCCAGAGCCTGAGCCAACAGAAGCTGATCGCATAGCTATAGAGAATGGAGATCAACCCTTGAGTGCAGAACTAAAAAGGTTTAGAAAAGAATATATACAGCCTGTACAACTGCGGTAAGCATTAATAAGTAATGAGATAGTAAGTCTTGAACTTTTGTTTCAGAGTTGAAATAAAAAAGGATATTTTCCAAGCAAGGAGGAGGTAACAAGGAAAATGAGTAAAAAGCAATTATCAGAAATTATTGTGTAAGTCTTAATTAACATGGGATTTTGAAAGTGGTAGGGTACTATAAGATTATTTAATTTGGTGAACGTTTTCTGTTTTCATTATATCATCCATTGTGATAAACATTTATGTCTGAGTTCCCATGTAATTCAGTTATTCTTCTGTATTAATGCCATAGAGTATTAAATGTATGTCGGCACTGGGTAGAGCACCACTTCTATGACTTTGAAAGAGATGCATATCTTTTGCAACGAATGGAGGAATTTATTGGAACAGTAAGAGGTATGGTATTTTTTTAATTGAATTTTAGGGGTGACATGGTTAATAAAAATTATATAGGTTTCAGGCTTATAATTCTATAATACATCATGTGATATGTGTGTTCACCACCCTGAGGTAGGTTTTTTTGTGCTTAGTTTTGTGTAATAACAGTACTAATATAGTGACTATCAATTGATGTCATTACTGCTCATTGTTGTTAAGAGGCATTTATAGTAGTGCCAGCATAACAATTTGAAAATTTTTCACCAAACTTCATTTTTGACCTACAAATTGCTCAATAATCACCCTGTTGAACTAATGTATTTTCATTTAGTAAATCAATTTACTGGTTATTTTGGAATTGGATAGAAAGGTTTCAATTTATGCTGTCTTTATGCTTATCTGAAGGTGTGTGTACCAAAGGACAATGAGGAACTATTGTGCCATTATAACACTACTGAGCCACTATTAGGTGAAGAGTGCATACATCAGAGGCAGCAGAGCATAGTGAACTGAGAGCCGAGAAACAAGAGTTCTGTTCCTAACATTGCCAATCATCAGATACATAACTTTGGGCAAAATTACTTTGATTCTTTATACTTAAGTTTCCTCATCAGTAACACGTGGAGCTAGGCTTAATGATCTCCAGAGCTTCTCTTCTAGTTTTAAAGATTCAGTGATTGCATAGGTTTAAGTATGTCCTAGATAAACTTGTTTCCATCTCCACTGTACATGCTCAATGAGAATCTCCACTGTACATGCTCAGTGAGAATCAGAAAATAAAGGGTTCGGTAGTAGTGCTTTCATGCATAGTACAAAACAAAACCACATCAAAACTCATACTAAAATGAAAGACTCAGTCCTTTGGCACTGTTTACTTTATGAAATGCAGTGTTGGTTAAATTAACAGTGAATGCGTATAATCTATCCTTATAAATCTCATTTGTGTAAGATAATTCTTTGGAGGATTATAAAATATTTTGAACTTGAGTTTAGAACAATAGAGGTGAAAAATCTCTACAAATAAATTACTTTCTAATGTTATTTTAAAAGGATATGGAAGAATATAAACTATGTGAAGAAAAATTAGATTGGGATAGGGAACAAGGAAATGGTAAAGGGGAACTTCCATTTTTTAAATTTTGATCATTTGAACTTTTTATAACAAATATATATTCAGGTATAACTTGTATGATTTTAAACTTTTAAAAAATAAAATATTGAGTGAAAAGTATTTAAATGTTATTTAAAATGTATTTTCAGGTAAAGCAATGAAAAAATGGGTTGAATCCATCACTAAAATAATTCAAAGGAAAAAAATTGCAAGAGACAATGGACCAGGTCATAATATTACATTTCAGAGTTCACCTCCCACAGTTGAGTGGCATATAAGCAGACCTGGGCACATAGAGACTTTTGACCTGCTCACCTTACACCCAATAGAAATTGCTCGACAACTCACTTTACTTGAATCAGATCTGTATCGGTATGTAATTTGACATTCAAGCTGAAAAATCACTTTAAAGGAGTTAATTTTTAAAATGAAATACTGGTTTCTGCTTTATAGGATTGTTACAAGGCATAAATGAGATAGTATGTGAAGTGTCTGGTACAGAAGGCTCCTCTCTTTCACTCCCTGATTCCCCCTTGCTTTGCCTGGATTTACAGTTTCTCTCTGTCTGGAGTCACCCCTCTTTGGTAAAGCTAAATTCAAATCCTGGCTTTACCATTTGCTGGTTTGGTATTCTTAAACCACTTGACCTTTTTTTGTAACTTTCATCCCTCTGCCTCTTAGTTTCCTCAAGAGTAAAATACAACTAATGGGGCTGGTTTAAATAGTCAATATATATACAGTGCTTAGCACAAAGTAAGGGCTCAGTAACTTAGCTACTGCCATTGTAGTTATGAATTTAAGTCATGGCCAGTTACAGCCTTTTTAGTTTTTCTACATATTAATAACTACTCTCTCAAAATATGTCTGTTTCTAGTTTTAAACAGGGACTATTTAGAATTTCAACTATTTTTTAATAACTAAATGAAAAAGGAACTACATTTATAGATCTTCTACCAAAGATCATCACTAGTCTAAAAAATCAGTGTTGCCCTGGCCGGTTTGGCTCAGCGGTTGGAGCGTTGGCCTGCGGTCTGGAGAGACCCGGGTTCGGTTCCCGCTAAGGGCACGTACTTCGGTTGCAGTTTGTCCCCGGCCCTGGTCGGTCGTGTGGGTGGCAGCCACTCGATGTGTCCCTTTCACATCGATGTTTCTCTCTCTCTCTCTCTCCCTCCCACTCTATCTGTACAAAAATTACAAAAATGTCCTCGGGTGAGGATAAAAAAAAAAAAAATCAGTGTTACAATCTATTTTATTTATTTCTCAGGACTGTTTTATGGTTGGGTTTTCTTCCTCTAGAAGTGGAAAGAAAAAAGATCTATGAATTGCAATGATTATTATACACTCAATGAGCTGATTATTTTAACAGATACATCACTATTTATCTATTTTTTTAAAATTTATTTACTTATTTATTTTTATCCTCACCCGAGGACATTTTTTGATATTTTGTTCAGATAGAGTGGAAGGGAGAGAGAGAGAGAGAGAAACATCGACGTGAAAGGGACATATCGAGTGGTTGCCACCCACACGACCCAACCAGGGCTGGGACAAACTGCAGCTGAGGTACATGCCCTGACCAGGAACTGAACCCTGGTCTCTCCAGACCGCAGGCCGACGTTCTAACCACTGAGCCAAACCGGCCAGGGCGATATATCACTATTTAAAAGAACTACCCCAAACTACTTTGTCACCCTAATTTGTTAAATAATATTTGTAAGTGTTGGGAAAGACATTATGAAGAAATCCCTACCTCGCCTAAAGCAAAATGCTACTGTAAAGCAATAATAAAAGTACACAGCTACATGCATAAAAATATTTTTAATGTATAGAAAAAGCTGCATTATTATAATTTTTGTTATACCTTGTCATAAACCTTTCTGTTGGTGTGAGTGGAAAGTTTACATGGGAGTTTAGTTTTATTTATGTCACTTAATAAAACAGTATACTAAAGGGGAAAGTATCATGTAGAATTATGTCTTTATGATTTTAGAGCTGTACAGCCATCAGAATTAGTTGGAAGTGTGTGGACAAAAGAGGACAAAGAAATTAATTCTCCTAATCTTCTGAAAATGATCCGGCACACCACTAATCTCACTCTGTGGTTTGAGAAGTAAGTATCACTGACACTCTTACATTTCATAGCAGTCAGATATGTTATAAATTTCATTGCAGTTCTGATCCTATGTCTCATGTCTTGTTTTGTTGAGCTCTTTCTCCTTTATTTTTTCACTGAATTAATAGTTTTCTATTGTAGCATTTTAATTTCATTAATGATTTTTTTCATTATATTTTTTGAGGTCTTTTTAGTGATTGCTTTAAAGTTTACCTTATATATCTCATCACAATCAGCTTCATAGTTATATCAGCTTAATTTCAGTAATACATAGAAATGTTACTCCTATATAGCTCTATTTCCTTTCTCCCCTTTTTGTGGTATTATTGTGATACACATTATATGTACTTAATGATGCAAATCTAACATTGCATTGTTATAATTATTGTCTTACCATATGCTGTCATTTTTTTAGCCCTTTACAGCTTTACTCTCACCTTATCTCCTTTGTGCTGTTACGGCAATATATTACACATTATTGACCATTTTTCTTTGTTATAGGCCCAATAATACATTACATACACCTTATTTAATACAGTTGCTTTTTAAATCATTTAAGAGAAGAAATGAGAAAAAGTAGCATTTATAGTGTCTTTTATAACCACATAATTACCTTTACTGCTCCTCTTTCTTTGTGCGAATTTGTATTGTCATCTGGGATCACTTGCTTTCAGCCTGAAGAGTTTCCTTTAGTATTTCTTGTACAAAGGTCTGCTAACAACAAATTTTCTCTCTCTCTCTCTCTCTCTCTCTCTCTCTCTCTCTCTCTCTCTCTCTCATCTGGGAAAGTCTTTATTTGCCTTCACTTTTGAACAATAGCTCTGTCTTCAAGCTGACTATTTTTTCTGCCAGTTCAAATCTATTGAGCACCTTAGTAAATTTTTTGTTTTAATTATTGTACTTTTCAATTCCAGGGTTTCCATTTGGTTCCTTTTATAATTCTGTGTCTTTTGTGATATTCTTTATTTGGTGCACATTGTCATCATAGCTTTCTTTACTTGTTAAATCATCTTTTCCTTTAGTTCTGTGAACATATTCATAGTGGCTACTTTGAAATCTTTTTCTGTTAAATCCAACATCTGGTGTCTCTCACAGACAGTTACTGTTCCCTGCTTTTTTTCTCAGTTAAAGGCTTGTACTTTCCTGTTTGTTTGCATGCCTCATAATTTTTTGTTGGAAACTTGACATTTTAGATATCGTATCAACTTGTAAGTACTGCCCCTCCTATCCCTCAGGGATTATTATTGTTATTGCTTGTTTATTTGTTTAGTGACTAGCTGGATTATTTTAGTGAAGGCTATTCTTCCCCTACCTTCCCCCCACACTGAGATGTTCCTTCGCTGGGAGGTCCAGACTAGGGTATGCCCACAGTTACCCTAAGAAGACAGTGGCAGGGCTTTCTTCCAGTTCTTCCTTGACCATACCCAGCTGGTAAACTCCAGCAGTTCTCTGATGGCATAAACCGCCCCGCAGACTAATCCAGTTATACTGTGGCTCCTTTGAAGGGCTGGTTTCTGAGGCCTCCGTTTTGGTATTTGTTCTGACCCCAGGAGGGTTCCTCCCAGTTCTCTTATTCCATGGTTCTCTCCTGCAAACTAGTCAGCCAGAAAGAAGCCTAGACAGTATCTTCATTAGATCCACAAATCTCCCAATTGCTCTTTACCACAACCTTCACTGTTCTTGAGAGCACCCTTAGGTTTAAACCTCTCCACACTTTGTTGTAAATGACAAGAGATTAGGAGCTATGTGTTTGAGCCTAGACTCTGGAGCTGGGGACAATGGCAAGTTTCTCTGAGTGACATTCTTGCTCTAGGAGCTGAGTGCTTAGGGATGGTAGCGGTGCATGCACACACACAGGAGCTGAGGCCCTCTTGGCATGGAGCCACTGCCTCAGGAGACGGGATGGCTGTCCTCCCAGGACTTTGAGGATGCGACATTCAAGGTCGAGCCTCTCCACAGAAGTTATGCAGGAGAAAGGAGCCCTCACTTCTCAGCTGTGCTCATCTAGGGCTTAGCCTCAGCAACCAACAGCTTGGGGCCGGACAAGTGAAAAATGCTGAAGTCCTGCTCAGGGAAGGAAGTCCTCCAGCTGGGAGCTGGGTGGACAGGGAGCCCTGTGTTCTTAGCTGCAGCAGTCAGTAGCAGACCACTCCGTGCCCCGCATCAGGAGGTTCTCCCGCAGGAAGAAGCGAGGGAGCAGTCTTGGTTCAAATACCACAAATCCCTGGTTCTCTCTTACTGAATTTTTATAAATTTTCCTGAATAGATATTTCTTCACTTGCTATTTGCTTTTAGGGCCATTTCAAGAGACTTTAAATATTTATGTGAATGTACGTATATGTATATGAATGTGTATCTGTATATATATATTTATATACCTATCTATAAATATATATATATACACACAATTTTTCACCAGTTTCACTGAGGAGTGCGTAAGCAGCGCTCCTTACACTATCATTTCAGAAGTCCAGAATCTCACTGCAATTTTATAGTTGGGGCCAGAGATTGGAGTTTTATGTATTGACCTTATATTCTTTTGAGTAAAACAGCAGGATTATTTAACTAATTATTAGGGTGATAAGAGGTTTCCACAGATCATATTGGAATTATCAGAACAAGAGACTAGTGACAAAAGGAGATAACGACCTGGAATGTCAATAAATACCTGAAAGAGATTCCTAAATACAAATAAGCATTTCAAGTAATCTGAAAGTTAGGCCTTCCTTATGTTTATGTTATTACTTCTCAGCCTCTAAAAAGTAAAACTTTAGAATTTTCCCTCTATGTGTTGCTTCCTGATTTCTTTGTTATTAAGTTAAATAACTACATATCAGTATGCAGAAGCCTTTTTCCATCATAATTAAAATGTATGTCTATAAGGAGGAAACATAACTGATCACACATAGAGTCCATTTCATTTCTGTCCTATTTTGTTAAGATTACTGAGAAGAAGGCAATGGCTCTTTTTCCTATTTCTTTTTTTTTTAATTGTGTTAAGAAACAACATGAGATTTTCCCTATTAACAGATTTTTTTCAGTGTACAACAGAGCATTGTTATCTATAGGCATAATATTGTACAGCAGATCTCTAGAATTTACTCATCCTGCATAACTGAAATTTTATACATGTTCATTAGCATTGCCCCATTTGTACTCCCCACAGGCCCTGGCAACCATCATTCTATTCTAGGCTTCTGTGAGTTTGACTATTTTAGATAAAACATGCAGTAGTTGTCCTTCTGTGACTGGCTTATTTCACTTAGCATAAGGTCCTCAGTGTTCATCCATATTGATGCGTACTGCAGGATTCCCTCCTGAATCATATTCTGTTGTATGTATACACATTTTCTTTCTTTTTTTTTTTTTTATCCTCACCCGAGGACATTTTTCCATTTTTTGTTCAGATAGAGTGGGAGGGAGAGAGAGAGAGAGGGAGAGAGAGAGAGAGAGAGAAACATCGATGTGAAGGGACACATCGAGTGGCTGCCACCCACACAACCCAACCAGGGCCGGGACAAACTGCAGCCGAGGTATGTGCCCTTAGCAGGAACTGAACCTGGGTCTCTCTGTACCGCAGGCCAACGCTCCAACCGCTGAGCCAAACCGGCCAGGGCTACACATTTTCTTGATCCATTCATCCATAGATGGACATTTAGTTTGTTTCCACATCTTAGCTGCTGTGAATAACATTGCAATGAACATAGGAGTGCTAATATATCTTTGAGATCCTGATTTCAGTACTTCTAGATAAATTCCCAGAAGTGGGATTGCTGAATCATATGGTAGTTTTTTTTTTTATGTTTTCAGGAACCTCCATACTGTTTTCCCTAGCACCTACACCATTTTGCATTCCCACCATCAACAGTGTACAAGGGTTCTAATATCTGCCTTTTCAATGTGAAAGATTCTTGTTCATTTGCCACAGTGGTTCTTGGCCATGGATGTACATTAGAATTGGGGTAACCTATGGATAATCACTCCAGACTTACCTGGTTTTTACAAAAGCTGCGCAGGTGATCCCAGTTTGCATATCTAGTTAATATCAACTGAAATAGTTAAGTAAAAGATGTAAATACATTTTACTTATAACCTTTTTAAATGTCCAACTAACTAGCTACCAAAAATATAATATATTTGTAGAGATTTAACTAATACTTTAAACACAAACATGTTATATTAAATTTGATAAGGCAAATTAATTTTGATAGTTTTGCAGTGTTTTTTTCTTAGTGTGAGACCAGCCTCATCAGAGAATAATGTAATCTGTAATTTTACAATTTAAAAATATGTTTCATGTTGATTTATTTTTTTCATTTATATGTTTTATTTTTTCTTAGGTTATAAGGTATTAATGTTATATTATTTAAAACCAAGTTTAAAATGTATTTTTCTTTACTAATAACTAGTTAGTAAGTAAATTCTCTCAAATTTTAGAAATGGAGAGTAAGTGTTCACTGAGGAATTTTTTTTTTTTTTTGCGCATAGTTCACTTCCTTTTAGATATTTACCTGGAGATAGATAGACAGACAGACAGTCAGACATACTTTCCAAGGAGTCTTGATATTTAAATGCTTTTATTTTCATTGACTTTTTTTCTTAGTAATTTTTTAAAATTTATTCTTAATTGTGCTAAAATATTCTCAGTGACTTTTTAACCTTATAATGATTATGTAAAGAGCTATTCCTGGAAATGTAGCTAATTATTTCTGTATATCAAAGAAAGAAATTAATCACTAAAATCTTGCAATTAGATGAAGAATAGGAAGCACAGAACTCTTGAATTCTAGAATAAATTCCCCTAGAACACACCTACATCCCCTAAACCAGCACACATTCAATAAGATGTTAGACTCATCAGTTAATTCTAATGCTTGAGAGAGGATGCACCAAATACAATAGGAAAATGATTAACTGGTTGATGGTATCAGACTAGAAGAGAATGAAGAGCAGCATGCTTGACTATCAGTGCACTGCCTTATCTTCCAGTGTCCTACTATTTAATTATCATTCTGAATATATAATCTCTACAGTTATACTGATTGCTTCTCCCCACTCTACATTATATTATTTATTAAATTCTTTAACTCATATCTTTGTTGGGAAAACTCCAAATTTTTAAAGTAATTTTTGTCTTTGATTCTCAGATGTATTGTAGAAACTGAAAACTTAGAAGAAAGAGTAGCTGTGGTGAGTCGAATAATTGAGATTCTGCAAGTCTTTCAAGAGCTGAACAACTTCAATGGTGTCCTTGAAGTTGTCAGTGCTATGAACTCATCACCTGTTTACAGGCTAGACCACACGTTTGAGGTAGGTTTGTATAGGGGGGGTGTGTGTGTGTGTGTGTGTGTGTGTGTGTGTGTGTTGTTGTTTTTTAATGAACTTAAACATTTCCTGTTCTAAGAATCAGAATTTTAACTATTATGATCTTTAATTTTTAAGTGCCTCATCTGTCTTTCAGTAATAGTTTAAAGATGAAATTATCTAAATTTTTAATTGAATTGGTTGCTCTTTTTAAATTAAGAATTCTCATTAAAATGCATCCACAGTTAGAAGAAGAAAATGCTTTCAGCACTTATTTTGTAATGTACAATTTATACTCACAAAATTTTGTAAGGAATGGCAAGAGAAACCAGATCTTACATACACACACACACACACACACTTACACACCTATTTTTAAGTTTATACTAGGGACAGTGAAGATTGTCTCTTTGAGCCAGTGTTATTATTCTTAGAATTAAACTGATAGTTGTGTTTGAGCTTTACTCTTAGCCTGGCATTTTTTGGAAAAGCCTTTGATCCCTTTTGTAAACTTATGCTCCCTAAATTTTTTTTTTTATTGTAGCAAATACCAAGTCGCCAAAAGAAAATTTTAGAAGAAGCTCATGAATTAAGTGAAGATCATTATAAGAAATATTTGGCAAAACTCAGGTCTATTAATCCACCATGTGTGCCTTTCTTTGGTGAGCATTTCTTCTTGAATTCTTATTGTGTTTCTGGATAAACAAGACACTTGTTTCATTAAGTGACTGAGTTTACACATGTAATATACCAGCAGAAAATACTTATTTAACAAATATTTGGCGCCCGAATCCCCTTAGAATTGTTCTCTATTAGAACTTTTTAAGATCAAGCCTAATTTATACATTCCACTTTGCATTTCCCTCTCAGCTATTTGACATAATGCTGTCTCTTTCACACTGGTTTCTTTTCTCTGCCTGTATATGTATTCTGATATTCTTCCTCTGAATGCTTAGAAAAATTATGATCTCTCTTATATGTCTGGTGTTCAGTGTTTTTAGCATGTGGTATATTTTCTCCTAGCCATTTCCTCATCTATATCTATATATTTTTATATAGATTTAAGTTATAATGCACATGATATTGTTATCTCCTAATTTTTTTTTGGTTGACATAATCATATTTTCCCACCTTTTGTTCAGGCTTTATAACTAAACACCTTTGAATTTACTTCTAATCTTTTTACTATGCACATTGTATCTAGTTCTAATCATAGGACATGTACACACTATTGTTTACTTTTTCCACTTACCATAACCTAAATATATTGTTGTGTTTTATTAGTCTTCATAATTATCATTTGTAATGGCTGCACAATATTCCATAAAGTTGCTATGACAATTCATTTAACTATCACCCTGTGATTGAACACATCCATTGTTTCCAGATTGAAACATAATGTTTTCATGAATATCCTTATCTTTATACCTTTGATCTATATTTGTGAATATTTTCTTAAACTAGATATTTTTTATTCTTTGACTTACAGGATTTTTAAATTCTATGATGCCATCTTTGCCATTATGATTTCTATTGATTCTAACCTTAGAAAATTCTTCCAGTCAAGTAATTTAACTCTTTAATCAAATTGAAATCTCTTTTAGATATCATATGAAATATCCAAATTTATTTCTCCACCAAATTGTTCTTTTGTTGACTGAGATTTATGAGTAAATCTTCTTTATCCCTATTTATATATGGTACCTCCTTCTTTAATAAATAGTTTTCCATTAAGTTCTTATACTAGCGCTTTGATGATCAGTACTTTAATGATTGGCACTTTATAATCAATGATTCTCAACTGGGGGCAATTTTTGTTCCACAGAGAACATTTGGCAATGGCTGGAAATAGTTTTTTTTTTTAATCCTCAACTGAGGACATTTTTACATTTTTTGTTCAGACAGAGTGGGAGCAAGAGAGAGGAAGAGAGAGAGAAACATCGATGTGAAAGGGACACATTGAGTGGCTGCCACCCACATGACCAACCAGGGCCAGAGACAAACTGCAACCGAGGCACGTGTCCTTAGCAGGAACTGAACCCGGGTCTCGCTGGACCGCAGGCCAACGCTCTAACTGCTGAACCAAGCTGGCCAGGGCTGGAAATAGTTTTTATTGTTCTAATTGGGAGGTGCTAGAGGCATCTAGTCGGCAGAGGACAGAAATGTTGCTAACATCCTATAATGCACAGTATAGCCCCCCCCACAAAAAAATTACCCTGTTCAAAAGCTCAGTCGTCCAAAGCTAAGAACTCTTGCTTTATAGTGTTTTCAAATATGATTAAGTTGGTTCTTCAATGTTTCTTCAGTATTTTCTTTACCAATTTTGTCCTTTATTTTTCCAAATAAGCATGGGGGGAAATTTCCCATAATACAGTTGAAACAATCTATCAGTTAATTTGGAAAGAAATTTTTTGGTACTTGGGGTTTTCCTAGGTGTTTTTGGTTGTGAATGGTATTCATTTTTTTAATAGTCAGTTACCCTTAATTCCAGGAATTTTTAATTTGTTTGGATTTTCTAAATATTTATGTCTACCAATAATGATAATGTCTCTTCCTTTGATCTTAATTCTGTGCTACGCCTTACAACATTGCTCATAACTTCCCAAAGGTTAATCATTAATGACAAAAAATAAGCATCATTGTTTTCACCTTAGTTTCAGCAGAAATAGATATAATTTTGTTATTTTCTTAATTAGATGCTTTTTATGTTAAGAAAGTTTCTTTTCATAGTCATCTCCTGTGTTTTTGTTAGTAATATACATTTACTTTTGTGAATAGTTTGCCATCTTTGTGGGGGGAAAATGATTTTTCTTGTTTAGCAAATTAAATTATAGATTTACTAATACTGAACCTTCCTACTTACTAACATTAACTCTTATTTATTTATGGTGGATTAATCTTTTAAATAGACAAATGAATTCTATTAATTATCATTTTAGTTAGGATTTTTGCATCCATCTTCATAAGTAAGATTGGTCTATGAATTTACTTTTTGTACTGTATTTGTCTGTTTTTGTTATTATGGTTATATTTACTTTCCATCCTATTCTATACTGGAATGTCATGCAATGATCTAGCCTTTATACTTTGAAATATTCCACAAAAAACATCTGGACCTATAATCTTTTGTAGGATATAATTCTATAACAGCATTTTCATTTCTTCCTTAATTTTTAAAATTTTAGTTTTCTGCTACACAGTTGTCTCATTTCATTATTTTAAAAAATACTAGCATTGCCCTGGCTGGTTTGGCTCAGCGGTTGGAGCATTGACCTGCGGTCTGGAGAGACCCGGGTTCGGTTCCCGCTAAGGGCGCGTACCTCGGTTGCAGTTTGTCCCCGGCCCTGGTTGGTCGTGCGGGTGGCAGCCACTCGATGTGTCCCTTTCATATCTATGTTTCTCTTTCTCTCTCTTCCTCTCTCTCCCTCCCACTCTGTCTGAACAAAAAAATGGAAAAATGTCCTCGGGTGAGGATTAACAACAACAAAAAAATAGTAGCATTTAGTTATATCTACACAAATGTTATTAACATTGTTCCTCTTTTGTAATATCTTTCCCATTTCTATTTGTACTTGTTTTACTTTCATTTGCTTTTTTCTTCAAAAAGATAAAATCTTAAATTTAATTATTCTTTCTGATTTTGTTTTTTATGTCATATATATATTTTTTTCCTTTCATTGATTTTTAGAGAGAGAGAACCATCGATGAGAGAGAACATTAACTGGCTGCCTCCTGCATGCCCCCCACTGGGGATTTGGCCCACAATGTGGGCATGTGCCCTGACCGGGAATCGAACCGGTGACCTCTTGGTGCATGGGTTGATGCTCAACCACTGAGCCACACTGGCTGGGCAGTCATATATTATTTTTTATCATTATTTATTTATTCTGTTTTCCTGAGGACTTTTTCCCCCTAAATTATTGATAAAACTATTGAGTTCATTAATTTTCCCTTTCTGGTAAAACATTAAAGTCCATTCATGTATGGTGACTATAGTGCCAGTTCATATAAGGGAGCTTGGGGAAGGACCTGGGTAGGTCTGATGTTCATTTCATTCAATCTGTCGAGAAATATATATTTAAATTTTTTGTTTTCTTTTTTAGAGAGAGAGGAAGGGAGAGAGAGTTAGAAACATCAATGTGAAAAAGATCAATCTGCTGCCTCTTGCATGCCCCCTACTGGGGATTGAGCCTGCAGCCTGGGTATGTGCCCTGACCCAAATCAAACCAGGACCTCTCAGTCCATAGGATGATGCTCAATCCACTGAGCCACACTGGCTGATCAACAGATATTTCTTGATTACTTACTAAGTGTCTAGAACTATGTCAGGTGGTTAGAAAAGGTAAAAATACATAGTACATATGGGGGGCTCAGAGTCATGCTACTCATGATACCCTCCAGGCTCTAGTATACAGAGATGAAAAGAAACCTCAGGGCCTGTTCACTGGGTTCATGATTTGGCCCTTGCTACCCCAGTACCCTGATTGGTAGGCATTTATTCACACAAACTGAACTCTCCAAAGTACTCTCTCAGGTGAACTAACATAACTATTTTCATAACATATCATGTAAAGAAAGGACATTTCAGACCTGTATTTAGAGTATAAGTCATTGTGTTTTAAGGTGAGCCGTATGATTTAGTGAGTGACTACAGATATGTGTAAGTAGTTTGATAGGCACAGACAGCCTACCTGCCCATTTCTGCTTGTCTTCCTGGTTGTTGAGCCTCTGTTCTTTTAAGGCAGTTATCTGAACTATCCCTATTCAGTTCTGTTGCTGTAGGAAGATTTTTGCTATTCCAAAGCTAAAGGTTATGAGTCCCTGAAGTTAGGCCTCCTTTCATGGTTCTGACCCAGTAGGTGGAGCCATATGTTACTGCTGCTTCTTAATTCTATCTCATCTATACTCCTTCTAGATTCTTTTTTAAAAAATATTTTTTCTTTATTGATTTTAGAGAGAGAGAAAGAGAGAGGGGGAGAGAGAGAGAGAGAAACATAGATAAGAGAGAACATTGAATGGCCGCCTCCTGCGTGCCCCCCAGTGGGAATCAGGCCCACAATCTGGGCATGTGCCCTGACCAGGAATTGAACCGGCAATCTCTTGGTGCATGGGTCGATGCTCAACCACTGAGCCTTCCAGACTCTTAACCTTAATTCTGTATACTGATTTTTACCCTGTATGGGAGGGCTCCTTCCAGATTCTTAACCTTAATTCTGTATACTGATTTTTACCCTGTATGGGAGGGCTCCTTCCAGATTCTTAACCTTAATTCTGTATACTGATTTTTACCCTGTATGGGAGGGTCAGGGATAGTATCTACCACTTTTATTTCCTCTTCTTCTTTTCTTTTTTTTTTTTATCCTCACCCGAGGATATTTTTCCATTTTTTGTACAGATAGAATGGGAGAGGAAGGGAGAGAGAGTGAGAAACATCGACGTGAAGGGACACATCGAGTGGCTGCCACCAGCACGACCAACCAGGGCCGGGGACAAACTGCAACCGAAGTACGTGCCCTTAGCGGACACCGAACCCGGGTCTCTCCGGACCGCAGGCCAACGCTCTAACCGCTGAGCCAAACTGTCCAGGGCTCCTCTTCTTCTTTTAATAATTTTTTCTTTTATTGACTTTAGAGAGAGAGGGGAAGGGTAAGGTAGAGAGAGATAGAAACATCGATGAGAGAGAACATCGACTAACCACCTCATGCATACCCCCCACTGGGGATTTGGCCCACAGCCTGGGCATGTGCCCTGACTGGGAATCGAAATGGCAACCTCTTGGTGCATGGGTCAATGCTCAACCACTGAGCCACACCAGCTGGGCTTTCCTCTTCTTATCAGAATTTTTATTCAGGTCTTTTGTTTGCATCGCACCATGTACAGAATAAAAGTCAATTTCTCCTTCCAAGGCTATGCCAGATTATGGTCTATATCCAATTTTTCTCCATACACTAAAATGTTCTACTCATAAGTAGACTGATATATGTATATACAAACTGGTGTTTATTCTAAAATATTTGATTCCTCCCTCAGCCAAGTCTCATCTCTCTTCACAAACACCCAAGCTTGAAACATTGGCTTTGCTCTTTCCTTTTACAAGCTCTAATTTTGTGTACTCTATCTGTTTCTTGCCAGTTTGCTTCATCTCCACTCTTGCTTTCCTGCCACTTTAGAATTGACTGTCTCGCGCATCCTTTTATGCATTCAGAAACTGCTGGATGCTTCCATGTGATGTGCCAGCCGTGGGATAGGTGTTAGAATAGAGGGGCAAATAAAACATAGTTTTACCCTCAGTAAGCCCCCTTGAAAGAGCAGAAAAATAAATTGTGGTACCTTATAGTAGATATAATACTGTATTGTAGAGATGTATAAATTGAAGTGTGAACAAAGTGCTATGGGAACCTAGAACCCCGAGCAGTCAGTTTTCCTGAAGGGTTGGGAAAGGCATGAGCAAAAAGGTGAAACTTCACCCTTCTTCATTATTTATGTCATAATGTTCTGCTTTCCCTCTCCCTAGAACAGCTGTCTCCGTGGGGTATATAAAGTGATCTATTGAAGAAAATTAAGGTTTAATAGAGTATTTATACTACATTTTTATTCAAAAATTATATTTATATATATTGAGGATGCATGCTTAAACACTTTTTATTGATGTTATATTCAATCAACAAAATTTGGACACCCCCTCTTTGCTCATTTATTCTCTTTTTAATTAACTAGTCATTAGTTTGTCATAAAATAAGTTCCAAATTTCATCCTGAGCGCTACCAAAATGCTACTTGTAAGCATTTTCATAATTTCATTCAAGTATACGTTTAACATTTACAACATCTGTAACTTATTGCCTCCCATGTTCCCAGTGTTAGTCATTACACCACTACCCATTCAGTAACTCAAGCACTAAGCTGAGTCTTCCTTCCCATTGCCCTCACCCTCTGCCCAAACCAGTCCATCAGTTCTTGTGGTATCTACTTCTTAAATATGTATGCACTCCATTCTGTCCCTTTACACCCTAAGATAGTCCTCATCATCTCACCAGGACTACTTTTATCCTGCTAACTGATCTTCCTGCTTCTATGCTTAACTCCTTCTAACCCATCTGGCTTCATAATATAGCCAGAATAATCCTTCTAGAATGCAAAGATGCTAATAATTTCCTAATTACTTATTGGATAAAAGTTAAGTTTTTTAAAAAAGGTTCTTCTTACCCAGTCTAGTTGCTACTAACCCACAAACTCTTCACAGTTGGGCCATCAATATGGAAAGTTGATTTTGTCTGCCATTAAATATGTACTATTGTGGACATATTTATCAGTCTAAACATTGAGCTAAGTGGATCATGCAACTTAATGTGGAGGAGAATATGACTAGCTGCAAATAGCCAAGTGACAGGCAAATGTGGAAAATAAGAGAGCCTATGCTTACTAGAACACATGGGAAATTTGTTATGAATATATAATCAAGAGTGGTCTGGGTGCTTAGAAATAACTAAAGAACTAAGATACTTAATAACTAGAATCAAACAGGCATTGATGTCTATCACATTTCTATCTTGCTGACTTGATCACTATTGATTTCAAGTCATTTAATCTTTTCAAAAATGTGGCCAAAAATTCTAGTATTGAAAAGTATGTCTGTACCACAGAAGCATTTATGATTGGAACCAAAGTGCCTTTTATTTTATTTGTTCTCCCTCTTCTGGTGCAAAACTTGAAGAGATGGAGAAGGGACTAGAACTCCTAAACCCTTGCTTATGTCTATTGTCATATCCTGCCTCTCCTCCTCCCAACATATCAGGCCTTGATGTCTAGCCATACAAAACAATATGCTATCTCTGAGTATGCCTTCCAAGCTTCATCACAAACTAGTGCCATCATGCACATTGCTGCTTTGCTTAGAATGCCCCTTCCATCTTATTCTACTCACTAAATTTCTGTTCATGCTTTGAGGATTATTTTAAGCATCATCTCACCAGTGGCACTTTTTCTACTTCTGCCAACTCAAGGCAGGTTTAGACACACCTTCTTTGTGCTCTCATAGTATCTTATGCATTAGTACTAACATAGCACTTACCAGATTGAATTGTAGGAGCCCACATTCAAAGCTGTGAATTCCTTGAGGTCATGGGCTGTGTGTCTTGTTCATCTTTGGATCTGCAGTACCTAATGCAGTGCTTGGCATACAGCAGAGACTCAGTACATGTGTACTGAGTGAATGAATTCAGATATTCACACTCTCTTTTTTCCCCCAAAGCATCAGTCAGTACTTTAGGGGAAAAGGCAGAAGCATAAGTGAATAAGGCAAAAATAGGAACAACAGCATCAACAATAACAACCATAGCTAATTAAGCATTTACTTTTGTTGCCCTATTCTAAGCCTATATATGCATTTATTTCTCACAACAACTCTATATCCTCATTTTATAGATGAGTAAACCGAGGCACAGAGAGGCTAAGCAACTTGCATAAGATCACGCAAATAGAAAACAGCAGAGTTGGCTCCAGAGCCTTTAAGCTAGGGCAGAAAGGAACTAAAGTGCTCTTGGCACCTGAGTTCTATGTATTAAACTGAAGTGCCTGCTACTTTGTTCATTCTCCTCCTCATCCAGTGCACAGTCTGCAGCGGTGAGGAGACAGGAGTGCAATGATCAGGTTATCACTAATTACAGAAATGCTGAAGACTAGAATATACATAAATTATATACAGTCCTGTACTTGATAGGCTTGCAGATCCTTCCACATTTCCATGAGTAAGCATATGCAAAAAGTACTACTTAACAATTACAAATCCTAACAGCCTCTGGTGGGACCTCAAGAGCTGAGTAAGCAGCAAATATGATCCTCTGAATTGAACATTTTCCCCTTTTGCCAAAAATAAGTGTTATTAGTGATGGGTTATTTATTTTTTTCTTTATTGATTTTAGAGAGGGAGAGAGAGATAGAAACATTGATGAGAGAGAACATCAGTTGGCCTTCTCCTGCATGCCCCCCACAGGAGATTGGGCCCACAAACTGGGCATGTGCCCTGACCAGGAATTGAACCTGCGACCTCTTGGTTACATGGCTTGATGCTTAACCACTATGTCACACCAGTCAGACAGTGATGGGTTATTCTTAAAGTTCCTTTTACAAAACAGTGACTTATGTAAAATAATATGTGGTTTGGTGGGTATGGAAAATTGGTTATTCCTCCTGAAAAATGTATTAATTTTGTTAAACTTGGTCTCCCTTTTTCTTGGGTATGTATAAAACTTCAGTTTGTAACAGAAAAATTTGCTATTCATAAAAATCTTTCTCGATGTTTACTTAGCTTGTTCTTTTTCATAGATTGGAAATCTGTGCCTTGATTCTTTGGTTATGGTGATTGAGATGGAACAGTATAAAATCACTACACTTACTATGAAAGAAAAAAACAAGCTTTTTCCTCTTTATCCTTGAAATAATTTCATATATCTTTCAGGAATTTATCTAACTAATATCTTGAAAACAGAAGAAGGCAACCCTGAGGTCCTAAAAAGGCATGGAAAAGAGCTTATAAACTTTAGCAAAAGGAGGAAAGTAGCAGAAATAACAGGAGAGATCCAGCAGTACCAAAATCAGCCTTATTGTTTACGAGTAGAATCAGATATCAAAGTAAGTTGAATTATTTGAGGATACATATTTCTGATTAAATTTATAAACTGCCTCATGAAAAGCAGATTTATTTTATAGAGGTAAAAAAGGAAAATAAAACTTAATTCAAATTTTCTCATGTTAAATGTTGTCTTAAATTATTTTCATGAATTTTAAACTCAGTTTTAAAATATTTGATATTAATAATTGTTTCTTTGCATTTATTTTAGAGGTTCTTTGAAAACTTGAATCCAATGGGAAATAGCATGGAAAAAGAATTTACAGATTATCTTTTCAACAAATCCCTAGAAATAGAACCACGAAACCCTAAGCCTCTCCCAAGATTTGTAAGCATTCATATATTTATATTTCTTTTGCATTTATATATTTTTTCAGTTGTCATCTATATCTGGTGATCCCATCACTATCATATATGTTATACATATTAGTTTTCTATAAATGCATTTGGGATGAGGTACATATATGACAGATAAAAGTAATGAATAAGTGCTTAATAAATATGCTCAGGAATATCCCACTTGGTTCCAAATAAATGAGAATTAATATTAATCTGAATAAATCCTGATATAACAGATGAAGAAATAAGGCAAATATGCAATTTTCGTTGTTGTTAATCCTCACCTGAGGATATTTTTCCATTGACTGTTAGAGAGAGTGGAAGGAAGGGAGGGAGAGAGAGATATTGATGTGAGAGAGACACATCAATTGGTTACCTCCTGCACAACCCCGACTGGGGCTGGGAATCAAACCTGCAACCTGGGTATGTGCCCTTGACTGGAATGGAACCCCCGACCCTTTGGTCTGATGCTCTAACTGCTGAGCCAAACCAGCCAGAGCAAAAGTTTTTATTTTTTTAAAACAAAAAAGTTATTCAAGATTTAAAAATAAAGTGTTTTGGGTTTTTTTTAAGAATAGTTTATTGATTTGAGAGAGAGAGGAAGGAAGAGGGAGAGAGAAGCATCAATCAGCTGTCTCCTTCACACCCTTACTGGAGATTGAGACCATGACCCGGGCATATGCCCCAGCCAGGAATTGAACCTTGGTGCATGGGACAACACCCAAATAATTGAGCCACACCAGCAAGGGCTCAAGATAATTTACTTATGGGTTTTGAAAGTAATGACTTATGAGGTTTGGCTAAAGGTAATTTTGGGGGGAAAATAAAGTTTTCATTGTTTTTATTACTTGTCAGTGCCTAGCCAAATTTATGTACAGTATCTTCACCTCAATGTTCAATAAATCAGTAAATAACATAAATGGCTTCTAAGTAACCAAGATAAATCTCAAAATGTCTGTGAATTAATGCTTATATAATTACCTCACAAGAATATTTCTCATGACCTGAAAGTTTTTTAACAGGTGGATTAACAACAGCAAATTGAAAATAGATATATAGTCTGCTCCAATGAGGCATGCTGATATCACTGAGATATGATTACTTTGTAAGAAAATTCCATTAAACTAACAAATATACAGATAAAAACTCAGGCAATTTAATGCATTTGTAAATTGTTCAAGTGGCCCTGATGGCATCACTGTATTACAGCATAGTGAGGTATCATGGTTCATAATGATGATCCTGGGTTTTCCAAGAAGGTTAGACCAATTCAACACAATCTGTTTAAAAAGCCAGAGAAATATACAGCCATATCTTACAAAGATTCCCATCCTAAAATATTAGAGTAACAAATATTCTGGTATTTATAGGACGAAGACTCAATTATTTAAAAGAAATTTGTTCCCTAAAATTTAGATAGCCAAAGCTTTATAGAAATGGGACGTTAATGCTTTAGCTTGAATAGTTTAATTTGAATCATTGTATAAATTCTTTATTGGTGGTATATGGTTTTCCTAGATATTAATTTAATTTTACCAGGCCTATATAGAAAAACCTTCCTTTCTATTATGATGTTCTAAGTATTACGATTTTTTTTATGTCTACAGCCAAAAAAGTATAGCTATCCCCTAAAATCTCCTGGTGTTCGTCCATCAAACCCAAGACCAGGTACCATGAGACATCCCACACCTCTGCAGCAGGAGCCAAGGAAAATTAGTTACAGTAGGATCCCTGAGAGTGAAACAGAAAGCACAGCATCTGCGCCAAATTCTCCAAGAACACCGTTAACACCTCCTCCGGCTTCTGGTGCTTCTAGTGCCACAGATGTTTGCAGTGTATTCGATTCTGATCATTCAAGCCCTTTCCACTCAAGTAGGTGCTAAAACTTTAAGTGCTTGAAAGTAATTGTTAGTCTTATATGTGCTACAGGTGAAAAAGAATCTAATTTTTTAAATTTTTTGTAAATTTGTAGACAAATACCATTTCAAAAGATATTATAAACATATGAAACAAATTCTAAACTCTAGCAACCTATAATTTAAAAAAAAATTATTGGAACAGTTCTCAAATTTATTATATTTTACTGAAATATAATAGTGATGAAATTGCTAATTTCAACTTCATTTGAGCTTTTTTTTTTTTCTGTTGGTGAACTTAAAATGCATCTGTCATATCCAGGAGGAACAAAGCTAACTCCTAAAATCTGCAAGAAATGTCAGTCCAGGGCTTTAAATGCTGCCTCCAAAATTATTATATTTGAATACTGCTCAGTGCACTATTCCCTTCCCACCAAGCTGTCATTTTTAATATTGCAGTGTATCAAATTCAAACTCCTACTTAACCTTTCTCAGGCTGCACCAGCCAGCAGATGGGACATAGTGAGTGCCGAGCGCACTGCCCAGGCTTTCAGGCCCGGCTGTGCAAACCTCACAGGCTGCGTGCTATTGCTCCTCCCTTTCTTATTTCTAGATCAGTGCTATCCAGTGAAGTTTAATGTGAGCCACATGTGTAACTTTAAATATTCTATGGTCACATTAAAAAAGGCAACAGAATTAGGTGAAACTAATTTTAACATTTTATTTAACTCAATGTCTGTAAAATATTGTCATTTCAACATGAAATCAATATAAAGATTAATGAAATAGTTTATATTCTCTTTTTGTTCTAAATCTTCAAAATCCAGTATGTATTTACACATATAGCACATCTGAATTTGGACTAGCTGCATTCAGATGCTTAATAACCACAAGTGGCGAGTGGCTACCAAATTGAATAGTCTAGTGATAGCCCTTTGAAGAAGCTACTTTTTATATATAGGTCCCCCTACTTCTATTAATTATCTAATAAATTTCATACAGAGTTTTAAAGCTGTAAGAATACACAGCCTTTTTTTCACTTGTTCATTATTAAATCAAGTTATTAAATCAAAATCCAATCATTTTAACCCCTCCCAACCACTTGCATATATGTTCTTCCCATCAGCTGTCTTAGCTCACTGTGCAGATCCAGTTCTACCCTAGTATTTGACAGAATAGAATCCAGTACTCAGAGGCAGTAGGACATTATTACAGGGGAGGAGGTTGAGAAGCACTGACCTAGGAGTTAGGAGTCCTGGTTTATCATTCCAGTCTGCTAGTGTACTTTCTGATTTTAGGTAAAATACTTTTTCTGAGCCTTGGAGGATAAAACTAGATCTAAGGTTTCTTCCAACTCAGAGGATCTAACTTTTTAACAAAACTTAACTTAAAATTGTTCTTTGGAGGTATATTATTTATTCCTGTGTTATACATACATTTGTAGGTAGTTTGTATTGTCTTTATACCACCTAAATTGTACTTGTTTTGAGAAGTAACTACATCTTGCCTTTATTTGGCTACTGAGGATTATGGAGTCATGTTATTCACATAGTAAGCTATTAGATATATTTGATAATAAGTTCAGATAAACACCAGGTTTAAAAATCCCATTAATTTTACCCAACTCACCAACCACCTAAATTAAGTAATAAAATAAAACCAGCTCTATTTGCAAAATACCTGACCTAAAATCATTATTTATTCTGACCTATTTTAACTGTTTGCAGGGCTTTTTCCCTAGGGCAGATGGCTACGGTCTATATTGTAAAGATTCCCACATAAGTAAATTATTGCATAAGAAAGCCATAAATTGCAAATTCTAATTATCTTAGTTTAACAAGTAGCTAAAAATGGAAAAGGTGGAAAAACCCGAGATAAGCACATTACGTTCCCTAGTAGTACTAAATCTGTAAACAATTAGTCAGTAGGAAAGAGGAACTGTTTTGGAATCCATGCTCTGGGTCAGTGCTTTGTCTTGTGTGGCAGTGGAACAGCATTAACTTAAGTAGCCGGACAAGTGGAGAAAGCAGTATCCAGGAGTTAGGCTTTATAAGCTTAGCCTTGAGGGTTTTCTCAATTTCTTTCTTTGTGATAAAGAGAACCCTATTACTATTCCCTTTGCTCTTAGTAAAATTGAAAATAACTGATTTTAAAATCAGTTAAACCAGCATAACATAAAACTATCTGTATGCTCAGTCCCTTACTTAAAACTTACCAGTTCGTATGTGTATTCAAGTCCTCATCTGCTTTAGACCCCACTTCTGCTTAACAGATCTGCTAGTACTGGGTGGAGAGGGGTTCACCAGAGTGCCCAGATTGCTGCTGAGTTGCCATCAGAGGGAATACCTACTTCTTTGTTTCCCTAGAGCCTGGCAGCCAAGAGCTGTTGTGCCTACCTTCTTAGGTCATCTGAACATATTCCACTCAATACAAAGGGGCAGAAAGTTCCACTACTTACATTTTCCAAAAGGCAAAATTTGACTAGAACTTTGGTTAGTTATAATAGTACTTTTTTTGCTTCTCACCATTTCCCCCCAAAATTTTACTTTAAAACCAGTGTTATAACGTGTCAGCGAGATAACCAGAGACGCACAGCCAAATTGTAAGGAGCATTTTATTCACCGACAGGCTGTGGGGGATAGCAGCGAGCCTTCTTTGTTCTTTGCTTATATAGACACAAACTACAGAGGGGAAAAAAACTACATTCTTGGTACTGCTTTTGGCATTGTTAGGGGGTGGGGAACTGATACAGAGAAGGGGGATGAGAGGAGCTGTTACAGAGGTCAGGGCAACCATTAGTCTCTTTTTCTTCATGGTTTCTCTTAGTTTCCCAAGGCCATTACTAACCCCCTTATCTTTATAGTTGTTTTCTGGGTTTCTCAAGGCCTTCATGTTTATAAAAAAAAAACGCCAGCGTATGTACGTGCAATAACTGAGGGTCAGAATGGAGTTACTTCACCAGTAATTAATTTATTCAGCCAGTATCTATAGTGTATCTCACTCCTTGCCAAGCACTTACACTTCTTCTTTGGTAAAATTTACAATCTTACTGAGAGATTAAAAAAATATCATAGTACCAAGAAAATCATAGTTAAATGCTTAACCACTGTTAAATGATGATTCTCTTTGCAGTATGATAATTTTTCATCTCTCAGTAGGATGGCAAGCTTTACCAGAGAAGATGTGTAAGTGCTTAGCAAAATGCTAATGAGTGGTGAACGTATAAATACTGTAGAAAGTTACACAAAGATAACAACAGAATGGGCAAGAGTGGCCATGGAAAGCTTTGTGGTGAAGACAGAGAGTGAAGGAAACTGGCCACCTAGTTAATGCTGCTACATACACCCTCACATTCAGAGCCCTGCTCAGCACCTCACCCTGGCCAGGTCCACCTCTGAGGTGATGATGACAGTAGCTGGGAAAAGGGGAAACACCCAGCTCACTGCTTTGTTTCTGTTGCTATAGCAAGGACAAGAAGAGGATGAGGCACTCTTGGTACCTTCATGTTTGATGGCTGCGTAATCATAAAAGGGAGCCAAAAATCTGACATGATCTTTGTGCTACAGATGAGTTTTGGCTCCATACCTTATAGGGGAAGCTTTGACAAGAAAAGATGTATTCTAAACATTTCATGGAACACACAGATTTTCTTCATAGAAGATTGTTCTGGGTGATTAGTTCCTAATCTGAAATACATTTGCACTTCACAGGCTTTCATGAATTCAAGAAGTTACCCATGATTTATATAATTTTTAAAATAGGAATATGCTTCTTCCTATTTCAAGAATGTCATTTAAAAATTGGAGAGTGGTTTTAACCATAGCTGTATATTATAATCCCACAGGGATTCTAATGTGCAACCAAGATTGAGAATCACTGTTCTGTTGCTTGGGATTTGTACTGAACAAAATAATACTATGTTTTTAAATTAATTGTATTTCATTTCTAAGTCACTATCAATAAATGTGTTCGGTACCCAGCTGAGAAGAATTTCCAGTATCTGTTTCTTGATTAGAGCAAGTCTAATTCTAAGAGGGATTTTTAAAATAGCATTTTCCAGGCAATGAGACCAAGCAATTAATTTAAAGTGACAAATCAGAAAAGTGCCCCAAATTTACCAAATTCATTAATCGAAGCCTATAGTGTATATAAATATGATCAAAGCCAAGTCTTCATCTGTGTGCACAAGTGTGTATGCATAAATATAATCCTTCTTTCTAAAACCTTGCAGGTTTGTCGCTGACATGAGCTTTGTGTTTTGATTTTCTTCCTATGTTGTACCAAGTGTACTACTGTGTTCTTGAGGCTTATCTCCAGGAGGCATATTTATTTCCTTTCTAAGTGGAAGATACAGAAGTAGGCAAACACTAGAGTTCCCTTAACCCCTGTATGTCATAGGTGCCTAATAAGTAGTGAAAGGAATCATTAACAGACAACAGCTTCCTTTAATATTAAAGTATAATTATAAATTTTAATCTTCTGAGAGATTACTTATTAGAATTAGCTGGATTGCTATTTTTTAGTAACCATGGCCTCCAAATAAATATCAGTACAGATGGAAAGGATATAATGTTAAATTATTTGAAAATGGGGCTGTCTGAAAAATAAGACCACTGTATCTATATGAGAAATCCAATTAATAGATAGCCACCTGAACCTGGAATGGAAAATTATCCTTGTTCTGACCAAAGAAGCTGGAAAAAACAATGGTCCAAATTACCAATTACTGCCTGGTGTACAAAAATGAAAGATAAACTAGAGTTTTAAAAACTGAGCTCAGTCTAGTATTACAGGAATTATTTTAGTCTCTTGGGTATTATCTATTGGTAATCTGAGGCGGTGTAACATAAACTACTATATTAATTTAAAATCAGTATAGATCAGCCGTTTGTTCCAGTTTTTCTGCCTTACTGTTCTTGAGGCCTTGGCTTTTATGATTTTCAGTTTTTTTCTTAAAAGAATTAAGATTGCTGAAATTAGAAATTCTGAATTTATCAATGAGTTGCCTGTATAAAATGTATCTAAGTACCAAATGTTTACTGATTTCTTTTTTTAAGTGTTCAAGAATATAGAAGAGAAAAAAGCTATATTACTTTCAAGTTTGTTTGGTAATATCCAAAGCTATAGTTCTTTTATGATGAGAATATATGCCCCAAGAACATTTTCAAAGGTATATAATAATAACATTAGTAAGAAATTCCCTTTTATTTTATAGTTTATATAATAGAAATTCATTTATTTATTACTTATTTCACAAATTTGAGTTTTCAGAATCTTAGTACATATTTCTATATGTCTAGCTGAATTCTTTGCTCAAATTGGACTTATACATTTTTTTAAGTCTTCCACTAATATAGCATATTTTAGTTTTTTCATGAGTGCTTTTAATTATTTTTATTTTTTATTTCTTTATTGATTTTTAGAGAGACAAAAAGGGAGAGGGAGAGAGAGCTAGAAATATCGATGAGAGAGAACATCAATTGGCCACCTCCTGCATGCCCCCCACTGGGGATCGGGCCCACAACCTGGGCATGTTGCCCTGACTGGGAATTGAACCAGCAACCTCTTGGTGCATGGGTCAATGCTCAACCACTGAGTCACACTGGCTGGGCATGTATGTTTTTAATTTAATGATTGACATCAAGTAGTGAATCTAAAAGGAATATTCAAAATTCCTAATATGATATTAACTCTATTTTTTCTCAAAAGTAAGTAATAACGAGCTTTTACTAGATTGTTATACCATTCTTTAAACAAGAATGACAAATGTAACATTTTTATCATAAATAAATTTTTACAGATGAGTTGACTATATCAATGAAAGAAAAAAAATCTACTTTTTCTTGTTTCCTTTCACAGGCAGCGATGCCGTCTTTATCCAAGTTACACTGTCCCATGGCCCAAGTTAGTATATTTGGTGTAAGACTCAATTCTCGCTTTGGCTTTAAAAATTAAACCAAATGTAACCCTTCCTGCTGAAACTCTTTTTGAGTCTGACAGTATTGGTACCTTGCTTGCAACATCTTAGAAGTGAGGCCTTCACTTGTGCTATCTTTGATCATAAATGATTTGCTTAAACTTATATACTTTTCATGCTTTTATAAAACCTTGTTCTCTTTAAAAAAAAACAGAGTTATATGGGTGGCTTCCACATTTAAACATTTCTCTTTTCCAGCTATAGAGACTCAATATATTTAATGCTCAACTTTATAAAAAAGCAAGAGCATGCATGCGCATATGGGAATGCTGGCAGCTACATGCAGTGTCGGACCCTCAAAATACACTAGTGCCTGGCGGCAGCACAGATTACAAGCAAATAGCTGTTATTTGACTTTAGAAGAACTATCTTATAATTGTGACTACTTAAATTATATGGCCTAAATATTCATCACTGTTAAGCAAAATTAAGTTCCATTGTAGATATTTATATTTGCTTTTCATTTTAAACTAATAATTCACCAAATTATTCCATCTACCTTAACTAATAGGTTAAAGTCTTTTGCTATCCTTCGTACAAATGATTTCAATAAAAACTATTCATTATAAGCTAAATTAACATAGTCTCTTAAGGAAAAAAAGGTAGGTGATCAAAATGTTGCTCGTTTGAATAATATCAGTACACAAAGTACTCTTTTGAGTTCTATATTGTTATATTTAATTGACAGAATAAAAGCTGTCAATGCTTAAATGAAAAAAGAACCTGCCTGTATGATTTTTGAAAAATTGTTTAAGTATTTTTTATAGTGCTCATAAACTAGCTAACAACTTAATAAATGATGCCTTTCAATGTGTAATTATTTACATGCCTGTATTTTGCCCTTGTCATCATAACTGTCTGTAAGATAGGTTCCAATCAGAAGCTTTACTTACTTTTTTTGTGCCAGTTCATCAGCTTATTCTTAAATCAGGTTCAGTAGATTCTAGAGTAATTTCCGTTTTTACTATCAGGGCTGATTCACTCATCTTGAATAGCTTCATCACAATTAAAACTTTTGGATTAGATTATGATGAACCTGATTTTGCTTACCCACAAACAAGAGCCTATATCTAAGCAAGTTGAGGAAAGACCTGTCCTGCAGATACTAGATTCTCTCCCTGGCATCCTTGGAGAGAATGGTGGGGAGAGATGGGGGGAGAGTGGTTAAGACCAGAAATCAGTCCCAAAGACTATCCAGCAAGGGCAGGGAAATTCTATACTAATAAAATCAGAGGGAAAAAATGAGCCCACCACAAAAGCTTAACAAAAATTATCATTCTAAAGGTTTTTAATAGTTTGCTGTCTTTCCCAGAAATTGGACAGTCAGACCCTAATTTAAAAATTCCAATTATAAATTAACAGTGGGAATGTTATTTTGTTCAAGAAGCAAAATAACAGAATGTGTTAGGCAGCTTTATTTCTGAAAATTCTGCTTAAAAAATTCTGCATGCTTTTATAGCAATTTGCTTTAATAAAGGAATACTATCGGGTATTGGTTTATTGAACTGCCTTCTGTACACTTCTTTTCATAAATATAAGCAAGTTTCCAGCTAAGCCTCTTGAGGATTAATAGGTGAAATAAAATTCCTCTGACCTTTTTAAAAATTTTAACATCCTACAGGATCTGCGTCAGTATCATCTATAAGCTTAACCAAGGGCACTGATGAAGTGCCTGTCCCCCCTCCTGTTCCTCCACGAAGACGACCAGAGTCTGCCCCAGCGGAATCTTCACCATCTAAGGTAGAGTAGACAATCCTGTTATCTGGAAACTGGAATCATTACAGTTACATTATACTCAATTGCTGAGTCCAGTGTAGTGCTTGCTGGATTAAGTTAACACTTCAGAGTAGGCTAAATGGAGTTTAAACAAGGATTGAACACACACATTTACCATGCAGTGCTAATGTTTATTTCTTTTTTTCTGAAAGTAGTTTTTTTTGGTATAGTTTTAAAACCCTTGTAAATCTAAATCATGGGTACTATCAAGGAAAAAAACTAGTTTCATCTATAAAGTAAGAATAATATAGTCTCAAGCAGTTTTTCAAAAACACAGAGAGAAAGAAAGAAAGAAGAAAAGAGGTCTGAAGCTTTATATGAAAGTGCCTTGAGTGGAACTGTGTCTTAGCATATAGTAAATGTACCTATTTGCGCCCTTTTAATAGTGAATCTGACATGCCTTTCAGTGGAATTTTCATGAAGACTCTGGGTTGGAAGAGACCTTAACGGCTCATAATAGCTATTTTTCTACCTAGTTAACTTCTTTCTTTGCCACCTGTTAACTTTATTCAGTGATTCTCAAAGTGTCCAGAGGGCAGAGCTCCTGGATAAGTCAAAACACTCTTTGCAGAACATGAAATATTAATATAGTAAGGCCAATATTATAAATTTAACAGGTAACATGTTAAATAAGAAAAGATCTTATATTAGACTGACTGATAGGTAAGCAGTAGCAAACAATAAAATTCAAGAAAAGTAATTTTTAAAAAATTGAAAAAAGATTTTTGTAATGAATTGGCATAACCTCCCATTTAAAATATATGGCAGAGCCCTGGCCTGGTAGTTCAGTTGGTTGGAGTGTCATCCTGTACACTGAAAGGTGGCGGGTTCAATTCCTGGTCACCCACGTTTTGGGTTTGATCTCTGGTCAGGACATATACAGAAGGCAACCGATTAATGTTTCTCTCACACACTGATGTTTCTCCGTCTCTCCCTTTGTCTTTCTAAAATTTAAAAAAAAAAAAAAAAAGGCAGAACTCTCTGATCCTCACCTAGGTTTCTTCCAATAGTGTGTTTGAAAACCCCAAGTTAATTCTTAATATATTCATGGTACTACATAAATTATTAATAAATGTGTTTTATTTTTTTCATTTGCCTTAGATTATGTCTAAGCATTTGGACAGCCCTCCAGCAATTCCTCCTAGGCAACCCACATCAAAAGCCTATTCACCACGATACTCAATATCAGACCGGACCTCTATATCAGATGCTCCTGAAAGCCCTCCTTTATTACCACCACGAGAACCTGTGAGGACACCTGATGTTTTCTCTAGCTCACCACTACATCTCCAACCTCCTCCTTTGGGCAAGAAAAGTGATCACGGCAATGCCTTCTTTCCAAACAGCCCTTCCCCCTTTACACCACCTCCTCCTCAAACACCTTCTCCTCATGGCACGAGAAGGCATCTGCCATCACCACCATTGACACAAGAAGTGGACCTTCATTCCATTGCTGGGCCACCTGTTCCTCCTCGACAAAGCACTTCTCAACACATCCCTAAACTCCCTCCAAAAACTTACAAAAGGGAGCACACGCACCCATCCATGCACAGAGACGGACCACCGCTGTTGGAGAATGCCCACTCTTCCTGAGTTCCTCTGTACCGATGTACATTTCCCTGTCCCCAGATCCATTGCTGGCAATGGATGCACTGGATGTGCCAGCACTGAGGAGTCAAAACAAGAGCTCCAAACACTAACGACTATTTCAAGATGCAGCATAAGACAATGAATTTTAACCTAGTCGTAATTATATAATGAAAATGGAATTCTTTTAGAATATTGAAAGACTGATCTAGAGGAATTGGACAACTGATTGCACCTGCAACTTAATTAAAGGGACTTTTTCCAGCCAGTGGGCCGGAGTCCTCTTTTTGTGAAGTGATCTTTATCATTAAAGGGATGGAAAACACAGTCTAGTGATGGCAGTTTTTGTAATTCAGAATATTATGCACTTTTTAAAAAGAAATCTTAAACAGGGATCTTCATATCCTCCTTTGTTTTCCTTTGCTTTTACTCATCCGACTTTAGAATATTTTCTTAAAAATCATTCAAAGGACTGTGAGGAAAGGCTGTGGTACCTGACCTTGTTGGAATCAAGGCCCAGCGCTGTACTACAGTCCTGTTTACAGATCATTACAGTGAATTGAATGAATTGAATGGGTACCAAGGCTTCACCAAAGAGGTACTTTTTTTTTTTTTTTTTTTTAAATAATTATACCAATTTTAAGAGCATATCCCCACCCACTCTCCCTCTACAAACAAAATGTGGTGGTGTTGCCTTCAAACAAGAATTTTTGTGTCATTAACATGACAGAAGAACTTTAAAAAAATGTAACTGTCAAGTATACAATTTACATTTAGGAGACTGTTAATCTATACTAGATTGTCATTTTCCCCCCTTTTCCCACAAAAGTTTACTGGTAGTCCACGTCATGGCTTATAGCTGTCCCTCTAACCATACTGTGGAAATGCAGTCACCCAGTGTGAAAGAGGCACTTAGTATTTGCTGGGCATCACTGACACCATTCATGTTTTACTAATAGTTGAGTAATTAGCATATCTAGAATTACCTTGCATTGCCTAAATCATGTGTATATAGTGAATGTTATATAATAAACCCGCCAGGTCTGTTTTAATTTAATTGAATAAAGATACAAATACCTTGTTGGCTGTCATATATTAAATTATTATATGGAGAAAATGGTTGATTCTTATTTCTTTCAGTTGACACAAACACACACACAACACTAAGCATACAAGCACGTATTGTGGTTCGCCTTGGTTCCCAGTTCTGGATGTATGTATTCATCTTAAAGGGTGAGCTGAAGTTACAGTTTGGCATGTAGGACAGTGTTTGGTTAGAATAGGGTGGGTATCTTTTAAGCAGAACTTTGTAAGTTTTTTAATTTCCTGGGCAACATGTATACAGTTTGTTAAAGTTTATATTGAACAGTCTACCTTGCTTGAGGTCTTTGCTCTGTCAGAACTATTCATAAGAGAACATCTACCTACATCATTAAAATCATAATATGGATTATTCATTAAGCTTATGTACTGATCTTCTGAGTCTAACAAATACTGTGACTGAAATGCATGCAACTTGTTGAAGAGAAAAACTTTTATTAATCTCCACTATAATGTCTGTGAAATGTGCAGTATTCCATCCTTAGGGAGTCATCAGTTCATCGATATCTGCATGTATCCTCTGAATAATGAAGCAACATGTCAGCAATTCTGTTAACCATGCCATTAGAGACATTTTTAGAAGTGCTGCATCATGGTTGCAACCTAATACTTTCATAATTTCCTGTGACATTTATTAGAGCATTAAATGTATGTCACAGTAGGGCAGTATGTATTCCTTTACGACCAGAATGTTGATTGTGTCATCACTAAGCAGTCCATCCTAGCATATCATTATTTATTTGTTAGAGTTGGATCTTTGTTTAATATCTGTATCATTCCTATTATGGTAAGTAGCCATTTTAAGTCTCCCAAAAAATTCATTTGAAATCCACTCTTGTATGCACAGTGTCTATAAGACCATTCATTCAATAATTATCTAAGCCTATTTACTAGTGCTGCTACAATTAATCATAATACACATTCCAGAATCTCCCATGATTTTATTAGATCAGCCTCATTGTTCCTAGGCTTTCCCTTTATATGTCTTATTGATCATTTCTCTTTTTAAGTACCCCATCCCCACTCCAAATGAGAGAACCTGAGAAGAGTTACATTGGAGCCCATTCATATCTCTGGCCAATGTGTTAATCTTCAGTAAGGGTTTTCAACCTGCCTGATCATATAAAGAGGGAAAATTCAAGATTTGAAGCACTAATCCTACTTCGCAAAGGGAACCATTCTAGAACTAGGGGTTCTAGGAGACCACTTCACTGTGCATCAGCTTTGTATGCATTGTGGATGGGGGATACTTTTTTATTTTGAAGTGTGACATCTGGGTAAAAATACTTTCTGCAGTGCTAATTTAAAAAATTCCAATTGGATGCCCTTAAATGGAGGTGAGAAAACTATCCTTGCCTTCACCTGTGGAACATTAACTAGCTGACCAATTTATTCTTTGCATAAATTTAAGTACAAATTTATTCTTTGTACTTAATTGAGGACAAGAAGTGGCTAAGAAGATAAATGCATCACCACAAAATTCTGCTTTTGAATCCAGGACATTATAAGACAGTCAAAGCAGCATGACATTTTCTAAACCAGATTTCTTTTAAAAATAGAAATGTTCTTAGATACTTCATTATCTTTGGATCACACAATGAAAATATTTCCAGGTTGAATTTACTTAAGTAGGCTAATAACTAATATAACAGAAAGGGAGCCTTTTCACATATCTAAGCATTTTTTAAAGCAGAAACAGATAAGTATATGTTTCTAAATTTATTCAAAGGTTATTTACGCTTCCCAGTCTTCAGTGTATTTTAATTATCAGGAAATATACAAACATTAAAGGTCTTTGAGTATCAAATTATGTGTAGGTTACTATAACAACTCAAGAATGTTTTACTGGATCTGAATTTAGCAAGGAGCATGCCACATTATACTACAATCAACAAAACAGTCTAGTGAACAAATACTATTTCAGCTGGAGGCTATATTATGGTTCTAAATTCTTCCTTAATGAGCTTTTTCACAAATCAAAAATTAAGCAAACCAAAAGTTGGGATCTATGATCATGCTCTTGTCTTAATTCTCAGTTTCAGCTTACTTTAGCCGTGTATTCCATTGTTTGTCTTCTAATGACAGCTTAAATTCAGTTTTAAGTGGCTCAGCAAAACAAGGGACATGGGGGTAGGGATGTTCCAATTTCTTAATGTTGTACATAGTGTTGAGAAAACCTTTTTTCCTCCAGATTTAGAATGAAACTAAGTTAACCATTTATTTCTTGGTATTCTGCTGCTATGGGTAGGCTCTCATTCTTTTAACCTATATTGTTTGACTGTTAGACAAGTGCAGGTCCTGTTGTGTTGCACATTAATCTTTACCAGTAAAATAAACATCACAAAGTTAATATCCGTTTGGCTAAAAGAAGTATGCAGTAAAACTATAAGGGCAAGTGATGACTTAGTTTACTTATTCAATATTTTTCTTTTGAAACATCAAACTGCTAACTTTTAAAATCATTTCATAATCCCTTATACATGAGCCAATAAAATGTTTTGAGGTCTAGTTTAAAGAAGCATGAGGTCTATATAATACAACAAAAGCACTTGTAACTTGTTTCGTAAATTTCATGCCTTATTTTCCATTTTTGACACCGTAAAGTGCATTTTCTGTCGACTGTGAGTAAATTTCCCTTTTGCCTTTAATGAAAATAGTGCATTAAGTAGCCAATTGCTGCAAAATTATAAAGCAAGTTAGCTAAAGGTGGATCATATTGGACTACCACTCAGAGAAACAAGATGCATAACGGATGGAAGTCACGTGTGGCTTTAGGGAGAGCGCACCTGTGTCAGATGCATGCCACTTTCAGTAGCTGCCAAATGTGCCTTTAATTAAGAACATCTCTAATTTTTTCTTCAGATCAAGTCAGCATTTGGGGACGGGATCAGGGCAGGGGACTTTGGGGTGCAAATATCTGGTGAAACCCACCAGAGAAGAAGCCTTTGTTTGTCAAAATGACATGTATAACTTTAGTTGAAACATGTTTGTGTATATATACATGTATTTGCCTTTATTTAGTAGCACAGTATTTGCTAAAATAATTGTCAAAAAAAAAATTGCTCTGTCAGTTTTACTTTGATGTAAAAAAAGTGTGTTCTATACATCTAATATGGCTTTGTACCTAACCATGTTCGTAGGTAAGCTTCGTATTCTCTGTGCAGCAGTATTTGGTTTGCATTTAAAGTGAAAACAATGGCTGTTATTTTTCTGGCATTACTAAGATAAACTGAAAAATAATAAAGAAAAATGCCTTACATAGCCCCCAAGTGTATTATTTTTGCATGTATTTATTTTAGAGGATAATTTTTTATGTCATTAATGATTTTCATTTTAGCTCATACTTGCCACACAGAAATAGTTTGCTCTTTATCATGGCCTTGCTTTGGAGGTGCTTATTCCTGTGTCACAATATCATAAAAGAAGTTCAGTGTTTCCTTCTGTATCAAGCCCTCTGATTGCCGTGAGTGGGAGGCCCTTGGGATAAAATTAGTACTTTGGTGAACTTGAGTGTCACCTGGATGAAGTTTCAGAGGCCGAGGCATTTGTATTCCAGAAAAGAAGTTCGAATGATATCACAGTTCCTTGATAGGCAGGTTTTTCTGAGACTAGCTGGAACGTGGCCGCCTGACATTTGGCAGTTCTTTCTAGGCTTGGCGTGGAAAGGTACAGTTTACAGTTGCACACTGGAAAGAATTATGCAAATGTGCAGTTCCTCATGGTGAACTACAGAATGTAAAAACTGATGAATCCTTAGCGATCCGATACCCTTATTTAAAAATTGAAGCAAGTGAGGCCTGGACAGTGAGATGACAACACTGATGGCTGGTATCTGGAGGAATGCTTTCAGGAATAGCTAAAATGTGTTAGTAGCTTCCCCCCCCCCTGGTTTAAAGATGCAATTCTGTTTGTAGGCCACTGTGAAATCCAAGTATGTATCATTGAGTATATTGTAGGTAATCAACAGCTATAGGAAAATAACGTTCATATCCATATTAGTCAAACCTCATTCTGAATCAGCTCTTGAAACATCACTTCCTTTGAATTTTAAGCAGGTGGTCATGCTAGCGCTTCATCAGGGCACAGCCCACAGCTGAGCCCACCTCTCTGCAGATAGATGCACATGGCTTCCAGAGGCAAAGGGGGCTTTGATAGAGTACAATTCCAAAAACATAGTTGATGCGCATTCTGACATTTTAGGACTCTTGATTTTCATTGGAGGCAATAAGAAAACTACAGTCATTTTTAGAAGCTAGTTTCTCTACCTTCATGATTCATCAGGAAAAGGAAGAATCTTTGTCATATAAGATCACAACAAGAAGGTGCTTTAAGATCATACATGTGGACTCTGACTGTCAGCAGTTAGAGCGTTAGCCCATGGACCAGAGTTGTGGGTTCGATTCTAGTAAAGATCACATACCTCGGTTGCGGTGTGGAAGGCAACCAATCTATATATCTCTCTCATATCTATGTTTCTCTTTCTCTCCCTCACTTCCTTGTTCCCACTTTATCTGAAAATCAATGGAAAAATATCCTCGGGTGAGGATTTTTTTTTTTTTAAATCACACATCTAGCCCAGCCAGTGTGGCTCAGTGGTTGAACATCGACTCATGCACCAAGAGGTCGCCAGTTTGATTCCCAGTCAGGGCACATGCCCAGGATGTGGGCCAAATCCCCAGTGGGAGGCATGCAGGAGGCAGCCCATCGATGTTCTCTCTCATTGATGTTTCTCTCTCTCTCCCTCTCCTTTCCACTCTCTCTCAAATCAATAAAGAAAATAAATTTTTTTTAATTACATCTCTGTATTCACATTTTGATTCTATGACTTACTAGATGTGTGACTTTGGAGAGGTTATTTAAATAATGAGTCTCTGTTTCTCATCAATGCATGAGATTAGATCTACTCTACTATTAGGGACTGTTGTGAGGTTTAAAGGTACCATAAGTCCTCAATAAAGTCATCAATAGGTTCTGCAACTTTAAGTAAAATTACATAAAATGAAACCAATTTAACCACAGGTTAATTGATAGAAACAAGAGTAATGTTCCTATGGCATCTCATCAATGTTATAATAAAACAACTGCATGAAACACCATTATGCAAGGACCTGCTATAATATGTATAAAGTCCAATGCCTTTTATAGAGTAGTTGCTCAATAAATGGTAACTAAAGTTGAAAGAGACATGTTTCCAAAGTTTTCCTGCTACTAGATATCTTTTAAGAGGTTGATGGTTCATCCTGAAGTCCCCAGAGATTGATTCTTTACAGCTTCCTTTGATGTTTATTGCCACTTAAATTGATTTTGAGTGACCTTAGTTATAAACATTCGATAAGGGCCCATCTAACTATTAAACTTTCAGCAATTATTTATTTTTCCATGTACAGCTCTGATGTTAAGAATATAGCAATGAACAAAGCAGACAAAAATCCATATCATCATGGGATTAATAATGTAGTGAGAAGATGTAGATAATAGGTAATACAAATAAATAGGTATATTATACATTAGAACATTGCAACTACTATGAACACGGACAAGGTGGCTGGGAATGTAGGGGAAGGTAGGTGAAATGCAAATGAAATGGTCAGAGTCAGCCTCACAGAGAAGGTGATGGATGACTGGGGGTTTGAAGGAGGTGAAGGAATGAGGCGTGCAAGTATCTGAGGAAAGAACATGCCAAGTCCAGGGAACAGCCGATTCAAAATCTCACGGGCAGGAGCATACTTGGTATGGCCATCAGGAGGTTTAATGGGGTCCGGATCACTTGTAATGACCTAGGCTTCTGTTTAAGAGACATGGGACCCTTCCAGGGTTTGAGCAGACATGACATGATCTGATTTGCATTTTAACAGGATCACTCTGGCTGCCATGTTGAGAATAATTAGGGTTAAGAGTGGGAACAAGAAGGCTAGCCCAACAGAAGGTAGCATGGCCAGTGTGACAACAATGGAGGTGTGGGAAGAGGTTGGAAGACAATCAGTTTGCTGGTAGAACAGATGTGGGCTGTAGGAAACAGATTTGTTAAGGATGACATCAAGGTCTTTGGCCTTGGAAGGACAAAGTTACCATTAACTAAGGTGGGGAATATGTGGATAAAGAAGGCTTAGAAATGTTAAGTTCAGTAAATATATTAGACATATATTAAAGATCATATTTTAAAGCCAGCAGACAGGAAAAAGAAAAAAATCTAAGCAAAGGAGAGCCTGGGGCACGCTAACATTAAGAGGGAGGAGGAAGGAGGAATTAGCAAAGAGACCAAGAAGGAAATGCCAATGAAGACAGATGAGAACCAGGAGTATGTGTGTCCTTCAGGTCTAGTGAAGAAATCTGAGGAAGGAGGAAGTGGTCAGCATCGCAGTGCTGTGGATAGGGAGAGTAAGATGTCTGAGATGTCAGCAAGGTGAACATGATGAGCAGTCAGGGCAGTGGTGTGGGCCCGGTGAATTTAATAAAGAATGGGATGAGAGGAACTGGAGCAGTTTCTTCTTTCAAGCTTTACTATAAAAGAAAGCAGAGAACTGTTAAGAGAAAGTTCTTTTGCTTAAAAAAATGGGAGAAATAAGAGCATGTTTGTGTGCTGAAGTCTTCCTCAGTTGAAAAGGAAAATGTAATCATGAGGAGAGGGGGTGTATCCAATGCTAAGGGAGACAACCCACTTAAAAACAAAGAGACACAGTCCTTGACAGTAGGCCCCACTACCTTTCGATGAATATGTTTATATACATGAGGAAGAAACAACACATTGTTTTCTGGCTGAGAATTAAGAGCATTTAATGCTACTATGTCTCAAGGGAATGAGGCAAGAAGAAATAAAAATCTCTAGTTTATAGATGACGAACAGGTTTAGATGACTCATCAAAGATGATGCACTAAGTTCTTCAAACACAACATTAATTTTGAAAAATATGTTATTTAGGTACAAAAACCTTGTCTTCTTTGAATGTCTGACAACTTCCCAGAACAATATTTTCAGCCTTGCTGAAATCACATCCTCATGTTCTTATAATGTGTGAAAAATTAGTTCTAGTGTCACACATCAATTTCTTTTTTTCCCCTTAAAATATATAGGTCTCCATCAAGCACTGCCCCAAAAACTTCTTTGGCTGGATAATAAAGAAAAATCTAATTTCAAAGGAGTTTGTTAATATTGGGGAAATAGAAAGCTTGACTTAAAATTAAATAGTGGAGACCCCCACAACTTGGCATCCATCCTTTGTGTTCCAGACCACCCTTTGTTCAACGTGCCAACGCATGAGTTCTGAAGTAGTCATCAGACAAGTGGGAGAAAACTTGGAACACTTAAAAGTGTTAAGTTCCCCTCTTAATCAAACAGTGCATTACTAGAGGAACATTATCTGAAGAAACCAGTTTAGGTGCCAAGATTTTGAATAAACAGTGTAACCAGGTGCCCCTAATTTATTACAGATAATTGCCTGGGAATGGAGACAAACTGTTTAAACCTAATTTTTTTTTTTTTCCTATTATGATTCTGATGTTTGGGGCATGTCAAGAACGCAGGCCATCATAGACATATCCATGTGGAAATAGAGCACATTTTATTACCCCACATCCAGGCAAGCCTCATTGCAATGATTCTTGTCTGAGCTATAAGACTCTGTTTCTTTACAACTTTACTTCTGGAAAACAGAATAAGAAACTGCCAGCCCTGTTTTCATTCTGACCTGGTGCTTGTAGCAACCACGGTATGTGAGCCCTTAATGCACTCATGTTGTTGCCACCTTCCTTCCAGGCTGAAGAACGCTTTTAAGAAGATGTGGCTAAATCAGTGCTCTTCCCCGGTCCATCTGGTCATGAGTGTGTGTAACACTCGGGATCACTAGGGGATCTCTGAATCCTGACCGAGTGTTCAATACGACAGACTGGACTGTTCCCATCTGCAGCAAAACCCACACAAGAAAAACTGTTTCCTTGGCCTCCCATTTTCTAAAGAAATCATTGTTCCCTGTACTGGTTTTCATAACCATAGACCGAGAGAAATACCCCTCTTCAGGTTCTCTTCCTGTTTGGAAATCAATGTGTCTTTAAGATTTGAACCTTTTGTATCATAGTACAAAATCTCCACAAATCAGAATTGCAATATGTAAAGTACAATTCTGTTCATTGGTTCCTTTGCCTTATGGAGTGTCTTGTTCTACGGTTACTGCCTTAGAGTTTTGGGGAGACTAATGGCCCACTGGGCTGAATTATAAGCCAAATAAAAGCCTAGGAAGCATAAAATGCATATCCATGTTAAATATGAACAAGTTAATCTTATACTAGGAGAATGACTTCGAGGTGAAAGTTTTTGAGCTTACAAACGTTTATTTTCCTCCAAATTTATTGTGTTTTTCTATAATGCTGTGAAAAGTCTTCGTTTCCCCTTTCCCAAGGGTTGAAGTTCAAAAAACCAGCTCTCAACCATATACTAATCTTCATCTCTTCAATGTCTTGTTTCTATGTTGATTTAGTTTCATATGTAAGTATTTATATTAGTTTTCCTCAGGGATTTATACATCAATATATATTTCCTACACAAATATATACAAGCTTTTTATCCTCATCTTACCACTTGACAATACAACTTTAAGTATGTTTTACACAGCTGTTCCTTGGTCAAGGTCATTTGCAAGAGCAAGTCGGTTTCTGAAGAAATCTTGTTTGGTGGGTGAAGGATCCATTGAGGGATTCTCATTAGTTTTTTCCCTGTATTCTGATCCACTGGACCTAAAATCTCAGCACACAGATAAAGTACAGGTTGATTGGTTTTAATTGTTTTCAAATATTTTATCTATCTAAATTGTTTTGCATTTGTAAAACAGTTACCTCCTAGATCTGGAATAATTTCTACTTCCCCTGAATTTCATGACTCAGGACATATGTAACTAAGATTTACAGGAAACATAAAGAGAATATCTTTCTAATGCTTTATGGGGACAACTGTAACAACTGTGTATGTCAGTGTAAGATACTGTGTAATAACACTGTAATAAGGGAACAGAGCTCAGAAAATTCAAGAAATCCTAATTTTTGATTCAAGCAAGTAACTACTCCACAAATTGGCAAGGCCCTAAAATTAAAATGTATAGAATTCATTGTTCTCAACCAAGGTTATCAAGGGCCTTCACTGAACTTGGGCATCACATTACAAACTCTTGCTGTTACTTGTTTTCATTTTTAAATGAAAGATTTATTGAAGCCAACCACACATATATGCTACATTTGGCAGAATGCAGAAATTAGTACAGTAATCAGATTGAGGAGGTTCTGTAATCTCAACCACCACGAAGGAGACCAAGACCAATCAATAGTCAACAACTCAAATCAGTCCAGTTGAGTCCCCAGTCCAGGGTGCATTCTTCCTTTATCTTGGTTAAGCCAGGTGCGTAATCCATTCCAGCTCTGCACCTTCTCCAGTGTGTTCAAGTCAGAAGTCCCTGGAGGGAGGAGGCTTTCTGGAAATACCTCTGATAAGCTAGGCTGGGCCCCTTTCGCGAGCTTAAACTCTGAGCTAGAAAGGGTGAAACTATCCCAGTGACTAAGAACCAACATCAAAAGACCTCATCCAGGATGTATGTGATGTCAGACATGAAGTTCTTTGTCCAGAGCTCCTACACAACTAAAAAAAGTTCTCCATATGTGGAGGCAGTCAGCATGCTTCCACTATCCACAGAGAAGAATAAGTTATTTCACTGTCACTGGTATGCTATGAGTCCTCGTTGATGTTATTAGCTATGTTAATTATGACTCTATCATTTATTGAATTAATTGGGCAGATTTTAAACATTCTTTTTACATTATTCAAAGAAGGAAGTTGGATTCACACAAAGACTAAAATCCCATGTCTGGAAACCTGATGACTGATTAGATTTGTTCACTTTTCACCGTTTGGGATCACAGATAAAGCCCCAGCTGCCCGGCATGCTTTCTGCCTCGGGTCCGTAAGGAACACTTTCTACCACATCTCAGTGCATAGACGAAAAACTGTTCTCTCCCTCGACCTGCACATTCGGGTGCTCATCAGGTGAGAGATACCTGGGTGGGGTGGAAGTCCTTCCTTTTCAGAAGTCACTTTGGCATTCTCCCTTCCAACAGCCTCCACAAGCCCACCCCAAGAGAGCCCCAGCTTCTCTCAGCTCTCAGAACGCCCACCTACCCCAGTTCATGGCACCCTGATTAGCACCCTGAGCCCGGAATGTTAGGAAGGTGTATCTCTGACCATTTCGTTCCTTCCCGGATCTGCTGTTATCCAGAAGACCAGGCTGCGTTTGGAAGGTGGAAAGGTGGAAAGTGGAAAGTCAAATCTGAATCTGGCTGGTGTTTCTTTTGAATTGTTTCCCCACATGACAGTTTCTCATGAGAAAGTCACTGGTCAAAACTTAGAATCTTCACCTCACATTTCCCCTCTTAGCTACATCTGATCTCTCCAAAACCCAACATGTCATACTTTGATGATTCCAACATGCAACTATTCAGTGTTTACCTGGAAATGGGAAAGCTTTGATGTCACCACCAGCCCCAAGGACCACAGAAATCTTCACCAGATGCGTTCCCATTTCTGAAACAAATGCCAAAATCGCCCTGTCTAGTTTTCAAAGTCCACAAACTCAGCTTAGTTTTATCTTTTTTAACTGCTCTTCTCGTAAACAACTTCTGTGTGTCTCCAGGAATGTGAATTTCTCTGTGTTTCTTGGTATTAACTAACTACTAGTTAACTAATAGCTAACTTGCTAATCCTTTTCAAAATCTAGCATCCACTGTAGCCGCGACTAAAAGCTCGTTTTCATCCTTTTAAAGACCATTTTAACTGACCTCTACACTGCTTACATGGCACGTGGCCACTTCGACAGCGGGCTCTTCTGCTGGCGTGGTTGTTAGGCTCCGAAGTACTGGAACCTGAATTGCCAGGAAATCACCTGCACGCTGAAGGGAAAGGGCTAGAGTATTTGCTTTTATCCCCTTTCTCTATAAAACAGAAATAGCTTTTTAGCTCCCGGAGCCATTGAGGTTGACTGCAGGGCAGATCTGAGCAGACACCTAAGAAATGGGCAGGCAAAAACCTGCTGGGTCAGGGTGCAATGCCGCCAGGACATTCTGACACACAACCACCCAGGACATTCTGACACACAACCACCCACTTGTTCGATGGAGAGACCTGTTGCTAACTTTCCTTCCACTCCACTGACAGAGACAAAGAAAATAACAAGTTGGGTAGGTCATACAAGTATAACTTTGCTACAAATAAACCCTGAAAGTTTGTTTGGAGCTGGGGAAGGGTAGGGGGTGGAATCTGGTGCACAGAACCAACCCTCTGACCTAAGAAGGGCTGGCTTTCTGATTGGAAAGACTGTCCACTTTGAAAGCTTTTGGAGACACACACCTGGAGAAGTAGGGAGCAGGGGAACATTCATGCTGTCTGCCAAATTATTTGGCCCTAATAACAAGGTGACTGACAAATGAGCTTTCACTTACTACATATCTGTTGAGTGCTTACTATCTTCTAAACCTTGCAGTTACCCTACATTTGAACTGTAAACTCTTAATGGACTGCAACTATTTCTTTTACCTCTTTTGTGCTAGACAGAACCTAGTACATTAAGACCTTTAACTTAGTGATTGATCAAGTGACCTATTGAGAAACACTCAGAATAAGATTTAAGTAATCTAAAATGTCATCCCTTCAACTATCTCCTTCAATTTTAAAGTTATACAGGGAAATAGAATGGGAAATGAGAGAGAATCCCAAAGTGAGTATGAATGTGGAAAGGACTTCAGATAGGCTTTAGGAGGTAAAAATGAAGGTGAGGGTAAAATGACCAATTGTTTCTTTAGTCCTTTCTATTACATGGTCTGTCCCACACCCAAGGCTGGGCGTATGCAAAAACAGCTGATAACACACCAAAAGAAGAGGATTCGCTGCTATTCATTATATGGAGCCCTGAAGAGGTACTCTCTCTGTGTCTGATTAAGGAAACAGAGATTTCCATGTGACTGGTGAAGGGAGGGTAATGACTGGGAAGGAGATATTCTGAGGTATGTCAGTTATAAAGTGCTAAAAAGGAACAGAATGGGAGGAGAAGTCGAATTAATCATTTGGGAGTTTATCTTCCACTGCTCCCAGATTTGAGGATGAGAAGGAAGAGCACTTACATTCCCTACCCTTACTTACACTGTCTTACATAGCCCTCTTCCCCTCTGCCGCACCCCCAGCCAAGAATACTTATTGCCCTAAGTGCAAGGTTTATATATCGACATGAAGTACATCTGCCTCCGACTTAGGACAGTCTACATGCAAGTCTCTGACAACCTCTATACAGATCCTTCTGGAATGGGATATTTGCCTCCCATCCTGCTCAAAGGCAGGGGGATCAGGATTCAGTCCAGCGTCAGCCTATCACATTAGATCTGTTCCTGGCGTCTAAGAATCCCCATTTAAAATTTTAAAGTCACTTAACGTTTTCAAACTTTAAGATATGTGGTCTTTTTTCTGGTCAATTCTGGGAAGCTTTCAGAGACATATGACCTGGTGTCTATCTACCCAGGACAAATGTGCCTGAGACAGAAACAGAGCATCATCCTTTTTCCCAAGTAGCTTGGGTATTTTTGAGGATTTTTTTTTAAAGATGTCAACTTGACTCTCCCTTTTGAATCCTTGTGGGTGTGAGCATCCGGCCCTCCCAGCCTCAGAGGGAAGAGAACCCTTTCCCAGGTTTGCGGTTGCATCTGGCTCCATGCCTAGCTTCATCCCGAAGCAGCATTCTGGGTGTGTGGGGCCACCAGCCAAACAAGCCCCTATGGATACAAAAAGTGTGTCAGTGTAGACGGGAATGAGCCTCCAGAGGGCTGTGGGGTAGGCGGGCAGTGAGCCCAGATGTGACACTGGCGGCTTTTCTGGCACTGGTCCGTTTTGGACCTCTGAGGCCAGGCTCTGGCACGGTTCCAGTACCCAGGGTTACCACTTCCTAGTCAAAGGGCTTGCTGCGAGACCGATCTCCCAACAACACGGGAGGGGAATGAGCTGAATGTCTTTCTGGTTCCTCCCGCTACCTGTCCACAGGCCTATCTTCAGAGTCGTCTGTAACAGCTCCTACATAACATCTGGGACTATGTCATTCACGATTCCTACACAAATGTCTCACAGAGTACATGCACACAGGAAAGAATGATCAATTAATGGGAAGAATAGTGTGTTCTCAGCTAAGAGCCACTGGCCTTTGCATGCTGTGCTGGGCTTCCTTGTCCGTCCTCCGTACCTTAGCATAATGAAGCAAACTTTCCATGGTTTTTTGGAGGAAAATACTCATGAAAAGCTACTCAAGCTGTTTCTTGATCCCATGCCAAACCCCCAAAGTGCCCACTGTGGTACCCTGGACACAGGCAATAAGCTAGCATCACCCGATGATGCTCACAGTCCTACACCAGATGTAAAAAGCCAGGAAAGCCTGCCAGAGGGAGCAGCCATCTGTGTGGTCATCCATATGACACTTCAGATTTTAAATACAAAGGTATGGTGGCAGCAATATGATTGATGCAGGAGGGACTGATCTAAGAGAAAGGATACAAGGATTGAAGGGGTCCATTTCGCCCTGTAAGAAGGATCCCAAAAAGCTGCAAGATGACATTAACCAACATGAATTTGGAGAGTCCACACAGCAAGTCCTTAGCATTGCACCGAGGCTGTGTGGGCCACAGAAAGGTAAAATCTGGTCTTCCACATAGAGTCTTTAAAATTATAGGTCCCACGGCCACTTCAATTACTTGTTTCAGATGTTAAAAAGATGTAATCACTCAGATTGAATCACACCAAAATCAAACTACAGATAAAGCAAATCTCGGTACTGGAAAGGACTGAGGTGGTTATCCTGGGCAATCTCTCACCAGCTTCGGGAATCCGTCAGAGCCTCCCCGCCAGGGTCATCACGCTCACTGGAGAGAACGCACGCCCTCCTGGGGCAGCCAGCTCCAGTTCTAGGCAGCTGCGTTTTTAGAAAGTCTATCCTCTCACCTGGTGTACTAGTTCTGCTGCCTGGACACAGAGAGGACAAGTCTACTACCTCTGCCTCAGGTAACTGCAGAGCATTTTCTTACATTCTCTGAAAAATGGGAATTTGTAAAGAAACCAGTGGTGGATCCAGAGCTCACTGCTTTCTAATAGACAGTACCCAGTTATTATAAATGGCAGTGGGCAAAAAGTGGCTGTTTATTTTGGAAATACTGTGTTTCAAAAAACAAAGGCTCAAGCAGTGCCCTAAGGAATCTGAAGTCCTTAGACGGATTTAGGAACCTAAATCCCAAGGTCAGGCTGGAGAGTTATCTGCTTCCAGGTCTCTCCACCCCTGCCAAATACGACAGAGGCGGGCACTGGGCCAGGAAAGATCTAAGTCTACGATCCTAGAGAGAAAGACAGTTCTTAACTCCTCACCTTAAATCACTGGGACCCCGCAAAGCCATGCGTGCATGGGGCCGCCTCAGTGAGACCGAAGGGGACTTTGTGGGGCAGGACTATTTCCAATTGCAGTGACGTTTCTGTTTCTGCCTGTTTCACCTTCTTCCAGCAACAACAGGTGGGGACCAACAATCAGGAATCCACTAATCTTAGTACTACCCTCCCCACAGCAGAAGACTTAGACAAATGACCAAAAAAGTCCTCACTCCAGGCCTGCCCCCAATTCTTCCGTCAAGACCATTCATTACCTAAATCAGCCAGGAATTTCTATCTTTAAAGACAATGTGATTTCCCTGTGCTTCCTCACGTATTAGAAACTCTCCAAAGGCAGCAATAGTGTCTTTTACTTTTCCAGTCACTAAAATATAAAGACCTGTTGTTTAAAACTGACTGCAAGAACCTCCTCTACCAAGAGAAACTAAGCAGCAAGGAAAATCTTGCCAAGGGAGAGTGAGTAGGCCTGAGGACCAGTGGAGATAGAGACTGCAGTCTCTCAGGTAGGCAGTGGCTGGGCTGGAGAATCCCTCTATGGTCAAATGCTAATGTTCAGTTCTCTGTTCCTTACATTTCATGCTGGGGTTAAACTACTGTCTCCCAGTCTGTAATACAGTGCTGGTAAATGCTGGCCAAAATGCCTGTTGGGTGATTTCATACAACAAGCACCTACAATCTTAGAAGGACCATAGTGGGGAAATGGCTTGTTTTTGCCTCCTGTGGAGTGTGGAAACTCCATTAGAATGATTTTTTAAACTAGGGCCCAAGCCAAATCCATTCAGTCATTTCTGCTAGGGAAGACACTGTGAGTCCCAATAAACAGTACTAACCCCCAGGATAACTATAGGCCCCTACAGGCAGAAATGCTGAGATGCCTTAGAAAACTTTCCATTATGCCCAATTGCCATAGTGGATCCCACTCCTCCCAGTCTAAAAGGAATTTCATTATCACCAGCTCATTTCCCAGGGGAACTCCTCTGCTCGCTCCACTTGGGACACATGACTTTGGGAACGAGGAAGTAGGGCTCAAAGATAGAAGAGGCAGAGGACAGAGCTGAGTTTGCTTTTACTCTAGGAAATTACAAAGAGAAACATCTTCACCTGCAAGAATCGTGGCTGCTGGGTGCAGGCACTGAGCTTGAAGCAGTTGTGTGAAACCAGCTACTTGATACCTATTACTGTTAAAACCTCAAGACTTAGCCCAAAGGGAAATGAGTTACAATGCTGTCTTGTCTAAAGGCTACTCACTTCTTTTTAAAGAGCTTGCGGAAGGAGCTGCGAAAGCCCCCTTTCTGGTCTTGCCTGGGGTTTTGATCGCTGAAAGATGTTTGTTCACTTTCTCTTTCTTCCTTTGGACAGAATCTGGTGGTGTCTTCTAAATGCATCTCCTGAAAAGATAAAAGAGAGGTGTTTTTCACTCTTTTCCAAAGTTAACACCTATCCTGACTGTGGGACCATATATTTTTTTAACTCTGTCACCTTCCTCTTCCATCCCCAAAGACTAATGATGGGTACCCTATTCCAACTAGGGCAAACCTAGGCTAATTATGAAATTAGTAGTTAAAAAGATGATGATTTTCTGCTGAGTGCAGAAGTGTTTTCTATGTATCAAGGCAAAGAGTCTAGAGTCTATATCATAATCACATATAATACAACAATAGTTAAAGACCAGGAAATTGGCAAATGTTTAAAGGGTATAGAGATTCACTTCTTATTCTGGCATGAATACTATCTTGCTGGAAAACCAGATGTAGGACCATCATAGTTCTTGGTATGTTTCTTTCTATAAAACAAGAAAGTTCCTTGCTTATAATATTAGTTTTAAGCTGATGTTCCTAACTCTCCATTTTAGACATAAAAGAGGGAGGGAGTTTTCAAGAGGTCTGTTTAGAAGTAAATGTCAACTAATATTTCTAACCTGCACATATGCCTTTAATACAGATTTTACAATTCTTAGTCTATGGCATTTGGAGTGTAAAGTAAAAGTATGGCTCTATCTTTTATGAACTCTCTAGTGTCTTTTTTAAATGTGAGCTGTGCTAAATAGATATGTATATACATTTATATTCCATATGAACAAAACATTTACTTTTAGGTGACTGAAACTTAAAGCAACCAAAAAGAAATGCTTAATTTTGAACCCAAGAAGCCAAAACAAAACCCACCCTGGAAGTTTCATGAATTGGATGGATGACTGCTTGCTGATAGAGAAGCAAAGATTAAGGATGACTATTTTTCAAGAAACATATGGGTTTGACTTTGGGACCTTAACTTGAGGTTGTAGTAAAAGATCTAGAGATTCTCTAATATTCTACTAAGGTTCATAACTAAACCATAGAGACCTACATCTTGGTGGCTTTTATTGTGTTTCTCAAAGTGTGACCCTGGGGCTACAGGATCACTGGGGACCTTTATTTAAAATATAGATTCCCTGCCTGGCCGGTGTGGCTAAGTTGGTTGAGAATTGTCCCAAGCACCAGGAGGTCGCTGGTTCAGTTCCCATTAAGGGCACATGCCAGGGGTTTCTGGCTCAATCCCCAGTAGGGGGCATGCAGGAGGCAGCCAATCAATGTTTCTCTATCATCAATGTTTCAATGTTTCTATCTCACTCTCACTCTCCTTCTTCCTCTCTCTTTCTGAAATCAATAAAAAATATATATCCCTGAGCCCCAACCCAGACTTTCTGAAACAGAATCTCTGGAGTTATGCACATGGAGATTTTGAAAACCAGTGGTTTAAAGTATGCTCCTGCTCAACTGCACTTAATGTTTATATGAATCATATAGGAATCTTGCTAAAATGCAGATTCTGATTCAGTAGGTCTGGGGTGGGGCCCAAATTCTGCATTTATAACAAGCTCCTAGGTAATGTATTCACTACTAGCCCAAGAAGCACATTTTGAGAAGTGCGCTTTTAGAGACTATTTAGAAACTGAATCTATTAATAGTTTAAGAAAAATCTTTCTGTGGAATCATGATCTTAATAATATCTTACACTTGTATAGCATTCTATACTTTGAAAAGTATATTGACAAACTTTATCTTATTTGGCCTGAGCCTCACAACAGTACAGTGAAGCAGGAACGGTACATACTATCTTATTTTTATAGATGTGAAAACTGGAGGCATAGAGAAGCCACGTGAATTGTCCAGAAACACGCAGTTATTTGGCAGCAGAGCAAGGACTAGAACCCAGATCCCTGACACCTAGTCAGGTGCTCTTTGAACTAAAGTATACCGTCTTCTTTCTTAGAGATGGAACACTAAAGACTAGGGTCTGACCTCTTTATATGTCCCAAGACCTTCAGACACCAATGTTAGACATCAAAATACTAAACATTTACATGGAGGCCAAAGAAGGTGTCGGTGAATCAATGCTTTCTTGACTATTTGGTGTTGTCACCATCCTACTGGAGTCTGCAAAGTCACATGACACCCATTTCCAGTCAAAAGGAAAGCAACAGAAAATCGTCTTAGCTTTGCAATGACTTTTGCAGGGAGTCCACAGTGAGACAAGGTAACTTGCGTCCTCCCTAGCTGCACACAAGGCTGGCGCAGGTCGGGGAGTAAAGTAAGCTGGTACGGTGTTGAATGTTTTGAACATTTAAACAAGGAATGTGCCTAACAGGCAGAGGAAGAAACAGACAGGCCTGGGACTTGCCTGCAGTGCTTTGGAAGTGCAGTGCTACAGCTTCAGCAGAAAGTCAGAGGAAGCCCCTAACTGTTCCACCGGGTGTGGAGATGATGGTGTAAGCAGGTGTAAGAAGAGCCCTTTTCTATCTCTTTGCCATGATACATACAGTATGGCATGCTCGCGTGTCTTGGTGCCAACTGAAGAACCGGCGCCAATACTCGCTTTCCAGGACCTCTACCCCAGCATCTGCCGCAACTGTCCGGCGAGCTGGCCCGCTCCCCATCTGGCCAGGACCCCTACACGCTAGGTGAGCCCAAGCTGCTACCTGGAGATCTAGACCCGGGGCTGCCGACGCCGTGGGGTTGGGTTCGGTTTTACTTTACCCTCCTTACTTCCAAATACGTCTGCTTTTCGCTTTGGGACCTCTGTTGGGGGAAGTAGGTCCTGGGCGCGCCGCGAGCGGCGGCGGCGGCCGCGCCGTGGGACTGCGCGGCGCGCTCGGCCTTGAGCGGCGCGCGGCCGCCGCTGCTGCTGCGCGTGCTGTAGAGGCGCGGGGCCACGCCCTCGGCGGGCGGCGCGCGCGGGAACTCCTTGAGCGAGCGGCTCAGCGGCTTGGTCTTGCCGTGCGCCTGCGCCGCGGCCTCCAGCTTGTAGGCGCCGCTGCTGCTGGCCGGCGACGTGGCGCTCTTGGGCAGCGGGGGCAGCGGCGGCAGCGGCTGCAGCGGCTGCAGCGGGTGCTCCGGCCGCTCGGCCTCCATGGCGAAGCTGACGGGCCGCAGAAAGCAGATGTCCAGGCTGGACTCGGAAGAGGCGGGCGAGCAGTTCTCGAAGAGCGTCGGGGCCTGGAAGGGCTCCTCGTCGTAGGGCGCGGGCAGCGCGAACATCTCGCCCCCATATTCGAACTCCTCATAGGCCGTGGGCACGAAGCCGCGGCCGTCGGGCAGGAGCTCGGCCGGGGCGCGCAGGGAGCGCTCCACGTTGCCCAGCGAGGGCTCGGCGGGCGAGGGCTCGAAGTCCATCTCCGGGATGGCCTGCAGCGGCCCGGCCAGCGCCTTCACGTCCTGCTCGGCAGCACAGAACTGCGCCGGCGCCAGGAGGCTCTCGGGCCTCTCGTGCTTCCTGCCCTCCATCTCCCAGTCGCTGGGCTTCCCGGGCTGCATGCTCTCCATCAGGCTTTGCTGCTGTTGGCTTTTCTTCATTGGGGGCATCAAATGTCTTTAAAGGGGAAACAATACAAAAGAGGTGTGCTTATGGTGTGTTGGTGCATGCCTCTCGCATCAAGCAGCGCAGGCCAGGAGCAACACACTTCCTGCTGACGCTGCTGAGGCGCAAAACTGCCGGTTCTCTCCGCCCCTCCCGAACACCTACAGGCTTTACCTACCTAGCTCCACAGGCCTCTCCGATTAAGGAGTTCCCCTTCGTCCCCAAAGTGGGAGACTGAAGATGGGTGTGCGCAAAGTGGATGCCCGAAGTATCTGAGCAAGGAGGCATTGCGTAGACGTGGCCGTGGGCCAAGGATGGTCATCACTCCCCACGTGGAAGCTCTGACCCTCCCCACCACGTGTCAGGGCCCCAAGGTACCTCATTGGTCTCCTCTCTTGCCTTAGCAGAGTCATACAAAATAATGGAAATAACTTTTGTGTGACTCATGGACCTTAACACGTAAGAACAAATTCCTATGAGAGGACATCGGTTGTCTACCTCCTGCATGCCTCCCACTGGGGATCTGGCCCAAACCTGGGCATGTGCCCTGACCTGGAATCGAACCAGTGACTTCTTGGTTCCTTGGTCCACACTCAACCACTGAGCCACATGGGCTGGGCGTCGTGGGTTTTTGTTTTTAACTCATGGATAATGATGTATGCAGGGTACTAAGATAGTGTACCCATTAGATAGAATGTGATTTGCCAGTTCTGCTGGAATTTAGTTGCCAGATAGATGTGAGTAGACTACTGCACACTGACCCAATCTGGTTATTCTGCTATTTTATTTATTCATGTTTAATTCTACCACAAACACGCATAAAGGATGCATATGTAAGTGATAACACTGAATATCTTTCTCTGGCGATCTTAAGATGAAAACTAGGTCTCACACTTAGAGAGGGGAAAAAAATAGTAAAATGGAATATTGATCTGACTTGAATTTTGTTTTAACTTGGAAAATAATTGTTGGTTTCTGGCTATGTTCCCAACAGAGTGCAATGGCAGCCATCTTGTTCAATTTGGGTATAATTTCCAGATATTTTATTTTTTGGCTCTATTTTTTGTACTTCAAAAAGATAGTTTTATCATTGTCTTAAGAACTGAAGTGATCACTAAGTAAATATCTACTTTCTGCCCAGCTGGTGTGGCTCAGTTCGTTGGATGTGGTCCCATGCACCAAGAGGTTCCCAGTTCAGTTTCCATTCAGGGCACATGCTGGGTTTCAGGTTCAATCCCCAATAGGGGTGTGTGCAGGAGGCAGCCCATCAGTGGAAATATTTCTGTCTATCTCTACCTCTCCCTCTCTCTCTAAAATCAATTAAGAAAAAAAAAAAAAAACAAACATTAAAAAATATTTGTAGCCTGGCTGGTGTGGCTCAGTAGTTGAGCATCAACCCATGCACCAGGAGGTCGCCTGTTCAATTTCTGGTCAGGGCACATGCCCAGGTTGTGGGCCAAATACCCAGTGGGGGGCATGCAGGAGGTGGCCAATCGATGTTCTCACTCATTGATGTTTCTATCTCTCCCTCACCCTTCCTCTTTCTCTAAAATCAATAAAGAAAAAAAATATTTTTAACATATGTAAAAATACCAACTTCCTGCCTATCTCCTACTCTCCATCCAAGAAAGATTTTTTTTTTTTTTTTTCCGTGTGGAGTTCTTTTCCTACATGACTTCTAGGACTTTCTGTATAGGAACAAAATCATCCTTGGCTCTACTTATAGGAAGGTTAATATCTCATAGGTTTAAAGATGATTGTGGAATTTCTACCTCCTGCCTCTCCACATTTCCACTTCCATCTCTCACTGATAAATGTTCTCAGTTTTAAGAGATGAGGGCAAAAGGAGGAAATGAGATTTATTTTGCATTATGGACCAGTTGCTCCTTCCAATGATTGTAATTGGCATTTTTAAAATGGCAGTGATAAAAATTGGAATAATGTCAGTGGCCTACCTCTTCCTTCATTGTAATTTTAGGAAAGGAAAGTAGCTTCTTGTATGACTTGTAAATTTTGCTTAAGAATAAAGTCCAAACCTGGCTGGTGTGGTTCAGTGGTTGAGCATTGACCCTGCACCAAGAGGTCTCCGGTTCAATTCCCAGTCAGGGCACATGCCCAGGTTCTGGGCTAAAACCCCAGTGGGGGCATGCAGGAGGCAGCCAATCAACATTCTCTCTCATTGATGTTTCTAACTCTGTCCCTCTTCCTTCCTCTCTCTCTAAAATCAATAAAGAAAAAAAATTTTTTAAAAAAGGAATAAAATCCAAAGCAGAAATTATAGTATAAGGAATCAGTTTTGTGAGAATTGTTTATATTTGATCAAGTGGGGATTTGGAATTATGAGTTTTGGTTTCCCTTATCTTTCCAGAAGTCCTGGTTGCAAAAGTAGCTAAGTTGACTTTATCCTTATCCTTCAGAGGTAAAATGAATTTGAAATATGTAAATGGTCTAATCATAACTCTGAAGATCATTAAGAAGTTTGCTGAATGAGAATTCAGCTTACTATGTTAGCGGGTTGTATGCAGAGAATTGAAAAGGCTGTCAAATCCATCCACTGCCCAAAACAGTTCACAGAGAAGCTATCATAAGTGAAGAACAGAGCTTATGAAATCCCTTTCTGAGAAAGCTTCAAGGAGAATTGGGAAAGGCTGAACAACATTCTTTCTGGATCACCTCAGACCTATTTCTTATCCTCAGAGCCGACTCTTTTCACTGACCCCTGACTGGGATTCCCTTCCCCTCCACTATAGGTTTTGGAGACCTTAAGTAGGTTTCCCACCCTTCTGAGAGGTTGTAAAATGCCTTCTTGTCTTATGGCACTCTTCCATTCTACTGTTGTTCAAACCCAAAGAGAATAATGTTGTAGGTAGAGGGTGGTTATGTGCAGTCAAGTTATTGGGTGTAACTTCCAGCCTCCAGGCCTGCCCCTTAGCATTCTTAGTGCTTTCCTCTAGAATATAAGCATTGGGTCAGCTGCTTGCCTATCACATAGAGGCCGGATGGGGCAAGAGGGAGGGAGAGAGGAGTTCTGTTGGTCATACTCCTAATCAGGGCTGGCTTGCTACCCCACACAGACTTCCTAGGACCCACAGGTATTGTCATTAACTTTTCCATAGCAATAGGTGCTTACGTGACAGCAGGGCCAGAACTTGGAGCAGAAGGGTAGGGTTGCAGCATCTCTTCTGAGTGGATCCCACTGTCACGGACAGCCTCAGAGCCTGCAGTGGGGGAAGCATCTTGCCCGGCATTTGCACACTGGGAAGCCAGCCCTTTGTACAGCTTTGCCATGGATGACCTAATAGAATGGAAATAATAATTCTCAGAGTGTACAGTGGGAAACTGGCTCTCTGAACACGCAGCTTATGTCAAGAAAGATAGGGAGACAGAGTTTCTTAGATGAAGCTCAGCTGTGAGGTTCTCTCTCTCTCTCTATCTCTCTCTCTCTCCAGGGCACTTTACATACCAGGTTGCTTACATAATAGGGTGCAATGGGATGTTAGACAGGAGCAGGGATGCTGATTAATTGGCTGAATTGGGTTGGGGGAAAGGGATAGTATAGGGAGATGTCCTCCATTTAGAGGAGCCCTGGCTTGGGAGATAGCACCCTTTTCTTGTCTGAGGCACCCACAGAAAAGGCTCTGTTTTCTTTATTGGGATGTGATGAGGTTGATGGAAATTCAGGTCACTTGGAAGCTCTGCTTGCTATTGGTTGCTTCTATTCTCTCTGAACCCCAGATTCTCCCTAATTGGCCCTTCCTGTTTCTTCTTAGCATGAAATCTGTTCAACCATCATCCCCTCCCTTATTTGTTTTATTTTTATCCATAGCACTTATCAGCATCTAACTTATTTATTAACTGGCTGTCCAGGTCTAGAAAGTAAGCTCCATGTGGCAGATTTTTGTCTGTATTTTTAATTGTAGTATATTTAGTGCATAGAACAGTATCTAATACACACAAATAGGTACTCAATACATATTTGTTGAGTTAATTAAAGAAACCACATTCTGGCCTTTAAACTATATTTTTAAACTTGGCAGGTTTAGGGCAACAACAGTTTTTGTGGTAGTCGACATGAGATAAGAGGGGATCTGTGCAGGCACTAGACTGAAAGTGCTTATCTTTCTAAAGTAATTTTCACCAGGTCGTAGTTGCCTCCCTCTTCCAGCCAGCTTGGCCACCTCTCTTCCCTCCCCTTCTCTTCTACTTCCTGTCGCTGTGTTTTAGCCACTTAACATATAACATGGTTACTTGTTGCAGATGCCCATATTGTCTGGATCCTGTTTTCAGAAGCCTTTGATCAACCCTCTAGACTGTACCATCAGAACCTTACTTCTTGAGCTTTTTCCGTTTCTGAATAAGCAAATCCTCATTGCATTGAAACAGCAGGGTGTAGTGTGAAATAAATACTCGAAGGCGCTGAACACACACCAGAAGTAGGTAATAGTCAGGGTGTTCCTGCTCTGTGAACTTCAGGACATTCTGGATGAAGGAAAAAAGGAAGCAGCATTGCATAATTAGAATGAAAAGTTGTTCTGTCTCTTCTGCACCTTGCCTTGATCTGTTGTGAGAGTTCGGTAGCCATTTAATCAAAACAATACCATATGACCAATCTAATTATAAACTGAAAAGTCAAACTTGCTGTTTTCTTTATCCATCACCCCAAAAGAAAATAGTAGTCCCTATTGCTCCTGTTTGAGTTGAATGTGAACATGAGATAGTTCCATCTGAAAAATTGGAAGGATATATTAATTAGATCTCTGAGGTAATGGAGACATTTAACCATTACTGTTGATGAAGCAATACTTATATGACCCACTGGAGTCAGACCAGTGGTGAAAATGTCAGGCACCAACGCACTCTGGGAGAGGAGCGGGGTATTTATGATCAAGCCTGGCCTGGTAGCTCCTTCTATTACATTGCCTTCTGTGCTGTAGTGGAACACACATTGGATTTGGGAAAGCTAACTCTTATGGAGTACTTCCTGTTGCCAAGCACTAAGCCCTTTGCATATATTTTCTCATTTAATTTTTACCATAGCCTCATTAGATAGAGTGGACAGCTCCATTTAACAAGGAAATCAAGGTATAGAGCAAAGTTAACTAATCTTTATTAGGTCACACATCTAGTTAGTAGCGAAGCCAGGATCTGAACTCAAGTTAGTCAGTAGAACCAGGGCTCTTATTTACCATACTGCTTGCAAGAGCTGGGTTTCAATCCTAAATTTTTCATGTATTAAGTATGCTAACTTGAGCAAGTTACTTAAGTTGGCCCTCCATTTCCTTATCTAAAAAATGGTAATGATGATACCTGTTTCATGAAATTGTTGAAAAGATTAAATAAAATAATTATTGTGAGAAAATGATTTTAAGATCTAAAGCCACATGCAATAGAAAGTCTTTTTGATATTGATACTGGGCTAGTTCTACCTGAGATAAATCCCAAGCATTTCTAAGATTCTTCACTGGATTACTTAGAAAGATCAGTCACCAAATAAACCAGGACAGGATGGTGGGAAGAAGAGGGGCTGGTAAGGATGTTGGTGAGCCTTTTTCTCTCAACTCTACTTCCTCGTGTGAAGAAGTCAGCTCATCAGTTTCTCCATGCTTCTTCTGTGACATAAGACAGAAGCAATGCATGGTAAACCCTTGGACTCAAGCAAAAAGAAAGTAGTCAGGTAGCAATTAAGTGAGCAGGTTACATAGATAGTATTTAGACACCAGGTTGGGAGTGGGTGGGCAAGGATTAGGGGATACATTTAGATGTCTGTAGAACCAAAGTAGAAGGGACTGAATAGGTACTCAGAGTCTAGCAGGAGCTGCTATAGAAAGATCCTGGATCAGCAGAGGTGGAAATTGCTAGTAAATGAAGATATACATCAAAGGCAGGCATCATGAGCCAAACATTTTTAGAGATTGAGATTTTAGCTCATACCACAAGGTGGAGATGGAGAAATCATAACAACTTTTATTTAAATACTTCTTAGCAATATTAATTATTTCTTCCTGATCTCTTACAGTGTTTTTCAGAAGCCAAAAACAATAGTTTAGCCTGAAAGTCACTTTGGGGCTTGCTCAGCCGTGCCTACCTGCAGATGTAGCAGATATTCAGGGATGCGCTGGACTATGTGAAAGAACAGTGTATAGATGTCAGATTTAATCTCTTCATCACCCTGAATGAGAGAAAGGCAGAATCACTCTTCAGTATTCCTCCAGCTCTGGCTGCAGAACCCCGGCTTCAGTCCCACCAGAGTAGAAAAGGTGTACTCCCAGAGCATGTTCTTCGTCTAGAGTGTCATGAAGCATTGATTTCTCACTGGATAGGTCACTTGTTCAAGGACATGCTCAAGGAGACAACTCCTCTAGCAGGGAGCATATCATATACTTCTTTCGAATCCACCCAACGTTCCAAACTACCCCTTCCATCCCCACCCCAGATATTAGCACAGTGCTATACAGAAGTGGGCACTCAATAAATTATATTAAAGTTGAATTAATTCATTAAGGTTCTCCAGCAAGTAATCTTTACAGTGGTTTGCTAATAGGTACTAAGGCTGGATTGCAGCCTCATGATTAGATACTGGCCAGCTTGCCTGGCAGCACTTTCTCCAGATTGAATTAACCTGTTGGACTTTCTCCATGCCTCTTCCTCTTCTTTCCTTTCCCTTTCTCAAATATTTTCTGAGTACTAACATGTAGTAGGCATTATACTAGGCTGGGAGTAATGGGCTAATGTAGAAAATTAATAAGACCATCACCTCTTGTGAAACTATATTAACTCTTTAGGGCTTCTGTTATGGTGTTTTCCTATTAACCTAAAATAACTAGAGTTGTTATATATTTATATGTGCATGTTGAGCCCCTAATATATCACTACATTAGCAATTCTTAAAGTTACATGACTAGAATCACTTTACAATCTTATAAACTGACAGACACCGGATGACTTGAGTTTAATATTCAGATTCATATTGTCTGACCCTAAAAAACAAACAAACAAAAAAAACACCACCAAACCCTCATACATCATGCAGGCTTCAGCCTGAAGGTCTTTGCTTAGAAAGCCTGTTTACTTTGCCTAACTTCCAGTAGAATGAAATAAAGGGTTGGTAAGGCAGGGCCAAAGCAATGGCAGTGATCCTTGAGTGGGCTTCTTTTACCCCAGGGAGGAGTGTCAGTGGCTCTGTTCAAACCGTTTGCCAACCTGGAAAACAAGCTCAGAGTGCGTGTGCTGTATTTCCTGGTGGATGAGCAACATCATACAGTACCCATGTAACCAAAGGGCAGTACACAGGGAGAGTGAACCTACCTCCTTCAGAACAACAACATGAACCAAAGAGATGCATTCAGGCAGGTCCCTCAGGTAGGCAACATAATAATCCAAGAAATTATTCTTGAAAACAAATATAAAAATGCTTGGTAAGAACCTAGAAACAGGAATGATAACTAATATTTTTTATAGTGTCATATATATCCAAAAGAAGTACTTTGCAGAGATTTCCTTAATCATTCATTTAATTTGTTCATTAATATTTTTTTTTGTTTTTTCAATCTTTTAAGTTTTAAGGTAGATGTCTTTATGGACTTGGGAACCAAAATTCAATATTCCTGTTTTAATGAGAGAAAGTGAAATGATAAACCAAGACAGAGAAGAGGAATTATGTAAGTTGAAAAAGTATTTTTAAATTGTTTAATGATAAAAATACATATTTTGTTTTAAAATTACTTTCAAAATTATTTTTTATTGTTGACACTATTACAATTGTCCCCCATTTCCTCCTCCTTTAACCACCTCCACCCAGCCCTCATTCCCACCCCCACATTCCCACCCCTGCCTCTGGTCATCACCATGTTGTTCCTGTGTCCATTGACTATACATATATGTTCTTTGGCTAATCTCTTCATCTTCACCTTCTTTCATCCAGTCTCCTAAAATTACTTTTAATTTCAATCATCTACATGCAGATGAAGAACTTTGTCCAACCCACTTTGCAGTGTCTAGACCAGTGGTTCTCAATTTTTTTCCACTGTTTGCATGTTCACCTATGCAACATGCCTTCAGGGAAACAGTTCTCAGCTTCCAAAGTTATATTCCCACAGAAATAACAATTCTCAGCCCAAGAAAGCATACTGAAGATAAATGAATAAAAGTTATATGAGAGGGATAACATTACCTCTAATCTATACAATTAGACAATTTGTAAGTTTTGTATTATTATCCACAGTTGAGAATCCTTGATTTACCGAGATTGACTCAGACAATCTGGCTTGCAGACCAATTTTAAGTATGCCACATAATATTTTTAAGACAAGAAAATCTCACACAATATTCTGGATTCCAGCAGCTCTTTAAATATCAGATCTGGCAACTCTAGTCTTTTTTTTCCCCCTGCATAATAATTGGATAAAGGTGAGTAGCTATTCCCTGTACCAAAGCATATGTGCTCCAATTAAACTCATTTCCCAACATTCTGTATTGTATTAAACTCAGCCTATTTCTACCTATTTATATCACTGTCTAACTCTGCAGGTATTTGAGTTTGCAACTTCAGGCCTGGGTCATATTTAATTAGTAGAACATAGAAATTTTGAAACTCAGGACCCTCTCCAAGTGAAAACAAAAACCATTCAAGACAAACGGCTGCCCATCACATTTTTAAAAATCTCTAAGGAATGTAATTGTAAGTGAAAGTATATACACACACACACACACACACACACACACACACACACACACAAATCTTCATATATTTATTTTATATGTGTGGATAGCTATATATGCATGCATATATTTATACACAAATACACATATATGCATACACACACACAGTAATGTTCAATGGCAGCAGTAATAGTACAGTGGAAAGTGATGAACTGAAAGTTAGAAAACTTGGATTCTGGTCACAGATCTACAACTGTGTAGCCAGCTGGGTGCTTTTAGCAAAGTCTTAATTTCTCTGAACTTTATTTTATTATCTATAGAATGAGGAGGTTAGACTAGATCTCAGCAGTTCCTTGAACTCCAAAATTTGCTGATTCTAGATTCTCTATTAAGCGAAGTAGCTGAGGGAGACACAGATGAATATAATTCAAGTTTATAAAGAATTTTTTGAAAACTTACCTCATCATTTGTTAATTTCAGAAATAAATCTCCGAGGACTCCTTGGCGTGGCCACTTCAGAACCCTTTCCTGCAGAGCATGAAGCAAATCCAGGTGCTGCTGGACAAGGTACCGTAAAGAGCCAGGGAAGAGGCTTGAAACAGAATAGAGACAGGATCACACAAACCAGGTGTGGAGAAGAAAAGACCCTACAAGAATATGTGTATCAGGTCCCATTTTCCAAGTCATTCAAAATATTCTGAGTCACAGCTCTGCATTTTGGATTAAGAAATAAAAGTTTGTCAATGTAGATGTGACAGCAGATATCCTCAGGATATAAAAAGACACCTTTACTGGTGGCTCCTATATTGTCATATGTCAAACTAATAAATAGCACATCACTTGGACGGCCTTTTTAAAGCCAAACTGGTCCACTCGCATGTATGTGACAGTAGAAATTCTGAGGGAAATCTTTTTCAGTGTTTTAAAGTTCTTCTTATTTGCTGTGCAAAATAGTCTTATTAGTGTGTGGATGGCAAGTGTTGTGGCACCTGGTCATTCTTAGCTGCTGGGTAAAGAGCCTGCTGCTTGCATAAGTAGGAACTTTGGTTTAAACCTGGCAACTAAAAGCTCAGGGGAAGAGGTATGGAAGTGTTCCTTTTTCTATTTCCTTTGGCTTCTAAGAGGAATATCAGGCAAGAACAGAGTCTTGACTAGGGAGGCTACAGACCAGTCCTGGCCTGCTACTCCCTGGAGCTTCACAAAGCTTGCTTCCTACTCTCATATTCCCTCTAGCCCATATCTCAGTGGGCCTCATTTTTCCCAGAAGAAATGAAGGGAGGAAGAGAGATGTCAGAGAAGGATGGGGTGGAGAGGAGAGGGAAAAGAATCCTGGAAGGAAGGAGAAGGGGGATTGGATGGAGAAGAGTGGGGTGATCAGGGGCATAAAGGAATGAGGAAGGAAGAAACAGAAGGGAATGAAGTTTTGCTGGGCTACAGCAAGGATTTGATTTCTAACGTGTTGACTTAGAGGAATTTAAAATAGGTTCCCTTTAGCTTTCAAGACCTCAAGATGAAAGTGATGGCCTGCTTGTCACTGAGAGCTAAACTGATTAGGCTCTTTCCTTAGAGTCCAGCCAGAGTAAATTAGTGGAGGCTTCGCCAACCCTAGACAAGCAGATTTGCATTGAGAACAGTAGGAAGGACACCAGTTTGAGGGGAAGTTTTTCCAACCCATCTCCAACTAAAGCAGAAGAGCCACCACACCAGAACAGAGTAGCCAGCCCCCTGCCATACAAGGATTCCTTCCACTTCTCTCTGCCACCCCTCCACCTGCTGTGTCACCAGTCTCTGCATATGCGAGGCCAGCTGATCCAGAGACTCAAGAGGAAAGGCCTCCTAATCTGAGCTCTGATGGCTGGTGCAGTGGACTGGGAAGATCTAGGTAATCCCTGTCCAGATCAGAGAGGATTTGGAGGATGGCCTGGAGGCAGCTGGACTGGGAGAAGGCCACATAGCTGATGGAGGAGAGCACAACTGATTGAATGGAAAGAATGAAACACTGCACCAGCAAAAGAGCTAGATATGAAGATTTCTTCCCACCCAGAGGCTGTCAGTGACTGTGGGTAATATTCCTGGTGTGACACTGAAAGATGTTAGGGCACCATAGTGAGGTCTACGATGGGCTGGGTTGTCTAAATAGGTTATGTACTATGTCTTCTATTGGATTATCTTTTTCTTTTTCTCTCCTATCTTTCCTTTTCTCTCCTGGCCTCACCTGGACACTCTTCTGCTCTGCCTCACTTCTGTCTCTTATCTCCTCTTCTCAACTTCTCTCTCCTTCCCCCCTTTTCTTTTGAGAACACTGCCTTCTGCTACACTGTGGCCAGTGTACTTGCACTGAGGAGTGGTAACTTCGTTGGAGTCCAGGATACTTCCTGGACTGTCACTAGGATAACAGTTTGAGATTTTAGGGTGGGGTCAGAGAAGGCTAATGCTCCCATCAAATACCATAGAAACACATAAGAGTAATGACGTACAGTGGGTTCTGTACCAAATATTGAAAATAGGCTTTTAAACATTTTTTAATTAATAAGGATATTATTTGAAAACAGGGAGGAGTGTGGAGGAAGTGAGCCAGGAGATGGAGAGCAGAGGTAGAAAGAAAGCAAGACATACAAAACCTATTTCACTCTTTTGTCTAAATCCAGACATGACTCCCAGAAGCAACTTTTTCATGAAGATGAAAATATTAAGTGCTCAGCCTCTTTTCTATTTCTTACTAGGAGTGAAATTATGGCAAGATGAGTAGTTAGTATATTCTTTTTAAAGTCTTCAAAATTACTTCCACTCTCACAGTCCAATACTTAAACAACAAGGGAAATAAACTAAAAGCAATCAAGGAAAATCCAGTTATGTTTTCAAATTATAACTTAGCTCTTTTCAGTCCAGTATTAGGTCAAATAACCCCTGAGCTTCAGCAGCAGGGATGTAACCAAATTTGATCTTTAAATATGTGCCACTTGGTGGTGATCTGCAGCAAACAGCTTGTTGAGTTCTTGGTGGGTGTGGCGCTGGAGTTGAGGTTGTGAGGCTAACGGGCAGCCCTGTGGAGCTGACTTTGCCGCCCCTCAAGTGTTCAAACAAGCCTGTTTGATGCTGAGGCTGTGGCTTTATCTGGGTGAATTAGACCAGAAAAAGCCAAGAACATCAACTCCTGTGATCCTCCAACAAATGAGCAACAGCCCACACGACCCCCTCAAGCTTCTCTGCTGACAGCCCAACCCCTGCAGCTTCCAGCCGGTCCAGCGAGGGGCAGGGCTGCCTGAAACAGGCTGAAGAGCCTCTTGATCACTGCAGATTTTTCTAGGGAAAACCTCAAATTTTATTTTATAGGCTTGAGAAGACGTGGCAACCTCAGTTCTGAGTGTCAGACTATAGTTATGGTGGGTGTTATTTTCACCCCCAGGTTACTTTCCAAAAGGGGTAGAAAGTGCTGAAAGATTATAAGTTTTTTTATGGGAAATATAGTTAAAGTTCATTTATTTTTGTTTTTGCATGGGGTATAACACCAGCAGAGAAAAGGAACACTCATTCTGTTCTGTATTTTACTCAGTGGGTCTATTTAAAGTACACATGGAGGCTTCAGGAACAGCTTAGACAACCAGAGGTTACCTTCTGTGGCTGCCTAGTCTCTTTTCAAAGACTGTTTCTGGAACTCTTTACAGGTCCCAGAATTCCCAAATTGGTAACAATAAACACTTACCTTAAATCTTAATCAATCTGAAAAGCAAAGGCAATGAATACATGGATACCTTCTCTCTTTGGAATTCCTCTTTCCGTCTGAGCCCTGGAATGTTGCCTTGATCTTCAGGATCAGAGAGATGTTAATGACATATTTTCTTTCTGATTCAAGTAGTTCCAGAGCCACAGTCTGTCTTTTAGCTTTAAAAACAAACCAAGGAGGGAATTGTTAACCTCTCCTCCCCCAAATCCTATTGAATGATAGAAAGCAATAAAAAAAGATTGAAAGATATAAAAAGAGACATCCGCAAGTTTTTGGAAGATGGGAAACAAAATGAAGGCATGGTAATTAATTCAGCAGGATAAAGAGCACAAAACCTTGGTGTTCTCTTCTGCATATGGGAAATATGTTGAGAAGAAAGGCTTGAGGATTGGAGGCACCAGACACACAGGAAGTGCAAATAAGGGGCAATGCTGAGAACAGGAGACAGGGTCTACATAAAGTACATTTGAACCTCCAGGTCGCCACCTCCATGCAGACAGCTTCCCCATTTCCACCCATGGAAAATGAGAAAAATGAAACTAGAGAAGCCCTTATCTCTGATATCTGGGCTAAAGACATCAGACATAGAAGAGGGCAGAGTTGAGATGCTAAAATAAAAACAAGGGGACGCAGAGAAGGCTTGCATACTGAACAGTGAGATTCCCCTCAGCCTCTTCCCCTGTGGGTCCCACAATACCAGCAGCCATACTTATCCTCTCCAGGCAGGAGACTGGAGGATCTTCTTCTGGAGAAACTGAGTGGCCCAAGTTAAAAAGATCTACAGACAGTGACATAAGGAGGTCACCTATCAAAAAGTTAATTTGACATCTGATTAGCTGACAATGAAGCCTATTTATTGACAAGCTTGGCTAGTACAGAATTTTCAGGGTTCTTTTTATTTAGGGCCTCTTTTTTTATTTTTATTTATTTATTTTTTAAGACTCATTATTTATTTTCTAGGGCCTCTCTTTTAGATATAAATAATTAGCTAAGGATCCTCAGACATTTGAATCAGGCATACACCATAAAAGGAGAAGAAAAAATATACACATATATTTTAAAGGAGAGAGCAAACCTTGAATAAAGAAACAATCCAGGAGATGTCATGTACAGCATGGTAGTTAATAATGAGTGTTGTATATTTGAAATTTGCTACAAGAGTAGATCTTAAAAGTTCTCATCATAAGATAAAATAATTTTGTAACTATGTATGGTGACAGATGTTAACTAGACTTAACTTTGGTGATCATTTTATAATATATACAAATATCAAATTATGTTGTACATCTGAAACTAATATAATGTTATATGTCAATTGTACCTTAATTAAAAGAAGAGACAATGTTGAAATGAAAAAAAAACTTAAAAAAAATTTTTATCATTAATATCTTCAAAGAGATATGAAGAAAATATTCTAGCCATTTAAAAATTATAGGAAGTTGCCTGGCCGGTGTGGCTTAGTGGATTGAGCGTCATCCCATGGACTGAGCAGTCCTGGTTTGATTCCCGGTCAGGGCACATGCCCATGTTGCAGCCCAATCCCCAGTGGGGGGTGTGCTGGAGGCAGCCAACCAATGTTTCTCTCTCACATTGATGTGTCTATCTCTCTCTCCCTCCTTCTGTCTCTGAAAAAAAAAAATCAATAAAAAAATATATTTTTTAAAAATACAAGATGCTATTTTTTTTAAAAAAAAAGAACAATCCAGCCCTAGCTGGTTTGGCTCAGTGGTTAGAGCTCTGGCCCTCGGACCTGAGGGACCTGGGTTTGGTTCCTGCTAAGGGCATGTACTTCAGTTGCAGTTTGTCCCCAGCCCCAGTTGGGGTTGTGTGGGTGGCAGCCATTCAATGTGTCTCTCTCACATCAATGTTTCTCTCTCTCTCTCCCTCCCTCTCTATCTGAAGATAAATGCAAAAATGTCCTTGGGTGGATTAAAAAAAATAAAAAAAAAACAATCCAGATAAGAAGAAACTTTTAGGCATTTTTCAAAAATAAAAGAGTAGAAGATAAAGTCCAGGAAATCTGCTGACCACTCCTTCTCTCCCTGCCCACCCCCCACCCCCCCCAAAAAAACTAAAAAAGAAACATTGAAGACAAATAGAAGATAAAAATATGGTAATGGAGAAAATCAATCCAGGAGATACAATATCAAATTATTAGAAGTTCCAGAGAATAAATTACCTTTGGACAACCAACAAGTGTGTAAGGGAGGGACTCAAACGCATGACCCTTGACAGCCTGAGGAATGCATGTTTGGTGAAATAAAGAGGAGACCTGGCCATAAAGCTCAGAAGTCCATGTTGGGGACTGCAGACACCCCATGTCTTATGAGATGGTAGTGGAGGAGTCTGTGTCATGTTGACCAGGTGAGATTAAACCCACAGCTACTTGGCAGTTTCTTCACTTTAATAATCATGTTTGAGCTGTTTTCTAACCAGTAAAAACAAATCAAGTTAAAAAAAAGTTCCAGAGAAAAGAACAAAATGGATAAGAGGATATTATTGAATTAATCATAGAAAAAAAAGTACCAGGATATTATCTCCAGAGGAAAGGGTCTGTTGTCCTCAGCATAGTTAATGAAAAAGACTTTCACATCATTGTAAGGCATGACACATCACTGAGAAACTTTAGCACACCAAAGGTAAAGAGAAGATCCTAAAAGTTACCAGAGAGAAAATCAGGTAACATACAAAGGGCTGGGGATTTGAATGGTGTTGTACTTTCTAACAGGAACATTAGAAGTTAGAAGACAGTGGAATGATTGCTTCAAAATTATGAGGGAAAATGATTTTTACATTCAGCTAAATTATAAACAAAGTATGTGGAAGCTACTGAACAATGTATTCCATCCAAACAAGGAGTAACCAAGGATACACAAAAGTAGAACAAACAAACAAGAATCTAATGTAGGAGAATTATGAAGGAAATTTCTAGGAAGCCTGGGAAGTCACAGGATGGCAGATGTCTCTAAGGCAAATGCTTTTCAAAAAGAATGTAAATGATAGATTTTTTTTGTGTTTTTTTTTTTTTTTTCTGTTGCATTGCTTTAAAAAAAATCCAAGGAAACATGAAAAGGAGGCATATACTATGTTCTTTGATTGGAAGACTCAATACTGTCAAGATGTCAATTCTCTACTAACTGCAATAAAAAGAATATAGGGTCTAGAATTAGACACACCCACATGTTATCACTTGACTTTCCTATGCAAGTCAGTGTGGAAAGGTATTTGCAATCAATGGTGCTATTAGCGACTAGATAGCCACATGGGAAAAAAATGAACCTGAACTCTCCTCACATCTCACATCAACATTTATTCAAGATAAGTCACAGACTTCTCATTATTCTTCTCTATGTTAACAAATGATAAAAATTCCCAGAAAAATAAAGATAAGTTGTAGACCTAAATTTGAAAGTTAAAACCATAAAGGTTCTAGAAGAACACATACCAGAATATCTTTATAACTAGGGTAGGCAAAGATTTATTGGAAGGACACATAAGTCACAATCTATTTTAGAAGTTTAAAATTGAGAAATTAAACTTCATCAAAATTAAAATGTCTAGTCATCCAAAGACAATTAAGATACTTCATAGTTTTAATTCACATCTTTGATGATTATGACATTGAATATTTTTCATATGTCTACTGTCCATCATATGTCCTCTTTGGAGAATTGTCTATTTGAGTCCTGTGCCCTTTTCTTAAATTGGGTTATTTGTCTTCCTTTTGTTGAGTTGTAAGAGTTCTTTATATATTTTGGAGATTAACCTCTTAGCACATGTATCATTGGCAAATATGTTCTCCCATACAGTGGGTTCCCTTTTCATTTTAGTAATAGTTTCTTTTGCTGTACAGAAGCTTTTTAGTTTGATGTAGTCCCATTTGTTTATTTTTTCCTTTGTTTCTCTTGCCCTAGGAGATGTATCAGTGAAAATTCTGCTATGTGAGATGTCTAAGATTTTGCTACCTATGTTTTCTTCTAGAATTTTTTATGGTTTCACGACTTACATTTAAGTCTTTTATCAATTTTGAGTTTATTCTTGTGTATGGTGTAAGTTGGTGATCTAGTTTCATTTTTTTTTTTTTTTTTTTGCATGTACCTGTCTAATTTTCCCAGCACCATTTATTGAAGAGACTATCTTCACTCTAACAATAAGTGCTGACAAAGATATGGAGAAAAAGGAATGCTAGTACATTGCTGGGGGGAATGCAGATTGATGCATTTTTTTAGAAAACAGTATGGAGTTTACTCAAAAAATTAAAAATGGAACGACCATTTGACCCAGTAATCCCATTTATAGGACTATATCCTAAGAATTTTGAAACACCAATCTGAAAGAATATATGCACCCCTATGTTCATAGCAGCATTAGTTACAAAAGCTAAATCTGGAAACAGCCCAAGTACCCATCAGTACATGAGTGAATAAAGCTGGTAACCCTGGATGGTTTGGCTCAGCGGTTAGAGCATTGGCCTGTGGTCCAGAGAGACCAGGGTTCAGTTCCCGCTAAGGGCATGTACCTCGGTTGCAGTTTGTCCCTGGTCCTGGTTGGATCGTGTGGGTGGCAGCCACTCAATGTGTCCCTTTCATGTCGATGTTTTTTTTCTCTCTCTCTCCCTCTCTCCCTTCCATTCTATCTGAACAAAAAATGGAAAAATGTCCTCAGGTGAGGATTAAAAAAAAAGCTGTGGTACATTTACACAATGGAATACTATGCAGTTGTAGAAAAGAAGGATCTCTTACTCTTTGCAATAGCATGGATGGACCTGGAGAATGTTATGCTGAGTAAAATAAGCCAGTCAGAGAAAAACAAATATCATATGATCTCACTTATATGTGAAATCTAATGAACATAATAAACTGATGAACAAAATAGGTCCAGAGGCAATGGATGCATGGAACAGACTGACAGATCTCAGAGGGGAGATGGGAGGGGAAATGGGAAAAGATTAACCCAAGAACTTATATACATACACGCATGGTCCATGGACACAGACAATAATGTGGTAAAGGCCTAGGGTAGGGCAGGGGCTGGGAGGAAGGGGCAATGGGAGACATTGTAATACTGTCAACAATAATATATATATATTAAGAAAGTGAAAAGGCAAGCCACAGACTGGAATAAAATATTCTCAACACATATATCGAATGAACTCATGCCCCAAATATATTAAGATATATTATAATAGATGAAAATATTATAAAGAAAATATAAACAACTCAATTTAAAAATTAGACATATATAGGTACTTCATAAAAGAAAATATAAATATGGTCAATAAGCATATGTAAAGATGCTCAAAATCAGTAGTCATCAAAGAAGCAAATTAAAACTATAATATGATATTAGTACATACTCTAGAGAATGGCTAAAATTAAAAAGACTGACCATACTAAGTATTGGGAAGGATGTGAAGCAAATGGTATTATATTACACTGCTGGTAGTATAGCTTGACATTTTCTTTTAAAGTAAAACATAATTCTTTCCTACAACCTACAGATTTCACTCCGAGGAACACACCTGAGAGAAAAGAGGGCATACATTTGCCACCCCTAAAAAGACCTGTACAGGAATATTTATAGGAGTTTTGTTCATAATATCCCTACACTGGAAACCCTCCAAATGTCCATCAACAGGAGAATAGATAAATAAATTGTGGTAAATTCATTCAATGTGATTTTAAAAAGAAATGAACTACTGAATGAATTATACACATCAACATATTATTTTGAGAGGACAAAGCCAGACCCAAAAGAGTACACAATGTATTATTATATTTATATGAAGTTCAAGAACAGACAGAAACTAATTTATGGTGACAGAAGTTAGAATAGTAGTACCTTGTGTGGGTATTGACTGGAAAGGTGCATGAGAGAACGTTTGGGGCGATAGAAATATTGTGTATCTTGTTCTGGGTAAACATCACAAGGAGGTATCCATATATAAAAAGTCAGTGCATTTGAACTTAAGCATTGTAAATTTTACTCTATAAATTAACCCTCAGTAAAGTACTGATTTTAAAGTAGTAGCATAAACCTTTTTAAGAAATAGAAGCAAGGAGCAGAAGAAACTGCTAAAAGAATTTAAAGTGACTGCTGCTGTTTTTCATAATAAACATTTTAGTACTGTTTAATTTTTCATGTATTTGATAATAATTAATTTTTTTAAATTACACCCCACCCCCAAAATAGTTGGAGGGAATTGCTGTTGCCTGACACATAGTAAGTATTCAGTGATGATTTATGATTTGGAGGAAAAAAGGAGGGAGCAAGGGAGGACAGACCCTGTTGCAGTGATTGATATTTTGGGAGTAGACTGCTGATACCAGATTCATATATTGAAGGTCCCACATAACTGACTAAATAGTGCCCTTCACAAAATTTTGTCCTCCTCTACATCAAACGTATGCCTCCCCACCCCAAAGCACTACGTTACTGAATGAGTGGATACCCAGAATCAAGGTGGTAGTCCCCGTTGGCCATGTGGCTTCTGGTGAGTCCTTTTACCTCTATAAGGCTTTAGTTTGTTCATCTGAAAAGGAAATCAGATACTAGGTGATCTCATATGTCCACTGAATCTAAATTACAAGGATTCTAGCCCTTAGGTGCATTGTATTCTTTAAAATTTCAGCCTGCATTTCCCTTTGGGGCTTACCAGCTAATGACGTTTCACATAAAGCATTTTCCAAGGAGCTATGTCTGCCCTGGCCAACTTCCTTGAGTTTATCCGGGTGGTCTTTCGTGACATATTCCTCGCCCCATTCTTTCCCATCCTTCGGCTGCCTCCACACACCGGAGGGCAGATGGCCTTTAGACTGGATATCAGCTGAGAGGGAAGGCTTGAGGTTTTCTTCTGCGTCTGGAGTCGTTGGGTTCATTCCTGAAAAATAACAGTTGCCATCAAGATCTAATTTTTTAAATTTATTTGTTACTAACTCTTAAATATTATACTCCTGTATGGGATGAAATATATCAACTAAAGATTAAAAGTTTCCACAGTTGAAAAGGATCACCTCTCTTTGTTTCTGGTCTATACATATTCTATTCTTTGTACATAGTCTTTACTAAATAAGGAGTTTTAAAAAATAAATTTGGCCCTGGCTGGTTTGGCTCAGCGGTTGGAGCATCGGCCTGTAGTCCCGAGAGACCCGGGTTCGGTACCCGCTAGGGGCACGTACCTCGGTTGCAGTTTGCCCCCGGCCCTGGTTGGTCATGCAGGTGGCAGCCACTCGATGTGTCCCTTTCACATAGAAGTTTCTCTCTCTCTCTCTCTCTCTCTCTCTCTGTCTCTCTCTTTTCTTCTCTCTCCCTCCCACTCTACCTGAAAAAAAAAAGGAAAAATGTCCTCGGGTGAGGATTAAATAAATAAATAAATAAATAAATAAATAAATAAATAAATAAAAATAAATTTGTAGCCCTGGCTGGTTTTGCTCAGCAGTTAGAGCGTCAGCCTGTGGACCAAAGAATCATAGGTTCAATTCCAGTCAAGGGCATGTACCTTGGTTGTAGTTCAGTCCCTGGCCCTGGTTGGGATCTTTCAGGAGCAACCAATCAATGTGTCTCTCTCACATCAATGTTTCTCTCTCTCTCTCTCTCTCTCTCTCTCTCTCTCTCTCTCTCTCCCTCCCTCCCACTCTGTCTGATGATAAATGGAAAAAGTATCCTTGGGTGAGGATCTAAAAAAATTAATAAACTAATAATAATATAACTAATGTGCAGTAGTATGTATTGATTCATATCTGCTTCCTTTCAGGTGAGCACACCAAGTGCTTGTAGCACTGCTGAGAAGAAAGTACAGAAAGAGAAGGGACAAGGGGCCAGAGACGATGTCAGCTCCTGGAATGTGTCCCCCTTGGCCTTCGTGATGGTAAGTTGCAGAAAGAAAGGAGTGAGTGAGTGAGGGAAGATGAAATAATTTATAAAACCCAGGTGAATTGTCTATTAAGCAAATAGCTTTGTAATTAAGTAAAACAGCGATTTTCAACCAGTGTGCCACAAGAATTTATAAAACATGCAATACCTGACTATTTAGTCAGGGCACTGACTTCTTTTCCCTTAGACTGTCAACTAAAAATTTAAAAAATGACAACAGCCAACACAACAATAGCCGTCTGGTGTGAATGAATCAAAATTATACCTATTTTTGTTGTTGTTCGATCAGCAAAAATATACTTATTGGTGTACCGCAGAATTTTAGTAATTAGTTTATGTGTGCCATGAATTGAAAGAGGTTGGCAATCACTGAAGTAAACTATAAAATATGTGGTTCATACAAAACTTTTGTCATGCAATATACACCTGTTCTCAGCAAATGTTAATTCATGGGTAACTGAAAGGAGTCAGAAAGAATCAAGATTACTGGTTTGATCATAAAGTTCCCCACCCCCTTCTCTGTCCTTGGGTTTCACGGAGTCACTGACCTACTCCAGCATACACCTCGGAATCTTAATAAGCAGTATGTTTGATCTTGCCTGAGTTCTTTCATGCCTGGTTTGGAACGAGGGAGTAGAAGCAGGGAAGATTAAAAAAAGGAAAGGGTGGAATTGCTAGAAGAAAACTCAAAAAAAGAGCCACTTACCAGGACCCATCATTCCCTTCACATTACTGTCCCCTACATGCATTGATCTGGACTCTTGGGCTGCAGAGAAAGGAAAGCCTTCAATCAGTATTCATTCCTTTGACATGGACTGGACACCTTCTATGAGCCAGGCACTGGGTCAGACTCACAGAGTTCACTGTTTACTGGGGGAGAGGAGCAATAAAAAAAAACATTTTTTTTTTTACAGTATAGTGTGACAAGTGCTATTTTCTCATTTGTAAAAAGATATAATAGTGGTACTTACCTCACAGACTACCATAAAATTAAATCAGTTAATATTTGTAAATGGCTTAAAGTGGTACCTGGCACACAGTAAGAGCTAAGTTATTGTTAACTATGGTGGTTAGAGGGTAATGATGAGAAGAACCAGAATGGTGCTGTTAAAATATGTCAGATCCTCTTGTTCCTCTGCTTAGCCCTCCAGAGACTTCCTGTTTTAGTGCAAAAGCAAAAACCTTATAATGATCCTAAGACCCTAAAACATCTGCACCTCTTCCCTGCCTGCTGTTTTCTTTCTTTCTTTCTTTCTTTCTTTCTTTCTTTCTTTCTTTCTTTCTTTCTTTCTTTCTTTCTTTCTTTCTTTCTCTTTCTCTCTCTCTCTCTCTCTCTTTTTCTTCCTTTCTTTCTTTCTTTTTACCCACATCTCTTATTATCTCCCTTGTTCACTCTGCTTTAGGTTCTTCTGGCTATTCCTTGAACACGTCGGTTACGTTCCAACCAGGACCTTGGTACTGGCTGCTTCCGCTTCCTTTCCCTCAGTATCATAGCTAACTTTTTCAATTCCTTTAGGTCTTTACCTGGCATACACTATACAATTAACACCTGTGTTTCTTTATTTTTCTCCTTATCACTATCTAACATATTACATATTTTATTTATCTTGTTCAATGTCAGAACAAAGGCTCCATGAGGGCAGGAATTTTGTTGTTGTGTTCATTACTATATCCTATCACCTAAATCAATGTTTGCATTGGTTGGATTTAAGGAAGGATGAGAGGGTATGGCCAACACCTTGACTACAATCTCAAGAGAGACCTTGAGCCAGAGGCACCCAGCTAAGCTGTGTACATATTCCTGACTCAGAGAAACTGTAATATAATGAATGTTTGCTATTTTAAGCTACTAAATTTGGGTGCATCATATTATAACTAACAGTGGGTAAATCAATCCTTTATGAAAGTTTCGTCCTTTTGACCTTGAGTTTTAACATAATCTGCTACCAATAGTATACATAATGTCTTATGATGTCATAATTTTGCCCAATTTTTGCAGCAACTTGGTAGAATAAACTATATAATAAAAGCCATGCCTACACAACAGCAAAGGAAGGAGGAGTTGCCAATAAACAGCTAATTTAAATCCACCTGGGCACTTTACAAATATAATTTCTAATCATTTATCTTGTGAAAATGTTCAGTTGCCCCAGCCTTGGCATTGATCTGACCTCAACTTTCCAAGCCCATCCTGTAGTCTCCCCTAACAAGACCATCTTTTGTGTAATGCTCTCCATGACATAGAGCATAGAAAATAGAGCCACCTACCATAAACCCACATCCCAGATAAATCAAGGAGTTTTCCCAGGCTGCATCTATCAGTCTCTACAATAACTACTCCAATAGGTGAAAAACTAAAAAAAATAAAAGCAAATCTGTACTTTGAAGTTAATGTTGATTAAAAGCCATTTGATTTAGATTTTTAAATTCAGTTCTTCAAAACATACTTATTGTCATTGAATATATGATCCAAATTGTTCAGTAAGTCATAAGAGTAGAAAACCTCCAGTCTTGCCCTTAAGGACTTTACAATTGGTTGAGAAGTCACTGAGCCTCTTTTTGGAGACTTTCTACACACGACCAAAAAAGAGAGAGGAAAATTCATCTAAACATTGTTAATATCTACATTCATTCTCCTATAGGTGCTTTGCTAGATGTTGTTGAGGATACAAACAAGTAGCAATCATTTTGTTTGTTTCTTTCTTTCTTTTCCTGGATTGAACTCAGGTCACTTAGCGATGTTTGCGAATATCCCGTGGAAAGCCAGTTTCTGCTGTACTGCCCAGGAACCATTTCCGTGGTCTGTTCTAACACCTCTTAAATCAGGGACGTGGCTGATGACTGAGCCCACAGACAGCACCAGCTCTGGTTGTCCAGAGAAAGAGAGTACAAATTTAGACTGCATGATAGCACTGCCTGCCAGTTAGGGCAGATAGACCTTCTCATATCAGTGAAATCTTTGCTGAAAAAAAAAAAGCAGAACACACAATTTTATCCATACTAAGCCTACAACTATTTTTAAAATGTCTATGCAGAGAGACAAGGATTGAGAAAGTAATATAGAAAATAAAACAATTTATTAGAGTGAATAATTTTTAAACTTTTTTCCCCCTAGATTTGTTCAACAAATTATTTCTAGTCCATTTGAAATTTAAAACACCCAGTATTTTCCCAAAAATGAAAAATATTTTTAAATTAGGTAGACTTTCCTGGTTTCTCAGATCCTCTGAATTCTTTTAAATTCCAGATGCACCCAGCCCTTGTGGCTCAGTGGTCGAACATTGACCCATGCACCAAGAGGTCACCAGTTCAATTCCCAGTCAGGGCACATGCCCAGATTGTGGGCCTGGTCCCCAGTGGGGGGCATGCAGTAGGTGGCCAGTCAATGTTCTCTCATCGATGTTTCTATCTCTCTCTCCCTCTCCCTTCCCCTCTCTAAAATCAATAAAGAATAAAAAACATTTATTTATTTTTATCCTTACCCGAGGACATTTTTTGCATTTATCATCAGATAGAGCAGAAAGGAGACAGGGAGGAAGAGAGAGACAGAAACATCGATGCAAGAGAAACATACTGAGTGGTTGCCACCGACACGACCCCAACCAGGGCCAGGGACAAACTGCAACTGAGGTACGTGCCCTTAGCAGGAACCGAACCCAGGACTCTCTGGTCCGTGGGCTGATGCTCTAACCGCTGAGCCAAACTGGTCAGGGCAAAAATAAAACATATTTTAAAAAATAAAAATAAAAAGTAAATTCCAGATGCAAGAGGGAAATTTCTGAGCAATATACCATTTTCTTCTAACAAGAATGAAGGCCTAAGGCCCATTATTCCTATTACTTAAGTTCTCAGAATCAAGGAAGAAATGCCTGTCTAATTCAGTATGATTTGTGAACTGTACCTTTTTCATAGGCCTGGGAAGGCAAAAGGTTTGTGAAGTCTTCATTTTGGAGAACAGGCTCAGGAATGTTGATTGAACGGAAAGGACTTCCTTGTGCTTGAGCAGACCCAGCCTGTGAGCCATGTTCTTCTTTTTGAGTTTTTCTAGGGAAGGGAAGCACAAGGTTTTAATACCTGGTGGGTTAAGAAGAGATTCATTTCAGAATAATTCAAGAAAATTTCTGAGCTAATGTACTATTTCAGTACATTAAAAATGGTCAAACACTAGTAATTTATCACCAAAGTTGAAGAAAGAAATGTAAATATCTATAAAGCACCTTCTATTTGTACTATCTACATTCTTATTTTTCCGTTACTGACTTCCCTGTCATCAGGATCTTTATAGAGTTTGCATTGGTGACAGTTTGCTTAGGATGATTTATATTCATTTAACGAAGCAACACAAAGGTACACAGAGGCAGCAGGTCTTCAACCAAAAACAATAAGCCATCCTCCAGGGTCACACAAATGTTATTGCCACATTTCTATTTTAAATGTGATGCTATTAAAAACATAACAATAAAGATTATATATGTTTAGTTGTGAAACTTGACTTGAGTCAACCTGGTTGAGGTATTGTTGAACATGAACTTATTTTCCATGGAAGAAGTAAAATAGTAGTAGCACTAGAGAAATTTTAGAAAACTAATAAAAAAAGAAAGATGACGCCCCCATCTTAACACAACAATCCTGATTTTAAAATATATCTTTCTAGTTGTTATTTTACATATTTTTACAGTTGAAATCAAATTCTACATACCATTTTATATAATTTTCATTTTACTGACTATTAAGTGCATTTTCTCTCTAATAATTACCATAAATTTTTCTATTAACCAACTTTTATGGCTCTATAACCTTTATCAAATACTTTCCTATGGATCCCAGGGGCCAGCTAGCTATATACTGATCGTGGGAAAGGTGTTCTCAGTGTCTGTGTACATCATTGCTTATGGATTTGCCTTTGGTCAGTTTTTTAGTAAACTCACTTGGCTTTCACTTTTCGAGATTCTCTTCGCTTCTCCTGTTGAAGCTGTTCAATTTTCTGTTGCATTTCTTCTTGTTTGGAAGTGATGGCCTGAATCATTGACATGGCATTGCTCAGCTCTTCCTAAAAAATAAGCATTAATTGTATTTAATCTGGCAAACAGGGTAAAAATATAGAATATATGTCTAGTATACAGTAAGCTTTTAATTCATATTTGTTGAATGAATGAATCAATCAATGAATGAGAGATGAAAAGTTCGCTTCTATTGTGGACTCTAATTTTAACACCAAGATCCAAGAAAGAAAAGCATAAAATAGATATATTTCCATAATAATTAGTGAATGGGCTAGAGGGAATATTCTTATATTTGGCACTATGTGAAAAGGTAAGTTTTCTTCTTGTATAACTAAGCCCAAGAATCTTTCTTCAGCAGGAAAACAGAGGAGAGGCATACCTTAAAATAGTTTAATGAATTCTTCATCTCAGTAACCTTTTCCTCCATGGAACATTTGCAGCTCTTAACCTTCTCTTCCAAAGCATATTCTCCATGTTGAATTCTGGACAGTTCTTGCATCGCTTCTGTGAAACCAGTTTTGAGTTCAGAGGCCAGGGCCTGCAACTAAAACACAAAGAGTGCATTCCATTTATTATAAATAATTATAAATAGTACCACTGACCTTTTGAATTTTTCTTTTTGTTTGAGAAACCAGGCTCTTGAAAATTACAGACCTTATTTCCTGGTTCACTAAAGTTTGGACAACTTAAGGCAACCTTGGCCCTATCCATCTAGGAAAAAGAAGGTCTTTTTTATACAGCACATGCTGATGCTTGATAGTGACAAGAAAGCAAGAAAATAGTTAAGTTTATAAGTGCACCTGTAAGCTACTTATGTATCCTATTACCTTTGATTAAAATGAGGTTTACTTGAAAAGCAACATAATCATGTGAGAAACAGTCTTGATCCTGTAACTTGTCAAATTTCATGAGAGAAAGGATAGGATTTTTTTTCATGTTATGCCTGGTTGTTAGGACAACATGAAGAAATTCAGTTATATTTTTCCTTAAAAAATTAAATGATAGCCCTGGCCGGTTTGGCTCCTTGGTTAGAGCGTCGGCCTGCAGACCAAAGAATCCCTGGTTCAATTCCGGCGAAGGGTACGTACCTCAGTTGCAGTTCGTCCCTGGCCCAAGTTGCGGTTGTGCAGATGACAACTAGTGGATGTGTCTCTCTCACATCGATGTTTCTCTCTCTCTCCCTCTCCCTCCCACTCTATCTGAAGATAAATGATAAAAAGAGTAATAACTAAGCATATCCGAGAATTTCTTTGACAGGGAAGAAGATTTTTGTTTTTTTTTTAAATTCTTGAATGATATCATGGAAAAGGAAATAATAGCATTTTCAAGGGCAGTGTGCTTAAGTCTATAAGGAAGGCACAGACGTATTTATGAAAGTAGGAGCTCAGCACATTGTTGACAGTGATATGATTCCTCTTCAGCAGTCAAGTCTGATGGTATAGGAGTGCACACATTGACTTTTATTGTCAACTTCCATACCCTGAAAAGGGGGTCAGTGTTGGAGTCAGATAGGGAACAAACTTTAACGCACTCCCACAAGTACTAAGACCTTAGGCAAGTTGGTTAATCTCTTTGTAGCAGTTTCCTCATCCATAAAATAACTATAACAACACCTATTTCACAGGGCTGTTTTGAGAATAAAATGAGTAAATGTAGGTAATATGCCTGACCTAGCACATGCCAGGTACATAGAAGGTGTTTAAGAAATTTTAATTCTTCTCTCCTTTCTAGTGGCAAATCAAAAAGTTAAGCACAAACAGAAATGTGGAGAAATGGGGCACTTCTGAAGTTCAGTTTTATTTATTGAACAAATGAAAAAACATTTTCAACAGACAGTAACTTAACAATAAGATAATATTACTTTCTTGATATTTATAATCTTCTACTCTGCTAAGTGCAGTAACTTTTTAGCTCCAGATCTCTCTGTAAAACAGAATTTTTTAGAAGGTTCTATAATTAAAAGTATTTATCAATGTCCTGGCTGGTTTGGCTCAATGGTTAGAGCATCGGCCTGCCAACCAAAGGGTCTTGGGTTCAATTCTCAGTCAAGGACGTGTACCTGGGTTGCAGCTTCAATACCCAGCCCTCCTTAGGGTCGTGGGGGAGGCAGCTGATCTATGTGTCTCTCTCACATCGATGTTTCTCTCTCTTCCTCACCCTCTCCCATCCTTGGGTGAGGAGTAAATAAATAAATAAATAAATAAATAAATAAATAAATGTATCCACCAGGTATTCTGGTTTTAAAGGAATGGGAATTAAAGTCTAGGTACCTTAACAAAATTCCTTCAAATGTGTATTTCTAAACATTTTGGAATCTGGTTGTCCAAATGGTCCCACCTTGCACCTCCCACTATAAATTGACTTAGTTACATACACCACCTTTTTAAAATATAGAATTTTGTGGTTCACTGTGGTTCACAGAGGGTTCTCTTGAGGGCTGGCAGTAGGGAGAAATGAGAGGAACCAAAGAGATGATTCAGAGGAAAAAATCCAGACCTCTCAAGTGTTTGGGGCAGGAAGACTGGGAAACAACAAGAGCAATCTGTTTTTCATTTCAAACATTTTAATTTTATTTAACCTTTGTAATGGATTTCAGCACATGTCCTAATTCAGTCACCATGATGGATTAAATCACCAGATCAACTACTTCTGATCTGGTAATTCTCATTATGTAAATTAATCTTCTGTAAGCAAAATAAACAAAATCCACAACTATATAACATCAAAGCAAATTTATACAAGTTTTAAAACCAAAAGAAGGAAACCTGACATTCATTCAGGTGTTCTGAAATTTACTCAGGTTTCCTGCTTGAAAAACAAAGGGAACCAGTATCTGACAGAAATAGGTTTCATTATCACTGCTCCCTTAGGTGAGTGTGTGGAGTTTTCCTGGGCACCAAAAGGCAAAATGTCCTAGAGGAAAGGACTTGTCCTCACCTGTAGAACCCTAGCTCTGGAAAAATTAAAAACTATCAGAATTTTTTTCTAACAGCCAGGTTACATAGGGACTTTGGGAGTTTTGAAACTATTTTGAGCTCTGAGCCCATTTCCTTCACATATATTACTTGGAGCTCCTTGGATGTCTGTCACTGAAGTAACACTACTGCTATAGAAGCAGCTTCACAACCAGTGATGAGCCAGGGAGCGGATGCCATAGTGAGTGCAATCACACACCTGAGACAGCATGTCCCTAATAGGATGCTTGGGATCTTGATATCTTTAGTTGCTACAGACTGATTTTCCAATGCCAACTGACCATTCTTTTGTGACTTAAAAAATACTCTAAAGACATGGACTTAATATCTTTTTCCTGCTATCTCTTCAGCTTTCTTATTTGACAGCCCACAGCCCACCCCAAGGTTTAGAAATAGGTGTCTACCTTGTTCTCCAGCGAGTTGAACACGTTGCTCATCTCGTTGATTTTTTCATGAAGCTGCTCTAGAGAGGTTATGATCCCTCCATCCTGCCGCTGAAGGCGGGCTCGCACTGGAGGCAGGTTCAAGGAAGACTTGTACTTCGAAGCCTAGGGTACCACAGAGGGCATCTTAGGCTTAAAGAAATAGGGGAGAGGAGTCCGAATTCTTTCTATTTCCTGCTCTTACTTTCTGTTTCTCAATTTTCTGTGTTTCCTTGGCTTCTTAACTCTTCTTGTTGTTGTTGTTGTTTTAACTCTCCCTAAGATGAGTCAACATCTTCCAATTTTTTTCCCCACCAAAGATCCCTCAACCTAAATTTTCAAAAAGTATGCACATTGTTCCAACTGGTTGTTTACATGGACTTCTCCTTCCTTTCTATCCATTCTCAAGGTCAGAAAGCTACTATGAGGCAAATTCAGGGGATGGGCTTGTGTCTTGAGAACCCTGCAAACTCATGAATGTCAGCATTCAAGAAACCTCTGCAAAACATGCCAAATTCCTACGCCACCTGACTAAAGGCTCTATAAGAGCAAAAGCCAAGGTGTTTTGGAGTAACGCATGATGGCAAGGATGCCAAGGTAATTGTTTTTGGCTTCTCCCTTGACCAGGGTTCCTGCAGAAGAAACATGGTTCTTCTGCCAGCTTCTATATCCTAATTTTAGGCTTCTTTATTAACCCACAGAAATGCAATGATTTAAAATACAAGTCATTTGAATAGTTAAGAATAAATTCCGCAAATCTACTTCTCTACATGCCCTACAGAAGTTGACCCTTAAAGTCATTATTACAGGGCACTGTTGAAGCTGATATGAAGCCTGGTATGCTGGAAATTGATCTTACTGATCCCTGGGTGCACCACAGGCCTAATAGAGTTAACTTCTCTTGTGTTAGAAGACATTCCTCAACAGTAAAAAGAGACTGAGGCTCAAACAGGATTTACAAATCCTATAAAATTTTCAATAGCAGTTTTAATGATGAAACCTTTTACTGTAGGACTGGTTCCCATAGTTTTTCAATTAGAGGTCCTTTTGGCACATAACTCATTTTCTTAAATTATTTTCATTACAGAGAAGAAAAAAGAAAGAATCACCCCAAATCTCATTACTTTTATATAACCATTCATGTTTAGGCATATTTCCTTGTTTTGTCCAATGCATATGAATGCAGATATTTATATGGTTGAAATCACATTACAGATATATTTTGATTCTGCTCCCTCTTTTTGCCTAACATTTCTATGAGCCCTTTCCCATAGCCTTAATTTATTTCTAAATGTCTATCTTTAATGACTACATAGTATTCCATTCTATAGTTGTGCCAGAGTTTAGCTACCCCTTTACTCTTGTTGGAAATTTATGTTGTTTGTAATTTTTCAATATTATAAATAATGCTGACATTATGTTTTTTATTTAAAGCTTTTTGTGTATTTTAGATTGTTTCTTTAGGATAAATTTCTAAATATAAAATTACTGTGAGTCAAAGGATTTTAGGTAGTATTTGAACCAAAGGGAAATTTACTATTTTGGAAAGAGATAGTATATTCAATTAATTAATACATATACAAAATATATTTGACCAGAGGGTTTGAAAATTATAATAATATGGTTGCATATTCTTGGAAACATACTGTATCATGCGTAATGTCTTAAATTAGTATATTTAGAAAAACATGTCCTGATCAAGATACAAAACATAATATAAATGGAGGAAGTTGCAGTGTTTACATTCCTAAGGCCACTAGTTAGCCAAAAACATGTTGGAGTTCAAATCATTAGTGTGATGGTTGATCTAGGACTAAATTGTGCAGTTAACACATCTGTTGCCTTAATTGTGGACCCCCATCACCACTACCACTTCTCATGTTAATGGAGTCATAATTTAAAAATCAATATGCAAAACAATCAAGAATAAAGCAACACAATCTGACTCTGAAAAAGAGATAAGGGTGGCCCTGGCTGGTTTGGCTCAGCGGTTAGAGCGTCGGCCTGCGGTCCTGAGAGACCCGGGTTCGGTTCCCGCTAAGGGCACGTACCTCGGTTGCAGTTTGTCCCCCGGGTGGCAGCCACTCGATGTGTTCCTTTCACATCGATGTTTCTCTCTCTCTCTCTGTTCCTCTCTCCCCCCCTCCCCCACTCTGCCTGAACAAAAAATGGAAAAATGTCCTTGGGTGAGGATAAAAAAAAAAAAAAGAGAGAGATAAGGGTGGACTTTGGGAGAGCTATACACAGTGGACAAGGGATGAGAGAAAAGGGAATAGATCTAGGTTCAAATAAAAAGAAATATTACTGAGCTAAGGAGCATTCAGTGTGTCCACATTGATTCACCTGAACTGGAAGTAATTCTGCCCGGAATGAACTGGGAGATGGCAGTGCTCATTCTCCTGTTGGCTTCTGTGACCTGATTTGGGTCACTCTATCTCTTACCTTTACCACGGAAGTCAAGACCATCCAAAAAACAAACAGCCAGCTGGATTTATAAACATTTTAACACTTTACTACATTTTAACTAATAGTTTTCATTATAGTTTCTGCCAACTTACACATACTAATAGAAATTAAATATTATTTGCTAATTAGGTAGTAAAAAAATAATACTCCTCATTTTAATCTTTTTTTTTTTTTCATTGTTTCTTTGAGCTGCAACCTGTTCTTCTATTTACTGGCCATCTGTAGTTTTACCTTGGTAAATTGCCTGTTTGTGTCCTTTGCCCATATGCTACTGATGTCTTACAAGTTTCCTTTTTTTAAATTGAATATATAAATATTACAAAGGCTTAATAGTAGAGATTTTTTCAATGTTTTTATTTGCCTTTGAATTTGTTGAAAATATATTTACGTTGGGAAAATTTTTAGTTGTGATGTGGATGACCTCTCTAACCCTTTCCATTGTGATTTCCTCCAGTGCTTTTTTTACTTAGATAGTTCACATCTAGAGACAAATATTCACTAATTCTAAACGTTCATTGTTTTATTTTTCTATATTTAACCCTTTAATCACTTTAGAGTTTATTTTGATTAGGGTATGAAGTGAGGATTTATTCTTTTTTCCCAAAGAATGAGACAATTTCCAAACACCATTTGGTACCAGAATGAATGACTGCATCAGACCTCTTGGCTCAAAGCAATATTCATTCATTCAGCTAATATTTATTGAATATTTTTTATATTCCAAGTACTGTATGCTGAGAATACAACAGAGATCAAAATGTACTAAATCCCTGCCCTTGGAGCTTACATTCTAGAGAGAGACAGACAATAATAAAACAAATAAACAAGTTAATATTTTCTATATTGTCAGATGGGGGCTCTATCAAGAAAATTAAATAAAATAGAGAGTAGTTGAAATGTCATATTTTGCTTCAAATTTCACGTTTTGCTCTCCCTTTTTAATGTAGATTGTATTCTATTATAGTTAACCTTGCCCTGCTTCCCTCCTTCCTCTTGCTCTTCTTCTTTCTTTACTTCTCTTCTTCCATCTTCTTTTGGTTAAATGTTGCTTGGAGTAAACAAACTGAGGCTTAGCAAGTGTTCTCTTAAAACAAGAATGGGGTTATAATCACAGCATCATAGAGGTCATATAGACCAACTCCACTTCTACTGCTTCATTTGTTCCACTGTGAACAGAGGTACTTGGATTTGTGATACAATAAGAGAATGAGGCCACCCCCACTGCAGCTATATTTAGCCAACATTCAGGGAGTGACCTACATAAAATCTGCAATAGACTTTAAATCATACCTGAGTTTAAAGAGATACATTCATTCAAATGCCATGCACAGAATAGACGTTAACAGGGAGGTAGGTGGGCAGGGAAGGCATTTGGAGGCATCAAATTAGCATTGAGTGAAAACTCTCTTGTTTCCAGACCTTTGTCCAGGCTAGTCCCTCAGCCTGAAATATCCTTCCCCATATCCACTTACCAAATAATCAACTTGTCCTTAAATGCCTTGTTCACATCCTTCAGTCAGTATTAACTCATCCTTCCCCCATATCCCATAGAAATGTGTCAGTGATTCTGTTGTAATCCTTCCAACAGCCCACCTTGTATATGTTTACCAGGACACTTAAAAATCTATGAGAATGTCTGTTTAATCTGTTGTATTTCCCATTAGGCCAAGGAGTAGACTTTGTACATGGTAACTGTTCAATAAATAAACATTATGTCGCAAGGAGGCTGTTTCCTCCACCCCTTTCATTGCTGGTCTAGGTTGAGGAGCAACACGATTAAAAATGTTTACATAATCCTGTGCTGACCTGCCCTAATTCTGTCCACAGCAATGATCTCTTGTATGATATTTCTGGGAACTCAATGTTATTTTCACTTTACTGTCACTTAAACTCAACAAATCTAAATAACATTTCCCCCAAGTTATCTGCTTTTCTGAATTCCTCTATCTCTTTCGGGAAACCATTCTTTTTCTTAGTCACCAGTGCTTAAAGCCTGAGTCAACTTTAAAGTCACCGTTTCTGCCAACCCCTACCAAGCCCTGTCAGTTCTGTCTTCCTTCTCATGTACTCCACATATCACTGTCCTAACTCTGGAGAAGAGCATGGGTTTCCCTAGCCCAAGTTGCTCTTATGTTACAAATTATGTCAGAATAAACTTCTATGTGTTTACAGACAGAAATTTACTTTAAATTTGCAGTTGGAAAATAGAAGCCAAATAAATACTACATTCAGAGAGCCAAAGCAGCCCAATGTGACCCTGATGGCAAATATATTATAAAATGTTTTCCACAACTTTTATCTTCCTTGTAAATGAAATTATTCCCATTGTTTACAGGAGCTAAACATTTTTTCTATTGCCTTGGCCGGTTTGGCTCAGCGGCTGGAGCGTCGGCCTGCTGTCCAGAGAGACCCGGGTTCGGTTCCCGCTAAGGGCATGTACCTCGAGGGCATGTACCTCGGTTGCAGTCTGTCCCTGGCCGTGGTTGGGTCATGTGGGTGGCAACCACTTAATGTGTCCCTTTCACATCGATGTTTCTCTCTCTCTCTCTCTCTCTCTCTCTCTCTCTCTCTCTCCTTCCCACTCTATCTGAACAAAAAATGGAAAAATGTCCTCGGGTGAGAATAAAAAAAAAATTTTTTTTTCTATCACCATATTTTAACATTTGCAATGTTAACCCCCTTTTGATTCTTAATTGCCCCTTATAAAATAGGAAAGTAAGAAAAACAGATCTCACTCTCTCTTTCTCTCTATGGAAATGTTATTGCACCGTGTGCTGGCCGTAGTGATGGAGGCAGCAGGTAAGAAGAGCAGAGCTGATGTGAAAGTGGAGGTGCTGTATTTTATAAAGTGGGTGAAGTTGCCCTGTAATAAGCAGTTTTTTCAAAAGTGTAATGGGACTGGTGCCCTCTGCCCTGCCTATCTAAATCAATGAACTTAAGTGAACAAATATGATGATCTATGTGGAAGTATTTGTGAGCGCTACAAAGTTATACATACAAGACAGTCATCACTATTACACATAGGACTGTTCAAAACAATCTATTTGTCTTTACCTGGTAAATCTGTGTGGAAGGATTATTCATCGGCATATGTTCATTCTCTCCTGTGGAGAGAAAGAGCTTTGTTGAATCAACACTACTCATTCTGCCCCTATCCTCTCTTTATACACATGCAGGGAATAGGGGATTTATACGATCCTAAATCTGTGCTTGCACAACAAGAAACCAGTGATTCAACAAGAACAAAGCATAAACTGGTATAGGTGACTTTATAGTCACATCCTAATGACCATACCATACCTACCTGATAAAACTCCTGTAGTAAAAAACCATGTTCTACCAGGTTGGGGATGTTTTTCAACCAAACTGAATGATTAACAATTATTAATTAATTATTAATTAGGAAGTAGTCGGTTATAAAAACCAATGACAACATAGGGGGAAAAAAGAATGACCTAAAATATACCTTTCAAAATCACATTGGTTGGCCACAAAGATGAGGCAATCCATGTAAAACAGCAGCTCCTTGCTTATTCATTTAGCTACATCTCCATTGTGTCACATTGTACGAGTCAAGCAGTTTATACATGCAGCCCCTGGCTGCAGACGTTTGATTGTGTGAATGTATAAATTGTTCTCCTAAGTCATGCTGGTACAGAAAATCCTTCCTTAGAGGAACCAGCCTCAATATGTAAATTCATAAATAATACATAGCCTAAGCCCAGATTGCATACAGAGGGCTATCCCTATAAAATCCAGATGGTTTGAGATTACGAAAACTCCCCACATAAGCTTGAGAAAGATTCCTTAGCCCATTTTATGCTGTGTCCCAACAGCCTAATGTCATGGCAAGAACCATAACTTGGGAACTGAGACCAGGCTCCCAGAGTTTGAACTCTGACATTTTGTGGTTATAGCCTGAGTTATCTATGACTGTTTTCTCATTTGATAACAGAACCTAATTCTATATGGTTCATTCTGTATAGTAAAGATTAAAATAGAAAGCCCTATGTTTCGAGGCTAATGTAGAAGGTGTTAGATGTCTATTAATTGAATGTGTATCTTGGCCTTATTCAGCATATTAGTCTAAGTCAGTTCTAAATTTATTTCTAAGAAAAATTAGATAACTGGTAAGACAAAATTATGTAGCTAGCATTTTCTGTTTCTCCAGCTCCAAGTCTATGTTCTTTGTGGTCATTTTATTGTGATAAGGAAATGAGAAGAGTAAAATTAACATATTATTGTGTTTTGAGAAAACAAAAAGACAATAATACTACAACCCATATTTCTTAAACCCTAAGCCCTAAAGCAAGAAAAATATGAAAAATCTAACCTTGCTTTGTTTTTGTTTTTTCCATGGTGCCTGTTGCTTCTCTCCTCCAACTTATTCTTCAACATTACATCTTCATTGTCCCTGGATCAGGCCACCCCCTCTTCCCTGGACCTGTCAATGAAATCAAGAGTAAGGGATAGCAGGCAGAACTGGTGAAGTAACTGGACTTACTCTATGTGTTAACTTAAAAAAAAACTGAAATGAACACAGTTATTAGAGGCAACTTGAGGTGAGATTGATACAATTTCAGAAGAGTGAAAATATTGAGTAAATATTTAGTTTAAGTATAAGAATAAGTATGAAATTCATCAGCTAATATGATACTAGTTTTTAATATGGTACATTCTTTTTTGGATAAAATCAATTAATTTAGACTCATTTATTTCATTGGCATGTTATAGTTTAGGGAAATTATCTAAAGAAGAAAGAACTTAAGCAAGTATGAAAGCCAAAACATCTATTTCTATTTCATTAAACAGTAACATCGTTGATGGCCTTGTCCACATTTTCAGCATCTTGTAGACTCCTTTACATCCAAGAGATGCTACCCAAATGTGGCCTGGCTGTAGTGACCACTAGACATGAAGTGGCAAGTTCAGAATACAATCTAACAAAGAAACCAAAGCTGTCAGTGTTGTTCACATCAGCCCTATTTTTAACCATTGAGAATTTTAACCCTTTCCAATGATTGGGGAAAAGATTAAAATTAAAATCTTATGAGGCTTGATCAGATGCTTCTCACTATAGAGGTTGAAAGTGCCAATTTTCCTAGCCTGCCTCACAGCTAAGGCATTGTGGACACATGACCTAGGATATGCCACTCAGATTCGTACACTCCAGTTGATATTGGCAGTTGCACATATAGTTAATATATACTTTTCACTTTCCAAGAAAAAATACAAAAAGTTGCTAAGACAGTTTAGATAACTCAAACTGCTGCTTTTGGTGATTTCCTCACCAAAACAACTGTACTATATGATTTGAGGCAACAGTGCTGGTCACATAATTCCAAACTTGGTTCACAAGTCTCCCAGCAATTCTAAACATCCTTTCAACAAACACCTTTGCTGCTTAAAATCAGCCAGAGTTGTTTTCTGTTGCTTGCAACTAAGAAACCTGATGGAAACCATCAAAATATATTAATGCTGTTCAAGACAGAAAAAACACAAATTAAAACGTTGCTCACACTCTAGAAAACATATCTAATCTATAGTTCCACATACAGATCAGTAGTTGCCTAGGGCAGGAAATGGGGGTTTAGCTGGGGAAAGACAGGGAACGTTTTAGGGTCAAAGTTCTAAATTAATTGTGGTAGTAGTTATGTAGATGTATAAATTTGCCAAAACTCATCAAAATGTACATTTTAGTTGGGTGTATTTATCCTATGTAAGTTATACCCCAAGAAACTAGAATTAAAACTTTTCATTCACATATTGCAATATGTAAAGCAAAATAATAAGTTGGCAGGGGTGGGAGGGTATACATATATGAAAAAGCATTTACCAATGGCTACATAGTTATAAATGAAGGATATAAGAAAGTCAAGGCCACCCTGGCCGGGTAGCTCATTTGGTTAGAGCACCAAGGTTGTGGGTTTGAGCCCAATCAGGATACATACAGTAATCAACCAATGAGTGCATAAATAAATAGAACAACAAATCGATGTTTCTCTTTCTCTTTCCCTTCCTCTCTCTCTAAAATCAATTTTTAAAGAAAGTCAAGGACACATGCTATTTAGAATCTTGCACATTTTTCTTTTCTTTTCTTTTTTTTATTCTTACCCGAGGACATTTTTTTTGCATGTATCTTTGGATAGAGTGGGAGGGAGAGAGGGAGGTAGAGAGAGAGAGAAACATCAACGTGAAACAGACACATTGACTGGTTGCCACCCACATGACTCCAACTGGGGCCGGGGACAAACTGCAACCGAGGTACGTGTCCTTAGTGGGAACTGAACCCGGGTCTCTCTGGTCCGCGGGCCAACACTCTAACTGCTGAGTCAAACCGGCCAGGGTGAGTATCTTGCACATTTTTCATGTGGGCATGAAAGTTATGTCAAGGTAGGGCATCTTCCCTAGCTGTATAAATGTCTATCCAGCTGATAAAAGCATTGCTAAGATGAAAACTTTCTTCTCCTTAGCAGCATCAAATGCGTCCCATGATTAGTAGAATTAACCCACAGAATGTTAGAGCCAAAAGGCCCTAAGAAAATTATTTCATTCAACTTCTTTCTTTATTTTTTTGGTATGTGCCGCTAGCGGGAACCGAACCCGGGACTCTCTGATCCACAGACCAACGCTCCAACCGCTGAGCCAAACTGGCCAGGGCTTAACTTCTTTTTTTATATGGGTGAAGCAACTGAGGCCTGGAAGGTGGAAGAGACATGACCTGCCCACAAAACCACACTGCTTCAAAAATTATTGTTAAAAGTGATCAGTTATTCTTTGAAGAAAAATATCTTAAAATATGTAAAGCCATATTTTTTAATTTTTAATATTTTTATTAATTTATTTTTGTTACAGATATTTCTCCTTTTCCCCCCATTGACACCCTCCTCCCTATCACCCCCCAACCACCTCATCCCTGGCATTGTTGTCTATGTCAATGGTTACACATACATGCATGTAAGTTCTGTGGTTTATCTCTTCCCTTCCCCTGAACCCGTCTTCTGAGGTTTGTCAGTCTGTGCCCTACTTCTATGTCTCTGGGTCTATTTTGTTCATCAGTTTGTTTTGTTCATTATATTCCACAAATAAGTGAGATCATGTGATATTTGTCTTTCTCTGATTGGCTTGTTTCACTTAAGATAATACTCTCCAGGTCCCTCCATGCTGTCTCAAAGGATAAGAGATCTTTCTTTCCTACAGCTGCATAGTACTTCATTGTGTATATGTACCACAGCTTTTTTACCCACTCATCTATTGATGGACGCTTGGTCTGTTTTGTAAAGCCATATTTTTATGGATACTTATTTCGTGAGGATTTAGTTATCTAATCTACTAACTGAAAATCAACCAAAAATCTCTTCATATATCAGGTGAAATGTAAACATACATTTTCAGAGCTAGGACATCATCAAGCTCACATATATACATATGGTCACTGATTTCAAGACATAATAAAAGTATGTGGGTAAGAAAAAATGAATTAGAATTTTTATCTTATTTATTGAATTATAAAAGTTAAAAAAACTACATTAGAGAAAATTTGGAAAATCTAGAGGAATAAAACTATAAACCTCTACTTAAACAAATGTCACTATAATTTTGTTGTATTGCTTGCCAATCTTTTTTCTCTTGAATGTTTTATATGATTATTTATGAACCTACCTATAATTTTATATCTACTTTTTTACCTATATTGTAGCAAAGCAATTTACTTTCTTAAAAATCAGATTATTATTATCCATGTTATTTTTATTGTGGCCGTTTGAGCAGCGGTACAAGTATTCCTCCCCATTCTCTCTGTACCGCAGGCCGATGCTCCAACTGCTGAGCCAAACCGGCCAGGGCTCCTCCTCATTCTCAACCAATGTTAACTACCTGCTGGTATCCTTCCATTCCTTTCTTTATCCTCATATAATTACATGCAAACATATATACAGAACATATGGAGCAGGCTGTCAATGTAGGTTCATACTATACCTCTTTGCATCTTTGCATCTTATTTAATAATACATCATGGCAATCTCTACAAATTAATTGATTGGTATAGATCTAACAGACTATTTTTTGTTTTATCCTCACCTGAGGACATTTTTCCATTTTTAATTCAGATAGAGTGGGAGAGAGAGAGAAACATTGACATGAAAAGGACACATCGAATGGCTGTCACCCGCACAACCAACCAGGGCCGGGGACAAATTGCAACCAAGGTACATGCCCTTAGTGGGAACCCAACCCGGGTCTCTCCAGACCGCAAGCCAATGCTCTAACCGCTGAGCAAAACCAGCCAGGACTAACAAACTATTTTTAATGGCTGCATAATATCCATGGTATGAATGACCTGTGTTGATGTATGTTTCCCTTCTTTCCATTATTTTGCCACTGCAAACAATGCCATGACAAACTGCTCGGTACATAGAACCTTACATGTTGGTGCTTTACTTATGTGGGGTTTTAATAAGTATGGCTAGGCTGCTTTCCAAAAGAGCTATAATTATTCTCGTTTCCTCCAAGAATATTTTCTCCTGCCAATAGTGGATGTTAGCACTTTCAAGTTCTTGCCAGTCAGATGAGTGACAAGTGATATTTCATAGTTACTTTTACTGATTGCTAGTACTATCAAGGATTGCTACATACACTTACTGGACATTTACATTTGTTCTATGATTATCTGTTCCTTTGATTTGCATATTTTTATGGGGTCATCTGCCTTCTTGTTATCAATTAGTAAGAGCTTTTATATAATAGAAATTAAGTCTTTGCCATATGCATTTTTAATATTTTTCTTTTGACTTTGTGGTCACTTTTACTATTGGAACACTTTAAATTTATAAAGTCAAACAGATCCTTTTCCTTCAACACTTCTATGTTTCTTGTGTTGGTTTAAAAGCTCTCTGCAGCCCCAGGTTATTAACATATGTTTTCCTAAATTTTCTCTTATCATTTTTAAGTGTTTAATTCATCTACAATTTGTTGTTATATATGAGGTAAGGGAGTGTTCCATTTCCTTATCAAAACCCAAAATTATGTGTTTTAAAACTATGTGGTAGGGCTAGTCAAGTATTACTCTTTTTTATAATTTGCTATACCTGACATTTATTTCTCCATATGAATAAATGAACACCAACATTATTTTACCCATTACAAAAAACCAAAAACTAGGATTTTCATGGAATTGCATTTGATACCTCCATTAATTTGGGAGAATTTATATTTTTCTTACATTCAGTCTTGTCATCCAAGAGTATATAGTTCTTTCCATTTGTCTGGATCAGCTGTCATAGTTTCTTTTAAAAAATCCTATACTTTTCCTGTGAAATTTGTTCTTGAGTATTTTATCATTTTTATTGCTGTTGTGAATGGCATTTTTTTCCACTTTTCATTTCTAGCTGGTTTTTGTATTCTCTATTTTTGGTATATTTACTTTTTATTCTGTGACCTTACTAAAGTCTTTTATTAATTATGGAAGATTTTATTTTATTTTATTTTATTTTATTTTATTTTATTTTATTTTATTTTGGTACATGCCCCTGGCTGGAACCGAACCCAGGACTCTCTGGTCTGTAGGTCGACACTCCAACCACTGAGCCAAACCGGTCAGGGCATAATTATGGAAGATTTTAAAGCTAAGTATCTTTATTAGTTTTCTAGGTGTTTTTTATCTTATTTTCAAATATTTATACTGGTTATTTCCTTGTCCTATCTTACTGCATTTTCTAGAGCTTCCAGAATAATGTTTTCTAATAATGGTGGCAGTGGACTCATTACCCATTTTGTGGGGTTTTTTTTGTTTGTTTTTTTTTTAATTTTTTTTGCACAGACAGAGTGGGAGGGAGAGAGAGGAAGAGAGAGAGGGGGAAACATCAATGTGAAAGGGACACATCGAGTGGCCGCCACCCGCACGACCAACCAGGGCCGGGGACAAACTGCAACCGAGGTACGTGCCCTTAGCGGGAACCGAACCCGGGTCTCTCCGGACAGCAGGTGGACGCTCTAACCGCTGAGCCAAACCGGCCAGGGCACCCATTTTGTGGTTTTAATGTAAATAGCTTTAAAGTCATTTAGAATGGCCCTTGCCCAGGTAACTCAGTTGGTTAGGACGTCATCCCTATATGCCAAGGTTGTGGGTTTAATCCCCAGTCAGGGCACATATAAGAATCAACCGATGAATACATAAATAAGTGGAACAACAAATCAAAGTCTCTCTCTCTTCTTCTCTATCTCTAAAAATCAATTATAAGAAATGCCATTTAGAATGATCTTTGCTATTTTTGATAAATAATTTATATCATACTTAAATGAGTTCTGTTTAGTTCTATTTTACTAAAATTTTTATTAGGAATGGATTCTGTATTTTATAAACTCTTTCAGTAATTATGGATAGAATTGCTTTTTTCTCCTTTCATTTAAATATTATTATAATGAATTATGCCCATTCCTTGATGTTGATCAACCTTATATTCCTAGACTATTGGCTTGGTCATAGGATATAGTTCTTTTGATACACTTCTGGATTCTATTTGTTAATATTTATACATGTTTACTTTTATATTCATGAGTGATTCTGATCTATGATAGGTTTATTGTTTTTGACTTATTATTTTGCTTGTGGGAGCATTAAGGTTATAGAAGCTTCTTAAAATAAATGAGAAAGTTTTCTATCTTTTTCTGTAATCCAGAAAATTCAATTAAATTGGAATTACCTGCTCTTTAAAAGGTAATAGAGCATAGCTATGCAAACATTTGGGCCTGGTGCTTTTTTGGAAGGTAGACTGATCTTTAAGTCCTTTTTTTCAAAGGTAATTGATCTACTCAACTTTTCTAATTAATTTTGTGATTTATATTTACCTAGGAAACTATGTATTTCCTTAAGTTTGTCAACCAATTTGTTGATAGAGCATAAACATCTCTATGTGTGCTATACAAGGAATGGTGGAAAGGGAATGAACATTTACTGAACAGCTGCTGTGTGCCACATACTGCACTTCATATTTTATTTATATTGCCACATTTGATTGAATCCATATATTGATCCTGTTTAGTATGTATTATTATTCTCATTTTATAAATGAGAACATTGAGGCTTAAGAGAATGAAGCAATAGTATGCCTAGGATCGTGGGTAAGAAATGGTGGAGAGAACCAGGATGGGAACTCAGGACTCTGCGATTTTAGAACTGTTTCTTTTATCACTCCTGACTTTCTCCAAATAGTTGCATAATTATTATATTTAATTAGTGAAAAATAGTTGTTTGAGGAATTTTGTCATTTTTTCCCCCCCAATTATTGAATATTAGGATAATTTTCTGTTTTTCATTATAATAAATGAATATAAAAAATATATAGCTTCCTTCCCCTCATATTTAAGATATTGTTTCCTTAGGCTGGGTTTCCAGAAAAGAATTACTTGTTTGAAGAGTATGATTATATTAATGAGGAATATATACTGAAAGGTACATTTTAAAGGGGAGAATAGTCTGGCCGGTGTGGCTCAGTGGTTGAGCGTCGATCCATGCAACCAAGCGCGGGTTCAATTCCCAGTCAGGGCACATGCCCAGGTTGTGGGCCTGATCCCCGCAAGGGGCATGCAGGAGGCGGCCAATCGATGTTCTGTCTCATTCATGTTTCTATCTCTCTCCCCTCTCTCTTCTTCTCTCTCTAAAATCAATAAAGGAAAAAAAATATTTAAAAGGGGGGGGGGGGTGGATAACAATAAGATTACCAGGAAACATAGTATGGCTTTGTGAAAAGAGCCTTATTACATGATGAAATTCCCTGACATCTTATTTGTAGTCTGTTCTTCATTGTCTATGGGAATCCCCCCCTCTCTGAGCACAGTAATTCTTTCCTCTGCCCTTCATAGTTCTTCGTTCACTGCCTGCCTTTGAACAAATAATCGTCAGATGCTAACACATTCCTCCCGGTATGTTAATGTGGCTTCTATTTCTCCCCAGCCCTCCTTTCTTTTTTATCTCCACAATAGCTGTGCTAGCCTCTAAAAACACCCATCAAGGCCTGGGCAGACCTTTGGGAAAATACTGTTTTATTTTTAGAAAAAGCCTGTTAGTCTCGAAGCCATGCCTGATCAGTCTATGGAGCAATAGTTTTCAGTCTGTACTCTTTGAAGTCCACAGGGTTTTATTGAGCCTGCCTTAAGAACAAAAAGACAGCCACCAAGCTGGTGGGGTTCTGGGTCTCCCCATTCTCCTCAACCAGAGTCTCTGTTCTTGTCTGTTTCACATTCTGCAGCTTTTGGGGAAAGATTTCCTTTTAAAATCATTTTCTGCTGCTTAAAAACAAAGTTTCTAAAAGTATTGCAATAGAGAAATAGGGATGTTGAAACATTAACCTAAGATGTTATAGCCAGATATTTATAAAATTAATTCAAATAATAAAGTTACTAGAAACCTAAAAAATACCAAAAATTTTCCTGACCTTCCCCCACACTGACCTAGAATGTATACTCCCCACACACATACACGCATAAGACCATGGAAACTTAGGATTGTCTATTACTTTCCAATTACTACTGTGACAGAAAAGGAAAGTTTGGCACTTTGGGGAATTGAAATTAATTGAAAGCAGACTTGAGTTAATTTCCATTTCAGTGTCCTTTATTGAATGGGTCTTTAGTGCACATTTCTAATTTAGTAGAATGAGAACTTTTAATGTTGGGGGAGGACATATTTTACCCTGAAACTAAAGTAATTCATCAGGACAAATCCTGCAAGTCTACACAATCCTTGTGATGTAGAAAAATGCTCTAAAAAGCTATGAAAAGAGTTGTCTTTGTTTTTCTATACAGACTAAAAGTGACATATATTTCATGAAATAGCATATTTCATGACCGTGTTTATACACGTGTTATAGTTTTCAAAGTGCGCTCATATACATTACCTCACTTGGTCACTGCAGCAATGCATAGCAGTGGGCAGAGCACGCTACACTTCATTTTATACAGAAGGAAACTATATTTTAAACAGTTATTTACCCAAAGTTACATAAGAAGTAGCTCCAAGTAAGATAATTATTTTTTTCTATTATTCTATTTCTTCTTTTTTTTTTCTTTATTGATTTTAGAGAGGGGGGAGGGAGAGGGAGAGAGAGATAGAAACATCGATTGGCCGCCTCCTGCATGCCCCCCATGGGGGATTTGGCCCACAACCTAGGAATCAAATCGCTGACCAGGAATCAAACCAGCGACCTCCTGGTACATGAGTCAATGCTCAACCACTGAGCCACACTGGATGGACTATTTTTCTATTTCTTTAAATAAACTGCTTCATGCCACAGGGTTCCAAAGCACTATAACATAAGGAACCACTTTTATTGTCATTAAAAATATATCAATTCCTGGCCGGTGTGGCTCAGTGTTTGAGTGTTGACCCATTCAGCAAGAGGTCACTGGTTGGATTCCCAATCAGGGCACATGCCCAGGTTGTGGGCCCAATCCCCAGCTGGGGGCATGCAGGAGGCAGCCAATCGATGTTTTCTCTCATCAAGGTTTCTCTCTCCCTCTCCCTCTTCTTTCCTCTCTCTCTAAAAATCAATAAAAGAAATATATGTATATATATATATATGAATTCCTACATGGGCTCTGATAGCTATTTGAAAAAACAGATTAAATTGATTGATAAAATGAGAAAAGTTCTGGCAAGTCAGATGCGGAGGGAAATTGAGAGAAAGAGAACACAAGGTGACACAAGAAAGAGAGAGATAACCACAGATTCACAGGCTATGAAATACTATATTTTAAAATTCTATTCACAATTTATTGCCAATAATTTTTTTAAATTCTCACCTGAGGACATATTTTTATTGATTTTAGAGAGAGAGGAAGGGAGAGGGGGAGGGAGAGAGAAACATCGATGTGAGAATAAAACATCTATCAGTTGCCTCCTGCACCTGCCCTAACCAGGGATGGAACCCACAACCTTTCAGTGTACGGGACAACACTCCAACCAACTGAGCCACACCAGCCAGGGCTGCCAATGATTTTTTAAAGCTAGATGAAATGGACAGTTTTGTTTTGTTTTTTTAGGAAAACAAATTGCTGAGTTCTGTTTTAAAAAACTGTAAAGTCAACTAAAATAACTATCTGTAGAAAATATTGAAAGGGGGTATCAAATATCTACCCCCAAAATAAAAAATAACCCAGGATAATAAAATAGGAAGTTTCTATCAATAATAGTGACTGCATTATTATTTAATCTATACCACAGAATAGGGTATATATAAATTTTACTAAATCCATTCTATGAGGTTCTGGTACCAAATCTACTTTAAGATAGCTTAAAAAATATAGAAATATTCTGCCCTGGATGGTTTGGCTCAGCGGTTAGAGCGTCAGCCTGCGGTCCGGAGAGACCCGGGTTCAGATCCCGCTAAGGGCATGTACCTCGGTTGCAGTTTGTCCCCGGCCCTGGTTGGTCGTGCGGGTGACAGCCATTCGATGTGTCCCTTTCACGTTTCACATTTCTCTCTCTCTCTCTCTCTTCCTCTCTCTCCCTCACACTCTATTTGAACAAAGAGTGGGAAAATGTCCTCGGGTAAGGATAAAAAAAATAATTAATTAATTTTAAAAAATATATAGAAATATTCTAATTAAAATATCAGAAAACAAAAATGCAACACTGACCAGTAGAGTTTGTTCTAGAATATAAAATTGGCTTGATACATACAAATCTATTAATATAATTCATTAATCAACATAATGCATGAAAACAGAGAGTACAATATGACCCTTAGAAGCAAGATGATAAGGAGATATCGACAAATTTCACAATACATACACATGTATGCAAGTGTTTAAAATAAGAACACCTCAATGAGCCCTGGCTAGTTTGGCTCAGCTGTTGGAGCATTGGCCTGCAGACCAGAGAGTCCCGGGTTCAGTTCCCGCTAGGGGCACGTACCAAAATAAAAATATTTTTAAAAAAAGAAAGAAAAAGAACACCTCAATGATAATGTAACTTTTTATACCTACTTCCAAATAAATGTATAATCAAATCACCCTTGAATACACAGTGGCCAAGTGGCAAAGGCAATAAATTAAAGAATGAAAAAAGGTCTGTGCCATGAGACATCCCAAACAATAAGTAGTCTTATTTTGAAATAGACGTTGGTCCTCAGGTCAGCGTCTTCCTTGACCTTTTCTCAAATATGGGTATTGCTAGAGAGTGGGTCGCCCCTGCCACCGAACCAGGTCATAGGCTACCACCTATCCTTAGTTAACTGCCTGAATGCTAGTTCCCTCACCAGACTGTGAACCACTTGGGAGCAGAGGGGATCTTTTATCCATTTTTGTATCCCCAGCTCCCAGTCCGATTCTGGGCATGTGTTCATCAAGTATTTGTGGAAACAACTGAATTCTAATTTGATAGACAGCAAGAGAAACACATGTGCTTCACATAAGAAGAAAATAATTAGTGGGAAATATAGAAAGAGTTTAGCCTGGAGATGATTTTTGTTAGAAAAAATAAAAAATAAACCATCCTATTTTATCGCATCAAGAACAGTTTCACTGGCAGAAATATATCCCAGTGCTCACCACTGGGCTTGAAGACCAGGAGAAAGCAGGATTTCCTAACCAATGGTCCCACACCGAACCTCATGTAACTGCTGTGCTGCTGTTGGCAGCAACCTCAGAGTGCCCAGTTTCAGATCTGTGCATTACTGTCAGGGGCTCTTCTGTGTCGGAACCTGATTTGTGAGCCTGAATGCTTTGTGAGCTATGGGTCTTGTCAGGAAGATGTGCTCAATCTCTTTTCTTATCCTGCTTTCGCTCGCTTTAGCTTCAGCCTTTCAAATCGGTTCTCTTCCTGGATTCATCTGAGTGTAGGTTAAGAGCCTCTTGGGACACTCCATGTGAGAGGTGAGGGGAGCAGTGTTGCCCCAATACAAGGTAAATACCTACTTCAAAAAAACACCAAAAGTGACTGTCACTGTGTGTTCACTATGTCTCCCTGAGTGGAAGAGAGGGGAGACAGCGGAAATCAAGAGAGACTGCCAAGAGAATTGTAGAGGGCAAGAGCCCTGAGCTCCAGAGAAAGCTCCCTGCAACCCTAGGGGTGACCCCAGTTTGCAGAGGGGTACAGCACAGTGATGAAAGACTAGTCCTCAGGAGATGTTCCTCCCGCTGCAGCACAGGCAGTTGCAGGACTCACAAGATCGGAATCACGAGGCTGAGTTAGTAGTGCCTTGTAAAATAGATCATCGGTCACCAAAGCCTTATTTAGGTGAGAGGGGAAAGCAGGTTACTGCTATCTCTCCTGGGAAAACTTTTTTCACAGTTCAGATGAATCCAATTTGGATGTGCCTTTGGCACTTTCAGAACTACTAGAAAGGAGAATAGAGTAAAATACAGTCTTCAGAATGATTGTAATTTCTCACTACCTCCCAGGGAACAAAGACTCCAGGAGTTGGGAATCATAGACAAACCCTGAAAATCTACAACCTCGGTTAGAAGAATAGCCCACAGTCTGTGCCTCGTTGACAAGGGTCAGCAATGTTCTATAGAACTAGTCCACATGCATTTGTACCTCAGGATCTCATTCCTGCAGGCCCCCTGCCTTAAACCCTCTGCCCTCTGCCTCATGCCCTTCATAAGCCTGCCTTGGCCATTCCCTCAGCTGTCACGTATCCCTACTATGGACACTGTAACTTATAACCAGTTATTTGTAAAGTCCAACAGCATAGTAACATAGATACAAGAAATATTCAACATTTTTATTGATCCATGAAAAATGTAAATTCCTCGTTAGTTTGATTATTTCTTTTCTAATTTTAGCCTATTTCATACATGCCCTCCCTTGCACTCAGGCATACTGAACCCAACCGATGAGTAGTTCTTACCACATCTGGCAACTTGGCACAAGGAGGCAAGGCCTAGAAACATTCCATAAAGAGAGCAGAACACATTGGAGTGGGTTTTGCTAAGAAGCTCTATTCCAATTTCTAAATCTCTTGTGGCACTGTTCAGTTTCCTTTTTGGAACAAGTTGGGATAAGAATGAGTAAATATCTCTGGCCGGTTTGGCTCAGCGGTTAGAGCGTCAGCCTGCGGTCCGGAGAGACCCGGGTTCGGTTCCCGCTAAGGGCACGTACTTCGGTTGCAGTTTGTCCCTGGCCCTGGTTGGTCGTGCGGGTGGCAGCCACTCGATGTGTCCCTTCACATCGATGTTTCTCTCTCTCTCTCCCTTCCTCTCTCTCTCCCTCCCACTCTATCTGTACAAAAAAAATGGAAAATATCCTCGGGTGAGGATTAAAAAAAAAAAAGAATGAGTAAATATAATACAGAAGTGCTCCACCCTCCTGCATCCAAAGCAAATAACATATCCCAGATAGCTGGATAGCGGTCTTGTTCTTCAGAATCTTTCAAAGTGTATGTGGAACACTGAGCTGCCTCACTTGAAATCTGTGCTAGGGCTGCTTAAGCATGCTAGAAAATAACTTGCTGTGTAGATCATGCCCATTTCATCTTGTTTTGATGTCACTGAGAAACAGTTCCCTTTCTTGAAGGCAAGTCAGTCTAACAGGGTGCACACAATCTGTCCAGTATCTCTTCCTGCTCTGTACTTGGTGTTCTTCATAAGCCACCCATTTTGCTTTTGATGATGCAACCTGTGAATATGTTCATCAGGCTTCCTACTATAGAACGATGTAAAAGTGTTCCACAGAGAGTCAGGAAGGCAGTGCACCTGCTGGCCGGCAGGGTGGGGGAATGGGAAGAACACTGGACTGAGACCCCCTGACTTCTCACTCACTGCGGGCTGTGGGAAAGCAGGGTACCTTCTGGCTTTCATTTCCTCATCCCAGAGTGAGAAGCCTCTCAGCGTCTCTATAGCTCTAAAATGCAGAGGCTAACATCTAGCAGGGTATCTCCAAATATTACTCATGGTGATTTAGCAACCAATGGCCTCCGTTCCCCAACCCTCCCGTTCCTAGAGCCTTCCATTACTGTTCTTTTGTTCAATCTGAAAAACAACAAACAAACAAAAAACAGTGTACCCCAAACTGAAATTATGCTGAACAGTTCACAATTTCCTAATTTCTAGTTCTTCCACAATGTAGTTTTAGCTACTTTTTAGTATTCAGGTCTTTATTTTAAGGGAAGAAAACAAAACTGGCTATTCTTCTGATTTATTTTTCTGCTAAATGAATATCCCTGGTTGTACTTATATTTCTTTCCAATAAATGTTTTCATTTGGCTGTTCCACAGTCCCCTCAAACTCAACATGTTTAAATCACATTGGTCATTTTTACCCTATCTGGCACCCCCTTCAGATTTCTCTACCTCTGTCACCAGTTCCACCATTGATACAAGCTCAAGACCTCAAAATGACCTTCTCCTCATCCTACAATCCTTCTAAGTCTTGCTTTATATAGTTTCTTAAATTTCGTCATCTCATCTATACTGCTACTAGATTATTTTCCTTTAAATATCACTTAGCTCCTGCTAAACAAAAACTTGAACAGCTCTCTTCCTAAAAAATAATATAAGCCTCAAGATCTTCTGCACCATCCCTGACCTTCCTCTCCAACCTTGTTTACAATATGGAGGAGGTATTCCAGCCTCCTGAGCCTTGTTCACCACTTGCATTCCTACCTTGTCTCTTACTTTCTCTGCCTCGTGGTCTGTCCTCAACTTATTCCAATTGTCAAATCCTTTCTCGTTCCCCAAAGTCTAATTTAGGCCCATTCCTCTCTGCAACTGCCCCCCTTCAATTCAATAAGAAATTATTCTTCCTTTCTTGAAATATTTGTAGAACTCAATTGAAACTCAAACCACAATTTTCCACTGTTATTTATCTTACATAAATCATCTCATTTTCTAAGTAGATTATAAACTTCTTGAGAAAAGAGGCTATTTTTCCCACCTCTTAGTATCTCTGGTGCTCATTCTATGTTCTCACATAGACTAGACACTCAGTAAGAGTTTGTTAACTAAGAGGATAAACCTGCCAAACACTGTCAAAAACTATTTAGCACATACTCCTCTAATTATTTGATGTTAATTCGTTATTAATAATTAATTGAGTGTGATTTGTTGTGTTGTTTTTTACCAAAAAGCTGGTAATCGCCCTGGCCAGTTTGGCTCAGTGGTTAGAGTGTCAGCCTGCAAACCAGAGAGTCCCAGGTTCGGTTCCCGCTAAGGACATGTACCTCGGTTGCAGTTTGTCCCCAGCCCTGGTTGGGGTCATGTGGGTGGCAACCAGTTGATGTGTCTCTCTCACCTCGATGTTTCTCTCTCTCTCTTCCCCCCTCTCTCCTTCCTGCTCTATCTGAAGATAAATGCAAAATGTCCTCAGGTGAGGATAAAAAAAAAAAAGCTGATAATCAGTAGTCATGTAGAGACTAAGGGAGGAAGAATTTGGCCACAGGAAACCCAGACTGTGGGAAAAAGGAACAATGAGATTTAATGCTCTATCTCGGCCCTAATGGGCATTTTCAGAGTTACAGGGTCAACAAACAGGATGATCTGCAATAGTTTAGCCTTGTTATATGTTTATTACATTCTAAGGTTTTAGATTTAGAAGGAAAGTCAATAATTTTCTCCCTTACCCCCTTTGGAATACACCTTAGAAACCTCACTTCTTGCCACTTCTTTGTTTTTAACACCTGGAGGACCTGCTTTTGGCCTGTAGTGTCTGCCATGCACGTGCTTGGGGACACATGCTCCTGCCCTGCTCTTGGTCTCCGAAACAGTTATGTGATATGCAGTGATTGAGCCCATCAATGCAAGATGAATCTAGGGAAAAAACACACCCTTTGTAAGCTGTATTTCCTGCCTGGTCCTTGAGTCTATAACTCCCTCCCACACATTCTTTAGCTCAGGTTCTTCCTCTAGCCTGTGATGTATGAAGCTGGAGAGAGAAATACTGTAAATATGGATGCAAAGTTCACATGCAAAACAAATCCCTGCTTCTTAAAATCCTGTAAATTCAGTTATCATAACTTTTTAATTTTCCTGCTAATCATAGCCATAATCCAGTTGGTAAACATTAAATAAATGAGTAGATTCCATACATTTGAAAAGTCATTAACATGTTAAATTAGAATGTTTGAATCACAGAAGCACCAAATAAATAGGTTTGAATAAACAAATGAACCTTTATCATAGTTTGGAAAGACCAAACCACACCCACCAGAACTACTTACAATATAAAGTAAAGATTTAGCATATAATGGTAAAGAAAATCAGAACTGAAAGATTACACAGAGATCAGTCAGCCAAATCCTCTAGCTTCACAAATAAAGAAAATGAGCTCAAGACGTAAGTGACTTGACTAAGTTATAAACTACTGTTTTGACAGAAATAATAAAATGGTTCGCTATGGAGTCCCAATTCCTGGTATGAATATGGTAACTGACTAATTTGATAGCATCATTTTATTCCCAGTGAAGCGAGCCTTGTAAATAAGTGCAGTGGAATGGCCATCAGGCCAGGCCCTCGCCCAGATGTATCAGCCTCACTGCCTGTCATCAATTATAACTTTGTTCCTTTGGATCTTGAGATTTTTTTTTTAAAACACACCTTACTCTGTTGTCAGCTAATACTTTAGCCAGTTGGAAGCAACACTGAGAGCCAAGCTAGGTGCCAATAGGGCATAGGAATGGAGAATCTAAGCTTTGAAGCATGGAGGATCTAGATTCAAATCCCAACTCCATGATTTATATAATAATTATTATTTTTTATCCTCATCCGAGGACATTTTTTGTATTTATCTTCAGATAGAGTGGGAGGGAGAGAGGAGGAGAGAGAGAAAGAAACATTGATGTGAGAGAGACACATCAAGTGGTTGCCACCCACATGACCCCAACTGGGGCAGGGGACAAACTGCAACCGAGGTACGTGCCCTTAGCAGGAACCGAACCCGGGACTCTCTGGTCCGTGGGCTACACTGTAACCGCTGAGCCAAACTGGCCAGGGCCCAACTTCATGATTTAAATAGTTGGTCGATCATGGGAAAATTACTTAACTTCTCTAAGAGTTTGATTAGCTCTGTTTCTGGTATGATTATGAGTCTCTGGTAGTGATTATTACTATCCTTTGCAATTTTGCCTAGGACAAAGCTGGAAGTTCTAGTCTAAGATCAATTGAGATAAAAGAAAAAGTAAACGTTGGACCCTCCCAAGGGATCTAGATTCAAAGGTCTTTAAATGTAGGGACCATATGTTAAGTTCCTTTGGTCTAAAGCACCTAGCTCAGAGGCGAGTGCAGCAGAGGTGCTGATAACCACTGCAGAAGTCTCAGTGAAGAACTTACATCCATAGCAGAAGCCTGAGCCCAGCTGTGGGGAGGGAGGGAGCCCCCAGCAATCAACTGTTTGGCAATCTTGGGCCTGAAAATGGGGTTAGAGCTGGATTAAGGAGGTGCACATACACCCATCTATCAGAGGTTCTATAAGAGCCCTGGAAATGTGAGAGGGAGAAAACTATATTTATCAGAAAATTCATTTGATGGGTGCCAGATTTTTAGGCTGCCTCGTGTCTCTTGATCCAGCTCTACATATGGGACTTTAATTTAATGTCTCAGGAGCTCTTTCTCACTAACTCCAGCTCAACTCTGCAAATCACTGCCTTACTCTGTCTTCTGAGGCTACTCTTCTCCTGAAACTTGGAGAGGTTCTGGGTAGCAGTCCCCGTGTGCCCCTGTAGCAAGTTAGACATTAGCTGACATGGTTTTTTATTTTTTTTACTCGTAACAGCTAATGACTGGACTAGCTGAATTTACTTAATTTGTTTCCCTATTTCATAGTATTCCAAATAAAACTTTATAGTAGTAGTGGATATGATATAGACATGTGGATAATCACAGTTCATGCATTTCATCAAACACTTGCCTCCCTATCCTCTATACCTCAAATGTCTTTGTTACCTAGTGAAATATTTCTCATCCTTCAAGGCTCAGTTCAAGCACCTCCTTCTCTATGAAGGCTTCCCTGATCCTCCAAGTCATTAGTCAATCCCTTTCCTACTACATTCTCATACCATGGTATTGGTATCTCTCCCTGCTGAGAGTTATAGGCATGAAAACTTTAAGAACCTTTTGCAATGGACACTCAACACATGTTTGAGTTGAATTTAATCAAATTCCAAAGGATGTTTATGGTTAATGATTTCTTTCCCTAAAGAAAACAATAATAGGGAGAGGTTGTAAAAGGGTACAAACTTTCAGTTAATAGATGACTAAGTTCTGAGGATCTAATGCCTAGCATGGTGACTATAGTTAATAAGACTGAGCTATATAATTGAAATTTGTTAAGAAAGTAGAACTTAAATATTATCTCAAAAAAAAAGTAAATTTATGAGGTGATGGATGTGTTAATTAACTAGATGGGTGAGGTCCTTTCAAAATGTGTATCAAATCATCTCATTGCACACTTTAAATATCTTACAATTTTATATTTCAATTATTCCTCAATAAATCGGGTGGGGGGGGACAATACAGAACTTTATTTATTTGTAAGTTTCTTTTGAGTTTGGATTTTTTTAAATTTATTTTTTAGAGAGAGAGGAAGGAAGATAGAAACATTGATGTAAAAGAGAAACATTGATCAGCTGCTTCCTACATGCCCCCTATTGGGGAGCGAGCCTGCAACCTGGGTGTGTGCCCTGACAGGGAATCAAACCAGGACCTCTCAGTCCATGGGACAATGCTCAATCCACTGAGCTACACTGGCTGGACAGAACTTTATTTATTTATATTGATAGCAAGGAGACACATTTTTTAAAATTAATGAGCTAGAAAAGGCAAACAGGAAAAAGCAATGCTATTTCACCTAAATGGTAAATTTTGTTTTAACAAAAGTTCACTATCTAAACATGTAGACTGAGAAATCTTTGTAGCACTACCCTTTGGCAAAGACCAAATGCTTCTTTGTATTTAAAAAAAATGTTTATGATATAGCATACAAAATTGCACATACAACATATGTACAAGTTTAGTCTTCAAAGCCTTTATAGCACCTGATAAGTACAATTTCAGAGGAATAATAAATATTACCAAGTGAAATATCCTTGAGACTTTATAGTCTTGCCTCAATTGTGAAGCCACTGCCAGGAAGTGGGTGAGACTAATATTGGATTTTTAATTAGGTATATTAGCTTAAGTACAGCCACGTAGAAATGAACCAGCTATGACATTATCTGTATACCTTGCTTTAAAATACATTACTTTAAAACCTAATTAACAAAAAGAATTATAAAAGCAACACATACTTAGCGTAGAAATATTGAGAACCTGACCCATTTTTCCCTCTTTCTCCTTCCTACTCTTTGCAGGTAGAAGAGTCACTGGGAAACCACATGGTCCATCAGGAATTACTGAAGGACAGCAGAGGGCATGGGGGTGTGCAGACCAGAAGTGAGTGACACGCCCTGAGTGACTGATGCTAACCTGACTGTGCAAGGGACAATGCATGAGGTGTCGGGGGTGCTGCCCCAGTTTTGAGTTTTATCTTACAAAGACAGTTTCAGAGTTTTATTCTCCTGATCTCCTTTGTAAAAGCAATGATCTTCTAATGAATTCCATCTGATTATTAGCAACATATCTTTCTAATAACAAATTTTGTCAATAATCTTCCAACAAATCTGAATCAAAGGGTTTTATCTCTGTTCTGTTTCTTTCTTTTTTTAATCACCCGAGGCTATTTAGATAGAGTGGAAGAAGGGGGGTGGGGAGTGTGAGACATTGATTGGTTGCCTCCCACAGGACCCCAACTGGGGCCAGGGATTGAACTCGCAACTGAGGTGCATCCCCTTGACCGGGATTCAAACCCAAGACTCTTTAATCCTTGGGCTGTCGCTCTAACCGCTGAGCCAAACTGGCCAGGGCTCTGTTCTATTTTTTAGTCTAGCATCCATAGTATCATTCCCACAATCATTTAGTCAGTTATGTATGCATTAATTATAGACTTCTTACCTACCTATGAAAATCTAGATCGGAATTCTTCAGTGACTCCTAAAGTTCAAACATCCTAACACAATAGACCTCTGCCTTCATGATCTGGCCTCTACTCAGTTCTACTCAGTCACTCTCATATACACACTAAGCTCCTATCACACTGTTCTGTAGTTCCCTGTCCTTTCTAGCCTCTGGGCTTTATAAATGTTGTTCCTCAGTGGGCATCCTTCCCCTACCCTGAGCTAGCTGTCAAACTTCTTGTGTCCCTCAAGATTCTCTGCAAGAATCCTCTTCCCTGTCTTTCTTAACATGTCTCAGAAAAGTCCTTGCTTTTCTGTGCTGCCATAGTACCTTGTCCACACTTCTATTTTAGTATTTACAGTAAACTATTAATTTAAAAATCTCACTTCTACAAGAGCAGGGGTCTATATTATCTCAGGGTGTCCATGAATCCCCTGAATTATAGGCAACATTTTATGTGTGTTAATTTCTTCTAGGGAAAACATTCAGAGCTCCCATCAGACTCTCAGAGGAGTCAGTTGCACTCTCTCAAAACCAAGAACCACTACACTGGACTACGAATCCCTAGGAGAATGACAGTGAGTTCTATTCTCCTTTCAACCTCTGCAGTGAGATGCCTAATGTTAGCTAAATGAACATTTCAGTTATTATTTAAAGGTGGATGCTTATACTACTAAATATATAGTAAATTTAACCTTCTCTACTTATTAATGTTTTTAAGTAGATAGGTAGTGTGATACAGTAAAGAAACATTGGACAAAAGGAAAGATGTGGAAGAATTTATACTTGGAAAGAGGAATGGGGCAGGGTGAGATGGGCTTTCAAAGGTTACTTTACTCTTCTGTCTTGATCAAGCTTGCTTGTTTGCTTTGTAATGTGTACTTTTTAGTTTTGAAACTTAAAAATAATGGGACTTTTATCTTAAGTGCATGAGACATCTAGCATCAAATCCCCACTGTGTTATTTATTTCTGTGACCCTGGGCACCTTACTTAACCTTCATAAACCTACATTTCCTCAACTGTAAAATGAAAATAATACTTATCTATCCCACATAGCTAATATGTCACAAAGCCTAGCATAAAGTAGAGACTCAGTAAATATAAATTGAAAGTAAATTTTGTTGTTCTTACTGGGTGGTTTGTTTTTTTTCAATATCCAAAGACATTCAAAATACAATTCAATTAAAACATAGTTTAGCCTTGGCCAGTGGTTAGAGTGTCGGCCTGCAGTCCAGAGAGACCCGGGTTCGGTTCCCGCTAAGGGCGCGTACCTCAGTTGCAGTTTGTCCCCGCCCTGGTTGAGTTGTGTGGGTGGCAGCCACTCGATGTGTCCCTTTCTCGTCGATGTTTCTCTCTCTCTCTCTCCCTCCCATTCTATCTGAACAAAAAATGAAAAAAATGTCCTCAGATGAGGATAAAAAACAAAACAAAACATAGTTCATCATACTCAATACTGTGAGTAAGCATTCATATGTGCAGTAAAACTCTGAGGTAACATGGCTAGTTTATAAAGTGGCTATTAGCCTTGACTGCTACTTACAATGGAATTCCATAATATGTTTATTTGTTTGTTTTTAAACAAAGAAGGACTACAAAATTCTTCAAAGCAATTTATAATGCTTACACTTGAGAATAAAGTACAAGTACTGGTTTAAACTAAGTACACATGCACCGGTCTAAACTAAGCTCTGTTTATCTGTGTTCTTGTTAGAAACAAGTTCTTTGCCATTTCACTCACCTCATGGCCTGTTTCCACCAGCAGACGTCACACCATGCTTTGTGAAGTCTTTCTGATTCCTCTAGAGGGGCTATAAAAACAAAATGCCATTGATAATGACAGGTAGCTTGTCATCTATACCATCCTTTTTTCCTGTAATTTTATAACTAAAAGTTTTTATTATATATACAACTGATTGGTGTTAAAATTTTCTGATAGTTAAAAAATATATAAAGTAAAAGTAAAATTTCTGGTTTCTCATAGTTTTTCAACTTTTAAGTTACTTGGTGTTGACTAAACACAACTCCCTCGATATTTGTATCTTTGGGGTAACTAACAAAAATAAATTCCTATGTATTTAAAAACACAGTCGGCGAACTCCAACATGGCTTGGGGCTTTGCTGAATCAGCAGAGTTCACAGCAGTCCATCTGACCCTAAAACAATGAAAGCCAATCTCGAGGTTTTCCTAAGTACCCACAGTAAATGAAATCACCCACTTCAAGTGACAAGTGAAGTAGATTTGTAGTGGGTTTTCTACAGGGACTAATTGAGGTGATCTACAGTAAACATTAAACAAACCTATTTGGAGAATACTTTATGATTTACCTGGTTTTTGTGAACAGTACAGCATGTTCCAAGCCAGCTATTTGTTTTATTTATTTTTCATTATCTGAAACCTCTAGGGCAGTTTGGCCATGTCACTGAATTTTTTAAAAAATTTATACCCATTTAAATATATTTAGCTATCAATATATATTAAAACTCATGAATATGCTCTGGTATCTTCTTAAATTTCTATTCAACCCCTCCAATTCCAATACAACATTCTATCTTTTCCTCTTTCCTAGTCTGGGCTTCAGTTTCTTGATCTGTGTAATTGGCAGAGCAGTGGGAATGCCACCCCCCCCCCCACCTTCCTGTTCCCTGGAGTGCAGAATGAGGATTGAGGGAGGTGAAGGCTGAGGGCCAGAGGCCAGAATGTGGGCAGTAGGGGAACCAGAGGCTTACTTAGTCACCTATATTATTTTGTCAAGGTTTCTGTCCATTATCCTAAGCAAATCTATGTTTATTCCCAGCTAAGCTTGCTCTTTCTTCCTCTTAACTTTACAGGTAATTTTTCTTAAAAGAATCATTTTTATGCATAATGCTGTTCTTTGTCCTAAAGGAATGTAAGAGGCAGTATAAGGCCTGATGTTGGCTCTGGCAGTCACTGCTAATTGTCACCCAGTATCCATTCTCCCCTTTTCCTTTAGTAACCCCAGTTCAAAAACTAAATTCCCTCTTCCCCTTCGCATATAACCACGAGAATAGATTCTCCCCATGAGGTATAAGTAGAAAGAATGTCAGTGACCTCTGGGAAGTCTCTCTAAAAGAGAGAACATCTTTTTCTTCCGATTTCTCCTTCCTGCTGGCTGGACACCAGTGAGATAGGTGGAGTCCTAGCAATCTCTTTGGACCAAGACATGATACACAGGACGGCAGAAGAGCAAGCTAGCAGGAACCTGGGTCTCTCACACAAGGACCTGCTCTAACAGTTCGGGACTGCCTTCCTCTGGGCTTTTTTTTTTTTTTTTTTTTTTTTAATGTAAGAGATAAATAAACTCCTAACTTATTTAAGCCACTATTACTTTGTTGGTTTTTTTTTTATTATATACAGATGAACCCAACTTTATGTGCTGGCATATAGAACCAAGAACCATTTTCAATTCTTAAAGCTTTTCTCTCATTTCCTTTGAGCAACTGTGCGCTTGCTATTTATTAACAAATTCCTCATTCTTCAAAAGCCTCTAATGTATCACTCCAGTCCTTGTTTTTACCCTTTTTCCCTTGCATCACTCATATTTTGGATATTACACTCATTTGCTCTCTTCAGATAGGAATTTTAACTTCCAGACAGTGGGCAATATGACCACTCTATTAGAGAATAAAAAGGAAGTTTAATTAAAATTAAGTTTTTAGCTTTCTTTGAGGATTATAGGAAAAACAGTTCATTTCAATTCAATAAGCATTTATTAAGTACCTACTATGTAAAAGGCACTGTGTTGGGTGCTGGAAAAATTATAAAGATGTTGTTCCTCCTTCAAGGAGCTAACAGTCTAGTAGGAAAGATGAAACACATGAATGTGATCAATTGTGACAAATGCAATGAGAAAAGTATAAGGTACCTAAAGCTTTCAGAAAAGAAGAGTTCCAGTTGAGATTAGAGAAAGTTTCATAAAGAAGGTAGGATTTGAGCTGGGGTTGGAACAATATGTAAAAATGATAAAAAGAAAATCAGCAAAGGAACAGTGGTAGAAAGTTACAAGGCATAGGGGGAATTAGGGGTCCTAGGGAGCATCGAGGGTAGAGTAGGAGGTAAGGCTAAGACAGGTAGATGGGGAATAGTTACAAGGCTGTGAAAATCTCCTCCTGCGGCTGCTCTGCAGTGGAGAGAATAAGGAGACACTGACAGTTTTTAAGCAAGGGAGTAACTGGATCACATGTCTTCAGTAAGAAGCTGGCTCTTGTGGCACTTTAGAAGAAAGACTGGCCACAACGAGTCCAGTGAGTGGGCACCTTTAATAATCCAAATAAAAGGTAACAATGACCTGAATTAGGGAAGCAACCATTAGGAAAGAAAGGTAGGCACAGACAGAATCAACATTTCAAAGGCTACTGCATGAATTACATGTCTGCTCTGCCCAAGAAAAAGTTGAATTGTAGTTCTCAGATTTGGAAAGGGAGAATACATCTATTAAAGAATTTTAAAATTTTTTCTACACTTACTTGAACTGGAAACTCAAAAAAGGCTGAACATGCTGTAACAATGAACTTATTGGTTCTACAATTTTAGCAGAGCCTTAACTTTTTCCCCCAGATGCCCATTGGGGGTGCACTGAAGAACTGCTAAGCAATGGGGAAAGAGTATTGAGAAGTATCTTAGCAAAGAAATGCAGCCATCCCTTCTTTCCCATTGTGCATCTTTGCCCAGGAGTTATGGTAAATAGCAGGTATCTGGGTACCTTTATGTAAGATTCTTCCACTTTTCCCCAGTTATCCCTTTACTCACCCTTATTCCATATCTATACCCACCCCACCCACCCACATGCTCCAGTGAAAATTTAAGAGAAGGAGGAGGCTTTCTAGAGTACATAAGAATTTTCTAGTATCTGCCTCTTTGTTGCTCACTAAAACCCTGCCAGCACAGCCTGAAGAAAAATGGAAAGAGCTGGCATAGACCCATATAAAGGCACTGTGTTCTCAAATAGCTTTGAGATAAGTATCCCTTCGACCAACACCCCCAAATTCTAAACAGCTACTAATCTAGAGATTTCCTCAAATAGACAAATTTGAACATCTGATCAGCTGCCACTTTCTCTTTTTATTTTCCTGATTATTTTAGGAAAACTTATGAGTATCAATACTTACTAACCTCTTTTCTCAATAAGTACGGGAGCAGACAAAATAATCATGAACCTACTGATTAGAGGAGTGTCCTGTGTAATATCTAGCAATTTATGGTTTAGTTCACCTTATTTGGGGCACTGAAAGTACCAGACAAATAAAATAATGAGGATTTTTTTCATGATTCCCAAGGTGACTCCTGGCACTCTTGAAAGCACAAATGATTAATCACCTCACTGGGGACAAGCAGCAGTAATGTGATTGTCAAAACTGTGGATATGGATAATTGTGTTTCACTCTCATGTAAAATGTGTGTGTGTGTGTGTGTGTGTGTGTGTGTATGTGTGTGTATTGAGGGGTGATCAATGTGAGAATCAACATCTTCAACATTGTCCCTGAGGAAAATTAGCATGAATTATTAACCTAAAGATTTTTACATTTTATAAAAGTCCATAAACTAAGAAAAATATTCAGCACCTCATACTCTAGTCCTCAAATTCAAAATCAAAGGTTCTTAACCTGGGGTCCATAGACTGGATTCAGACCATCTGTAAATCTTCTGAAATTGTGTGGAAAATTTTGTGTGATTTTACATTATTTTTTGCAGAGGGGTGGTGGTATTCAAAGACTCTTAAGGTGATCCTTGACCCCCTGAAAATGTTAAGAACTACTGCCGTTCAAGGAAAAAGAAGGGATGGAGGGGAACCTAAAGGTTAACCTTTATATTTGTATTAAAAGTTAACAGTAGTATGATCATCTTCCTTTCAAAAGCCTCTGAGGTTTCAAACTGGTTTAGATTGCCTTTTCAGAGTCCATAGTATTAACAAAAATGTAGATGTTAATTAAATTCATAGAAACTTTAGAATAAATTTGTGTCAAAAGTTATTTCTCTACCATAAATTTCTGATCATTTATGGTGAATGGTTATATCATTTGTAGCAATATAATTTTGTGTTGAAAGGAGCTATTATTAAAAAAGACAAAAGGGTAATAAAAAATAAATTTTTATATTTTCAGAATACTATTTTTTTAGCATATAAAACCCATATAATTCCAATACTAAGTTTTATGGAATACTATTATCACTTAAGTAAAGAATAGAAACCTTTCAAATGAAACCCATTTCTTCTCATCATGCTCCCAAAATGCTACAAAGGGTTTAGAATTAAGATTCACTCATGTCCCTGTATAATTAATCAGTACACATTTTTCTGTATATAGGGGAGTGAACTCCTTTATCCCTTTCTGTGTTACAAAAGGCACAAATCAACCTCCCTTTCATTCCTAATATTTTTCATTTTTTATTCTTAATCCCAAAGAAATGTTGGATTTATTTGCCTTGTAAATCAAGAACCCTGTCATCCTTTCTTTAAGATTGCTCTGAAAATTTAATTCAGCTTCAATTAAATATGTAAATATGCAAAACTCTTCAGTCCCCAAACATTTCCAAAGGCAGATTATGACATAATTTTTAAAATAAGCAAGAAAATAAATGTTTTACAAGTTGTTATAACTTTTGAATAAAAAGTTATATTTTTAAATTTTATTCTTAATGTTAGCATATTTTGAATCAAAATTACTAAGAATTGATGGAATTTCTTCTTTTATGAAACAATTTCCCATCTCAATGCCTCTCAAAGCACATAAAAGCACACACTTACCCCATGGTGCTTGCTGTGGTTATATCCTCCTCAGATCAAGGCTTATTTGGATTCTGAATTAACTTAAAGGTTATAAAAAGAAGCAGTAGAGAGGTTTGACTTCCCGAAAGGAGACTGTCATATGCTAACAAGGCTTTTAAATGAGGAAAACTAGTGTCTCTTCTAATTACATAAGCTCCAGGTCAAATTCTAGCATCAACTAATCAAATAACTGAACTGCGTTTAGTTTCAAAGAGTAAAAGAAAAAATAATAAAAACTGTTTAAGAGGGAAAACTTGGATATCTTAGAACACTGGAAACTTGAGCATTGAAAACTTATTTATATATCAATGAAGTTAAAGATTTTAAAAGTAAAGTATATATCTTGCTACCTTAAATAATTCAAAGAAAAATATTGGGGAAAATTTAGTTTGCAGTAAAAAGCAGATATTTTTTATATTTTCCAGAAGTTTTGAATTTGCATTATATGTTCTGCTCCCAAAAAAGATCCTCTCATCTTAACCTGTCCAGTAATTTTCTCCTTATAAATTCCAGTAAATAATATTTAATTCTAAAGGAATACCAGTTAATGCTAAGCAACAAATCCAAAAATGTCTAATTTTTAAACTATATCTTTGTACACTAATAGGGTATTTTTAAATTAGATGCAAAGCTATTATTATAAAAAACTAACAAAAATGCCATTTTTATTTTAATATTATAAAATACATTTCTTTTCTAAATTTTTATTTATTGATTTGAGAGAGAGAGAGAGAGATTTGTTGTTCCACTTATTTATGCATTCATTGGTTGATTTTTTTTTTTTATCCTCACCCGAGGACTTTTTTCCATTTTTTTGTTCAGCTAGAGTGGGAGGGAGAGAGGGGAAGGGGAGAGAGAAAGAGAAACATCGACGTGAAAGGGACACATCCAGTGGTTGCCTCCTGCACAACCCAACCAGGGCCAGGGACAAACTGTAACCGAGGTACGCGCCCTTAGCGGGAACCGAACCCAGGTCTCTCTGGACCGCAGGCCAACGCTCTAACCTCTGAGCCAAATGGGCCAGGGCCACTGGTTGATTCTTGTATGTGCCATGACCAGGGATCAAACCTGCAATCTTGGTGTGTGCACTTACCAACTGAGTTACCTGGCCAGGGCTTAAAACACATTTCAACACAGATTTAGAGTACAAAAAAAATAATTTTGGCAATGATATATTGAGAAATATATATTTTAATAAAATTTTGAGTGAAGAAATATACAGAAGTTATCTATTGCATGTACTATTTTTTGTCAGTTTCAGAATAATAGTTTCAACAAAAACACTCAGGTCTTTATTGTAATTTTTATGTCATGTACTGTAATGGTAACTGAAAAAAATTTTAGGTAGAAGGTAAAGAAGCTTTCTAGCCATAGAATATGCGAGGACACAAAGATCTACTTTATAGAAAATTGAGATATAATTCACATACCATATGCAAAATTTGCTCTTTTAATGTGAATAATCCAGTGGTTTTTTTTTTTTTTTTTTTTTTTTTTTTTTTTAATCCTCACCCGAGGACATTTTTCCATTTTTTGTTCAGGTAGAGTGGGAGGGAGAGAGAGGAACAGAGAGAGAGAGAGAGAGAAACATTGATGTGAAAGGGACACATCGAGTGGCTGCCACCCGCACAACCAACCAGGGCCGGGGACACACTGCAACCGAGGTACATGCCCTTAGCGGGAACCGAACCCGGGTCTCTCAGGACCGCAGGCCGACGCTCTAACCGCTGAGCCAAACCGGCCAGGGCAATCCAGTGGTTTTTAGTATTCACAAGGTCGTACAACTATCACTACTAATTCTAAAACATTTTTCATCACCTGAAAAAGAAACTCCATGCCTCCCGATTCCTCCCTACCTTGGAAGCCATTAATCTACTGGACATTTCACATAATGACAATACAATATATGGCCTTCTTTTACTGGACTCTGTTGTAGCATGTATCAGTACTTCATTCCTTTGTATGGCTGAATAATCTTCCACTGTATGGAGATACCACCTTTGTTTATCCATTTATCAATTGATGGACATTTCAGCTGTTTCCAGTATTGGGCTGTTGTGAATAATACTATGGACATTCCTGTACAAGTCATTTCTCCTGGGTATATACTTAGAAACTGCAGGGTCAAATGGTAACTACGTATCTAATTTTTTGAGAAACTGTTTTCCACTGCAGCTGTACCATTTTACATTTTCAGCAGAAATGTTTGAGGTTTCTAATTTCTCCACATTCTTGCCAACTTTTATTATATGTCTTTTTATTTTATTTATTTTTTAATCCTCACTCGAGGACACTTTTCCATATTTTGTTCAGATACAGTGGGGAGGGAGAGAGAAACATCGACGTGAAAGAGACACATCGAGTGGCTGCCACCCACACGACCCAACCAGGGCCGGGGACAAACTGCAACCGAGGTATGTGCCCTTAACGGGAACCGAACCTGGTTCTCTCTGAACCGCAGGCCGATGCTCCAATCGCTGAGCCAAACCGGCCAGGGCTATATGTCTTTTTAAATATAGCCATCCTAATGATTGTGAAGTGGTACCTCATTGTAGATTTAATTCACATTTCTCTAAAAAGTAATGATGTTGAGCATCTTTTCATTTGCTTACTAGACATATTTTTTTCCCCTTTGAGGAAATGTCTATTCAAATTCTTGCCCATTTTTTAATTGGGTTGTCTTTTTATTTATATATATTTATATATGAATTCTTTATATATTCTGGAAACTAAACCTTTATCAGATATGTGATTTCCAAATATTTTTTCCCATTCCGTGGACTGTTCATTTTCTTGATAGTTTCCTTTAACACACATATATAGGCACCTTTTATTGTTATTATTTTTTTATCCTCACCTAAGGACATGCTTCCATTTTTTGTTCAGATAGAGTGGGAGGGAGAGAGAGGAAGAGAGAGAGAAACATTGACGTGAAAGGGACACATCCAGTGGTTGCCACCCGCATGACCCAACCAGGGCTGGGGACAAACTGCAACCGAGGTACATGCCCTTAGCAGGAACTGAACCCAGGTCTCTGAACCACAGGCCGACACGCTAACCACTGAGCAAAACTGGCCAGGGCTATTTTTATTTTTTTATCCTCACCCAAGGACATTTTTGCATTTATCTTCAAGTAAAGCAGGAAGGAGAGATGGGGGAAGAGAGAGAGAGAAACATCGATGTGAAAGAGACACATCAAGTGGTCGCCACCCACACGACCCCAACCGGGGCCTGGGACAAACTGTAGTCAAGGTACATGCCCTTAGTGGGAACCAAACTTGGGACTCTCCAGTCAGCAGGCCGACACTCTAACCGCTGTGCCAAACTGGCCAGGGCTAGACATACTTTTTAAAGATGCCAAAATTCAAGCACAGGATTGGAAATTGACTTTGTCAAAATTTGGATAGTTTTGCTGTGTTTACTAAAATGAGCAAACTCTCAATTGAATCACATAATTTATTTTAAACTAATTATAAGATGATAAAAATAAAGTTCAAGCCCTGGGCAGTTTGGCTCAGCGGTTAGAGCGTCGGCCTGCGGTCCAGAGAGACCCGGGTTCGGTTCCCGCTAAGGGCACGTACTTCGGTTGCAGTTTGTCCCTGGCCCTGGTGGTCGTGCGGGTGGCAGCCACTCGATGTGTCCCTTCACGTCGATGTTTCTCTCTCTCTATCCCCCTCTCCCTTCCTCTCTCTCCCTCCCACTCTATTTGTACAAAAAAAATGGAAAAATATCCTCGGGTGAGGATAAAAAAAAATAAAAATAAAAAATAAAGTTCAAAAAGGCTTAAGTGAGTAATGGTTTTATTGGCAATATTATAATATAGCGGTAGTGTATGAAATTGTTTCATATGACAGATTTGTTTTCCTTATAATTAAACACTTCAATTGCCACATTATAACTGAAATGTAGAAAATCTACATGTGGAGCTTTAGTTTCAGGCCTGGAGCAGCTGTGAAATGAAAGTTACCACACCATTCTAGTCCATGGATATCAGTATATTGTCCTTCACCTTCCACCCTGCAACAGTAAAAAAAAAAAAAAGTTTGTTCATTAACCAAGACCAAGAATTTACAGTCCAGATACAAGACTGTCTAGTCTATGACATACCATATACTATGTCTACAAAATTATAGTTTTCTATGTTCAGACTTTGATTTAAAACCCAGCATCCTATTTTCATATCCTACCCAAAACAACAACTACTAATATTACTATTTCAAATGAACACTGTCATTATACAAATTTTGATGTCCAAGATTTTAGGATCACATGTGCTAAATTTACACAAAACCAAAACAATCTGTTAAAAAATGAAAAGTATATATTAGATCATTTATTTATTCAACGAACACGTATTGACCATCAACTATGTTTGGGATGCTGTGTTCTGTGCTGGTGTTTCCTTGGGCTCTTTAGAGTGATAAAAATGCACTTCACGTAAACAAACAGATTTTATTCCATAGTTAGACTTTTCCCCCTTTATTAACATAACCTGAAAAAGTTTATGTGTTATCATCACAAACATGGAGTCAATGGTTTCACATCCTCAATGTATTCACATCAACCACTTCCTAACAATTAGGCTGCACTTTCAGTTCTGGAAATAATAAAGGGCTATTTATAAATGAATATGAACCTCTGGATGACATGGCATGGTCTTCAGTATAAAGATTAAGCTTGTAAAGTAGGTACCTTTCTACAATTTGAAAATGAACTAATTTTGCTTACATTTTTTAAATTAGCCTAGTAAAAATGAATACACCTATCAGGTCAAAATGAAACAAATAATCATGACATTATCCCCAAGGCTGCTTTTTAAAAATGTATCAAGAGCCCTGGCCGGTTTGGCTCAGCGGTTAGAGCGTCCGCCTGCAGTCCGGAGAGACCCGGGTTCGGTTCCCGCTAAGGGCATGTACCTCGGTTGCAGTTTGTCCCCGGCCCTGGTTGGTCGTGCGGGTGGCGGCCACTCGATGTGTCCCTTTCACATCGATGTTTCCCTCTCTCTCTCTTCCTCTATCTCCCTCCCACTCTATCTGTACAAAAAATGGAAAAATGTCCTCGGGTGAGGGGGAAAAAAAAAAAAATGTATCAAGATACTTCAAGTGAAAGTAATTTTTGGCTTCCATTTTCTCAATAATTTCAATTTCCAAGCTAACTGCAAAGTTTGATAGGAATAGAGGAATTCAAGAGGAAATAAATGAAAAGTCTAACAGATCATCAACATGAATGAAGGCTCATGATGGTCTTAACATCTCATAACACTTTCTTCCCCATAAATAACCCAACATTTCTTACCAAATATATTTTAACCAAATATATTACAAAAAAATATTTAGCATTAATGAAATATAACATTTAAGCAAACATGCCTGAAATAAGAACTACAGTGACTTATTTTAAGCTTACCTATTTTCATTGAAATTTCCAGTGTACTTTGCCCCTGTTGGGAATGTATAAGTCCCTAGTCCATGAAACATATTGTCCTTAAAGTGTCCTTCATATACTGCTCCTGAAAAATGTTCAAGTCTTCCAAAACCATTCATCTGTTTGTAACAAAGCAAATGACCTAGTAACTAACCTTCAGTTTTCCTAGAACACTTTGAAAATGTACACGTCTATCATCCACTTAGTTATTATTTAATCTATCAATGTATTACCCTTTATTTCCATAAAAAATAAGACATTTTAATAATTTTCCTTCATAAGTATCTGTAAAGCACCCTCCGCTCCCAAGTCAAATGTTCCTGATCTGGGGCATTTGAACATTTGGGACACTTGAACATCATGGTTTGAACACCATGATGATAATGGGGAACCTTGAGATACCTTGAATTATCAAAAATCTTAAAGAGCAATCATTTTAGTTACCCAAGAAACAGTAAAATATTAAGAACATTATTAAGAACAAAAATTGTATTCAAGCAGATGTGGATACACATTCTTGTTTCATCACTTATTGGGTGGGCAAGAAACCTGAGCCTGATTTACCTCATTTGTAAAATAGGAATATTAATGGTACCTACCTCATGAGGTTGCTTTGAGGATTAAATGAGAAAATTATGTAATGAGGTTAGCTTTACTCAAAAAATAGGAGACGAGTTTAATATTACTCATGTTCATAGTTTAATATTACTCATATGCACGTGTGTATATATATATTTATATATATAAAATTTTTTTCGCCTTGGCCAGTTTTGCTCAGTGGTTAGAGTGTTGGCCTGCTTTCCAGAGAGACCCGGGTTCGGTTCCCGCTAAGGGCATGTACCTCAGTTGCAGTTTGTCCCCAGCCCTGGTTGGGTTGTGCGGGTGGCAACCACTCGATGTGGCAACCCTTTCATGTCGATGTCTCTGTCTCTGTCTCTGTCTCTGTCTCTCTCTCTTCCTCTTCTCCCCCTCCCACTCCATCTGAACAAAAAACGAAAAAATGTCCTCGGGTGAGGATAAAAAATAAATAAATAAATAAAAGAAAAGAAAATCTTTTTCTTTTTGGTTGTATAGTCTACTCATATGTGTTTTTTTGATTAATGGAGAAATGCCTGGAATCATTTAATAGGTTTACTAATTCACTGTCTGTATTTAAACCAACAATAATACCTTGTCATTTTTCCAGCTTCCTGTGTAGACAATCCCATTAGGAGTGGTATGAATACCTACTCCATTTCTCTCAATGATTCCAGAAGGTGTTCTTGTACAATCACCATCTAAACAAGAGAAAAATACTGAAGATTATATATGGGAACTCTCTTTGACTAAGAAATAAAGTATTTATATTCAAGCCTAATCACAACTACACGTTGGGTCTCTTTGGCTCCTTTGGCTCCCTAGCACTGAAACCAATGAGACCAGAGATGAAGAGCTCAGAAGGTCTTGTAATCATTGAGACCCAATGGCCAGGAAGACTGATAGATCCCATAGGTTACCAAGGCACACTGCCTGTAGACTTAACATTAGAATTTAGATTTAAAATCTGTTTATGTTATTTTATTAATATCCCTGTAGTAGTCATATAAAATGTGACAGTCTCATTTTTTTACTCTTAAGATATTTAATTTTTGTCTATAGAGAAAAAGTAATTGAAATGTATGCTTACCATACTTGTCTCCATTTGGAAATATAAAGTTTATTTTATACACCTCTTCAGCTGTTTTAAAAGATTTAGGAAAAGTCAAATAAACTTAAAATAGACTCACTTCATATGATCACAAACATAATTACTTGACATTCCATTATCTAGTATAGGGTTCCCGGGGAAATAATTTTGTCAGATGATCCACTTTTATGTGTGTGTTCGTTTGTTATAACAGTTTTATTAATATATAATTCACATCCCACAAAACATACCCTTTAAAATTATATAATTCAATATTCTTAAGTTATTTTAAAATGTTTTTATTGATTTTAAAGAGACTGGAAGGGAGAGGGAGAGGAGAAGGGAAAAACATCAATATGAGAGAAAAAATCCATTGGTTGCCTCCTGCATGCCCCCTCACTGGGGATGCAGCTGGCAACCCAGGCCTGTGCCCCAACTGGGAATCAAACCAGCGACCTTTTGTTGCATGGGAGGAGACTCAACCAACTGAACCACACTCACCAGGGCCAATTCAATAATTTTAGACTATTCATTTGTGTAATTATTACCACAATCTAATTTTAGAATATTTTATTACCCCCCCAAAGAAATCATGTACCCATTTGTAGCTATTCTCCATTCCCTTAATTCCCCACCCCACCCCACCCCAGCCTCAGCCACTAGCAACCACTAATCTGCTTTCTGTCTCTATGGGTTTGCGTACTCTGCACATTTCATATATATGAAATCATACAATATATAATCCTTTGTGATTGGCTTCTTTTATTTAGCATGCTTTCAAGGTTTATCCATGTTGTATCAGTACTTCATCTCTTTTTATTGCTGAATAATAGTCCATTGTACAGAAATAACACATTTTACCATTCATCAGTTGATGGACAGCTGGGTTGTTTCCAGTTTGGCTATTATAAATAATGCTGCTATGGATATTCATAAAAGTTTTTATATGGACATATATATTTTTTCTTTTGGGTAGCTTATATGATCTATGGATTGTCTCAGAGATAAGGTAAAATGAGGAATCTCTGATTTGGCAGAAGGAGTAAAAATAAAATAAAAATAGTAAATGAGGAGGGGTGGGGGTGGGGGTTCAAAAAGAATGAGATTGAAATGGAGACCAGGTAAAAAAGAAAGAAACCAATGACTAGGGTGAACCTATGCCTCAGAGCACTGGGACATTTTAGTAGACTAAAACATTAAAAACTAAAATTTTCCAATGCTGAAGAAAACATGTATGTTGAGAAAATAAACTCTAACTTCTAGAACAACAGAGTCTGCCAGCATGTTACTCAAAGTGTGGCCCATGCATCACAATTACCTTGGATGTTTTCAATTCCTAGGCTCACCTTATACTACTGAAGCAGAATCTCTCTGGGTGAGGCAAGAGAACGGATATTTTTAATTTAAAAATGAATTTAGGTGCCAGTTAAGAAAAGCTACTGGCTCATCCCCTCTGAGGAAGCAAGAGTTAATAACACAGTAGGTAGGAGACTTTAAAATAGTTTAACAGCCTTGAGACAGGAACAGGTGGTTAAGAAAGACAGCAAATTGGCAATCTGGAACATAAATTATTGATGAAATGGACGCCATAGAAGGGCCAAATAGCAAAGAAACCATCGAAAAGAAAATTAGTGAACTGGAAAACAAGGTTGAAAATTTTTCCCTAAAGAAGTCACAGAGAAAAACAGAGGTATCACCAGAGCAAAGACTTTCTTTTCCCCCCTCACCCCCAGACTCCTCTAGGAGACCCCATAACACGTTGGCCTATTTCTAACATAGCAAGTAGGGCCCTATTTCAAAACAAAACAAAACAAAACAACGCGTCTGTGCCAGAACCCCCCATCATATACGCAAGTCGTTTAGGTCAGTGATCACAGATTAGGCAAATTTCTTTCCTCATCCTAGTGTCCTGCTCAGTAATTAGCACTTACTAGCAGGAATTGAATGTCTACTGAATGAATGGACCTGGAGAGCAATCGTTAAGTACAGAGCAGTTAACTTGATCACACGAGAAAGCGAACTGTTTTCAGTGGCTCCTCAGTGGTCCCATATTCCAAGTTTGGGCACGTCGAGCTAGAAGGAACCGAAGAGGAGGAGATGGTCCGGCAGCACAGAGGAAACGAAACCCAGAGAGGTCGGCACTTGCCCAAGTGGTCACAGCAGCAAATCAACGGCCGAATCAGAGCGAGAGTCCCGGTTTCCTGACTCTCAGGCCAGGGGCTCTCCGCGCCCCCACCCCACCGCAGGGTGGACGCTCAGGAAATGTGTCACCGGGCACCGGCGTCGCCGGGGCCGAGCTCGGGATCAGTGCGAGTTCTACTGAGAGGCGCCCTTCCCCGCCCCGGGCGTGGGGAAGAAGGCCACTCACTCGGCTGAGAGGTGCTGGAGAGATTTTCTGGGCTCTGCGATTCCCCCTGAGCCGCCAGCTCTGCGGCGAACAGGAAACCTGCCGCTAGCTCCCCGCGGAGTGCGACTCGGTTGCCGGGGCGACCAGGCACCTCTCACCCGGAAGCGAAAATGCGAGGGGCCAAGTCTGAGCCAATTAGAAGGCGCCAGGGCTGTGGAGCCGCCGCTGGGCCGCGGCCGAGCTGCTCCAGGTGAGAGCCCAGGGGGCGGCGGATCCTGGCGGGACTCCTCGCGGCTGAGCGCTCCCTCCTGACAGCCGCCGGGAAGCCGCCCCGCGAGCCGTGCGGCCTCGCCGTCCGCGGACTAGGGGTGTGTCGGGGTGCGTGGTCTGCGCGGCGTTCTGTTGTCAGCGTGCAGACCCTCCTACCGCCTCCTGTCCCGAGGCGGGGCCGGTGAGTCAGGCCCAGCACACCCCAGACCCTGGGGCCGGCTGGAGGCGGAGAGCGGACTTCGGGCTCGGAGCGGGCAAAGGGTTGGAGTGGAGGGGCTCGGGTTTCATTTCCTGTGTTCTCCATCTCGGACCGAGTGGCCCCTCGGGGGAGAGGACCGGGGACGTCGCATGCTCCAGGAAAGGTACCAGGTCTGGGTATCTGCAGGGAGCTGGACATATGGGGCCAGTAGAGATTTTTGCCCGAAAGGGAAGGGGGGTGGCGTGTGTCAGTGAGGAGCGCCCAGCTTAGTGATTCTGTTCCTGGGAACAAAACTTGGGTGTGGAACAAAGGGTACTCCGAGCCAAATTTAGGTCCCTGTGTTCACGGTGAAAAAGGATAGTTGGAATCTTCCCATACTAAATGGGATAGAATAGTGAATCTATGTGGATTGTACAACCTAATTCCCGTTCCCTGGAAAACGGCTGGGGATAGTCATATAGGGTACAGCCAGCAAGTCTTCAGGCAGAATTTGAGAGCAGATCTCAGATCAAACTGTAAAGGTAACACTTTCTGGATTGGTGTGAGACAAGTTTTTGATTGCTCTTTAGGCAAACTTGCTGTGGCTTTTCCAGCTGGCTAGCCACTCTTCTTTGTTTATGTATTTATTTATTTATGTGTTATCTATTGATTTTAGAGGAAGGGAGAGAGAGAGAAAAAAATATTGATTTGTTGTTCCACCTATTTATGCATTCATTGGTTAATTCTTGTATGTGCCCTTGATACCTTAATAATTAGTTATTAATAAGCGGAAAAGAGCAAAGGGAAGGCCAGATATTATAGGCATGTCGTTTAGGCAGCTTCACCAGGAAGCTACAACTTTACACTCCTCAGGGGGCCAGCAAAGGAAAGGTAGAGACATGCCAGTAAAGTCACACCTGGGGATAGAGGTGGTTGGCTAGAATGGGCATGGCCACTGCAAGGGCACGAAGATTTGGGATACCTAACCCCCTAAACAAAAGAGTTTGCTCCCTTGGCTCTCTTGGGACTCCTGTGACTCTGGGCCTGTGGGGTTCTTCTGCTCCTCCTTCCCTGCATTTGCCCATATGGCCCATGGCCATGTGGACCCACACACAATGGACTAATGGACTGTAACTAGCCTGATGCTAAACTGGACCTGGCTCCAACATGGAAAGGAAACTGGGCACTGGTTCTGATTTTAGCTCTACTAAAACCCCAGCTCTACTTCTTCTGTGTCTGGACTAAGGGAAATGGGACTTTGGAAACCCAGCGATGTAGTTCCACAAAAATAAAGCTTTCTACCATATCTCATCCTCTTAAGGGGGCCTCCGGAAATGCTTATTCCAGCGGTACCCCAAAAACTCTACTCTTGCCAGCAATCGGGGAAGACAAGGCATGTTTTCCACCATAACAGATCTCAGTTAGTAGAGCATGCGACTCTTAAGCTTCTGGTGGCATGACATGACTTCCCTTTCTAGGGCAACTATAACACTGAACTTTTCTTTCAATGGCATTAACTCTCTGTGTTGTCACTCAGTCACCTTTATAAATTAAGACACAGGCACAAATCTAAGGGAGGAAAGCTTATTGTTAACTTTTGAATTGGTACGTGTGTGTGGTAAGGAGATGATATGGAAAGAATTTCAGCTTGGGAATCAAATGGATTGTTTCAGACTTTGTTTCTGTCATTGTTGACATTAGACAAGTCTCTTCTATAACATAGAAAATAATATTTACCTTACAAGGTTTTCATCTCAAACTTCTATATCCAACTACCTTCTACATATCTCCATTTGGGTACCTTTTTTTTTAATCCTCACCCGAGGACATTTTTTCATTTTTTGTTCAGATAGAGTGGGAGGGAGAGAGAGAGAGAAACATCGACGTGAAAGGGTCATATCAAGTGGCTGCCACCCACACGATCAACCAGGGCTGGGGACAAACTGTAACCGAGATGCATGCCCTTAGTGGGAACCGAACCTGGGTCTCTCTGGACCGCAGGCCGATGCTCTAACCACTGAGCCAAACTGGCCAGGGCTCCATTTTAGTATCAAAAAGGCATCTCAAATGTAACATATCCAGCCTGAACTTGTGACTCTTTACCCACCCCCCCGGATCATTTTCTCCCCATTATTCCTGTTCTGAGCACATGACACCATGATTCGCCTGGTTAACCTAGGCCAAAAAAATCTTACCATAATTCTAGACACTTATTTTTCATACCTTTCATCTAATTCCTCTACCTTTAAAATATTTTCAGAATCTATGACTCCTTTTCAACTCCACTGTTTCCACCCTAGTCTAGCCCACTGAGTTTTTTCTCCTGCCTGAATAACTGCATTAATTTCCTAACTGGCCTTCTGGTTTTTCCTCACTGCCCCCCTATCTCACCCCCCAAATTTTTATTCTTTACATAGTTCTAGAGTAATTGTTTAAAATATCTAATTTTAAAAATGGGTACAGCCAGTGTGGCTCAGGGGTTGAGCATTGACCCATGCACCAAGAGGTCGCTGGTTCACTTCCCGGTAGAGCACATGCCCAGCTTGTGGGCCAAATCCCCAATTGGGGGCATGCGGGAGGCGGCCATTCGATGTTCTCTCTCATTGATGTTTCTATCTCTCCTTCTCCCTTCCTCTCTTTAAAAACAATAAAGAAAAAATAATTTTTTAACATAAGTCAGTCTTGTCAAGCTTTTGCATCAGCTTTCTAGTGACTTATTATACAGAAGGTCCTCGAATAATGTCGTTTTAGTTCAACTTTGTTGTAACATTGATGAGGTGCTGTAGGAACTTACCTCTTATTTATATCAATTAGCCTACAGTAGAATTGGTTTCACGACACAACTATTTAGAGTAAAATTCAAGGTCCTTTCCAAGGCCTATGTGGCCTCTCTTCTCTGACCTCATCCCCTTTCCTCACAGACCCACCAGACTTCTTACTGTTCATCCACTCCAGTGCATTAAAGATCTTCAGGACTTGACACTTTTGTACCTATTACTGCTTCTGCTTAGAATGCTCTTTTCACAGCTATTTCATGACTCATTCTCTCAATTCAGGTGTCTGTTCAAATATGATCTAAGAGAGGCCTTACCTAACCACTCTACTTAAAATAACAACCTCAGGGTTTTTATTTTTCTACATAGCACTTAACTGATATTACAAATCTGTGTATTTATTGTCTGTTTTACCTTCTAGCTGGTAAGCATCATGAGGCAGGAATTTTTTTCTTCTGGCTGTTATATCCCTAGTACCTAGCAACACAATAAGTGCTCAATAAATATTTGTGGAATGAATAAAAAAAAAAACGAATGAATCTCCATTCTCATATCAATAATTTACTCAACCTTCAGTAATTCACCCCACAGTACTAAATTCCTACTATATGCTAGATACTATGTTAGAGGTACAGTGTTAATCAAAATAGACATAATCCTTCTTCTACCAATTGGTTGTCTATATGTCTTCTTTCTGCTCCTTTTCTTTTTTCTTTTATTGATATTAGAGAGAGAGAGAGAGAGGAAGGAAGAGGGAGAGATAGAAACATTGATGAGAGGGAACATCAATTGGCCGCCTCCTGCATCCCCCCCACTGTGGGTCAGGCCCTCAACCTGGGCATGTGCCCTGACCTGGAATTGAACCAGCGGCCTCTTGGTGCATGGGTCGATGCTCAACCACTGAGCCACACTGGCTGGGCCCATTTTTTAAATTAGATATTGGTGAGGTTTTTTTGTTTTTTTACCTATTGAGCTGTATGAGTTCTTTATATATTTTGGATATTAACTCCTTATCAAATATATGATTTGCAGATATTTTCTCCCATTCAATAGGTTGCCTTTTAATTTTGTTGATGATTTCTTTTGCTTTGTTAAAGTTTTTTAGTTTAATATAGCCCTACTTGTTTGTATCACCAGACCATTGCCAAGGAGCTTACCACCTATGTTTTATTCTAGGAGATTTATGATTTCATATCTTACATTTAAATCCTTAATCCATTTTGAGTTCATTTTTGTGTATGGTATACGATAGTAGTCTAGTTTCATTCTTTTGCATGTAGCTGTCCAATTTTTCCAGCACCATTTATTGAAGAGATGGCCCTTTCCCTGTTATATATTCTTGGTTCCTTTGTTATAAATTAATTGACCATACATGTATGGGTTTATATCTGGGCTCTCTATTCTGTTCCATTTATTTATATATCTGTTTTCATGCCAATACCATAGTGTTTTGATTACTGTAGCTTTGTAATATAGTTTAAAATTATGGAAATATGATACCTTCAGCTTTGCTCTTCTTTCTCAAGATTGCTTTGGCTATTTGGGGTCTTTTGTGGTTTCAAAAAATTTTAGGAAATGTTCATACAAATTAGTTGTTCTATTTCTGAGAAAAATGTCATTGGAGCCCTGGCCGGTTTGGCTCAGCGGTTAGAGCGTCGGCCTGCGGTCCGGAGAGACCCGGGTTCGGCCCCCGCTAGGGGCATGTACTTCGGTTGCAGTTTGTCCCCGGCCCTGGTTGGTCGTGCGGGTGGCAGCCACTCGATGTGTCCCTTTCACATCGATGTTTCTCTCTCTCTCTCTCTTCCTCTCTCTCCCTCCCACTCTATCTGTACAAAAGATGGAAAAATGTCCTCAGGTGAGGATTAAAAAAAAAAAAAGAAAGAAAAATGTCATTGGAATTTTATAGGGATTGCACTGAATCTGTAGATTGCATGGGATAGTATGGACATTTTAACAATATTAACTTTTCCGATCAATGAGCACAGAATATCTTTCCATTTATATCTGTCTCCTTCAGTTCCTTTTTTTAACGTCTTAAAGTTTTCAGTGCACAGGTCTTTCTCCTCCTTGGTTAAATTTATTCCTAGGTATTTTGACTTAAAGTCTATTTTGTTTGCTATAAGTATAGCTATCCTTGCTCTCTTTTGGTTTCCATCTGCATGGTGTATCTTTTTCCATCCCTTCACTTTCAATCTATGTGTTTCCTTAAAGCTGTGGCAATTCTGTAGTAGATAGCATATAGTTGTGTCTTGTTTTTTCATCCATTTAGCCACTCTATGTCTTTTGACTGGAGAATTTAGTCTCTTTACATTTGCAGTAATTATTGATAACTAGGGCTTACTATTGCCATTTTATTAATTGCTTCCTTTGTGTTTTATAAATCCATTATCCCTTTCTTTCTCTTTTTTTCTTCCTTTGTGATTTGATGATTTTCTGTAGTGGTATGCTTTTATTTCTTTCTCTTTATTTTTTGTGTATCTATTTTATTTTTTCACTTTGTGGTTTCCATGATGCTAACCTAAAACATCTTATAGTTATAACATTTTATTTTAAGCTGATATCAACTTAACTTGGATTGCATACAAAAACTCTACACTTTTACTCCCCCCAGACATAATCTCTGAGGGCTGTGTTCTGAAAGTGTATATGTAAATTTAAATTTTGTTTATTAAGTCACATATTCAATACATGAAAACATCTTTACTCAACTAGAACTTTTGAAACTTTGTACCAGATATAACCAAATCAAAATGTAGGATTGGAGCCTAGGCATGTGTGTTTGGAACTTCTTCATGTGTTTCTGATGCACATCGCCGGTGAAGAAATCTGTATCAGAGAAACTCACTAAATATTAATCCTGATGGGGATGTGCTTGTAAATCTTTTGTGAAGCAACTTTTGTGAATTCATGCTTTCTGTAAACTGGCCCTTTTAAAATGTGCATTTTCTTTATTTTTTAAAAATAGGCTATATCCATAACTTTGAAAACAAAGAACTATTATACTTGTCTGGTTTTATGATGTCTGTATTATTTTTTTCTCTTGCAGGTGAAAATGAGTTCTTCTGTAAGAAGAAAAGGCAAGCCAGGCAAAGGAAGTGGAAAAGGGTCTTCGAGAGGAGGAGGAAGAGGAGGCAGGAGTCACTCTAATAAATCTCACGGGGGTGGCAGTGGTGGTAGTGGCAGTGGTGGCAATAGAAAGGCCTCAAGTAGAATTTGGGATGATGGCGATGACTTTTGTATCTTCAGTGAATCAAGGGCCTCTGCCAGGTATTATGCTCTTTGAATGTTCAAGTATGGAAACAATATCAATTCCTGATCTATGAGACAACAGATGCTAAGAGAAGGGGAAAGAAATGCCAAGTAATTCTGTTCAAGTTAATTGTTCCTCTCATTTTAAAACTTTTCAGTCCCCCTCTTTATAATATAGTCTAAAGGCAAGATGTCAAATAACAGCTTTTTCTTTTTGGAAGTTCAAAATATGAAGTTAACTTGAACTTCCCCGTGATGCTGTGAATTGAGTGTAATATTGTTATTGTAACCAGTGTTACTAGGAAAGTAAATATTGGAAATGATGAAAGTGATGAAAACTATATTAAGTATTTCTTAGGCTTTATAGTTTGAAGGTCCAAATATGTGACCTGATTGGACTCTTCTAATTGATGAATGATCTGTTTTCCAACCAGATTGACCAAATCTTCACTGGTGTTTCATGTGATGACCAGTGACAGATGTCATACTGAGGCTTCTCTCATAGTCAGCTTCTAAATAATGAATAAATTCTGATAATTCTAATGAATATTTAATGAAAGTAAAGATTTGCTACTGCGCCCTGGCCGGTTTGGCTCAGCGGTTGGAGTGTCCGCCTGCGGTCCAGAGAGGCCCGGGTTCGGTTCCCGCTAAGGGCATGTACCTCGGTTGCAGTTTGTCCCCGGCCCTGGTTGGTTGTGCGGGTGGCAGCCACTCGGTGTGTCCCTTTCACATCGATGTTTCTCTCTCTCTCTCTCTTCCTCTTTCTCCCTCCCACTCTGTCTGTACAAAAAATGGAAAAATGTCCTCGGATGAGGATTAAAAAAAAAAAAAAAAAAAGATTTGCTACTGCATGCTATGCAATATATATGTAAAATTGTAATTGTCTCTCAAACTGCACTGTGTTTCTATGGGAATTTTTAGAGATGGAGAGAGTATTTAAGAGCTAGTCCTGGCCAGTTTGGCTCAGCGGTTAGAGCATCGGCCCACAAACCGAAGAGTCGCGGGTTCGATTCCAGTCACGGGCATGTACCTGAGTTGGGGTTCGGTCCCCAGCCCTGGTCAGGATCATGCGGGAGGCAACCAATTGATGTGTCTCTCTCATCTCTTTCTCTCTCTCTCACTCAGTCTCCTACTCACTCTCCCTTCTCCTCCCTTCCCCTGTCTCCTACTCTATCTGAAGATAAATGGAAAAATATCCTTGGGTGAGGATTGAAAATAATAATAATTTTTAAAAAGCTATATATGTATACACACACTTCTGTGAGAATAATTCTCAACTAAATATTATTAGAAAGGAATATAGATGAGTACTAGAGTTTAACTGTATCATACATGCTTTTATTATTTATTTATTTATTTATTTATTTATTTATTTGGTATATGCCCCTAGCAGGAACCAAACCCGGGACTCTCTGGTCTGCAGGCCAACGCTCCAACTGCTGAGCCAAACCGGCCAGGGCTCATACATGCTTTTAACTTAAATGAATTCAACTATATGCATTCAGGAAAAAAGAAAAAGAAAAACAGATAGCATTTAAGTAGTTAAAACTTACCACTAAATGAATCTGGGCCCCCTAGTGAGCAAGATATGGAGAGAAGAATCCACTATTTCCTCAGTCTCAGTTTGCAAGTGCGTCTTGTAGTTTAAACCTCTGATACACTGAGTGTGTGATTTTAGGGTTTAAATGTATGTTTTTCACACACAATGCCTAACATAACCAAATACTTCATCTGTTATTCAACAAGAGAATCTACTTTTTTTTTTTTTTCATTCTAGAAGAAAAATGGTCATTTTGGACATATTGAGAAATACTATAGCAAGTCTCAAACTTGGCACCATTTTAAGGACTCTTCCAGAGTAATTTTAAACTATATTTTCACCTCAGCTGCTGACTTAAGAACCCAATTTCTGAGTTAGATGCAGCTCCATTCTTTTTGAAAACACAAACATCATAGGTTCTTGCAGTCTTTGACGTTAATCCATGCAACAAATGTTGACTGAGTGCCTGCTATACACCAGGTGCTTGTTTTAGGGACTAAAATTACAGCAATGAATAAAACATTGTCCTTGTCTTCACAGAAGGAGGTTTAAAGTATAAAGACCATAAATAAATATGTACTATGTCAGGTTGTAAGTGCAATGGAGGAAAATGAAGGAGGGTAGAGGTGATAGAAAATACCAAGATAGATTGCTGGTATTTTCACTAGTTTGTTATTTTATGTACGATGATCACAGAAAGCTTCCCTAATAATTTGAGCATGGACAAGAAAGAAATGAAAGGGTGAGCTGTGAAGCTAGCTGAGGGAAGAACATTCAAAGCAGAAGCAACAGCAAGTACAAAGTCCCTAAGCCAGGAGTGTGCTTAGAAGGGGTAGGAAATGGCAGGGAACCCAGTGGCTAGGGTAGATGGGTAAAAAGGAGAGTGATAGGCAGTTAGATCTGGAAGGCTACACTTTGTAGGACTTTATAGGCTAGTATAAGGACTGGCTTTGGCTTTGGCTTTGAGTAAGAAGGGAAGTTGTTGCAGGGTATAAGATAAGGGTGTGTGACACCAATCCCTCTGGCCAGAGTTGCTACTATTTAGTATATCCTGTTATGTGAATTAGAAAATGTGGCCCTGGCCGGTTTGCCTCAGTGGTTAGAGCGTCGGCCTGCGGTCCAGAGAGACCCGGGTTCGGTTCCCGCTAAGGGCACGTACCTCGGTTGCAGTTTGTCCCTGGCCCTGGTTGGGTCATGCAAGTGGCAGCCACTCGATACATCTCTTTCACGTCGATATTTCTCTCTGTCTCTCTTTCCCTCCCACTCTATCTGAACAAAAAATGGAAAAATGTCCTTGGGTGAGGATTTAAAAAAAAAAAAAAGTGCCCCTTTCTTTGGGCAGTTATAGCCTCAGGATACATGACTTGACAAGCACAGCACGGGCTAGATTTTAGCTCTTGCTGCCCCTGCCTCCCTCTCAGTTCTTCCACCCCTGCTCAGTGTGCTGTGTGGAGAATAGACTACAGGGGGCATGGGTTGGAACCAGGAAGCCAGTTAAGAGGTACTCTCCAAGTGAAGATGTCATTGGCAATTTAGCATATGTCTGGAGTTCAAGAAAAAGACCTAGGGTAGAGAAATAAATATATGAGTGCTCTATAAATAAATGCTATTTAAAGCTATGAGGCTGGATGAGATAGACTATAGAGAAGAACTTTGAGCCTGGAACTCTAGGCTTGAGAGCTGAGAGCGATTAGGAGAATCAAACAAGGAGAATTGAGAAAGAGTTGCCAATGAAGTAGGAGGAAAACTAAGAGCATGGTTTCTGGAAGTCAAGAAATAAAGGTGATTTAAATGAAATTACTTAATCAGATTGGACTAGATACTTAAAGGGATACTTAGATGTAAAAAAAAAAAATGCTTCTGATAGGTCAAGAGAAATGTGCACTGACAGTTGTCCACTGGATCTGGCAATGTGGATAGCATGAGTAGCCTTGACAAGAGCTGTTTGGTGTAGTTGGTAGGAAGGGAGCCCTCACTGGAGTTGTTTCTGAGAGAAGAGGAAAGCAAGTGGAGACAAAGTGAGGTAGCTAAACCTTTTGAGTTGTGCTATAACTGGCAGCGGGGAAGGAGAGAGAGGACTATAGCCTGAGGGAGATGTGCAGTCAAAGGGAGAGTTTTGTTGGTTTTTTTTTTTTTAAGATAGTGTATATTATGTAGCCTGTGTATGTGCTGATGGGGATGATCCAATGGAGAAGAATTGATGAAGTAGAGAGGGGTTTAAATGCTGGAATGATTTCCCTGAGGAGATTAAAGACATTGGGACACAGTGTACAAATAGAGGGATTGATGTTAGGATCAAGGATGATTTATCCTTAGTAGCAGGAAGGAAGACAAAATACAGGGGTTTACAAATAAGTGGTGGATGAAATAGGAGCACCGTGGGGGTTCTCCCCCCACCCCTTTTTTAAACTAATGATGAGGAAACAATCAGCCAAATCCAAATTGTGGGAATTTATACAAGACAGCTGGCCTGGGTGCCTCAGAAAAGTCAATGTCATCCTGGCGGGGGTGGCTCAGTGGTTGAGAATAGACTTGCACCAAGAGGTCGCCAGTTCAATTCCTGGTCAGGACACATGCCCAGGTTGTGGGCCAAATCCCAGTGGGGGGCATGTAGGAGGCGGCCAGTTGATGTTCTTGCTCATCGATGTTTCTATCTCTCTCCCTCTCCCTTCCTCTCTCCAAAAATCAATAAAGGGAAAAAAAAAAATTTTTTTTTAAGTCAGTGTCAGGAAACAGGTGAGGGAACTTGATTGTTTTCAGATTGGCTACCTAACATAGAATGCAATAAACACTTTTTTTGTGAAGCATATTTCTTGAGAAAGTTCTCTAGTACAGAAGGAGTCATGATAGTGTTGTTTTTTCCAGAGGGTTCTTGAGTTAGTGAAACCAGTTTTAATGATTAAGAATCTGATCAGTGTTTTTCCAGCAGTTCCAACATAAAGGAGTCTGGTGAGGAATATAGAAAACAGAGAACTTCTTCCCATGCATTGTCATCTTTTGTAAGATACTTGACCATCTACTTTGTGTTGTATATATTTGGGACTCTAAGGAGAGTGTACAAATTCTGATTATAGGTAAATGTGTAATTTTGCCTTTGTGTCTCTGCAGACCTAGCAACAGTAGCATAAGAAAAGGAGGAGAAGCACACTCCAAATGGAAGCCCAAAGCCAAAGTGCCCTTACAGACTCTACATATGACTTCTGAGAATCAAGAGAAAGTGAAAGCTCTTCTCCGAGACCTGCAAGAACAAGATGTCGATGCTGGATCAGAGTAAATTATTTTATTTGAGTAAATTATTATATTAAGGAAGCATCTTCACCTACAGGGAAGACCCTGTGTGTCCTATGAATACTGTATCAACACTGATCCTGTTGTGGCTATAATAACTAGTTGAACGTGAGCTAAGAGAAATGCAAGAATAAAAATTGTCAGCAACAGTTTTAGAATGAGTTTGTTTTGCAGTATCTGTGAGTAGTGGTTCAGATTGCCTTTTCATCTTTTTCCTCAGACAATGCTAATGTGGATTCAGTAATTGCTCTATTGATAACCTTCCAAATAAAACCTTGCAGTGAACAAGTAGAAATATTGTTCCAGGAGCAAATATTGAGTTGATAAGATAAAAATCTTAAGATTACACTACTCATGACCACCTGCCTAAGAGAAATAGGTTTTACTTTTGTGGCTATTTTGCTTTTTCATTTCAGTGGTTAATTCGTTCCACTTGCCAGAATTAATGAATGGTCAGTATTGAGCAGCTCAATTTCTATCTTATCTACAAATATCTTAATCTCTCTTAGATTTGGGAAAGGTGGTTATGCAGCAAAGCAAAAAATTAAAGGTGGTTTTGTTAATGAGAGGAAAGAGGAGAGCCAAGACTTCTGTAGTTAAGAATACAGGCTCTAGCGTAGACTGCCTTGGTTAAAATCTCCAGTTGCTCTTTGCTGGATAACCTATAGCAGTTACTCATCCTCTCTAAGATTTAGATGATCATCTGAAAAATGGAGATTCCAATAGTATCTGGTTGGGTTATTAGGAAGATTTTAAAAGAGATAGTACATATAAAATACTTAACATAGTACCTAGCATGCAGTAAGTGCCTGATAAATGTTAATTCTCAAGATATAAATTAATAGGTGAATAAAAGATTAAATCAGTGACTGAATAGTGGTCAGAATCCCATGTCTTTGGCTTTTTAAATTAAATTCTTAGACTCGTGCTAAGTTTTTCTTTGAAGTAAGTAGAAATTAATATATAAAATATGAACATGTTACTTTTTCCAGGAGAAGCATTTCTGGGGAGGAGGAAGATGATGAGCCTGATTGTGATGATGCACAGTACTGGTCTGCTGGACGAGAAGCTTCCCTTGTTCCCGACTCTGATCCTTTGGAATATGCTGGCTCATGCCTGGTGGAGCCTCATAATCCAGAGTTTACGGTCTCAACATTTGCCATGCAAAAACTTTCCAGGTGATTGCTTTCAACATTTGTAGGAGTTGCAGGAGAATTCACAGAAAGGAAGGCATATTGTAAACCCAGCTACCCTCCCCCATTTTGAGTGCTTTCCTATTGTGTGGGTTCCAGAAGTATTCTCTCTTTTAGGTTAGGGAGATTAAGGAGGAATTAATATTATCAGGTCCTCTTTTTCAAAATACAAACCCTGCCTAGATATAGTTATAACTTCACATAAGTGTATTTAAGTGAATCTCACTTCTGTGATTTTCTATGACTCCTTTTTTGTTGTTTCACACTTGGCAGGTATGGTTTCAACACAGAGCGCTGTCAGGCAGCCCTGAGGGTTTGTGGTGGAGATGTGGGGGCATCACTAGAACATCTACTCACCCAGTGTTTTTCTGAGACGTTTGGAGAGAGGATGAAGGTCTCTGAGGCAGTTGCACACATAAGCGTGGATGAGTGTGTGGAACAGCGGCAGGAAGAGGCATTTGCTCTCAAGTCAATCTGTGGAGAAAAATTCATAGAAAGGATTCAGAACAGAGTCTGGACCATTGGATTAGAACTGGAGTATTTGACAAGTAAATTCTGCAAATCCAAGCAAAAGGAAAGTATCAAAAATGTACAAGAGACTTCACTTGAAGTTTGTAAATTTTACCTCAAAGGAAATTGTAAATTTGGATCAAAATGCAAATTTAAGCATGAAGTGCCCCCAAATCAGATTGTTGGAAGAGTGGAAAGAAGTGTTGATGATTCTCATCTTAATGCTGACGAAGATGCATCTTTTTTATATGAACTTGAAATTCGTTTTTCTAAAGACCACAAATACCCCTACGAAGCTCCCCTTGTGGCATTTTATTCCACCAATGACAATCTACCTCTGGCTTGTCGTTTACATATTTCTGAGTTCCTTTATGGCAAGGCCTTGACATTTGCAGAAACTTCAGAACCTGTTGTGTATTCTTTGATTACTCTTTTAGAGGAAGAATCAGAAATAGTCAATTTACTAACAAATACCCATCACAAGTACAGTGTCCCTCCAGTGAACTTTCTGCCAATATGCTCTGGGACCAGAATACATAATCCTGTCTGTCATAAACCAGTGATTCCAAATAATTCTTTTGTTTCAAGTCGAATTCCAGAAGGTATGTAAGGCATTGATCATGTGGAGGGTGTTCAGGATGGGGATAGGGGGTATTCAGAATGATGGACTGAAGAAGTCAAAGGTTCTGAGGGCTGGTCTGGGATCTCCCAGTGATCTTGGACAAGTCATTCTCCTCAGTCCATAGGCAAAAAGAAGTGGTAATTCGCTGAACTAGGGCCTGGCTTTAATTGTAAGGCCCAGTTTTGTCACTGTGACTAGGCTCCCTGAATTGAAAGTTTGAAGTGATGTGGAAATTTACTCTAGCAGTTGAAGGTTGGAAGAAACTTATGGCATCTTCCCGGAAAACCTGTTTCATTTAATTCATTTGGTTTTACTTGTTTATTTCCAATAACTTTATATGGGATTATTTTCAAATGAGTTTTTAGAGTTACTTCTCTTTCTATACTACTATTCACATCTCTTTCTATACTACTATTCACACTCTTGCTCTTAGTACAGTAGACCTCCAGAGTTCACTGGAGTAGGGCTATCTTCATGAATCCCTAGATCCTCAAATAAAGAAATGTTTGTGCAGGCTTCTGGCTTTATCCACATCCAGGTTTGCTGTATGATTCTTACACCAAACTTAATACCCTTTAGTTCATCAAAGAATTCTCTCTTATTTGTTGCTGTCTCTCTTTCAGAGAAATAAGTTTTTATTATTTCACAAGGGTTCCCAGGTAAACATCAATAAGTAGAGAACAGTGAAGCTGCACTGAGTTACGGGTGCTGGACAGTTGTCCGGGTTCGCCCACTCGCCACTTGACTCGCTTCCAAATGTCAGCCTCTAGCCCTGAGATTCATACGTGTTCCTCGAGAAATGACAGTTGTGGGTTGTGGACTTTTTAGAAAATAAACTTTATTGAGATATAATTTACATACCATAAAATTCACCCTTTTAAAGTATACAGTTAAATGGTTTTTAGTATATTCACAGAGTTGTGCAACCATGACCACTGTCTAATTCCAGAACATTTTCCTCACCACAAAGAGAAACCCCATAACTATTAGCAGTCACTTCTTATTTCTCTTTTCTCCCACCCCCTGATGACCATGGATCTATATTCTGTCTTTATGGATTTGCCTATTCTGGGCACTTCATAGAATTGGAATCGTACAATTTATGGCTTTTTGTGTCTGGCTTCTTTCACTTAACATAATTTTTCAAGCTTCATTCATGTTGTACCATATATCAGTACTTCATTCCTTTTTATTGCTGAATAGGAGTCCATTACATGAACATACCACATTTTGTTTATTGAACCATTATTTGATAGGTTGTTTTGTGTCAAAATTTTAGGTACATTTGCAAGTAGTTGAAACTTTCAGTTAATTCCTGGAATGTAAAGAGTCTACTGGATTAGCAAGGCATGCCATGATTTTCTCTTTGTTTTTTATTTAATTTTGTTTTTAATGATAGTCACTTATACTTGATTAAAGTTTGTTTGAAGATACATTTTAAGTTCTTTAGCACTAGAGGTAGTAGTACTGAAATGAATGAACCTGCTTTATTCAAGCTTTAACTTTTTTTCTATTTTATGATTTTGTTGCTGTTACTTTGTTAGATAGTGACTTTCCCCCTTTGAAAAAGAAAGGGCTCCATATCGAAAATGTTTCCTTTTATCCCCTTCAAGTTGAAAAAGAATCAGAACCTGAGGAGGAGACAGATGAGGATGAAGGTCCTGCACCAGTTGTAGTGGAGAATGAAAGCTATGTGAACCTTAAGAAAAAGATTTCCAAAAGATATGACTGGCAGGCAAAATCAGTACATGCTGAAAATGCTAAAATCTGCAAGCAGTTCCGAATAAAACAGGTAGGGTATTTTGAGAGAATGGCTAGCATTGCCTCCCTAATGTATGAATGAAGGGATTAGGAATTGGGAAGCTTTGGCTACCCTCCCTAGTATACTTTTGGTTCTCTTTTACTGAGTGTTCAAAATTTCTGCATGCCACAGCAAACTGGGCACAAATCTAGATGTTTCTGGAAAATCCAATGGCTGGTGAAAATGAAATACACATATATATACTAAGTATTCTCAGAATCATGTGGCTTTGGTACTGTGACAGACAATGTGATAGTGGAAGGAAAATTAATATCTTACTGTGACTTACATTAGAGGGATCACTGTAGAAAAGGAAAAGGATAAGGAGGGACTTTGGGACTCTTACCCTTTTCAGAGGCTCACAGTATAGATAACTTGCCCTAGGTCACACACATAGCTAGTAAGCGACAGCATAGAAGTTTAAGCTAATTCTCTGTTTTCAACACCTGTGTTGTTTTTATCCTCATTCACATGAAGATTATTTTAAAAGAACCTGCCAGTGAACTATGAAGGCAGAGTTAAATATGGGACAAAGCAGAGTGGCTTAGCCAATTTGGGGGATGGATTAGAGATGCTGTGTGAGGTCCATTCCAGTTCTAAAGTTCGGTGACTCAGAACTTTAGATAGTATATAAAATTATCATATGTATAGTAAAATACCCATACAATGTCAAAATGAATACAAAAGTCACACCATAAATAATAAGATGGAAATAAAAGTTACATGTTTAATTGGTTAGTGTGTCCAGAGGTGATAAAATTATATGCAGAAAATGGTGTGTTAATATACATTTCTTACATTATTCAAAAATACATTCATAGTTTAAACGTATACTACTATGTAGCACTGGCCATGAGATGTCAGGCAGAGTTGCATAGATGTGATGATTGGCCAAAAAGAACCGTTTAATGAGTGCTCTTACTATTACTGATTTTGGTAAAAATCTGATATTGTGTAGAACTGTGCTGTTCAATATGGTAGCTTCCAGTCATGTGTGGTTTTTTAAATTTAAATTTATTAAAATAAAATAAAAAATTCTGGTCCTTAGTAGCACTGGCCACAGTAAAGTGTTTAGTAACCACATGTAGCCAAAGGTTATTATACCAGACAACGCAAATATAGAGCATTTTCATCAACACAAAAAGTTCTATTTGACAGTGCTGGTGTAAAAACTCTTACTAGGAAGCTGGATAAGTACTAAGCAAGAGGGGTTCATTTCTCTTATAAGATCTTTCCATTTATTCCAATCAGAAAAACCACAGATTCCACAGCTTATTCTGGCTGATTCTCTGAGCAGCCTTCTGACTAACATCATCAGCATCCAGCCCAACAAATCTGCAATTTCTTTCTCTGAATCAGTTATTAAAGAGCAGAAAGGATGGGTCTGTGGGTTTTCACATGCAGAGCTTTGTGAAAGGTGATTTAAAGTTACCTAACTGATTGATACCTTATCTTTTATTTTATTAGGCTTCCAGGCAGTTCCAATCTATTCTGCAAGAAAGACAATCACTCCCTGCTTGGGAAGAAAGAGAAACTATTCTTAAATTGTTGAGCAAGCACCAAGTACTTGTTATAAGTGGTATGACTGGGTAAGAATGCAGTTTATTTGTAACACAGCTTTCATCGGTAAATATGGTATGGACCCTGATTACCTAGCCATTCGTTTTTGAAAAACCGGTAGTTAGTGTTATTTGCGCCTTTTCCTGTCAATTATTAAATAATATTTCACAGGAATTAATACTGCAGCCCTGGCCGGTTTGGCTCAGCGGTGGGAGTGTCGGCCTGCGGTCCAGGGCGACCTGGGTTTGGTTCCCGCCAGGGGCATGTATCTCGGTTGCAGTTTGTCCCCGGCCCTGGTTGGGTCATGCGGATGGCAGCCACTCGATGTGTGCCTTTCATGCCGATGTTTCTCTCTCTCTCTCTGTTCCTCTCTCTCCCTCCCACTCTATCTGAACAAAAAATGGAAAGGTGTCCTTGGGTGAAGATAAAAAAAAAAAAAAAAAAATACTGCAGCATCAGTAGTCACCAGAGCCAAATTACAAAAACCAAAAACAAAACTCAGAAAAACATCTAGGAATTTATAGACATTGTACATCTCTACTTTGAGATAATATTAAGGCAAAAGGTTTAGCTGAAGGCTTTTAACGCAGCCCATTTAAAATGTAAAGGATAGATTCAGAAAAGTTTTTACCTTCTGAATTTATTTTGCTTTCCTTAGAGCTTTTAAGAACAACTTAGGGCTCTGGCCAGTGTGGCTGTCAGTTGGTTGAGCATTGTCCCTTGCACTGAGAGATTACTGGTTCAATTCTCAGTCATGGAACATGCCCGGGTGTGCAGGAGGCAGCTCCTCAGTGTTTCTCTCCCCTCCCCCCTCCCTTCATCTCTCTCTACAATCAATAAAAACATATTAAAAAAGGACAACTTAGGGCATATTATTTTTCCTGTTTCATACTCTATATTTTATTAAAACACATTTAGCAGGGACAAGTCAAAGGCATAATTTGTTATCTATTCAGGGGTTCTCAATTTAATCATGACATTTGTGCCCAGACTCACTGATACAGTAGTAACTTTATATCTTGCAGTTTCTTATCTATTTAACCTCAGTTCACTTATAGCTAAGTTAATAAACATCAAAGGGAAAAATATAAACTATTTTAATAAACTTAAGATAATACTTCTATTTAGGAGTCATACATAGAGTTCACATTCCTAAAGGCATTTACAGACCTTGATAATGTATATTCAGTGGTCCTGATTTTATAAATGATACTAAATTATTTTTTGATGTCCCATTAATGAGTACAAATTTCTAGGAATTATCAGTTATAAGTAATAAGTCAGTATAGGTTTAGAAGATAGATGAAGCTGAACAGCTCTTATTCTAATTAGCTTTCTGTCTTTCTTCATTGCATATGGTTCTTCTTTAGTAACTAGCACTTACAGACTCTCATTTTAGGTCTTATTTGCTTTAACTATAGATGTGGGAAAACCACTCAGATTCCACAGTTTATACTGGATGATTCTCTGAACGGACCACCAGAGAAGGTGGCTAACATCATCTGTACCCAACCCCGACGAATCTCTGCAATCTCTGTTGCTGAACGTGTTGCTAAAGAGAGAGCAGAAAGGGTGGGTCTGACTGTGGGATACCAGATCCGCTTGGAGAGTGTCAAGGTTTGTATGCTCTGCTTATTTCCTGATAACAGAAATTTAGTTTTCAAGTATAAAGAGTTCTTGAGGTCTAGAGATTCATGGGAAATTTGGGATATACTTCGGAAGCCCTTTTAGAAATATTTTGGTATTAAAAACTCTTATTTGGGTGTACTTAATTTCCTCTATAAAGACCATTTATTCTTTACTGGCAGAAGTGATCTAATAAGTTGCTCTTAAACCAGGAAATTAGTCCATTTAACTGAATAAGGAATGGGTAAATTCAGAATTGATTTTATCACTCACTATTGTTTTTATGTTTTATAATACTTTATGAAGATTTTTATGAGTCCTAAACTTAAATTTTTTTTTTATCCTCACCCGAGGACATTCTTGCATTTATCTTCAGATAGAGTGGGAGGGAGAGAGGGAGGAAGAGAGAGAGAGAAACATCGATGTGAAAGAGACACATCAACTGATTGCCACCACCCACTTGACCCCAACTGGGGCTGGGGACAAACTGCAACTGAGGTACGTGCCCCAAGCAGGAACCGAACCCGGGACGCTCTGGTCCACGGGCCGACGCTCTAACCGCTGAGTCAAACTGGCCAGGGCTGTTTTCAATATTCTTGATTCCTATCCATTCACAGTAGCTTTGTCAGGAAAGTGTTTCTTTTTTCAACAATTTCATGAATTCTTTCTGTGCCCTTTTCCATGCAAGTCCTCAGCCACCAGACTGTTGTACTGCACCACAGGAGTGCTGCTGAGAAGGCTAGAAGGAGATACAGCTCTGCAAGGAGTCACCCATATTATTGTTGATGAAGTTCATGAGAGGACAGAAGAGAGGTAAACAAAGATTTTCCAAATGAATACCCACACATAAAATGAAGACATGGCTGAAACAATTTTATTCTGCTTCCAATTCAGTTTCTTAGGTAACTGGGAAAGAGAAGGCCTAACTTATAGAAGAGGAACTGCTTTCCTGGTCTCCAGGAAAAACGTTAGGAGAGCACATGTTCATCACTAAAAGATGACATTTAAATTAAAAGCTAAAGTCTGAGAAGGAGTCTTACATGACAAATGGGGGCAAGGCCAGCATTTGCAAAGACTGCAGTGGGAGGGGCTGCATCAGAGTCCAGAAATGAGAGGAAGACCAGTGCAGCTGGTGTGTAGTCAATGACAGGAAAAGTGGCAGATAGGAGAAGCAGGGGCCAGATGTTCCAGGACCTTGTACATCATGGATAGTGAAGCATTTGGACTTTATTTAAATAGAATTAGAAGGCATTAAAGGGTTGAGGTATAAAATCAAAATTATCAATATTTTAAAAGGAAGGGCCAGATAAACAAATGGCATTAATTATAGTTTGTCATATGGATCATGCTCTGGAACAGTAAAAAAAAATTATTGGGAAAAAGATGATCCCGTGAAAATCATGAGGTTTTCCCAACAAGGACTATACTATTATAATTATCTATAGAAGAGGAACGTCTAAGTAAAGTTGGTGAACTGACACAAGCAGAAAATAGGTAATAGCAACACTGAAAAAAGAAGCAAACAGCAAATATGAAAAGAGGCCCCAGTTACTGTTGATAAAAAGTTTTTAATAAATGAACAGGGAAGACATATGACCAGAAGATTATTTGTTAAAAAAAAATAAATACACTAATATATGACTAAATAGGATATGTGAAGTGTTTAGAAACTAAACAAAAGTAGACTTTCATATAAAAAGAATAGATCAAAGTAAAAAGAACTAATTCCTAGAACAAGACAATAATACATTTTAAATGACTATAAACAAAACACTGAGAACCTTTGCAGGGCAAATAATCTTACTATAGAGACTCCAGAAAACTGTGTTGGGCGGGGAGAGTGGTGAATAGCATTATTTTGCAGCTGTTTAAATGAACATGTAAAGGATGAAACATTTTTCACAGAATCACTGAACAACTTGAAAAAGGAAATAAAATAAAACATTCAACCAGACTAATAATATTTAAATAATTGTATTATAAAAATAAATGTAAACCCGCTGGTGTGGCTCAGTGGATTGAGCATTGTCCCATAGACTGGGAGGTCCCCGTTCGATTCCCGGTCAGGGCACATGCCCAGGTTGTGGGCTCCACCGTAGGGGGTGTGCAGGAGGCAGCTGATTGATGTATCTCTCACATTGCTGTTTCTCTCTCCCTTCCTATCTCCCTAAAAAATCAATGAAAACATATTTTTAAATAAATAAATAAATACATTTAAAATTTTAGGGGAAATTATACCCAGTGTAATTTTGAATATAATGAATAGCTTTGGGTTTCATAACATTTATTCTTTCACAAACTCAGAGAAACTGGATCATAGCACTGGATGTGGTTTTTGGCTCCAGTAGTGTTCTCAAAAGATTTTTATGAAACCTAATGACATATCAACAGTTAAAAATTCAAAATATATTCATATCTGAATAAAGAGAAATTACATACCCGAGAAGGGAGCACTTATACAGCCTCCATAAAAATATAAATGAATGTCAGGACTGAATGAATGACCAAATGAAGTCCATATTAACCAAACCCACCAGCTACAGCATGCATTACATCTGTTGTTCCTGCTAAGTACAGTGCCCAGCTGAGCATGACACCAGGAGGTGTTAAGTATCTCTTATTACATGATGTCCATGTAACAGGATGACTCTTTTAATGATGAACATGTACTCTCCTGGCATTTTTAGTATTACAGACCCTGGCATTTACAAATACCCGTCTTTGGAAAAGGAGTGCACAAATTACAAGAAAAAGTAGGGAAATATTTGCTAGCTCAAATTGAAAAATAGTAAAATAGGAAAACCTAGGACCTAAGATCAGTAAAAATGTACCAAAGGTTAAAGGTTGAATATAGAAAAAATATTAAGTTGTGTTCATTTAAAATGTTTAATAAATTTCTTGGTAATAGATATAGAAACATGGTTATTCTAAAACATTGAGAAAATATTAAAGAAATGTCAAGAAAAATAATTTCTTTCCCCTATGAAATTGCTAATTACATGGTACAGTTTTGGTCTGTTTCCTTTCGGCAGTGTATTGGGAATTAGGGGAGAAATATAGTAGAGAGAGATACGTGTCTCCACAAACACAATTAGGATTATATAATTTTTTGTGATGCTTTTGATCTAATAGCATGAACTATATTTGGAAATTACTATTAATAATTGCATAAGGAAATTCTAAAGTATGGATGTACCATAAGTTATTGAAGCATTTGCCTATTGTCATATTACTTTCCTGTTACCTAAAAAACAAAAAAGGAATCATAAATGCAAATAAATTAGATCATTTAATTAAGAAGGACTAAGTAATACAACAATATGCTTTCATTAAATATTCAAACAGTACAGATAAAGTAAAAATCCCCCTTAACACTCCCAAACCATTCCAAGTCCCGTCCCCAAAGATATCTACCGTAGACTGGTGATATATCCTTCTATACATGACGTATGCTTACTTTGTTAGAAATAGGTAGTTTATTTTCTGACCTTTTTTCTTATACAAATGATATATTCATTAGTAAGTCAACAAATATTTATCAACCTATATCCCAAGCATTGTTCTAGATACTGCAGTAGTGAAAACAATAACCAAAATCCCTATCTTTATACAGCTTATATTCTAGGGGGAGAACCCAACAATAAGTCAGATAAATAAGTAAACTATAGAGATGTTAAGTACTAAGAAAAGGTAATATGAAATGGAGGGGAGGGGAGCATTTGAAAATTTAAATAGGGTGGTTAGGGAAGGCCTGGCTGAAAAGGTAAGTTTTGAGTAAAGACTTGAAGGAAGTGAAGGAGATACGTCTGTGAATTCCAGGCAGATTAATAACATTTACAAAGGACCTGAGGTCAATAAGGAGGACAGTATGACTGGAGCTAAGTGAATAAGTGGGAGAGGAGTAGGAAATGAATGGTGGGGTTATAGATCATGTCACATAGGGCCTTGTTAGTGAGGACATCAATAAGTCTTTGAAGGATTGTGGGCAGAAGGGTAGTACAATCAGGTTTGCATTTGAACAGAATTATTGGCCTGCCGTATTGAGAATAGATTTGAAAGGGCAAGGGCTGAAGCAGGGAGACCATTTAGGATATTGCTATTCTATAGTACATATTGTTCTACAACTTGGATTTTATTCACTAACATTGTCATAGAGATATTTTCATGTCAGTATCTAGAATTCTACCTTATTCTTTTTATCTGCCTCACATTATTCCTCAGAACGGAATATTGTTATAATTGACCATTGGTTGGTGGACATTTAGATAGTTTCCATTGTTTTACTACTACAAATGATGCCATAATGAACATCTTCATATATGCCTCTTTATGTATATGTAGATTTCAGGAAATAGAATTATAAAATACAATGATAAATCCTATTGGTATTCTGATTGGTATTACACTGAATTTAGTTTATTTGGGGTGAAATTGATATATTTTTAATATTAAGTCCTCACATCTGGGAACATAAAACATTTTTGTATGAACATTATAATTGTTTTCACATAGGTCTTACACATTCCTTGCTTAAAATATATGAAGTTATTCATTCTCATTCATTGAATTTGTGTGATCCTCAGTGTTTCTTTTATTTCCTCTAGTGACTTCTTGTTGCTAGTTTTGAAAGACATTGTGTTGCAGAGACCAACTCTCCAAGTTATTTTGATGAGTGCAACTTTAAACGCGGAGCTCTTTTCAGAGTATTTCAATTCCTGCCCAGTTATTACTATACCAGGTGATTTAAATGCATCATTAAATGTGTATTGTTCTAATAAGCAAATGAAATTATTTTAAAGTTATACTGAGATATAAAATTCATAGGTATTTGTTCCTCTTTCTAGAGAAGAAGTAATTAGTATATAACAAGATTATAGCCTTGTAATGACATTAATAAAGAGGCAACATTCTGTCCGTTTACTAGGAGATTTTAATTTTATATGTGCTATTTTGAAAAGTCGAGGTTATTAATGTTTCTAGCATTCCATCGTGTTTAACCTAAAAATGTGAGTTTATAATGGTAATCTGTCATAAAGGAGGAAGTTGTATCTGTGAAACATGTATTTGTTCATTGCTGAATTCTGCTAAATTCCTGGATATTGGTCCATTTTGAGAGAAGGTGAAGTTGGGTAGCCTGTGTCTGCTTTTGGTGCTTTTCACAATCTCATTGTGTGATTAAATTTATCACCTGGGGCTCCAGTTTATCCTTCTGCAGTTGATTCCAAGGGACAATTGGGAAGCACTGGCTGACGAGTAATAGTCCTTTAGTCTAGCTATAGAGCATATTGACAGTAGACTTAAAGAAGAAATTATATACTTGTCTAGAGAATGACTGTTGAATCTTTAAAGGTCCACTGTGGGGGAAGAAGGGGAGGGTGGGAAAAGTATAACAGAATTTTTTTTTTTTATCCTCATTCGAGGACATTTTTCCATTTTTTGTACAGACAGAGTGGGAGGGAGAGAGAGGAAGAGAGAGAGAGAGAAACATCGATGTGAAAGGGACACATCTAGTGGCTGCCACCCGCATGACCAACCAGGGCCGGGGACAAACTACAACCGAGGTACATGCCCTTAGCGGGAACCGAACCCGGGTCTCTCCGGACCGCAGGCGGACGCTCTAACCTCTGAGCAAAACCGGCCAGGGCCATAACAAAATTTTTTATAAAGGTAAAATGTTTTATTAGCAAATGATCTCTTCACCTGTACACTTTTTTTTTTCTTCGCAAACTGGAATCCACCCCCCTTCCAATTGCTATCATCAAAAGCTTTTTTTAAATTTTTGATACTTTTAAGACCACAAAACAAATAATGCCTTATTGTGCTAAGCTTTGTTTTAAGATAATTTTGCATATGTAAACTGTTTTAGGATAGTTCAACAGATATTTTGAGGCTTTCCTATTTTATTTTATTTATTTTCTATTTTATTTATTTTTCCAGGTCGTACGTTTCCTGTTGATCAGTTTTTTCTGGAAGATGCAATTGCTGTGACAAGGTAAGGAAGACATTAATTAAGGTTTGGTGAAGTCTTTGAAAACAGAATTATTATTTTCCCTCAGATTGTGGGGATACTAATAAAGGTGTTAGTTTGTCTTCTAATGTTTCTATTTGAGGATTTTGTTTTCCCCTTTCTTTCAGCAAATATTTATTAAATTATTTGCAATTTGTCGGCAGTGTTGTATCTTAAGATTACTGACTCTGGAGTCCTAGTGCAAACCGTGGACTTTGGGTGATCATGATGTGTCGTGCAGGTTCATCACTTGTAGCAAGTGTACATGCTGTTGTGGGTGTTGATGAGGGGGTGGCTGTGCACGTGTGAGGGAGAAGGGTATATGGGAAATCTCTGTTCCTTCTGCTCAATATTGCTCTAAAAAATGAAGTCTATTTTATTTTATTTTATTTTATTTTTTTTATCCTCACCCGAGGACATTTTCTGTTCAGATAGAGTGGGAAGGAGAGAGAGGAAGAGAGAGAGAGAGAAACATCGACGTGAAGGGACACATCGAGTGGCTGCCACCCGCACGACCAACCAGGGCCAGGGACAATCTGCAACCGAGGTACGTGCCCTTAGCGGGAACCGAACCCGGGTCTCTCGGGACCACAGGCCGACGCTCTAACCGCTGAGCAAAACCGGCCAGGGCAATGAAGTCTATTTTAAAAAATGATGAAGGACCAAATGTATGGAGAATTTAACATGAAAAAAAAAAAAAAGACTGATTCTCAGACAGACAGCCAGTATTTAAATCCCTCTGCTTTCTAACTGTAACATTAGTGAGTAGCTTAACCTTTTTGTGACTCCGTTTGTTTTTTTAAATTATTTTTTCTTTATTGATTTTAGAGAGAGAAGAAAGGAGGGAGAGAGAGAGAAAAACATCGGTGAGAGAGATCAATTGGCCGCCTTCTGCATGCCCCACTTTGGGGATCGGTCCCACAACCTGGGCATGTGCCCTGATGGGGAATCAACACGGCAAACTCTTGGTGCATGGGTCTACGCTCAACCACTGAGCCACACCAGCGAGGTGTGACTCAGTTTTATCATATGTAAAATATGTATTAATAGAAGCTGCTTCACAGGGTTGTTATGAGGATTAATGAATTAATTAATACTTGGCGTTAATATTTGCAAAGTGCTTAGACTGTGCCTGGGAGATACAAAGTAAGTACTTTATAAATGTTTGCCATTATTATCATCATCATTCTAACTCAAGAAGTTGCAGTATAGTTTGAGTGTTGAGATGTCTATATAATTTTAGTGCTGGGTGGAAAGTGGTAATGTCTATTGGGTACAGATTTCTCTACTTTGAAAGCTCTGCATCCTCTTCCTACTCTTTAACCCTGAAGATTCCCCAAGGTTTAATCCTTGCACTGTTTCTCCTCCCTATTAAACTCTTTCTTAACTCTCTTAGACTTGTGTGATTTCAGCTGTCACCTCTGTACCTGACGCCTGAGCTCCCAAGTGAAAATACCTTGATGTCTGGCACCTTACACTCAACTCAGAATTTTTCTCCTTTTCCTTGTTCCTTTCCTTCCTAATAAACCCATTTCCTAATTCTATATTTATTTTATGGAACCATATTCTCAAACCAAAAATCCAAAAACAATGGCTCTCAAACTTTAGTGTGCAATAAGCATACTTAGGGAGCTTATTAAAACTGTGATTTTCTGGGTCCTATTCAACTTCCATTGAATGTGAATCTGAAGAAACTATCTTTCAGCTAGTTTACCTGTCTTTATTCTTTTACTTTTTAAAAGTCATTGCCTCTAGAATTACCTTAAAATAGAGCCCAAAGCATTCCAGTGTGTTCCCCACCAGAAATAGGGCACCACAAGCAGAATCCTGGACTGGTGGAAGAATAGCACAATAATCAGAAACAGCTGCATTCTGCTGAATGAGCACATACAATAGGTAAATGTTTTCATTCGCCAGCAGACCCACATATACCCAGACACATTTCTTTGTCTTCCTTCCTCAGGTATGTATTACAGGATGGGAGCCCATATATGCGCTCCATGAAACAGATGGCAAAGGAGAAGCTTAAAGCAAGGCGCAACAGAACTGCGTTTGAAGAGGTAGAGGAAGACCTGAGGCTTGGCCTGCACATCCAGGATCAGGATTCTGTCAAAGATGCAGTGCCAGACCAACAGTTAGATTTTAAGCAGCTCTTGGCCCGCTATAAAGGTAATGTGCTTCCTGGGGGGATATTACAGTTGTGCCAAAGATAACTACAGCTGACCTTGAACCACACATGTGTGAATTATGCAAGTCCACTTATATGCGTATTTGTAAAAATAAATACTATAAATGTATTTTTCTCTTTCTTATGATTTTCTAAATAACATTTTCTCTAACTTATTTTATTGTGAGAATACAGCATATAATACATGTAACATACAAAATATGTTATTGACTGTTTATTTTATTGGTTAGGCTTCTGGTCAACAGTAGGCTATTAGTAGTTAAGTTTTGAGGGTGTCAAAAGTTATAAGCAGATTTTCGACTGCGCAGAAGTATCAGCAGCCCTAACCCCCAGAATGTTTAGGGTCAACGATAGTTTTTTTCCCCCACCATGATCATGAAGAAGAAAGATGTGGCTTTATAGTTACATTGTCTTTAATTCACAGAACAACCTTAAACTTAGAAAAAGAACAGTTCCAATGCATATTATATTATTATTGTTATTATATTTATCAATGGGTTCTTTCTGATTTTAAAAGAAATATGTTCATTATAGAAAAATTGGGAGGTAGTAAAATATAAATGATATTTTTGAATATTTTATAATTTTTATTTGATATGATTTCAAATTCCAAATTAAAGTTTATAAGACTGTGCAGTGAACCTCTATATCCTTTACCCCAATTCACCAGTGTTATTATTTTGTTTCATTTGTTTATCATTTGCTGTGTGTACATGTATAGATTTTTTTTCCTGAACCTTTTGAGGGTAAGTTCGGTCCCCAGGCGTATGGTAGGCAACTGATTGATGTTTCTCTCACATCGATGTTTCTCTCTCCCCACCCCTCCTCTCTCTCCAAAATCAATAAAAAAAAAGCAACAACATATCACCTGGCCAGTGTGGCTCACTGGTTGAGCATCGACCCATGCACCAAGAGGTCACTGGTTCGATTCCCAGTCAGGGCACATGCCCAGGTTGTGGGCCCGATCCCCAGTGGGGGGCATGCAGGAGGCAGCCAATCAATGATCTCTCTCATCAGTGTTTCTATCTCTCTCTCCCTTTCCTTTCCTCTCTCTCTAAAATCAATAAAGAAAAAATATATTTAAAAAAAACATATCGCCCTGGCCGGTTTGGCTCAGCGGTTAGAGCATCGGCCTGCAGTCTGGAGAGACCTGGGTTCAGTTCCCGCTAAGGGCGCGTACCTCGGTTGCAGTTTGTCCCTGGCCCTGGTTGGGTCATGTGGGTGGCAACCACTTTGATATGTCGATGTTTCTCTCTCTCTCCCTCCCACTCTATCTGAACAAAATATGGAAAAATGTCCTTGGGTGAGGATAAAAACAAATATATCCTCAGTTGAGGATTAAAAAAAAAAAAGGGCTTTGAATGAGTTTGTATGTTCTGAGAGACTGAAAGAAAAAATTCATTTTAGTACATTAAATGTTAATATCTGTGTTATTAAATCACATCAAGACACCTCATTCCCAGGCATATTGTGTTCAATAATGTATAAATAATTATCCTTCTGATTTTTACCTTTCTTTCAGGGGTTAGCAAATCAGTCATCAAAACAATGTCCGTCATGGATTTTGAAAAGGTTAATCTTGAATTAATAGAGGCCTTGTTAGAATGGATTGTAGGTGGAAAGCACTCCTACCCCCCAGGTAACTGCTTCTGGTCTCTATTTATATGTGAGATGGCAAAAGGGAAGGGAGCTTACTTCCTGAGATTGTGGGCACTGTGGGGAGCCCTTGCTCCCACCCCAGTTATATATAAAGTTGCTTATTAGGCTTTTGGGGGGAAATTTTACCTTTTACCTTTTGAGGACCACTCACTTTTTTTGCTCTACACTGCTCACACTGAATAAAAAGATGTTAACAATACAAAGTCCCAAAGGAAGAAAGCTGAAAAGAAGGCTTGGATGATCTGTGGCTCAGTGGGAGCCTAGTAATGAGTGTTTGAGTCCCATGAAGACTTTGCACATGGAGGCTATGGGGCGTTGGTGTTAAGAGAACAACTTTAGAGTCTGATAAACTGCCCAGCTCTGCTACTCAGGAACTCCGTAACCTTGGATAAAGTCCTTATCCTTTTTTCCTATGCCTCAGTTTCCTTGTTTGTAAAATGAAGACACTAATACATCCTCTTAGGTAAAGCTATTTTGATGATTAAAAGAAACCATTTGTAAAGCACTTAGCACAGTGCCTGGCATATAGTTAATGCCAAGTTGATACTACCCCTAATAGTGATAATATTATAATTATACTTATCGTTATTATCATCACTGTTACTGCTACTGCTTATAAAACACAATGCAATAACTACTTTCCTCTCACTCACTCTCTTCCCATCCCAGTGGCTTCTTTACATCACTTGCAGTCCCTTATCCCCAGAATGAATGGACCAGATCTTCTCATAACTGAATCCTTCATATCATTCAGGTTTTTGTCAAATGTGTTAAATGCCTTTTCTTCAGAGAAATGTCTTCTCCTTATCTGTTGTCTTGCTACCCCACTCCATCATAATATTCAAAAATGAGTTTTACTTTCATTATAGCACTTAACATTATCCAAAATTACAGTTCTGCTTACTGACAGTTTCCTTCAATAGAATATAAGCTCCTTAAGAATAGGATTTCTTGTGCACCACTGTATTCCTGAGACCCTAGAACAGTGTCTGGAATATTTAGGTGGAGTATATATTTGTTGCATGAATAGATGCAGCCAATATTGAGTGATCATTAAGTTGAATACTAGATAAAACAATTACATTATGTGCTCATTACAGTGTAAGAGAAATGGGAGTGACTACCCTCCTCTGCTTAGATTTTAATCATTTTGTGTATTTTTTAGAGATGTGTGAGCCACATAAAAATACTGAACTGCCTTGTTTCTCATCCCTTGGCAAGTAGGCAATATTGGTTAATGCATTATCATTGGACTTAATATCTTGTTTTTAACGGAAAAGACTATTATTGGAAAAAATTAAGAATAGCAGACAAAAAGAAATGTTAAAAAATTACCTGCATTCAAAGCCGAGTAGAAGTAGTGATTAGGGAGTCAGTGATATATTTGTGAATATTACAGATATCTCTGAAACAGATGGCTAAGCCGTGAGGGCAGAACAGATCAGAAGACATAAAAATATAGACAAAATATTTTCTTCCCTCCATATAGATTTGTAGCACCACTCTGGAATGTTGTGGTATTTTAGTAGGGAAGAGCATGCAGTATGTAATGGAAAGAGCTTGAATCTGATGCCAGAAACCCTAGGTTTGTGTCAAGCTCCACTCTTACTAACTCTGTGACCTGGTCAAGTCGCAGAATCACTTTGAGGGCACTAATTACCTTCTTAATAGGTGGCTGCAAGGATCAAATGAGAGATAATGTATGTGAAACATGCTTTGTATACTGTGAAGTATTAAAACCAACTCTGAAACATTCCTTTTGCCCTTCTTCATAGTTTAATTTTTATAATTTAGTTTCCTTATTTATTTAGTGGGAAGAATAACTGTGATAAATAACAGGTCATGAGTTCCTTATGGGCAGATCTTTGTTTTATATTTCATTGTACCTAGCACAGAGGTAACATAGGTACCCAATAAATATTTGTGAGGTTAAAGATGTGTGCCAAGCCCTGGCCTGTGTGGTGCAGTTGGTTGGGTGTTGTCCCATGCATCAAGACGTCACCAGTGAGATTCCCAGTCAGGGCACATCTCCCTTCCTCCCTCTCTCTAAAATCAATAAAAACATATTTAAAAAAAAAAAGATGTGTGCCAATTTCCTCTCTGAACAAAGCACAGAAGAAGGTAACTATTACTGAGTGGTCGTTCTTGGCACAGAAATACACTATAATCAGTTATCACTATTGATTTTCTTTCATGTAAAATTTAAAAGCTCATAAACTGCCCTGGCCAGTGTGGCTCAGTTGGTTGGAGTGTCATCCCATGGATTCACAGTCAGGGCACATACATAGGTTTCGAGTTGGATCCCCGGTTGGGGCGTGTACATAAGGCAACCCATCAATGTCCCCCCCCCCCCCAAATAATCAATGAAATGTATCTTCCAGTGAGGTTTTTAAAAAAAAGCCCATAAACCATTAAATGGCATAGTTAGTTAATGTGCTACGTTTTCAACATATGTCTGAGTTTAGATTACCAGGTTGGCCAGCCAATTGTAGTTTCTTTGCCTTGTTTTCAGTCAAATGTTTCAAATGTTTCTGGACTTATTTTAGTAATAGAAGAGTCTTTCAGACTAAAAGGCTGATCTTCCTATAGAAATGTCAGCAGCCAGTGCACTGAAGAAATATGTGTAAAGAGCTTTGCTAGCCTGGTCAGTGTGGTTCAGTGGATTGAGCATCATCCCATGGACTGAGAGGTCCTGGTCTGATTCCCGGTCAGGGCACGTGCTCGGATTACGGGCTCAATCCCCTGTAGGGGGTGTGCAAGAGACAGCTGATTGATGGTTTCTTCTCAAATCGACGTTTCTATCTCTCCCTTCCTCTCTCTCTAAAAAAATCAATAAAAACATAATTTTTTAAAAAGGAGAGCTTTGCTAATGATGCTTGTATAACTTAAGGCATTATATTTTTCTACACTTCCTTTTTTCCTGTTGTAGGAAGATAATAATATCTCATTCATTTTGTAGTAATTAAGTCAGAAAATATGTTTTTAAAGTTTGTTATCTATTAAATTCTTGGGGACTTTATAAAGAAAATTGAAAGTGAAAAATCTCAGATTATTACTTTTTTTTCATTTAAAATAGCGTTATAATCTGTTAGTTTTTTTCTTTTTTGCATCTATCAAATTGATTTTTTTTTTTATATATCCAGGTGCTATACTTGTATTTTTACCAGGATTGGCAGAAATCAAAATGCTTTATGAACAGCTACAGTCTAATTCTCTTTTCAACAACAGACGTAGTAATCGGTAAGTTGCTTGCTTTCTGTATCCTCAATCATCTTGCAGTTATATGCAAAGATAAGTAACCAGAAAGGTCTTTTTTTACAGTCATCAATCACCCTCTTTCGATTCTAGTGTCATTCCTCAAGAATATGTTTGTTTATGCCAGCTGGAAATAGACCTATTTGTTCTAAGAAGTCAATCATTCCCATTCCATAAAATAAAAATATTTCTCTTCACTTAGCATAGTGACTCAGCAAAACTGCATGTAATTTCAGTTGCCAGGTATAAAGGATAGTAGAAGCCAATGTTAGTAACAACAAAGAAATACGACCATTTCGAGAAAAAATAATTTTTAATGGTTTCTCTTCTGGTGGCAAGAAACATTGGGTGTGTCTTCATATTGAGGAAGATGACTACTTGACAAATGAACACTCCCCAGAAATATAAGAATGAAATTTCTTAGTATACATACTGTCTCTGCTTCTCTTTCTCTGGATTTAAAGGTAGAGAAAAAATGCCCTGGCCGGTTTTGCTCAGCGGTTAGAGCATCAGCCTGCAGACCAGAGAGACCCGGGTTCGGTTCCCGCTAAGGGCACGTGCCTCGGTTGCAGTTTGTCCCCAGCCCTGGTTGGGTCGTGTGGGTAGCAACCACTCGATGTGTCCCTTTCACGTTGATGTTTCTCTCTCTCTTTCTCCCTCCCACTCTATCTGAACAAAATATTGAAAAATGTCCTCGGGTGAGGATAAAAAAAAAATAAAGGTAGGGAAAAAATAATTGTTTGCTTGTTAGTGTGCTCTAGGTCTGTTACTTGTAGAATGTCAGCTATTTAGTCCTCTTGATTATTTACTACTGAATTACACTCCAGTTTTTCCCAAGTTGATGCAAGGTTTTTAGTTCATAGAACTGAGTAAATACTTTGTAAGGATCAGAAAGAACCTTCTTATTTAGAAGAGCTGGGCCCTTCTCCACAGGTGGTGATCGAGAAGCTGCTGATACTTGGTGTGATGGTTAAATAGAAATTCACCCGCTCTAATCCAATTCCAGTGCTTTATGCTAGAACACTAACTGTGCTTTTATTGCCTTTCAGATGTGTTGTTCACCCACTTCATTCATCTTTATCCAGTGAAGAGCAGCAGGCTGTGTTTATAAAACCTCCTGTAGGTGTGACTAAGATTATAATTTCCACCAACATTGCTGAGACATCCATAACCATCGATGATGTTGTCTATGTCATCGATTCTGGGAAAATGAAAGAAAAGAGGTATTTTCTCTTGGCAAAATAAAGGAGGGGCTACAGATGCCTCATTTAGAGTGACACAGCTCTTTATGCTAATGCTATTAAACTACATGGATTGCTGCTTGAAAAATACTGTATGAAAACTGTGTGGCTATATGAGTGAGTCCAAAGCCAGAGCATAATCCTAAAGTCAAACAGAGATGGAAAGTTTAAGGTTTTATCTGGAAAGTAATTAATTAGTTTTCCTCTTTTTTCATATGCTTTACATGTGTTTAAATGAAAAAGTTGATATGGGAGTTGATATGTGTTAATTACTTTAATATTGGAATCATTTCTCAGTATCTATATACACCAAATGTCACATTGTACACCTTAAATATATACAATTTTTGTCCAAAATAAAAGATGAAAAAGCATTTTTTTTAAAATAAAAAGAGTTAAAGAAACTATGTAGTAGTGTTCGATACCCTTTAAATTAGTACTATGCTCCCACCGGGGACTCAACTATCACAGAACCCAGAGGACACTGTGTCCTTCTACAGAAGTGAGATGGTTCATCTAATATGTCCATGCTAAGTAGAGTCTTGGCCATGTTTTTATAAAATAACTTTTTTTCACATTTTCTTTTTCTTTAAAGATATGATGCCAGCAAAGGGATGGAAAGTCTCGAAGATACTTTTGTCTCTCAAGCCAATGCTCTGCAAAGAAAAGGTCGAGCAGGTCGTGTTGCTTCTGGGGTCTGCTTCCATTTATTCACTAGCCATCACTTCAGTCACCAGCTTTTAAAGCAGCAGCTACCAGAAATTCAGAGAGTGCCATTGGAACAGCTCTGTCTAAGGTACACCCATATTTTCTTTTTCTTAGTAGGAGACATTTCGCTAAGAGTGGACATAGATGAATTTGTTCATTTGCAAAGAAAGAGCTCCTCAATGTTGCCTTTACTATTCCTTTTAACTTCCTTTTTTTTTTTAATCCTCACCTGAGGATATTTTTCCATCTGTCATCAGATAGAGTGGGAGTGAGGGAGAGAGAGAAACATTGATGTGAGAGAGACACATCGACTGGTTGCCCTCCGCACGACCCAGCCAGGGCCGGGGACAAACCTCAACCTAGGTATGTGCCCTTGACTCATTGGTCTGCAAGCCGACGTTCTAAGCACTGAGCCAAACCAGCCAGGGCCCTTTTAACTTTCTGCACTTTCTGCACATAAAGATCTCTTACATTGTAGAGGATGGCGCTAAAATAGATCTAAAGAATAGATTTGTAAATCAGAAAAGTAATCTAACTTATTAAGAAATAAGTCAGAGGTACCACCGGTACTAAATCATCACAGGGAAAAATCTACATCCTCATTATCAATTAGAGCAAAGTGAACAAAAACTAATTGAAAACACCATTATTTACCAGGTGAACAAATAAGAATAAGTATCATAAAGTGGAATTTAATGGATGAATGATCAAACTCAATGTTATTGAAACTAGGGGACCTATGGTTCAACCTTTCTGAAAATTTACAAGACCTCTAAAACTGTCCGTGTCCTTTGACCTAATCATCACTTTGAAGGAATATGCCTGTAAAATAATAACACAAAGAAAAAATATGATTTGTGCAAAGATGTTATAGCTCTACTTTTATCTAGTAGATTTATTTTGAGAGCCTTCCATTTGCCAGGGGTTGGGATAAGCACTAGGGATACTGTAGGGCACAAGACACAGTCCCTGCTATCAGGTGTTCATGGTCAGGTCTTAAGAAACTGGGCAAACAGATGCCTTGAACTAAGGTGGTAACAGTGCAAAAGAGCAGTGAAGGGATTTGAGAGCTTTGGAAGTTGATTGACCCTGATGAAAGATGAGAGAAGGGGAAATGTGATATATGTAGCACATATGATTTAAAAACAACTCAAATACAACAGTGGGGAAATAGGTAAGTTATATAAGCCAACATAGTTCATTTCTTTTTTGACATTCAAAATGTAAGTGGATTACTGTCAATGCATGTGTTAAAGTGAAACATCTACGTCATGTAAGTGGGAAAAAGCTAGGTACCAAATATGTGCACATTAGTAAATATGTAAAATTGTATGTTTATAGGTTCACAGCTTAAAAAAGGAAATACGGGGGTTGGCAAAGTAGGTTTATAGTTGTTCGAATGGAAATAATACAAATAAGTAATACAATAAGTAATAAATAAATAATAATACAAGAATAAACTTTGTTTTGTGTTCTCACAACTATAAACCTACTTTTGCCCCACCCTATATAAGTGAAGTAAAGAAATTTTCTATTTATTAGATTTTTCTCTTCTAAAACTGCTTAAATTCATAATTTAAAACAATAGCTTTTCAAGAGCTGCTAAAGGCAGGACACAATGCATATTTTGTAAACAATTAAACAATTACTATGCAGTTTCAAATGTGGGAAAGAGAGTGAGTCATTCTAATTTTATTTCATGATTTGATCCCACTGTTATAGAAAGAAGCATGTTGAAAGTTTATAAAAATAATTTTATTCTGAATCTCAATGAATTTCAGAATCTGAAAGTGTTTCTGCAATTTATTGCTGGACAACCAGAAGACATAAGATTTTTTTTTAATTTAAACTAGCATTGTCTGGTTTATGAAAGCATATATCTAGGAAATTATACGTTATTTTTATTCAAGAAAGAAGCTTACTCATTGATATGATCCCACTATAAATAAATGTCAAATTCCTTTTTTTTTCTTTTCAGAATTAAAATTTTAGAGATGTTTAGCACTCATAATCTCCAATCTGTGTTCTCTCGGCTCATCGAACCGCCACATCCTGATTCCCTCCGTGCCTCAAAAATACGATTACGAGACTTGGGAGCATTAACTCCAGATGAAAAACTGACCCCCCTAGGGTATCACTTGGCCTCTCTGCCTGTGGATGTGAGAATTGGCAAACTGATGCTGTTTGGGTCTATCTTCCGCTGTTTGGATCCTGCTCTCACCATTGCTGCTAGTTTGGCTTTTAAGTCTCCTTTTGTAAGTAAACAACATGCATCTAAACTTTCCATAGGTCTCTAAGGGGACCATGGGGGCTGCAGGGTTATGTGAACCCCCTAAAAATTTTCTTATATGTTGTATGCAAATTTTTTAGGGTACAGTGTCTATAACTTTTATCTAATCCTCATATGAATCTATACCCCAAATAAAGATTAAGAACTGAAGCTCCAATTTATTAAAATAATCTAAATTTTTTAAATTATATCTGCTATACTTTCTCATTGTAGAAAAATCAGAAAATGCAAACAAGTAAAAGGTGCTTTTTTAAAACAACTTTATTGAAATACAATTTTTCCAGAGTGTACAATTCAGTAGTTTTTACTACTGTGCAAACATCACCATAGTCAGTTTTAGAATATTTTTTTTAAAGATTAAAAAAATTTTATTTCTTTATTGATTTTAGAGAAAGAAGAAGGGAGAGGGAAAGAGAGATAGAAACATCAATGAGAGAGAACATTAAGCGGCCACCTCCTACATGCCCCTCACTGGGGATCAGGCCCACAACCTGGGCATGTGCCCTGACCAGGAATCAAATCAGCGACCTCTTGGTGCATGGGTCGATGCTCAACCACTGAGCCACACCAGCTGGGCATTTTTAGAATATTTTATCACCTCATAAAGAGACCCCATAACTATTACTCCCCAATTCCCTTCAAATCTCCCCATACACTCCAGCCCTAGACAACCATAAGTCCACTTTCTCTCTTCATAGGTTTGCCTATTCTAGACATTTCATATTGATGAAATAATATAATATATGGTCTTTTGTGACTGACTTCTTCACTTATTATAATGCTTTTAAGATTCATCTATAAAAAAAAAAAAGATTCATCTATGTTACAGCATGCATTAGTACTTTATTCCTTTTATGGCCAAATAATATTCCTTTGTATGGATATACCACATTTTGTTTATGCATTCAGTACTTGATGGATAGTTGTTTCCACCTTTGGCTACAAACATTCATGTATAAGTTTTTATCTCTATGGACCTATATTTTTAGTTGTCATGGGTATATACCTAGGAGTGAAATTACTGGATTAAATGGTAACTCTATTTTAAACTTTTTGGGAAACTTCCAGACACTCTCAGAGTAGCTGCATATTACCTTCCACCAGCCTTTTATCAAGGTTGCAGTTTCTCTACATCCTTACCAGTGCTTGTTATTCTCTGATTTTTTTATTTTAATTATTTATGTATTTATTGATTTTTAATTTTTTTCTTTATTGATTTTTAGAGAGAGAGGAAGGGAAAGGGAGAGAGAGATAGAAACATCAATGAGAGAGAATATCAATTGGCCACCTCCTGCATGCCCCCACTGGGGATTTGGCCCACAACCTGGGCATGTGCCCTGACCAGGAATCGAACCTTCTGGTGCATGGGTTGATGCTCAACCACTGAGCCACACGGGCCGGGCTTCTCTGACTTTTTTAGTTATAACCATCCCAAGGGATATGAATTTATGGTTTTGATTTCTATTTCCCTTCTGGCTAATGATATTAAACATCTATTAATTTGCTTATTGGCAATTTGTATATCTTCTTCCTTTTTTTTAATCCTTACCCGAGGATATTTTTCTGTTTATCTTCAGATAGAGTGGGAGGGAGGGGAAGAGAAAGAGAAACATCAGTGTGAGAGAGACACGTCAGGTGGTTGCCTCCCACAGGACCCTGACCAGGGCCAGGGACGAACCGCAACCAAGGTATATACCCTTGACCGGAATCAAACCCGCAACTCTTTGGTCCGTGGGCCGACACTCTAACCATTGAGCCAAACTGGCCAGGGCTGTATATCTTCTTTCAAGAAATGTTTCCTCAGATTTTTCGTCAATTTTTAAATTGTGTTATTTGTCTTTTTATTATTGAGTTGTAAGAGTTCATTATATATTCTGGATACACATCCCTTATTAGAAATGATTTGCAAATACTTTCTCCTATTCCATGGGTTACCTTTTTCATATTCTTGATAGGTCCTTTGAAACAGACCTATCTCAATTTCAATGAAGTCCGATTTCTATCATTGTTTATTGCCTTAGTTAATAATGTATTCCCAAATTCAAAGTCATAAAGATTTATCCCTCTATTTTTTTTTTCTAAGAATTTTATAGTTTTAGCTCTTACATTATGGTCTTTGGATTATTTTGAGTTAATTGTCATTCTTTTGCATGACTATTCAGTTGTTGCAGCACCATTTGTTGAAAGACTATTCTTTCCCTATTGAATGGTCTTGGCATGCTTATCAAAAATCAATTGACCATAGATACATGGGCTTATTTCTGGACTCAATTCTATTTCAGTTAAGTACCACACTGTCTTGATTACTGTAGTTTTGTAGTAAGTTTTGAAATTAGGAAGTATGAGTCCTCCAGCTTTGTCTTTTTTGTTATTTTGTTGAGGATTGTTACTTCCATATTCAGAAGAGATACTGCTCTATAGTGTTTGTTTTCTTGGGATGTCTTTGCCTGGCTTTGGTATCAGAGTAATACTGGCCACATAAAATTATTCTTCTGGGTGTTTTTTGTTTTTCTTTTTTTAAAGAATTTGTGAGGAATTAGTATTAATTCTCTTTAAATGGTTGGTAGAATTCAGTGGTGAAGCCACCTAGGCTTCTCTTTGTGAGTAGTTATTTTACTGCTAATTAAGTCTCTTATTATAGGTCTCATAAGATTGTCTATTTCTTGTTGAGTCAGTTTTGATGGTTTGTATTTTTCTAGGAATTTGTTCATTTCATCTAAGTTATCTAATTTGTTAACATACAGTTATTCATAGTATTCCTTTGTAGTCTCTTTTATTTCTAAAAGGTTGGTAGTAACGTCCCCTCTTTCATTTCTGATTCTAGTAATTTGAGCCTTCTCTCTTTTTTTTCTGTTTAGCTAAAGGTTTGTCAGTTTTACTGATCTTTCCAGAGAACCAGCTTTTGACTTAATTGATTTCCCTTATTGTTTTTCTATTCTCTATTTTATTAATTTATGCTCATTTTTATTTCCTTCCTTCTGTTTGCTTTAGGTTTAGTTTGCTCTTCTTTTTCTAGTGTCTTACGGTAGGAGGTTAGGATTTGAGATCTTTTTTAATATGGATACTTACAGCTATACATTTTCCTCTAAGGACTGCTTTAACTGCATTTCATAAGTTTTGGTATGTTGTATCTTCATTTTCATTCATCTCAAGTATTTTTTATTTTATTATCCTCACCTGAGGACCCTTTTTTTGCATTTATCTTCAGATAGAGTGGGAGGAAGAGAAGGGAAGAGAGAGAGAGAGAAACATTAACGTGAGAGAGACACATCAAGTGGCTGCCACCCACATGACCCCAACTGGGGTCGAGGACAAACTGCAACCAAAGTATGTGCCCTTAGCAGGAACCAAACTCAAGACTCTTCGGTCTGCGGGCTGACGCTCTAACCACTGAGAAAAACTGGCCAGGGCATTCATCTCAAGTATTTTATGATTTCCCTTTTTAGTTCTTCTGGGACCAATTGGTTAGTTAGGCATCATGATCTTTAATATCTACACACTTGTGAGTTTCCCAGGTTTTTGTTTTTTTCCATTATTGATTTCTAATTTTATTCTATTGTGGTCAGAGAACATACTTGATATTATTTCAGTCCTTTAAAACTTATTAAGCTTTGAATTATGGCCAAGCATATAGTCTGCCCTGGAGAGTATTTTATGTGGACTTTAGAATGGATATTCTGCTGTTGTTGGGTAGAGTGTCACTCTGCCCTTATTTTCACCATGGCTTATCTCAGACAGATAGGGGAATAGATACATGTATCCATTTTCTTCAGTTTTAATGTTATATTTCATGGAATTGTAAACACATAGTTCTGCGAAAAGATATTAGTTCAACTCCCTCGTTTACAACAAATGACAAAATCAAGGACCAGAGTAGGTGATATAACTTGCTCAGGGACATATAGGTCAGTATTGTTGTGAGTAGGATCTCTGTCTCATATTATCTAAATAAACCTCTCACCGACTGTTTTGTTTTATTAGAATATAGAAATATTAGAAATGGTGATGTCATCCTTTGCCTAAACTAAGCCCCTATCCTTTCCTAGGTTTTGTAAACATAGTGTTAATCTCCCAAATGTAATCCTTTTCGCACTGGTCCTCCTAGAAAGGAAAGTGTTAGCAAAGTTAGAATTTCAAATTTTAAATCTAGCTTTCAGAATGAGTGGCTCTTTGATGACATCTTGCCAGAAGGAACTAAAAGACCCAGTAGAGCTTATTTTGGTTGGGCAGACAGACTCACAAGGACAAATAAGTGGTAGTTTGCTCGTGATCACCATAATTGCCTGTAATCACCTACACACTGATACTCTGTGCCACACAAAACACTTCCCAAGCACCTTGCTCCAGCAAGAGGAAAGTTCATGTGAAACCGGAGGTAAAATGTGGCCTTCAAATCTGATGTTCTCATTTAGGTGTCTCCCTGGGATAAAAAAGAAGAAGCTAACCAGAAGAAGTTAGAATTTGCATTTGCAAACAGTGATTATCTGGCCCTTCTACGAGCATACAAGGTAAGTATACAACCTAAGAGATGAGGTTTATTTCCAGAACTGGTGTTAAAGACAGAGAAAGTTCATTTTTATTTTCTTCAAAATTTAGGGATGGCAGCTAAGTATGAAAGAAGGTATGCGTACAAGTTATAATTACTGCAGACAGAACTTCTTGTCAGGAAGAGTTCTTCAGGTGAGTCAATTCTGGGGCAGTTTGTTCTCATTCATTTTCTATTGTAGTAGCACGTCAGAGGGTGTTGCAACTTGATGTTGCTCATCCTGCCTTGACATCGAAAATGTTATTTCTGGAAGATGCTCAGTTTTACCATCTGTGTGAAACACTACTGACTATGCACGACATCACGCCTTCTGTGCTAAACCTTTTCCTCTGTTCAGTGAGCTTGTGTTTACTTATGTGGAGGATAGGGGGATGATATAGGGACTCTGAAGGTTACTGGAAGTCAGTTTTTTCGTTAATTTTACCAGTCATTCTTAACCTGGATCCATAAACCTCTGAAACTGTATGCAAAATAATATGCTTATACATATGTGCCTTATTCTAAGAGAAAGGAATCCTAGCTTTCAGCAGATTCTTAAAGTGGTCTATAACCATCCCTAGCTCCTTATCCTTTCCCCAAAAGAAAGAATGAGTACTGAACCAGATGTCTCTTCTTTGTTTTCCTTATGTCCATCAGAGGCTACTATGTCAGTAATGAGTACACAGGAAAGAAAAGGTTTATCTTCTGTGTAGTAACAGACAGGCCTCTGCCCTCTGTTGTGAGTGTTCTTCCAAAGTGGTAGAAGAAGCCGAATACTGAATGTGTACATCTTTGTAACGCATCTATTTTACTCAAATATTTTGAGGCTGGCAGGGGAATAACTTTACTTTCATATTAAATGATGTCCTGGAGTAGAACACAAAATTAATGTTATTAGTATTACCAGTACCTGACATTTATGTATGTATCTGTATCTGTATCCCAGAAGCTCCATCAGAGCAGAGACCTTATCTGTTTTGTCCAACACTGTATCCCAGTGTCTACAACCGTGCTCAGCACACAGCTGATGCTCAGTAAAGATTCATTGAATAAGTGCATGTATCCCAGTATTTGCCTTCATTCTCATCGGCCTTTAGATGTATTTCAGTGAGACATTTTGAGAAAAGAAAGGCTCTGACTTTATTCTAAGTATACCGAGAGCAATAATTTTCTATCCTGGCTGTACATTAGATTCACCTGAGGAGGCTTTAAAAAAAAGTAAAAATGCCCAGGTTCCACCCCATGCAGTTACATCTGATCTCTAGGGCTGGGGCCTTGGCATCTGTTTATTGTCATTGTTGTTGGGTTGACTAAGTGATTCTGATACGCAGCAAGAGTTGAAGAATATTAATGTAAAGGGCATTTGATAAATATTAAATATTTAATGCAATAATAAATATTTCATCAGTCACTTAAGTATAAAATCATATTTCTTTTAAATTTTTTACTAAATTTATTTATTCTTTTTTTTTTTTTTTTTTCCAGGATATATGTAGATTTTGCTGTGCTCTATGAGGTCCACCAAACAGTTTCCTCTTTTCATTAAACTACAGCTTAGATTATAGTAGTTTTATTAAGATGCCAATTAAAACTACATATTTATGGTCTATTTAACTCCTAGTTATATTTTGCCATGTTATCCATATGTACTTGAACGTTTCAGAAAATACTCAAATTGTCATCAAGAGATGGAAAAGTGTTGCTTAGCTTTCAGTTCCTTGGATCCCTTTATCTCTGTTATTTGATGTACAGCCTATCGTTGAACAGAAGCCAGAAGAGAAAGAGGGTGGGCTTTTCTTTCTCATACTTGTGCTCAACTACAAAAAGGAGTGTCTATATCTAAACTACTTAATAATGTCCCTATTCATAGGAAAAGATGTGAGCCAGCGAGCCCTCAAGGTAAGAGAAAGGGAAGGTTCTGAGCCGGGTGCTCTGCATTGTGAATGCAGAACTAAGCACTCGAGCTCAGGTAAGGCTCTCAGAGGACCTGAGCCGAATGCAGGGAGGAAATCTAGTCAGTGTCACAGCGCCTGGAGTCAGGGTCCCAAAGAAAGTTAGCCAAATTTTATTGCTGTCCTAAGAATTTCCAGGAAAGTCAGACCTACCCCAAAATCCAATGAACATGATTTTTAAATGTAATCTAGAGGTAAAAAAAATTACCATTGGGGTTTTCTTAGTTTATGAATTTCTGTGTAACTGTCTGCCTGTGTAAATTGCCTTTTTGGAAATGACCTGTTTGATGAACCCATATGAGCCTCATTACTGTCCACTGAAGTATACTTTTCTGTGTCATTCATCACTGTAAGACTGTCTGCACCTACCCTTGATATGTTGATGCCCCTACTTAAAGACTTTTTCCGCTTCTTTCAGGAAATGGCCAGCCTCAAACGACAATTCACTGAACTGTTATCAGATATAGGCTTTGTGAAGGAGGGACTCAGAGCCAGGGAAATTGAGAAAAGGGCCCTAGGGGGAGATGGTATCCTGGAAGCCACAGGAGAAGAGGTAATTACTTATTACTTCTCTTTAATTAGCTCATGAATAGTATTTTAGCTCAGGGACACTTGTAGGCATCCTTCACTTACTTAAGCCCAATGAGCCCTGGGTTTGTGGCAGTCTTGGTTTTCTTTCCACAAGTAAGTGTCCATGAACACTCAAAAGCAGAAGGATTTTCTGGTAATTGTTGCTAGTGTTGTGTTTGTTTGTTTGTTTGTTTGATTTTTATTTTTTAATCCTCACCTGAAGATATTTTTCTGTTTATCTTCAGATAGAGTGGGAGAGAGAGAAACATCAATGTAACAGAAACACATTGTCTGGTTGTCTCCCGCAAGACCCAGGCCAGGGCCAGGGTTGAACCACAACCAAGGTACATGCCCTTGACCAGAATCAAACCCAAGATTCACTGGTCTGTGGGCTGATGCCCCACCCACTGAGCCAAACTGGCCAGGGCCTGTTTTTGTTTCTTAAATTTCACACTGGTTCTTTATAAGACCATAAGAGGTAAAATAGACTTTCCAATAATGTCTTCTTAAATCAGAACAGCCTTTTCCCAGCCAAGGATAGTTTTTATGTATAACTATAGGAAGAACACTTCTTCAAGACAAACTGATGCCTCTCTGTTCCAAGTGAAGTTAGTACTTTCTAGAGATTGTGAACATCTCATGAACCAGAACTTTTCTCTCCACTGATCCTTAGGAACGCAGGCTTTGTAACTGTGTTGCAGAGATCTGGAAAGAATATTGTAGGCTTCTTGGAGTGGGTCCTGTGTGAATGTGTTCCAATAGATCTATTTTTTACTTAGAAAAATTTTTTTCTAGCATGGGGTAGCAGTTATCAGCAGTTCTCAACCTGTGGGTTGCAACCCCTTTGGGGGGGGTCAAACGACCCTTTCACAGGGGTCGCCTAAGACATAACAGTAGCAAGATTACAGTTATGAAGTAGCAACAAAAATAATTTTATGGTTGGGGGTCACCACAACATGAGGAACTGTATTAAAGGGTCACGGCATTAGGAAGGTTGAGAACCACTGAGTTAGATGCTTTCGTCTATTTTAAGACAGGAATCAAATGACATGTGATGGTAAATCCCAGGGCACAGGCAGAGGGAGCCACATTACGTATAAAATTAATGTTGCATTTCTCTCACAGGCAAATTCAAATGCCGAGAACCCCAAGCTGATATCAGCAATGCTGTGTGCTGCTCTGTATCCAAATGTAGTTCAGGTAACAAAATGCTTTTCCTGAATTCTCCCACTACTAGTTTCATTTGTAGCCAAAGGATATAAGTTAAGCCCTACACATTAATCATCTTAAAGACACGCACACAAACACACAGAGCCTTTTAATCTTAGTGTACATTTCTAATCCTTCATTTCCTTACATCTGTTTAGGTGCATTGTTCAAGAACATTTATTGTGTAAAATGGATTGCTTCTTTAATCTTTTTGATTAAATATACTGCATTTTCTCGTATACCCTCTGCCACAGACTAAAATTAGATGAAGAACAAAATCAAACAAGTTGGTGCTTTTCCATGGGACCACCTGTGCCCACCCCCTTCTGAAAACCCCCTTATTGGGCTCTTATCTGAGTTTCTGTTATCTAGTCCTGTCACCCTAGAATTTGAATTTGTCAGAGTATTGAATCATTTCTCTTTTAACTTTTTGTTAAATGCCCAGTTGACATCCATTGATTAATTTATGATTCATTTTTTGCTTAGAACTTGCGTGCTTTTCAAATCATTTGAAATTTACTTTAAAAAATAATTTGGGCCCTGCCCGGTTTGGCTCAGCGGTTAGAGCATCGGCCTGCGGTCCCGAGAGTCCCAGGTTCGGTTCCCACTAAGGGCATGTACCTCGGTTGCAGTTTGTCCCCGGCCCTGGTTGGGTTGTGTGGGTGGCAACCACTCGATGTGTCCCTTTCACGTCGATGTTTCTCTCTCTCTCTCTCCCTCCCACTCTATCTGAACAAAATATCAAAAAAAAAAAAAAAAATGTCCTCGGGTGAGGATAAAAAAGAAAAAAAAATAATAATAATAATTTGGAACAAAACTGTGGAGACAAAAATAAAATCAGGTTGAGGGAGGATGAATAGGCAGAGTATAGTAGATTTTTAGGGCAGTGATATACTAATGATGAATATATGTCATTATACATTTGCCCAAACCCACAGAATGTACAATACCAAGAGTGAACCCTAAGGTAAACTATGGGTTTGGGGTGATTATAATGTGACAAAATTTAAAAATTATAATACTGGCATAAGCCCCCCCACCCCAAAATGAACACTCTCACTCTTAGTTGGAATAAAACTGATACATCCTTTCTAGATAAGTTTCATTTCTAAGGATTTATTATTAGGAAATAATTACATATATGCATAAAGATGCATCTAGGGGAATGTTTGCAATTATAAACTGCTAGAATGAACAATCTTTAATTTTAATAATAGGGAGTTGATTGGTTAAATTATTATAGATCATTACACTGAGGTACTATATTGCCCTTAAGAGTTATGTTTTTAGAAAAATATTTTAAAACATGGAAAAAGTTTTCAATATATTAAGTTTTAAAAAGTATATTTATAGAAAACAATCTTGTATTAGTTTCAGTACATATGTGTATTTTTATTTATATTGTGTTTATGGTTTTCTACATATATAAACATAAATCTATCAGAGAAAACTGAAATGATATCAAATACTAATGCTAGTTATTTCTTAATTGTGTGATTACAGGAAGTCATTATTTTCTTTTTTCCTACTACTATTTATACAGTAAACATATATTGTTTTTGTAATATATATGTAATTCATATATGTGGGTGTGTATACATAAGTTTTTCAGTTTTTTTTCCAAATGGAATCATCTGTTTATTCATAGAATTTTCTTTTCTAGTTATAGAATAAACGTTTTATTGCTGTTTTGAAAGAAATTCATTTGAAAAAGTGGGATTGGGGTTGATAGCAGATTCCTGGCCCAGTATTACCAGCTGGATCTCTGCACCTGATAATTAGTGCAGACCTGAAATGTCAACATGGTTTCTCTGCCGTGTGGCTGGTTGTGGTTTAGTCACCCAGTGCTACTGCACCTAGAGTCACACTTCTTGAAAAGAAATTGTTTGAAAAGAAAAGAAAGAAATATGCTTATACTGCCCGGCCGGTGTGGCTCAGTGGTTGAGCGTTGACCCATGCACCAAGAGTTCGCCAGTTCCCAGTCAGGGCACATGCCCAGGTTGTGGGCCTGATCCCCAGTAGGGGGCATGCAGGAGGCGGCCAATCAATGTTTTCTCTCACAGATGTTTCTGCCTCTCCCTCTCCCTTTCTCTCTCAAATTAATAAAGATTAAAAAAAAAATTTTTTTAAGTATGTTTATACTACTTTCAAAAGGAAACTAAGTGAGAGAGGGAAGAAACAGCAAAGGCATTCAAACAAGACTGGTTTTGTGCCAAGAAATACATCCTACAGTGGAAATATACATATTATCTATCTATTTTAACAAATACTTATTGTTTAGGTGAAAAGCCCTGAAGGGAAATTTCAGAAGACCAGTACCGGAGCTGTCAAAATGCAACCAAAATCAGATGAGCTGAAGTTTGTTACCAAGAACGATGGATATGTGCACATTCACCCTTCATCAGTGAACTATCAGGTCAGAATGGCAGGGTGTACATAACATTTACATGTGGCAGGTGGGGTGAGAAATGTCAGCCCTTAAATTCAGCCAAACCATGTTCTGTCACTCACTGTTTCCAACAGCACCACTGACCCAGGGAAGATTGAGTAAACAAACAGACTGGAAATTGGACTATTTCTGGAAAGACTTTCCATTTCAAGAAAATTCTGCTGGATACAAAAAAAAATGTTCAAGCCTGCTTTTGGATATAAAATGTTGTTTTGTATTTTTTTTTTTTATCCTCACCCGAGGACATTTTTCCATTTTTGTTCAGATAGAATGGGAGGGAGAGAGAGGAAGAGAGGGGGAGAGAGAGAACATCAACGTGAAGGGGACACATCGAGTGGCTGCCTCCTGCACAATCCCAACTCAGGCCAGGGACAAACTGCAACTGAGGTACATGCCCTTAGCAGGAACCGAACCTGGGTCTCTCTAGACCGCGGGGCGACGCTCTAACTGCTGAACCAAACCAGCCAGGGCTCTTGCTTTGTGTTTTAATTTTTAAAAACTTGCCCTGGCCGGTTTGGCTCAGGGGTTAGAGCATTGGCCTGTGGTCTGGAGAGACCCGGGTTTGGTTCCTGCTAAGGGCACGTACCTCGGTTGCAGTTTGTCCCCGGCCCTGGTTGGGTCGTGTGGGTGGCAACTACTCGATGTGTCCCTTTCACGTCAATGTTTCTCTCTCTCTCTCCCTCCCACTCTATCTGAACAAACTATCAAAAAATGTCCTCGGGTGAGGATTAAAAAAAAAACAAAACTTTTAATTACATGTGACATTCAGTATTATTATATATTATTTTCAGGTGTAGAGCTTAGTAGTTAGACAGTCATATACTTTACAAAATGTTTTCCTTAATATTTCCAGCCCTAGCCAGTTTGGCTCAGCAGTTAAGAGTATCAGCCTGGCCCGGCTGGTGTGGCTCAGTGGTTGAGTGTTGACCCATGCACCAAGAGGTCGCTGGTTCAGTTCCCGGTCAGGACACATGCCCGGGTTGTGGGCCTGATCCCCAGTGGCAGGCATGCAGGAGGTGGCCAATCGATGTTCTCTCTCATCAATATTTCTATCTTTCTCTCCCTCTCACTTCCTCTCTCTCTAAAATCAATAAAGAAAAAAAAAATTTTTTTTTAAAACACTGTCAGCCTGTGGACCGAAGGGTCACGGGTTCGATTCCCGGTCAAGGGCATGTACCTGGGTTGTAAGTTTGATCCACAGCCTTGGTCAGGGTCATGTGGGAGGCAATCAATCAATGTGTCTCTCTGACATCGATGTTTTTCTCTCCCTTCCTCCCTTCCACTCTATCTAAAAAAAAAAAAAAAAATCAGTGGGAAAATATCCTTGGGTGAGGATTAACAAACAAACAAAATTCCAGTACCCACCTTGCACCACATATAGTTATTATAGTAGTATTGATTATATTTCCTATGCTGTGCTCTACATACCCTTGATTATTTTGTGACCATTGATTTGAACTTTTTTTTTTGTTAATCCTCATGCGAGTACAATTGTCCCTTGATTTTTAGATAGAGTGGAAGGGAAGAAGGGGGGAGAAAGGAGGGAGAGAAAGACACATCAATGTGAGAGAGACACATCAATTGGTTACCTCTCACACGACCCCAACAGGGGCCAGGGATTGAACCTGCAACCCTGGTGCATGCCCTTGACCAGGAATCGAACCTGAGACCCTTTGTTCCTTGAGCTGACACTCTAACTGCTGAGCCAAACCAGCCAGGGCCAATTTGAACTTCTTAATCCCTTTAGCAAAATTGTTTCTTTGCATCACTAAATCTGTGCCTCGAAAGGCAGTGGCCTGTACTTGCTGATCCCACATCCTCAGCTCTCATTCCTCCTTCAGCTACTGGAGTAACCTCCAGGCTGACTCTCACACAGTTCTTGACATTGCTGACCTCTCTTCCTCTTGAAGCTATCTTTGATGTTTTGCTTCTAATGTTTTTCTGTCTCTCTGATCATCCTCCTCTGTCTCCTTTGCTAGTTTCTCTTTTTTTGCTCTGAAATAGTGGTTCTGCCCTTAAGAGTTATTACTTTCTCACTATAGTATACATACTCTTCCTGAACCACCAGGCCACAGCGTCATGGTTCTGACTGTGACCTACCTGCTGGCACAGACCCCCCAGATCTCTCACTCCAGTCCTGGGTTTTCTCTGAGCTGGATGCCATCTAGTCACCTCACATTCACAAGCAAAAAAATCAGGCTTCTTATCCCCCAAGTCACTCTTCTCTTTCTCTGTCCCCTGTCTTGATGAATGGCACCATCCAAATCCGAACCCTGGAGTGACATAGACCCTGTTTCTCTTTGCTTCAATCCAGTTGGTCACCAGATTCCAGGTCCCAACAATTCCACTTTTGGACATGTCTCAGATGTGCCTACTTCTCTTACCCCACTGCTATTTCCTCAACCTCAAACATCTGTCTTTTGCCTGAAGTGCTGTTCTTACTTCTGATACTCTCTCTCTCTCCAACCTTTTACACTACTCCTGCCGAATTGTCTTTACAAAACATGCATTTGATCGTGTCATTCCCTTGCTTAAAATTCTTTCTGTCTGGCATCAACTGCAAACTCTCATATGACCTTTCATGTCTGGCCCTTCTTATACCATGTCCCCCTCAGCTCTCTCCTGCTGTCGTTCTCCGTACTCCAGCAATACGAGATTCTAACAGTGTCCCCAGTGCCATGACGTAGCTCGCTCTCTTCTCCAAGCCTGGAATGACATTCTCTTATCCTCCAAGCTTCCCTTAAGTACCACTTCCCCAGTGTCCTGTTCTCTCTAAGTTGCTCTTTACTTCTGTTCCACCATCATATCATATGCGTTTGCCACTGTGTGCATATCATGTTATTTTATGGTTTAGAGTAGGTCTCCTTCCTGGAACTGTGAGATTCCTGAAGATAGGAGCTGTTTCCATTTTACATCCTTGATGTCTAGCCTGGTGCCTAGCCGAAAGCAGGTGCTTGATAAAGCTGCCAGGAGAAAAGAGGAAAGGAGACTAGAGGAAGAGAGTTGGAAGTGTCAGGGCTGCTCAGGCCCTGGAACTGCTGGTAAAGTGTCAATGAAGCATGGACAGGACCTCCTGAATTAAGCTCAGAAGCGTTTGAGGACCACGAGGTCATCTGCCCTCTTAGCCATGTGTATTTAGGAAGCAGAGGCCTAAGTGTGCTCCACTTCTCCTCTTCTTGGTGTCCTGTGGCTCTCATGCCACGGACACAGGTCATTCATGCATCCACTCGGTGTCTGTGAGCGCCTCTCTGCCAGGCGCTGTTGGAGCCACGGGGGACAGTGGATGAGCTAGACAGACAAGGTCTCGCCCTCCGAGAGCACACGTTCTAGTGGGGAAGACAGGCAAGAAATAAGTGAACAATCTTAGCTTGGTGACGTGCTCTGAAGAAAAATCAAACGGAGAGATCGAGAGTGACAAGACGGGGGCTGTTTTACATGGAGTGGTCAGGGAAGAGGAGCAAACTGTTGAGCAAATCCTAAATGCAGTGAAGGGCGAGCCATGCAGGGACCTAAAGAGAGACCATTCCAGCAAAGGAAACAAGCACGAAGACCAGGAGCGGGGGCCTACTTGGTGTGCTCCCAGAAGTGCAAGAAGGCGGCCGGGGCCAGCGCAGCGGGGTAACGAGGGGCGAAGGTGGTGGACGAGTTGGGACAGCACCCAGCGGTCAGGTCATGTGGGATCTTGTCAGCCATGGTCAGGCTCTGAGATTTTGCCTTTGGTAAATCACTGGAGCTTTTTGAGCCCTAACTGGATTCATGTTTTTAAACGATCTGTGGTTGCGTGTTTAAAAGAAATGGTAACGATGCGGAAAGGAAAGCGGTGAGCACTGGGGACGCCATCGCCACGGTCTGCGTGAGGTGGTGGCGGTCGCACGGGGTGGCTGTAGGGGTGCTGCAAACACACCAGTTCACCATGTGTTTCGAAAACAGCTGACAGGCCTTAGTGATGCGGCAGATGAAGTGAGAGGGAAGGAACAGTCAAGGGTCGCTCCTAAATTTGGGGAGGAGAGAGTCGTTTACTCAACACTACATGGAGGGGAAATCAAGAATCCTTTTGAACATAAATTTGACGTGCTCATGAGATACACCAGTGGAGATGTCAAGTAGGTAGTGGCACGTACAAGTCTGGAAAGGGACAGGCTGGTGAGAATTTTGTAAGTTACTGAACAGGTGGTATTTATATCCATGGGACTGGTGGGGGTCCCCTTGTGCTGCCAGTGACATCACTGTCATCATCTGAGGTTTTATGCTGCAGGTCAGACATTTCGACAGCCCCTACCTGCTGTACCACGAGAAGATCAAAACTAGTCGGGTGTTCATCCGAGACTGCAGCATGGTGTCTGTGTACCCACTGGTCTTGTTCGGAGGAGGCCAAGTGAATGTGCAGCTTCAAAGGGGAGAGTTCGTTGTCTCCTTGGATGATGGTTGGATTCGTTTTGCAGCTGCTTCCCATCAGGTAAGGACAGATCCATCCTATGAGTCTCAAGCCATGAAGGGCTTTGATAATATGAAGTATAGGGCATTCCTTCAGGGACCAAGGACAGTAGAGCTGATTAAGAATGAATGATTGGCCCTGGCCGGTTTGGTTCAGCGGTTAGAGCGTCGGCCTGCGGTCCTGAGAGACCCGGGTTCGGTTCCCGCTAAGGGCATGTACCTCGGTTGCAGTTTTTCCCCGGCCCTGGTCGGTTGTGTGGGTGGCAGCCACTCGATGTGTTCCTTTCACATCGATGTTTCCTCTCTCTCTCTGTTCCTCTCTCTCCCTCCCACTCTACCTGAACAAAAAATGGAAAAATGTCCTCGGGTGAGGATTAAAAAAAAAAAAAGAATGAATGATTGCCCGGCCAGTGTGGCTCAGTGGTTGAGCATCGACCCATGCACCAAGAGGTTGCTGGTTCGATTCCCGGTCAGGGCACATGCCCAGGTTGTAGGCCAAATCCCCAGTGGCAGGCATGCAGGAGGCAGCCAGTTGATGTTCTCGCATCAATATTTCTATCTCTCTCTCCCTCTCCCTTCCTCTCTCTCTAAAAATCAATAAAGAAAAAAAATTTTTTAAAAAGAATGAATGGTGGACCCTGGCCAGTTTGGCTCAGCAGTTAGAGCATCAGACTGTGGACCAAAGAGTCGCAGATTCAATTCCAGTCAAGGGCACGTACCTCAGTTGTGGTTCAGTCCTTGGCCCTCGTCGGGGTCATGTGGGCAACAACCAGTCGATGTGTCTCTCTCGCACTGATGTCTCTCTCTCTCTGTCCCTCCCTTCCACTCTATCTGAAGATAAATGTAAAAATATCCTTGGATGAGGATTAAAAAAAAAAAAGATTGAATGATGGGTCTGCAATGAGACACTAAGAAAGGCTGAGGCTGAAGTGATGCCGGGGTGGAGCCTTAGTAAGACTCCAGGCAGTACAGTGGGGGGACGCCCGGGACGGGCTGGCGTGAAAGGCTCAGGAGGGAGCTGCGAGTGACTGTTGGCCCTTCCTAACTGATATGCAAATAATGTCTTCACCAAAGAAACACAGAAAATACAGACGAGCAAAAAATAAATAAAAATCACCCTGAGTTTGCCACTACCATTGAAAAAGAAGGTAATGGATCTGAATTATTTTATTCTTAGACCTCAATTATGTACTATGTGTCTAGAAAACATTTAAGGGGGAGTATATGTTTAAGAAATAAAACATATTGAACAGTTGCATCTGTTAGAAATCTTATGTTGCAAGAAACAAACTCAGACATTAAAGGGAATTTAATGGTGTATCTAACCATGAAGTCTAAAGCAGCACAATCTAATAGAAGTGTGTGAGCCACTATGTAATTTTAATTTTTCTAGTAGCCACATTAAAAAAAAGAGGTAAAATTATTCATAATATATATTATTTAACCTAATACATCTAAGAGGTTTTCATTTCAAAACAATAAATATAAAAATTTATTGATATATTTTACATTCTCTTTTTATACTGCGTCTTCAAAATCTGGTATATATTTTACATTCACAGGACAGCCCACTTTGGACTGGCCACATTTCATGTGGTCATCAGATTAGCCAAATGTGACTAGTGACTGCCCTATTAGACAGTGCAGGTCACAAAAGCCAGGCAGGATTGATTTAATTCAGCAGTTCAGTGTCAGTTACAGCCTGGCTAACCTGGTGGTGGCAAGGTGGCTGCAGTAGGTGGCCTGACCCCTGCAAGGTGGCCTGACCCCTGCAGCACACTGTCCAGAAGGGGAGACCAAAACCTTCTCTCCTAAAAGCTCCATTGAACCTCCTCTTCCTAAACCAATTCTTGTGACCAAAGGGATGTCATGGACTCTGAGGCTGGGATTATCTGAGCCATGCACCCTGGCAAGGCTCATGGCATGAGCCTGTTCGGTTTAGATCAGGGTCCAAACTGCACAGTTGCCGAATGACGGCAGAGAGGCAAAACGGATGTTGGGAAGACATCTACAGTGCCACTAAATCAGCACAAGCAAAATGACATAAAAATGTGGACTGATTTCTCCCCACAAAAGCATAAAGTGTATCTCAAAGCTAAGAGATTTTTTTGTTTGTTTAATATCCAACATTTTAATTCTCCATTTTCCTGCTTCTCTTCTTGGAGCAAATTATAATAGTTGACCAAGCTTTAACATGGAGAACACTACATAAAAGCCATTCTTTCAGATTTCATCTTCTCTTTAACGGAGATGTGATAGAGGACCCATTTTATATTGGACTCCATTTAGTATATTACAGAGCTCACATTGAGTGAATATTCCTATTGTTGCATCAAGAAATTTTAGGAGCACTTTTAGAATGAAAATGTGTTTAGTTTCCACCCCACCCCCACCCCACTAATGAAGTTAAAATTAAAACCAGCCCAGCCGGTGTGGCTCAGTGGTTGAGCGTTGACCCTGCACCATTCCTGGTGATTCCCGGTCAGGGCACATGCCCAGGTTGTGGGCCATATCCCCAGTGGGGGGCATGCAGGAGGCAGCCAATCGATGTTCTCTCTCATCGATGTTTCTACCTCTCTCCCTCTCTCCCTTCCTCTCTCTCTAAAAAGAAAGAAAGAAAGAAAATTAAAACCAGAAATCTAGAATAATGATAATCATAGTTGGGGCGTTTCCTCTAATAACCTTCCCTCCCCTGCTGGTCCAAGCACTGCTTACCTGGCATCTTCCCTCCAGGTGGCTGAACTGGTGAAGGAGCTGCGGTGTGAACTTGACCAGCTCCTCCAGGACAAGATCAAGAACCCGAGCATAGATCTGTGTACATGTCCTCGAGGGTCTCGGATCATCAGCACAATTGTGAAGCTTGTCACCACACAATAGAGTCCACTCTTAGGAGAGTGCTGGCTACGCACCTGCTTCTTGTTCACCTGGGAAATAGCAGCGGCATCTCTACCTCGAACTAAAGCTCCGTGCTGGGCTGGCCCTGAGGAAGGAGCCCAGGGCCTGCACTGCTGTCAGCTGAGGCACCTCCTCCGTTAGGGGAATTTTCCAGGCCAAGTATTTCTGGCAAAGCCGTGGGCACTGCCAGCACAATCAGAGTGTCGTGGTGAGACAGTCTGAAAACCAACTTGCCTGTCTTTTTCCCTATGACTGTCCCAGAATGAATGAAATGCACCCGATAACACACAAGTGAATGTTTAATACAATTCTGTTTTATTCTGTGTATTTTTTCCTCCTGCTTTTTACTGGGGTGAGATAGGGGCATGAAGGGAAATACTGATTGTTTTTTCTGTCATACAGGCTCAACTGGGAGAAGTTAGAAGAAAAAAAATCATGTGAGCAAGAGAGATTAAAATTGCATTTTAGGCTATTGGCTGCAGAGTAAACTTGAGGTGTGAGGGATTTTTATTTTTACTCATTCAAGGTAAGCCTTAAAAACAAACTTAATGAGCTCTTATTTGTCATTAAAATGTGAGCTGGTCTCATCCTTAACACTCTGATTCTTAAAGGCAGAACAGTCTGGGTGTCTTTATTCTCCTTTAGGCTTTCCGTCTAGAAATCTTGACTCTCTTTTCTGGATTCACCCACGTCTAATGGCCACGTTTCAGTTACCCACAAGGGAATGTTAATGGTGTTCTCAGAGCAGAGTAGGCATGGTTGAAGTAGAAGAGGCTGCCATGCTGGTGTCAGATTTACAGCCATAAAAGTACCTTCCATGAGACTGCTCGTTTCAACCACCACTGAGGTTAATGGGCACTGGCATTTTGAAAAAATAGGAATGCATTTACATTTCCCTGGGCCTTCATCAGGGTGGCCAGGAAGAATCCCAAAGAACTGAGTGGAAAAAAAATATTCTTGTGTTTGTCTAGCCCTCAGGTTTCATACTATAGATAGGATTCAAACTAATCGAGAAAAACCACCTCAGTGAAGGGTGTTTACTTTTTAAGATTTTATTTTAGTTAAGTTTCCAGGAAACCTCGTAGACTGTCCAAATTGATCATTATCAGGTGTATTTCAGCTTCAGTGCACTTATGCATAGGACATACAGTATCCAAGTCCTGACTTGCTGTTGAAACAAGGCTTATATTACAGACGTGATTAGGCTGGGACATTTAGAAGAAATGAAGGCGAAAACTGCACTAAGACTAAAAAAGTTTTTTAAAGCCAGTTTTGACTCATGGTGCTGTGACGTAGCCCATGCTGCCCTCGCTAGAGCCATGGGGACTCAACACAAGTTTGCAGCAGCGCACACAGCCGGGGGATGGTTAGCAGCAAGACCTTCCACTCAGGGCTGGAAATTGCTCCCCTCAGGGAAGCTACTCTTGGGCTGGTTACTTGCAGCCACTTACAAATGCACAATCCTATCATTTTATACATGTGCCAGAATGTGAAAAACGTTGGGACACCCTGACTGAAGGCACAGAATAAGAAAATCCTCACCCCCAAAACTATTAAAATTATGAGCTATAAAATAAGGTTACTCTGCCCTGGCCAGTTTGGCTCAGCAGTTAGAGCATTGGCCTGTGGTCCAGTCCCCGCTAAGGGCGGCCACCTCGGTTGCAGTTTGTCCCCGGCCCTGGTTGGGTCGTGTGGGTGGCAACTACTCGATGTGTCCCTTTCATGTCGATGTTTCTCTCTCTCTCTCTCTCTCTTTTTCTCTCTCCCTCCCACTCTATCTGAACAAAAACTGGAGAAATGTCCTCAGGTGAGGATAAAAAAAACAAAAAAAATAAGGTTACTCCTTTGTGATTAAAGATCAAAATGCAGTAAAGTATTTCAGTGTGAAACTGAATTTCTAAGCCCCAGCAAGATGGTCAGCGTTTAATGTTAATTTTATGGAGAACTCTGTGAATGTTTTCTTAAATATTTGTTTTACTTTTACTGGATTGTAGTTAGGGAACAGTATTAATAAAGTACTTGCTACAAAATTAGTCTGCTCTACTGTTTTGTACTAAGTCTAACTGAAAAGTTCTCAGAAAATTAGAAGAGCTAAACATTCTTATAGAAGTGGTCATAGATTAACAAAGCATTAGCTCTGACTTCCACCTTGAGTTCCTATCTGAATATTACAACTCAAACTCCCTGACAAGTACTGAACTTTGGTCTTTATCCCCCATTCTATTATCTGAGCAGTTTAAATAATATATCGAAGCACACGGCCAATGTATCTGTAGGCATATGGTAAATGTTCCCTTTTCTTTGTAGCCAGTGGTTTAAAAATGTCCCTAAAAGATGATTATAAAATAAGATTGTGTGACAGTACTTTGTAAAATTAAATTAGGACTGAAGGTGTGGTTTTCGGAGGCAGCCCAGGCTGGCTTTGTGGGGACCACATTCTGTGCTCTCTCAGTTGCTAGACTAAGCTGGTGAGCTTGGGGCTCCCACTCTGAGGATGCCGTGTGGCTTCCTGCAGGCTGAAGAACGCGGTCACATTGCTACTGCTGGGCGTGAACAAGTGCGGGCAGATGGGCTGGCTCTTTCCTCCTAAATCACGCTGGAATTAAGCATAATTCCTGGGCTTATTTCCCCCCAAAGGCAAATGAAAATGTTTACTTAAAATACTTAGCCAGTTAGTAAATACAAGGAAAGCTGTTGTTTTAGCAGTTAGATCTTGATCTTAATCTGTGTCAGTCAGTATTTGAGTGCTCACAGTACAGAGTGCTTCAGGCAGAAACAACGTAGAAGCAGCTATTAGTTTATTGTCACAGCAATAGTTTCAGACTGTTCCAGACGGACAGGTTTCTCCCAGGTCTTTAGTCTCACAAATGTAAAATGAGTCATTAACTCGTAACTGTGGTGAGATTTCATTCTTGCTATTTCTAAGTTATCATCCCCAAAATAATGTATTAAAAAGATTGTTCTTAAGATTTGTAGCCAATCACTAATTCTTAGGGTGCTTTAAAATCTTAGGTGTTTTAATAATTTATGTTATCAAAGAGGCAGAAAGAGGAGTTCTTTTGGAGAATCACGCATGTCCCTTACAGGAAACACCAGGAATGAATGGAATCAACGATTCATGAAGATGCAGGACAGCAAGCCCGACGTGAACTTGTTCCCACATTCTGGCCTCTTTATCCCATCTTGCCTGATTTGGGCCAGCCTAGGTCTACTCCTGAGTCAGGTAACCCCGCTAATTGAATAAGCCAGAACACACTGCCCCAGGGAGGTAACTAAGAGGAGGATGGCTTAGAATCCATTGACTGGATTTTTTCGCCTCTATTTCACCTTTAAGGAAAGAAACAAATGGCAGCAAAAGCCAGTATGAGAGGTTTGTTTGAAAAAGCAAGTTCAAGGGGTAGCCTTGGAAATTCAGCCCAGTCCCATAACTACCAACACTGAAAATGATTGGGATGAAAGTGATTGGGATGATGACCCTGACATATTACAATATTGCTAAATATGGTATAGTAACATATAATGAACATTTCAACAGAAGCATTTCAACCTGTGAGGGTTTTTAACAATTATTCCTTACGTAGTTAATGCTACCTCTTCCAACCTATGTTTGACTGAAAGGAGTTAATTTTCCTTTCATGTTGAATGAATTTATTTGATTAAAAAGAGATTATCTCTGGCTATTTTTTCTACAAAAATTAAACACAGTATAACTTAGCTATAGTGAGTAAGTTTCACTGAATTCCATCCTTGGGTTTTATATGTATTAGAACAAAGGTGCTTGCTAACCTTTCAAGTAAGACTTGGTTTGTCCATAGAAACTGATTAACTAGCCCTGGCCAGTTTGGCTCAGCGGTTAGAGCATCAGCCCGCAGACTGGAGAGTCCTGGGTTTGGTTCCTGCTAAGGGCACGTACCTCGGTTGCAGTTTGTCCCCGGCCCTGGTTGGGGTCGTGTGGGTGACAAGCACTTGATGAGTCTCTCTCATATCAATGTTTCTCTCTCTCTCTCTTCCTCCCTCTCTCCCTCCTGTTCTTTCTGAACATAAATGCAAAAATGTCCTCGGGTGAAGATAAAAAAAAATTTTTTTAAAGAAATTGATTATAACAAATACAGGACCTTATCACATACAAAGACTGTAAAGAAGTTTCCTCATAGAAAATATAATTTTTGTTTGTTTTAAAAAATGTTTTTAAGTGTTTTTATTGATTTTGTTTTTTTAGAAGAAGGGAGAGAGAGAGAGAAACATTGCTGTAAAAAAGATACATCATCGACTGGCCGCCTCCTGCATGCCCCTACTGGGAACCGAACCTGCAATCTGGGCATGTGCCCTGACTGGGAATCAAACTGGGACCTCTCAGTCCATGGGATGACGCTTAATCCACTGAGCCACACTGGCTGGGCTAATTTTTGTTTGTTTTAAACCAGTTGTTCTCAACTGGAGGTAGTTTTGGCCAGCAGTGGACATTTGGCTGTATCTGGAGATGTTCCTGTCACAACTGAGGGGTAAAGGGGATACTCCTGGCATCTAGTGGTTAGAAATCAGGGGTGCTGCTAAATAGCCTACAATGCACAAGATAGCCCCCAACAGAAAATTATCTAGTCTGAAATGTCAGTACTGCCAAGGCAGAGAAAATCTGTTGAAACAAAATGAGGTAGGTAAGCACTTATAAGTCTAGCCACTAGTTATTAGTCAAATAGAAATTATGCCCATGGTTGCCTCTGAAAATGTAAATATATTTTGACTAAAGAAAGTATCTGCCAAATCAACTCTAATAAACATGTACTATAGGAATAAGAGCTTATGAATACATCATGTTGTTATCAAAAGTACAGAATACTTAAGAATTTGAGAAAATTCTATGTACAAATGGGAAAAGCCATGCACAGATGGGTAAGGATAGCTTTACTTTAAAAAGATGTCCTACCACCTGGCTGGTGTAGCTCAGCGGTTAGAGTGTCAGCCTGCGGTCCAGAGAGACCCGGGTTCGGTTCCCACTAAGGGCACGTACCTCGGTTGCAGTTTGTCTCCGGGCCTGGTTGGGTCGTGTGGGTGGCAGCCACTCGATGTGTCCCTTTCACGTCAATGTTTCTCACTCTCTCTCCCTCCCACTCTATTTGAACAAACAATGGAAAAATGTCCTTGGGTGAGGAAATAAATAAATAAATAAAATGTCCTACCACCCGACCAGTGTGGCTCAGTGGACCACCAAGCATTGTCCCATGGACTGAGAGGTCCTGGTTCGATTCTTGGTCAGAGCAAGTACCCGGGTTTCAGGCTCAATCCCCAGTTGGGGGAGTGCAGAAAGCAGTCAATTGATGGTTCCCTCTCATATCAATGTTTCTATCTCTTTCCCTTCCTCTAAAAAAAAAATCAATAAAGACATGTCCTACCATTAAACTTTGTTTTGTTTTTTAAAGCACTTATTTTGAAAATGTGAAAATAAGTTACAGAGCCTTTTGAAGATATGACTTGTATGTGATACCAGTACTGCTAACACTTCCCACTCCAAAACTCAGGTTACCAGGCCCACGTCATGATGTTTAAAATACACACATGCACATACACACACACACACACACCTTTACCTTACCTTTGTGTTATCTTAAAAGGGTCCAACCTAGTAGACTTTGGCCAATATACTAAAACACAAATAAGATTAAAAGGGAGTATATAATTTTTTAGGTATATGACTAAAATTTTGAAATTTAATACAAAGCCTCAATGGGAACTATAATTTCCAGGCTTAGTAACCCTTCTCCTATAGTTTGAATTGGAGAACCTATTTTAGGATTTTGTTATTAGTAAGATTACCAGATTGAATATCAAAGACGTGTTATGTTCTTTAGAAGACAGGTGTCTTGACAAATCAGGGGCCATGCTATACAATGGGCACCAAGAGACTATCCACATAAGGGAGGAAACTGATCCACTGATTATAGACCCAGCACAAAACAGCCCATAATTGTAGACATTTCTGTTAATGCCACCCTTCTGTCTCTGAAATTCACCTGTGCACTGTCCCATTTAAATTCCAGCTGTCCCATTATTTCTAGCCCATGAATCTTAATACCATCCTTTTCTACAGTAAGCATGGCTAAGACTGGACTAATTGAAGCATGCAATCTGATTAGTTAACAGGAGGCTGATTGTCCATTTTATAACTAGTGTGCGCTACATGTCTACTTTGGGACCTATATTGAGGCTGGAGAAATTTCTCCCACATTTATGCTAATAATTTCAATATAACCAACTTACTTTAAACAGGTGCTATATGCCAGTCACCCTAGGAACTCAGGATACAAAGGAACAGGGACACAGGAAAAACAGGATAATAGAAAAATAAAGTTTATGTAAATGAATTCAATCAGGAACATAATAACTGAGCCTCTGAAAGTTCTAGAGATTGGATGACTATATGTTGCAATTAAAAGGAAGGGTGCTAATGGCTTCGATCAAGTCTCTTAATTTTTCTTTTTAAGATTCTCATCTTGTTCAGCAATTAGGTGTGCTTCTATAAACCTTGTGAACAACTTCTGCATATTATCAAAGAAGAAGTTGTAAGGAATAAATGTATGATGACCTACTTCCTCTTTAAAATGTATTTGGGTAATGTTAAGTAAAGGAAGAGGAACTCAAAAATGTGTATGACAAATGAGTTGAGCCTGGCCAGTGTGGTTCAGTGGTTGAGCATTGACCCATGCACTAAGAGGTCACTGGTTCAGTTCCCAGTCAGGGCACATGCCCAGGTTGTGGGCCCAATCCCCAATGGGGGACATGTAGGAGGCAGCCAATCGATGTTTCTATCTCTCTCCCTCTCCCTTCCTCTCTCTCTAAATCAATAGAGAAAAAAATTAAAGAAAAATGAGTTCAACAAGGTGAATATACAATATACAATATACAAAAATCAACTATATTTCTATTTTTAAGTTCTATATACTAGCAATCAATAATTCAAAAATGAAATTAAGAAAACAGTTCTAGTCACAATCTCATTAAAAAAATGCCCAGGAATAAATTTAACAAAAGAAGTATAAGACTTGTTCATTAAAAACTATAAAACATTGTTTTAAGAAAACTAAAGATATAAATAAATGAAGAGACATTCTAATTCATGGAATGGAAGACAATATTAAGAAAACTCTCCTCCAGTTGATCTGTAGATTTCAACACAATCCCTCTCAAAATCCCACAGGCATATTTTTTTTCCTCAGAAACTGACAACTTCATCCAAAATTTAAATGGAACTGCAAAGGATCCAGAACAGTCAAACAATCTTTTAAAAGATCAAAGTTGGAGGTCTTACATGTATAGATATCAAATTTTACTAAAGCTGTAATAAGTAAATACAATGTAATACAATGTGTTACTAATTTAAGAATAGCATATAGAGTGATGGAATACAACTTTAAGCCCAGAAGTAAACTCTTAAAATTTATGATCAACTGATTTTCAACAGAACTGCCAAGGCATGCCCTGGCCAGTGTGGCTCAGTTGGTTGGGCATCATTCCATGCACCAGCAGGTTGCCAGTTCAATTTCTGGTCAAGGGCACATGCCCAGGTTGCAGGCTCAATCCCTAGTGAGGGGCATGCAGGAGGTGACCAACTGATGTTCTCTCTCATCGATGTTTCTCTCTCTCCCTCCCTCTCCCTCTCTCTAAAAATCAATGAACTTTTTTTTTTTTTTTAACTGCTAAGACACTTCAATGAAGAAAGAAAAGTCTTTTCAACAAATGGTACTGGAACAATTCAATATCCTCATGCAAAAAAAGATTAATTTAGACCCTTCCCTCACACCGTACACAAAAATTAACTCAAAATGGAACATAACCCTAAGGTTAAGAGTTAATTAAAACTTTTAAAAGAAAACAAAATGTTTGTGACCTTGGGTTAGGCAGTGAGTTCTTAGCTATGACACCAGAAGCAAAATGTATAAAAGAAAAATTTTTGATAAATTATAATTAACCTATTCTTTCAATGTATGCAGTTCAGAAATGTAATTAAGAAAATACAAGACAACAGACTGGGAGAAAATATTTGCAAATCATATATCTGATAAAGCATTTGCTTCTAGAAAGTACTCTTACAACTCAAGTAGACAGCTCAGCTTTTGAAATGGGCAAAATCTTTGAGTAAACATTTCACCAAAGAGGATATACAGACGGCTTAATAAGCACATGAAAAGGTACTCAACTTAATTAGGTATAATGGAAATGCAAATGAAAACCACAGTGAGATACTACTTCATAATCACTGGAACTACACAATAACGAGTGCTGGTAAGGATGCAGAGAAATTGAAACCCTCATATATTGCTGATGGAGTGTAAATGGTGCAGCCACACTGGAAAATAATTTGGTAGTTTCTCAAAAAGTTAAATATAAATGTATCATGTAATCCAGCAATTCCACTGGTTTTTCACCAAGAGAAATGAAAATATATGTTTCCACAAATGTTCACAGCAGCATTATTAATAATAGCCCCGTCTGGCCAGTGTGGCTCAGTGGTTGAGCTTCAACCCATGCACCAAGAGGTCGCCGGTTCGATTCCCAATCAGGACACATGCCCAGGTTGTGGGCCCAATCCCCAGTGGGGGACATGCAGGAGGCAGCCAATGTTCTCTCTCATCAATGTTTCTCTCTCTCTCTCCCTCCCCATCTCCCTTTCTCTCTCTGTAAAATCAATAAAGGAAAAAAATGAAATAAATTAATAGCCCCAAACTGGAAACAATTCCAATATTCATCAACTGGTGAATGAATAAATAACATATAGTATATTCATAATGGACTATTATTCAGTAATAAAAAGGAACCAGCCCTGGCCAGTTTGGCTCAGCGGTTAGAGCGTCAGCCTGCGGTCCGGAGAGACCGGGGTTCGGTTCCCGCTAAGGGCACGTACTTCGGTTGCAGTTTGTCCCCGGCCCTGGTTGGTCGTGCGGGTGGCAGCCACTCGATGTGTCCCTTCACGTCGATGTTTCTCACTCTCTCTCCCTTCCTCTCTCTCCCTCCCACTCTATCTGTACAAAAAATGGAAAAATATCCTCGGGTGAGGATAAAAATAAATTAATTAATTAAAAAAGAACCAATAACACATGCTGCAACATGGATGAGCTTCAAAAACATTATACAGTATGAAAGAAGTCAGACAAAGACCACATTTGTATGATTGCATTTATATGGAATGGACAAAAAAATCAAATCTATAGATACAGAAAGTAGACTAGTGGGATGGGAATGGGAATGGGAATTGACTAGAAATGGGGTTAGGGATGTTATGGGATGACGGAAATGTTTAAAAAAAGATTGTGATGATGGCTGCACAACTCAATTTACTAAAAATTACTGAATTATACACTTAAAGTGGATAAATTTTTTGTGAATAATAGCTCAATAAAGCTTGTTTTATTTATTTTTTATTTTTATTTTTTTAATAATAAAGCTTGTTTTAAAAATATGGATGGCACCCTGGCCAGTTTGGCTCAGCGGTTGGAGCATCGGCCTGCAGTCCAGAGGGTCCTGGGTTCAGTTCCCGCTAGGGGCATGTATAAAAAAATAAATAAATAAGCCCTGGCCAGTTTTGCTCAGTAGTTAGAGCGTCAACCTGAGGTCCAGAGAGACCCGGGTTCGGTTCCTGCTAAGGGCACATACCTCGGTTGCAGTTTGTCCCCGGGCCCGGTTGGGTCGTGCGGGTGGCAGCCACTCGATGTGTCCCTTTCACTTCGATATTTCTCTTTCTCTCTCTCTCCCTCCCACTCTACCTGAACAAAAAATGAAAAATGTCCTGGGGTGAGGAAAAAATTAATTAATTAATTAATTAATTAATTAAAATATGTATGGCTCTGCTCATTTGGCTCAGTGCCCAAGGACCAAGGGGGTCTCGGGTTTGATTCTAGTCAGGGGCACATACCTGGGTTGCAGGTTCCATCCCCAGGCCTGATTGGGGTCATGCAGAGGCAACCAATCAATGTCTCTCTCTCACACTGATGTTTCTCTCCCTCTCTCCCTTCCTTCTTCTTTCTCTAAAAATCAAGGAAAAAAATCCTCAAGTGAGGATGAACAAAAAATAAAATATGTATGAAGATACCTTTAATTACAAAAAGAAAAATGGAAAAGTCACAGCGAAGAAACCTGATAGACACCACCTTAACTAAGTGATCACAGTTAACATCACCGGAAATGGAACAAATGAACATCATGGCCTCCTGATATGATGCACACAGAAGAACACACTATCATTTCCAGGGTGTTCCAGTGCACACCCAATTGATCATAAAAACATCAAACAAACCCAAATTGAGGATTATTCCACAAAATAACCGGCCTGTATTTAAAATGTTGATATCATTAGTCAAAGAAAGACTAAGGAACTATTCCAGATTAAGGAAAACTAGAGGACATGACGAATGCAATACATGAGCATATATATACTTTTTTTTTCTTCTCCCATATAAAGGACATTGAGATAAGAAGTGAAATCTGGCCCTGGCCGGTTTTGCTCAGTGGTTAGAGCATCGGCTCATGGACCAGAGTCCTGGGTTTGGTTGCCGCTAAGGGCACTTACCTTGGTTGCAGTTCATCCCCAGCCCCAGTTGGAGTTGTGTGGGTGGCAACAAATCGATGTGTCTTTCTTGCATTGATGTTTCTCCAGGAAGGAAGGAAGGAAGGGAGGGAGGGAGGGAGGGAGGGAGGGAGGGAGGGAAATCTGGACTAGGTCTGTATTAAGTCACAGTACTGTGTTTGTACTGTGGCCATGTAGGAGAATGTACTCATTTTTTCATTGTATCCATGATTTACTCTCAAACAGTTCAAGGGGAAAAAAATGAACACACTCATACACAAACATGGAAACTGCAAATGTGGTGAAATGTTAACATTTGCTGGGAAAAAGATGGGGGGGGGGGATTCTTCCTCATGTTCTTGAAAATTTTCTGTAAATCTAACATTATGTCAAAGTGAAATGCAATGAACATGTATGCTATAATTTCAGTGTTCATTAACCTGTATCCATTTGAGTAAAAACTAGATAGAGACCAAGAATAGATATGGCAAGATAATGAGAATATAGGAGAAATAATTTCTTGAAAATTAAGATACTTAAAAAATGAAGATATGAATCAAACAGTTCCCATACCGGAAATAAAGAAATGGGAAAATACTAATAAAGAAATACAAATTAAAACAACTTTGAAAAACCATTTTATGTTCAGTAGCAAAAATTAAACAAAATATTAATACTCTAAGGGTCTAGCCCTGGCCGATTAGGCTCAGTGAAGAGATTTAGAGTGTCAGCCCACGGATCAGTTGAGGTTTTGATTCCAGTCAAGGACAGGTACCTTGGTTACAGTTTGGTCATTGGCTCTAATTGGGTTATGCGGGAGCCAACCAGTCGACGTGTCTCTCTCACGTCAATGTTTTTCTCTCTCTCTCCCACTCTATCTGAAGATAAATAGAAAAAAGTATCCTCGGGTGAGGATTTAAAAAAAAAGACTCTAAGGGTCTGATGAAATTTGCATATACACTTATTTATTGCACTTGTCAAAGTAAAGCAGCACAAACCATTTATTATTATTTTTATTATTATTGGTTTTTAGAGAAACAGGGAAAGGGAGAAATAGCTAGAAACATCAGTAAGAGAGAAACATTGGTCGGCTGCCTCTAGCACGCCCCCTACTTGATCAAGCCCGCACCCCGGCATGTGCCCTGACCGGGAATCGAACCTGCGACCTCTCGGTGCATGGGTCGACGCTCAGTCACTAAGCCATACTGGCTGGGCAGCACAAACCATTTAAAAACACAAGGAAAGCCCTGGCCGGTTTGGCTCAGCAGCTGGAGCGCCAGCCTATGGACCAGAGGGTCCCAGGTTCGGATTCCACTAGGGACATGTACCAAATAAATAAATAAATAAATAAACACAAGGAAAAACCTACATATGTTTACACGTACTTGCATTTCTAGGCACTTAAATAGTCTTTGATAATAGCAATGAAGATGTATTCATAAAGATATTCATGATAGCAAAAAGAACAAATGTCAAAATTTAGAGGACTGTTTTAATAAGCGTGGCTTATCAATATAATAGGATATTGTCTTAAATATTAAAATTATAAAAACAACAGAAACAGGAAAAATATTAAACTATATACATTGATTACAATTACGTAAAAACTTTTAAAGGATTAGAAAGGAATATATAAAGGTATAAAGCATGTATGGGTACTAGAATACTTTTTTAATAGAAAAAAAATCCTTTAATTTTAACAATAAAATCCAACTGGATAATAATAATATTAAAGAAGGCAGGAGAGCCCTGGCCAATTTGGCTCAGAGGTTAGAGCGTCAGCCTGTGGTCCAGAGAGACCTGGGTTCGGTTCCCACTAAGAGCATGTACCTCGGTTGCAGTTTGTCCCCGGCCGCAGTAGAGGGTTGTGTGGGTGGCAACCGACTGGTTAGTCGATGTGTCTCTCTCGCATCGATATTTCTGTCTCTCTCTCTTCCTCCCTCTCTCCCTCCTGCTCTATCTGAAATGCAAAAATGTCCTCCGGTGAGGATAAAAAATAAGGGCAGGAGAAAACTTATGGAGGTGATAGATATGCTCATGGCAGACATTATGGTGATGGTTCACAGATGTATCTCCAGCCTAGCAAGTTGCATACATTGAATATGTTATGTTAATCATACCTCAATAAAGTGGTTTATATTTTTATACATTTTTTTTTTTAGATTTTTAAAATTAATTTTTAGAGAGGAAGGGAGAGGGAGAGAGAGAAACATCTATATGAGAGCAATACATTGATCGGCTGCCTCCTGCATGCCCCTGACCAGGAATCGAACTGGCAACCCTTCAGTGCATGGTACGGTGCTCAACCAACTGAGCCACACTGGGCAGGGCACAATAGTTTTAAAAAACACAACTGTATTTGGCAGTAGAAGCAATTAAGTATGTGTAATTATAGTCCTTCACTGTTCTGGTTTCTCCCAGAACATAAGCATGAATTACAGTAATCCTTACCCCTGACTCCAGCATTTCAGAATCTACTTCAAGGCATCATGAAATTTTCACCAGTTCTCATCAAATAAAATGATTGTGAATGTTTTAAATTTTTCATTAATATATATATTTTTTAACTTAATTCATGGAAAAACCTATTTCAGCAATAACTTCTTTAGGAAAATGTGGAGAGATTTAATTTAGGAAATCAGATTAATAATGGGATAGCAAGAAATCAGTGCAAAGGTTAGAAACTTTGCCGCAAGGGGACCGCTGCCCTGGCGACCGCCTCCTGCCGGCAGGGGGTACAGCCAGCTTTGGGGAGAAATCTTCCTCTGGGCCTCTGGAACCAGAGGGGGATCTGAAACAGCTGAGTTAAACTCCTGGGGGAGATTCTTAGCTGAGGAACTGGCTGGGGCAACTCCCAAAGCAGACAGGTTTTCACGGCAGAACCAGATTATGAACTTCCTCAGCACTCAGGTAAATTGCTTAAACAATCAGAAGACCAATTGCCAAGAAACAGTCTCTGTCCCCAGCTCATCAGTCGGACAGCAAATAAATCTACCAACACCAATGCACCTGTCCCTGCGCCAAGGACAAAACCCAAATGATGCTGTGAGTAATTTCCTGTACGGTTTACTCTCTCAAGGCCTCATTGTGTCAGAATCTTTTCCATGCTAAATTTAATTTCATTAACCTTCCCCTATTTGCTTTGCGAAGACATTCCAAGGTCACAAGGAGAAAGGTTATGCACCAAATTTCATACAGGATCATGGAACTTCAAAGTTGTGAGGGAAGGACTTTCTGTAAAGGGCCATATTTTTTCTTAAATATAAGCCATATCGTTTCTGTCCCAATACTCAACTCTGCCATTATGTCTAAAAAGCAAGTGCACATAAAACATAAACTAGTAGGTGTGTTCCAATAAAACTTTAACAAATGGAGGCGGCAAGCTGGATTTGTCCTAAGGGCCCACATTTTGTTGAACCCTGACCTAGGGAGTCAGGGCCTCCGAGTTCTAATCTAATGTGACCTTGTGTCATTCTAGACATGCCCATGAAAAGGCCCCTTTCTAGCCCAGAAGCCTCCACACAGAGCCTAACCCTGAGAAATGGGGACCAGGCAAAGGAACTGAGTTGAATTCAGCTGCAAGATGCCTGTCACATTTACCTTCTTCCTCAGCGATACCAGCCCGTTCTCACTTTGAGAGTTATAAGGCTCATGTGTGAAGATTTTCACCAACAGTCAAAACTTTGAAGTTTCAACCAGTTTCATCACACACACACACACACACACACACACACACACACACACAAATTTTAACAGACACATATAGTTAGCACAAGGGACTTACTGCATTTTATACTGAATGTAACATGTTGTGATTTTTCCAAATATATTTCTTGCCTAACAAAATGGATGTATATCTCCATCAAAAGAAAAGACTTAAGTTCTGATGTCCCTGTGCTAATTTTGTTGCATGTGGTATTATCCTTGTCACAGTTCACTATTTATTAGCACTCGTAATCTACATCTTTGATTTTACCAAGACAACAAATTAAAATTCACATACACACTTGTGTGCTTTTAAAGTCCTGTAATATGATGGCCTTAACATTCAAAACATTGTATGAAGAAAGGAAAAATAAGTCGTATTTCAACGCATCCATAGTTCTTGGCCACTCATTGTGAAACTGCAAGATGTCCTTGAATAAGATCCTGCACACGGGACAGAATAATCTCATTAGAGCTGCTGCAATTCTCTGGAGCATACGGTGGGTCTATAGTCAGGACCCCAGCCACACAGAGAGTCTTTGGTGCATTTCCTTGTTCAGTGACAGGGATGTGATTCTTCTCGAGCCACTTCTTTAGGCTGTTCTTTCTCTTTTCCAGATCCTCAAGGTTGTGTGCCGGGCAGTCTCCAGACGTGAACAAACGCATCAGCTTCTCTCTCACCCCATGGTCCCCTTCATTCACAGTTTCAACAGTCTGCACAGCATGTCCCATAATTCCGGTCACAGACATGCTGCCATCTTCAAGGAAGTTCACGAGGACAATACTTTGGAGGAAAAGAAAGTTCAGAGCAGATTTTCAAAAGAAAAACCTAAAGGCCCGTAAAACTATGGAAGAAGCCACGGAACGAGAGGCATCAACCCCAGAAGGTCATTAGAATAGGGACTGCTCTTCCCTGTTTAAAATTAATCCTGTCACCACCAGACGCTTTCACTGAGGGTCCTAAACATCTAAACTTTTGTTCAGCCTAAAGCTAATCACTGTGGGAGGCAGTGAAAGTATTACTCAAAGAGCTTTGAATGCCTTAACTGTGTCCTGAAGAGAGGGTACAGATTTAACTTTTAGAGTTAAAACAATTGAATAACTCCTCTTCTAAGCAAACCAAAGAATATAACAAAGCACAAAGTAAATAAAATAGAAAACAAGACTCAGGAGGATGAAAGCAAAAAGTTTGTTTTTTGAAAAAAAAAATTTTCACAAATCTCAGCAAGATTAATAATAAAACAGAAAGAAGGCCCTGGCCGGGTAGCTCCGTTGGTTAGAGCATTGTCCCAATGTGCCAAGGTTGTGGGTTCAATCTTCAGTCAGGACACATACAAGAAGCAACCAATAAATGTATAAATATGTGGAACGACAAATTGATATTTCTCTCTCCCTTTCTCTCTCTCTCTCTAATCAATAAATTTTAAAAAGTTTATAAGAAAGAAGACATATAAATAATACTAAGAATAAGGCAGTATAAAATATAAAGAACAAATTTATGCTACTAATTTTGAAATTAAAACAGATAACTTCCTGGAAAACATAAGTTTCTACCACTGGGGGGAGGGGGGGGAGAAGAGAGAAAGAGAGAGAGAGAGTGTAAATAGTCCAATAATCTTTAAATAAAAACTGAGAAACTAGTTTAAAAACTTCCCATGGAAGGGGAAAAAGACCCAGGCAATCTATAAATTCTATAAAATTTTCAAGGATCAAACATTTCTAATCTAATCAAATTCTTCTAGAGTCTATAAAAGGGGACTATGCCTTAACATGTTCAATGAGGTTAATATAACCTTGATACCAAAAGAAGGTGACAGGATTAAAAAATAAAACTACAAGCTAATCTCATTCACATATACAAATGCAAAAACTCTAAATAAAATACAATATGATATATGATACGATGTGATGTGAAGGGAATTTCACTTCTGTGGTACTTACTTTTCCCCAAAACCAAGTCTACTAATGAGAAAACATCACACAAACTCAAACTGAGAGACATTCTACAAAATACCTCACCAGTACTCTTCAAATGAGTTAAGGTCATAAAAAACAAGGAAAGACTGAAAAACTGTCACAGATCGAGGAGACTAGGATACGTGATTAAATGTAACGTGGGATCCTAGATTGGATCCTGGAATAGAAAAAGGGCATTAGTGGAAAAACTGATAAAATCCAATTGATTAGTTTAGTTCATATAAATGTATAGTTTTGACAAATGCACATTGTAAGATGCTAACATTAGGGGGAGCTGGATACATGGGTATTCTCTGTACTTTCTTTGTAACTTTTCTGTAAATCTAAAACCATTCCAAAATAAAAAGTGTGTATGTGTGTGACCACCTTTAAAGTAGTCTTGCAAAAAATAAATCAGCCCAGCGGTGTGGCTCAGTGGTCAAGTGTCAACCCATGCAACAAGAAGTCGCCGGTTTGATTCCCAGTCAGGGCATGTACTCAGGTTGTAGGCCAAATCCCCAGTGGGGGGGAGGGGGCATGCAGGAGGTGGCCAATCAATGTTCTCTCTCATTGATGTTTCTATCTCTCCCTCCCTCTCCCTTCCTCTCTCTCTAAAAATCAATAAAGAAAAATAAATAAATCTGATCCTAATCAAACCTCTAAATACGAATAGCAGTTTATAGGAAATGCAGGGTATAAAAGAACATGTTAAACTATGTCATCAGCCCTGGCTAGTTTCCTCAGTGGTTAGAGCGTCAGCCCACGAACCAAAAACTCTTGGGTTCGATTCAGGTCAAGAGTACATACCTTGGTTGCAGTTCGTCCACAGCCCTGGTCGGGTCATGTGGGAGGCAACCAGTCGATGTGTTCCTCTCACTTCTTTCTTTCTTTCTTTCTTTCTTTTTCTTTCTTTCTCTCTCTCTCTCTCTCTCCCCCCCCCCCCCCCCCACCTCCCACTCTGTCTGATGATAAATGGAAAAATATCCTCAGGTGAAGATAAAAAATATAAACAAACAAAAAAAACTACATCATCTTCATCTGGTGAACTGAAAGGTCACCAGTTAGATTACCAGTCAGGGCACATGCCCAGGTTTCAGGCATGTGTGCAGGAGGCAGCCTATTGATGTTTCTCTCTCCCTCTTCCTCTCTCTCTATAAAATCAATAAAAACATATTTTAAAAAAATAAACTACATCATGATAATGCAATAAGCTCAATCCAGAATGGGTTCAATTCTATCAAACAAATGACTCATTTTCTTCAACAAATAAGGAACAAGGAAAACTAAAAAGAGAAAATGCAGAATTATAGATTAAGATACTTAAGAGACTTGGCTGGTCTGGTTTAGTGGTTAGAGGGTCGGACAGCAGATCAGAGAGTTGCAGGTTCAGTTCCCACTAAGGGCAAAACCTCAGTTGCAGTTGTTCCCAGCCCCAGTTGGGGTCATTGGGTGGCAGCCACTTGATGTGTCTCTCTCACATAAATGTTTCTCTCTCTCTTCCTCCTTCTCTCCTTCCCACTCTATCTGAAGATAAATGCAAAAATGTCCTCAGGTGAGGATTAAAAAAAAGATACTTAAGCCCTGGCCAGTTTGGTTCAGCGGTTAGAGCGTCGGCCTGTGGTCCTGAGAGACCCGGGTTCGGTTCCCGCTAAGGGCATGTACCTCGGTTGCAGTTTGTCCCCAGCCCTGGTCGGTCGTGCGGGTGGCAGCCACTCGATGTGTTCCTTTCACATCGATGTTTCTCTCTCTCTCTCTGTTCCTCTCTCTCCCTCCCACTCTACCTGAACAAAAAAAAAAATGGAAAAATGTCCTCGGGTGAGGAAAAAAAAAGATACTTAAGAGACATATCAACCAAATTTATAAACCAATGTAAAAAGATATTTTGGAGACAATCAGGCAAATCTGAACTCAAACTAGGATTTAGCTAATATTAAAATAATTATTACTGTTGTTAGATGTTATAATATTATGCTTACATTTGTTAAAGAGTTCCAATCTACTAAGAGATATATTGACATATTTATAAACAAAATTATATGTCTACAATTGGCTTTAAAATACATGGAAGGAGGGGTAAGATTAGTATTTCTAACACCATTTTTTAAAAATGTTTTTATTTATTCTAGAGCGCGGGAGAGGGAGAGAGAGAAACATGCCAGTTGGCCAGAACCTGCACACCTCCTACTGGGGATGCAGCCGGAAACCAGGCATGTGGCCCAACTGGAAATCCAACCGTGACCTCTCGGTGTATGAGACGATGCTCAACCAACTGAGTGACACCGGCCAGGGCCTTATACCATTCTATTTATGTTTGTGTATGTTTGAAATTTTCCAACAAAAAGTAGTAAGAAAAAAATGTCTCATTTCTATGAATTTGGCTAATCTGACAAGGTAATCCATAGAGCCGCACTTAGATTCAAAGGCAATAAAATTCATATATGGGAATAATTTGTCTTTCATTATCCACTTTCTGAGTTTGGATATAACAGAGGCAGAAAAGGGTGTCATGATTTCAGGAAAGCAGGACCCATACTCACTTGGCAGAGACTGGGTCTGTGGTTAAAACCCATCCTTTATACTCCTTTTCACTCGCTGTCACTCTGACTTCTTTGTAAGTGTAATCCTGCCATTCTAAGGGACCCTTCTTCATCCATTCATTCGCAGTTGCCATCTGGCTAGATCTAAAACAACCACCAGTTCGGGTTAATATATATGTTCCACCCAAGCAAATGTCTTATCCCTGATCTCCATCCTAGAGGTAAAGAACATCTGTGATTTGCCTTAAGTACCGTATCGGAAAATAGTTAATACGATATTTACTATCCAGTGTGAAAGCCGCGGGCCCAGGCTGGGGTAACTCGTCTGGCACACTTCCAGCCCAGCCCAGCCGCGGTCCCGATCGCCTTCACGCTGGCTCGGGGCGCCGGTCTGCAGGCGCTCAGACCCTCTCTCTGCTCTCCTGCGACCAAAGCAGCTCACTCCGCACCACTTTCTGCCAAAAACTGAAAAAGAAAACTCAGACATCCACCTCCTCGCTCTTCGGCTCTATCTCTGCTAGATGTCCCCCGGATTTTTCCCAACGTCTTGACATTAGTTTGGAGGAGGCATAAACGAGGAGACAGCAGCGAAGGCTGTGGCGCTCAGATTTATGGGCCTACCCTGCAGCTGCTTTGAGCCGTACTCAAGCCAAGTGCTACTTAACATATTTAATCCTCAGAAACGAGACAAATACCAGTTAACACTGTTAGCAGCGCCCACTCCTCAGCAGCCACGTTCCGAGGAAGGAGCCTCCGCTTGAGGGGAGCCCGCCTGGGTCCAGCATGCTTTGTGCCGCATCGTCACTTCCTTCCCCCAGAAGTCTCTGTTTTGTAGTCCTCGGCTTTACTCAAACCTAAAGGTCCGAAAGTCGCTGGCCCTGGAGTGCTGAAGGCAGGGTGCTCGGTGTGGGCGCGGATGGCATTTTTGTGGAAGAGTAAGCCTTCTTGTTCGCTGGGGCCCCACCCCTATCCAAAATTTTTTTAAATAGGAAAATGCTTGTGCCAGGTCCTCGTTGATCGCAGAAATGGAATTCCACTTTTGCCATGGATTCCAAACACCTGAACCCTCCAGGTAAATCCTAAAGCTCTGGAAGTGTGAGGTGACAGTGCCTTGGAGAAGACGGCAGGGCCAGGTGTTTCCTGTTTGCCCTGCGTACGGTGTTACGTGCCTGCTCCTTGGGGACGTGCCCTAGGTACAGTTCTGCAGGGAAGAAGAGCGCGGGTTCGGGTGCGTTCCACCTAGCCAAAGACTCACCATGAGCTCCCCCAGCCCCAAGCGGGAAAGTGCAAGACTCGTTTTCACCACAAGTTTATGGTCGCGTACTTAGTTGGCTCCTGGAACGGTCCAGAATTTTTTTCTGGGCTATGATCCTGAAAAATGGTATAAGGTGGTAAATGTTGAGTTCCTGCAAATGTGAACACCCAGGGAAATTTACAAAAACTGAATTAGAAGACATCAAACCACAAGGCAGAAAACATTGAAAATTAGTCAGCTTTTCCCTCACTGCTTGGGATTTGAGGTCCATCTAATCCTGAAGTACTATCTTGTTTCTTACTGTCATCATTTCAAAAAAAAAAAAAGGATTCTCACAACTTTCACTCATTGAATGATTGGCTGATTATATCAATGTGGCTTTAGTGGATTACATTCAATTTTGCCAATTAAAGTTCTCTGTAAATCTACAAAGACTTAATATAAATACCAATTGTTATAGAGTGAAGGAAAACGTTTGACCTCATAAAAATACTCTCAAAGAGTTAACCATTTTGTGACAACTGGTCATTTACATTTTAAGCCTTCTATCTGTACCGCACAATGAAAGACTTTCGCCCTTGTTATATATACATAATTCTACAAGTAGAAGCTAGCCTCAAGCTTAGCTTAAGTTACCCCTTCAATTTCCCTCCCGTCTCTCCCCTTTCCCATTAGTCTCCTAACTAAACTAAAGGCTCATTCTCAGCATCTGCTGATGCAAATCACTAACGCAAATTCCCTAACACAAGTTCTCAGAAAGACCCTCTCCAGCAGCGTGTCATCACTGAGATGAGATGGTGCCACTTTTCCCTAGTCAACCCCTACCCTTTGTCCCCCTGGTGTGTCCCTCATACCAGTTGGTGCCCCTTCTCTCACACTTTCCTTTTCTCCCTCTCCCTTCATCTCCTTCCTAAGGTCTGCCTCCCTCTCAAACCTCCACATACACACTTAATCCCTTCCTCTGCCGGTATCAAAATTGCTTATTTTAGATTTTAAAATACATTTAATTGTAGCAAGAAATATTTTTAAAAGAAAAGTGTATTAAATGCCCTGAAGAAAATCAAAAGTTTAAAAATTGTCAGTGGTCGCCCAGCCGATGTGGATCACTGGTTGAGGCTTGTCCCATGCACAAAGAGGTCATTGGTTAGATTCCTGGTCAGGGCACATGCCCAGGTTTCTGGCCAAATCTCCTGTGGGAGACATGCAGGAGGCGCCAATCGATGTTCTCACTCATTGATGTTTTTATCTCTTTCTCCCTTTCTCTTCCTCTCTCTCTAAAATCAATAAAGAAAAAATATTTTAAAAAATAAAATTGAAAATTGTCAATAGTCTTATATTGACTGTTCACTGTTCTTTTTTTTTTTTTTTTTTTTATCCTCACCCGAGGACATTTTTCCATTTTTCACTCAGATAGAGCAGGAAGGAGAGAGAGGAAGAGAGAGAAACATCGATGTGAAAGGGACACATCGAGTGGCCGCCACCCACACGACCCAACCAGGGCCGGGGACAAACTGCAGCCAAGGTACATGCCCTTAGCGGGAACCGAAGCCGGGTCTCTGTGGACCGCAGGCTGACGCTCTAACCACTGAGCCAAACCGGCCAGGGCTGTTCGCTGTTCTTTATCATGGTGCTAAGATAGACCTGGCTTGCCTGGGCTAAACTATCACAAATTTCAATTCACAGTGTGGGGTGGTCTTAAAAGTAAGTAAAAAATAAAGTGGGGATCGGGTGGGAATTTATTTTTCATGTAAGGTAAGGTCAGGAAAAAATAACCCCGGTCATTTTGGCCCAAGATTTTTTTTTTTTTTATAAAAAGTGTAAATGGTTTCTATTATTTGCAACATAGGCACTATTATTTAAAGTTAATAAATTTTTATTTAAGGAATTTCACATGTTCTGAGTCCTCCCACACGCTGCCTTAGTTTCTCCGGAGTTTGACTCCTTAATCCCCTTTTTGGCCCAATCCAGTTGTCATTTCAGTCAGTCCTAAATAACAAGAATAGAGATGATCATGTGATCACAAACTATCTGGTCACTAGCAACATAAAAGGATTAGCTAGACAGAGGACATCTGCAAGACTCCAGAGATCTAAGGCAGCTATGTAAAAATTACCAATGACTATTACAAAATCACATATAGCTTGTGCTGTATTTATATTAGACAATGTTAATCTAGACAATGAAAATAAGGGTTAAGAAAATGTTCCCAATAGGCTGAATGCTACCAACGTAGCAGGGAAAAAACCTAATGGGAAAATATTTTTTGGTCATGTCCACAGCAAGGCCTAAGATTTTTTTAATGTTTTAACTTTTTCACTTATTCAACAAGTAGAACCCATTAGAAGCGTTCATTTTTTATGTCCATGCTTATTCATCAAGCATATATTGTGTACCTGTACATGTATGTTTTCTGTTAAGAACTACAAGTTCAGCTCTAGCCGATTTGGCTCAGTGGTTGAGCATCAGCCTGCAGACCAGAGAGTCCTGGGTTTGGTTCCCACTAGGGGCACGTACCACACACACACACAAAAAACTATGAATATTTAACAATGGGTTCTTTTGAGCCTGTTTAATCTGGTTCCTACATACCACTGACTGTGCTCATACCAGCTTTAGGACTGTGGAAGTCATTTGCCTTCTTAGATTTCAGTTTTCTTATTTATAAGTAAAAATGAGAGATTAGATGACCCAAGATCCTCTCGGCTCTAAATTTTCATGAGTAAGACACACACAGTCACTTAGTAAACCCTATAAACCCCCTAAGGGTGGGGACCATGTCTGTTTTGTTTACTACCAGATAGCCTACCTCAAGCATTGCCTAGTATTAGTAGGTGGTGCCCAGTTTGAATTGAATTTTTATTTCTTAATCAGTTATATTGCATCTAATATGTGCCAGGCATTATTTTAAGAACTTTCAAACATTTAATTAGTGAATAGAGCGAGAATTGAAAAATTTGAGTGATGGAATGATATGGTGAAATTGGTGTGTTAGACAGATACAAAGAAATTGGATATGGGGAAAATAGGGAAGTATAGAGCATATACAGCATGAAACTTTATGTACAATGTAGCCTCTTTACTCAACAAAGCAGTGGTATTAAGGGAAAAAATTTCCAGAACCACTTTCCAAATGGAAATCCAGTTTATAGGAGGCGGTATAGTTATCTGCCTTCCCCAACTCTGCCCAGAGAGGAGATTTTACAACCTCAGGGAGGGAAGATTACTTTCCCTAGCAGTAGAATGAAGATAGGACTATTTTCCTAGGATGAAATGCTTCGAACAGACTTTGTGAACTCTGATATACTAAACAAATGTAATGTGTGAAAGTTTAGAAAGCTGCTGCTTTGTACACTGCCTCTCAACTATGCCTAGACAATGTCTTTATGGCTAAAAATTAGTGCCATTTTTTTCCATTGAGTTCCTTTTATTCAATGAGGTAATCAATGTCAGTGGTAAGAATATAGATTTTACATAATTCTATATTGATTTTTTAAAAAAGTGGAGTTAACCATTTTTATTTTTCTCTGGAATTATCTTGGAACAAAAAGAGGATATCCACTACTGAATTCCTAAAAACTAGGTCCAGATGGGAAATAATAAAGTCCTAACCTAAGCTGACAGCATGGAAATGAAATAGAGAAAAAAAAAAAACAGAGTAGCCTAGGCCGGTTTGGCTCAGCGGTTAGAGCGTCGGCCTGCGGTCCGGAGAGACCCGGGTGCGGTTCCCGTGAAGGGCATGTACCTGGGTTGCAGTTTGTCTCTGGCCCTGGTTGGGTTGTGTGGGTGGCAACCACTTGATGAGTCCCTTTCATGTCGATCTTTCTCTCTCTCACCCTCCCACTCTATCTGAACAAAATATCGAAAAATGTCCTCGGGTGAGGATAAAAAAAAACAAAACAGAGTAGATTCAACAAGTATTTCAAAGCAGAAACCAAGAGGATTTAGTAATTGACTGGGGCAAGGGCATGCTGAGAAGAACTTTGATACTAGGTCTTTCACAGAAATTCTCTTTGTTCTTTTCTTCATTCATAGCCCCATCTTCCTCTTCATTTTTTCAGGATATCAGGCCTCCAACTAGTTATTATATTTACTAAATTAAATAAGAAAATGTATCCATGGAATAAAAAATTTCAATAGCACTTTATCTATGTTTATGGCACAGAAGGCAACACTGAGGTACTTCCTCCAAGCTTTTATAAACTAACCCTAAATGTTAAATAAAATGGATGTGATTAGATCTGTGATTCATTTGCACAAAGAGACCATCTATAATATGGGTAACTAAAGAATGTGGGTATGACTGGAAATTCCAAACCTAGCGACCTGGTTGCATTTTCTGGAAGCAGGGCTGGAATGGGATTATATTGTAGTAGACGAAAACATAATTGTATTGAACCCTACTATTGAGACATTCAGTAACCCAGGGTTGGCAGCAGAAGGCATAAAAGAAGAACCATCAGCAAGCAAAAGATTGGGAGATATTCCTCAGACACTCTGAATGTGGAAGACAGAGACTTCCCAGAGATGTATCCATATTGTGAGGAATGGATGGATTATATCTCACCCTGGCCTGGAATAGATATTCCTATAACTTTCTCTTTATATTTTGGTTGCATGGTCACCATGCCGCCCTTGACTCCTTCCTAGTTTTCTAGGTACATTGTGTATTAAAAGCGATGGTTCTTGAGACAGAAATATGAGCACTTTCAAGTCAACAGAAAGGAAAAGACCAGAAGTCACAAACTAGGAGCTAAAGATTGTATCAGGATGTGCAGACAGGTTTAATATCTGCACAGTGTTCAATTTCTTTATAATTTGTAAGCCATTAGATAGGTTTGCTCTCTCTTCTTCACAACTAGTTCCCACCACTTTTGTTTTACATTTGGCTCTTTCCTATGTTTATATTACTTGCCTGATCCCTACAGGAAATTGAGTTTGCAATTCTGAAATAATCCCTACTATAAATAAGTAAATTAGTAGAATAAATTATACCTTAATTTCTTGTGAATTCGGTGAAAAATCAGCTTCAATGTGTCTAGTCAACTGTTGGGCCTGTTCAAGGCCAGAACCTGGGCTGTGGGTAGCAACTTCGCCAAGGAAATGTCAATCCCAAGATTCCTGTTAGATCTGCATAGTCTTTTCCAGGTGACTCCTTGCCTCCTTTTCAACTGTGCCCCTCTAATACCATCTGTAGCATATTGTTATTTATATATGTGTTGGGGCAGTTAATTGCAGATTGGTTCATTTAACAGTCCTTTCCCACAACCTCCAAATTAATGAGGCTTGAAAGCTAAAACTCATTCTCAGCTTTTTTTTTGTAGGTAGAAGTGGCCATAGGAATATTTTAAGCCAATGAGATATACATGGACACTCTTAGGAAGGCTGTCTCTTCTGAAATAAAAAAAGCAAAGCCTCCTAAGAAAGAGAAAGCCTTTGGTGTGCCTTACCCATTTCTCCTCCAGCCTGCCTGGCTTGGACATAAGGCCTGGAGGTGAGGCAGCCTCATTCCACCATGAGGAAACATGCATGAGAAGGCCTATATGCCACACAGAAAAATACAAGATAAAAGAGCCAGACCAGACCTGAACTACCCACTTCAGATTTCTTTTGTGTGGGACAAATAAACTCCTGTTGGTTTAAGCAACTGCTTTAAGTGTTTCCAACCCCCAACAAAATACTTATCTAACTTGTCTCCCTAATAAAGTCCTCAGGAGAGAGACTATGCTTTATCTTTATACCCTCAGTGCTCTGTTCATGCCTGCATATAGTAGATATTCAACATATATCTGTTTAACCAATTAATGAATTTGTTATTCATTGTTGGAAATTGGTACAAAACAGAAAATCAAAATTTAAGCAGAGTTACTTATTTCATAAATGACCAATATAAAGTAAGAACAGAAAAAAAGCAAATTAACAGATCAAATGTTAGATTGGCAAAGCAGGTAACAGAGAAATATTTGCTTTTTCCCAAAAAGTAATTTAAATCCTCTTCGCTGAAGAATAATGTATTATTATTCTTACTAGTAGTCGTAGTGATAATAAATGTATATTAACTCAAGTCTTAACACGGGGAAACCATATGATAGGAACTATTATTATCCCAATTTTACAGCTAAGGAAACTGAGGCACAGGAGGCCCAAGGCCACACAGCTAGTTAGTGACAGAGCTAGAATTCCAATCCAGGCAATCAGGCCAGAGCCTGCCCTCTTAACCATTATATACTTTCATCATTATTAAATCATAGTGAATAGCTCAAGTACAGTTGTGCACCTAAAAGTCATTTTTAATTAATGAGGAATAAGTTTTTCAACCTAAGCATTTCTAAATCTGAAGTACTAGCCCCAAGTTGTGCTCCAGTGGGTTGTTTGGACACTCAAAGCATTAAGATAATGTGTTTCAGCAAAGCAAACTTTCCCAGCAACTTCTTTTTCCACAAAAAGAAGGTGACTGCATAGAGGACACACTCAGCCAGACTTAATGGTCTAAAAACTAGGGACTGATTTTATCCCTAAGGTGGGTAAAACAATACCAAGATCCATACCTACAGCTGCTATTTACTCTCAGATTAGCCCACTAACAATGACACAGGATAGATGCAAGTGGTTTAATTATATTGAAGAGCTGGTCTTAATAGGAATTATACCTTAGGGAAGGCAGCTAAAGGGAGGGCTAGTGGTAACTAAACTATCTTGTCTTTTTATTTTTTCCTCTTGGCCTCTTCCCATTATCTACAAAGGGTTTATTATGTGTGTATGGATGGGGGTGGGGGCAGCTCTTTCTTTTTTACACTGCTGTAAATTATAGCCCCATGTTTAGGCTTCCTAAAAAAAAAAAAGGTAAAATATACTACTGAGCACATGGAGTAAATATCCTCCTTGGTATAAAAAGCCAATAAAAATTACTGTGTATGGCCCTGGCCGGTTTGGCTCAGCACTTGGAGCATTGGCCTGTGGACCAAAGGGTCATGGCCTCAATTCCTGGTCAAGGGTACATACCTGGGTTGCAAGTTCTCTCCCCAGCCCTGGGGTCATGCGGGAGGCAACCAATCGATGTGTCTCTTACATCAATGTTTCTCTCTCTTTCCCTTCCTCCCTCCCATTCTAAAATCAATGGAAAAATATACTCAGATGAGGATTAACAACAACAACAAATTATTGTTAATGAGGGAAAACTATTCATAGTCTATGCTCTTCAGTTCATCATTATTTTGAAATGTCAGTAAGAACTTAAACTTTTTTCTTTCTTTTACCAATTAAATAAAAACATGTAGCCCTGGCCGGTTTGGCTCAGCGGTTAGAGCATCGCCCTGCGGTCGAGAGAGACCCAGGTTCAGTTCTCGCTAAAGGCACAAACCTCGGTTGAAGTTTGTCCCCGGCCCTGGTTGGGTCGTGCGGGTGGCAGCCACTCAATGTCTCCTTTTCACGTCAATGTTTCTCTCTCTCTCTCTCTCTCTCTCTCCCCCTCCCATTCTATCTGGACAAAAAATGGAAAAATGTCCTCGAGTGAGGATTAAAAAACCCCCAAAACTATGTACAGGGCACTGGGATTCCTAGTGTAGCTACTTTCCCTGTTTTATTTGTGAGTTGTATACATTACCTAATGAGAGGTTAAAAATATTTTTTGACCCTGGCCCGTGTGGTTCAGTTGGTTGGGCATCATTCCGTGCATGGAAAGTTCAATTCTCTGTCAGGGTACATGCCTGGATTTCAAGCTCAATCCCTGGTAGGGGGCAAGCAGGAGGCAGCTGATGGATGTTTCACTCTCACATCAATGTTTCTCTCTCCCTCTCCCTTCCTCTCTTTCTAAAAAAAAATCAATAAAAAAATATTTTAAAAAATACATATTAGCCCTGGCTGGCTGGCTCAGTTGGTTGGCGCATCATCCAGTGCATCAAAAGGTTGTGGGTTTGATTCCCAATCAAGACACATATCTAGGTTGCAGTTTGATCCCTGGTGGGGGCAGGCACAGGAGGCAATCAATTGATGTTTCTCTCTCTCTCTCCCTCCCCCTTTCTCTCCCTCTAAAATCAATAAACATATCTTCAGGTGAGGATAATATATATATATATATATATATATATATATATATATTTTGCATTTTGAAAATGTTCTCTAACATGATTGATAAGTTCATAGCTACATGAGAGTATCTTTTATAAAGTACATCATTTGCCTTTTCTTTGTCAAGAATGTACATCACTCCATTTGCCAGTCTAAGACATTCCATTTTATAGGTATGAAGAAGGAAAGAGGGAAAAGGAATTTATTTCTTGTTGCCAGTCAGATTCTTAGCAGCTGCCTCTTCTTGGATTTCTTCCACAAAGAAATGATTTTTCTACCTGTTAATTATCTTACTGACTGTAGATACTTCACTCACAGTAAACAAAACCACACTGTATCTACATCACTTTTCTTTAGCTATTTGTTCAAGAGCTACATGAGCCCTAAACTGTAACCGGGCTTCCATGGAATAGTCTTTGTAGTTTTTTATGTTTTCTAGGTTTTTTATTGCACTGTCATAATCTCCTTTCAGATAGTATAGAATTCCCAGTTCATAGTAAGCATACGGCACCAAATAATGGTCATATTTTAACAATTTCTGCTTTTGAATAACATGATTAAAGTACTGCTCAGCCATCGAATATTTGCCTAAGTGTTTCAGACATAGACCTTTCAGTAAATTTAGCAAACTTATGTCATCTGTGCCATACTCTTTACTTGGATTTTCTCGTAAAAGATCGTGTCCTTTGTCAATTATTGATAGCCAGCATGAAATAAGGTGTAGTCTTTTGCTCATGACTCGAAAACCACTCCAGGCATAAATGAATTCCAGAATGGGTTGTGCTGTAAACCAGCCTGTAGTAGAACCATAGCGCTGACCCTTCTCAGCAACAAACTTTTCTATTGGCACAGAAGCTCCTAAAAATCTGATTCTCAGGCTATCCACATTTAAGAAGAGAGAGTTCATGTCCTCATTTACTGATTTAGCAAAGCCAGAAGGAAGCAAAGCCAGTAGCATAGCTTTACTGTATGAATACATTGCCCTGGACCACTTGCTGTCTTGAAACAGCTGATCAGCGTAGCGGTAAGCCTGCTTCCAATTCTGCTGGAAAATGTGGCACCCCATGAGTTCCCAGTAACAGAGGTGATTAAGCTGCTTCCATTCATTCTGAATAACAATGCACTCCTCTAATGTTGATTGTGCATTTTCAAATCTTCCTTTCAACATACTAAAACGTGCATGAAAAAATTTAAGTATGATACACTTTGGAAATTTCTGGAGATACATTAGGAAGAGGTTCTCTATAGAAGAATTATGTCCCATTTCAACACCAAAAGCTACACAGATATAATTGTAATAGAAGAGTAGTGTCAAAATACTTAGGACATTATTAATATGGGATTCAGATGCACTCTCACGAAGCAAAGTCAAGCCTACCTCTTTATCACCGTAATATCCAACAACATTGAGTAATTTAAGTGTCTTTAGTGGCATAAGTGATAACATCAAATTGAATGTTCCAAGTCCAAATTTTATTCCTCCAACCAGGTGTCTGGAGGTTTTGCTTTGGTTGGTAGGTATCTGTGTTAATATTTGTTGACAGTCTTTGTATATTTGGTAACTTAACCCAATGTTGATCCCACTTTTAAGAAAACCAAGTATACTGTCGTCCTGTATAAGTGTTACAGCTGATTTTAAGATCAAACACTCAGCATAGCAGACTTCAGCATGCAATTCCTCTTCTTTGACAGCCTTGATTCCCTGTTTACTCACTAGACGAGAAAAACTTGTCATCCTGCCTTTTCTTCGGAAATTGTTACAAGTTTTCAAAGCTTCCTTTACAGCAGTCATTCCAATCTCTATATCCTGTGGATCAAAAGTCAAGATGGCTTTGACAACCATAAGGATACCATAAACTAGAGCATGGTATATGCTGTTTTTCGACCACGGATAAATGAGATTTATGGCATCTGAGAACCTGTTATTTAGAAATAAATACAATCCAGTTGTGCATTCTTCCAGGGAAGATATTAGAGTCATTGTTGCTGCTGCAGGGATAATCTCATGGGCATCTTCAAACTTGTCCTCCTTATCATTTTCTTCCGTCCAGGGAGTAAATGATGTAACAACATCTTTTTTATCATGTTCTCTTTTACTTAGAATAAGTGACATATTCGCTTCCTCACTTTAGAGATGGGAAGTACTTGCAGTGGAGTGATTTGGCTGCAGTGAGGGAAGCTCCTGTTCTCCTGAGTGGGGTTGCTTCTTCCACAACCTGAGGTGTTGGTGTTATAATGGAGGCAAACAAACTAAGAGCTGTGAGGTGTAGCATTAGGATATTCTCATCTAGATCAGACAAAGGAGGGGAAAAGATAATTTTATTTACCTAGTAAATACATTTCTGAAAAATTCAAATAATTTGGAATGGACTTAAGTAAACATGTTCTTTTAAAACATTGTGAAATAAACCCTTTGTAAACACAAGAGTTCTTTTGTAACTATCCTTCCAATCTATTCTTTTCATACGGTCATGCTTTTGTGTATTTATGCTGTAGAACTGCACTGTGATAGCTGTAAAAATTCTTTCTAGGAAAGCCTTGGGACAAGAATCGGGCTGGAAAGGGAATGTATTTGCACAGGCCTCTAGTTAAGACTAAGGAAGGCGTGAATTGTCCAGACCAAAGAATAATGATTTTAGGAATGAAAAATCCATTCCATGTTGTTCTTAGTAACACTACTACACTTGCATATATTTTCATTAAAAAAAAACTAGATCTTGGTGAAATATTATGTTTAGTTGTATGGGACTTTGGACAAGGAAAGTGCTGTGTAAACTAGAAAGACTTCCTAGCATTGTTTCAGTTAGAAAAGCATTCAAATATAATAGTTGTTATCACAGCATTACTATGGTATCTTCATAGGAAGGTGGGGTGGGGGGTGGGCACAATGGAAAACCAATGAACACATAGCAAGCTACTTAATTTATTCATAATAACACAATAGGCTCAATTAATTAATTTTTTTTAAAGTAGAAACTGCAAACATGGCACTTTAATTTTAATTACCATGCTTTACAGTAATTACGAGTATACTTTAAAAAGTATTTTAATTCTGTATTTTTGACAAGTTAAAAAAAACAGGAGGAAAAGATGAATCAGAGAATAATAGGAAAAGGAAAAGAAAGAGATTCAGATTTTTACACAGAGGGAAGAGAGAAAACAGAGGAAATATATGTGAGAAAAAAATGATGGAGAGGACATTCTCATTATTTTAAACTGCTTGTTTTTACACCTTAAAGTTTAGTTATGTTTCAAGATATTAGCAACTATAATCACTATCCATTGAAAAGCTAAGTTAATGACACATTTATCTAAAGGTTCAGGTCTGAGTGGAAAAGCCATGCAGCCCACGAGGGATATTACTCTTAGAGCTGCAACAGTAGTGGTTAGATTAAGGTTAGCTGGCGAAACCTAGATGAGTGCCAGATTCAACCCAAAGACAAAGTTCCTTTTCTTCTGGTCTAATGCTTTTGAATGATATTCCATAGAATTCCTATTCTCCATCCAACACAACCTAAATCTTCCTTTCTCCAGAACCTTATCTGAGTCTCTCAGCATAATCACTCTAATGGCATTCTAATCACTTTAGCTCACCTCATTGTAATTTTGTATGCACCTGCTTTCACCACTAGCCTGGGAGCTTCAAGGCACTATTTGCATTTTATGTAGTATTATATCCCAGTTTTAGCACTCTTCCTTGAACAAAGTAGGCATTAATAAGTTGTTGCTGAATGTATTCAGGTATCTACAACATAATTCTAAGAATTTCTTGAAAGCAGGTTGTGAACCCATCTTTCTGCCATATAATTGCTAAGTTTGCTACTCCCAAGGAGCACATAGCGATATAACTATAATGAATTCCCTGTACCAATGTTTACTTGTATATTGTTCTAATATTTTTGGGATGGAGGTTCTATTTTTTACCTACCTCAAGAACTAATACTTGTTTATTCAACAATGTACATTTTCAGAGATGTTGAGGGGGAAGCCCTATTCCCAGTTATTTCCCACTCTCAGTTTTATCAAGGTAAGAGTGACTAAATAAATGGTTAAATAAAAATAGAACAAAGGGCCCTGGCCAGTTTGGCTCAGTGGTCGGCCAGCAGACCAGAGAGTCCTGGGTTGGGTTCCCGCTAAGGGCATGTACTTTGGTTGCAGTTTGTCCCTGGCCCCAGTTGGGGTTGTGTGGGTGGCAACCAGTGAGGTGTCTCTCTCACATCAATGTTTCTCTCTCTCTCTTCCCCCCTCTCTCACTCCCACTCTATCTAAAGATAAATGCAAAAAATGTTCTCGAGTGAGGATTAAAAAAAAAAAGAAAACAAGGTAAAATTGACAAATACAATTGTAAGATATAAAGTGTACAGCATGATGATTAAGTTCCACTCCCTTAACGAATTTCAATTATACAATAGTGTTGTCAACTATAGTCACCATGTTATACATTAGATGCTCAGACCTTATTCATCTCAAAACTGAAAGTTTGTACTCTTTTAACAATCTCTTTTGATTTCTCCCATCCCCCATATTCCCTATTCTTAATGTTCCCATAAGGGGACTTTCCTGCAGAGGAATATTCCTGGCTGGTGGGCTGACTTCTGGCTGGGAAGTCGATAGAAGGAACTGGGAAAGTGTCCTTCCTGCCTTCTGAATTCCTTCTGTACATGCATATTGTTTTTAAATCTGCTTTTATTACTTAACTATATACCATTAACATTTTTCTGACATTAAAAATTATTCTACAATTGGTTTTTAATGGTTATAATCAATTCATGTGCCAGACATATTTAATCAATCCCTTTAAATGTTTGATTTTTAAGCTAGTGGTTCTCAACCTTCCTAATGCCGCGACCCTTTAATACAGTTTCTCATGTTGCATGTGGCGTATCTGCATGTGGGCGGACCCACCTGGAGATGGATAGAGGAATGGTGTCTTGGTTCCTAAGACCATTGGAAATATGCGTTTTCCAATGGTCTCAGGCGACCCCTGTGAAAGGGTCATTTGACCCCAAAGGGGTTGCAACCCACAGGTTGAGAACCGCTGTTTTAAGCTATTTCCTTTTCTTTTTTTGACATTAGAAGATCCTACAAACATTTTTGCACATAAGTATTTATGCATATTTATAATTGTTTCCTAGAATAATTCCAGGAAGTAGGATTGCTGGGCCAAAGAATACAGTAGTCTCCCCTTATCCATAGGGGATATATTCCAAGACCCTCAGAGGGTGCCTGAAACTGTGGATAGTACTGAACTGTATATATACCAAGTTTTTTCCTATACATCTATGATAAAGTTTAATTTATAAATTAGGCACAGTAAAAGGTTAACAATAATAAGTAGTAGTAAAATAGAACAATTATAATAAAAGTTATATGAATGTGGTCTATCTCTCATAAATAAATGATCTGCTAACCCAGACAGCTACTAAGCGACTAAAGGGCAGATAGTATATACAGCATGGATATGTTGTACAAAGGGATGATTCACGTCCTGGGCAGGACGGAGTGGCGTGGCCCAATGTTTCATCACACCACTCAGAACAGTACATAATTTAAAACTTATGAATTGTTTATTTCTGGAATTTTCCATTTAATATTTTTTGGACCCGGTTGACTGGGTGGGTAACTGACATGGTGGAAACCACAGACAAGGGGGGACTATTGTACATACAATTTAATAAATTTAAAACATACTGCCCTGGCTAGGTAGCTCAGTTGGTTAGAGCATTGTCCCCATATTCCAAGGTTTTTGGTTTGATGCTGGGTCAGGGCACATATAAGAATCAACCAATGCATGCATAAATAAGTGGAACACTCAAATCGATGTCTCTCTCTCCCTCCTTCCTTTCCTGTCTCTAAAATCGATCAATAAAAAAATTTTTTTAAAAACCATACTGCCGCCCTGGCTGGTTTTGCTCAGTGGTTAGAGTATCGGCCTGTGGACCAGAGAGTCCCGGGTTCGGTTCCCGCTAAGGGCACATACCTCGGTTGCAGTTTGTCCCCAGCCCCAGTTGGGGTCGTGTGGGTGGCAACCACTCGATGTGTCTCTCTCACATCAATGTTCCTCTCTCTCTCTCTTCCCCCCTTCTCTCCTGCTCTATCTGGAGATAAATGTAAAAATGTCCTGGGTGAGGATAAAAAAAAAAAAAATCATACTGCCAAATTGACCCTTAAATACATTGTATAACTTCACATTTCCAAAAAGGGGTATAAATGCCAATTTCACTGCACTCCCAATAATAAAGCATATTGTTTTAATTTGCATTTTTAGTAAGGGTAGACTTTTTTTCCTTTTCTGAACTGTTTCTGTTTTTTTGGTTTTTTTCCCCCTCTATTTTTTATTGGGTAAATTCATGCTTTGTTCTTTACAAGAGATTCCCAACTCTTGGATTTTGGTAACTACACAGATCTGAAAAAAATTGGGGGATGAAGGGGTCAGACATTTTTCTATCAAGAAACATATGAGATTAAGAAAATGTTTACTCTTAGCATCATTTGATTTTAAAAACGAGGGGAGGCATTTTAATAGAAAAAAAAGTAAGATATATTCACAGAATAAAGGATGGTTCTTCCCAAGAAAGACTGGTTGCCAGTAGTTCCTATTTTTCTGGGATTGGAGAAATTTTCATTGAAGTTCAGACTGACAGTCCTTGTAGCAGCATTTGGGAACCAATGCTCTCATTCTGCAATTCTATATCTTAGTCTCATTTGAAAAACAAAGTGGTTAGACTAATGATCTAATAAAACTCATTATATCTCTGAATTTCAAGCCATTTTGTTTTATTTTTTTCTTTCTTTTTTTAATTTGATTTTTGTTATAGATGTTTCTCCTTTTTTACCACACTGGCACTCTCCTCCCCATCCCCCCCGCCCCGTCCCCGGCTTTGTTGTCCATGTCCATTGGTTATGCACACATGCATATAAGTTCTGTGGTTTATCTCTTCCCATCCCCACCACCCCCTCTTCTGAGGGCTGTCAGTCTGTACCCCACTTCTATGTCTCTGGGTCTACTGTATTCCTCAGACTGTTATGTTCACTATATTCTGTATATAAGTGAGATCATGTGGTATTTGTCTTTTTCTGCTTGGCTTGTTTCACTTAGGATAATACTTTCCAGGTCCCTCCATGTCATCTCAAAGGATAAGAGATCTTTCTTTCTTACAGCTGCATAGTACTCCATTGTGTATATGTACCACTGTCAATGGTTGTCTAAACTTAATAATTTATTTGTAGTGTATTTGTTATTGGTTTTGAAATAACGTTTTGCTTTATTTTTTTTTTCCAGAAAAGATATACCTAGTCTTATAGAAATTAGCTTCAAAGACTAAACTTTGTATAAAAAGTGACAATTTCTCCCTGGCCAGTGTGGCTCATTTGGTTGGAGTGTTGGAGCATCGTCCCATACACTGAAGGGTTGAGGATTTGATTCCTGTCAGGGCACATATTCAGGTTACAAGTTCAATCCCTGTTCAGGGCACATATGGACGCAATCGATAGATGTTTCTCTCTCATCACTTTGATGTTGCTCTCCCTCCCTCCCTCTCCATTCCTTTCTCTCTAAAATCAATAAAAATATATTTTAAAAACAAAATAACAATAACAAAAAAGTGACAATTTCCCCATTGCCCATGAACACACATCTCCCCATTCCATTGGCAAATACCTTTGCGTGTAACCTTTAACAAGGTTTTGGCATTTGATTATGAAATTCCTGGGGATTTACTTTTCATGAAGAAAATTATTTTCTGAGTTGTTGCTTCTTATATGTGTTAGATTATTTTTCTCTCTGTGGATTGTCTCAAAGAAGAAAAGTGACAATTTCCCTTACTGAAGTCAATAAGTAAAGAGACAAAGATGTCTTAGGAGTAGCCACTTAAAGCTGGTCACCATGTTCCAGAGTCTAGTCCCTAGCTTTGCAGAAACAAACTTCAATTTTGTCAATGCACCCAGATCATATCAAATTTTTAGAAGCTTACAAAGGTTAGATTACTGCTGCTACTATTGCTCTTCCTCCTCTTCCTCCTCCTACTAGCTAACATTTATCAAACACTGCTGGACACTTTGCAATGCCATTTACCTGATTTACCTCATCTAATCCAAACAATAAAATGGCAATAAATACATATCTATCAACAATTGAATCTACAAACAAAATGAGCAAGCAGAACAGAAACAGACTCATAGGTACAGAGGACTTTTTGTTATTTGCCAGATGTGAGGGGAGTTGGGGGGATGGGTGAAAAAGATGAAGAGATTAAGAATTATAAATTGGCCCTGGCCAGTTTGGCTCAGCGGTTAGAGCGTCGGCCTGCGGTCCGGAGAGACCCGGGTTCGGTTCCCGCTAAGGGCACGTACTTCGGTTGCAGTTTGTCCCCGGCCCTGGTTGGTCGTGTGGGTGGCAGCCACTCGATGTGTCCCTTCACATCGATGTTTCTCTCTCTCTCTCCCTTCCTCTCTCTCCCTCCCACTCTAGCTGTACAAAAAAAATGGAAAAATATCCTCGGGTGAGGATAAAAAAAAAAAAAGAATTATAAATTGTTTGTTAGACTGAGGAACCTCAAAGGGAAGTGGGGAGGTGGGTGGAGAAGAGAGAAACCAAAGAACTTATATGCATATATGACCAATAGACACAGACAATAGTGTGGGGAAGGCAGGAGGGGGGTGGGAGTGAGCAGGAGAGGGTCAAGGGGGGAAAAAAGGAGGGACATCTGTAATACATTCAACAATAAAGATAAATTTAAAAAGAAAAAGAAAAGAAAAACAACTCTGAGTTAGTTACTATTATTAAACCCCATTTTTTAGATGAGGAAGTTGAAGTACCAGGAGATTAAAAACTTGGTCAGGGGCAGGCAGCTATTAAATGGTGGAGAGCAAGCTTCAAACCCATCACTGTCACACTCCATGTGCTTACATTAGTAATCATTACACTGCACCATCTCTCCTAAGAAAAGAATTTATGAACTAAAACCATTTTTATTCATTTACAGTAGAACATATTCATTTCCAGGGACTAGAAAATGAGTATCAAAACATCCAACAAAGGGAAGTCAATGGTCTTGAGCAGTACTTCTCTAATAGGTTTCTCTTCTTCCAAGATAGTACTGGATAAACCGCAAAACTCTAAAGTCTAAACTAGTCTAGCCCTCTTGTTAAGACACCAAGCTGACCAAGTTCCTTTCATGAATGTTTTTTTAGAGAAGGAACAACACAATTGATTAGTTTAAGGCTTGGTGGTTTTACAGTTTCACACTTTTTTCTTTCTTTTTTTTTTTAATCTTCACCTGAGGATATTTTTCCATTTACCTTCAGATAGAGTGGGAGGGAGGGAAGGAGAGAGAGAGAGAAACATTGATGTGAGAGAGACACATGGATTGGCTGCCTCTCGCATGACCCAACTAGGGCTGGGGAGGAAACGCAGCGGAAGTTTGTGCCCTTGACTGGAATCAAACCCAAGACTCATTGGACCTCGGGTGGATGCATTAACTAGTGAGCCAAACTGGCCGGGGCCAGTTTCGCACTTTTTAATAAATACAATCAGGCATTTCTCAGAAAGCCTCACTCTTCCTAGATTCTTTTACAAAATCACCCATTTTGGTAATATTTGTATTAGCAAGGCACTCCTGCATCACACTTTTCTTCTTCCTAGTTTCACTCTTTGAAGTTGGTCAAAGCACTGACTTTCTTTCATTGTTGCCCCACTTCACCCCATACTTCAGTACTGATTATCATCCAGTACTTGGCTAATGAGAAGTTAATTTCTTTATATAGTATGAAAAAATTGTAACTATGCCTCTAATAATTTTCCTTCCCAGAATTCTTAACAGCATTCTAGAAGAAACAGAAGATTATGAAATGCTGAAAAAAAAAAGTTGTAGCTGAAACATAGCTATTTGGATTGAACTACAATACAAATATACATAGCACATACATAAATACATATTAAAAGACTAGTGTTTGTAACTACAGACTACTTTGTTAGATTAAAAATTGATAATTGCGCAGCCCTGGCCAGTTTGGCCCAGCAGTTAGAGTGTCGGCCTGAGGACTGAAGGGTCTTGGGTTCGATTCCAGTCAAGGGCATGTACCTGGGTTTGCAGGTTCGATCCTCCAGGTCGTGAGGGAGGCAAAATATCAATGTGTCTCTCTTACATCAATGTTTCTCTCTCTCTCCCTCCCTCCTTTCCTTCTACTCTATCAAAAAATAAATAAATAAATCAAGGGAAAAATATTTTCAGGTCAGGATTAACAACAACAATAAAATCGATACATGTGCAAAAGGTCTAAACTTGTTTTTCTTGTTTTAAGGTTTTCACATCCAACCCTGGCCGGTTTGGCTCAGCAATTGGAGCACTGACCTGCGGACCAGAGAGTCCCGGGTTCAGTTCCCGCTAGGGGCACGTATCAAAAAAAAAAAAAAAAAAGATTAAAAAAAAAAAGGTTTTCACATCCAAGCTAAAATGGTGACAATGACTTAAAAGTGAAACTAAAATGGACAAGAAAATAAGATAAAACGTGAACCTTTTCTTTAATGCTTCCCTGAAAATAATGACCTAGGAAATACATATAAATTGAAAGCTGTCAAAGGACATTAATAATGTTATCAATGTTTAACAACAGTAATGTGTTAAGAACTACTCAATATTCCACATTAGGAAATATTAGAATATTTGTTGAATTGAATTAAGTAGCTTTCACATTCAAATAAAATCTGGGAATGTGATCTTAATTTAACACAGAATCCTAGAGGCAAAAATGTAGGTGAAACTGATTTCAAAAGAATCAGCAGGAATACAATAAAATCTCCCTGATTTAGACTGACATTTAGTGAAAAGAATTGGTTACATGTTCTTAGAGAAAATTATTCAGTATAACAGTGTACAGAAATAGTATACAATACTATTTTTTAATATGTTCTTTTAGAGAGAAAGAGAGAGAGAGAGAGAGAGAGAGAGAGATCAATGTGAGAGATCAGCTGCCTCCCGCATGCACCCAGGGATTGAGCCCACAACCTGGGTTTGTGCCGTGACAGGGAATCCAACCCTTTGGGGCATAGGATGACTTTCCACCAACTGAGCCACACTGGCCAGGACTATAGTATCATTATTTTTTCATGGCAACTATGTTAGCAAAGCCCAGCCTAGAATTGGCCCTCTTTTTTTTTTTTTTTTAAAGGTTATACTTTTATTATTATTTATTTATTTATTGGTATGTGCCCCTAGCAGGAACCGAACCCGGGACTCTCTGGTCCGCAGGCTGACACTCCAACCACTGAGCCAAACCGGCCAGGGCTGGCCCTCTTTTAATAGAGGTAAATAATATGTAATTATCTTATCAAAGCTCCTCTCCTAGAGAGGCAGGCAAACCAGTCAGGGTTTACCCCTTTTCCCTTAATGTGCTTGAAAGCAATTTGTTATAAGCTGAAAAATAGCTTCTTTTCATATTGTTGGCATTATTATTTCCTTAGAAATTCTCTTTTGTACAACAGACTTTGTATTTAGAGCCACAAAATATTTATTGAGGCCAGTTAGGAGCTATGCAGCATAATAAGTACCATCTTTACCACCCAAGTACTAACCAAACCCAACCCTGCTTAACTCCTGAGATCAGACCAGATCTCAGGCATTCAGGGTGGTATGGCCGTTGACTAATAAGTACTATCTTTTGATAAGTTATTTATGTTTTGTCTAAAAGCAATTTTCATAAATTCTTTTTGTTTTTCCTTTATTGATTTTAGAGAGAGATAGAAACATTGATGAGAGAGAACATTGATTGGCCACCTCCTGCATGCTCCCCATTGGGGATCTGGCCCACAACCCGGGTATGTGTCCTGACCGGGAATCAAATAAGCACCCTCTTGGTGCATGGGTCGATGCTCAATCACTGAGCCACACCGGCTGGACAATTTTCATAAACTTTTTTTTTTTTTTCCAGATAGAGTGGGAGGGAGAGAAGAAGGAAGTGAGAGAAACATCGATGTGAGAGAGACACATCAAGTGGCTGCCACCCACACGACCCCAACTGGGGCCGGGAAAAATTGCAACCGAGGTACATGCCCTTAGCGGGAACCGAATCCGGGACTCTCCGGTCCGCAGGCCTACACTCTAACCATTGCGCCAAACTGGCCAGGGCAATTTTCATAAATTCTTAAAAGGAGAAATTCAAATTAGTGAGACTTTATTACATTGATCCTGTATTCTATCTTTCAGGGAGTATGTAAAAATATCTTTATCATTTAACCCTTTCAAGAAGAACCCTGTTAAGTAGATGGCACCAACATTTAATGAGATTAATGGCGAACAAATATAACTACCACAAACAAATATAACTACCACAGGGAGGGAATGGTGGGGCACTAGTAATGCTCATAGATATTATTATGTCTGTTCTGTCTTGATCAAAGAAAGTAGACCCTGACCTGGTTGCTGCGTCCAGATGATGACCCCCTCCGGGATTTTGCCTCAGGAATGCTGTCCATTCTCTGATTCCGGGAATGGACTAAGCTGTTTTGACACTGTGGAAAGATAAACTACCCCGTTATCAAATCCTGGGAGTGGACACACTGACCACATACCCAAAAGCCCTTATCCTGCTACACCCTCCTCACTGCACGTAGCTTTTCTTTCTTACCCCTATATAAGCAGCCAACTGGCATATGCGAGAGCAGTTTTTCAAGGTGCCATACCTGCTGCTCTCTCCTATTGTTGGCCATTCATATAAAAGCTCATAAAAGATTCAACCTTGTCTCTGCTTATTGGCTTAGCGATGACAGGTAATAATAGACCTGTTGTGTCCAGTAACAGAACTTCTATTTTCTTGCTAGAGATTTCCTTGAGGCAGACTAATTCTTCCCATAATTTGATAATACTGAAATATATAAATTCATAACATTACCTGGAGAGAATCAATTATTTTGCTCACCTGAATAAAGACTTATTCAATAATCCTCCTCTCTCCTATACTCTGTATCCCACACCTACAGACATCAAGACACAGCAGATGAGCTCTGGTTGGTTTTGCTCAGTGGTCAGAGTGTCAGCCTATGGACGGAAGGGTCGGGGGTTCAATTCCTGAAAAAGGGCATGTACCTGGGTTGCAGGTTTGATCCTCGGCCTCGGTTGAGGTCATTCGGGAGGCAACTAATCCATGTGTCTCTCTCACATAGATGTTTCTCCCTCCCTCCCTTCCTCTCCCTCTAAAAATTAATGGAAAGAGATCTTCAGGGGAGGATTAACAAAAATTTATAATAATAATAAAAAAAGAGCCCTGGCTGGTTTGGCTCAGCTGTTAGAGTATGGGCCCACGGACCAGAGAAACCTGGGTTCGGTTCCTGCTAAGGGCATGTACCTCAGTTGCAGTTTGTCCCTGGCCCCGGTTGGGTTGTGTGGGTGGCAACCGGTTGATGTGTCCCTTTCACGTTGATGTTTCTCTCTCTCTCTTCCTCCCTCTCTCCTTCCTGCTCTATCTGAGGATAAATGAAAAAATGTCCTTGAGTGGCCCTGGCCGGTTTGGCTGAGCGGCTAGAGCGTCGGCCTGCGGTCCAGAGAGACCAGGGTTTGCTTCCCGCTAAGGGCACGTAACTCGATTGCAGTTTGTCGTCCCCTGGCCCTGGTTGGGTCATGCGGGTGGCAGCCACTGGATGTGTCCCTTTCACATCGATGTTTCTCTCTCTCTCTTTCTCCCTCCTGCTCTATCTGAATAAAAAATGGAAAAATGTCCTCGGGTGAGGATTAAAAAAAAAAAGTCCTCAAGTAAGGATTAAAAAAAAAGATACAGCAGATGAAAATAAAGTATAAATACTTAAGGAATTCCTCTTTTATGTGGAACATTTCCAACCTGTGCATCTGAAGTATTTATGGAATAATTTTATTTTTGGTGGATGGTAAAAAAAAGTTAAATCTATATTTGTAGAGTTGGTGTCTGGCAAATGCAAGGTCTGAAATCAAAAGTGGATTTTAAGTGATTCTAACATAAAGAAAAGGTTTCCATATATTTGTTATACAAAGTGGCTAAACTGCAGAGGCTGCTACTAAAAGACTTAAGTCCCAGTCCTGAGGATGAGTGTTTAGTGGATGAGATGTGTTATTACAATGCAAAACAAAAAGAACTAAAGGGAAAGCACAAGTCAATTGTACTTCAAATGTAAATCATTTCAGAATTGCCACTGGCCAAAATGCTTTAAGGATTTGTCACAACTTCAATATAACAAAAAAAAAAAAAGGAAGGAAGGAAGGGAAAAAAAAGAAAGAGAAGAAAGAAAGAAAGGAAGGAAGGAAGGAAGGAAGGAAGGAAGGAAGGAAGGAAGGAAGGAGAAAGAAAGGGAGAGAAAGACACGGCGGTATTCCTTAGCCCCCCAGACTCCAAGAACTCGGAAGAGTCGGTGAAAATGGGTAGCTAGTTCTTTAGGGACTGTAGGGTAGGTGCAGGGCGGGCAGTCCCTAAGGGTTTCACCCCTTTTTAGGCCTATAATGCCGAGACCACTACTCAGAAAGGAGGGGTTCATGGAGTTCTCACCCTGGCTAAAGTCCCTTTGACGAGCCCCAAAGATCACTGACTGGTAGTCTAGGCTAGGTCCCCCGGCAGAACGGCGGCGACGGCTGCAACATCAGCGGCTAAATTGTACAGCTTTTCATAAGGCCGGTCTCATGCACCTGTAGTAGGATGACTAGAAGCGAGGGTCCCTACAATGGGCAAAATGAAAGGGGGAGGAGGGGAGGGAAGGGAAAGGGGAGGGTACAGGACAAGGGGGAAGGAGGGGGCGGGACACCACGGGGAAGGCCAAGGGTTTACTGAAGAGATTCTGACGTTCCCATGGAAACGTATCCCTCCGCCTGTGATTCGTGTCTTCCCCTCCTCAGTTCCCTCCGCGCCACCACTCTGGTGTTTCCGCCCAGCTCCTTTGTGCCGCGCAGAACGCAGAGTTGGCGCATGCGCAGAGAAACCCAGCCGCCGCATATATAAGCCGGAACCCAGGCTCTTCCTCGTAGTGCCGCTGGGACCGTTGGCGTGCTGAGGCCCCACTGCTTTTGTATTACTCGACTCCTGGGCGCTGCGAGCAGAACGAGCGGAGCTCGCGGGCCGGCCATCATGTCGCGTTACGGGCGGTATGGAGGAGGTGAGCGGCCTGGGCCCAGCGAGGGACGTTGCTGTGGGTGTAGCGAGTATTGCGAGGCCGTGGGGTTGGCGCGGCGGTTGGGAGACGGTTATTCCGCGTGCGTAATGGCGGCTTCGGCGCACACCGCACGAAGCCGGAGGCAGCGGGGGCGGGATAGAGGAGGGAGCCGGGGAGGGCGGGTGCAGGTCTGTGTGGAGTTCTGTGTTAATTCTTGGGCATTTTCGTCTCGCGCACCAGTGCAACTCGGGCCCACGGTCACTGCTTTCCTGTTGCCCTTCTTCGAGCCGCCGGGCCGCCCCCCACACCCCCCCGCCCTCGGCTGCCATTTTGCGCACATTGACGAGCATGGTGGCGCATTTCCCTGGCGCTTTCCCGCCACTTTAGCGGACAGTCTGGTTGCAGCCATAAAATCAAGGGTGAATTTGAGCCTGAACAAAACTGGCAGCTTCGAGCCGCGCTTTCCCGTCATACAGTCGGTCGAACTGCGGAGTGGGTATGGACATAATCTTTTCGTCTGGCGGCTGGTTTCTTTTCTCTTTTAGCTCTTGCGAGCGCGGTTTATGACTGGGGCGGGGAGCTGGAGTCTTAGGCGAGCCTGCGCCCGGGGCGGCTGCCGCGGAGGACGAGAGCCGGCGCAGCCCTGCCTCCGGGTCCGGCCCTCGGCGGGGCCTGCCCGCCGCCGACGCCGCTGCCGCCGCGGGTCCGCGCGCTGCCTGCGCGCCCCGCGCTGACGGGACTCGGGGGCGGGGCCGGGGCGGGGCCCGCCTCCTGCCTCGGGATATCCTACCTCTCATCTCTACCCTGGCTTGGAGGTGTTTCCCCACCAGATTAGAATGTTAAGGACTTTGCCATACGCCTCGCTCTTCAGAAGTGACTTTGCTGGTTTTAAGGCCAAGTGCAATCCTTGATAGAGCACAGAACATGTTTTCTGTGGTGGTAAGGATGGCCTGGTATAAGGCAAAGAATTCATTCAAGCTTGGGTCAAATTTTGCATAACGTGCATTCTTCTATTTGCATTTTCAAACAGAAACCAAGGTGTATGTTGGTAACCTGGGAACTGGTGCTGGCAAAGGAGAGTTAGAAAGGGCTTTCAGTTATTATGGTCCCTTAAGAACTGTGTGGATTGCAAGAAATCCTCCAGGATTTGCCTTTGTGGAATTTGAAGACCCTAGAGATGCAGAAGATGCGGTGCGAGGCTTGGATGGCAAGTAAGTAAGATGCCGGTTATAGAATTTATGTTCACTAGAATAGGCTGGTAGGCTGGGTTCTGAGCTAGGTGCTAAGCTTGGATTTTGTAGTCTGGAGGAAATTGTAAATAGCTTAGTCATTTTATTTAAGAAAGGGAGCAAAGGTTGAGTTGGAAGGGCTTACAAAGATAGTTGAAGCTGTACAAGCAAGGACTAGTTGGAAAGTTCTAAATCTAGAAGTCATACTTTTTTTAGCATTAGAATTTTGTTGCTTCTCTTTTATAGGGTGATTTGTGGTTCCCGAGTGAGGGTTGAATTATCAACAGGCATGCCCCGGAGATCTCGTTTTGATAGACCACCTGCCCGACGTCCCTTTGATCCCAATGATAGATGCTATGAATGTGGCGAAAAGGGACATTATGCTTATGATTGTCATCGCTATAGTCGACGAAGAAGAAGCAGGTATTTATTTTAAAAGAATGGTTGGTATACTAGTTAATCGAGTAATTTTTTTATTAGCAAGGCAGAAAGTATTTTTATATAAACTTGAATGTTAATTGTACAGGTGTATTTTACAATTTTTGTTTAATTAAATCAATGTTAATATATTAATAATCAACCTGGTCAAAACCTTTCAGGTTTCTTCGTTTGAGTCAGTCGCCTTGATTCAGAATGTCACGAGCCTTATGATATGCTGAGGCGCCTTGCAAATCCGACAATTAAGATCCTCCTAGACCTTGAGGTGATCAGCATAAGAGGCCAGATCCCCTCGAGTCATCTACACCTAGCTTCACCTTATTCTTTAAAGGGCAGAAAATTTGAGTCGGTGATCGCCGTAACAGTAAATTTGGCTTACAATTGGGGCCCCCTCCGGTTTAGAAAGAGGAACACCAGATTGACCACATTTCCAACTAGAAAAATCTTCTTGCGTCAATCAAGCCTCACCTGGCTCATTTGGCTGTCAGTTTGATCGTCGTTAGATTGAAGAAAACATCTAGATGCAGCGATCGGCTATAGATACTTCTAGATCGTCTAGATCTACTAGACCATGGGCCAAAGAGGGTCGACCTGCAGACTTGCAAGGTTTATTTTAAATACACATTACAGTGCTTTATATTATGTAATTCTAAGATGTAATTCAGCTTTTAACAAATCTTTTTTTAGGTAGTTTAAAAAAAAATTGGACAACTATAATAGGCCCAGAGTTTATTTCAAAATGAGACACTAAATTTAAATAGTTTTGAGATTTGATTTCAGCAGAGGCACACAAACTGCAAAAACGAGTTACCATCTAACATTTTGTTTTTTCTAACTTGAAAAATAGGTCACGGTCTAGATCACATTCGAGATCGAGAGGTAGGCGATACTCTCGCTCACGAAGCAGGAGCAGGGGAAGGAGGTGAGAGATCTTAATGCAAGTTTTAACAAGCAGTAAAAAACTTTAATTGGAGATGGACCTAAACCTCTTTGATTTGATTTTTAGATCAAGATCAGCATCTCCTCGACGATCAAGATCTGTGTCTCTTCGAAGATCACGATCAGCTTCACTCAGACGGTCTAGGTCTGGTTCTATAAAAGGATCGAGGTATTTCCAGTATGTAACTTTTTTTTCCCCCCCTTATTTGTATTGGGATTGTCACGTCTTAATGACAGTAGTATAGTGTCTTAAGGACATGATTTGGGGTGGTGGGGTGAATTTGAGACCTTGGAAAAGTTGTTTGTAGAGAAGTAGTAGTGTAAATTTGATTGCAGGACTCCCAAGATGTGTATGTCAACCTGATTTGGTTTGTGTGATAAGTGAATGGTCTTAAACTATGAAAGCTTACTGATTAAGAATAAAGTACTACCCGCTTGAGACTTTTTCACTGTGCTTATCACTGGAATAATGGAAATCTCAGTTCAGGGGTTTATGTGATATAGATTTGATTCTTTTAAGATAAAATCAAATCATATCAGTCTTTAAAAACTATCTTTCTCTTGGATACTATATACTTTAATATTAACCTCTGGAACTGTGACAGTTAACCCAGCTCATGGAATGTGAATAGAAGCAAATAATTGAAATGGTGGTTTTTTATTTATTTTATATCAGCTTGTTGAAAATGTAACAGTTTGTTCAGTCTTAGACTGATAAAAGGCAAGAGTTGCATCTTGTTCAGCTTTAGCCTCTATTCCGAGTCTACCTATTAAGGTGCTCGGGGTGTTTAAGGAAAGTATTAGTATGGACTAATTGGTATAATTTTTGTTTTTAAGGTCACGGTCGAGGTCAAGATCAAGATCCAGGTCTCTTTCACGACCAAGAAGCAGGTAGGAGTAGAAATTTGATTATTCTCTTGTAGTTATATGGCACCAATATCCAAAGAGTTCAAAGTATTTTGAATTGTCGAAGTTTCAAGTGTTAATCCTAGGTGGTGAGGGGGAACATAGTACCTTTTTTTTTTTTTTTTTTTTTTTTTTTTAATCCTCATCCGAGGACTTTTTTTTTTTTTTTTTTTTTTGTTCAGGTAGAGTGAGGGAGAGAGAGAAACATCGATGTGAAGGGACACATCGAGTCGTTGCCACCCGCACAACCGACCAGGGCCGGGGACAAACTGCAACCGAGGTACATGCCCTTAGCGGGAACCGAACCCGGGTCTCTCAGGACTGCAAGCTGACGCTCTAACCGCTGAGCCAAACCAGCCAGGGCGATAGTACCTTTTTTTTTTTCTTTTTCCTTTATTGATTTTACAGAGAGAGGAAGTGAGAGGAGAGAGAGAGAACATCGATTGGCTGCCTCCAACATGCCCCTCACTGGGGATCAGGCCTACAACCCAGGCATGTGTCCTGACTGGGAATTGAACCGGTGACCTCTTGGTGCATGGGTCGATGCTCAACCACTGAGCCACACCAGGCAGACCACAGTACCTTATTAATAAACCAAACTTTATTTTATTTTTTTGCATTTATCTTTAAATAGAGTGGGAGGGAGAGAGAGAGAAACATCGATGTGAGACACGTTGACTGACCGCCACCCACACGACCCCAACCGGGGCCAAGGACAAACTGCAATCGAGGTACATGCCCTTAGTAGGAACCGAACCCGGGACTCTGGTCCACCGGCCGAAGCTCTTAACTGCTGAGCCAAACCGGCCAGGGCAATAAACCAAACTTTAGAACTTTATTTTTACATGGCCTATTCTGGCTGAGTTCCTGGACAAGAGAATGTCAAGCTACAGTAAGAAATAAGTTTGTGACTTTGGTGTTATGTTAAGAGGCTCTTGTTAGAACTAACAGGTGTATGGAGAAGCATTTTGAGATAGTTGTGTTTAAGGCAAATAAATCATGATAAAAGTAGTTCATTGTATGAACAATTGTTGGAAGATTGGCTTTTGTTAGCAAAAGCTGTTAAGCTCTTTGTCAGTTGCAGCCTGACATTTTAAGTTCAGGACAGTTGTGGGGTTCGTTTCGTTATTGTGGCTATAAGAAAGGGATTGGGTAGTACTTTATCTTAATAGAATTTTTCATGTTTTGACAGCCGATCAAAGTCCAGATCTCCATCTCCAAAAAGAAGGTAAGCTAAATAATTTGTTGCCAAATTTTAACTGTCAAATACGGCCTCTGCATAATTTGCTTGCTTCCTGCCTACTTTGCAGGCTTTGATTTTGAGCTCTTTGGAGAATTGGTGCTATATATATAAATACTAGATGCTAAGTTTCTTAAAGGATTACTTTTTCTGTGTCAATATCACCTTATACTTTTATTGGAAATATTTAGTCATAAAATGTTAGAAAGATGATTAAGATGTTGGTTGGGTGAACCCTTAATAGTATAATTTTATGTTAAGGAACATGCTTTTCACTCCACATAGCAACCAAAGGTAAAAAAGGAAGTGCTTACATGAAGAAAAGTTTATAGGTTGAAATCTTGCAGCTAAAACCATTAAACTGTCTAATTGCTACTTAATGTTAAAAAAAAAAAAAAAAAAAACCACCCAAAATTCAAATAGTTTTTTTTAACTTAACCATGCAATTTTAGCAAGAAGGGCTATTAAGCCTAATCTCTTTTTTTAAATATGTTTTTATTGATTTTTTAGAGAGAGAGAGAGAGAAACATCGACGTGAGAGAGAAGCATCGATCGGCTGCCTCTTGCACACCCCATCCTGGGGATCGCACCTGCAATCCTGGCACGTGTCCTGACTGGGAATCGAACTGGGACCCAGGAGCTCTCAGTCCATGGGACGACGCTCAAGCCACTGAGCCACAGCAGCTGGCCAATTATTAAGCCTAATCTTAAACCAGGGACAAAGGATTTGTGTATAAATATTCAATTTTTCGATCTCTGTTACAGAAACTTAGTTCCTTTGGCCACCTTTGAATTTATTGAAACTGAGTTTTGCCCTGACATGTTCATGAGAAGAGTAAGTTTCAGTAGAGACTAATGGGTTCCAAACCTAATGTTTTTCTTTTTAGTCGTTCCCCATCAGGAAGTCCACGAAGAAGTGCAAGTCCTGAAAGAGTGGACTGAAGTTCTCAAGTTCACCTTTTAGGGAAAAGTTATTTTGTTTACATTATTATAAGGGATTTGTGATGTTTGTAAAATGTAACCTAGGAAGGGTATTTCAACCATCTAAACACAATCTGGATTATTACTCTGTAAATTCACAGCAGTAAGATAATATAAATTTTTGTTGAATGTATTAACATCTTATGGTTTGAAAATGTGGGTTTTTATTTGGCACATTTAAATAAAATGTTTCTAACTAGATTTTTGATCTGTGTTCAATATTAATACTCACTTGGTAAGTTTCAGTCGTCAACCTTGATATCAACCATATTCGTATAGACCTACATTCAAAGTTGAATGGTGTTAAGTCTTCAACATCATTAACTGTAGTATACATACACTTGGAAAATTCCCTTTTACCTTTAGAGCTTTGGGTAAGAACTCAAGTCCTTCTTAATAGCATGAATGCATTATGACAAGCCCCTGAATCAGTTGGAGTTGGTGTTATATATTATTAGGCTAATGATTTGGTCTGTCAAGGTAGGAGAACCACTGATTTGCCTATAAATAAGAATGACAAGAACCAGAACAGCTTAGTCAAGTAAATGATATAAGAAGTAATTGGACTCAGTGCTCGAGAAACAGGATTATTTTCCGAACGCTATTTAAGTAGTGACTGAAGTCTTCAGGTTATTAGATGGGATGGTATCAAATAGAACTCCCATTTTAGGATGTTTTCGGTGTTAGTTTTCAACAACCAGTTTTGCTACCAACATTTTTGCATGTTTAAGGAATTGTCTAAATTTGGGACAAAACATCATGTAAACCAGCTTTGCAAAATTTTCCAGCCCAGACACGATCCCTTCGAATGGATTGCCTTATTCTGAGCAGATATCTGTTAATTCCCAAGCTAGACTTTTAGTTTTCAACCACCAACATCCTATATCTTATTTTGCCAGGCTGGTGCAAAGTAATACAAGATGTCAATCAGAAATGTTAATGAGATGCAGCTTTGTAAATCGCACCTATATTTAGCAATATCTTATGTAGTTTGTTTTTTGGTAGCCAGTACATTCTTTAGACTTTAAGTATCTTTAGTAGAGCAGTAACAGTTAATTTTGAGTTTCCTGGTCAAGCTTTTACCAGGTGTTCTGTAGCTGTGGTGCAAAAAAGAATGTGATGGAGCAAAAAGAAAGATTAATGCTGGTGGCGCAGGTATCTTGTCCATTTCCTTACACTTAACGAAGTTACTGAATAGCATTGCAATTTGGGAATACTGGTCTGCCTCGATTTAGTCTGATCACTAGTATGTTGGAAGTTTGGATGGATACTTTTTTGGAATTTTGAAAACTGGCTGAATTATGGTTGGTATAAAACTGTAATTGGCAGGTTTATTGCATTTGGTTAGCTTTAATTGTTCTGTATTATATAAAGATAAATTTACTCAACAATAAATCTGCAGAGAACAAACAATCCTGATACTCAATTTTTGGAAGTGGGAGTTCTGAGCCAAGAGTAGGAATCATTTCTGTAGCTTTGGGGTGGATTAATTACTAGCAGTGTCCTCGAGATGAATATGAAAAGGAGAGGTTGGGGCAAAAATGGTTTTGAGAAACAAGCACAAAAAGTTCTATCCTTACGAGAAAGGAAAACCTGGTTATCTAGGCGAATAACTGTTGACTATAATTTGGTACCCCTGTGTTTAGAATACATCTTAAAATGACAAAAGTGTGTAGTGCACTTTTATACTTTAAGCAGTTAGGACTGCTCAAAAGACTATGTGACTGACTTGAAAAGTACTGGTTCAGACTCGAAAATCATTCTAAATTACTAGCTAACAACATAACAGATATACTTTGGACATAGAATCTTATCTGGTCTTCTCATTCATGTATAGAGAGGTAAGTAATGCACTTCACAGTGGTATTTTTCCCTTGGGCTTTGAACTAGGCAAAGTAGCAAGTGAAAGTGATGCTACATCTTGCAGTGTCTATTGAGGACAGAAAATTGGGGGGTCTTGAAATGCCACCAATTTGAGACTTCGTTAAATGAATGGTGGTGTAGGATTGTGATTGTCTTTGTGTAGTCTATCTTGAAGTCTAAAGAAGCATAATGATGTCCAAGATACATTAAACTAGTAGGAATAGGAAGCTGACAAATTGGCAAAGAGTTACCAGAATGAAGGGTAATAGCAAAGAATTTATTAGATCTGGCTTAGTGAGCAACTGCTGCTTAGAGATCTTTGGAACACAGGACTATATAACCTACAAGATGTATACATAATTGTATAGCTGGAAAGATGAAGCAGAGAAGGTCGAAGTTATAAGAAATAGTAGTGGCCTGGCCGGGCTTGGAGTGTTTGGAGTGTGGTGAGAACTGGTGACAAGCCAAAGAAATGGGGCAAAGATACCTATGTATTAAAGTTGTTATATTCAAAATTATTTTCAATAAAGGGGGTAAAAGTACTGGTAAACAGTTTCAAAGCCTGGTAGTTCTTTTTCCCACACTTTAACATGTTTATTGTTACCATTCTAGTAAAAATATCAAAGGACATTGTCACTTAATTCTCACAACAAAATAGTACTGTTAACCCCATCTCACAGAGGATATTGGTAACTTGGCTCAGAGTGATTGGTAACTTAATACTCTGTTAACCTATTAGTAGGTAGGGAAAGTTTGAATTCTACCTATGGTTTTAAACCCCTTACTTTTTAATAAAGTACCTTACTGCTCCTTTAAAACAAAATCACATTATGGAAAAGAATATTTAAAAATATACAACCTATGCTCCTATCCATTGTAGGTTATACTGTTGATAACTTGATGATTTTCTTTCCAGAACTAATGGGAAAAAGATGCTGAATAGAAGGATAATTCTGGAGCATGTGGAATGCAAGTAGCCAGTTAACTTAAGGCCACTTTTCAAACTTAGTGTTTTTCCCTTTTCCCACAGGCCACTGGCTCAACCTATTTTCATTTTATTTTAGACTTAGTAATATATTTGAGGTGTACACAGTGAGAAGACTCCCTAGGCCTGACTGAAAAAGGCAACTATTGTTAATCAGTTATTCAGCCTGATCAAATATACATAGTTATTTTCTCTTTTTTTAACACAAAATATATACACCTTGCTTTTCTCATTTAATACCTTTCATATAAGTAAAATGGCACTTTTGTCTTTTTTTAATGTTGTATATTACTTAGTTGCCTGGATGTTGCAGAATTTATACAGTAAAATTTTGTGCCCCTTCAATGTGCCAGGTACTGCTAGCCTTGGAATACAGAAGTGAACAGTCTATCCTTATGGAGCTTAAAATCTGGAGAGATGAACAGATATCAGGTGGGTAATACTGATAAGTAAAAGAATGAAACGCAGGGTAAGAGGAATTGGGAGCTTGTTGATGTTTTGCCCTAAAGTAGTAGGAATTGTTGGAGAGTAAAGAGATAAATAGGAAGTGAACAGAGGAGAGAGTGGGAAGTGGTGGCACAGGAAAGCAGGCGGATGTAGGGATATACATCATGTAGAACTTTGTATGCCCTAGAAAGGACTCACTTTTTTTCCTCAAGTTTTTTAGCAGAGAGTAACAGGAATTGAATCAGTTCCCTATTGATAGATAGGAGGACTGTTTTTAATTACTACAGCAATGCTGCAGTGAATATTCTTGTATGATACATTGCACAAGTGCTCCTGTATATGTAGGATAATCCTTAGAAGTAGAATTGCTAGATCAAAGAGTATGTATATTTATATTTTTGGTACGTATTGTTAGTTTACTCTTGTGGCAATGTGTAGGAGTGCCCATTTTCCTGTATCATTGCTCATGTGATTCACAATATGTGACTATCGAGCTCGTTGCTTTTTACCAATCTTATGTTGGAAATGGTATCTCAGCATAGACTTTTTTAAAAATTGTAAAATACAGTATTTCCTCCACTCTGGAAACTTGATGTGTTTAAAAGTCTGGTACAGGTAACCCTAATCCTAACCCTCGACACACTGAACTTCTTGCATAGTGGGACACCTATTTACACTGTAATTGCCTGTTTACTTCTCTGCAGGTATACCACTACAAGAACATTGTGACAGCAGGTACCAGGCCTTGTTCCGGTTCCTCGTTGCCTAGCACTTATTATTACTTAAATATTTGGTGAATAAAAAGTGAGTTAATGGATGAATGAATGAATGAATTATAATTTATTAAACCAAGAACATAAAATTTTAACCTCTTCTGTGAGACTTTTATACTCACCATTTCAGTTAAAAGCCCATATTTTCCTATTAGTCTCCTCTCCTATAAGACCTGATTCCTATCTAAATCTGCCTGCAGAGGATTGAGATCCTTAGGCTGCTATTTACAATGCCCAGCTCTACTCTGGAACTCTAGTGCAAGGTTTTTTTCCTTACCTGGATTATGTCAGAGAGTTCTGCTCAGAAAGGGTGTGGGAAATTCTCTGCAGAATGTTTTCTGCAGAAAAGATGTGCAGACTTACCATCCCAAGAGCTGTTGAGCCCAGGTGAGTTGGCCTAACCCATGTAAGGAAGATCAAGTCATTGAACCAACAATGTCTATTTCATATGCCTGTGGTCATATTATCTCCACCTCTAGATTCTATGATTAAAGGGAATCTTAGTGACTAAAGTTTGAAGGTGGCCATGTATGAGCTTATACAAAGATCCTGTTTTTATTTTGGGTTGTAACATATCTTCAGGAAATCTGGATTCCAGAAAATGAATCCTTTCATTGCCAAGGATAAAAAAGTCTGGCTGTAGGGAAAACATATGGCAGAGGTCAAGGCAGCCGGGCCAGTTTATCCCGGTCATGGTCAGGAGGACAGTTACCAGAGTTCCTGGGTTCCTGTTACAAGAACATACTGCTTCCTTTGCCTAAGAATGAATGTGCTATGCCTTAATGTTTGTATTCTTTCAGAGTGCTGGCTATTTGTTAGACCAGGATTCAGGAAATTAGGGCCAGCAGGCCAGATCTGGCCCACTGCTGTTTTCATACAGCTAACGAGCTAAGGTGGTCTTTCCATTTTTTATGGTTGAAAGAAGAAAATAATAATAATCAGGACATGAGGATTATGTGAAAGTCAAACTGCAGCATCCATAAAGTTTTATAGGAACACAATCATACTCATTCATTTACCTAATTATCTATGACTTTTCTCTGTTACAGTGACAAGAGTTCGATAATTGCAATACACTAGGTTCCACAAAGCTTAAAATACTCCCTGGCTCTTTATAGAAAATGTTTGTCAACCCCTGGTTTAGACATGTATCTTCAACTTGTTTACAGTCTTCAAAATAATTATCTCTGAAGATATTGGGTGCCAGGATTATTGATAGGGTTTGTAGGGCCTTACCAAGATGTACTTTTTTTGTTGTTGTTCAGATAGTGGGAGGGAGGGGGAACGATAGAGAAACATCGATGTGAAAGGTACACATCTAGTGATCGCCTCCCACACGACCCAACCAGGCCGGGGACATACTGCAACCGAGGTACATGCCCTTAGCAGGAACCGAACCCCGGTCTCTGGACTGCAGGCTGATGCTCTAACCGCTGAGCAAAACCGGCCAGGGCCCAAGATGTACTTTTGTTGGTCTGGGAAAATTGTTTCTCTGTGACTCAATCTTGAGGAAGTGCTTCATAAAGCTAGGGAGCAAATTCTAGCTGAACATATTCATGCACTTAAATATTGGTGAAACTTATGAGATAATAATGGGGAAAGCTTTTACTCTAGGGCAGTGGTTCTCATTCCTAGTTATATTAGGACCCAAAGAGCTTTAAAACCTAATGAAACCAAAATTGCTGAGGGTGCAGCCTGGGCATTAAAATCCAAAAACCTCCCCTGGTAATTCTTATATAGAACCGGAATTGAAAACTGCTATAGGGGCTGTTAGCCAGCATAGCCTAATTCACTAGTTATTGGATGGATTGGCCTGGTTTATTGCTATTTTAATAAGAAAATTAGCAGCACTCATTTGTGATTCAAAGCAGGGTTCTATTATGTATCTAGGTTTTTCTGATCCTTTCTCTAACCAAATGACCCTATGCTGGAATGGAACCTTTCTATGAAAAAGGCAGAAACTGCATTTTAGTTTATATTAGTACCAGTAAGGTCACTGTGCTCAGGGAAATACTCATCTTAAAAAAAAAAAAAAGAATGTTCTGTTTAGGTAATTTGCAGTATTTACCAGAACTGTTTGGTTATGCCTAACACCAGCGCTACTCCAGACATGGTCTCTGGTCATAATTATCGCTTCAAAGTATCTAAGGCTCTGTTAGGTACATATAATTGTTAAATCTTCTGCTGTGTTAATGCTTTTATCATTATAAAATATCTGTCTAGTCCATTTTGTCTGATGTTAAAATAGCCATTTCAGCTTTCTGATGATTACTGTTTGTATGGTATATTTTTCCATCTGTTTACTTTCAGCTTATTGGTCTATATAGTTAGTTACTAGATCTTGCTTTTTAATTCACTCTGACAAAATGCCTTTTGGGGTGCTGAAACCATCTAGAGTTAATGTAATTGGATTTATAGCCATCATTTTGTTGTTTTCTATATCTCCAGTCTTTTTTTCTCTTCCTTCTTCAACCATCTTCTCTATTAAATATTTTTAGTATATCATTTTAACTTCTTGATTTTCTTTGTACTTTATTTTTGAGTTATTTCCTTAGTTGCAGCTTAATTTATCATAATCTATTTCAGATAAATTATTTTGGTAAAATACAGAAATTTTTCTCCAATGTATTTTCTTTTTCTGAACTTACCTCCCTTGTGCTATATGTATATATGTATTATAAACTCAATCATACTGTGTTGTAATTATAGCTTTATATAATCTGTATCTTTTAAAGAAGAGATGAGAAATACTTTTTTTTAACTCACATATTTATCACTTCTGATTTTTTTATTTTTTTCTTTATTGAATTTAGAGAGAGGAAGGGAGAGAGAAACATCAATGAGAGAGAACATCGACTGGCCACCTCCAGCATGTCCCCCACTGGGGATCAGGCCCACAACCTGAGCATGTGTCCTGACTGGGAACGAACTGGCGACCTCTTGGTGCATGGGTCGACACTCAACCACTGAGCCACATTGGCCGGACTTTTTTACCATGGATTTGAGTTACCATATTAATTTTCTTTCAGCATGAAGGACTTCGTCTAGTGTTTGTTGTAAGACAGGTCTGCTGCAGTGAATTTTCTCTCATTCTTTGTTTCTGAAAATGTTTTTATTTCACTTTCACTTTTTTTTCTTTATTGATTTAGAGGGAGAGGAAAAGAGAGGGAGAGAAAGAGAAACATCGATGAGAGAGAACATCGACTGGCCACCTCCAGCATGTCCCCCACTGGGAATCCGGCCCACAACCTGGGCATGTGCCCTGACTGGGAATCAAACTGGTGACCTTTGGGTGGGTTGATGCTCAACCACTGAGCTACACCGGCTGGGCTCACTTTCACTTTTGAAGGGTAGTTTTGGGTGGTATAGGGTTCCTGGTTTTTAAGCACATTGTGTCATTCTACTGCCTCCTGGACTGCATTGTTAGAGATGAGAAGTCAAATGTTAATTGTATTGATGGTCCCCTGTACTGATGAGTCATTTATCTCTTGCTTTCAGATTTTCTGTTTTTTGAGCATTAAATATGAAGTATCTAGGTTGAGATCTCTTTGTATTTATCCTTGGAGTTTGTTGAGCTTCTTGGATATGTAGATTAATGGTTTTCATAAAATTTGGGAGGATTTTTTTCCCCTCAATTATTTTTTGAAATATTTTCCTACCCATTTTCTCTCCTTTCCTTTTTGTGGGATGTTGTTCCACATGTCTATGAGGTTCTTTTCCATTTTCTTCAATCTCTTTTCACAGTTTTTCAAATTGAATAATTTCTATTAATTTATCCTCAACTTCTTGTTCTTCTGCCATCCTGAATCTGCTTCTGAACCTCTCTAGTGAAGTTCTCATTTGAATTTCACTCGATTCTTTCTCATAATCTCTTTTTAGTATTTTGGTTATTATTTTTAAAATCTTTATTTTTAAGCTCAGCTTTCTAGGTGTTGCCCTGTGTCTGCATAGGTTAATAGTCAGCCACTAACTAGACAGAAACACTGCAACCAGTCAGATTTTTCTCCTCTGCTGATGAATTTGTGTGTAGGTAGACGGTGAATTCAGTATTTAGGCTGTTGTCAAGTCTGTCCTGGCTTTTACTTTTTGCTGAGCCCCTCTTAATTTTCTCTGCACATGCATGCAGCTTCAGAGTTGGCCAGGAGTGTGTGAATAGCTTGGGCCCTTTGTGGTCTCTTCTATGCATGTACACAGCCTGATTTTGCAGAATCTGCTTGCTCCAGCCATGATTGCAACCTCAGGCTAATAGAGCCATTGGCCCTCTGTGCTCCTACTGCTCCAAATTGAGTGAGCTTCCCATGAACCACAGCAACCTGATGGTCCTTATGTTTTGTTTTGCCCTGGCAGAATCTCCACAGTGACTGAGTTGGGAAAATAAGGGGAATGGTAGCAGCCCCAGGCAAGAACGCCAGTTTCCCACTGTTCTACCCAATGTTCAGCAGTTTTTCAAACAGACACATTTCAGATTGTTGTATCTTTTTGGTCAGTTTCCAGAGCAGCACAATTATTTTGTCAATTTTTTCCCCAGCATTATAGTTGCTTTTTTGAAGAGAGGATTTGCTGAGCACCTTACTTGGCTTCAGCTGAAGTGGTACCCAAAGCATTTGAGACTTTAGTTACGATTGGAGTAATTGGATTGGAGAAGTTGGAAGTTGGAGGGATAAGATAAATACCTCACTTGGAAAAGGATGGCACTCCTGTCAAAACTGTTCGAATAGCTCCTTGCAAACTGGAGACCCAGTTATTAGTTACAATGGTTACAACTGATAATGGGACCTGGCTAGGAGACAGGGTTTATGTTGTGTTTCCCTCCTGTCTTCTCCTGGTAGTCGTGTATTTTGTTTTTTTAAGAGAGAGAGGAAGGGAGAGGGAGAGAAAGAGAGAAACATCCATCAGCTGCCTCCTGCACAACCCCCACTGGGGATCGAGCCTGCATCTTAGGCACATGCCCTGACTGGGTCTTGAACCTGAACCTCTCAGTCCATGCAACAATGCCCAATCCACTGAGCCACACCGACCAGGCAGTCCTGTATTTTTTCATGTTCTACTTTTCACAAACTATTTATTTATCGACACTTAACTTCCTTTAATCTGCTGAGGTTGAACTGTCATTGGTCACCTAACACAACAGTTAACCTCCATAGCATGCCATCTTAGTTTAGGCTTTACAGCAGTGTTTGTGCAATTATTTAATATTACATCTTTCTTGTTAGGCACAATGAGTGGGAATTGGGATAATGAAAATCCCACAGCTAATGATAAGAACCTAATGTCCTATGAATTTGAAACAAACAAGATTCCATAGATCATTGAACTGAATCAATGATATGCTTACCTGCGAAGGATCAGAACTCAGAACAATAAAGCACTAATCTGGTTGTGGGTAGGGTAGGGGATGTGTGGTAAGGAAGGCTTTGACTCCTCGGGGCCTGGAGACTTTCTTGGAGGGCAGTGTATGTTACATTTTAGTGAAGCATTTTCAACAAGGATTTAATACTGTAGTTATATGATGTTTTTCTTATTATATACCATATTTGTTCTCACCACCTCACATGAACGAAGTATCCAGTTGTTAGACTGTAAGATGGTTTCTTGCTGACAGCTTCAGTGATTTTATCATAAAATACTACAATTATGCTCACATGTCATACTCCACATGTCTCATACCTATAATGTCTTTCCTCAAGCACATCAAAGTTCTCTCATATGTGTTTTTGCATGAAAAAGAATAGACTGGTTGCCACCACAAAAGACCAGTTTCTCTAAAATTTTACTTGCATCAGACTTAATGGCTTGACAATCAAACTTAATCTCTTTGTCTTTCATAAATACAATTCATTAAAATACCAGTAACTTCTTTCAACTGTCCTAAAGGTGAACATTAGGCTGCTCTAGGCTAGGCTTATTGTAAAAACAATTCTTTTTTCAGAACAAGAAATTGGAATAATGCCTTGTAAATGAGAAAACAGAGGTGAAGTGAAATTAGATTGTTTGCCCAAGTAGTAAATGCCAGAAGCAACGTTAGTACTAGTTCAGGGCTCCCAGCCACATCACAGTGCCATTCTACGTCATCAAATTGCTACTATTAGTCTTGTCCCAGAAAGACTGTGATATCCCAAGTGAACATACTACATCTTAGACATTACCTCTTGATTCCCTTAAAACACCCATCAGAAAACTGCAAAACAGGTACTCAGAAAATCCATGCTGAAATGAACTAAAAAGTAAACACTATCTTTGGTTTATTGTGGTTGCTAATAAAGAGGAAGTATGGGAAGCTCAATAGGCTGCCAGCTAGGTAGCTTTCCTCCAGGAATATGCTGGGGCTTATATTGGAGAGCATAGGAGAATCCAGAACATACCATATACTTGGTCCACGCCTGACAGATTTAAAGGTAAATAAAGAAACGGAGTCTTTGAAGGTGCAGGGTTTTGTTGTTTTTTAATTTCAATTAGTTGCTAGTATATAAGACATTTGTTTAAAAATCACCAACCCAAACCCATCACTGATGATTCACTGTTCAGGAAAAGAGGGAGCCCTCACCTTAGCTACATCACACAACATCTGTTCCAGGTGTGATGTACTATCCTCAGGTAAGGCCCTGTCCTCACACTGACAGCTCCTGCCTCATGGCTTCCTTTCTTCCATACCTTGGCTGAGCTCGGCTTTCTCAGTTCATTTCAAAGTCAGAGAATTAAAATGACAGATTCTTGTGTTTTAAATCATACCACTTCTAGGGCTCAGAGACAGTTAATCAGACTCAGACTAATTAATGTTTTTAGTAAAAGTGAATCTGGGAAGAAAGGCTGACTCTAATAGATAAGGGTCACACCCCTCTTTGTCCATGAGTGATCCTAGTAATGCTCTGGCGGATAGAAGAGCAGCAAAGAAGGGGACTTGAATTCACATGACCTCAAATCCTGGTTAAAATTCTAGCCGTGTGCCTTTAGGGGACTTGAAAACTCCAAGGTGATGCTCAAAGGCAAGGTAGTTTGAGGTAGAGGAGGAAGAAAAAAGGAATGAGAGAGTAGGCTCAAAGGAGGGGTGACAAGTAGAAAAGAAAGAGGCAGGGTAGAGAGATGGAGCCAACAGCACAAAGATCCAGGGGCCATTTCTGGGCCAGGGTTAGGGCTTGGATGATGACTGGTGGTTGGGTCCTCTTAACTAACTACACAGAGAATAGAGCTGGTCATTAGATCTGGCCTGGAGCCAGTCATTGGAAAGCAGATCAGTATTCAGACTGGTTATCATGACAGCTACCATTTGTATAATTTTAATTCATAGGATCACTTAAAGCCTCTAAATCTTCATCTCATCTCTGAAGAGGAGACAGGCTTCCAAAGGGGCTCCTAGCCTGACCCTGGGGTGGGTCATGTCTTCACACTCCCTTAAGCCACAGAAAACTTGAACCAAGTGGTGTGGTCATACTCCTCATCAGGTCTCAGCAGCACAGGAGGGAAGTGGGGCTGTGAAGGGGGAAAAACAGGTTACACCTTGCCAGCCCAGGTTGCACCCTTACCCAGGATTTGGAGTGGTCTTTTCGACCTGCCCTGTGAACCAGATGGCAGTGTAAGAACTGTTTATTACTGGTTGCCAATGAGATAAAAAAATTTTGAGCCAGAATGAAAATCAACTATTTCATTAAGCACACTTTGTCGTAGCAAGACTTTCTAGAAGGAAGCAGTGCGACTTTATATTCTGGTGCAAGCTGCAAGTGTCTTGTCATAGGCGGGCACTTTGCAGAGCATAACTCTAGGAAATACCTAGAAGAGTTACGAAGAAGCAAATAGGAAGAGAAGACATGAAGGATCATCTTAAAAGCATGCTTACAGAAAACAAGTAGGTATTGAGGAACATTACATAATGGCCTTGCAGGTACAAAATAAACTTTTAAAAAAATGTCCATGCCATGTTAGTAGCTTGGCTAAGTGTTTCCTGTGTTTATCATGACTTGGAGAAGAAAACACACATGGACTTCTTAATCACACAGACCTGGCTCAAGTGTCATGGAACTCTGTCAGACAGCGTGACCTTGGACACACCACTACTCTAACAGGCCAGCCTGTAGCTTTACCTGATTGACTGCATCAGGCCAGTTCTGGGTCTCAAGGCAGAAACCGGAGTGTTTGGGATAGACTGCTCCACTCTTGCCCTTCAGCGTGCCGTCCAGGAAGTTGCCCGTGTAAAACTGGAGCCCAGGCTGGGTGGTGTAGACTTCTAGTACCCGCCCGCTTCCAGGATGATGGACCCTGGAAATAAAGCCAAACCACATATAGGTGCAGGGTGGAAAAGCAGGCATGGACAGGAAGAAGCTGGGAAGCAGCTTTGACACAGGAATTAGACCCAGTCACAGGGCCGGGACAAGATATATAGAGGAGACAAAGGAAGAGCATCATGGGAAGTTCTTGTAGGATCCTAGGTGAGGTATTAGCAGATGGTTTGGACAATCCTCAGCAACTTCTCACTCTGAGTTTGGTTTCTCTAGGGAAGGAACCAATGTGTGTGTGTTGGGGGCAGCCAGGTTGGAGAGAGGCAGTTTTAGCGTCTTGGAGAAGCTGGGATTCTTTCTCATAAAGATTTGGAGCTCTCTGCTCAGCCTGGCAAAATGAGCTGTTTTTTGAAAGAAAAGAGAGGCTTTCTTAAACAACACCCTGAGATTAGAGCTGGCTATGCTGGAGTTCCTGCTAGGTTCACTGTTTATTCCCCTTCAAACCAGGCCTCTACAGAAGTGAGCACTTACCTGGTCTGTACTTGGTGTCAAAGGGATAGAGAGGGAGAAAGCCTGGGTCACAGTCTGTCCGAGAAGTAAAACATCCCCACAATGTATAGCCAACCGAGAGGTTCAGGGAAGGAGGTTTGGGAAGAGGAGGGCCAGGGCTGGACTCTGGAGACAAGGCAGGGGTATCCGCAGGGGAGGGCCGTTGTGGGGAGAAATGTGAGTAGTAGGCACAGAGGAGAAAAAGGCTTGAGCTGAAAGAGCACGGCTGGGGCCTTGGTGCTGGGACTCCGAGGGAAAGTTCTCTTTCTTTCAGAGTTTGAATCATTTTCTCTGGATTACTGAAAATCCATTTATTCTACAAACATTTATGGATCACTTTCTAGTGCCAAACATGGCATTAGATGTTAGGTAGAGGCAGGGATTCTCAAAGGTGAGCTGGCAGGAGGGACTTGGGATTTAGTGAGGAGGGGGGTGCACACAGAGCCTCTCAGGGCTGAAGAGCAGCGAGCCTCCAACCTTACATGGATGTGGGCAGGCAAAACTCACAACTCAACAAAGTACAAAGGGCTCTAGGAGTTCAAGGAAGGCAGAAGTGACTTCAGTCAGGAGGAATTAGGGCTTCTAACAAAAAATGGGCCATAAACAACAGGCTGAGATGGAGGGTGGGAGAGAGACATGGGGTGCCAGGCAGGGGCGCAGGGATAATGGCCTGTGGGGGAGGGGCTGAGAAGTTCTGCAGAGCTCACCTGTGGAATATAAGCTTTGAAAAGACATGGGATGTGGGATTTGGTCCTTGTGGCATTGTAAATGGTAGTGATATGGCCAGAGGAAAAGTTCCTCAAATAGGGGTTGCTATCTTTCCTACAGAGGCAGAAAGTGAAAAGTACCTACCGTGCACAAAAATGCTTTTCCTTAGCTCCCTTCAGACAGAAATTGTGGTCAAAGCCACCAATGTGGAACTCCTGCAGGTGTTTGCCAAGCTCCACTGGCTTCCTCAGGTCAAATGCAGTTCCTTGCACTGGAGCGACTTCTCCTGGTGGGAAGAGGCAGAAAAAAGGATGATAAGTGCCCAAATCCAATCTTTATGCATGGTGGTTGCCCTGGTCAGTTTGGCTCAGTGGTTAGAACGTCGGCCTACGGACAAATGAGTCATAGGTTAGATTCCAGTCAAGGGCACATACCTCAGTTGTGGTTCGTCCCTGGCCCTGGTCGTGTCGTGTGGGAGGCAACCAGTCGATGTGTCCCTCTCATGTCGATGTTTCTCTCGCTCTCTCTTTCCCTCTCTCTCCTTACCACTCTATCTAAAGATAAATGGAAAAATATCCTTGGGTGAGGATTTTAAAAAAGAAAATCTTTATGCATGGTGGTCTAAAGACCCACTGGTTCTACCCTCTCAGCCTTCATTTCAATTTGTAAGGAGGAGAATAAATTATTAGATTTTTAAACATAGTAAGATGCTACTGATTGTGAATGAGTGGCCATAACATTCAGAATCATTCACACGTAAAAAAATACAAAAATTGCCCAGCCGGTGTGGCTCAGTAGTTGAGCATCGACCCATGCACCAAGAGATCGCTGGTTTGATTCCCGGTAAGGGCACATGCCCAGGTTGTGGGCCAAATCCCCAGTGAGGGGCATGCAGGAGGTGGCCAATCGATGTTCTGTCTCATCGATGTTTCTCTCTCCCTCTCCTTTCCTCTCTCTCTAAAAAATCAATAAAGAAAAAAAAAATCAAGGAAACACATAATTTCCATTAACGGCTAAATTGGATAAGGGCTGAGGTTGTCCTAACCATTGAGTCAATCACTTTGTTGACATTTTCAGGGCTCATAACCAAGCATTAGCACCTGGCAGTGGCTAACCAGACACTGAAAATGTCCCTGAGATGAGTGATTCTCAAATTATTTGGGGCCAACGGTAGCCATAAGCCATTAGCAACCACCCTTCCCCAATTTCTTCCCTGTAGACACACTCTAAACTGTAGTGGGAGTTGTTAATATCACTGGGATGAATGCGTTAACTGGGACAGTCCAGGGAAGACTGGGAAGTTTGACCACTCTACTATTTGTCAATTTCAGAGTCAATCCTTCGAATGAAAGCTTTCATTTGTGTCTGTAGGATTCCTGGAGGAGTTATAGTATGCAGGCATGGTGTATGTGTAAGCCAGACTCCTCAAGCTCTAAGAGCAGTACTTTTGTGCTTAACAAGGTGGGCATCTTGCAGCCTCTTCACAATGACGGGCAGGCGGGGGATCAGTCCTGAGGGAAAATACTGCAGTGTGGGGCTCCTTAACTCTTAAAGGGCAAAGCATTGAAGGAACATGGACAGGAGCCCTGTCTTGGAGATCATCACACAACCAGTGCCTAGTCAAGAACATCCCTTCTGGTGTTACAGAACTCAAGGGTATTGGGACCAGAAGGGTTTCTCAGAGCTCATGGTCCTCACTGCTCATGTAATGGATAAGAACACTGAGACCCACACAACTAGATATCATCAAACAACCACCTATGATATTGACATGCTGTATTTCATTAATATAAGATACTCACTTTCACATTTTAAAAACTCTGAAATTATGGTTTAACCAGCAGGTTTTTCTTTCTTCATGGATGTAAAAGAATAAATGTTACAATCAATGGCATCTTAGTGTTGATAAAACACGTAAAAACAGTTTGCCACACCTTCCATGCAACTAAAACCCATGAACACATAATCAGGGATTTGAGGGCAAAAAAAAAAGAGAAATCAGAATTGTTTTGTGAGTGATTTCAACTAGACCTTAAAGCAGTGGTTCTCAACCTTCCCAGTGCCACGACCCTTTAAAGCAGTTCCTCATGTTGTGGTGACCCCCAACCATAAAATCATTTTTGTTGCTACTTCATACTGTAATTTTGCTACTGTTAGGAATTACCATCTGAAATATGTTTCTTGATAGTCTTAGGCGACTCCTGTGAAAGTAAACTGGAATTACAACTAAAATAAAGATAAATCATTGGGAAAAACAAACTGAAAAGCAGCTGGAGAGAAACCCTATAACAAGGGATGGAAAGAGGACACCAAATTGAGCCTGGTAGGAACTGCAGAGGCATGAGAGAGTGGGCTGGGAGCCCACGGACAGCAACTGAGGCCTGTTTTGGTTGTTAGTAGTTCCCTCTGAGAAGTCAGGGGTTAAAACCCCAAGCTGGCTCCCCAGCACAGAGTGGAGGCTCCCCAGGACAGACTGTCAGGACAGGGAAAGGTGCCCACATAACACCTGGCTGAGATCACCAGAGCTGAGGCTTGGTCTGGCAAGGAGAGGCGCAGGAAAAAATGGCACCTCCCTGAAGGGCCAGAGCACTAAATCAGCTACAGCCACTCACCTTGGGCTCCGGCAGAGGAAGGGTGGACTGGATTGGAACTGTGTGAAGACAGTCAGGAGTTCATGGCACAAGGGAGTGAGCTGGGAAGGAGACACTGAGAGTTTTATGCTGAATCACTCCCTCATAGGACAGTAGCCATCTTAGTCAAAGAGCCCCATCCCAGAGCCCAGGAAAGAAGCAACAATCCTTCCCTCAGGAATTTACTACCACTAGGCCAGGCGAGAGAAATGCAATTTGAGGCTCATTAAGAGCTAGAAACTACCAGCAAGCAAGGAGGGGAGAAAAAAGCCATTGCCCCACCTGCTGGAAATCCTCTTACTCTGTACACCTGAGGGATTTTCATTCAGCTGAGGACCACAACCTGAGGGCCATCAAGTAACTGAGACAAATAGCCTGCAGGCAAAAGCTAGAGGATAACTGAACCTTTGTTTGGCCTGAAAATCTACCCAGGAAAGTAAGACCTGACGGTGGTGTTTAACGTGAGTTTTCCCATACTCATTCAAACCCAGTAGAGGGAGTCACAATTAGCAAAACACCAACACCCACAAGGAAAATTTGGCAGGCTCCAAAACCCATTGAGACAGCCAAAATAGTGAAACAAAGACAAATTCTAAATGAGAGAACAAGAGAATTTTACAGAAGACATAAATGAAATGGAATTAAGCAAGTTATCAGAGATAGAGTTCAGGGTAATGATTATGAGGAAGCTCAATAGCATGAATAAAGATATAGAAACATTGGAAATCAATTGGACATGAAAAACCACTAAGCGAAAATAAAGAATGACATAACAGAAATAAAGAACACATTGGAAGGAACAATCAGCAGAGTAGAAGAAGCCAAGGATTGGATCGGTGAATTAGAAGACAGGGTAGGAGAAAGTCACAAAATCAGAGAACCAAAAAAAAAACAACAATTTAAAAACAGGAAGACAGGGATTCCAAAATGGCGGCAGAGTGAATAGAAGCTACACAGACAGTTTCCCAGGACCAAACTGGAATTACAACTAAAATAAGGACAAATTGTCAGGAAAAAGCAACAGAAAAGTAGCTTGCGAGGATCATATAACCAGGGACACTGACTCGATCCTGGAAGGATTGCGGAGGTGCGAAAGGGGGGCTGGGATCCCACAGACAGCAGCGACGTTAGCTGTGAGCAGTGCCTTTGGGTTAAACTCCCAAGTGGCTCCACAGCCCAGAGCTGGGACAGATGCTAAAATAGGCATAGCCACTCACCTTGCGCTTCAGCAGAGGGAGGGCGGACTGGACTGGAACTGTGTGGGGACACTTGGGATTTGGAGGGCACTGAGAGCTTTTGCTGAGTTGCAGCCACGCAGGACAGTGGCTATCTTACTCCTTCCCAGGGCTCTGGGGAGAGGCAGCGGCCCCTCCCTTGGAGATTCCACCCCACCCAGGTGGGCCACTGAAATGCAAATTGAGGCTCATTAACAACCAGCATCTGCCCCACCCTCGGGAAATCCCCTTATGCTGAGCACCTGAAGGAGTTTTTCATTCAACTGAGAACTCAAGGCTCTTCAAGTAACTGCTACTGATAGCCTTCAGGCAAAAAGCTAGACGCTAACTGAACCATTCCTGGGCTAGCAACTCTAACCAGGAAAGTAATACTTGACAGTGGTGTTTAACGTGGGTACTCCCTTGCTCATCCAAACCCAGGAGAGGAAGACACAAATAGTAGAACACCAACACCCACAGGGAAAACTTGGCAGGCTCCAAAGCCCACTGTGATAGCCAAAATGGCGAAACACAGAAACAAAAGCCAAATGAAAGAACAAGAGACCTCTACCGAAGATGAGATAAATGTGAAGCAGTTAAGCAAGTTAAAAGAGCTAGAATTCAGAGCCATGATCTTGAAGAAGCTCAACAGCATGAGTAAGGACATCAACACCATGAGTAAAACAGAAATGTTGAAAATCAACCAATTGGAAATTAAAAACCACCAAGAAGAAATGAAGAATGACATATCAGAAATAAAGAACACACTGGAAGTTCTAAACAGCAGAGTAGAGGAAGCTGAGGACCGGATCAGAATTAGAAGACAGGGTAGAAAAAAATCAACCAATTAGAAAACCAAAAGGAAAAAACAATTAAAAAACAGTAAGAGAGCTTAAGAGAACTGTGGGACAACTGGAAACGTAATAATATTCGCATCATAGGAGTCCCCGAAGAAGAAGAAAATGAGCAAGGGTTAGAGAATATACTTGAAGAAATAGTGACAAAACTTCCCTAATTTGGTGAAGGAAGAAGGCATTCAAATTGAAGAAGCACAGAGAGTCCCAAGTAAGAAGAACCCAAACAGGCCCACACCAAGATACATAGTAATCAAAATGCCAAAAGTTAAAGACAAAGAGAGAATCCTAAAAGCAGCAAGACATAAGCAACAGGTTACCTACAAAAGAACCCCCTTAAGGCTATTAGCTGACTTCTCAACAGAAACACTACAGGCCAGAAGGGAGCGGCATGAAGTAATCAAGGTCATGAAAAACAAGGATCTGAATCCAAGACTACTCTATCCAGCAAGGCTGTCTTTCAAAATAGAAGGTCAAATAAAGAGCTTTCCAGACAAAAAAAAAAAAAAGGCTAAGGGAATATATTAGCACCAAACCAGCAAGCACTGCAAGATATGATAAAAGGACTGCTGTAATTAGTAGAAGAAATATGAAGAAAAACAGAACCACACTAAACAAAAATGGCAATAAATAAGTACTTACCAATTATCATCTTAAATGTGAATGGTTTGAATGCTCCGATAAAAAGACACAGAGTAGCTGACTGGATAAAAAAGCATGACTCACATATATGTTGTTTACAAGAAACCCACCTCACAACAAAAGACTCACATAGGTTGAAAGTGAAGGAAAAAAATCTTTCAAGCAAATGGAAAGCTAAAAAAAAAAACCAAAAAAAAAAACCTGGGGTAGCAATACTCATATATGATAAAGTAGATTTCAAAGTGAAGGTCATAACTAGAGAGAAAGAAGGCCACTACATAATATTAAAAGGATCTATCCAACAGGAAGATATAACCTTAGTAAACATATATGCACCCAATTTAGGAGCACCAACATATATTAAAAATCTTTTGGAGGACTTCAAAGGAGAAATCAACAGCAATACAATCATAGCAGGGGACTTCAAAACCCTGCTGACATCACTGGATAGATCTTCTAGACAAAAAATTAACAAGGAAACACAGACTCTAAATGGAGCGCTAGATCAAATGGATTTAATAAATATCTATAGAGAATTACACCCCAAAACCGCAGAATTCACATTCTTCTCAAGTGCACATGGGACATTCTCAAAGATAGACCACATGTTAGGGCACAAACTAAGTCTCTACAAGTTTAAGAAGATTGAAGTCATATCAAGCATATTCTCAGATCACAATGGCATGCAACTAGAAATCAATTGCAGCAAGAACATGCAAAGACATTTGAAAACATGGAGGCTAAAGAGCATGTATTGAACAATGAATGGGTTACCATGGAAATCAAGGAAGAAATTAAAAACTTCCTGGAAACCCACGAAAATGAACATACAACAACACAAAATCTATGGGATGCAGCAAAAGCAGTTCTAAGAGGGAAGTTCATAGCACTACAGGCCTACCTCAAGAAACAAGAAAAATTTCTAATAGACTATCTAAACTAACAACTTAAAGAACTAAAAAGCAAACAGAAAGAAAACCCCAGAGCAAGTAGAAGGAAGGAAATTGTAAAGATCAGAGCAGAAATAAATGACATGGAGACCAAAAAAAAAAAAAACAATTCAAAGGATCAATGAAACAAAGAATTGGTTCTTTGAAAAGGTGAACAAGACTGATGGACCATTAGCTAGACTCACCAAAAAACAGAGAGAGAGAACCCAAATACACAAAATCAGAAATGAAAGAGGAGAAATAATAACTGACACCACAGAAATACAAAGGACTGTTAACAGATATTATGAACAATTATATGGCAACAAATTCGACAATCTAAGCGAAATGGACAAATTTCTAGAAACACATAGTCTCCCAAAACTGAACTAGGAAGAGATAGAAAACATGAACAGACCAATAACAACAAAAGAAATTTCAATTTTAATTAATTTATTTTTGTTACAGATATTTCTCCTCTTAGATGGGTTTCTTCTTATACACCAATAATGAGCTCACAGAAAGAGAAACTAAAAAAAAGAAAAAATCCCATTTACCATCACAACAAAAAAATGAAGATACCTAGGAATAAACTTAACCAAAGAAGTAAAAGACCTGTTAGCAGAAAACTACAGGACATTGAAAAAAGAAATAGAGGAAGATATAAAAACGTGGAAGCATATACCTTGTTCATGGATTGGAAGAATTAACATCATTAAAATATCCATATTACCCAAACCAATCTATAGCTGCAATGCAATCCCCATTAGAATACCAACAACATATTTCACAGAACTAGAACAAATACTTCAAAAGTTTATATGGAAGCAAAAAAAAGACCTCAAATAGCCACAGCAATCTTCAAAAAGAAAAACAAAGCAGGAGGGTTCACAATACCGGATATCAGGTTATACGACAAAACCATTGTAATCAAAACAGCCTGGTACTGGCACAAAAACAGGCATATAGATCAATGGAACAGAACAGAGAACCCGGAAACTGACCCAAGACATTATGCTTAATTAATATTTGACAAAGGTGGCACAAGCGTACAATGGAGTAAAGACAGCCTCTTTAATAAATGGTGTTGGGAAAATTGGACGGCACATGCAAAAAAAATAAAAGTAGACCATCAACTTACACCACACACAAGAATAAGCTCAAAATGGACAAAAGACTTAAATGTAATTCGTAAATCCACAAAAAACCTAGAAGAAAATGTAGGCAACACAATTTCAGACATGACATGCAGCAGAATTTTCACTGACACAATACCCAAGGCAAGAGAAACAAAGGAAAAAATTAATAAATTGGACTACATCAAACGCAAAAGCTTCTGCATAACAAAAGAAATAACCATCAAAATGGAAAGGGAGCCCTGGCTGGTTTGGCTCAGTGGTTAGAGTATCAACCCACGGACCAATGAGTCGCAGGTTCGATTCTGGTCAAGGGCACGTACCTTGGTTACAGTTCAGTCCCAGCCATGGTCAGAGTCATGCAGGAGGCAACCAATTGATGTGCCTCTGTCTAGTAAAACAGAGATGTTTCTCTCTCTGTCTCTCTCTCTCTCTAATAACAAAATAAAAATTAAAATAAAAAATGGAAAAGGAATCCACTGTATGGGAGAGCATAATTGCCAACAATATATCAGATAAGAGGTTAATTTCCAAATTATATAGAATGCTCATATAATTCAACAAAAGGAAGACAAAGAATCCAATTACAGGTGGGGCTGAGGACCTAAACAGACACCTCTCCAAACAGGACATAGAAATGGCCAAGAGACATATGAAAAAATGCTCAAAGTCATTAATCATCAGAGAGATGCAAATTAAAATGACTATGAGGTATCACCTCACACCTGTCAGAATGGCTGCCATCAACAAATCATCAAACAACAAGTATTAGCAAGGGTATGGAGAAAAGGGGACTCTAGTACACTGCTGATGGGAATGAAGACTGGTGCAGCCACTATGGAAAACAATATGGAGTTTCCTCAAAAAATTAAAAATAAAAGTGCCATTTGACCCAGAGATCTCACTTCTAGGAACATATCCTAAGAAGCCTGAAACACCAATCAAAAAGAATATATGGCCCTGGCCAGTTTGGCTCAGCGGTTAGAGCGTTGGCCTGCGGTCCGGAGAGACCTGGGTTCGGTTCCCGCTAAGGGCATGTACCTCAGTTGCAGTTTGTCCCCGGCCCTGGTTGATCGTGCGGGTGGCAGCCACTCGATGTGTCCCTTTCACATCGATTTTTCTCTCTCTCTCTCTTCCTCTCTCTCCCTCCCACTCTTTCTGTACAAAAAATAGAAAAATGTCCTCGGGTGAGGATAAAAAAAAAAAAAGAAAGAATATATGTACCTCTATGTTCATAGTAGCACTATTTACAATTGCTAAGATCTGGAAACAGCCCAAGTGTCCATCAGTAGATGAGTGGATAAAAAAGCTGTGGTACATATACACAATGGAACACTATGCAGCTATAAGAAAGAAAGATTTCTTATCTTTTTAGACGACATGGAGGGACCTGAAGAGTATTATGCTAAGTGAAATAAGGCATTCAAAGAAAAACAAATATCACATGATCTCACCTATTTGTGGAATATAATGAACAAAATAAGCTGATGAACAAAATAGACCCAGAGACATAGAAGTAGGGTTCAGACTGACAAACCTCAGATGAGGGGACGGAGGGAGGGAAAACATAAACCAAAGAACTTACATGCATAAAGGCATAACCAATGGACATAGACAACAATGCCGGGGGGGGGGGGGGTGCAGGATCCAGAGGAGGCTGTCAATGGGGGACAAAGGGGGAACATCTGTAACAAAAATAAATTAATTAATAATAAAGATGAAGCCCTGGCCGGTTTGGCTCAGCGGTTAGAGCATTGGCCTGCGGTACAGAGAGACCCGGGTTCGGTTCCCGCTAAGGGCACGTACCTCAGTTGCAGTTTGTCCCCGGCCCTGGTTGGTCGTGCGGGTGGCAGCCACTCGATGTGTCCCTTCACATCGATGTTTCTCTCTCTCTCTTCCTCTCTCTCCCTCCCGCTCTATCTGAACAAAAAATGGAAAAATGTCCTCGGGTGAGGATAAAAAAAATAAAGATGAAGTGAAAGTACATATGGAATTAGACTGTGTTGGTGGTTAGGGCTGCTATGGGCTGCACCCTTCCTGTTCTCTCAAGTCATCAGGCTTCAGCTTGTGGGACAAAGCCTGGCTCTTTGGGAACCCTTATTTAGCTCAAACAGCATCAAAATAACTTCAAAATGTTCACTTTTCATGTATAAGAAATGTTGCTCCCGCAGTTGAACTGCTCTAAGCCCCCCCTGCACTGTACAGGGTCCTTTATCTCTCACTTTCTCCAGCATTACATTAGTTAGCTCCACCTCTAATCCTGTAGGTACAGGAAGCAACCTTGGATTACAAATGATTCCAGGTCACATAACACACGCTCATAGACCACGCCCCTGCCTATAAAAAGGCCGTCTCTCAGACAGTGGAGTCAAACCTTGGACTGAGAGTGTTGGACACAGTGCTACCTTATTCCATTCAATCTGCTTATTTCACCGTGGAAGGAGGAAGGCATGGCTGCAGTGAGTAAAACGGTGGCTATAATTGTCACGGAGAAGATTTGGGAAATGGGAAGAAGTAAATTAATAACATATGAAATGGGACAAGCTATGACTGTCTTAGACCTGCTATGTCCATTCCTAATGAAGGAAGTGCTGATATTTGTACTTGACAAGATAGCTTCAGTTGCATACAACCAGGCCGATGTGCAAGGTTTGCAAAGAAGCATCACACGTTTCTTTAGAAGGATGGTACATCGTCGCCGACCAGCGCAAGTGATTGGGGTTTAATTTCTGATGATGAATCCAGCTTTGCCCACACAATTCTTGTGAATCCTTCAAAGACCACCTGATATACTTCTAAACCAATACATCGCGGGACATTAACAGAGGAGACTGCGGCTACACTACCAATAAATCCTGCAGTTATGAGAACCATTTTCAAGAAGACACACAGGCTCCTGCCTTGGCGGCCTGGGCTGATTCCTCAGCTGTGGTTTCAACAACCACTAGTACCAAATTTTGATTCTGAACTTTGTTTTCGTTATGACACTAATACCACCGACTTGACAAAGAAGGAAACTTGAGGGTGAGAGGATACGAGGTTACCCCACAGGATGCGATCTCAAGGCTGATTCTGTGTTGACCTTCTCCCCATTTTGAGGTGAGTGTCTGGCCTGGGCTCTAAGGCGGGGAGGGGTCCCGATCTGGAGGGGACCCATGAGGAGCCCGGAGGACGTCTCCACGGGGCAGGAGGGGCCGGGGCTGTCCATCCCCATGGGGTTTAGGGAGGGGAGGGGAGGTTTCAGAGGTGAAATTCTGGGGAGCATTTCTGAGGAGGCTTTGAAAACCTCCTTCCTCGGTGTGAGGAGCAGGAGAGGGGCCTTCAGTACAGACCCTGGGGGCTGGCAGCAGCATTTCCAGATTTCGGGGAGAAGTCAACAGAAACTGCAGAATCAGACATAACATGGCGCCCGGAGGAAGTCAGCCATTGAATAGGCCCTGCGTGGGTCTTAGGGGCAAAAAGTCTTCAAGGGACAAATTATGGTGGGAACAGAGGGAGGGTGAACCTCTGTGATATGGAAAATCCCCCAGAAGTTTAAAGACAGACTTTGGATGGGGAACAGTGTAGACTTGACAAGTCTCTGTGCCATCCTAAAGGGGCCTGTTAGACAGTGTGTGTGTGTGTGTGTGTTTGATAAAGTGTGGACAAATAGTCCCAAACCCTGTAAAGTTTTTTCTACCCTCAAGATTCAGCCTCAGATATCTAGGGCATTTCACCTCCCCTCCCCCTACTTCCCCTTACCACCTCCCGCCGCCATTTTCTAGATTATTCAGGGCTCCCTGCACTCCAGAACTTCTGGCCCTTGAGCAGAACCCCCTCGCTCTCTCTACCTTCTCCATTCATCTGGCTCCCCAAACACCAGGTCTTTTTTTTTTTTTTATCCTCACCCGAGGACATTTTTTGATATTTTGTTCAGATAGAGTGGGGAGGGAGAGAGAGAGCGAGAGAGAGAGACATCAACGACGTGAAGGGACACATCGAGTGGTTGCCACTGGCACAACCAACCAGGGCCGGGGACAAATTGCAACCAAGGTACGTGCACTTAGTGGGAACCGAACCTGGGTCTCTCTGGACCACAGGCCGATGCTCTAACCGCTGAGCCAAACTAGCCAGGGCTACGCCAGGTCTTATTGGCTTTTTTTTTTTTTTTTGGTGGTGCGTGCCCCTAGCGGGAACTGAACCCGTGACTCTCTGGTCCGCAGGACGACGCTCAACCGCTGAGCCAAACTGGCCAGGGCTTATTGGCTCTTAATATCCTGCCCCATACCCCAAGTTTTTTCATTTATAAATATGTATTTATTGACTTTTTTAGAGAGAGAGAGACAGAAACATCAATGAGAGAGAGAAACATCAATCGGCTGCCTCCTAAACACTCGCTACTGGGGATCAAGACCAAAACCCAGGCATCAGTTCTGACCCAGAATCAAACCACAACCTCTAGTCCTTGTGACGACGCTCAGTCCACGGAACCACATCTACTGGGCTATACTCTCAAATTTTCTACATACTTCTGGGCTCTGCACACTCTCTTCCTAGTTTTTGATCTCCTACCTCCACCACATTTTTAGGTTATTCTGGGCTCAGAACTCTCCAAGATTTTCCTGCCCTCCATCCCTGCCCCTGCCCCCTCACCTCACCCAGGCTCTTTTTCAGCCTCCATACAGGGCCTCGAAAAGTTCTACTCACAGACGTTGGCATCTTGATAACGTGGAAGATCGGTTGAAGGACGTCTTGAAGCCTGAAGATCAGCATTACCTTTCGACTCAACACAGGAAAAGCTGCAGCCGCCTGACACAGACCCAGCTTCAAGAGGAAACATGCCCTCTCAGCCAGCGAAGAACTGAAAATGCGAATGCGGTCGTGGCTCTGGAAACTGTTTTTGACAAATGTGTCAACACTTCGAAACTATTTTTATTGGCCACCCTTCTGCACAAAGTTCAGAAACCTCTTGTGCTCCACACCCCAACATTTAATTCACTTCCTTTTTTGAATTAGCCCACACACTCATCTCAGGCCTTTTGCCTCCCCAGGTTCTCATGACATTCTGCAGTCTCTGCTCAATCTCTAGACGTCCTGCCCGTGGGGATTTGAATCCCCTTCTTCACATTATTCTCTGCCCTGAGCCATTTCAGCCTGCACCTCAGTGCCCTCCCCGGTCCCTTACCACACAACAACAATCACACACACTCTCTGCCTAAAGGAATCTCTGCCCTAACCACTTGATTCCCATTAGTACACTGGTTCAGGTCCTGGGAACATGATGGAAAAATTATCACTAATACTTGAGTTACTTCTTTTTTTTTTTATCCTCACCCGAGGACATTTTCCCATTTTTGGTTCAAATAGAGTGGGAAGGAGAGAGAGAGAGAGAAACATCAACGTGAAAGGGACACATCGAGTGGCTGCCTCCCTCACGACCCAACCAGGGCCGGGGACAAACTGCAACCGAGGTACGTGCCCTTAGCGGGAACCGAACCCGGGTCTCTCTGGACCGCAAGCCAACGCTCTAACCGCTGAGCCAAACCAGCCAGGGCAGGTTACTTCTTTTAATATAGAAGTAGGGTACAGACTGACAACCCTCAGAAGAGGGGGTGAGGGGGAAGATAACCACAAAGCTTATATGCAATGGACATAGAAAACAAAGCTGGAGATGGGGTGGGGGGGATGGGGAGGAGGGTGTCAATGGGGGAAAAAGAAACACCTGTGACAAAAATAAATTAAGAAAAATAATTAAAATAAGAAACAAACCAAAGAAATATGTCTTTTTCTTGCATGTGTCTATCTTGTTGCTGAAGATTGCGTCTTGAATGTGGTCCCTGTTAATGAAGCCCCTCACTGACCACTCAGGGCACCTGGTGGAAGAGGGGGGCGTGTGCGACTGTAAGAGCCCGTCAGGAGAGGTGGAGAGTGGACCAGAGACTGTTTCATGATATGTCCTAGGCTGGCATCTTCCCTGACAAAGATCAATTTTTGCCTTAATTGAGCCTACTACCTTTTCTTTTATTGTATCTAAGATAACATACCTTTGGAACTTGGGGTAACTTCTTTTTCCCCAGACCCCTCAAGGCACAACCTATGCACCAGGGCAGAAACACAAATCGCCTTATTATTTTCATGTTAATTGTTGACTGTTAACTATCCTGTACCCACCTATGTAAAAGAAGTATGTGTCTATCATTTTACTTTTTATCCCATCCCAGAGACCTCCACCGCTTTGCTTTCTCCCACCTCCCTAATCTATCACCAGTGGATTTCATGTAACTCACATCTTCTCTTATGATTGTGCTGTATAAATTAAGGTGCAAAACTGCCACTGTCTGGTGCATTATCTCAATCCATTGAGGTTTTTCTTCCGGCATTTGTCGACAGTTTGGATCAGATAAACCCACAGAACTCTCCATAGGTTTGAATTTTTTTATGTTGACAGGTCTATGAACCCCAGGAAGTTTTACCAACAATATGTATTCAGGTCTCTTTGGATCCCATCTGAGCTCATGCTAACTGTAAAGAACAAACACATGCTATGTGAATGTACAGTAAAAATTTTTCCCATTAGGCAGACCTTACCCCCTGGATTTTAAGAGAATGGCAAGAACTAGCTGCTAACAGATAACCACTGCATTGTATAGATAACCATTGCTTTGTGTACACCGAACCTACTTGTTCCCTCAGGCATAACAGCTAACTGCAAATATCTGCTTCTGTACATGCTTGCTTGCTCCCATACCCTAATCCAAATTCCTTCAGAGGGGCTAAGACAACTATATAAGCAACCCACCCCGAGCTCGGGGCTGCTCTCTCTTCTGCGTAGGAGGGGACAGTCGCCGCGCGGCTAATAAAGCTCTCTTAATTTGAACCCAGTTCAGAGTCTGAGTCTGGTCTGTCTCGTTGGTCTACAACACTAACAATAGGACTGGGGATGGGGACTGGTCACTCAAAGCACCAACCATGTGGTTAATACATTGGGCTTTGAGCTGGTCTGTCACCCAGAAATGGACGTGGAAATAGAGGTTGAGTTCAATATCATGGCCTTTGTCAACAACGCCTGCTTATGTAATGAAACCCCAAAGAACACTCTGGATACTAATGATCAGATGAGCGTTCGGTTGTAAAACACTTTGAGGTGGCCAAGGGTGACATGACCTGCCTCCTTTGAGAAAGGACATTGGCCATATTGCCAGTGAAATTCTCAATGACCTGTTCCTTGTGTCTCTCCTTTTCGTTGGTTCTAAATTTAATTACATGGTAATAATAAAACTATAATAATAACTTTAGCAAATATTTAACTTAATGGGGCTGTGAGAACCCCTGACGTAGCTCACGGGACAAAAGCATGGGTGGCCTAGGAGCTCCCAATGTAAGGCTAGTGTTGATGTCAGGGTAGTACATTGAGGAAATTCGCTCTTCATCACTGGGAACTGTACTAACTCTCATGGTGAGCTTCAGAATTGAATTGCAGGACACTGTTTCAGTAAGATTAGCGATCATAGCCTTCAGAGAAGGGGACTTCCTGGGATGCATCTTGTGTGTCCTGTGGAAACCCTACACTGAAATAGGGCCCTCAGAAAGGCTGGTGTGAACAGCCCTGGGGAAGGGACACTGCATCACTGAAATGCAAAAGGTGGGCATCCTCCAGGGATGAGAGCTCTTTACAGAAGGTCCTGTTACAGAACGAAACTTTGTAACAGCAACAGGGATGATTGGATCTGGGAATGACAGAGGCCAACACATGGCAATCGGAAGCAAGGTTAGGAGTAATACCCATGGTCAACAGTGCTATCGGAGTGCAGGCTGGTCTGCAGAGATGTAGGAGATGGCCCTAACACGGTGTCCTTAGGAACAAAAGAGATGACAGTCAACCCGATGTCACTTAATAGACATAATCAAGGGATGGAGGAACAAGCCTCAAGCGGGATTGCTCCAGAGGTTTTGGTCAAGTTGGTGGAGTATGTAAACACTGTACTCCCCTCCTCCCTTGACCACATGAGAATTACAACTAAAGTATAGAACGATAAACCTCAAGAACCATCTGAGGACTAGGTGAACAGAACTATAACTATGGCCCTGGCCGGTTTGGCTCAGCGGTTAGAGCGTCGGCCTGCGGTCCGGAGATACCCAGGTTCGGTTCCCACTAAGGGCACGTACCTCGGTTGCGGTTTGTCCCCGGCCCCGTTGGGTCGCGTGGGTGGCAACCACTTGATGTGTCCCTTTCACGTTGATGTTTCTCTCTCTCCCTCTCTCCCTCCCACTCTATCTGAACAAAATATCGAAAAATGTCCTCCGGTGAGGATAAAAAAAATAAAAAGAACTATAACTATGGATATAAAGAAGAAGCCATGTCTATATTTCACGGAACTACGACAAACACTCCAAAAGTTTATATGGAACAGAAAAATACCCCGAATAGCCACAGCAATCTTGACAAAGAAGAACAAAGTAGAAGTGATCCCCATACTGGATATCAGGTTTTACTACAAAGCCATTGTAATCAAAACAGCCTGGTACTGGCACAAGAACAGGCATATAGATCAATGGAACAGAACAGAGATCCCAGAAATCCACTGAAGACATTATGCTCAATTAGCATTTGACAGACCTGGCGAGAGCATACAATGGAGTGAAGACAGCCTCTTTAACAGATGGTGGTGGGAAACTGGGCCGCTATAGGCAACAAAATGAAATTAGGCACCAACTTACACCATACACAAGAATAACCTAAAAATGGATAAACGACTTAAATTTGACTAAATCAATAAACATGTAGGCAATGAAATTTCAAACCTCACAGCAGCAAAAATTTTTTTTTTATTTTCTTCTAAAACTTACCTTTAGAGGGCGCCCGGGAACCAGCTACGGGTGGGACCTGCTCCCCGGCTCAGGCCAGGTGGCAGCGGACCGTCCTGCAGCTGAGGCCCCAGGGGATCGCGGCCCTGACTGTGCGGCCCGCGGCTTCTCGCTGCTCCGGGGCTTTCGGAGCAGCGACGCGAGGCCAGCAGAGAGAAGATTCCATCTTCCAGAGGTCGCCACTGTCTACCTCCCGACTTGTCCCTATCCCCAGTCGTCTTTTTTTAATTTTCTTTTTTTTTTTAATTTTATTTTTGTTACAGATGTTTCTCCTTTTTCATCCCATTGACACCCTGCTCCCCATCCCCCATCATCTTTTTTTTTTTTTAATCCTCACCCGAGGACATTTTTTGTTCAGGTAGAGTGGGAGGGAGAGAGAGGAAGAGGGAGAGAGAGAGAAACATCTATGTGAAAGGGACACATCGAGTGGCTGCCACCCGCACGACCGACCAGGGCCGGGGACAAACTGCAACCAAGGTACATGCCCTTAGCGGGAACCGAACCCGGGTCTCTCGGGACCGCAGGCTGATGCTCTAACCGCTGAGCCAAACCGGCCAGGGCCATCATCATTTTTTTAATATATAGTGACACATTAGTTGTTTAGTTCTTCATATTGAATGTGGTCTAAATCTGACATCATTCCTGTTGACCTGGAATTTGAACCTTAGCGTTATTTTTACTGAAAATTGTTTTTTGAGTGTGATAAACTCTCCACTAAAAGATACTGACTGTTTGAAATTAAGATTTAGTATCAGTTTCTGAGTTATATAGAGCCTTAAATCAAAGATGAACATGGATTTTTGATTATATTTTTATATTTTGGATTAATCAGATACCTGTAATAATGACATAAATAAATACTGTTTTAGTGGAGTTTTTGTTTTGTTTGGTTTTGGACAAGTGAAATTTCAAGTAATGGTCTTTGACCAAATTTGAAAGTTGCAAAATCTTGAAATACCATTTAACATTTTTCTCTCAATGGTTTTTCCTTTAAGATTTACAATGAGTTTTATTCCCCTATTTACTCATGAGAAATTAGTTCTTATTCATTGGAAGAAAATATATTTAATGTCAAAGAAATAAATAAGCTCTTTTATTTGTTGCAGCTTATTGTTTCTTAAAATGAATGACCTAAACAGCCAAAGGGTCAAAAATAAAAATATTGGTGATTAAAACCAAAACAAAAAAAACTTATCTTTATTAAAATGTATTACAAATGTCCCTCTTTTCCCACCCCCTTGACATCCTCCTCCCCACTCCACAGTATTGTCTGTGTCTACTGGTTATGCTTATAGGTATATAAGTTCTTTGGCTTCTCTCTCCCTCCCCACCTACCCCCTTCCTTTTGAGTTCCTCAGTCTAACAATCAATTTGTACTTCTTAATCCCGTCATTGGGATTTGAACCTTCCTCTTCACCTTATTCTCGGTGCCCTGTCACATTTCAGCCTGTGCCCCTAGAGATTTGCATCTCTCTATACTCGGTCTAATACCCTTACCACACAGACACACAATCACAACCACATCACACACACACACACACACACACACACACACTCATCCTAAAGGACTTTCTGCCCTAACCGCTTGATTCCAGTTAGCACACTGGTTCGGGTCTCGGGGGACATGATGGAAAAATTGTTCTGGAAAGGGAACCCACTATAAGGGAGAGCATTATTGCTTATGATACATCAGATAATGGGTTAATTTCCAAAATATATAGAATGCTCATACAACTCCACAAAAGGAAGATAAAGAATCCAATGAAACCAGGCCAATGTATCTCATTGATTGAGCGTCGATCCATGCACCAAGAGGTAGCTAGTTCAATTCCCAGTCCTGGTGCATGCCCAGGTTGTAGGCCAAATCTACAGTGGGAGCATGCAGGGAGCAGCCGATCAATGTTCTATCTCATCGATATTTCTCTCTCTCTCTCCTTCTTCATTAATTCTCTAAAATCAAAAAAGCAAAAGAAAATTTTTTAAAGAATCCAATTAAAAATTGGACCGATTACATAAATAGACACCTCTCCAAACAGGATGTACAAAAGATCAAGAGACATTTAAAAAATGACTCAACATCAATAATCATCAGAGGGATGCAAATTAAAACAACTATAAGGTATCACCTCACCTACCAGAATGGGTGCCATCAACAAATCATCAAACAGTAAGAGCTGGCCAGGGTGTGGAGAAAAGGGGACTCTAGTACACTGGTGGGAATGAAGACTCGTGCAGCCACTATGGAAAATAATATGGTGTTTTTTCAAAAAAATGGGAAATGGAACTGCCATTTGACCCAGTGATCCCACTTTTAGGAATATATCCTAAGAAGCCTGACACACCAATCAAGAAGAATATATGTACCCCTATGTTCACAGCAGCACTATTTACAATTGCTAAGATCTGAAAACAGCCCAAGTATCCATCAATAGATGAGTGGATAAAAAAAGCAGTGCTAAATCTACCTAATGGAGTACTATACAGCCATAGGAAAGAAAGATCTCTTATCCTTTGAGACGACACGGAGGAACCTGGAGAGTATTATGCTAAGCGAAACAAGGCATTCAGAGAAAGAAAAAATTCCCTAACTTCCTACCATCCTGCCTCAGCATGAAAGTAGAAATCAATCAGAAGAAGAAAACACGCTGCTATATGGAGGCTGAATAACATGCTACTAACCAATGAACGATTAATAACAAGTTCAAGAAAAGAAATCAAAAGATACCTTCAGACAATTCAAAATAAAAACACAAGGACACAAAATCAATGTACAAATAGAAAGAGAAAATTCATAGCAATATAGGCTTACCTCATAAAATAAGAAAAATCTCAAATAAACAATTTAACCTTACATCTAAAGCAACTAGAGAAAGAACAACAAGCAAAGCCCAAAGTGAGTAGAAGAAAGAAAATAAGAAAGATCAGAGCAATAATAAAAGACTTGGAGTCCAAAAAGTATTACAAAAGGTCAATAAAACCAAGAACTACTTCTTTGAAATGAGAAACAAAATTGATAAACTTTTAACTAGACGGATCAAGAGACAAAGAGAGAGAAGCCAATAAATAAAATCAGAAATGAAAGAAAAGAAGTGACAATTGGCACCACAGAAATACAAAGGGTTATACGAAAATACAATGAACAATTATATGCCAACAAATTAGACAGATTGGAAGAAATGGATAAATTTTTAGAAACATACAATTTTCTGCCCTGGCCAGTTTTGCTCAGCAGTTAGAGTGTCGGTCTGCAATCCAGAGAGACCCGGGTTCGGTTCCCGCTAAGGGCATGTACCTCGGTTGCAGTTTGTCCCTGGCCCTGGTTGGGGTGTGCAGGTGGCAGCCACTTGATGTGTCCCTTTCATGTCGATGTTTCTCTCTCTCTCCCTCCCATTCTATCTGAACAAAATATCGAAAAATGTCCTTGGGTCAGGATAAAAAAAAAAAAGAAACATACAATATTTTGAGACTGAGTCAAGGAAAACAGAAAATAAAAAGAAAGAACATAGCCCTGGCCAGTTTGGCTCAGCGGTTAGAGCGTCGGCCTGCGGTCCGGAGAGACCCGGGTTCGGTTCCCGCTAAGGGCACGTACTTCGGTTGCAGTTTGTCCCCGGCCCTGGTTGGTCGTGCGGGTGGCAGCCACTCGAGTGTCCCTTCACGTCGATGTTTCTCACTCTCTCTCCCTTCCTCTCTCTCCCTCCCATTCTATCTGTACAAAAAAAAAAATGTAAAAATATCCTCGGGTGAGGATAAAAAAAAAAAAAAGAAAGAACATAAAAAGAAACAAAAAAATCCAAACAGACTGATAACTACTAATGAAATCTAATAAGTACCAAGAAACCCCCAACAAACAAAAGTCCCAGACCAATGGTTTCACTGGTAAAATTTGCCAAATATTTTTATAAAGTATTAATACCTCTCCTTCTCAAACTATTGCAAAAACTTCAAGAGGAAGTAAAGCTCCCAAGCTCATTATGTGAGGTCAGCATTACACCGATTCCAAAACCAAACAAAAACATTAAAAAAATATATGTATATATATATATATAGGCCAATATCCCTGATGAACATAAATGCAAAAATCCTCAACATTAAAAAGATTAGTTTTCAGTCAAGGTGGCAGTGTAGATAAATGTGGTACTCACCTCCTCCCACAAACACATTAAAATTACAACTAAGCTACAGAACAACCATCATTCAGAATTGCCTGAAACCTGGCTGAATGGAAGTCCTTCAACGAGGGAATTAAAAAAGAAGCCACATGGAGACTGGTAGGAGCAGAGAACTATAAAGGGCTGGTCCCACACCCATATGTGGCAGATAAAAATTGGGAGGAAGCCCTGGCCATTTTGGCTCAGTGGTTAGAGGGTCGGCCTGCGGACAAGAACCCGCCAAGGGCACGTGCCTCAGTCGCAGTTTGTCCCTGCCCCAACAAAAAGAACCGCTGCCTTAAAGGGACAGTGATCACAGCTCAATAGACAGTTCTCTAGACATGCTCGCCAAAAGGCTGTAGATATAGATTTTATTTACTTATTTCTATTTTTTGTTCAGATAGAGTGGGAGGGAGAGAGAGGAAGAGAGAGAGAGAGAGAGAAACATCGACGCGAAAGGGACACATTGAGTGGTTGCCACCCACACAACCAACCAGGGCCGGGGACAAACTGCAACCGAGGTACGTGCCCATAGCGGAAACTGAACCCAGGTCTCTCTGGACCGCAGGCCGACGCTCTAACCGCTGAGCCAAACCGGCCAGGGTGTAATATAGATTTTACATTGTTCTGAAAACAGTGCCATTTTGTTTCATCATCATTCCTCCCCTTCCTCACTTCCAGGTCTGTTCTTCCCTAGATACTGGGCCCAGCCATTTCAAACAGGGCACACAAATACTTTGAAGTTAGTTCAGTTAGTTTAGTAATGTGAGGAAGTCCGGCACCATTCCTTCTTCCCGTTGGCATGTTCTTGGAATGTGCCAGAGCCAGAGCCATGGACCCGGAGCCATTCACTTGATCACTGTTTTGCTGGATCAACATTTATTAGATACCTACTGTATGCCAGGCACTCTGATGGGCGGGGACACTACCCAGCAGCCTGGAGGAAGGAATGGACATAGGAGCAGCTCCTAATCTCAAGAGTGTGAAGAATGCCCCAGCAATGGTACAGCTGTGAGAAAGAAGACAGGCAGTGTGGGTGGGCTTGGGGGTGGCAGATTCCTGGAAGAATTGCCAGTGGTTGAGCTGAGGCTGGAGGTGAGATCATATTACATGGAATGGATGAGGAAGGTTGAAGATGTGGAGGAAGCAGATTGAATACAGGTGATAAAGAGTTTCCATGATATAGAATTATTACATTATATATTATAATACTTCCATTTATTATATATTCCAAAACATTATGTAATTATTTACATTACATATAATGTAATTATATTATTTAGTTATTTTCTATAATTCCTAGTTTTGGAGTTTGGTTTCCTTTTTGGTCCGAGAATTATTAAGAGAAAGTTAAAACGTTTCTAAGGTCAATATTGGCTGTATTACTTATATTTTGTGACACTGCTTCAGGTTTTCTTTATGGGCTTAGATATGCTCATTTTTTTGTGAATCTTCATTGTGAATTGCATCCTTGATCATTACAAGGCGTCTTCTTTTAGGTCATTTAGTGCTTTCTGTCCTGAAATCAGCCTTTACTGATGTTAATTAAGATCGAGACCCCTGCTACTTTGGCTTTCATTTGTTGGGTGTGCTCCCGATTTCTCCTGGTTTCAACCTTTCTGAGTCACCTGGTTTTACACAGTGTTCCGTTGGGTTTCGCTTTGTGATTCCCTCTGAGAGACTGTTTAATAGAGGCATTCGATGGCATTAACATGGCATACATATGTTCTAAGTATTCTCAGTTCTGTCCTTATATTTTGTGGCATGCTTTCTGTGTTGAATTCTAGCTATTGCTTTTTAAAAATCTTTTACCATATGATCTGTGTTTGTGTTTCGGATCATTTAGAAAGCGTGTAATTTTGTTTTGGTGGTTACATCTATATATAAATAACTTCAATATAATATACTTAATGTTCTGTTTCTTAGAATCCTCCTAGCTTCTCTTCCTCCCCTTTTTCTTCTTTGCTGAGCTGAGTTTCTGACACTTTCAAGTATTCTTAACAAGGGCGTTTGTTTCCCAGTAGATGGTGCTAGAGACACAATATACAGAGCTTGGTTTATAAACTAAACATCGACCTCATCTGAATTCAGACTCAGTCCTCTAACCACTGATCTGTTCTGGGAGGATTCACAGTTGAACTTTTTGGATCTCTAAGGTCAAAGGAAAAATCTTGGGTAGTGACCCACCAGGGCCCTATTGTCCTGTAAAGTCTGGGTGACCAAGCACCTCCCATAGTAACTTTTAAAGAGGCAACAGTGTTTCCTTATGAAACAATTAGACTGGAAAAAAGAAGCAGCTGTTCTCATAGGCTCAAGAAGATTTTAATTTTACCAATCCATATGCTAAGTGGTAACTTACGTTATGCTTTCTCCCCTTATATGGTGTTCACAATATTTAGTTCTTCCTTAAAGCTATACTTGACTCAAAATCTAACCCTTATGACAGTCCCGATGTGATTGCCTAGGTCAGTCAAGATTACTTACTTCTCTTGACTTGGAAAAAAGAAAGTCATGCAGTTTTCATGACAAGGACTCAGGGCACATTTCTAGCCTGTTGACCTGATATTGAGTAATCTACAAATCAGTGTTTACCTTTTCTCTCTGTAAAACGAAGCTATTATTTGCTGTCTTACGCATTACTTAGAAATATTTGACCAGTGTTTTGCTTGCGCATACACAGGAAGATGGCATAAGTAAAAGGGCCAGATTTCAGGATGATATAGCTAACACTCAGAGCAGAGGCTAGAGAGGGTAAAACTTCAAGAATTGTAGACACATCCTGAATTTTTAAAAAAATGAGAAACTTAGGATCATTCTAAAATGAGATTTTTGCCAAATGAGAAGAAAACAAGAAAAAAGGTTCCAATCTGTCCTTTTCAGCCTCATGCCCTGACACACTCCCTCATGTGCCTCATGGTCAGACAGGGAAGACTTGGAGTTTGTCCCCCAGATTCACCTAGTCTTTGGGCTGTTCTCTTAACTGGAATGTCCTTTCTGCACCCGTTATACCCACCACACTCTGGCAAAGTCCACCGGGTCATTTAAGAAAAACACCATTTCTTCTGTGAGGGATCACAACTTCCATCATACTTTAAACATACGTTCCCACAAACATTCAGCACATTATGGCATAACTACAGGGTTTTAACAAGCTATTTGTCTATAAGGAATGTGAGCTCCTAGAGGGTTAGGGTTGTGTCCTATTTATCTTTGTACCCTCCAGGCTTGAAGCACAGCCTTTCTGGATGGAAAAACTGATGACAATGAGGCAGAGGCTAAAAAAACAGGGGCAACTGTGACTGGTATAGCATCCTGTGACAGAGTCAGAATGAAAGATCTAGAAAGAACTTCAGGAATTACCTCATCTAGTCCCTTCACTTTGCAGATAATGAGGCTGGAATCCAGACAGATAAAGGGACTTGCCCAAGGTGACACATCTTCATAGTGTCAGTCTCCAGGCTGCTACTCGAGTGTTTTCCACCTCCCCCTGAAGTGACTTGGTTACACCCCCTCCCAACCCACCCCCAAATGTTCTTGTATTTTCTCATTGACAAACAAATGTGTAGCTCTAACTTTGTGCTTTGGTGCTAAGAATAGAAGGAGATGTCAAAATAGCTCTCTCAGCAACCCTGAGTGTACAGAAGACAAAGCGGAAATGGAAAGGGTACCCTCAGAGAGGATGTCACATCACCAGACTTTGGTTTTGAAGCTACCAGAAAGCTGGGGTGTTGACAGAGAGGAGCTGTTTTCTTTTTAATAATGTTTTTTCTTTATTGATTTTAGATACAGAGGAAGGGAAAGGAAGAGAGAGACAGAAACATTGATGAGAACATCAATTGGCCGCCTCCTGCATGCCCCCACTGGGGATTTGGCCCACAGCCTGGGCATGTGCCCTGACTAGGAATTGAACTGGCAACCTCTTGGTGCCTGGGTTGATGCTCAACCACTGAGCCACACCAGCTGGGCAAGAAAAGCTGTTTTCTAAAGAGGATTTGTTCTTCTCCTGAAGGTTGGCTGCATGTGCATTAAGGCTGGTCAGCAATGCCTAGCACATGGTGAGCTGCAACCCAGAGTAGTGGGCTCACAGCTCTGGGAACAGGAGCAACGTGAGGCAGCATTTCTGCTCCCCCACTTTGAGGAAAGTCTGACTGCAGGCACCACCAAGGACCCACTTGAGGTTACTGTCATGGATTTTGGGTGAGACAGTAGCTGCCAATTGGCAGCTGTGGAGGGTGGGGGCACAGGGGATTAATCAGAGTTGAGTTTTGTAAGGAGAATACAAAGAGGCAGGGGGCAAGGGAGTTGAGGGCATATGCAAAGGGGTGATTCTAAGGATGAACTTCTGACCTGGTCTTGGAGAAGCAAGGTCATGAGGAAGTGAGGGACAGTAAAAAGGTGATAAGATCAGAGGTTATAGGTTCTTGTAGCATCAACGAATTATTGGAGCTGATAGACATCTTAAATAGTGATCATGGAAGGCTGCAAGAAGAGGTAATGACAAAGTCAAGGGTATGGCCCAGGGACTACAGGCATGAGTAGCTGAGAAGGGTGGAGGATAAGATCATTGGAAGAGAGGATGTCAAGTAGCTGAGGGGTCAGGGTATCATCAATATAGATAACGAAATAATCAAGAATCATGACAAGAGTGGTAGAGTGAAATGAGCAAGGAATGAGAAGTGACTGGGGTGGGGGGGTGTCTATAGATGACCTCAACAAAGAGGCATTAAATCTTCTTTCTATTTGCATTTCTGGCAGAGTTATAATTACCTGTCCTCTGGAAGTAAAAGGAAAAACTCACTGCCTTCATGAAATGCATCTGCCTTGATTCATGTCTCTTATCTCCCATAAGGGATTCTTGCACATATTCTATTATGAGGAATTTGGCCCTTTCCCCATGACTGCTTATGGCAGACAGCATTTTTAAAAGATGGCCACACAGTGTGTACCCATCCTACATGCTCTTATGTCGACACTCCTTCACTGAGATTGGAGCCTCTGTTCGCTCCCTTAAACCTAGATGGACTTTTACAACTGCCTTGACCAATAGAATGTGGCACAGTGGTGCTGTGATTTCTGAGGCCAGGTTGCAAATACAGAATGACTTTGGCCTGGCTCTCTGTCAGGACATCTGCCCTTGGGCCCCAGCTGCCATTGTTTCAAGGAAGCTCAAGTCACATCGTAAGGCCATGTGTGGGGTGTTCTGGCTGACAACCCCAGCTCAGTCCCCAACCAATAGCCAGCATCAACTACCAGACATGTGAGTGAATGAGCCTTCTGGGGACCCCAGCCCCCAGCTCTGATCTGCCAGCAGAGGCCCTGGACATCACACGCAGAGGCAAGATGATGTGGTCTGGTCTAAATCCCTGACCAACAGAAAAGAGAGATGATAAATGAAGTGTTGAAATAATTTATTATATAGCAATAGATAACTAGTATACTGCCTTTGGATGTTTTCACTTCTTGGCACTGACTTGACAAGTCCTGGTGGGAAGTTAATGTGCCCCCTCCTACCCCATTTTAACATAGAAGTGTTTTTGAATGATTCTACCTTAAGGACTAATTCTTGCAATTACTTTTGGATAGGGAAAACAACAACAACAACAAAACCCCAAATTTGTTAGGTTACTTATTTTTGAGCATCTTTTATTACCAGGCATTAAACGAACCTCAGGGAGTCTAGAATCTGGTCAAAGAGACACACAGAAAATAAAAACTCACAGGAGAGTGCGGCGAAGGCACTGAGTGGCCCTGAGAAGCTCTGGTGGAGCAGAGAAGCGGCAACTCCTGAGCCCTGGGATCAGGAAAGGTTTTCCAGAGGTGGGGGCAGGAGCCTAATCTCGGTGAGTGGGGATTGGCTAACGGGACGAGGCACGAGCATGGGGATGGACTCCTGCCACCTATGAGGTTGTATTTGGGGCACAGGCAAGAAGCATTTATATTATACATATTTCACAGGCTCCTAGCTCTGATTTAATTTTTTGGACAAAAGACTTAAGAAACAGAATAGAAGATGAATTCTTGTGGATTCCTGATCAAACACTAAGTTTTTTTTTTTTTTTTTTGGTAACATCTGAGCATGAACAGGTTTTTAGTGTCTGACTGAGAAAAATTCACCTGGGGTGATTTTTAATTCAAAGCTTTTAATTTCTCATCATCTGAAATAGCTTTTTTCTCTGCCTGGTGGCCCTCATGCCTGACTTTCTGAGATGAACAGATGGTCACTGCAAGAGTCACTGAATCTCCACATTCATTCATTCACTTTCAGCCCCTTTCCTCCTGGCAGGTCCTTTTCTACCTCATTTCCACTCAACCCAGTAACGCCACTGCAGAAACGGTCCCAGTCCCACCAGACAGTCCTCACACGGCTAAGTCCTGTTTATAATAACAGTTACAATTATTTTGTGCCTGGCTGGTTTGGCTCAGCAGCTGGAGCGTCAGCCCTTGGACTGAGAGGTCTTGAGTTCGATTCCCAATCAAGAGCACGTGCCGGGGTTGCAGGTTCGATCCCTGGCCCCGGTCGGGGTTGTGAGGGAGGCAACCAGTTGACATGTCTCTCTCACATTGATGTCTCTCTCTCTCTCTCTCCCTCCCTCCCTTCCTTCCACTCTATCTAAAAAAAAAAATCAATGGAAAAATATCCTTGGGTGAGGATTAACAACAACAACAAATTATTTTGTGAAAAGAGGGAAAAAAATATGGCATATGCTTCTGGAAAAATGGGGGGGGGGGGTTTCTCCAATAATTTTTTTCCCTTAAAAAGGCAATATTAAAAATATTAAGTATATTATTTAAAAATTATTTTCTATGATTTATTCTGTGTTTTGATTTACAAACCTAGGTACGACATCTTGGAATTTAGAAAGACTTACTAAATGACCTTGGGTAAGTTTGTATTTCCCCATTTATATGATGGAGTTAATATTGGTATCCACCTAAAACAGATATTGTGAGGTTTACTTGAGAGAATGCTATGAAGGAGGTCCCATCTCTAGGCTAGAACCTGGCAATCTTTCTCTCTTTCTTTCTCTCACAGACACACACACACACACACACACACACACACACACACACACTCTCTCCAGAAAAACAGAGAACAGTGAGAACTATTGTTCATTATAACATGTCATTCACACAAAAGAAAGGTGCATTCCTGCCTCTGGGGGCATTGCCATTTTCATTAAAAAAGAATTCAGCCCTGGCCAGTTTGGCTCAGCGGTTAGAGCGTCGGCCTGCGGTCCGGAGAGACCCGGGTTCGGTTCCCGCTAAGGGCGCGTACCTCGGTTGCAGTTTGTCCCCGGCCCTGGTTGGTCATGCGGGTGGCAGCCACTCGATGTGTCCCTTCACGTCGATGTTTCTCTCTCTCTCTCCCTTCCTCTCTCTCCCTCCCACTCTATCTGTACAAAAAATGGAAAAATATCCTCGGGTGAGGATTAAAAAAAAAAAAAAAAAAGAATTCAGGTGTTTTGTTTTTTGGAGTTTCTTTTCTTAGTGATTTAAAAATCTAGAACAATGGATTTTAAACTGGTGTTTTGAGTCAGGGACTCCTCTGAGCGCGGTACAAAAGTTCCGGGCTCTCTCTCCAGGAAAACGCACACAAGCATAGAGTGCTCCCAGGCCCTCAGGCCCAGCCAAAGTGCCTGGTCAAGAATCGCTGATCTACAGGCTGGTGAATGTGTTCTGTCTGTACTGCTACTCATCACCAAACCAGCTGTCCCCTTGTGACCTGACACTGCAGCGCACACGTGGAATGATGCAGTCACATGACCTCAGCGTCTGGTGAAGACATGCAGTCTGGGAGTCTACCCGCAGCTCCCTCTATTGCGATGCAGCAAGGCTTTGCCTAACACATCAAGGTCTCCTGTTGTGCTTCCTCCATGTTGCAGCACGTACAGCACACTGTCATGTGAAAGGCACAGACGCTTGTCTTAATCTGAGCAAATCAGCAGCTTTCAGAAACTGCAGGAAGATGAAGCATCGGAGGAAGTGGAAATGGCCCCTAATGACAGCTCAGAAAATGGGGCTGATTAGACACACTGTCCGGCGCATTGCAGTGGCTGTCAGGAGTCATGATCACCAGTTCCTGTCATCAGCCTCCCAGAAGCATCCTGCTCACCTGTTGGCAGCCAAACTCAATAGATTAACTAGAGGATTTAAATCCTGGCTCTCCTTGCTGTAAAAACAAAGTTGCTCAGCTCCTCTGAACCTTGCTTTCCTCATCTGTCAAATGGGGATGACTGGAGTATCTACCTCATGGGATTATGAAAATTAAACCAGATCAGGCATGTAAAGTGCTCAGCGCCCTGCCCAGCCTGTAGGGCGTACTCAGCAACATAGCCGTGAGTGTGGACCGTAGCCGAGGGTGCTAACAGCACCGACACTGCACTTAGGGAAACCCGGCTCCACCAATCACCTGACCTCTCTAAATGTCTGCTTCTTCAGCCGAGGTATACCTGAAGCATAACACCTCTTTCAAAAGGCAGTTCAATGTGCTCCGTGTCCGGTACATATTAAACGCGGGGCACATGATGGTGATGATGATGATAATGGAATAACGATAGTTAATAGTTACAGAGCTCTTCATAAAAGCCAGGAACTATTCTGCACACTTTACATGTATTACCTCATTTAATCTTTAGAACCAGTGAGAGAGGGCCAGTGTCACCCCACTTTGCACACGCAGACTGCAGAGCGGAAATGAATTGTCCAAGTTCACAGAACTGCTAAGGACTTAAACCGAAGAAGTCAGGGTTTGAGTCCATGCCCTTAACTACTGCATTTTCCTGATGATAATGTGTCAAAATCAGCCCTCTTAAACAGCCGTTCAAGGTCATATCAAGGACTCACTTCACTAAGGTCAGAAGCATTTTCCGTTTCGGGACGAGCGCCCTCCTGCCCCCCTCGGTGTTCATGGCACGTGGGGGGTGCCCACTGCCCCAAAGCAGGCACACTGCTAGGGCCGGATGCAGATCTATGAGACCAAGGCTGCCTTCCCCAAATCCCCTGGCCTCACCAGGCCCAGTCTGCCAGCGGCTAACGATGCTAGTGTGGAGGGACAGCCCCTCTGCAGGGCCACGTGGAGACAGTGTCCGGGGTTGCTTGATGATTCTGAAAGGGGACATGTCGGGGAGAGAAGTTCCCTGCGTGCTCCTTCTGCTGCTTCACAGCAGGCAGGCTCCACAGACAACTGGGTGATCAGGCTGCTCAGCTCACGGCAGACCCATGGCCTCCTGCCTCCACCCAGAGTCACAAGGCTCCCACCGTCACAGTCCACAGGAAGCCGAGAACACCAGGGACGGGGCTGACATCCTGACACCACAGAAAGTATGTTACTTGAACATAGCCAAATTACGTTAATGGCCCAGGGTTGAAGAGACCCAGTACAGGAGAGAGGGGAGACACCAGCCCAGCCTTTCTGGTCCGTTGGTACAGTGGCAGCACCAAGAAATGGCTTTATGTGGGGGACTTAGCCCCTCTATCTCCATTAGTGCTCTCCCTTCTTGCAAACTGCCCCAGATAAACATGCAATAGAAGTTTCAGAGCATGTCCCAGGCTCCCTTCTGAGGAGACTGCTGCCTCAAGCTCCCCCTACACACTGGCCCCATCACAACTGCTCAGCCACCTGTGGTTTAGGGGGAACCTAGCAAGCCTGTGTTTGTGCAAGTGGAGTCGGAGGCGGGGAGCCCTGCCGTGCAGGACCAGCCTTCTAGACCTCACTGTCTACACACCACCGCTGTTACCTCCGGGATGTGTGTTCTGCAGACCCCGCTTCTCACTTGCTCTTTGCACCTGGCCTGCCAGAGGGTCAATTCCACAAACTACAAATTTAGGAGCTGCTCTCTGTCCTGAGGAGAATTCTGGAACTGGCGACCTGGAAGGAAGGAGGAAGCATGCTCACCAGGAGCCAGATACAGATTATTCAAATACAAGTCTTTCCCAGCCACCCGCTAGGACTCTGACTGGGTACCAGGCCGGTGGCTCAGCGAGCTTCCCAAACTGCTGCAGGCTGAGCACTTGGGCTTCAGTGAGCAGAACCTGTAGGGTGCCGCCAAGTGGATGATCTAGATAATGAGATAGAAGGTGTTCTTCTCAAACTAAGACGACAGCATGGAGATGAAGCTAGGAGGCAGTCACTTGGGATGACAGAACCAGGAATCGAAAGTCAGTGCGAAGTGGGGGTAAACACTGCTTACAACAAGATGAAATCCATGGGTAATAACGACTAAAAGGTCCTGCACCTGTGCCCAAAAAACAAAGGACGCTGTTTAGATTGTAACTCTAAACCTGGGCACACAGCCAGTGTGGCTCAGTGGTTGAGCGTCGACCCATGCACCAAGAAGTCGCCAGTTCGATTCCTGGTCAGGGCACATGCCCGGGTTGTGGGCCAGATCCCCAGTGGGGGGCATGCAGGAGGCGGCAATCGATGTTCTCTCTTATCGATGTTTCTATTTCTCTCTTCCTCTCCCTTCCTCTCTCTCTAAAATCAATAAAGAAAAAAAAATAAAATAAAAATAAACCTGGGCACAAAACATAATCCTTTGAGATTCCATTTCCTCATTTATCAAATTAGCATAATGGAGCCCCACCGCATGAAGTGGTCGTGAGGATTAAAACAGCTAATGGAGGCCAAGGGCTTAGCACCGTGATGACGGCGACGATCATGGTGGTGATCACGATGGTGACAGCTAATGGTTCTTGTGGAGCGCTTCACACCTGGGCGGCGTGGTTCCAGAGCCCGGGCTCCTAACCATCCTGTTACACTAGCTCTCGTAAATGCTAAGTCTAATTACGACAAGTATTACTGACTAGGGAGATGTGCCTGAGCCAGAGCATGTGTGCACACACTTTAAGGATGTGGCTGGCAGTGAGTTCAATAGGAGCGACACGGGGTGTGACGAGGTGGAGCCCGTTTTCGGTTACTTTGTTCAGTCCAGGCATCACAGGCAGAGAGACAGGCAAACGCGGGATCAGAGGAGAAGGACCAGATGGCCAGGTCACAGCATAAGAACAGCGAGGACCTGGGGATATGCTGCCCGAGGAAGAAGCCACTTGGGGTGACATGAGAGTTACCTCTGAAGGCCAGAAGCCTGCTCTGTAGGGCCCCAAGAACTAGCCCAAGTGGGCTCAGCTCCAGGTGGCTCAGTATCAGGAAGGCATTTCTGACGTGCTGACCCAGGATGGACGGCGAACTTCCGCCCCAGAGGCACCTGTGCCGGCGGAGCCCCCCCTTCTGGGATCCAAACACTGGGCAGGTGGCAGCGGGTGAGAAGATAAGGCCCTTCCCAGCTGTGACATTCCAGGACGGCAGGGCCAGTGGCTCGTATTACAGACATAACGAAGCAGGTTGCTCTCTTCAGGAACACACTGCGACATCTGGTTATTTCTCTCCTCCCTCTTTTTTAAGTCAGACTTTTAGCTAGTCCTATGTAGAGGCCATTGGGGGAGAGCAGCTCTTTGCAGAATGACCCACAGACAATGGCTTTTGATAAGAGAGGGCCAGGGTGAGGTGTGTGAAGTGAGGAGGGGGGAGAGAAATAAAGGTAGCTAAGGGGGCAGCAGGAGGTACAGGGTTGTCAGGGAGGGGAGCAAATAAGGACAAATAGGTGCCCAAAAGGAAAAAGCAACAGAGGCCACTTGCAACTAGATGGGACTTTGCAGGGCCTTTTAAATAGCCACTCAAAGCATGGACCCAGCACGGCCTCCCCCCAGGGATGTCAGAAACGAGAGGCTCCACCCCAAGTCAACTGAGCCAGAATCTGCATATTAACAAGTTCCCCAGGTGATCTGTGTGCACATCGCAGGTAGAAGGCACTGATGTGGGGATCATCTAAGGGAGACCCGTGCTCAGAGGTGCTGTGCGTTCATCTCAGCAAAGAAAGGGCGGGAGGATCCCTGGGAAGCAGGAAGAGCGCTGGAGTCTGGTCTCCATGGGGACGGCCCAGCTGTGCTTCCAGCCCAGCTGCTCCAATTATGTTTCTTTATCTAGTCGGGCTCAGAATAGTCAGTCAAATTTGCATAAAGACGCCAGAGGTAATGGGGCTCGTGGGCACAGGTACTCAATCTGACACCTAATTGAGCCATCTTGGTTAAATCATCTCTAGAATGCCTGTTATTATTTTAGGAAACAACATAAAGAGAATGATCATTAAAAGTAACACCCTGGGTGGAAATTTTGACTTCATTCCAGTGGTTGGCAAGCAAAGTGCCTCGGGATTTTTGTGTGAAGTAACTTTTCTATACCTGTTCATAGATCACACAGTGTCAAAGCTCGACCCCGCTGCACTGCCCCGTCCTGTGCCCGTGCCTTTTGGGTTTGCTGTTCTACTCTACTGCTGTGCGTATGTCTTCCTTCCACTGAGTATTTCGGATTTTACTTTGACTTGCATTGGGGGAGGGTACTGCTCCTGGATATGACGTGCCATCAGAAGCATCAAATGCTAAACCCAGTTACATGGTGTTTGCAGGCGAGAAGGCAACTTTACTCTTTCCAGCTGGGCAGAACATTTTCATGCAGAGAGTTCTTCCATCCTAGACCCCCACCAGGATGGCATCCAGGGATTTGCTGCCATTGGAAAGTTACCCACGGTCTGTAGCCTTGCCACAGGGGCATTCCTGTTAGACCTGCCCTCCTTCTGAGTGACACCGTGTTCCCCAGGTCTTCAGGGCCCCTGCTGCCTGGGCCATTGTCTATGTCCTGAGCCACTTGGTTAGTGACACTCTTATTGACTTACCTCACACCCTGTCCTGCTGCCCCTCCTACCTGACAAAACCCACCTTTGGATCATCCCACAACCCTCCTTCTCAGCTCCTCGCTCCATGCTAAGAGAAACTGGAAAAAAACCCATGGAAGCACCAGCTGAGGCCACCAGCAACTCATGGTCAGTCCTCACCTGGAATCTGGACACCCTCAGACAAACATTTCACTTGCCCTCAATGAGCTCCCCTCCCCCTAAAACACCTCTTCCTTGACCCTGCATCTCCACCTATAGAGGCACCTCTCTTCCTCCTTTCACAACGTTTTGAAAGAATATTCAACACTGGTGGGTTTTGATGTGCAGATTCCCAGGCCCCATGCTAAAGCAAATGAGCAAGAATCTCTGGGTGGGGCCTGGGACTCCGTATTCAAGGAGTTGGCTCATTGGCCTATAGTCCCTGACTCTCCTCACTTTCAGTTACTCCTCCAACTGTCTCCATCGGGCATCAACCCACCCACTCGACGAAATGGGATTGGCAGGAACAGCCGCTACAGCCCCTGTACTCCCTGGCTCGACCTTCTGGAATGCTGACGATGCTGGTCACTCCAAGACTTCTGGTCACCCTTTCTCCGTCTTTGCTTCTTCCTTTGACCACCTCCTGTGGCGCCTAGTGTGAGCCTTTCTAGGACCTTAAATATTGGTGGTGGTTTTCTTCGGTTCCCCTGGGTGCAGTCCTCAGACCAATGCTCTTCTCAACCTAAGGCTCCTCCCTGGGAAGTCCACATGGCTTACTCTGCAAAGCCCATGCTGACTTAATCTCCTGCTCTCGTTTCTCTCCTAACATTGTGCCCATCTGTCCAGTTGCTTGCTGGACATCACTTGGATGCCCCACAGGCATCTTACTCGCAAATATTTCCCAGACCAAATCCATAGCTCCCCCAGTCCCTGCCTGTCCCCGATCCTGCCCTTATGCCAGCTCCTTCTTTTCCTCCTCTATTTATGACTTACTTTTTAAAAAATATGTTTTTATTGATTTTTTAGAGAGAGAAGGGAGAGAGATAGAAACATTGATGGGCTGCCTCCTGCATGCCCCCTACTGGGAATTGAACCTGCAACTCAGGCATGTACCCTGACTGGGACTCGAACCAGGACCTCCCAGTCCATGAGACAATGCTCAATCCACTGAGCCACACCGGCCGGACACGACTTACTTAATATCTCCATTTCTACTGCCCAGGAGCTGCCTAGAAGACTAGGAGTCATCAGCCTTCCTGTTTCTTCATCTACTACATTCAATTCAGGCATCCTGATTTTACCTCTTTTTTAAAAAATTTTTTTCTTTCTTTATTGATTTTTGAGAGAGAGGAAGGGAGAGGGAGAGAGACACAAACATTGATTGGCCACCTCCTGCATGTCCCCCACCGGGGACTGGGCCCACAACCTGGGCATGTGCCCAGGCAGGGAATCGAACCAACGACCTCCTGGTGCATGGGTCCACACTTAACCACTGAGACACACTGGCCGGGCTCCTAATTTTACCTCTTAAATACTGTTATTAAACCACATTTCTTCCAGCTGCTCTCTTGTATAGGTCCTCATTTCTTGCACAACTAAAATAGCTCTTCACTGGTCTCCAGTCAAGCCCTACCCCCAACAGGTGCTGGGTGGTATTTCTAAGATGCCAGTCTTGCAAGGGCAATCCCCTGGTTTGAAACACTTCAGAGCACTTCATGATCTGAAGATGTCCCAGATTCTGGGCAGGCCCATCATGACTACATCCAACTGCAGGGCTGGGACCAGGGTGAGGCAAGTGAGGACCCAGGGTGCAAAATTTAAGGCCACACCCACTCTCAGGTGCTGACCCAGCAGGTGTACAACCCTGAGAGTGCTGCCTGGAATTTTGCACCCTACATGCTGCATGTCTCTTGTCTCACCCTAGCCCCCACCCTGCCCAACTGCCTCTCTAGCTTTTTGGCTTGTCAGCCCTCCCCCACACCCACATTCTGCGCTTTAGTACTCTCACTCACCTTGTTGCTAGATCTTTACAGACACTAAGAAGCTTCTAATGTGGTCTGGGCACAAGAGAAGCTTCTCAAGTACAGAGATAGTGTTCAATCATCTGTCTATGACCTGAGGCAGCACGTAGCAATCAGTGGGTGCTCCACAAATGTTAGCTGAACCGGATTCTCGGTTCTGAGCAGATTCTCAAGTCTGCTCTGGGAACTTGTTTGAGTCAGCCTTCCAGCTCACGGTGCAAAGCCCAGTTACCTTTCAGCCCCTTCACAATGGGGTGACCGCTAATGACCTCTGAGGATGGCTGTGCACCAGGGATGAACTAGAGCCTGCTCCTGTCCAGACCTGGGGTGGGGCGGGATGTGGTCTGGAGGGTTTTTAAACCATCAGCTCTCGAAGGATGGTAGTAAGAGCTCTAGCAAGTGACTCTCCTGACAAATTTATTTGATGTTAGTCTGAAATTTTCATAAGAATGACGCAATGCCTGGCCAAGTGCTAATTTCTGAGCTTTCTTCCTGCCAAATTTCCACCGTGCTGGCTCATGTTTGCCAATCTCGCAGCAGTGACGTGTTTTCTAGCAGGGAACACAAGGAGCTTTGGGAGTTATTCTGGGCCCTCATAAAACCCTTCTTGGGATTTTTATAGAGTGATTCAGTAATACACCCCCTTGGAGAGTATCATTTTTACTAGGAGAGGTCCTTAGAGTTTCTGTATTGAATTTCCTTGAACACTGTTTAGGAGGGACCTGTCAGGGAAGAAACAGCTCTAGGGTAAATAACATGCCATAAGATCCAATATCACGAGTTTCCCTCTTTGTGTATTATTCAAGCCTTTTCTGAACTCTAGCTTTATTTCTTTGAGGACAAGACCTGTGCTATGTACATGACTGCATGTTCTCCATATCTACTTGCTCAATATTGCTTCCCCAGGGCCAGCATAGTACCTGGTACCTAGGAGGCACTTGACATCAGCTGGTGACAGAGAATGGGAAAAGAAACTTGGGGTGTGGGCCTGGAGCTGGAGGGGCTCATCTGTAGAAGTGCGGGGCTAAGAGTGAAAACCAGACCACGCCCTGGCCCTCCACCTACACCGAGTCCCTGCGCACTGCCTACTCCTACACCCGGCAGACTGATGGCCAGGCCTGGAATCCTGTCCGCACCAGGGCTGGTGCAACTTCACTCATCTGATCAAGCAGAAACAGAAACGCCGGCCCTCCAACCCAGAGTCCTGGCCGCGGCTGCTCCTCCGGGTGGAGCCTGGGAGTTACTGTTCTCGGTGCACCACCTTCCCCGTCTAGCTCGCCTTCCCGCCCCCTTCGGAAAATCGAATGGTGATTAACAACACCTAAATACCACCCTGAAGATCACAAAAAGGAAAGCAAACTATCGTTATTCTCAAAAACAATGATGACATTTATGTACAATAACACATAGCAGGACAACCATAAACGATCACTACCTTGAGGGAGGAAAAAAGAAAACCCCTCTGTGGACTTGGATGACTTGACTTGGATGACTTGGATGACTCATACAGGTTTTACACAGAATTTCGGGGCTCACGAATCCCTTGAAGTTCTTTCATCTTCCCAGACACACAAGTACAGACCCTAGTTGTTGAGAAGACCGGGGTTAGAGGTTGTGTGGTCTTTGAATCAGTGTTAGAAATTGACGGAACCTCAGAATCCGACTCATGTAACCGTCATCTACAGCGATTCCACGGAAGAGGCGATGAAGTCCGAAGGGCGTAGCTGGCGGGAAGCAGAACTGAGGCCTGGGGCACCCAGGTTTCCTGAACCCCCGTTGTCCCCCGGTACTGCTTTCATGTGTGCATTACGTTGAAAACATGTAAAGAAGGAAGAAGAGTGGAGAGAGACTGACTGTGAGGGGAAGGAAAGAGTAGACTGTACAGACTGACTATTACTTGGTTTCATTTGGGGTTTAGCGTAGATTGGTTTTCTAGCTTCAGGCCAAAGAGACCTGGCCTGAGGCTCCCTGCTGGCTCCCTGCTTTGGCTCTGTAATGAAATCCTGGGAGAACATCCGAGGCAGACTGTGGAGGGAAGACAAGGGGGCGCTGGCACAAGGTGAGCTAGATCTAAACCGCTTGTCATTGCAGAACCCCAGCAACAAAGGACCCACTGAGCCCAGGAAGTGGGGGAAAGTGTTCTAAGGAGAAAGTATGAACCTGAAGAAAGAGCAGGGGGTTAGCTCTAGCTGGGTGGCTCAGCTGGTTGGAGCATTGTCCCGCACACCAAACGGCTGCAGGTTTGATCCCTGGTCAGGGCGGGTATGGGAGGCAACTGATCGATGTTTCTCACATTGATGTTTCTCTCTCTCCCTCTTTCTCTCTAAAATCAGTATAAACATATCTTTGGGTGAGGATTAAAAAAGAAAGAAAGAGTAGGGGATTTATGCATCCAAGAAGGGGGTACTGGGTGGTCCCTGTGTGTGGGAGGAGGGTACGGAATCAGGGTGGGGTGTGAGGGAGGCACAGTGGGAGATGGGTCTAGGGGCAGCTTGTATCTGACCTGGGAGCAATCTAAGCATTTTTTTTTTTTTTTTTTTTTTTATCCTCACCGGAGGACACCCTTCCATTTTTTGTTCAGGTAGAGTGGGAGGGAGAGAGAGGAACAGAGAGAAAGAGAGAAACATCGATGTGAAAGGGACACATCGAGTGGCTGCCACCCGCACAACTGACCAGGGCCGGGGACAAACTGCAACCGAGGTACATGCCCTTAGTGGGAACCGAACCCGGGTCTCTCAGGACCGCAGGCCGACACTCTAACCGCTGAGCCAAACCGGCCAGGGCGATCTAAGCATTTTTTTAAGATGGAGTAGCAAAGTGAGATTTGCATTTTAGATAAATAACTTTAATAACTGGATGGAAGATAGTGCTGAAGAGACCCCCCCCCCCCAAATAAAATAGAGAGCTATAGTTCAGATTCATTTGTTCATTCACTAATCCCAATTTATGAAGCTCATAATAGAAGCCAGGCGCTAATCTAGACCAGAAGAACCTGAACCGGGACAGTGATGCTGAAGATGGAGCCATATAATCAATAATACACATTGAGGAAGCAGATCCGAGAAATACTTAGGAGTTAAAAATCAGCAGGACCTGATGACGACCAGTACTGAGTGGGGAGGGGTGCGATGGAAAAGGAAAGAGGAAGCATACTGATAGAGGCTGAAACAAATGTATCCAATATTTTAGAATTACATGAAGTCTAAAGAAATTTTCTGGAAGAACTGCAGAAAGATTAAAACATGTAGATCAAAACAGCCTTCATTTGTGCCATCTTTGAACCAGGAGACTCCTGTGGAATTTTCTTATTTCTCCAGGGTAGAGACTCACATCGGCCCTGGGGAAGTCATTATAAAATTGACTGAATTGTACGCTGAACCCAGAGAGGCTGAAGTAAATACACCGATCTTGCTGGGTCTCTCCCTACAGCCTATAAGCCTTTCCTACCAGAATTCTAATTTTGTCAAAATGGGTTGCTTTGATGTAATTTTAAAAACGAGCTTTCAAAAACAGAGCAGCAAGAATAGCAAGTGAGCACAGATGGGCTGGGCGAAAGAGTGGGTTGGGTTAATTTGTGTAAAAATAAAAGGTGTCTTTTCTCAAGAAAAACAATAATAAGATGGGATTTTTCTAATGTTGCTTTGAGAGGCAAAGGACCTAGTCAAAGCATTCATTTTTTTTTTTTTTTTTATTAATTCCTTCTCTGCAAATAAAGAGCTGCAAAATTAAAAAAAAAAAAAAAAAAAAGCTGCATTCTGTAAAATGTCTTTAAGATGCAGGCTCAGTTCCACACCATGTTGTCAACATCATTAAATGTCTGACTGGGCAGGCTGCCGAGACCGCCTCTAAGTCTCACAGTTGTGTAAGGAGAAAGGGTGAAATGTAATGTTTACCACCCTGGGAGTGAATTCATCCCTGGAGAAACAGGATTGCATTTTCTCACCTGCCCACATTTAGCTGGCTCAGTACCTGAGCAGGGCACCAGGGACCAGGTCCCCCTTGTTGCCACAGGCAGGACACCAGACTCAGATCCCGAAGCTATGCAGCACAGAGATCTGGCCCTAGAGCGCGCTGTCTCTCTGTGGACATGCCTTACGTACCTGTCCTTCCTGGTAAGTGGCTTCCAGGAATCCTACCTCTTAGGAAACTCTAGGGGCAGCCCTGAGGACAATAACACACACACAAGGACTGAAGATGCCCGAGAACAGAGTGCGTGCCCATCCTATGTAGTAGCAAATGCTTAATAGTCTGCAATTTTTTTAAGCAAGGAAAAAAAATTGCTTGAAAGAAGCAAAGGTAAATTAGCTGCTGACATGCAAACCCAGCCTGACAGCTCAGCTGCAAACTTCGCTCCTGGTTTGCGGGTGAAATGAGCTCTCGGCCCAGCAGAGGCCCTTCTGTTGGTGCAGCCGTGGCACAGGCCAGACGCCCCTGTGTGCAAGGACCTTGGGCTCAAAACGCTGCTGCCGACTCCAAGGTGCCGGAATTTCATCCAGACCAGTAGCTTCAGAAGATAGCTGATGGATTCTACTCTTTTACTCAAACTATATTTCTTCCTTTTTTTTTTTTTTTTTCTTTTCCAGAAGAAAGGCAAAGATGCTGGAGTCTTCCAGCCTAACAAAACACAGGGCATACAGTTCACCTGTGTCAGGACGCCTGCAGGGCTGACAGAATGGCAGACGTTTCTGGTGGGGAAAATGAGGGTGATTTTAAATTACTTGAATGGGCCCCTTTGAAGGCATCTGATACGCTGACACTGACTGAGGCATTCCACAGGGCTTGGGGATGGAGAAGGGCAATCTTTTTTAATAATTAGAAGAGCAGAGAAAGGGGACAACAGAAGAAGCCATGTCATACAGGCTGTTGTCTCCCGTATTTTATATGCCCCTCAAAACTGCCAACAGGAAAAAGGCAAGAGCAAAGCAGGTGCCCAAGGTCCCAATGGGGCTGTAAGTTTAAGATGAGAGGGTTCATCCAGTCTTGCTTTGGCCCCTGGAACTGTCCGCCAGCGCATCCCCTTCCTGTCTCCATGATGACATCCAATCAATAAGTGGGTGACAAACAAAATGGAGGCCAGGACTTCACTCTCCCCCAAACACTGGGGAAGGTCCCTTTCCACAACCGCAGACTGAAGTTACTGTAAAATAAGGGGTGCTACTCTCTCCTGACAATGGGTTTTCCCATCACCTAAAAAATTGTTTACCAAGTGTCTGAAACCAAGGTGAAAAACACCCCCAAAATTTAGATCTGCGTCAGCATTTTCCTCAAGAACTACTCAGGTTACAGTTTTGTGAAGGGCAAGCAGAGAGAAGGAGTTGAAGAACAAATATAAGTGTAAATTAATAGCCACAGAAGGCAGGGGCCTGGGGCTATTGAATATCTTTGTATCACAAGCTCAGAAGTAAGCCTAGATTTGGCTGAAAGTCCATAGGAAGTAGACCAAATGAAGCTAAGAAATTGCAATGGTCAGATTAAGCATTTGTGACAAACACACACAGAATTCAAGGAATGATCTGACAAAAGGCCTCCGGGTTAGGACGTGGCCCTGAGCGCCCTCCAAACCCACCGCGTGCGCCTGCAGGAGTCACTCATTCAGACATGCTCGGTTGCTCTCCGCTCTTGTGACCTGCGTCAAGCTAAGGAGTTCTTGGTTTCTTTTTCGGTACAACGATGATAAGAAACTTTTCTCTCTAGGAGCTCCAAGTAAAAATAATGACGATTTGTATGACCTTAGCAAGACAGATTTTAAAAACAAATAAACACATAAACAAGGATTTGGAGTAGAAAGCAGAGGATGGGGATGGCGAGCAAAGTAACTGCCTTATGGGACTAAAAGCCACTCATATGCAGGAGACCAAAGTTCACTGCCAACCTCTGCTTAGTGACCTTCAGGAGAGAGTTTTAATGGATTTGAAGGGTGGTGGAAATAGCAGTGAAATGTTCTACTGAGTCTCGTAGACTCACAGAATGTAAGAGCTACAAGTGATCTTACAAAGTATTTGTTCACAATCATGTCTATGATAAAATGTTCACGGGTCCACAGAAAATGGAGATATATTTGGCTAATCCATCACATTTCTCTAAAAAAACAACATGAATTCAATTTAAAGGACTGTTCTTTAGTCTGAGATTACACTTAACCCACTTTTATGGTATTAAAATATTCTTTCTTTTATGAAAAAATAATGATTATAAATGGCAGTTTGGAATTAAAAAAAAATAACTGTGGTCTTATCTCTGTTCTTCATTATTATCCCAGTTAGTTTTCAAATAATGTATTGAAATATGACATACGTACATTCCAATTAGTTTTAATAGTCCTATATATATGATAGCTTTCTAACTTGGCAAAATGAAAAGTTGGACAACCCCAGCCAGATAAGTCTCCCAAATTGTTTTTTAAAGAAAATTTACTGGTCCATAAAATTGGATTGAGTTTGCCTGGCTGGTGTGGCTCAGTTGGGTGAACGGCAACTCATGCACCAAGAGGTCTCCAGTTTGCTTCCAGGTTAGGGTACATGCCACGGTTGTGGGCTTGAGCCCCAGTAGGGGGCGTGCAGGAGGCCTAGATGTTTCTCTCTCACTTCCGTATTTCTATTTCTCTCCCTCTCCCTTCTCTAAAATCAATTAAAAAATTTTTTTAATTGGATTGAGTTCAACGTCACTGGTATTTGCAGAAAAGAAAATGAGAGTGTAGAGATGTTAGGTTTAAGTATTATATATACACTACAGGCTCCCCTAGCTAGTTACCAGCAAAACCAAGACCAGAATTGGGGCTCCTGTCTCCCACAGTCCGGAGCTCTTACATCCTATTCACTTCATAGGTGTTCAAAGCTAGTGGAGTATAGAATTTGATCCTACAACAGCTTACAGTGCAGCAATGATTTTATGTACCTGTTCGATTGCATGTGATGCTCCACTGTGCTTTGCCACAGTTATATCTTACAGTCATAACAAATCATTTTTACACAGCATGAACATGCATTTTTTGTGTGATTTCTGTCTGATCAAAAGTGAACAGGAAAGCATAAGATTTTATAAATACACAAAAAAATATGCACTTAGTTCATCACCTCCACTTATAAGCTACTTAGTTCATTTTCTTCCTTATCAGTCACAAAACAGCCGCCAGCATGATTTCTTCCTTGCAGTTCACAACACAGAAGTCAAATGCATCGATTCTGCACCGAGGTCAGGATGAGCCAGCTTACTCACGCTCACCTATTTAGCCATGTCAATATCAAAGATGGCACATGTCACCGAGACAAATATAAAAGCTGTTAAACCCAAACCAGGAGCCAGGAAAACTTTCAACACTGTGATGCTAAAAATTTGAATCCATTTATCTTGATTTCTCATTCTTATTCTCATTAGTTTCATAGTCACTGTATTTGTGGGAGTTGCTAATTCCTGCTGTTAGCTGAAGTTGCTGTTTAGTGTGCAGGCTCACATTCTTACCTTTTCCCTCCTAAACATTTTGATCTACCAGCCATAAACACAACCCCATTGTTTTAAAGAGGCCAAAATAGAACAAAAGCCCTTACCTAAAGTAAGGCAGGTGCCTAGTCAACTTAAAGTAATGTCTTGCTTACTGCCCTGTGCTTTGTTTCCCCCCTTTTATTGATGTTAGAGAGGGAGAGGGAGAGGGAGAGGGAGAGGGAGAGAGAGAGAGAAACATCGATAAAAGAGAACATTCACTGGCTGCCTCCTGCATGCCCCCCAGTGGAGATTGCGCCCACAACCTGGGCATGTGCCCTGCCTGGGAATCAACCGGCAGCCTCTTGGTGCATGGGTCGATGCTCAACCACTGAGCCACACCCGCCAGGCCTGGACTTTTAAAAAAATTTTTGATATAATTTTAGTTGCAAAAATAGTATATCTTTGTGTATGCTTCACCCACCTTTCTCTAATGTTAATATCTTACATGACTGTGGTACAATGATCACAACTAAGAAATTTAATATGGAAACAATACTATTAACTAAATTATAGACTTTACTAGCATTTCCCCAGAATTCCCACTATTGCCATTTTTCTGCCTTGTGATCCAATCTAGGATCCCACGTTGCATTTTGCTGTCATGTCTCCTAAGTCTCCTCTGTGACCATTCTTCAGTCTTTCTTTGACTTTCTTGATATTATTGCAGAGTACCGGTAAATTATTCTGTAGACTGTCCCTCAGCTGGGTCCCTCAGCTTCCTTCTAGATAGATTGAGGTTATGCATTTTTGACACAAGACCACACACGTGATGTGCTTTTTCAGTGCATCATGTGAAATGTCTTATTACTGGTGATGTAAACCTTGTTTTCTTGGATAGGATGGTGCCTTTTACTTGTAACTGCTCATATGCTGTCATTCTAAGCTCTTTATTGGAATCGAGGTGACAAGTGAGGTAATAGCACCCTTACGGGAGGTGGGAGCAGAAGGGAAAGGCCTTCCTGACCTACGCGTAGCTGCCACCAGATGGGCTTATCAAGGGCAGCAGCCCTGCAGAGATGCCCGAGAGAACGGAACGCAGGACGGAAGCAATCTGAGAGAAGAGCCTTGAGGTTATACTTCCGAGAAGTCGCTGTCAGACACAGGCAGGGGACCTAGGTCAGCCAAGGGGCCACATGAGGGCAATCATTCTTTGTGTTATGGGTAGGATGTCAGCCATGTCCCCACCAGTTGCCAGTGGAGGTGGGTTTTTTAGGGTGCCACTGGAGTAAGAATTCCCTGAGGCCCCCATGGAGGATGAGGTATCATGGAAAGCTTTATTTCTATGGAATCAAACCCCTGATTTTCCAAGGTCCCATCTCCTTCCATCCCACCAAGGAAAAAGTCCCATTTCATCTTTTTTTTTTTATTTTTTATTTTATCTTCAGCAGAGCTCTGATTAAAACCACTGCCCAGAGCCTCCCTTCCACATTAAAGCACAGTCCAGTCCAGCTAGCTTAGCTTGTGTTCCCAGCTGCACTCCATTGCTTGTGGGGTCCACATGGCCCTGGGCCATGCGGCTCCTAGGGTCACATGCTATGGAGGAAGCACAGGTGAGTGCAAGGAAGTAGGAGCAAAGCAAGAGGGACAAGAGAGTTCTTTTGTCTGTGGATTATGTATTCCCAAATTTTCATGGGTTTGTATTGGCTCCACCCCTCTGGCCAATTATCTTTTTCCCAGGTTAGACGGACAAGTAAGCACCTTCTCTAGGTCACTGCATGCATCCATTTCCCCCTTTGTAGGATCCCCTTCCCCCAGTGATCTGTAGGAAATGGGCCGATAGTTCCCTGGGGAGTATAAAGTAACAGCTTCCTGGAGAAGCTGCCCAGATGACCATGTTTATGTCAGGCCTCCCCTTTGCTCTTCCCCATTTTAGCATTAGTTAGCTAGTTACAACGGTAACACTCCCAGGAGAAGAGGATCTCATGCAGGAAGTGTTTGTGTCTTTCTGGATTTCTGTTCTCCCCTTTCATTCTCTGCTTTTGTTTATTTACTGAGACCATGCCTTCTACACTCACTTTAATAAAAATCGCAATAAGAATATTTATCTACTGCTTAGGGGTAATTAAGTTAATTTCCATAAGCTGCCGCAAACCCTAGCCCCCTGCCAGTCATCTAGCCATCCATCCATCCCCCGGAGGCAAAAGAGGTACACGCACGATCTACTACAAAACGACACTCAGACCTGGAGATAACACATGAACCAAGGTTCATTCTTTCTTTCTTTTTTCAAATTGATATATAATTCACATATTATCAAATTCAAACTGCACCATTCAGTGGTGTTTAGTATATTTATAAGGTGGTATAACCATCAGCACTACCTATTCCACAATATTTTTATCACCTCAAAAAGAAATTTCAAATGAGGGACATCTGTAATGATGTCAACAATAAAAATAAAATCTAATTAAAAAAAAAAAAAAAGATGCCCAGCCCACCCACTGAACATCGACCCATGTACCTGGAGGTTGCCAGTTCGATTCCCGGTCAGGGCACATGCCCAGGTTGTGGGCCAAATCCCCAGTGGGGGGCATGCAGGAGGTGGGCAATCGATGTTCTCTCTCATCAATGTTTCTCTCCCTCTCCTTCTCTCTCTAAAATCAATAAAGAAAAAAAACAAAAGAAATTTCATACCTAATGTCATTCCCCATGTCCCTCTGCCCTGGCCCCTGGCAACTCACTAATCTACTTTCTATCTCTATGGATTTGTCAAGGTACTTTTGATCCCAAATAATAATAACCCAGATAATCTTAATCCAGTTAACCAAGGAGATGCACACACATACACTTACCCCCATGACGTTTGATTTGGGCGGCACCTCCCCTCCCCTTCCGATACTCTGCACTCCCCGTCCCTCCCACTCCCCACCTGTGTCCCAGAGGTGACTTATCTGCATTTGTCCTGCTCAGGGCATAACTCACCCTAACTGCCCTCTTCTTTAAAGGTCACGTGGTGTTCTATCAGGGCCCTGCGCTTGTGAGGTACTGTCCAGGTAAACTGATCTCTGCTAAGATGCTAACAAGTAACAGATTTACATTTTAGTGAAGAACTTCTGGAACCTAAGGCAGGGCTAGGACGTCCGGAGGACCCCGTGTATTTGGGACTGTCCCAGTTTATGCCTGTTACCCTGGCTCAATTAGTACAGCAACCCCTTTCGCTCTCAAAAGGGTCCTGGTTTGGGTGTCTAAATGGTCGCCCAACCTTAAGCGAAATAAATGACATTTTGGTGGGCCAACAGGGAAAATAAATGTAGGTCAATGAAGTTTCGATGTTTCTCAAATCACACCCCAGCTCTACATTCCTATAAAAAGTTAAAATTCACCAACCTGTTGGAATTAGGGTTTCATCCACAGGCAAAAAGGCATCAGCTTCTATAGTTACTTCATGGTCATATATATTTGGGGAACCCTGGGAGGGAAAAGGTAGAGAAGAAAAGATTTAAAGCTTAGCCTTATTTCATATATTTGCTTTATAACTTCTCTTGCAGAAATGTTCTCAGGCATTGACTAACACTTTAGAAATCTCATTTGACCAATGGTGATGACTGATATGTTCACGTAAGTGTGGGCAGGTAGGGTCTCAAAATAGCAGCTGATACATTTGGAAGAAGCTTTTAAGCGTGACCCCAGCATGCATGTTCTTTACTAAGTAAAACTGGACAGGTGGAAAGTCAGAGAGACACCAGTGGCCTGAAAGCCTTTTGGACTCTAGCTTATTAGCAGAGGGGTTTCTTCCACCCTCTGCTCATGCCCGGCAAACAGAAGAGCAGGTTCGGCGACCTGTAGCACACAGGGGCTGGCCGACAAGGCCTCGCCTCCAGGCTTGCGAGGGGAGGGGCATGTCACCATTTCTCTGGCCCGGTTCCCACCCAGACACTCCCTGCTTCATGACAGCAGCTTGGAGTCACAACTGGGGTTCCTGCTTTTGAGAGTTTGTCCGTTTCCCCAATAAAGATGCACCCTGCTCTCCTGGGGGAGTCAAAGGCTGGTCAGTGGTCGGAGGCTTGGAGTCTAGTTCCAGCTCCCACAGAGTGGCCCCAGGGAAGTCACACAACCTCCTAGAATCTCATTTCCTTTGGAGTAAAACCGGACCATTGATGCCCCACCTTTTCCAGGGTTCGTCTGAAGAACAGTTTAGAAAAGACACATTGTGCTGCCTGCAAAGTGGAAGATACACATGAACGTTTCTAGTTGAAGGGATTCGCTCGATTACTTATAGGAGTGTATTTTGTTTATTTACTTACTTTAAACATGCTTTTTATTGATTTTTTTAGAGAGGGAGGAAGGGAGAGGGAGAGAGAAACATCAATATGAGAGAGAAACATCAATCCGCTGCCTCCCGCACCCATCCTGACGGAGCCCAAACCCACGACCTGGGCATGTGCCCTGATCAGGAATAGAACCCATGACCTCACGGCGCACAGGATGGTGCTCAATCAACTGAAACACACTGGCCGGGGGGACAGGAGTTTATTTATTTTAAAGCTCCACAGCAGAAGATATGCAAGGGAAACAGGCGAGGGCTTTTGCTTGGTGAACACCAAAACTAAGCTAAACCACTGGTTCTCAACTGGGACGATTTTGCCCCACCAATGTCCAGAGACATTTTTGATTGTCATGACTGGGGGTGGTAATGCTAATGGCATCTAGTGGGAATAGACAGGGATTCTACTAAACGCTCTACAATGCACAGGACAGCCTCCCACCCCTGCAATGGGAATATCTGGCCCCAAATGGCAATAGTGCCAAGACTGTGAAATCCTGCGCTGAACGGCATGCAGGCTCTGCTGGCTTCCTGAAACGGCAGCAGAGACAGCACTGCTGTTAATGGAGAACAAGATCCTGTGGTCAGGAAGCCTCAGGGCCACATAATCAAATGGGAAAGAGGCCAAGAATTTTAGAGATCTTCAGAATCTATGTCCACACATGGCAGAAATGGTTTTTTGTTTTTATTCCTCACCCGAGGATATTTTTCTACTTATCATCAGATAGAGTGGGAGGGAGGGAGGGAGAGAGAGAGAGACAGAGAGAAACATTGATGTGATAGAGCCACATTGACGGGTTGCCTCCTGCAGAACCCCACCAGGGCCCAGGACGAACTGCAGCTGAGGTACGTGCCCTTGACCGGAATCGAACCCGCGACTCATTGTTCTGTGAGCTGATGCTCTAACTGCTGAGCCAAACTGGCCAGGGCAGAGATTGTTTTAATTACACGAAGGTCTGCTTCTGAAGAACATCTCTTGTATTCTCCCACTGGGTACATGCTGGGTGGGGGTTGGAACGGGTGACTCTGATTACACTCTCTTAGCTACTTGTCTGGTCCCTGTTCTGACCTGGGAGGGCAGGCCCAAATGGGAGGTGTCTGCACCTGTGCCTAGAGGGTCATCTCCTGTGTGGCTCTCCCTACTGCCATCCTCTCATGCCTCAGGGGTCCTGCCAGCCCCAAATAGTCCTCTGGTACTGAGGCGTGTCTTTTCCCTGATGAGGGAAGAGAATTTGAGACTGTTTCCTTGGCTCTACCTGTTCAATGCTCAGTTCCAGTGTGAGTAGTATTCCATTGTATGAATACATCACAGCTTGTTTATCCATCTTCCTGTTGATGGACTTATGGGTTGTTCCATTGTTCCAGTTTTTTACTATTATGAATAAAGCTGCTTAGGAATCCCCCCCCCCCTTTTTTATACACTAATGCAGAAAAAAAATGATTCAATATGAAAATCATATACCAAATAAACTGGTGAGTCTGGAATGTTAGAAAGAAGCCAGGGAGGAGAAGGAAAAAAACATTTATTAGGCACCCACTCTCTTAATGGTTATTAGGTCACTAAGCAGCACTAACATTCCTTCTTTAAAGGGAAGCATGGTTCATTTTATGACTCTTCTGACCTGGAATAATGCAATGACCTACTCTGGTGGAATGTTACTATTAGATTCATTTCCTTTCTAGGTGGATGAAAACTTGGCAAGGAATGCTGATTCGCAAACAGAACTTGAGGTCCGTCTCTGAACTCAGTGTTTGTTTTGGTGAACTTGGCTTAGCTGTTACTAGTCTGTAACATTAACCATTTATAGAGCTCATTGTGGCCTGCAAGGGCTTTCAAGACCGTTTTGTGCATAGCCACAACCATTGCCTTAACTCAGCTCTGAGCATCTCCAGCAGGATACAACAGACACTACTGGTTACTTCCCCAGCCATAGCAACTCCTTTACCAGCCTCCCTTTCCCGGGGAACCCTGGCCTGCTGATTTATCCTATGCTAGATCATATATTCAGGGAAAGGACCCCCCCACCCCAGCCCCAGAGGGCAAATCTTAATTAGTCTAAGCCAATCCCGTGATTTAATTCCCTTGCTGGTGATTGGGTCAGACAAGGCACAGGACACAATTTTTGGCAAAAAAAAAAAATGTAGGGAAAGTCTGGAGGGGAGCTTCTGGGAAAAGTTTTGCTTGTTCTTAAAAATGGATTAGAGATATAAAAAAAAAGAAACAGGTCATTTTTGTCTCTAGATGTGACTATATGAAGAAGTGATTTCTGGTGCTCTGGAAACCATCTGTGACCATAAGGGAACAACCGGAGACAAAGGCCAAAACACTGAAGATGCAGAACGGAAAGACGAGGACCCTGGGTCCTTGATGATGTACCTCCCCAGTCATACCGGAACCAGCTACTGTTCTTCATCTCAAGTTCCCCAGGCTGCTTTCATAGCTCTTTAGGTAGAGTTTAAATAAGAAACATGTTCTTCCAGTTTTGTGTTAGGCAAAAGCAGGAACAGTGAAAAACAAAACAAAACCAAAAACAACCAACCTGCAACCCACGTAACTTTTTCATTCTTTGAAAAACATAGGTTCCCTTCCTCCCAGGCCTCCAACACTCAAACTTAGGAGTGATGAGCCAAAGCTCTGCCCCAAGTAGAACAAAAATACTATTAAATTTAAAAAACAGCCCTGGCCGGTTTGGCTCAGCGGTTAGAGTGTCGGCCTGCGGTCCTGAGAGACCCGGGTTCGGTTCCCGCTAAGGGCATGTACCTCGGTTGCAGTTTGTCCCCGGCCCAGGTTGGTCGTGCGGGTGGCAGCCACTTGATGTGTCCCTTTCGCATCGATGTTTCTCTCTCTCTCTCTCTTCCTTTCTTTCCCTCCCACTCTGTCTGAACAAAAAAATGTCCTCGGGTGAGGATAAAAAAATAAATAAATAAAAAAAAATAAAAATAAATAAAAAAATTTAAAAAACAAACAAAAGAAGAAAATATATAAGATGAGCTGACTACCTTAAATACCAAGTTTTGACCTATTTGCTGGAGAGGGCTTAAGATACATGATAATGTATCCATGGGTAGGGCAAGAGATGTTCTGAAAATGCAGAGGCCTCTTGACCCCAGGCCTGGTGACTCTTCCTTGAGCGCCCCAGAAGGCTGACAACCCCCGCCTACCCTCAACCTGAAGCTCGTGGCTATGGATTTGAGCTGCACTTACTAAGGTAGTATGCAGAAGGGAGTTGACACTGACCACCCTTCTGTGATCTGGGAAACTATTCAGCCTCTGGAAAGAGATTCAGAAATACCTGTCATTTCAAGTCCTTATATAATTGGAAAGGCGTAAAATTCTGGTCAGGAGGGTTCTCCTGCCCTCCTGACCAGAGCCTTCGTGAATCTTACATTCCCATGAAGTCTCCTCCGCTGGGACACATAGGCAGATGTAACACTTCACACATAACTTCTCTTTCTATTTTTCAATCTAATCCTTTAGACCACCCTTGAGTATAAAATAGAATGTTCTAAGCATATGAAAATGTGGAAAATAGTAAAAAATCACCATGATCTTACATTAAACCATGAATATTTTGTTCCATTTTTGTCAAGTTTCATTTTGAACTTATTATAAAAAGTAGAGTCTTTATAACAGGCTCATTATTGCAGAGCCTGTCACAGCTGGGTGTGTTTGTTTTGATTTGTTTTTAAGACCTCAAGAAGGATGGTGGGAGTTCCTAAAGATTAGGAACAAGCAAGTGAAGAAACAGCGTTCTTATTTTTAAAGCGAGAACTTTGGAAATTATATAAGAACCAATAAACTCATGCTATTAGAAAAGATCCGGGGGGGGGGGGGGATCAGCATATTATTAGCAAACTCCTAAAAGAATGTGAAAATGCAAGACATTACTATTGGCTGTGAACATCATCTCCTGGTAGAAAAGCATGCCAAAGTGAGCGATTCAAGTAGAGCAGACGATGATGATGAGTTCTTCAGAGGAACAGGAAGTAATAGATGTAATGTGCAGAGTTTAGCTAAGCTTTTTTATTGTCTCATACAATAGCCTCCTCAACAAGCTAAAGTATTAGCATTACAAGGGAACGAGGTCGTTTAGAGGTTACCTAAGGGGGGTTGTCAATGTCTCTACACTACACAGGGTGGGCTGCTCAGTAGGGACATAAAAATATTGGCAGCATAACTAAAGGGGTTGGGCTGAGCACATTTCTAAAGGTCCAAGGGTAGAAAGCACTCAATTTGGAAGTCATTTGGGGGTGGGGGTAGAGTGGGAGTGAAGAAGGGGAAGCAAATGTAAGTACATGTTACTAGATGAGAGGGAATTCTTAAAATAGCTAGTTAGTTGTCTGAACATATGGGAAACAGATAATTCTCTTGGTGGTTCAGTGTACTCAACCCATCTTTCTCTAGAACTTCCATTTATTGAGCACCTACTATGAGCCATATGCTTTGCTGGGCACTTTCATCATCTTGGGGGTGACCCCATTGCCAGAGTAATTTCATGATGGGTTGGCCTCTCCAGTCACTCCCCCAGGTCACTCCACAAAGCACATCACAGGAGAGTTAAGGTGAGGTCACTTACCTGGCCTGCCAGGTTGAAATAAGAATGGTTGGTCAGACTGACTGGTGTGGTCTGACTGGCCTGTGCTCGATAGTTGACCACGAGCTCCCCACCATCCAGCGTGTACGTTACCCAAACTTTTAACTCCCCAGGGTAACCTTCCTCACCATCCGGACTGACCCGTGAGAACTGAACACCATTTGACAGCACCTGAGGGATCCAGAGGACCTAGCAAAAAAGTGTTTTCAAAGCTGGTTAGTCACCCTAATCCCAAGCTAAATGCCACATTTCAATATTAAAGACAACTGACTCTAGGAAGGGAAACAATAATAAAATCAATGAGATTTAAAATAATAGCCTGAATTCTAATTATTCTAAAATTCTGTTTCATATAGAATTTAAGAAAAAAAACTTTTTCTCTACTTACTCATATTTCCCATTCTCTTCCCCCCCTAAATTTATACATATGTATGTACAATATTTTCTTCCCCTACTTTGAGATTAATTTTTAAAAAAATCTCAGCACCACATTCAGAGTGGCATATAGCAATATCTGCTATCTGCCAACAGTATTAAAATAACCTTAATAAATCAGCCCCTCTCTCCTGGGGTTAATATCTACTAAAAGACCCTGTGAGGTTCTCTATGTTCCAAACAAATAAGAAGGCACTTGTTCCTTCAGGAAGCTCTAGCCCACACATCAGGAGTCCTGATCTGGGGGCCAAGTTTGTTCGCAGCTCACTGTGTCACTTTGAACAGCCATCCTGTCCGTAAAATAAAGGGGTTGAAAAAATGATCTTAAGGTTTCTTCTCACTCTGGAATATATGATTCTAAGAGTGGAAAGAAAAATATGAAGAAGAGTGTTCTAAAAGAGTTTTTTGCTTTTGAAAGTAGAAATAGGGATATTGCATGAACACAGTGGTCCCTCTCAACTTTGCCTTCGCGGCCCCAAGTTGACACCTACGGAGAAGGGAAAACCAACATTTATCGAGTACCCATGATGAGCCAAGGCACTTTGCTAGAAAATTCATGGACACTATCTTATCTGTCTCAGGGCTGACTTAACATAGGTACCATTATCCTCATTTAGCCCTGGCCGGTTTGGCTCAGCGGTTAGAGCGTCGGCCTGCGGTCCTGAGAGACCCGGGTTCGGTTCCCGCTAAGGGCACGTACCTCGGTTGCAGTTTGTCCCCGGCCCTGGTCGGTTGTGCGGGTGGCAGCCACTCAATGTGTCCCTTTCACATCGATGTTTCTCTCTCTCTCTCTGTTCCTCTCTCTCCCCCCACTCTACCTGAACAAAAAGTGGAAAAATGTCCTCGGGTGAGGATAAAAAAAAAAGAAACATTATCCTCATTTAGAGATGACCGAGCTGAGGCTCAGAAAAGATAAACCGTGTGGTCCAGGCCACACAGCTAATAAGATGATGCATTTGAACCAAGTGATCTGGTCCTGTCCTCTTATTTCACACTATCAGAGGACGAGGTAGCCAGAGACCCCAGGCCCTTTTAGGAGCCCAGGGGTCACGGGACCTTTTGTAGACATGAGGCTGCCAATTTGTTGAGTGCTCATCAGTCACTAACCTGTTGCTTTTACATAAATCATTTCTCAAGGTAAGGATCTGGTGGAACCAAAAATAAAATAAATGACCACCTTTGCAGTTCAAAATAGTTGAATAGGGGCAATTTCGCATGGTTCCCGTTATTACCCCCATTTTACAGTTGCGCAAACTGAGTTCAGTGGAGTTAACTAACTTGCTCACTTCCACCTCCCACACCCCAAGGGAGTGGAGCAGAAACCTTTGATACTTCATGCCCACTGTTTAAAGCAGGGGAAAATCATGTCATACCTGTAATTAGTGACAGAGCTAGGATTCAAATTCAGGTCTGGTAGCCTACATCATAACACATCTTGGTTTCAGTAAATGTTTTGTTCAAATCTCCACGAGTTGAGGCCACCATCATTACAAATGGATTTGAAAGATAACAAACATGTCCTATGGCCTGAGGAATGGCCTGTGCGCCCAGGCTCTGCGTCCCCCCTTCCTGGCTGGATCTGTCAGTGACACCCCATTTGCTAGGAAGGGGAGCCCAGCAGGAACCGAGGTCCCTGCCTTCACCTGCGGTGAAAGCAGCTGGCATTTGAAACAAATTCACTGACCTTAGTAAAAAATTAATTTTACACCCTAATTACCTCCCAGAAATGTTGAACTTTCAAGACACGGAACAGATAAAGCCTGTTATATAGGGGGTTAAAGGAAGAAAAAAGAATCTCCTAAATGGAAAATTTTAGGAATAAAATATTTGAAATAAAATGTTCTCAACTTGCTACCTGGTTTTTCTCATTTAGAGAAAGGACACAATGGAAAGTTTTTTGTGTAAACCAATATCATCAGGGAAGTATAATACCGTGGGAAGTATAATTCCCATTCATGGAAGGATTTCCCGGACCCTGTAATTTTCCAAATTTCCAGAAAATTTCCTAATTTGCACCTTTAGGCCTACTTATACCATTTCTAATCCTGTCAGCTTATTCAAATTTCATCTTTTAAAAATGTGTTGATATAAGCAGAGAACACATACCTCCAAAAGAACAATTATTCCGTAACGGCTGCGATCAAACACAGCTTCAAACACAGTGCCTGTGACGCTGCTCAGGGCGCCACGTGCAACGTGCTGTTCGAAAGCTCTCAGTGGCGCCGTGAGAACAGCCCGAGTGTCTCCCCACTTTTCTCTGGGCCGTTGCACAGCTACTGTCTCCGATCTCAGCACAGTGAATGAAATACTGTCCTTTTTTAAGGGAAGTTCAAGGCCCATCTCCCCAGCCGCTAGGAATTTGCCCATGCCCACTGCCATGTTCATACAGGGCGAACATGTCGAGCAACCCTGCAGACAGTGCCCCTGCAGAATAGAGCGCCCAGGAACCAGCAGGAACAAGGTGTTGTTCTGAGGCTCGTCTGAAGAGCCCCGTCCCACCGGAGCTGGGCCTAACTTCCTCTGGCTGGGGTTTCCTACAGACCGGGCATCTTCCAGAGGCCTCCGGCTTCGTGCCTGCCTGGCGTGAGGAGTCCCATCACTGAGGAAAAGGGAACTGACGGACAGTCTGGGTCTGGGCCACAGACTGGAAGCTGGTGGGACAGGGTAGCAGAGAGCGACCAACTTCCTTCTACAGAACAGTTGGTGGTCAGAGGCAGAAAAGAGGAAACTGTGATCCTTAGCTGCATACACAGTCCCGTCTTCTTTAGGAAATAACTTGGGTGGTGTAATTGGAAGGACAGCTCACTACCGAAGTGATCTCCCTCACAGCCTGTAGTGAGACCAGTAAGAGAGCCACGGGGGGTTAGCCAGCAGACTGCCACCCAGCCAGGATCAGGGGGCCAGGCATTCCTACCTCAGGGGGAAGCTGTTTGATCTGCTTTCCTAACCTTGTTTTTCCAGGGATTCACTTGGCAAATGAGAGTTTAAATGTGGGAAGGGAGAATTGGGGAGAATATGAGGTCACTCTGAGGCATGGAAGGGCAGGCCTGAACACAGCGGGGCTTAACGACGGATACAGGGGTGTGTGTTGGACTGGGGGCACCCCCAGAGGTGGCCCTGGTGGACAGCAGTTATAGCGCAGGAATGAGGGCTTCTGGCCAGGCAGTCTGACTTAGGAGTGTGTAGCCTTTCGGAGCCTCGCAGTTCTCATTTGGTGATAATACAGGGTTCTAGCAAGGGTGAGAGATAATGCATGAAAATGCCTGTGTAGTAAGTGTTTAGGTATTAATTTCAATCCACTTTCCTGCTGTGCGCAAGGTCAACTCAACTCCCTGATCCCAACGCTGTGAGAAAGTCGTTCCCTGTCGCTCCTAAGTCTTTCCCTCGTCCTTTCGCTCAGGGCTCCCCTGCGGTTACAGTCAGCTGGGCAGACCAGGACAGGTCCTGGAAGAGGGCAGCTCCTCTTGGCCGCGGGAGCAGCCTCCTTCCTGATCACCTTCCCATGCTTTTGCTCCAGGGCCTGGGTCGTGTCTGGTAAACAGAAGGTATGCTCGAAGGTACTTTGTGAAATGTGCAGTAAGGACTCCACCCAATGCCCCCGACTCACCTTATCAAACCCTCGGACTCCTCCATGCAGACTGTTGGGCCCATTGTTAATGGCCAACTTGTACTCCTTCCCGTCTACTGTGAATGTTCCTTTGGCAATTCGGTTCGCGACCCTGCCAACCACTGCTCCAAAGTAGGGCTGCTTTTGGAGGTACCCTGCAAGGACATGGGATAACAGCTTTTTAAAACTTCAAACTGAGGGTGAGGCTCACACTGCTACCCACCATTTCTCCCGAGGGAGCTGCAAAGTGACGATCTGGGCATATCCTCACGGAAGCACGGAAAACCGTCTTCTCTACACATGACCTTTTCCCTTCCCAGAACTGGTAGATGTTTTTTTTTCTTTGTAAGAGAACATTTATTGAGAAAATCACTCTAACCAACTGAGCTACCCAGCCAGGGAGAACCACTGTTAATATTTTTATGTACATCCTCTGTCTTCCAGTATACGCATACGCGTGCATTTATTCTTTTTATAAAACTGGGGTCTCAGTGTACACGCTGCTTTGTAATCTGCTTTTTTCCCCGGAGCTGATCAATTTTCTTAACTAAAAATTACATTTTTGTGTAGTCTTGAGACTTTCTTATCTTTTTTCTCTTTTCATTAAAGAAAGAATCATACAATTAGCAAAATAAAGTCCTCTAAAGAGTGTTAAATAATACACAAGTATATAGAGTAGGTTTGCCCTGGCTGGTTTGGCCCAGCGGTTGGAGAGTCAGCTTGTGGACCAGCGAGTCCCGGGTTCAGTTCCCGCTAGGGGCACATACCAAAAAAAAAAAAAAAATAGAGTAGGCTTGCCAGAGCAAATATAGAATGCCCAGTTAAATCTGAATTTCAGATAAATAATAAATAATATTTTAGTATAAATATGCCCATATTATTGTTATACATGGCATATACCTACACTTTAAAATATTCACTATTTATCTGAAATTCAAACTTAACTGGGCATCCTGTATTTTCATTTGCTAAATCTGGCAACCTTAATAAAGAGTAAAACATGAAAGCTCTCCTCTGCCTCTCAACTCCCCTCCTTCTCACAGATAACCACTGCTAAAGGGCATATACACTTGTTTTAAATAAAAAAACTTAACTACTGCCTAGCCAGTGTAGCTGAGTGGATTGAACACAGTCCCAGGGACTGAGAGGTCCTGGTTCAATTCCCGATCAGGGCACATGCCTGGGTTTCGGGCTCGATTCACAGTAGGGGGTGTGCAGGAGGCAGCTGATCAATGTTTCTCTCTCAGATCAATGTTTCTTTTTCTCTCCCTTCCTCTCTAAAACAAACAAACAAACAAAAATCAATAAAAACATGTTAAAATAAACTTAAATAAAATAATTAACTACCTATAAACACATACAAATACACAAACACATATTCTATATAAAGAGAATTATACATGTTGTTTTGCTACATTTTCAATGATCGAATGTCTTAAGATCACTCCATGTGACTACATGTCCACCTACTATATCCCTTTTGATGGCTACATGGAAATTGATGAGCATAAACTGTTGTCAGTTTTTAGAGTTTGTTTGTTTTTAATATTCTTCTTTATTGATTTTAGAGAGAGAGGAAGGGAGAGGCAGAGAGAGATAGAAACATCCATGACAGAGAACATCGATATTGGCCGCCTCCTTCACGCTCCCCACTAGGGATCGGGCCCACAACCTGGACATGAGCCCTGACCAGGAATCAAACTGGTGACCTCCTGGTACATAGATCGACACTCAACCACTGAGCCACACCGGCTGGGCAAGAGTTTTGTTTTTTTTAAAGAAATATAGCTAGTGTCCTGTTCTTACAACTTTGTGCCTGGATATATTACAGTACTTTCCTTCTCTTTAAGTTCCTCTAGGCTATAATCCTTTAGTGATTAAGGTTTGGAGGTAGTTTGTTTTTTGTATTATCACCAAGATTACTTTCCACTCTATTTTTCATTCAGATGCCCCTGAAATTCCATTCCCCTTTCTGCAGCACTGTGTATCCATCACATCTACTGTGGATCAGAAGAGCATGCAATTTAAGCATATGAATTATTTTTGCCACGGCTAGAGGGGCTCTTAGGATATGGACCCTGAACTTATTAGGCCAGTTACAGGTCACAGGTTCCCATTACTCAACTGGTTGGGCCTAAGTGAAACATAAATCTTCTCTTTCAGGTCTTTCCTGGTTCACCTCTTTGCTAATCTGCAGGTCCTCAGAGTCCCGCCCATAGGCTGTCGTGACAGCTAACACAGAGCTTTCAAAGTCTCAGCCACTTTCTAAATGTTTGACATTTAACTTGTTTCATCCTCAGAATGCTTCCATAAGGCAGACACTATTATTATCCTCATTTTACAGGTGCGGAAACTGAGAACAGAAAGGTTAAGTCACTTGCCCCCCAACACACAGCTAGTTATGGCCGAACCAGGAATTGAATGTACAGTCTGGCTCCTAAGTACATGTTCTTGAGCATCGCATTACTTGGGAAGCACGAGGCTTTCTGATGAACTGACCTTCCTACCATCTCTTAGCACAGGCCAGGCTGATCGCTATCAGCTCCCACCTCGCTCCTCCCTCTCCTCTCTTTCTGAAGCTGTAGCTTTAAAACCCCTTCCGCTGGGTAACCAAAGGAGTCCCAAAGGGCTAAACCACCTTTCTTTGGTTTTGCTTCATATGTTTTGTTTTTAATAGACTTTATTTTTTTTTAGAGCTGTTTTAGGTTCACAGAAAAATTGAGCTGAAGCTGCAGAGATTTCCTATATCCCCTCTCCCCCCACACAAGCATAGCTTCCCCCCTTACTCACATCCCCCACCAGAGTGGCAGGCACATTTATTATAACTGATGAATCTACGTTGGCACATCATCGTCACCTAAAGTCCATAGCTGACATTAGGGCTCACTCTTGGTGTTGTACATTCTATGGGTGTGGACAAATGTATGATGACATATGTATCCTCCATTACAATCCGTCATACAGAGTACTTTCACCACCCTAAAAATCCTGTGTGCTGCCTATTCTTCCCTCTCATCCCTCTAGCCCCTGGCAACTACTCATCTTTATACTATCTCCATAGTTTTGCCTTTTCCAGAACGTCATATAGTTGGAATCAAACAGTATGAAGCCTTTTCAGATGGGCTTCTTTCACTTAGTAATATGCATTGAAGGCTCCTCCCTGTTTTTTCATGGCTTGGTAGCACATTTCATCTTAGCACTGAATATTCTATTGTCTGGGTTTACCACAGTGTATTTATCCATTCACCTACTGAAGGACATCTTGGCTGCTTCCAAGTTTTAGCAGTTATGAATAAGCTACTAGAGGCATTCATATACAGGATTTTGTATGGTCATAAATTTTTAACTCCTTTGAGTAAATACTAAGGAGCATGACTGATGGATCATATGGTAGAGTATGTTTAGCTTTGTAAGAAACTACTAAACTGTCTCCCAAAGTGGCTATACTACTCTGCATTCTCACCAGCAATGAAGGAGAGTTCCCGTCGCTCCCCATCATCATGGCTATTTGGTATTGGCAGTGTTCTGAACTTTGGCCATTCTAACAGGTCTCGTTTGAATTTGCATTTCCCTGCTGATGTATAATGGGGAGCATTTATTTGTTTCTCAGGAGCTCAAAAATTCAAAGAAAGCAGAATTTCTGTTCAGAAATTGTTTGGCTGTACCTATTTTTGACTCCTGTAATGATTCATTCAACAAGTGTACACCGAGTCCTTTCCCTCTGTCAGTCACAAGCTGAGCAACACTGACAGATCCCACAGCAAGGTTGCTGCCTCATGGGCTTGCACAGATTGCCTCAGGGGGACCGCTTCTAAAAATGCCTACTAAGCCCACGGGGATGATAAGCACTGTCGGCCCCTAGTTTAGATGAAGTTTCTAAGCACTAAACCGTAGGTATAGCAGAAACCACTGCTCCCAACGGTCTCTTGAACTCTTCAGAACAAATGGATTTTATACTATCTGCATATGTTACTAAGCTTGTGTATAAAATCAGAATGACAAAATATGACAGTCCCCAAATTATGAATAGGCAATAACTAAAAAGCTTGTTTTGAAATGCAGAAAATATACTAATTTCTATAAAAAAAAGGCAAAGTTTCTAGGTCAAGACAGGAATGCTGATTTAACGAAGTCAATTGCTAATGTGGGATAAAGGATAGAGGAAAAGTTTGTGCCTTCTTTGGGCAGCAAGGGACTGGACAGAATATAGTCATAAATGCTGAACCACGGGGTGGCCTTTTCCACACACTCCTCTAACATCCCAAGGATCCCAGCTACGGCATCCACCTCAAACAGCCAAGCCCTAGCCAGGGCGCCCTAAAGTCTCAAACAAAATTGCTCACTAGTCTCCGTCAAAACCTCCTCATCCTGATCCACTTTCTTTTGGCTTTTTGAGGAAAACAAACATTACTTTAATTGATGAGCACTTTAACCATTCCAAATATTTTATCTATTTTTAAATAGCTGCTGGTTGTCCCAGATGAATCTCCATGCCATTTTTTAATTTTTTTCCAGTATTAGCAAAGTAAAATAAAAAGTTCTAGTATGAAGGAAGCTATCTGGGGGCAAAGGAAGGAAAGAAGATGATTATTAATTGTTCACCATAGTCAGACACTATCACAGCCAATATCACATTTAATCATCATTATCCACCTGTTTCAGGTGAGGAAGTAGGTCTGGAGAAGTTAAATAACTTGCCCAAGGTCACACAGCTTTAAGAGACAAAGCAGATTTAAACTAGGAATCCTCAATGCACCTATAAGGGCACTCTTGGTTATCTGTAATATTAAACTGCGCCTCTAAACTGGTCCTCTTTCCTCTGGGGTGTGCCCTCTTATGAACTCAGGTTTTCCAAAAGCACTATATTTATTTTTTCTAGTTTTTCCATAATGACTCTCACGGTAGTAAGAGCTGGATGCTTCTCTCTCTCCCCCTCTTCTTTCTTCTCTCTCCAAAAATCTATTAAGCCCAGGCTGGTTTTGGTGGTAACTTGGGGGAAGACAGATGGGAAAGAGTTGCACTGATTGTATGGGTAGGTTGTTTGTACCTGTGGCTTATAAGCAAATATTCTCATCACAGGTTTTGAAAGACGTCATAATGACTGCAGGTGGGACATGCAGATGAAAAACATTTAAAAATAGTTTAAATACAATAAATGGCAGAGCCCTGGACATTTGGTTGGGTGTGGTCCCATGCACCAAAAGGTTGCTGGTTCAATTCCTAGTCAGGGCACATGCCCGGGTTGCAGGCTGGATCTCTGGTTGGGGAGTACGGGAAGTAGCCAATTGATGTTTTGTTCTCACATCGATGTTTCCCTCTCTCTCTCTCTCTTCCCCTTTCCTTTCTTCTCTCTCTAAAAATCAATTCAGGCCAGGCTGGCTTTGCTCAGTGTTTAGAGTGTCAGCCCTCAGAAAGAAGGGTTTCAGGTTCGATTCCCAGTTGAGGACATGTACCTGGGTTGCAGGTTTGATCCCTGACCCTCGTCAGGGTCATGCAGGAGGCAACCAATCTATGTGTCTCTCTCACATTGATGTTTCTTTCTCTCGCTCTCCTTACTCCCTTCCACTATCTCTAAAAATCAATGGAAAAATATCCTCAGGTGAGGATTAACAAAAAAAGAAAAATCAATAAAAAAAAAAACTCACAGAAGGCATGACCGATTTTCCCAGCCTATAACTAAAAAGATCGTACAATTTACCTCCTTAGAATCCTACAGAAGAAGGATCTTATTTTCCCAGGGAGGAATTGAACCATTCTGACCTCAGGTGATGGCCATCACCCAAGCAGTTTATATAATCTATCTGGGAAATTGGAGATAGTTCATTCACATCAACCTAGGAGTTATAAAAGGACCACGTCTCATGGAATTACTCATGCTTAGCTCTTCCCCGTGGTTCAAAACATTTTTGGGGACATAGTAATGAAGGTAACCCCTTACTCTGTCACATCTTATTGCTTTAAGTTACTTGCCTCAGTTTATTTATATAGCACTTATATACTCAGGCATTCTTAAGGACCATATAGTGAAAATTTAGTCTCCTTCCTATCCCTGTACCTCGGCTGCCCAGAGTCTTTGCTTAAGGACAACCACTGTTGCCAATTTCTTAACATGGATTTTAATATACTAGCATTGATCAAAATAGTAGCAGAGAACCATTTCATACTACTGCTATGTGTAGCTTAGTGGTGGGGACACGTTGAGAGATTTCTACACTGTGCAAACATTACAGCATGCACTTACACAAACCTAGATGGTATAGCTATTACACACATAGGTTATATGGTTGGTATGCTAGCATGGCATGTGTGGTCCAACCTTCACTGAAACATCGTTATGCAACCATGACTGTATTCTGATTGAGCCAATGCTTCCTATTATGAAGTCTTTATTTTTGGCAATACTAAAAGAATCTACAAAAACCCTGAAGGACAAAGCCTTAAAAAGGGAACAAGGGCCCTGGCCAGTTTGGCTCAGAGGTTAAAGCTTTGGTCCTCGGACCAATGAGTTGCAGTTCATCCTGGCCCTGGATGGGTTGTGCGGCAACTAGTTGATGTGAGACACATCAATGTTTCTCTCTCTCTCTCCCCACCTCCCACTCTATCTGATGATAAACAGAAAAATGTCCTCAGGTGAGGATTAAGAAAAAAGGGATCAAGGGGCTACTTGCAATAACCTTGAAGATGGCTGAATATATAAGAAAGTATTACTTGATATTCTCAGGGCTTTTTGTTCTAACTTCTCTTTGGAAAACAGCTTGATTTCCTTTTAACCTAAATAAATTATAGAATAGACCACATATTGTATTTTTTTTTTGGAATGTGCCCCTAGCGGGAACCAAACCCAGGACTCTCTGGTTCACAGGCTGACAACGCTCTAACCGCTGAGCCAAACTGGACAGGGTGAAATTATAGCATAGAGATAAAAATGTCTCTCGATGCTTTTTGTGAAACTTGTGATGCATTTTGGTTAAGAAAATGCTATTTAACTTTCTCACAGATGTTAATAACGTGAAGGACAATACAATACAAGCCAGGGGATCAGTATTTTGTTTCTCCCCTTTAAGAATATTTGGGGATAATATTTTCTTTCACCCAGACTCCCACAAGAGTCATAGACTCATAGAGACAATTGTATAAATACCCTCACAAAATTGGCATTTCTATTCATGGCACTTTCCAGGTGCATGTCATCATGAATTCCAGAAAGACACCTTGTGCTTTAAAATCTATGTGACTCACATCAGAACTAAAAATGGTATGAATTGAATGAGAGAGAGAGAGAGAGAATAGAAGGTAGGTAGTTTAGTTCCCTCCTGAATGGTGATAAGGCAGAGATGGAAACCAGATCATAAGAGCAGGTGCTCTTAGTTTATTATCTCCAGTTTTTTACTAATTCTGCAATTGTTGGCCAAATACCCAATTCTTTGACTCCATGGCAATTTTGCACCACCCAAGTAAACTCTTTATCAATCTGTTTCAGAAAATGGTTATGCTACTAACAGAGAGAGATGACTCAGCAGAATGAGGAATCCTCTTTTGTCAGTTGTTAACCCCTCTTGCCTTCTGACTTCGAACACATGGGAACTTCCATCCCCAGCAATGCAAGGGGATGTGGAGCTGATTTTCCCCACGTCCCTGCACCTTCCCACCCTTGAGTTTCCTGTAATAGATTTGCTGAAGTTACCAAAGAAATTCTGCTGAAGATTACCTACCCCCTCTCCAAGCCAAGCTATGGAAGCTCCAAGGCAAATAAAGACAACCAGAGAGCAAGAAATAGGATCCTCAGGAATATTCTTATAATACATTTTGATAAGGATATAGGGAGCAAATTTCAGTCACCTAAGGGAAAACCAATACTCTCAAGAATTTTCTGTTTATCTCCGACCATGAGTCACTTTACAGATCTAAAGAACCAGACAGAAAGACACACCTAAAGGAAAACCTCAAACCTCTCTAAACAAATTTTGTCCACACCTCTGCCACCAAGGAGAGGATATCAATTCTCATGTGTCTCTTGGCAAACTTTATTTCAGACCTCATTTTCTGTCTAGTTGCACCCCTACTGCCAAGAGAACACTATGTATGCTTCCCTTTGTTGTGATCGACCGGCAATTGTGATTATTTATTTATGTGATTATTTGGCTAAGGGCTATGCCCCCAGCAAAACTGCAAGCTCTATGAGGGTGGGGACCTTGTCAGTCTCATTGGATGAGATAATGGAATTAACCATTTTTAAATGCATGTATTAATGTGATCTTAATTGCCCACGGATTCCAACAGAATAACAGTCCACCCTAGTTAGAAGGATACCTCACTTCTAGTCAAGGAGTAGGTCTTCTGAGTTCCATTCTGAGCAGCCAGGGTATACTGGGCCCTAACCCCACCCAGACCAAAGTGGATAGATACGCTGTCTGCATCCCCTGGGCATTTCTGAGACAACCATGGCTCAAAGAGAGTCTGGTCAAGGAAAGGAAGTAGAAGACGCAGGTCTTTGCTTTTCCTTCTTGAGCAAGGGCAGGAGGAAGGAACTGGGAGCCACGCCCCCTCTCGCCTGCTTTTCCCTCCCTCGAAGATCAGGCAGTTCAAAGATCGCCCCGGGGTTGCTGCAGTTTTATCTTACTCTCAACTGACTTTTTAAATCAATTGAGGCAAAACCTTAATGGATAACCAGAGGCCAAATCCTATTGCTGTTTCCATTCATTTTTGTCTTTTTCCAAGCACCTGAGCAAAACACTGTGGGTTAGCGGGATCCAAGCATTCCTGACCTTCCCAAGCTCGGGTCCTTCCCCTCGGTCCCTGCTCCGCCAGCAGCCCGATCCGGGCGTGTCGCGGGCGGGCCCGAGGCAAAGTTTAACCCACCTTCCAATTCGGCAAAGCCCAGCACCACATCTGAGGCTCTGCCCTGCCTGTCTCTGACCTCCAGGGCCGTGATGGTGCAGCCCCAGGAGAGGATGTCCACTCTCAGCAGGTCTGACTGCAGCCGGAACTTCTCCACTGTCCCTGCCCCCGAGGGCAGCTCTCCGAACACGGATCTGGTCACCGAAACCATGGGGAAAGTTCTGGGCGCGCTGCTACTCCCGGCCCTTCGAGCTCCTCCGCCAAGTTTACTGGGAAAGGGGTGGGACACGACTCAGACTCCTCCCCTCCCTTGCCTGGATTTAGGGAGTGACCACTCCTGCAAAAAATATCCTCTGGGGCCTTTTCAATAATTTCTTTGACTAAGGGTGACTGAAATGCAAAATTTCCAACCGTGCTGGTAGTTCTTTTCCTTCACGAACCTTGGCTGCATTGCATGGTGGGAATGGTAGTTTTGGGGAGGTGAAATTGCATTTTGGGGCCTGTAGTCTTTCTGAACACAATCCTGAACCTGCAGGATTCTACCGGGGTCTCTGGTCCAAGGTTCTCAACGTGCAATGAGCTGTTCATTAATGTCGGTGGCTGATTTTCAGATTAAATGCTGGAAAATGCAGAAAGCAGAATTAAAGACAGTGAAACGGATCTTGTGGGGGAAATTCTAGTTTTAAGCTAACTCTTTGATCCAGAGGGGAAAGAAGTACAGGGGTTGTTTAGAGAAGGAGTAATTGCAGGCTTCTTGGCCCACCGCACACTGACTGAAGATCCATTCTGTTTGGCCCACAGTGTGAAGCCCCGGACTTGTTTCTGCTGGTGCCACCGGCCAAAGGCTCTCCTGACTTCAGGCCTGGAGTAGTAGACTAGACAGGACAAGTCATAGATGATCAGGTACATATGGAGGTGATCGGAAGCAGCTTTCTGCTTTCTTTTGAAGTTCAGACTCCCTTTAAGAAGGGATTAAGGAAACAAATATTTAATAAGGTTCTCATAAATATCTGATACTGTTTTTCTCCTTTCCACAAGCAGAAAAAGAAAAAGGTTTTACGTATGTACTACTGGGAGAGGAAAGACACTGAGGTCATTAAAGAATTGTCATGCTTTATTTAGTCTGCCTCGGTATTATTTGTGGAAATTTTTAAAATGCATATATTATGCCCATCCCTAGCATTTCTGATTCTGTGAGTCTAGGCTGACACCCAAGGATGTGCCTTTTTTTTTCAGGTTCCCCAGTTATTCTAATGCAGATTATCTGGGACCAAATTTTGAGAAATATTACTCTAAGTTTTGATGACTAAATTCATGTTCTCCCCACCCCCAAAATATAGGCTCTGATGGCAGAGGACTTAAATAGAGCTACTAACGGCCTTAACAGGATTGTCAGATAAAAGACAGGAGCCGGTGTACATTTCTTTGCTAAATCTGGCAATGCTGGACAGCAGTGGGCCTAGGAAAGAAGGAAGGATGCTGGAAGCCTGAAAACATGTGTTACTTGACTGTCTGCATGCTCATCTCATCTTCTCTTGGTACCACTTTTGGTTTGGTTCCTAGGTACTGCAGAGAGGATCCAACTAGGCTGTGGTGAGTGCCAAAAGCATCTATGATTAAGAAATTGGGATCATGTTTCTGGAATCAGATGCTAATAAAACATAACTGTCTCTTAGCCCTTTCTTCTGTGTAGCTGGAAGGAATATTTAGCATTCTTGCCACAAAGCCTCAATTCTCATTCATGAAGCAGGGGAATTGTGAGAGCAAAGAAAATGAGAGCTTGAAACAGGCTTCAATAAAGCATGACATGTAATGACAAAAAGACCCAAACAAGTCAGATTATAGACTGCACCTCACATACAATAACTGATTAGCACTCTTGCGTGCTGCTTCATCAGAAATTCCCATGAACTCTGCAACCTTGATCAACTCACTTAACATGTATGGCTGATTCATAAACAAACCCCAAGGATGTCTTAGAATCTCTTCCATGAGCAGGAAGACTGCACTTTCTTTTCTCAGCCACCGGTTCTCAATGTTCTGCCAAGCTCATGTCACTGAAAAGAAATAAATGCATTCGAATGGCCAAACCCAAATGTCACTAGGGGAGGTCTTATAGCTTGGCTTGTTAGAAAATGAAACATACCATGCTGTCTCTCTAAGATGTAAGGAGTACACTTCTTGATTTCATTTTCCTTTTGCTTTTAAAGGTTTAACATATAGAGCCAAATAGGATTACTTTGTGCTAAGGTAGCTGTCAGGCACCAACCTTGATTTTTCTTACCAAAATATCCCATTTTCCTAGTCTCACAGTTGTACTCTAAAGAAATATTTATGCACTTAAAAAAATAAGCTCAAATCTAAGAAAATATTGTCCATCTCCAAGACTGGATTAGATCAGAAGAAAGGTAGTAATCTTGAAAAGGAAGCATTGTGCCCTGGCTGGTTTGGCTCAGCGGTTAGAGTGTAGGCCTATGGACCAGACAGACATGGGTTCAGTTCCTGCTGAGGGCACATACCTCGGTTGCAGTTTGTCTCCAGCCCCGGTTGGGGTCATGTGGGTGGCAACCAGTTGATGTGTCTCTCTCACATCGATGTTTCTCTCTCTCTCTTCCTCCTTCTCTCCCTCCCGCTCTATTTGAAGATAAATGCAAAAATGTTCTTGGGTGAGGAGAAAGAAAGAAAGAGAGAGAGAGAGAGAGAGAGAGAGAGAGAGAGAGAGAGAGAGAGAGGGAGAGGGAGAGAGGAAGGAAGAAGAGAGAAAAAGAAGGAAAGAGAGAAAAAGAAGGAAAGAGAGAGAAAAAGAAGGAAAGAAAGAGAAGGAAGCATTGTTAAATTCTAGGAAGTATTTATTTTTATTTGGGGGATAGAGGCTGAGAGTAAGGTTATGAAGTAAAGGGACTAGGAATTGTGATATTTATGTCAATGAGGAGTTACTTAAGATGGGTGGACAGGTGAAGAATAAGTTCTGTCCCTGTTCTCAGCTGGAGGTTAGTCCCTTAAGTGGAGTGCCAGGAAGCCAGAAATGAGGAAATCTGAGCCCTGGGACCCTGGGCTCCACCTCCCCATTCGACACAGAAACTGCAGGTGTGCTGTTCCTGGGACCCGTCAGACTCTGGGCCCATGAAGACGGCTAGCTCTAAAACCTTAAGCTGTTGACAGGCTGCTGCTATGCAGAAGAAACTCTGAGACATAACAATAAAAACAACTTCTGATACCTCAGAGTTTGTCTACAGAGTCCTAGAATAGATCCTTTTTAATCAGATTGATGCATTACCACCTTCCTGTTTTCTTCTTCATTGCTTTGAGCTCTAGTGGTGTTTATTGCCAGTTCTCTTCATAGTGCACTCAGCATGCACGGTCTTAGATCATTTCTTATCTTTTCATGAGTACATTTTGTTGTTGAGATTATTTACTCAACTGTTGGCTTCCTGACTCAATATTTTGACTTACATATATTTTTTTCTAACCCAGCCATTACTATACTTGGTTTCAGATGGAAACTACTTGTATCTGAAAAACAGGAATACCTGAGGGATCCCGTCAAGTTCATGAGAAGTCTTCACAATGCCATTCAAGTCTATTTTATCAACAATTCTGGAGCAGCTGCTGGGGAGGCATTCTGGGGGCAGGTGAGAAGTTATTGAGGAAGACAGATTAAATTTAGCTACATGGCATGTTGCTCATTTGTCAAATATTCAACAAGTATGTGCCAGGCATTGTGCTAAGTGCCACTTGTGTACTGATAAGTAAAGCATGATCCTTGCCTTTCAAGTATTTGACAGTATAATATGATAAATGCTCATCTCTATCCTCCATAAAAACTTAAGTAAAATCTTGAAAATTCAACCCTGGCCAGTCTGGCTCAGCAGTTAGAGCATTGTCCCGCAGACCAGAGAGGCCTGGGTTCGGTTCCCACTAAGGGCACATACCTCAGTTGCAGTTTGTCCCCGGCCCTGGTTGGGGTTGTGTGGGTGGCAACCACTCGATGTGTCTCTCTCATGTCGATGTTTCTCTCTCTCTCTCTCCCTCCTGCTCTGTCTGAAAATAAGTGGAAAAAAAAAAAGATAAAAAAAAATCTTGAAAATTCATTACCAGTCCAAACTGCATGAAACAAAGCACTAGGACTAGCCACAGGTAGTTATAAATTCAGGGTTGCCCAAGGATGATCAGTTGTATTGGGATTATTTCAAAATTCTCTAGCTCAGTAAATAATTATTAAATGAATGCATGATACATTCATAAGTACAATGTTGTAGTGGAGAATTGGCTCTGGTATCAGAAGACATGGTTTAAGAGGTACTAGAACTTATAAGCCATTTGTTCAACCACTCTGAACCTCAGTTTCCTCATCTATAAAATGGGAATAATATCACATAATTGGCCCATTCAATTATTATTAATTGATTGACAGTAAATATAAAGTACTAAAAATTTACTGGGCACCATGATAAGCATCCCTATGTGTCAGGCACTATTATCTGATACAGAAATTGAGATTTAGAGAGGTTCAGTAACTTGTTCAAGGTCACGTGGTTAGTAAGTCAGGAAACCAAGATTTGATCCCAGACAGCTTGACTGAAGAGATAAGAGCATTTAACCACTTCCTTATCTGTTGCCTAGTACTGTGGTCCACTGAGAACATGGATTCCAAAGCATTCTGTAAATTCTAACGCATTATACCAATGTAAAACGTTCATCTTCTAATTTTATAATAATTACAATTTTTTTTTTATAGGAGGCTGGGGGCCACGCACAGCCTTTCAGATCATGTGTGGAATAACTACAAATTTTTAAAATCAGCTTCTGGAATTAGGTCACATTGAGCTCAAGAAGGTATTGCATTCACTTATACGGTAAGGGTAAAGAAGGCCCAAGGAGAAGAGCTAGTCCTTGACACCCACAGACCTGGAAACAAGGCACTCATCACTCTGGACCTATTGTATATTCATTCATTTATTTGTCATCATGTCTTCTGCCAAGAAAATGGAAGCTTCAAGAGAGCAGGAACTTTCTCTGCTATGTCCTAGTACCTAGAACAAATTAGTAGGTCACTAAAAAATATTTGTTGAATGAATGTTTGAACGCTAAAAAGGGTGCGAACATCTCTCATACAAAGCTGGTGAAAGTCTTGCCCTGGCCAGTTTGCTCAGTGGTTAGAGCGGTGGCAGGTGGACCAAAGAGTCGCGGGTTCCATTCCAGTCAAGGGCAGTACCTCAGTAGCGGTTTGTGCGGGAGGCAACCAATCGATATGTCTCTCTCACATCAATATTTCTCTCTTTCTCTCCCTCTCCCTCTCACTCTATCTGAAGATAAGTAGAAAAATATCCTCTGGTGAGAATTAAAAAAAAAAAAAGGTGGTGAAAGTCTCAGTTGATAAAACCACTCTGGACAACTTGTCAATATCTAATAAAGTCAAATTGCATATAACTCAGCAATGGCCATGACACAGCAATTCTATTCCTTGGAATATACCTTAGATGATGTTTTTTATATGGGCATAATATTTATAGTAGTTTTATATGTAAGAATAAAAATTTAAAACAACCTAAGGTCCATCAGTTGAAAAATGGATTAAAAATTAGGTTATATCCATGTAATGGAATATGACATAAGAGGAAAATGAATGCACTAGGGCTCCACCAGTCCTTAAGCATGAATTTCATAATTGTGATATTAAGGGAAAAAAAAAACAGTGGCAGAAGGATGCAAACGTATCATGTATATTAAATACAAAAAAATTTGCAAAACTGGCTAGCTCTCCCTGAATTTCAGTCATTAGTTAAGGGCCATTTAGCTTGGTAAGCTGCCGAGCTAGGATTTGAACCCGGAGGATTTTCCACTACATCATTCTGCCTCTGGTAAGCATTGACAGTCAAATATGGATTAGATCCTGGAAACCCTATTAATTGATCTTTCCTTAGTTTGAGTCGATGGTGGAGCCAAGGGAGTGGTTGCAGGGTGTGTCTTTTCTTCCCCCCATTCTTTGATATGAATAATAGATGTTTAATCAATTTTATGTGAAGCAACTTCAAAACAAGTCCCTCTTCCATTCCCTCTGACTTGAGTGTCACGCTGATTTATAAAAATTGGGAGCTTCAACTGACCTGAGCACATTCTTTGCCTTTGTACAAACTAGATAGCAGCTTCTAGGTATCCCTAGGCAGCAATACCCTCAAGAGTCAGAACTCATATTTCTGGAAGGTATAGACCAACTCAAACTTGGGTTAGGCAAAAAAAGAGAATGTAACACAGTAAAAAGTCCAGGAATGGACCTGCCTTCAGGCATGGCTGGATCTGGGCTAAAACTTTGTCAGTAAGACTTGGTGTTTCTCTTCCTCCTGGTTCTGTTTTGCACTGTGATGGCACTATTTTCAGACTGGTTTTTATGCTTATGATTTCTAGCTTAGGTTATTCACAATAACAATCTCAGTAAAGTGAAAGATTGAATCACTCAGTCATGTGCCCTTCTGAACAAATTACCTGGGGCTTGGCATGGTAGTCAGCTTCACTCAATAACACAGGCTGAGAGAGTGGAGAGAAGTGATTCCCCAAGGGAAAATCTGGATGCTCTTCCCAAAGAAAGAATGGATACTGATCAGGCAAAAACAACATGTACCTATCAGAAAGAGTATGGGGTTAATTTCATCAGAGTGTTCCAACATCTAGAATATTTCAACACATCAAAATACCTGTGTCTCAAAAGAGCTTTCAACATTTTGTCAGTGGTTCAGTAGCAGGTGTTGCCACATCCTCACTTCTATTTCTGTTTTATCTTTGTCTGCCTTGGACTCCTGACTAATGTAGTGATGATAACAACGTTGCTTGAACCTTTCTGCACATTTTCATTTACCTTGATGTTTTTCAAAAGATAAGAGCTGCCAACATTCTAGAAAGAACGTTAGCTCAGATTCAGCCTTTCCTGAAGCAGATTCATCCCTGCCTTGTCTAAAGGCAGATCAGAAAATTGCTCTCCAAGTTTATCTAGACTCCATTTCTCATAATATGGAACCTTGCATCAAAAAGCAGGGGAGAATACAATCTTGGCAGAAAGTAACATTTAAGCAGTATTTAAAAATGATCTTACTTGGCCCCGGCTGGTTTGGCTCAGTGGTAGAATGTCAGCCCACAGACCAATGAGTTGCAGATTCAATTCCCACCAAGGGCATGTACCTTAGTTATGATTCGTCCCTAGCCCTGGTTGGGGTTGTGCAGGAGGCAACCAGTTGAAGTGTCCCTCTCATGTCAAGGTTTCTCTCTCTCTTTTTCTCTCCTTCTCTTTCCCTCCCACTCTATCTGAGGATAAATAGAAAACTATCCTTGGATGAGGATTTTTTTTTAAAAATTACCTTACTCAAATAAATTTGGAGAATTCACTGAAATGATCTTGCCAGCATGATTTAGTAACCTTTGATTCACTGCCTTTGATATCTACTAACCATGAAAACCATAGTATGAGCTTCTTAATTCCTATATGACACTTGCTCAAGAGGTCCCGAGTAGCAGTCACTTCTCATTCTTATAATTTCTGGCTTTTGAATGGATCTTATTTGACTCAGTTTGAATGACAAATTTCTAATCAGATATTATAAACATTTTTTTTTTTGCCAAATCAAAGCTTTAAAAAGTTACTCTTTGATTAGTTAGGATTAGGTTTGACTGGGATCCAAAATAACAGTGACTTAAGAGAGATACAAGTTGATTTGTTTCCTAAGAATAGTCCGGAGATGGGAATGTCAGGTTCTGGGATTTTACCCCACTTGCAAGTTAGTAAATTACTGTTTCACAGATGCTGGCTGAAGACACAAGATCCGGTCTGAGACAAAAGGTTCTGTTTCTCACTGCATAGCAAGCAGCATGCACATCATGTTGGTGCTGGTTCCCCATGCCCTCCAGGGCCCATGGAGATCAACGTGGAGGGACCAAGGTGGACACTATACAAACAGTGGGTTTGCATTATAACTGGAATCTACCACTTTACAATAAGTAGTAAACAAGTCTGTACTTTGTCTGAGAGATGTTGTTACCTCATGCCTTGAACCTGCTCATTGCAAACTCAACCCTAAGAAATGGTCAGCTAAAGAGTGGTCAGCAGTATACATTCTTGGCATACCCAAAAAAGATGTTCAGAGACGCTCAGGGCCATGGCGAATTGCTTCTCTCAACAGGTGGTCCAAGGTTAGTATAGCAGTTCTGTTCAATGTGGTCATCTGGGACATAGGCATACTTTAATTTGTTGCTTTACCATCTGTAGGTTATGTCTTGAAGTCCACTTGGCCAAGGAGGTATACTACCATGTCCAAATTTAAAGAGTAGGGTGACGGAAAGGAGGTGGGGAGAAGGCATGTTGGACAAGGGGCAGGCCCCTCCCCATCCTGAAAGTTCCTCATGTTACTTCCCCTCACATCTCATTGGCCAGAAATTATTTACATAATATCAGACTTCAGGGTGGATGGAGAAATGTATAATAGTTATTCTAAGGGTAGTATAAAGGAGAAAATACTGGAGCAAAGTTGTACTCTACCATATTCTTCACTAGAAGTTGATAGTATTTCGATAAAATACTTTACAGGGGCCTTGTAAACAGCCACCACGTTGCTCCCATCCTTTATGCATAATGAGAATCTGAGCTTGTGGCCTGGGATTCTGGTCGAAGACAGATATCTATAAGCACATGACTGGGATGGAACGACAGGTGTGAGATAGATTTCAGGCACTGCCCAAGGTGAGAACACAAAGGATTCAGATGATTTCCAGGGATCTGGAAGAAGACAGGGATTCTACTCCCGATGATGGTGAATTTGTGTGTATGGAGCTAGAGACTCTAAGGATCACAGTGTCAAGGTCTAAAAGATTTCTTGTGGGAGAAGTTCACTGAGTCCAGAGGGTGGGTGGTGCAGGATGAGAACCATTTTGATGGTGATGGCTTTGTCAAAGGAGGAAGAACCCAATCCACACCAGATCCCCTCTCCCCCTCCCACAACCCTCACAGAACTGGCTCCCAAGAAGGACATGGAGAATCCCAAGTCAGTCAGCATAGGACAGGGATGGTTTGTGTCCTGGAGGAGGAAACTGAGCCACGGTTGGGGAGAGGGGTATCCAGGAGTCAGTGCTGACCCAGTATAGTTATAGTAAGGCATTTTCTGGGGCCAAGCGATGGGGGACTGCCTGGGGCATCATCCCAAGTAGTGCCCAGATGAGGTCCTTGGCGTTGACTTTGCGGCTGGCAGGTACTCTCCACTAGTTAATGGTGGATCTGCAAAATAGCTCTGTGGTGCCAGGGAAGCTTCTCCTTCATGGATGACCTGAGCCTCTGCTCAAAGTAGAAGCACTTGGCCAGTTTACTCCACTTGAACTTCTACAGCCCATTAGTCCTTAACCATGTGCTTTGATTTGGTGCCATCTCTTGCCAAATTGACTGTGTCTCCCTCCTTGAGCTGGGCAGGACAATCATTGGGCAGATTAACTTTGTCTTGAAAGGGGTCCTAGCAGAGGAAAACCCTGTCAAAAATCACCACACTTTTTTTTTTTTTAAGGACTAGGAATGAGGCCCCTTTGAATGGTTTCAAGTATGCCAGCAAGATATACCAAGATGAGTGACATCATTTGGTAAAACGGTGTGGCTTCTAGCCCGGCTGTTGTGGCTCAGTGTTTGAGCATTGACCCATGCACCAGGAGGTCACTGGTTCGATTCCTGGTCAGGGCACATGCTCGGGTTGGGGGCCCGATCCCTAGTGGGGAGCATGCAGGAGGTAGCCAGTCAATGTTCTCTTTCATCGCTGTTTCTATTTCTCTCTCCCTGTCCCTCTCTCTAAAAATCAACAAAGAAAAAAATTTTTTTAAAAAAACAACTGTGTGGCTTCTCTAGAAAGAGAAAAAGCAGAAGGCAAGGAAGGGAGGGGATAGCATTTTAACAACAAATGCTGGGACAGCAGCACAGTTGGCGGTTAGGCATGAAGCCAGGAGAGGAAGGCTTGTCAGCAAAGCCTTTGCCTGCACTCCTGGGACATGTTTTAGTGGAAATGGCTGAGTGAGTTTATTGCAGCAACTCTGGGGCACAAAGAAAGGCTTGACTTCTCATAAATAGCCAAGAGGAACTAGGGCAAAGAATCTAGCTAGATGGAAGTTGTCTGACAGGCACCTGTAAACAGGTTTGAAAGGTCAGGGGTCCAGCCAGAGTCGAGGTGGTCAGAAAATCCCTGAGATGATTCCAGCAAGTGGGCTTGTTGGACGGCAATCTGGCTATGGTGGGATTACTGTCGCGGGTCACAGGCCTGCAGGCAAATTCTGCCCTCCTGTGCGTAGGCTCGAACGGGGAAAGTGTAAGCCCCACTTCTGTGCCTCTGAATTTAGGTCAGAGAATTGCAGCAGAATTGGCCGTTTCTTCTGGGTTTTACCACACTCTCTAAAGAAGTGGTTACACAAGCGCCAAGTGAAGTCAGGAGGAGGCAAACATGTGACAGGGCCCCTGTAGAGTTACTTTCTGACACCACTCCTGACACTACATGCGTGTTCTTTTTATACACACCAACTGCATACCCAACAGTTCAATTCTCATACTATCTACCTAGAGTTAGGGTCCGAGTTTAACAGTTAAAGGACTCAGTCCCACAAGACTGTCTCCACTTCAGACATCAGCTGCAAATGTGGTACCCAGGCTACCTGCACTTCTGCCCAGCTGACTACAAATTTGGGAGGCCCATGAGCTCCTCTCAGGTTTGCTAATTTGCTAGAATGACTCGCAGAACTCAGGGAAACACTTTATTTATCTTTACTGGTTCATTCGAAAGGGTGTACCCAGGAACGGCCAAATGGAAGAAATGCATAGGGCAAGTTATGGGGGACAGGGTGGGGTGGGGATTGGTGTAGATCTTTCGTGCTCTCTTCTGTCTGCGGTCCTTCCAGCACCAGAGTGGGTTTACCAACCTGGGAGCTCATTAGCATAAGACACTTATCACTCAAGAGCTGTTCAAGGTTTGGAGAGCTCTGTGCCAGAAACTGGAGACAAAGACTGACTTTTTTTTTTTAACCACTGTCCCAACTAGGCCCCAGCACCTACTCTGTCTACCAGAGCAACCAGGTCAAGGAGAAGAAGGGAGGAACTTCCAGAAAGTGCAGTGATTCTCAAACTCAGGTACTATTAGAGTATTCTGGGAAACTTAAAATTCTAGATTCCTGTATCTCCATGACTCTCAGTGCCTGAGGAAGGAACCAGGGTATCTGTATTTTTAATAAACTCCCTAAATGATCCCCATGCTCCCTGAAATTTGAGAACGGTATTTCCTCGAGTCCTCTCCACCCCCAACGCCACTCCTTGGCAGAAGCCTGTCTGACCAGGCCCGGAAGGAAGGGCCCACGTCTGACTGCAGGTTGCAATCTTCTGACTTAAAGACTAAGAAGAATTCCAGCAGGGTTCAGAGCACCCTTAGGTGAAGCAGATCTTTAGGATTCTGGAAATTCTGCCTCAGAATCTAAGGAAAAGGAATCAGGATCAACACTGGGCAGTGCTGTATGTTGGCGATGGGCCTGCTAGGTGTTTTCACGTGGTTTACCCTGAGGGAGGTATAAGCGTTATTATCTCAGGGCTGAGAAAACTAAGACTCAGAGAAGACCAGGGCCGAGGAGGTAGGTTGGTATTCCAATACCTACTTCGAAATGAAGGAATGAAAAGGGAGCAGGCCGCGCTGGTGAGACTTGATGGTGCGCTGGAGTCAATCACTCCATCATCACTTCCGGAAATGGCAGCGCTGATGGGCAGCTCTGCCCACAGACGCTAGTCACTGAAGCAGCTGCTTTCTCTGAGCCTCCCTGGGAAATCACCAGTCCTGCTGAACGAATGTTTCCATGTCTTTCTGCTAAACTCCAACCCCTGAGGGTGAGGCCAGCCTGCAGTTCTGGACATTGCTGGGATTTACACAGCTCATGCTCAGTCTAGCATGGTTGATGCCAACTTGGGCCTCCTCTGACATGACGAGTGTGCCCTGGATCATTCAATGGATCAAAGTCCATCTGTAAGGCCACAGCAGCCCTCGTGGGAGAGCAGCCTTCTGTTCAGGGTTGGGGTAGAGGGAGAAATAGGAAAGTGTCAACTAGGCTCTTTGAGTCAGGCAAAGTCAAAACCACATGGAACGGTGGGAAAATAAAAAAATCAGCAGGCAGAACTTTAAGAGTAGGTTAGAGGGAAGTGGACTTGGTGATAAGTGGTTCGGGGATGAGTCATTGAGTGGACAGCTTGGCCTACATACCTGAAGTACGTGATATGGCAGGTACAGGAAATATCTGCACCTCGCTGGTCTGTGTTCTACTTCTACGTAGGTTCTTGTCCATCTTGGGTGGAGGAGGCAGTGTGACAGGACATTGATAGAAGGGGCAGGACAGAGATGTAGTGGTATCATCAGAGAAAGTGGCCAAATGATCACCAGGATGTGAATTCATCCATGAGTCAGGGTCTGGCCCTCAGCCTTTTAGGCAAGAGAGTCAATCTTGTCAGGACCCTAGGATTTGTCCTGATTAGAGAGACTAATACCAACTACATTCTTAAGAGATTGATGCATAAACTAAAAAATAGTTTATTGATTTTTAGAGAGGGAGAAAGGGAGAGGGGGAGAGAGAGAGAGAGAGAGAGAGAGATCAATATGAGAACGAAACATCCATCCCCTGCAACCCAGGCATGTGCCCTGACTGGGAATTGAACTGCTACCTTTCAGGTGTATGGGGACTATGTCCAACCAACTGAGCCACACTGGCCAGGGCTATAACCTGCCCGCCCCCCATTTCTTTTGTTTAAAAAAATTTTTATTTTCTTTATTGATTTTAGAGAAAGAGGAAGGGGGAGAGAGAGAGAGATAGAAGCATCGATGAGAGAGAACATCGATTGGCTGCCTCCTGCATGCCCCCTCATGGGGATTTGGCCGACAACCTGGGCATGTGCCCTGACTAGAAATTGAACTGGCAACCTCTTAGTGCATGGGTCGAGGCTCAACCACTGAGCCACACCAGCTGGGCCCCCCGCTTTTTCTTTTAAAAGGTGGTTATACTCTTCCAGTCTATAGTACTGAAGAACTGACAATGATGAATTAGTAATCAAGGGCCATTTGATGAGCATGGATTGGAACAAAGACCTGGAGAGTCTTGGGCTACAGCCAAGCCCCACAAATTATACCTGCTTCACAAGTGGGCATTATCTTTGACGATCAGATCACTGATGCCCCCTGGACTCAGTGCCTCCCATGGACAGTGGTGAATATAATCAGCCAGTGTTTGCATTTTAACTTTGCTCTCACTGTGCTTCTGCTTCAGAGTTGCCTAGTTTAACTTGTGCTCCAACCTTGCTGTACAGAGAAGATGGATTTTTTTTTTTATCTTGTTCATGATGGACCTGAGCTCATCTTGAGCTTCCACCTCCTTGGTCAGAGCTTGGTGGTGATTATCTAAACATCTGATCTGGTTAAAACATAGTGATGCCGATAATTGAAATGATCCTTTTAGGTATGCTAAAAGACAAACTGAAGTATATTAAAAGTTTTAAGTTTATTTGAGCAAAAATTGATTGAAATCAGGGCAGTGCCAAACCAGCAGGAGTTAGGAGTCTCCACCCACAGGAACGTTGGGAGAGGCTTTTAGAGAGAAAAGGCAGAAGCAAAGTAGGAACGTATTGATTGGCTGTAGCGGAAAGCCTCGTTGGCTGTTTGTGGTTGGTTGTCTTCGGTTTCGATTTCACAACCCTGAGGCATTTACAGGCTTAGATTAGGGCTTGCTTAGGTAAACCACCATGGCACTACAGCCACTCAGTCTAATGGCCTCCTTGTTTAATTAATTTAATAGGTATGTTTAGTTTCTCTCGGATAAAAATAATATCACTCCCAGATAACCTCCCTCTCTCCCTGTTTGTTTTCCTAAAATGGTAAGGGGAAGGGATAGGGCTTATGAGTGAGTCTTTGTCACAGCAAAGAATCAGGGTCATCGAGCTGGGCGGGGGGGGGGGGGGGTCCTCTGCATCCTCTGCTCCCTTGTCCACCTCTTCGCGAAGTGCTCTGCTGGTTTCTGAAGCTGCAGCCTGCAGCAGTTAACATGTGGCCTCTAACACCTTGGCAATGCTTCCGGGGAACATTGACTCCCTCTCCCTTGCACACGTGGACTCCCCTCCCCTCCCTCTGACTGTGGACCCCGAGCCCCTGCTCTGTCCTCCATTGGCCCCCTGCCCTGGGGGTGCACCACAGTCTCTGCAGTGGGGTCTTCTCTCTGTTTACACCCTTATCCTCTCTCATTAATTCTACCAAATTAGTCTCCAAATAGCCTCTCTACCTGTGGCCTTCTCTAATGTCTTTTTCTTTCTCAAACACCTATGTGATCATGTCACTCCCTTCAAAACCATCCTGTTTTCTATAGTATAACATTTAAGCTGCTTTAGTCTGAGATACAAGACTGAAAAATTTGACCTCAATCTGCTTTCCAGCCTCATCCCCCTTCTCCAGCCTCACAAGTCCCTCCCACACATCACGCCCTTTCATGCCTCGGAGTGGATGCATTCTTTCAGTTTAGAATTTTCTTTTCTCTTCCTTCTTTAAGGCCTAGTTCAAAATGTTTTCCTATGAAACAATTTTTTCTTCTTCTTTACATGTGCACAGATCTCTAGCATGGCACTTATCTTCTCTTGAAGAAAGATAAAATATTTTAAATTAAACTTAAAGGCTTAAGGAAAATTCATGTTTTCAATAAGTCGTATAATAATTTAAACACCAATTCTAAATGGTCTCTTCTGTGCGTGAGAAGCAGCTCTTGGACATGAAAGTAAACTCACTTTGACACTGACATAACTAAATAATTTTTAGATGTGGAAGTCTCATATTTGGCTCGTTAGGAGTGCTTTGGTTGCAAGTAACAGGACACCTGTTTGCAACAGCAAGTAACAATGGGTTAAGAAAAAAAAAGAGTTTTCTTTTTCTTATATAACGAGAGCTCAGAACTGGGCAGACCGGCACCGGAACAGCAGCTAAGAAACGCTGACAGGGACCAAAGCTCTCTGTCTTTCTGCGCCACCTCTCTCAGCCTACGGGCTTTGATCCTCATGCTCGTCACCTCCTGTCACACCCCGACTGTTGCACCTCCGGGCCTTATGTCTGCTTTCTAGGCAGGAAGACAAGGGAAAAGACAATGGGGATGAATGGGGCCAAGGGGCTCTGCTGGTTGCATCGATCACTTTTCATCTGGAAAGTAAAACCTTCTGGAAATCATGTCGAAGAGAGTTCTGCTTTTATTGCATTGGCCGGAACTGAATCGCATGGCCACCACTAGCCCTAAAAAAGGAAAATCAAGTATTTTGCTTTCCAGAGCCCATAGTAGAGAAGGGCAAGAGAACAGGACATTATGAAAGGCTGGGGGCTGACCATCCCCAGTGTCTGTAGAGGGCTGTATTCATGGGATTGATTATAAAAAAGGACCTTGATGGGAGCTGGGAAGAAAAGATGGTGAAAGGTGAGGATATATCGAATCAAAAACTCAGGATTGTCCTGGCCTTAGTGCTTTAGCAAAGAGATGTCTCAAATCCAAGAGACTTCTAATTTCTCTTTATGGTGTTCTTTTTCTCTTTCAGATTCCTCCTCAAGGATAAAAAGAAAATTATGAATTAAATTATTGACATGATTCATGAGCCATACAATCACTCATTTACAGTGTATAATTCAAGGGTGTTAGTATATTCACGGAGCTGTGCACCTACCACCCAAATGTAAGTTCAGAACATTTTCATTATTCCAAGGAGTAACCCCAGGCCTAGGCAACCACTATTTACTTTCTGATTGGGAACCGATGTTGAAGAGTCTGATTTTTTTTTTTGCTGGAAAATCTAGTGAAAACACTATAAAAATGAGCGCCAGGGTATAAAGTTAGATTTAAATATATTACGAGCCCTGGCCGGTTTTGCTCAGCGGTTAGAGAGTCGGCCTGCGGTCTGGAGAGACCCAGGTTCGGTTCCTGCTAAGGGCACGTACCTCGGTTGCAGTTTGTCCCGGCCCTGATTGGGTCGTGTGGGTGGCAACAACTCGATATGTCCCTTTCATCTCGATGTTTCTTTCTCTCTCTCTCCCTCCCACTCTATCTGAACAAAATATCAAAAAATGTCCTCGGGTGAGGATAAAATAAATAAATAAATAAATTATAAAAGGCAAAATGTATTTCTTTGTGAAGAACTGGTTCAGTGCCGCACTCAGTGAACTTCTAAGCACCTCATCCCGCTCCTAATTTTGTCCTAACGAAGTATGCTTCACCAGCCTTTCTGCAAGGTCAGTGAGATTTAGAAAGATTTAATGTAGATATAAAGTTACAAAACTCCCAATCCAACGTCTCATTAGTGGAAAGGCTTTAATTAAAAAAGAAAATATTACCTAAGACCTGAAGAGGCCAAACAAGCTGCTGATTGACAGTGAATGCTGAAGCCAGGTGCCTTTTCTCCACCTGTCGGGGACAGCCCCTGTCCCACTTCACACATTACATATGAGATAATATCACTTATCTACTGAAATGAAAAGGAGCAAATGGGCCTGAGACACAGAGTAACTGCTTTCATTATTATTTGCAACATTCCCTCTAACTGTCATATCCTGCGCTGCTTGTACCTGTTGCATGAAGATGAGAGAGAAAACAGGAAGTGAGGCATGTGTTTAACACAGGCAAAGGACGGTCACCACGGAGTTCCAGGGCCCCGGCTTTCTGATCAGACGTTCGCGGAACTGTGTGGAATGAAACGGAAAATTTGCACCACCAGATAATACTGAAAAAAGAAAAACTGTGCCCAAACAGAAGTGAGGGAACAGTTTAATGAGTCCCCATTGATACTGGGCTACATAAAATAGAGATCTCACTCCTGCATATTTGGATGTTGTTCATTTGGTTTCAGTTACAATCAAACTACCAAGTTTCTTTTCCTCTTAGCTATTTTTTCCTTTAGCATTTAATTTCACTGTCATGGGAAGACGCTTTGTACCCATTTGCCGTTACAAATGGCAGACAGTTCAGTTAGCTTCGGTCTCTCCCAGTGACCTCACACTGTACTTCAGTATGGTGCTCTGGACACTAACTACTCTGTAGTGCTCCCCAAAGTGTGTGTGTGTGTGTGTGTGTGTGTGTGTGTGTTTCTTGTTTGTTTGTAAACCAGGTAGCCTAAATTTCAAGTCACATCTTTTTCTGTATAACTTCCACCTACATTCAGCAAGAAGTGGTCTAGAATCTTAAAGTTATTTATTTAATTAGCTATGCAATAGTGTGTTTTACCAATGACTGGTTGTCTGATTTTGGTAGATTATGAAATTATTCTGAGTCTGAACTTCCAGTTCTAAAATGAGACCAATAATTCTTACCGTACAAGGTTCCTGCATTGATGGAACGAGCCAGTGTATTTAAAGGATCTTGTCGCCAGGCACATAGATTGTGCTTACTGACGACGATGATGGCAGTAGTAGCCGACACTCACATTGCGCTTGCTATGTGCTGCATTACTCACGTGCCCTGTGCCTGTATTGACTTGAACAAACCTTACAATAATCCTATACGTCGGTCTTATGATGATCTCAATCTCATAGGTGAAAAACAGAAAAAGAGGTCACGCATCTGGGAAGTGGCATAGCCTGGATTTAAAACCAGTAACCAGTGTGGAGTTAATCCACCCAGACTCTTTGCAGAAGACCTCTTATTTCACAGCTAAGTAGTCTGGGAGTCCTTTTTGAAATGTCAGGAAGGAGATCGACATAATTAAACTGATCCCACCACCAACAGCATATCTACGAGATGCGGTAGACGAGGTGTTGTATGAAGAGGTGCTCTTGTGCTATCTTTGTATCATCATGGTACTGCAGGCTGCCTCCTTGCCTGTAAACCAAACAGACATGGCTCTAGGAGACAAATTTTCTCCTGCTTGCTTTTTTGTGTGTGTATGGCTCAGGACCTATTTAAGAGCAATTTGATGCAATGGTTGCCATGGTGAATGCTTTTCATAAGAACTAAGTAATTGTTATAATTTATCATTATTTAGTTTCAGAGTGATTTGGATGTTCTCACGTTCCCCCTTCATTTAAACATTTTATCTGCATCAGACTTTCTATTTTTATTTCCTCTGGAAAAGACATACCTCATTAAGGACTAAGATACAGTAGTTAAAATGAAATAGAGCATTTTGCCCCCAAGAAAATGGTCAATGTGGTTTTATGCTTTTTGATCTATAAGACTTAAAGCATCTGACCCTGACCTCAGATTATGGGTTGTTCTAAACCAAGCAATAGATCTCAGTCTTCAACAGTTCAGGAAAAAATGGCAATTGAGTTGTTTTATCATGGAGGGAGTGTTTATGAATGCTCATGTTAAAAATGCACTCAATAGCATCATAATGGAATCATAGTTCATTCAAATTCTAAAAGACAAAATTTAAATGTGATTTTATAGCATAGATGAGTTCTGCAGCTGTTATTGCCAAGTGTCCTCTGTCTCATGCTGCTGATAGGCGGTATCCAAAGATACCAAGATAATGAAGTATCCTTAAAAAGAAAAGGACTCTAACACCAAAATGACATCAAGAACTTGAATTGATATTTATCACCTGTATCTCAATAAAGAAAAAAAAAAAAAAAAGAAGCAATTAAGCATAAAAGCAATAACAATCATCTTAAAATAGGTTTGACATTTTAAAATAAAGCAGAATTTTAATAAAGAGCCATGAAATTGAAATATGAAAAAAAACAAAAACAAAACTTGAATTGTTACAAGTAGGATTGGACCATAAAGTGGAGGATTTTTTTTGTAACCACATACTCATAAAATGGCCAGAGTAAAACATGTCCAGGAATTCTTTGATCACAGGGTTAGAGACTAGCCATGTATCTTTCTATGGCAAGCTTTGGTTGTGTCCCTGAAAATCTAAAACTTCTTACTTTCTAAGATGATATTGTGGAACGTCTATTGTGAACTTTTGTTTTTCTTTCTTTTCTAGAATGCATGATAATCCTGCCTATTAGTGAGTTACTTAGACATGTATTCATCTCTCTTCTCTCTCCTTTTCAGTCTCTACCCACTTCCTCCCTGTTCCTCCCTCCCTTTCCTTCCTTCCTTCCTTCTTTCTAGACCGTTCTGAGGTAGTCAGTGACATAGTGATGGTATAGATGTGGGTGATAATGGGTGGGGCATATGAAAAACTCTGAATTATTTATTCTGAGATCATTTTGTTTTGCTTTCTCTTTTATCAGTAATAAGTGATATAACTCTCAACTCTGTGTTACCATATATTGGAGTCTGGGTGTTTCACATAGGTAATTTTTATATCCCTGACTTCTGAAAAGCAGGGGCTATCTCCAAACAGAAAGTTCCTCAGTCTTTGACTCTGGCAACTCTCCCCTGAGGCCATCCAAAGTCTACTTTTTACAGTTTGCCTCAAAATCCTCTTCTCCAGGAATCCTTTACCAATGTATCACCTTCTACTGCAATCTCTTCTATTTTCATTAAAATTTTTTAAAAATAAGATAAAAATACAAATAAGGACAAATTTGAGGGATCACAATACCTGAAATCAGGTTATACTACAAAGCCATTGTAATCAAAACAGCCTGGTACTGGCATAAGAACAGGCATATAGATCAATGGAACAGAACAGAGAACTCAGAAATTGACCTAAGACATTATGCTCAATTAATATTTGACAAAGGTGGCAAGAGCATACAATGGAGCAAAGACAGTCTCTTTAATAAATGGTGTTGGGAAAATTGGACAGCTACATGCAAAAAAATGAAACGAGACCACCAACTTACACCATATACAAGAATAAACTCAAAATGGAAAAGACTCAAATGTAACTTGTGAAACCATAAAAATTCTAGAAGAAGACGTAGGCAGAAAAATCTCAGACACCATACATAGTGGAATTTTTACTGATATATCACCTAGGGCAAGAGAAACAAAGGGAAAAATTAATAAATGAGACTACATCAAACCAAAAAACTTCTGTATGGCAAAATAAATCAGCATCAAAATGAAAAGGGATCCCACTCTCTGGGAGAACATATTTGGTAATGATACATCAGGTAAGGGGTTAAAATCCAAAATATATAGAGTACTCACACAACTCAACAAAAGGAAGACAAACGATCCAATTAAGAAATGGGCAAAGGACCTGAATAGATACTTCAAACAGGACATACAAATGGCCAGGAGACATATGAAAAAATGCTCAATATCACTAATCATCAGAGAGATGCAAATTAAAACGACTATGAAATATCACCTCACACCATCCAGAATGGTTGCCATCAACAAATCATCAAACAACAAGTGCTGGCAAGGATGTAGACAAAAGGGGACTCTAGTACACTGCTGGTGGGAATGCAGACTTTTGCAGCCACTATGGAAAACAATATGGAGCCCTGGCCGGTTTGGCTCAGCGGTTAGAGCGTCGGCCTGCGGTCCTGAGAGACCCGGGTTCGGTTCCCGCTAAGGGCGCGTACCTCGGTTGCAGTTTGTCCCCGGCCTTGGTCGGTTGTGCGGGTGACAGCCACTCGATGTGTCCCTTTCACATCGATGTTTCTCTCTCTCTCTCTCTCTTCCTCTCTCTCCCTCCCACTCTACCTGAACAATAAATGGAAAAATGTCCTCGGGTGAGGATAAAAAAAAAAGAAAAGAAAAGAAAACAATACGGAGTTTCCTCAAAAAATTAAAAATTGAACTGCCATTTGACCCAGTGATCCCACTTCTAGGAATATATCCTAGTAAGCCTGAAACACCAATCAGAAAGAATATATGCACCCCTCTTAGCTATTTACAATAGCTAAGATACAGTCCAAGGAAACAGTCCAAGGGTCTATCAATAGATGAGTGGATTAAAAAGTTGTGGTACATTTATACAATGAAATACTATGCAGCTGTAAGGAAGAAAAATCTCTGATCCTTTCAGATGATATGGAGGGACCTGGAGAGTACTATGCTAAGCAAAATAAACCAATCAGAGAAAGACGAATATTACATGATCTCACTTATTTGTGGAATATAATGAACAAAATAAGCTGATGAGCAAAATATACCCAGAGACATGGAAGTAGGGAACAGAGTGACAAACCTCAGAGGAAGAGGGGAGGGCGGGAAGAGATAAACCAAAGAACTTATATGCATATATGCATAACCAATGGACATTGACAACAATACTGTGAAGGTTGGGGGAGGGGGGGAGGGGAATGGGGAGGAGGGTGTCAATGGGGAAAAAAGGAGAAGCATCTGTAACAAAAATAAGTAAATTAGTTAATTAAAAAATATAAATAAGTATAAAGTACCAAGTTTTCTCACCTCCCAGAATTGAGAGTTATTAGCATGCTGGCATATTTGCTTTTAGCCTTTATGCGTATTTCTACATATGTGATAAAATATTCCCCAGTACATTTGAAGTACCATTGATACCCCAAGTCATCACATTCCCACCCCTGCCTCATCCCTGGCAATACCAATCATGAATTTGCTGTGAGTCTTTTGTGTTTATTTTTCATTTTCTGCTATTTCTTAATTCTGTATCACAAATGTTTTTCTTTTCTTTCTTCCGTATGAAGTTCTTAGTGGTGGTGCTAGGATAGTCAGTGTTTCCTGCTGGGCATGAGCCAGGTGGAAGCAGTATTCCTTGGAGGCCAGCCCTTGCTGACACTGGTCTGTGGATCCCCTCTAGCCAGCAGAGTTTGTGAGCAGTGTGACTCGCCTCTCTCCTCAGTATGTCTTGTCTTCTCCTTACTACAATTCTGCATCTTGGTCCTTGGTAACAGGCTAGGAGAAGAGCTCAAATAAATGCATGATGCTGCACCTAACCGCATCTGAGCCTTGTTTGAGTGGCTCTGTGACAAGAACTCCCAACTGGGCTTTTGACTTTCTAACTGATCTAGTTTTCCTCTTGTTTGGCTGCTAGAAGCTCAAAGTCAAATACACAGCTGAATAAACAGGAAATATCCTCATGACATGGTTTTGGCGTCTTCATTTTCTAACCTTCATTTACCATTTGTCTCAATGTTCTTCCTTTATACATTTTTTTAATCCTGTACAGTTTATGAATTTATCTGAGATGCTCCACTTTTTTTTTTTTTTAAAGAAAATAAAAATCTAACCATCTGCTCTGGTCAGTGGGAGTTTTCATTGTTCCTGATCCAGGAAAACTCAGTGAGCTGACAAGTAACAGAAAAAAAGAACATTTCTTATCAGGAGGATTAATTATTTCTTGTACTGAGGTACCCACTGGGTGTGGTAAATACTTTCATGTATCCTTTTTCTATGAATACTTTGTGAATCTTTTAAAAAATCTAATAGTTAGCCCTGGCCAGTTTGGCTCAGCGGTTGAGTGTCAGCCTGTGGACCAGAGAGTCCCAAGTTCAGTTCCCGCTAGGGGCACATACCAAAAAAAAAAAAAAAAATCTCAAAAAATCTAATAGTTAAATAGATTTTGATGCATTAAATAAAACTCTCATGAAATATGATTTGGAGCTATGGCTTGAGGGTATATTTTGCTTCAAAAAACAAAAACAAAAACTCAGATCTATATACTATCAGTTTAAATATTTCCCTTTTTACTTTACTTGACAGAAGAAAGAATTAAGATTCTTATCCTCAGGAATTTAGGGGATTTGGGACTAACCTTAAGTAGGTGGCATCATGACCAGCCTGTGTGCCCGAGTCAGGAATGCTGACAAAACCTGTCCTGTTTCCCCACCAGCTTCTTATATTCTCTAAAGCACCAATGTCAGGGTTAGGTTCCTTTTGGCCTTTTTATTTTTTTGTCTTTCAAAACCTTTTTGAAATGTGAATTTTCCTTAGAAAGGTAAACCATCTTAATGAGAAGTTGTTTACAGAACTTTTCATGTTTGACATCTGGCTGGGAACAAGAGTTTGAAACAATAGGAAAACATGCAAGTCGGAGACTTACAATTCTGTTTAGGATGAGCCACAGGTATAATTGAGGAGTCATTTTTCTTTCTTTATTGATTTTAGAGAGAGAGGAAGGGAAAGGGAGAGAGAGAGAGAAACGTCGATAAGTGAGAACGTCGATTGGCCGCCTCCTGCGTGCATCCCACTGTGGACTGGGCCCACAACCTGGGCATGTGCCCTGACTGGGAATTGAACCGGTGACCTCTTGGTGCATGGGTTGACACTTAACCACTGAGCCACACCAGCTGGGCTGAAAAGTCATCTTTTATTTCCACCAGAATTTTAAGACCTTTTCTTTTTTCTCTCCTTCTTTCCCAAATATGAAGTTAAACAGGTTTTGATCTATAAAAAAGAATTATAAGAGTTGACCAAAGAGAGGAAAGTCATTTATGCCCTGTAAGAAATTTCCCCTAAAGGAAATTTTCAGTAAATTATTCCTTCAATGAGTCGCTATATTAGAATTTTTTCCTTCAGAAATTCTTTATTTAATTGTCCTACAGAAAATCAAATTATATTTGTCTAAACTATGGTTTTGCAAAACCGTGGTTTCCTAAAATGAGATTATGCATCAGTGGTGGTGGCACCAGCTTAAACAAATTCATCTATGGAGTTGTCAGCGCTGTGGATGGGGTTAGGGCAAAACTTCTGCCAGATTTTGTAAGATAACAACTAAGTGCAGCATGACCTTAATAGATTCTTTTCTTATTTTAGCAAAACCACATTCTGCTCAGTAAAAGGTCAAGCTCAGTACAAGGGCATAGCCTTTTCTCTACTGGTCTTTCAGAAGCTTGTCACTTGAAATAAGACAAAGTAAGGACACATGGGGAATTTGCTTTATCTAGACAATTGACAATTTCATCTCAAGGTACCTAATTCTCTAGGCCAGTCTTTTATAGATTTATCTTGGTGTTTTTTTCCATGATGGATGATGCTAAGTCTTATTACTTTGAAAAGTTATTGACTATTCTGAGATTTTAAATTAATAATTTTTTTTTTATAACCGCAGACTTGTGCTTCCTTTCTGGGCTTCTAAAAACCTGTCTTTCTGGTTCCACCTGCTTCCTGTCTTCTACTCTGCCTCACATTTTCTATCAAACTGTGTCTTTCCTGGAAGTGTAGAAGCTTCAGGGTTATTGGTCATCACATTAGGCCAGATTTACCAAGCAAAAACCTTAAAACCAATTTTTTTTTTTTTTGTAGTACAGGTAGGCATCACTTTTGAATGTCCAAGTGGACATTTGAGCAGTGAAGGTGCAGGATGGGGGGAGCTGGCCAGATCAAACGGCATCCAGCTTGGTCCTCAGGAAAGCGGCGGCAGTGTCTGGGGCTTCTCGGGAGACATTTGTTCCAGGGATGCGGCGAGCTCATTTTTAAACACAGCCTAACAGTATCCAAACTTAGCACTAATTCAAGCTTGAAAAAAAAATAGTCCATTATAACACAATAAAATTTATGGAGCCCACTTTTCCAAACTTTAGCAAGTAATTAAAATCCTCACTGTTGCAAATAAAGCAGCAAGAGATGGGGAAATTGGGGAGGGGGGGTCCCACACTGGGAGGCAGGAGATTTGAACTGTCCTCCAGCCATGGACAATAGTTGAATGTGACCCCAGGCCTGTCATCTAAACTCTGCTTTAGTTGCCTCAATTTGGCACACAGATGCAAAAGGCTGGGCCAGATGACCTTTATTAAAAGCCCTTATCTAAATCATGCTCATTATAACAAAACAAAGCAAGAAACTGAAAATGCAGAAAAGGATAAAAAAGAATACAGAGGTAACCCACATGACCCATAATCCCACCTACACTGATAGATTAATTAATGATAACTTAATGAACTATTTTCTTTTGTTCTTTTTCTACATAACTGAAATCATTGATACATACAGTTTTGTGTGTGTGTGTGTGTGTGTGTGTGTGTGTGTGTGTGTGTGTATATATGTTACTTTTTGAAAAGTATGTTGTGTTGTTTTCCACAAAAGAAGGCTGGGACAAATAGAAAAGCAGACCAGATTTTTGGGTAGGAGGACTTAAAGGCATAAAGATGTTAGCCCATTAGGGATTGGCAGTTTCCATCAAAATTACAAACATACATTTGGATCCAATGCTCTACTTTTACTAATGACTTCAAGAGATGGTACCTAAGAAATATTATTCATTGCAATATTTTTCTGTAATAGCAAAAAATTGAAAGTAACATAAATGTCAATTAATATAAGCCTTGTTTAATAATTTATGGTATAGCTATAGTTTAGAATACTATAAAGCTATTAAAAATGAGTAAGTGCATTCTGTATTGACTTAGAAAGATCTTCAAGATATACTAAATGAAAGGATCAGTTTCTGAAAAAATGTGGATAGTGTTTTATTTAATATAAAAAAGGAAAATGATAAGAAATTATCCTCTTTCACCAGGACCAATCCTCTGGGAGGCTAACCAAGAAACTGCTAATGTTAATGACCTATGTTGGGGTTAGGAATGGGAACCAAGTGGATCTGGGACAGGGCGGGAGTGAGACTTTCTACTGTGTATATTTTTATACTTGTTTGATGTTTGGACAATGTCAATATATTATCCATTAGTGTTAAATTAAAATGGAAATAAAAAGGTGCTTTGCTTCCTAAAACGATAGATATTATTGATTCACCATGAGTAACACTTTCATTTTTAGTTTAATGTTAACAGTAATACATTTGCACTGCATCCTGATACTACATTTCTTCAATTTTAAGATGCATATTTTTCCATGTATTAGTTTCCAAAATGAGCAATTTCCTCTCTCCTATTGCATATAAATATACTAGACTTTATTTGGCAATTATTGGACATTTAGGTTGTTGCCTGTTTTTCCCCCCATGAATAATTGTCATAGTGTTTTGAATCACTAACAAGTGGTCTTTCTTTTCTTTTTTAAATTATTATTATTTTATAATTATAAACAATGCTGCAATGTTCCAGTATGGTATGGCAGTGAAAATGTGAGTTCTAAAATCACATACCTGAATTTGGATTCTGACCCTGGTACCTCCAGGCTGAGTAATTTGGGCAATAACAGCCCAAGTCTATTTGTGAGAGAGAGATTATAACAATACCTTCTTTGTATGGTTTAACACCATAATTGGCACATGGCATCACCATTCAGTAAATATTCTTTTTGGAACAAAAATATTTGTTGATGTATAATAATAATTTCAATACAACAGATTCCTGGAAATACTTTTAACCAGAGAATATAAACAATTTAGGACTCTTGATAGGTACTGATAAATTGCTTTTCACAAATTTGTATCAATTTACCTGCCTATCAGCAGTAAAATGTCAAAAACAAATATGATATTTGAGAGAGGATAGTATTTAAATATTAAATTTTAATTTATTTTTACTAATAGGTTGATGGAAATTTAAAAAAATTTTAACCCCCATATTTAACTGTTATTTGTATATCTTCTTGTTTGAATTAGCCTTTGCATGATTTCTGTTTCATTTTCTAACATGGTCTTAGTATTTAGCTGATTAATGTATATGAGCTGCATACAATATTGAGACTTTAACTTTGTATTATTTAAGCATTTTCAACTTTTTAATATAATGATTTTTAAAATGAGCTCAGATTACCTTTTAAATTAAAAATACGAAGATCTTAAAATGAGTATATATAGCATATTTGTACTGTTGAAAGATTAATAATAAATTAAACACTCTGTCCTCCCCACTTAGCTTAAGAAGTAGAACATTATCAATACTTTTGACGGCACCTGTGTGTGACTCTCCAATCCCAAGCCCTGGGGTTACCAAAATTTGAATTTCATTTTTTGTTTTTCAAAATAATTTTATCAGGTGCATATGTATCCCTAAATAATATATTGCTTGATTTTGCCCATTTTCAACTTGTGTATAAATTCATACATAATGTATGTATGCTTCTATAACTTGTTGCAATGCCAGTTCTATTATCTGTCAGATTTCCACATGTAAGTCTATTTCTGGATTATCTAGTCTGTTTTGTTGGTTTATTGTCTCTGGGTTAATACCACAAAGTCTTTAATATCATAGCTTTATAATAAGTCTTAATGTTCAGAAGGACAAATCTCTTCATTTGTTTTTGCAGCAGTGTCTCGGCTATACTTGGCACTTTGCTCTTCCACCTAAATGCTAAAAGAGCCTGGCCAGGGTGGCTCAGTGGCTAAGCGTCAACTCATGCACCAAGAGGTCGCCAGATCAATTCCTGGTCAGTTGTGGGTCTGGTCCCCAGTGGGGGGGATACAGGAGGTGGCCAATGGATGTTCTCTCTCATTGATGTTTCTATCTCTCTCTTCCTCTCTCTCTAATGTCAATAAAGAAAAAAAAAATACTAAAAACAACTTGTAAAGTTCAATGATAAAACCTGATGGGGCCCTGACCAGTTGGGCTCAGCGGTTAGAGAGTCAGCCCATGGACCAGTTAGACCCAGGTTCGATTCTGGCCAAGGGCACATAACTTGGTTGCGGTTTGTCTGTGGCCCTGGTTGGGGTCACAAGGGAGACAACTAGTCTATGTGTTTCTCTCACATCAATGTTTCTCTCTCTCTCCCTCTCTCCTTCCCTCCAAATCTGTCTGAAGATGGGTGAAAAAATGTCCTCGGGTGAGGATAAAAAGAAAAAAAAGATGATTAAAAAAAAAACCTGATAGGATTTGATCAAGAATTGCATTGAATCTACAATTGCATTGAGAGAATGGACATTTTTGGGATGTCCTATTTATGAAAAAGACACATCTTTCCATTTATGTTTGTGGTAGACTGGTTTGGCTGTTTGTTGTTTTTGATGACTTTCACTTATGATGCTTTGACTTCTCACGTGTTTTATGATTTTTGTTTGTGAGGTTATGGTCCTTGGAACTTTGTGAGAATTCTTTGAAGCCTGGGATTAAAGTGTGTTCCATCAAAAAGAATTTTTTTGTGTGCCTGTTTAGTGCTTGAGAGCACTGACAATCTTGGACCACGTAAACTAAGCTTTCAGATTGGAGGGGGGTTCTGAAGCCATATAGGCAGTGCGAATGCTCAGGATTTATGTGAGTGCAGGGTTCGTGGTTAGGATGTCACAATGCCAAGACAGATAAGTATCTCCTCATTGTACTTTACTGGGTGTTTCTTTCCCTTAGATCATCCATTTGGTAAGTCATCTTTAGAACATTCTAGTGAGGGTCTCTATTCTTATCTCTCATCTTGGGAAAGACTTTTCTCCTGCTTCCCTCATACTCAAGAGGTTTAGTAAAGCCCATCTACTAAGTCACCAGGGATTAACAAGTGCCCCAGGGCAAACACCCACCACTCACATCAGTGTTTCTCTCTCTGTTTGTTTCTGCCCCACCACCCTTATTTCCTTCATATTCCAGCCAACTCAACCATGCATTTAAAAACACTGTTTTTTGAATGTGCATCAAAATATCTTTATCCAGCATTCCCAAATGTACTTTACTGGGAGAGTTACACTGGACAATTAGGCCATTATATTGCTAAAAATTAAAGTCCTTGATCATTTTTTGAAAATTTTTTTTCTGAAATCTCAATATGTGATGATGCTTTGGTTTTCAAATTATGAAATATTTTAGATATACAAAAGTACATGAAATATTATAATGAATCTCTATCCAGCTTAATAAAGAAAACATTACAAATACATTGTGATGACTTTAACAACATGAATATCCAGTAGGTATTCAGTTGTCTTCTTTCAGAATAACACGGTAGCTAAGAACTCTGGCTCTGGGTTCCAATCTGATCTCAAGCACTGAAGAACATACCTTTTGGAAAGGCTGTCCAGGCCACAAGCCTCCCCTAGGAACTGCCCCAAGGCCTGTGCCCACAATCGTGTTTGTATTATGTGCCTGCCTGACGGGCCATATTTGATTGGACCAGAAGAGGAAAAAGATTAATCAAGTTTGTCTCCTGATATTTAGAATTGTGACCACTTTGATTAAGAACAAGTAAACAGCCCTGGCCGGTTTGGCTCAGTGGTTAGAGTGTCGGACTGCGGTCCAGAGAGACGCCGGATCGGTTCCCGCTAAGGGCGTGTACCTCGGTTGCAGTTTGTGCCTGGCCCTGGTTGGTCGTGTGGGTGGCAGCCACTCAATGTGTCCCTTTCACGTTGATGTTTCTCTCTCTCTCTCTTCCTCTTTCTCCCTCCCACTCTATCTGAACAAAAAAATGGAAAAATGTCCTCGGGTGAGGATAAAAAAAAAGAACAAGTAAACTTGCAAGCGGCGGGGTAAGGACAACTGTATTTGGTCATGTACGTATGCCTGGAGCAGAGCATATGCCTGAGCACAGAAAAGAATGAAACAGAACTAAGAGGATAGGCAGAGACCTAGGCAAGAGACCTTGAGAAAGGAAGATAGAAATGAAGAGAGATGAACGCCTAACCACAAAGTACCCTCACATGTATTCTGGGCATTCTCACTGTTCCTAACAAGTTTCCGTTTCCTGATTCAAGTCCCTCCTGATGCCTGATGTTACTTCCTGACCCTTGGGTTCCTGGTAACACTGTTGTTAAATTTCCTTCTTGAGTGTGAGGGGGAGCTTAATTTAGTTCTAGGGGCTTTTGATTGCCTGCAGTGTGAAAAAAAGGTATGTGATGCTAACAATCGTTTACTAGCTGTGTAACTGTAGGCAAGTTATTTAACTTCCTAGCCTCGTTTCCTCATTGGTAAATGAGATACTAAGAATTCTACTTGTTGCCCTAGCCAGTTTGGCCCTGTGGTTAGAGCATCAGCCCACGGACCAATGAGACCCGGGTTTGATATCGGTGAAGGGCATTTACCTCGGTTGCAGTTCATCCCTGGCCCTGGGGGGGTTGTGCAGGAGGCAGCCAGTCGATGTATCTCTCTTGCATCAATGTTTCTCTCTCTCTCTCTTCCTCCCTCCTAATCTGTCTAAAGATAAATAGGAAAATGTCCTTGGATGAGAGGAAAAATAAAAAGAGTTTTACTTGCCAGGGTGGCTGTAAAGATTACATATATGAGTTAATATATGAAAAATGTTGAATAAAAATGGCATGTGGTGTGTTCTCAATACATTAGATGCTATTTTTATCACTGATTTTCTTTCCAGCCAGGCTGTCACTACGTCGAGTACAGGACACCTTGTGATGCCACCAAGATGCCTCTATAACGTGACTTGCTACTGAGATTCAGGTACACTCCTGATTTTTATCGTCCTCTAAAGCAATGATCTATACCCCCTAAGTGCTTTCCTGACAGTCTCAGGTCACAGGAGAGCTAGAATGAGGGTGAGGTATAGTGGAGCAGACGTCACTGGGAGGCAGTGTCTTTTCAGAGGGACCACACGGCCTGCAGCAGAGAATGGGCTGATGTGGCCCCTTACCCTTCACTGGAGCTGGGAGTCTGTGCAGATGGTGAGTGAAGTAAGTTGTTAACAGGACTGGCTGATGGCTGCCAAACGCTCTGCGGCATTTTCCTGGTTTTAGTAGAGCCCACTTCCCATTTGAGGCCTCTTGGTTTAGACTAGTAATTGTTAAATGCAGCTAATCAGGTAATGATCATTGCAAAATAGCAGAGTGTGCTGCTGCTGACGCCTGTTTCCATAACAAAGCTTTCTATCTTGCTAACCAGCGCTTCGTGCACCCACGTGAGACTGTCATCACCAGCATCAAAGGATGTAAAGTGGGTCTTGATAAAAGGAGTTCTACCAGCACATCATTCCCGCCCCTCCAGCCTCAATGATATATATCTGATATACAACATTGTGTAAGTTGGTGCAAGGTGATGTGACCTGATATCTGTATATGTTGAAAAATGATTACCACAGTAAGGTTAGTCAGCGCCTTCATTATCACCTGACATAATTACTTTTTAAAAAATTTGTGGTGAGAATATTTAAGATATACTCTTAGCAATTTTTAAGGATGTAAAACAGTATTGTTAACTGTAGTCACCATGCTGTACATTAGATCTCTAGAACTTATTCATCTTATAACTGTAAGTTTGTACCCTTTGACTAATATCTCCCCATATCCCCCCTCCTCCCAGCCCCTGGCAATCACCATTCTACTCTGTTCTATGAGTTAGGCTTCTTTAGATTCCACAGTCTCTTTAGACAAATACTGTATAAGTGAAGTTATACAATGTTTGCCTTTCTTTGTCTGACTTATTTCACTTAGCATAATGCCTTCAAGATCCATCCATATTATCATAAATGGTAGAATTGCCTTTTTATGGTTGAATAATATTCCACTGTGTATATATCACATATTCTTTTTTTTTTAATTCTCACCCAGCATATTTTTCCATTTATCTTCAGATAGAGTGGGAGGGAGAGAGAGAGAGAGGAAGAGAGGGAGAAAGAGAAACATCGATGTGAGAGAGACACATCAAGTGCTGCCTCCCACACGACTGACCAGGGCCCCGGGACCAAACCACAACCGAGGTACATACCCTTGACTGGAATCAAACCCTCGACTCTTTGGTCTGCAGGCCAATGCTCTAATTGCTGAGCCAAAACAGCCAGGGCTATATCACATATTCTTTATCTAGTTATCCATCCATCTATCCACAAGCACTTGGATTGTTTCCATATTGAGACTATTGTAAATAGTATTGCAATGAACATAGGAGTACTTATAGCCTTTAAATTAGTGCTTTTGCTCACATGTACACTTTAATATTAAGCATTAAGTACTAGTGGTTTGCCTGGGTGGTTCCTAAGCCTGACATCATCAGAATCATCTTGGTAATTTAACAGTTTTGAAAGTTTGGTCCCTGCCCTGACAGATCTGTAATCTGTAAAACTGAGCTGAGTCTTATACATCTATGTGTGTGTGTTCTTAATAATTACAAAAAATGTTTTCTTTTTTTTTATGAATTTTTTATTTATTTTTTTGTTACAGATATTTTACCTTTTTACCCCATTGGCACCCCCCACCCCACCCCACCTCCGCCCCGTCCCCGGCTTAGTTGTCCATGTCCATTGGTCATGCATACATGCATATAAGTTCTGTGGTTTATCTCTTCCCACCCCCCAACCCCCTCTTCTGAGGGATGTCAGTCTGTGCCCTACTTCCATGTGTCTGGGTCTACTGTATTCCTCAGACTGTTATGTTCATTATATTCCGTATATAAATGAGATCATGTGGTATTTGTCTTTTTCTGCTTGGCTTCTTTCACTTAGGATAATACTTTCCAGGTCCCTCCATGTCGTCTCACAAAAAATGTTTTCATATATACAATGCAAATTTTAAAATAAAAATAAAATAAAATTAGTGTTTTTGTGTTCTTCAGATAAATACCCAGAAGTGAGATAGCTGGGTCAAATGGCAGCTCTATTTTTAACTTTTTTGAGTAACTTGTGACTGTTTTTCATAGTGGCTGCACCAATTTCCAACCCTACCATCAGTGCACAAGTGTTTCTTTTGCAAAACAAGTGGGAGGTGAAACAGGGAAGCAAGGAGAAAAGAGGAAGTCAGGAGATTCCTTTATTCGTTCAATTAACTATTTATAGAGCCCTACTGTATTCCAAGGTGCCGTTCCAGGAACTGTTGATAGAAACAAAGCAAAGATCCCTGTGTTTGGAGCTTGAGTTCTCACAGGAAAGAGTTGAATATGTTTTCATCACAGCACGTATTGGACATGAGTATGGGAGCTGTTGATGAACAGGGGCAAGTTCACATTTAAGTCTACAGTATGCTTCCTGTCGCCACATTTGAAACTTGCTGTAGATATTAATTACATATATTCACTGATGAGGATTCTGATAGGAATTGTGGTGTTGATGCTGTTGGTGAGCCAACATTCACCATATATAAGGTGTGTAGAAACCCAAAACTTATGTTAAAAGGGAGAAATAAGGCTGGAAACTGTTATATACAAGTACTGTTTTAGCCTCAAGTATCTGTGACACTGTGGATTTTTCCTAAACTTTGTTACAAGAAAGACAATTAAGTGCTGTCATCTATAGAAAAGCTAAACTATTCTAGTCTAAAAGAAAGACACCACAATGTCCATGTTGCTACTTTAAAATCATCAATGAGCCCTGGCTGGTTTGACTCAGCGGTTAGAGCATCGGCCTGCAGTCCAGAGAGACCTGGGTTCAGTTCCTGCTAAGGGCACGTACCTCGGTTGCAGTTTGTCCCCGGCCCTGGTTGGTCATGCGGGTGGCAGCCACTTGATGTGCCCCTTTCACATTGATGTTTCTCCCTCTTTCTCTCTTCCTCTCTCTTCCTCACACTCTATCTGAACAAAAAATGGAAAAATGTCCTTGGGGGGTAAGGATAAAAATAAATAAATAAATAAATAAATATCATCAATGATCTTGTAAGATGTTAGATAGCAAGCACATTTCAGAGAAGTACTTTTCGATTTGAAGACCGTGGTAGGCACTGCTGGTTACTTATTCAGTGAGCATTTCTCTTCCTTCTTGTTGATTTTGTTAAGGCAGCAATGGCCCGTCCCATCACAGATATGGGCTTTCCCAGGTGGTGGTGGTGCATGTGATGGGGTCCAGGCCAATAGGATAATGTTACAGAGACAGATAGAGCTGGCACCATCTTTGGCTCCTTCCTCCCCTCTCCTGCCTTGAACAGGATGTGCTGACTGATCGTGCAACAGCCATCTTGGGCCATCAGGGTAGGAGCGAGAAGATCACAGAGGTGCCCTCTCTGACTTAATTGAGATGTTGAACCAGTGCCTGCAGCAGCTACCTCCATCTTCTTGTTGTGTGAGAAAAATAAACTGCTATAATCATGCATCCTTTCAGTCAATGACAACTCACATATATGGCAGTGGTCCTATAAGATTATACTGGAGCTGACATTGTAGCCATTGTAATGACATAGCACAATGCATACTCATATGATGCTGATGCTGGTATAAACAAACCTACTGCCCTACCAGTTATATAAAAGTATAGCACATATAGCCCTGGCCAGTTTGGCTCAGCGATTAGAGCATTGGCCCGTGGACCAGAGAGTCCCAGGTTTGGTTCCCGCTAAGGGCATGTACCTCGGTTGCAGTTTGTCCCTGGCCCCAGGTGGGGTCGTGTGGGTGACAACCACTCGATGTGTCTCTCTCACATCAGTGTTTTTCTCTCTCTTGTCCTCCCTCTCTCCCTCCCGCTTTATCTGAAGATAGATGCAAAAATGTCCTCGGGTGAGGATTAAAAAAAAAGTATAGCATATACCTGCTGATAGGCGATACCATTAAAGTTTGTGGAAGCACATTCTACGATGCTCGCACAACTAAATCGCCTAACAACGCATTTATCAGGGTCTATCCAATGATTAAGAGGCATGTGGCTGTATTTGTTTAAGTCACTGTGGTTCCGTTTTCTGTTATTCGCAACTGAATGTAATCCTAGCTGATACTAGACATTGAGGGCACAGTAGTGCTAACTCTGCTGATCAAACATCCTCACAAGCAGTGATTGTAAACTAGACTTTACCCTTTCCAGGGTCGAGAACTTCTGGTTTCTGACACCTAAATTCCATTTTTCTCTGTTTGTTTTGGGATATGCCTTTCATGAGCAGGTTTCCCTCAAATGTCTGGATTCATTGGCTGGCCATTCATTTTTAAGACTGACTTCTGAAAAAGTCCTTTGGAAGCTCTGGGTATATTGACAAGGTTTGATGCCCGGGGGGCTTTGCTGTAGAATGATTGGGTAGTGAACCAACCTTATTACTGCTGAGATGCTCTGGTATTAGTGTGTGGAAGTCTTTTCTCTGGGACTGTCCAGTTTCTCCAGAGGAGGAATGTCTGATCGGGTGGAGGAACAGATATGCTGGCTGCTGGCATCTAGGGCCGGGCAGGGAGGTTCCATAGTTCAGTGTATAGTTTCTTACGTAATATATCAGCTTTCAACTCTATGACTTGTCCTTGCCTGCATGTGGCTTAGTTTCTAACTCTTGGATGAATTTCTCCAGAGTATGAAGCTTTATTCTCCCGTAGGGTGGTGAGTAGAAAGGGGAATATTTTTTTGTCTACTTAAGAGTTGGGAAGGGGACTTGGGACTAGATGTCCAACTGTTTTCCACACATCTAGTCTACCAATCCCGCTAATCTTAGAGCCACGGCTTCACTTCCACCTTGTGTGGACCTTACTGCCTCCAAACACAGCAATTCTCAATCTCTAGTTCATTATTCATTGGGATGCCCCTCTGTTTAATTTCCAAATTCTTCTGTTCTGTTATGTTAGTGGTGACTTCTCCATTCACTTTCCATCTTCCATACGTTTGATGATTATTCTTTGTTTCTGTTCCACTCCATTTTGTTGTTGGGGGCAGTTGGGGAAAAGCCCCTAAAGTCTCAATTCAGGATCAATTCCGAAGAACTGACACATAGCCTATTCAAATTCAGAAGAACTTTAATAAGAGAAACTTACACACACAGGCAAGGCAGATGCTTCCAGTGGTAGCCGGCCAGGAGAAAATCCACGCCCCTCTCAGGACAGGGTCTCTTTATTATAGGGGGTTAATAGTAATACCAGATAGTGGGTAGTCACGTAGAACACCAGAAAGAACAATGCATTTCTAAGTTAACAGAGAACATCAGGCAGTTAGCATACTCTATACATTCATTAACTTCCTTCCAGGGGGCCTGACGGTTATCTTTGGGTGGTGTTTTAGTTTTCTAGGCCAGCCAAGCCTGAGGCTACAGAGAGTTAAGAGTCCAACATTTCCCAGACACCTTTGCTGCTGAAGCCATATTGCATCTCAGTGGGTTCCTCTACAGGGGCTAATACCTTTTCACTGTATTTTTTTCTTTTTCTTTAAAAAAAAATATTTTTTCTATACTGATTTTAGAGAGGGGGGGGGCAGAGAGAGAGAGAGAGAGAGAGAGATAAAAACATCAATGAGAGAGAACATCGATTAGCCGCCTCCGGCACGCCCCGCGCTGGGGATCAGGCCCACAACCTGGGCACGTGCTCTGACCAGGAATCCTACCGGTGATGTCTCGGTGCATGGGTCGATGTTCAATCAGGGAGCCACACCAGCCGGGCTTCACTGTATTTCTGTACTGTAATTTTACTGGTGTTAGGGAGGGGGCACAGGTGTGTGGTCACTCCTTCCTTTTTCTAGTTAACCCTGACTTTGAATCCAGGAATTATGGTAGTAAGCATACCAGGAATTATTATAGAGAGCTATAGGAATGAAGACTCCCGAAAATGATTCAATAGTTCAGCAGATTGTGGCAGGAAACTGAATCACTTTTCAGTGAAAGAAACTGCCCCCACAAGCTAAAGTGAAAGAATTTATTGTCTTATCAAAGTTGGTAGGTTCCGAGGATTGAACGGACAATTTGGTCTATAAGAGGAATTCAGAGAGATAATCTGTTATGTAGAAAGAAGAAAGGCTGCCTACATTAGTCAATAGAAGTAAAATAAGTTAAATCCGCAAATTCAGGGCAAAGTAAACATGTGACTCAATAGTTTTGGAAGGAGAAACAAAAGTAGGAGAAACATGGGCAGGAACTGCTGGATGTCTGCTTTTGTGAACACAAAAGCAAGGGGAACCAAGAACACAGCGGGAAGTGAGCAGGGTGTGGTTCAAGCTTCACTCAAGTTATGATGTGCTCTTTCCCCAAAGTTGTTCTGGAAGTGGAACACCCTCTCTATGGTAATGACAAAGACCACATGCGAAAGATGTAAATAACAACTAGGGGCAAAGCCACTGGTAGTCTAGCTAACTGAACCTTGGGGAGCTATCTGGAGATGAGTTTTGGAAGTGATTTGCAGAGAAGCTTTAGAAATTGTTTGGCCACAGATTAGAATAACATCATGAGGAAAATAGTTTCTGTTTGTAACAAGGATGATCTAAAACCTGTGGGCTTGAGAGAGCTCGGTACTTCCAACCTGCTATCTTTCTACCTGATAGGTTAACGCTAATGAAGACAATGAATCGCAAGCTCATATATTCTTAGTGCCCCACTAGTTGTTTCACTGGCACCACTCTCTGGAAGGGAACTCCAGGAACTCGGGTGTTGGACATAGTGGGAGTTTTTACTCCTGCTGAGCTGGGTAAATTGTTCTGGGATTGGAGCAATTGAGCCTACTACTCCAGAGTGGATGATAGGAGAAGAAAAGAGAGTTAATGTAGAGCCAGCTTCAGGCATAACTGGATCCAGGGACTCAAATGATGTAATCAGGACCATTTTCCTATCTCCCAGCTCTGCTTACCTCTCAGTTTCATTCAGGCTTCTTCAGTTCCAGACGCCTATGCTCCCAGTTTAGCAAATCAGCAAAAAGAACAGTCTTTCCCAATAGTTCTGCCAAAAAACTCCTGAAGGTGATTCTGGTAAATTCTGCTATGTCACATATACACCTCTGAAATAAACAATGACACTAAGAAAATGCGAAACTCTGGTGGCCTGGCTGGGTCACTTACAGTCTTGTGATGATGGCTATGTGGCCCTGAGTGAGTGTTGACCTCCAACTACGACACCTAGATTTGGTTCCTCACAGAAAAGAGGGGTTCTATTATGAGGGGGAGGAACCAGACTGTTAAAAATGAGAGATGTCCATTACAGGTTCATTTGCCATGGATGGATTAGAATCTTACCCTTGTGGTGCCAGCCATCATGGCCCGTAAAACATTACAAACTTTTAGAATGAACATGGCACTGATTTGTTCTGCATAGTTTTAAGTAAAGTTTAATTTGGTGTGATGATCATAAGTACCTGCAGAAATGATGTTATTACAGCTTCGCTCTTTAGGCTTTATAAATCCCAGCTTTAAAATCTGGTTTCTGTGAACACGAAGACCGTGGCAGGGGCTAACAGTGGAGGGGTCGCTTCAGAGTAGGGGATGTGCCCGACTGACTTGTCTGACTCAGCCTTCATCTCAATGTCTTTCATCATCAGACATTTTAAATCCAATTTATTGGAATTTTTTACCCCCATTGGCCACTGTGCATGTATGTAAGTTATACTTAAAAATGGCTACTTATAAGAAAATAGGATTTGCTTTACATTTTATTTATAGTCAACTTTTCTGAAATATTTATTTTATAAAGTGAGGACTACCTATGGAATATAAAACTGGGAACTGGTAGGGTGTTTTTGTAAATTAGGTGTAGTCTGAATGTTCACATACCTAGTCAGCCCATGAGAACTCAAAAAGTCAGATTACTAATACATCTCAAAACAGTCCTGCATGTACCCAGTCTGACAAAGTACCTGAGAAAAATTTCTTCAACTTCTGATTCTAACACTTCTTTTCACAAGGATCTAGTGAGTCCACAGAACCAAGAGGGTTGGGTAGAGTTTTCAAATTCTCCAAGCTTCCAGGCATAACTAAGTCAAGCATCAGACACCCCTATGCTTGTTTACAGATTCAAAGATATGCCCCAGTACAGGAGAGGCTTGTGTGTCAACCACCCACATGTCCCTCTCTGCCAAGTCTTAGGTTCACCAGATCACCTGCTTCTCAAATAGATTGCTTTTCAGAATAATGTCATTGAGACTTTCAAAAATAGTTTTTAATCATCTGTTCTAATCAAACAAGGAACAGAATGGCTATATACATGTTGACAATGGTTTTGTTCTTTCCCAATCCTACAGTGTTAGAGTAGCCTACACTTTCTTTGTTCTATATTTTATACTTGCAGTATTACTCAGCACATATTTATAACTGAGGCTCTATTTCTTGCACTCACATTGACAAAGAGAGAATGATAACACTGTAAAGTATTCTGCAAATGTTAGATGCTGTAATACTTCATACACATTTTTAAAATAAAATTAGGCATTGTCAAAATATTTTCAGTTACTTTCCCATTGAAGCCAAACATACATTAACTTCTTACCCAAATCCAGTGATGGGCTCAGTGATGAAATGATTCTGAATTTTTTTAAAACTTGTACAAAGTTTCCTTTAAAATCAGAGGCAATTCTGAATGTGGGCTAGCTCCAAGAAGCAGTCTGCAGAATAAGAATCACATCCTTTATTAATGAGTCATTCTGTCCTTCGTCCCCATCTGAATCACATAGTGATTTGACTTTATGGGTTTTTATTTTTTAAACTTATTTTTATTGTTGAATGTGTTACAGATATCTCCCCTTTATTTTTCCCCATTGACCCCCTCCTCCCCAATTCTGCCCCTCCTCCCTGCCTTCCCCACACTATTGTCTGTCCATTGGTTATGCATATACGCATAGAAGTTCTTTGGTTTATCCCATCCCACACTTCCTCTCCCCTCCCCTTTGAGGTTCATCAGTCTAACAATGAATTTGTACTTCTTAATTCTCTCACCTTTTTCACTTCCCCTCAGTCCCCTCCCATCTGGCAAGCAACAAAAAGTTCTCTGTATCTATGAGTCTGTTTTTGTTCTGCTTGCTCATTTTGTTTGTAGATTAAATTCTTGATAGATATGTATTAATTGCCATTTTATTGTTGATATTTTTGTTCTTCTCCTTCAAGAAGACCCTTCAACATTTCATATAATACTGGTTTGGTGGTGATAAACTCCTTTAGCTTTTTCGTGTCTGGGAAACTCTTTATATGTCCATTGATTCTAAATGATAGCTTTGCAGGATAGTGTAATCTTGGTTGTAGGTTGTTGCTTTTCATCATGTTGAATTTCTCTTTCCACTCCTTTCTGGCCTGCAAAGTTTCTTTAGAGAAATCAGCTGACAGTCTTATGGGAGCTCCTTTGTAGGTAACTAAATGCTTTTCTCTTGCTGCTTTTAAGTTTCTCTCTTTGGAAAAAATGGCAGTGGAGTGAATGGAACCTACACAGAACATCTCCCAGGACCAAACTGGAATTACAACTAAAATAAAGACAAATCGTCAGAAAAAAGCAACAGAAAAGCAGCTTGTGAGGACCATATAACCAGGGACACTGAATCAATCCTGGTAAGATTGCAGAGGCATGAGACGGGGCTGAGAGCCCACGAACAGCAGCAGTATTAGCTATGAGCAGGGCCCTTGGGGTTAAAATCCCAAGTCGGCTCCATAGCGCAGAGGGCCAGGACAGAGAGCTAATATAGCCACAGCCACTCACCTTGGGCTCCAGCAGAGGAAGGGCAGACAGGACTGGAACTGTGTGAGGACACTCGAGATTTGGAGGGCACTCAGAGCTTTTGCTGAGTTGAGGCCACACAGGATGGTGGCCATCTTACTCCTTCCCAGGGCTCTGAGGAGAGGTGGCAGACCCTCTCATGGAGATCCAACCCCACCCAGGTGGGCCATTGAAATTCAAATTGAGGCTCATTAACGAGCAGCATCTGCCCCACCCTCGGTAAATCCTCTTATGTGGAACACTTGAGGGAGTTTTTTATTCAACTGAGAAACTAGGCTCCTCAAGTAACCGTGACTAATAACCTCCAGGCAAAAAGCTAGAGATAATTAAACCTTTCCTGGGCTTGCAAATCTACCCAGGAAAGTAAGACTTGACAGTGGTGTTTAATGTGAGTACTCCCATACTTATCCAAACCCAGGAGAGGGCACCACAAACAGCAGAACACCAACACCCACAGGGCAAATTTGGCAGGCTCCAAAACCCACTGAGATGGCCAAAATGGTGAAACAAAGAAACAAATCCCAAATGAAAGAAGAAGAGACCTCTACCGAAGACAAGATAAATGAAATGCAGTTAAGCAAGTTATCAGAGGTAGAATTCAGAGCCATGATCTTAAGGAAGCTCAACAGCATGAGTAGGGACATCAACACCATGAGTAAAGACCTAAAAACATTGAAAATCAACCAACTGGAAATGAAAAACCACCAAGAAGAAATGAAGAATAACATAGCAGAAATAAAGAACACATTAGAAGGACTAAACAGCAGACTAGAAGAAGCTAAGAACCAGATCAGTGAATTAGAAGACAAGGGAGAAAAAAAATCAACCAATCAGAACACCAAAAGAAAAAAACAATTAAAAACAGGAAGACAGTTTAAGAGAACTGTAGGACAACTGGAAACGTAGTAATATTCACATCATAGGAGTCCCCAAAGCAGAAGAAATGAGCAAGGGTTAGAGAATATATTTGAAGAAATAGTGACAGAAAACTTCCCTAATTTGGTGAAGGACGAAGGCATTCAAGGTCAAGAAGCACAGAGAGTCCCAAGTAAGAAGAACCCAAACAGGCCCACACCAAGACACATAGTAATTAAAATGCCAAAAATTAAAGACAAAGAGAGGATCCTAAAGGTAGCAAGAGAAAAGCAACAGGTTACCTACAAAGGAACCCCCATAAGGCTATCAGCTGACTTCTCAACAGAAACACTACAGGCCAGAAGGGAATGGCATGAAGTAATCAAGGTCATGAAAAACAAGGATCTGAATCCAAGACTATCCTAGACAGCAAGGCTATCATTCAAAATAGAAGGACAAATAAAGAGCTTCTCAGACAAAAAAAAAGGCTAGGGGAATACATTAGCACCAAACCAGCACTGCAAGAAACATTAAAAGGACTGCTGTAATTAATAGAAGAAATAGGAAAAAAAATAGAACCACAATAAACAAAAATGGCAATAAATAAGTACATATCAATAATCACCTTAAATGTAAATGGATTGAATGCTCCGATAAAAAGACACAGAGTAGCTGATTAGATAAGAAAGCATGACTCATACATATGTTGTTTTCAAGAGACCCACTTAACGACAAAAGACTCACATAGGTTGAAAGTGAAGGAATGGAAAAAAAAATCTTCAAAGCAAATGGAAAGGAAAAAAAAGCTGGGGTAGCAATACTCATACCTGATAAAATAGATTTCAAAATGAAGGCCATAACTAGAGACAAAGAAAGTCACTACGTAATATTGAAAGGATCTATTCAACAGGAAGATATAACCTTGGTAAACATAAATGCATCCAATATAGGAGCACCAAAATATATTTGAAATCTTCTGGAGGACTGCAAAGGAGAAATAGACAGCAATAAAATCATAGCAGGGGACTTCAACACCCCGCTGACATCACTGGATAGATCCTCTAGACAAAAAATTAACAAGGAAACAGAGACTCTAAATGAAGCACTAGACAAAATGGATTTAATAGATATCTACAGAGAATTATACTCCAAAACTACAGAATTCACTTTCTTCTCAAGTGCACATGGGGCATTCTCAAAAAGATAAACAAGATTAATGGACCCTTAGCTAGACTCACCAAGAAACAAAGATAGAGAACCCAAATACACAAAATCAGAAATGAAAGAGGAGAAGTAACAACTGACATCACAGAAATACAAAAAATTGTTGCCATATAATTGTTCATAGTATTTGGTAACAAATTGGACAATTTAAGTGAAATGGACACATTTCTAGAAACACAGTCTTCCAAAACTGAAATGGGAAGAGATAGAAAATTTGAACAGACCAATAACAACTAAGGAAATTGAAGAGATAATCAAGACTCCCAGCAAACAAAAGCCCAGGCCTGGACAGCTTCATGGGGGAATTTTGCCGAACAGTCAAAGAACTAATACCCATTATCCTAAAACTATTTCAAAAAATTCAAGAAGTAGGAAGACTTCCAAACTTGTTTTATGAGGCTAGCATAATTCTAATTCCAAAACCAGAAAAAGACACTACAAAGAAAGAAAACTACAGGCCAATATCCCTGATGAACATAGACGCCAAAATTCTGAACAAAATACGAGCAAATCAAATCCAGCAAATACAAAAAAAAAATTATTCACCATGACCAAGTGGAATTAATCCCAGGGATGCAAGGCTGGTACAATATTTGCGAATCAATAAATGTGATACACCACATAAACAAAATGAAAAATAAAAACCACATGATCATATCAATAATGCTGAAAAAGCATTCAACAAAATGCAGCATTCATTTCTGATAAAAACGCTCAGCAATGAGGGCATAGAGGGATCATATCTCAACATAGTAAAGGCCATATATGAAAGGCCTACAGCCAACATTATAATCAATGGGCAAAATCTAAAAGTTTTTCCCTTAAGAACAGGAACAAGAAAGGGATGCCCACTTTCGCCACTCTTATTTAACATAGTACTAGAAGTCTTGGCGACAGCAATCAGACATGAAGAAAAAATAAAAGGGATCCAAATTGGAAAGGAGTAAATGAAACTGTCATTATTTGCAGATGACATGATATTATACATAGAAAACCCTAAAGACTCCATCAAAATCTACTAGACTTAATAAATGAATTTGGCAAAGTAGCAGTATACAAAATTAACGTCAAGAAATCGATGGCATTCTTATACACCAATAATGAACTCACAGAAAGAGAAACTGAAAAAAACAATTCCATTTACCATCATGGCAAAAAAATTAAGATACCTAGGAATAAACTTAACCAAAGAAGTAAAGGACCTATTTGCAGAAAACTATAGGACATTGAAAAAAGAAATAGAGGAAGATATAAAAAAGTGGAAGCACATACCTTGTTCATGAATTGGAAGAATTAACATAATTAAAATGTCCATATTACCCAAAGCAATCTATAGATTCAATGCAATTCCCATCAAAATACCAATGACATATTTCACAAACTAGAAAAATACTTCAAAAGTTCATATGAAACCAAACAAGACCCTGAATAGCCACAGCAATCTTGAAAAGAAGGACAAAGTAGGTGGGATCACAATACCAGATATCAGGTTATACTACAAAGCTACTGTAATCAAAACAACCTGATACTCATAGAAGAACAGGCATACAGAGCAGTGGAACAGAACAGAGAACCCAGAAATTGACCCAAGACATTATGCTCAATTAATATTTGACAAATGTGGCAAGAGCATACAATGGAGTAAAGACAGCCTCTTTAATAAATGGTGTTGGGAAAATTGGACAGCTATATGCAAAAAATGAAACTAGATCATCAACTTACACCATACATGGGAATAAACTCAGAATGGATAAAAGACTTAAATGTGACTTTTGAATCCATAAAATGTAGGCAACAAAATCTCGAACATCATACACAGCAGAATTTTCACTGATACATAACGTAAGGCAACAGAAACAAAGGAGAAAGTGAACACATGGGACTACATCAAACTAAGAAGCTTCTGCACAGCAAAAGAAACAACCATCAAAATGGAAAGAAAACCTACTGTATTGGAGAGCATAATTACCAATGATACATCAGATAAGAGGTTAATTAATAAAATATATAGAGTGCTCATACAACTCAACAAAAGGGAGACAAAGAACCCAATTGAAAAATGGGCAGAGAAACTAAATAGATACCTTTCCAAACAGGACATACAAATGGCCAAGAGACATATGAAGAAATGCTCAACATCACTAATCATCAGAGAGATGCAAATTAAAACAACAATGAGGTATCCTCACACCTGTCAGAATGGCTGCCATCAACAAATTATCAAACAACAAGTGTTGGCCAGGGTGTGGAGAAAAGGGGACTCTAGTACACTGCTGGTGGGAATGCAGACCGGTGCAGCCACTGTGGAAAACAATATGGTGTTACCTCAAAAAATTAAAAATTGAACTTCCATTTGACCCAGTGATCCCACTTCTAGGAATATACCCTAAGAAGCCTGAAACACCAATCAGAAAGAATATATGTACCCCCATGTTCATAGCAGCACTATTTACAATAGCTAAGATCTGGAAACAGCCCAATTGTCCATCAGTAGAAGAATGGATAAAAAAGCTGTGATACATATACACAATGGAGTACTATGTAGTTGTAAGAAAGAAAGATCTTTTATCCTTTGAGACGACATGGAGGGACCTTGAGAGTATTATCCTAAGCGAAACAAGCCAAGCAGAGAAAGACAAATATCACATGATCTCACTTATTTGTGGAATATTATGAACAGTCTGAGGAACAAGGTAGACCCAGAAACATGGAAGTAGGGTACAGACTGACAACCCTCAGAAGAGGGGGAGGGAAGAGATAAACCACAGAACTTGTATGCATGTATGCATAACCAATGGACATGGACAACAAAGCTGGGGACGAGGTGGGAGGGATGGGGAGGAGGGTGTCAATGGGGTACAAAAGAGAAACATCTGTAACAAAAATAAATTAATAAAAATAAGATTCTCTTCTTGTCTTTAACTCTTGGCATTTTGATGATGATGTGACAAGGTATGAACCTCTTTGGGTTCATCTTGTTTGGGACTCTCTGTGCTTCTTGGACTTGTATGTCTGTTTCCTTCATCAAGTTAGGGAAGTTTTCTGTCATTATTTTTTCAAATAGGTTTTCAATTTCTTGCTCTCTCTCTTCTCATTTGGGCACTCCCATGATGAGCATGTTGGCATGCTTAAAGTTGTCCCAGAGGCTCCTTACATTATCCTCAATTTTTTAAATTCTTTTTGAATTTTTTTTCTTTTTGCTGTTCTGATTGTGTGTTTTTTGTTCCTTATGTTCCAAATCGATGGTTTGCTTCTTGGCTTTACCTACTCTACTATTGATTCCCTGTAAATTATTCTTTATTTCAGTTAGTACAGCCTTCATTTATGACTGGTCCTTTTTTATGTTGTTGATGTTCCAAGTTCCTTGGAGGTCTCCTTAAGTTCCTTGAAGTTCTCACTAAGTTCTGTGAACATCCTTAACACCAGTGGTTTGAATTCTGCATCTGATTGATTGCTTATCTCCATTTTGTTTAGTTCTTTTTTCTGGAATTTTGTTCTGTTCTTTCACTTGGGACATGTTTCTTTGTCTCCTCATTTTGGCTGCTTCCCTGTGTTTGTTTCTATGTATTAGGTAGAGTTGCTATGTCTTCTAGGCTTTGTAGGGTGGCCTATGGTTGTAGGTGTTCTGTAGGGTCCAGTGGCACAACCTCCCTGATCACCCCAGCTGGGCCCTCGAGGTACACCCCTACTGTGGACTGTACACCCTTCAGTTGTAATTGAGTCTTAATTGCTGTTGGCACATCAATGGGAGGGATTTACTCAGGCTGATCAGCTGTAAGGATTGGGTGTACCCACTAACCACTGGCCTCTGACTACCTTGGAAGATCAGCTGTTTAGAAGCCCACCACACAGAGCAAGACTTCAGCAGGGCTCTGTTACTCACTGAGTTCACTTATTGAGTGTGTCACTTGTGGGTTGGTTGGGGGTAGTGCTTTGATGTGGTCTAAAGCTGTCCACTGGGTGTGCTGGCTCTGGGACAAGGTCAGCCACTACCTGTGTTCTACCCGGGGTCACACGGATAAGCTACCAAGTGATCTGCTGATGGCTGTTTCTTTTTTTTTTTTAAATCCTCACCCGAGGACATTTCTCCATTTTTGTTCAGATAGAGCGGGAGGGGGGGGGAGAGAGAGTGAAACATCAACATGAAAGGGACACATCGAGTGGCTGCCACCCACACGACCCAACCAGGGCCGGGGACAAACTGCAACCGAGGTACATGCCCTTAGCAGGAACCGAAACTCAGGTCTCTCTGGACTGCAGGCCGACGCTCTAACCGCTGAGCCAAACTGGCCAGGGCTGATGGCTGTTTCTTATGCTGGACTTGGAGGTGCTCAGGAAAAGCCAAGTTGTGAACCAAGGCTGGCTGCTTCTAGTGCCAGGCCTGGGGCCACTTAATGAGAGGTATGGGGCTAGCTGAGACCAGATGCTGCTTGTTTGAGAGATTTTAGAAAAATCTGAAGCAGGGGCCAAGACAGGCCAATCCTATGGTAAAGCCATTGGGAACAGCTTGGGTGAGCCTGAAAGTTGGGTGGAGCAGGGCCTCAGGGAATCACCAGGGTGGGGCAAACTGTGTGAGCCAGGTTTCTGGAGTCCCAGATATGGCTGCCTATGCCACCCCGAGGAAGGCCTCACTAAAGGAACAGCCTTTGTCAGCACGTCTGTCTGGGAGAAATCTACCCCGCTAGCTCTCATCCTGATGCCAAACAACTCAGTTCTTCACTGTATGTCTCTGGTGCCTTTCAAGCTGCCTCCCCCACACTGGAACCTGGAGGGTGTGAGTCTGAATAAGTCCATGTGCAGGCCCTTTAAGAGGAGCAGCCTGGGGATCCAGCAGCCTCAGTCTTCCTCAGCCTCAGTTCCCTCTGGTTTTATAGCCAGAAGTTATAGGAACTTCTCTTTCTGGCTCTGGAACCCTGAGCTGGGAGCCTGGTGTGGGACAGGGACCCCTCAGTCCTCAGGGAGGACCTTCACAGCTGAGGTATCCCCCCTGATTTTTATCTGCCACATGTGGGCCTGGGACCACTGGTCCGTGCCTCCACCCCTCCTACCAGTCTTGATGTGGCCTCTTTAATTCCGTAGTTGTAGAACTTCCATTCAGCTCAATTTCAGGCAGTTCTGAATGATGGTTGTTCTGTAGTTTAGTTGTAATTTTGATGTGGTTGTGGGAGGATGTGATACCATGTTTACCTACACTACCATCTTGACTGTAAGTAACTTTATGGGTTTTTTTTTTTTTTTTTATCCCCACCCGAGGACATTTTTTCCATTTTTTGTTCAGGTAGAGTGGGAGGGAGAGAGAGGAAGAGACAGAGAGAGAGAAACATCGATGTAAAAGGGACACATCGAGTGGCTGCCACCGCACGACCAACCAGGGCCGGGGACAAACTGCAACCGAAGTACGTGCCCTTAGCAGGAACCGAACCCGGGTCTCTCCGGACCGCAGGCCGATGCTCTAACCGCTGAGCCAAACCGGCCAGGGCACTTTATGGGTTTTTAAAAAACGATTTTGCAATCATCTAAATGAAGTTCTTTTGATGTTGATTATAGTGGTGAGATTAAAATTATCTCTAATAATGAGCCCGGCTGGTGTGGCTCTGTGGTTGTGCACCAGGAGGTCACCCATTCAGTTCCCGATCAGGGCACATGCCCAGGTTGTGGGCCAGATCCCCAGTGGGGGGCATGCAGGAAGCAGCCAGTCAATGTTCTCTCTTATCAATGTTTCTCTCTCTGTCTCCCTTCCTCTCTAAAATCAATAAAGAAAAAAAAATCTCTAGCCTTGGCCTGTTTTTCTCAGTGATTAGAACATTGCTCTGTGGATTGGAGAGTCCCGGGTTCGGTTCCTGCTATGGTCACATATCTTGGTTGCAGTTTGTCCCTGACCCAGGTTGGGTTCATGTGGGTGGCAACCACTCCATGTGTCTCACATCGATGTTTCTCTCTCTCTTCCTCCCTCTCTCCCTCCTGCTCTGTCTGCTGATAAATGCAAAAATGTCCTCAGGTGAGGATAAAAAGAAATGATCTCTAATAATGAAATGTATAGTAATCTGAATATTAAAACACATGAGAAGAGTTTGTAAATCACAGTACTACTCAATTTTATTTTAACCCTCTTAATATTTTTATTGCAAAAATAAAGAGAATGTTTAAAAGCTTCAATAACTTGCCCTGGCCGGTTTGGCTCAGCGGTTAGAGCGTCGGCCTGCGGTCCTGAGAGACCCGGGTTCGGTTCCCGCTAAGGGCGCGTACCTCGGTTGCAGTTTGTCCCCGGCCCTGGTCGGTTGTGCGGGTGGCAGCCACTCGATGTGTTCCTTTCGCATTGATGTTTCTCTCTCTCTCTGTGTTCCTCTCTCTCCCTCCCACTCTACCTGAACAAAATAAAAACGGAAAAATGTCCTCAGGTGAGGATAAAAAAAAAAAATAAATAAAAAATAAATAAAAGCTTCAATAACTTTATCATCATATTAAAAGTGCCTTTAAAATTTTTCCAGGTTCCCTTCCAGCTTTGTCTATATGTGCATATATTTGATATAACTGCAATCATAGAATATATATTATATATTTAGTTCATCTACCAAAGATTCTCAGCTGGGGGTGATTTTTGCCCTACACAGGACAGAAGTGATGTCTGGAGACGTTTGTGATTGTCCCTACTAGGGGCAGGTGGGTGCAACTGGCTTCTGGTGGATAGAGAGCAAGGATACTGCTAAATGTACTACAATGTACAGCTCCCTTTAAAAAAAGAGAATTGTCCAATCCAAAATGTCAGTAGTGCCAAGGTCGAAAAACCCTTGTACACACACACACACACACACGCCACAGGTTTTTTAAAACTTTCTGTTAAATAATACATCTTTTAAAATTTTCACACAGTTCTTATAATTATCCCTTATTTCAAGCAGTCAGCTATCATAATTTATCTAATGTTTTCCCCACTCTCAGACATCATTGATAATGGATGAACATCTTTATACGTATGGCTTCTATATTACCTTAGAGTAAATAAATGTTCATGAGTAAAATCACTTTGGTAAAAGGTATTATCATTTTAAAGGCTCTTGAATTTGGTATAGGGACCTTGTAAATGTCAACTTTGGCAAAACACATTCATTATTAATAGTTTATCAAAGAGAATTAATGCTTGCCTTTAACCACAGCTTCTAATGCTATAATTTTGTACGTGGGAAATACTGGGGCTGGGAGATGATTATATCTGAGAGTTAGTTTTAACTTTTGGATAGACAATGTGATCTTACAAGATTAAAAATGGACAGAGAGGGGTAGGAGTAGTAGCACATAAAGTAACTAACTGAATGTGACTGACTTTATTGGGGCAGATGATGGCATAGAAATGTTCGTGTTCCGATGAAACCATTAGCATTCATGTTGCAATTAGTTCTTATAGTTATCATTATATTTCATTATTGCTGCTCCCGCTCTCTGCTAGAAATATCTGCTAAGGTTGGTGGTAGAAGCCAAGTCATTGAAGGTCTGGGAACAAACACATGGCTCTTTTCTCTCAGCCAGGATGAATGCCTTCTCCAGCAAGATAACATTGGTTTTTGTATAATTTAAGTGGGCTTCAAAAGCTTTAATAAATTAAAAAATTGACCAGTGAATTTTTAACATCTAGGGAATTCATGTACATGACACAAAGTTGAAAAGTATTTTTCAAGCCGGGGTTTCCAGCCACCCAGTTTCTCTCTCTGGAGGGGCTGACATATATGCTAGATTAAGGCTAGAAAATGCCATAATCAAGAGATCCCAAAATAAGGCACACAAGCAGAATAGAAGTTTGTCTTTCATGTAACATCCTGGAGGTACATAGTGCCGGCTTGGGGGATGGTTCTACTCCATAAAAACCATCCTGGGACCTGGTGCCTTCAATCTTACTGTTCTGCCATCCCTTATAGTGTTGTGCATGGTGGTATCTAACTCAGCACCACATCTGTACTCCAGCATGTGTGAAGGGAAAGAGAAAACATGGAGGGCAATTTTTAAGCAAATGATGCAGAAGTTGTACCATTTCTACTCATAATCCATAGGCAAGAACTTTGGTCACATGGCAAAGGTTTAGTTACATCTAGCTGCAAGGAAGCTGAGAAATGTAGTCATCAGCTGGGGGGCCATATGCCCAGATGAAAATGCAGGCAAGAAATGATGTTGTAGCTGTGGGTGTCTAAAAATAAAAGTTGTTTCACAATGTGGCAATAGTGTCAACTGGATTATAAATCACTGAATCTATACCAGTCTTGAATTGTGATGTCTGGCATGTCACAATTAGATCCCTCAAAAACACCAGAAAATAAAGTAAATAGTAATCAAGAGGGGCTCGAGGCTTCAATACATTTCATTTCTAGAGCATTTGTCTTCTTTAACCCATTCTTCTCTTTTAAAAAAATGTTTTTTTTTCTTTATTGATTTTAGAGAGAGAGGAAGGAAGAGGGAGGGAGATAGAAACATTGATGAGAGAGAACATTGATTGGCCACCTCCTGCATGTCTCCCACTGGGGATCAGGCCCACAACCTGGGCATTTGCTCTGATTGGGAATTGAACTGGTGACCTCCTGGTGCATGGATTGATGCTCAAGCACTACGCCACACCAGCTGGGCCATTCTCTTTCTTATATTTGAATCTCTAAGACTGAGGCTTGATAACTTGGAGGCCTTTGGTAATCTTCCTTCTCCACTACTACACTAGGCAGCATTAATCTTTTAAAGCTGTGAAATAGGTGGAATTTATCTTTGGTGATGTCATCTTTCTTCACCCTTCTTCCCTAGGTATATAATACCCATGTTGCTCTGACCATTCAGAACCTCATACCATAGGGCCCATAGGACTGCTCTCTGTGTAAGGTGGTGGCTACAGAATTCTCTCTTCTTTACTTACCCAACAACTACCCCCTTAGTGCTCCATTCTCCAACTGCTTGGTAGACTTGCGAAGTGGGGGCCAGAGAAGGGGTTTAAGTAGTGGTTGATATGTTAACGCTTGTGAAAAGGACTCAATTTGAGTTAGTAGTATTGTTGCCTTACATAGTTTAAAAGAACCAGAGTTTGTCTTACTGTGTACGGGGGGGGGGGGGGGAGGGGGGGATATATATATATGCTGTATCTAAATCACAGATGTGCACATTGGTATTCATGCAGAAACATTCCCAATGCCATTTTGGTAAGTTATTACTTTTCTGCAAAAACAACTGTACTCTGGAAACAAGCAGATTGACTTTCTTTGTTCTCCCGTCCTGTGGTCAAAACCCTTATTATAAGAGTTGACTTGGTGGTATGTAAATTGATTATTGCTATCTTTAGTTCTCTTAATTTGTTGCAAAAATATTTATAAGAATTTCTGCTATTAATAAAGCATTCCAAGAAGAGCACACATATTTGCTGATACTTGACCAAGACTCAATAACTGACATATTTATTCAAATGCAATGCTTTCCAAATCACAGCACAGGTTAGAAATTAATATTTGTCTGGCACACTGATGTAAGCTGGAGGCTCTGCCTGCACCAATCTCATCTAGCTGCCCCAAGGCTCGAAGGGAATCATTATCTCAGCATACCCCACTCATGGGGCAGCCTGGCCTGCTGGGAGGGTTTATCTAAAATGCTGCTATTTTTTTAAAAATTGATTTTGAGAGAGAGAGAGAGAGAGAGAGAGAGAGAGAGAGAGAGAGAGAGAGAGAGAGAGAGAGAGAGAGAGAAAGGGAAATCGATGTGAGAGTGAAACATCAATCGGTTGCATAAAATGTTGCTATTCAAAATGTGGTCTTCACATCAGCAGTTTCAGCAGTACCTAGGAGCTTGTTAGAAATGCAGAATCACAGGCTTTACTCCAACTTACTAAATCAGAACCTGCATTTTCATAAGACTCCCAGATGATTTATGTACACATTAAAGTTTGAGAGCACTGATCTAGAATATAGTAAGTAATATAACTAGATAGAAAGTTGCACTTACCGGGCATTAACAAAATAGCAAATGATTAAAATGTATTGTTTTTTATTTCCCTGCTCTGGAAGAAGTTGTACTAAAATGGTGCTGCCTAGCATGTGAGGTTTGATTCTATAACTTTCCTGCTATTATAGAGTGTGCATTCTTTCATACGCATCCACAGACACACACACATCTATATACACATATGACCATTTATTTATTTACTTAATTTTATTTTTTATTATCCTCACCTGAGGATATTTTTCCATTTATCTTCAGATGGGGGGTGGGGAGAGAGAGAGAAAACAAAACAAAACAAAACAAAAACATTGATGTGAGAAAGACACATTGATTGGTTGCTTTCTGCATGACCCCAACCAAGGGCTGGGGACAGTACCCCAACCAAGGTACCTCCCCTTGACTAGAACAGAACCCATAACTCTTTTGTCTGTGGGCCGACGCTCTAACCGCTGAGCCAAACCGGCCAGGGCCACATATGACCTATTAGTATTCTATAAATGTGCAGAACAAAATGTGTGGTCTACTTAACCTGTTAACCGAGCGGGACGTATAAATACGTCAAGCGTTGCATACAGTGAAAAGGGAATTCCCCGGTTAACAGGTTAAACCATACATTCCATTTATTTTTATTTTTTGGTTAGATTACTTATTTTTATTTTATTTATTGTTGAAAGTATTAGATATCCCCACCCCATTTCATTGATCCCCTCCTCCCTGTTCCCACCTTCCTCCTGCTTTCCCCAAACTATTGTCTGTGTCCATTGGTTGTGCATATATACATATAAGTAACATTCAATTTCTTTAGGTGAGTGTGGAGGATAAGGAGGGTTGCACCTAACAGGCATTTCACCCTCCTTCAAGCTTCACATGTGCTTCCTGTACTGCAGAGACCTGCAAGCCAAAAATCACATCTTCCAGACTCTCTCGCAGCTATTATCATGGAAGTGCTTAGGTTTCAACAATCAGATGCTTCCATGTAAGATCTAGAGGGCTATTTCTCTGATAGGCATTGTTGTGGAGGCATTTTTTTTTTTTTCCCTTCTGTAGGGGTCCTATTATTCAGTCATGTGAACATCAGGAAGAATGGGATAGTGCATCCATTTTGCTGGTTCAGATAACAGTTGGTATGATGATTCTGGAGTTGTCTGTGGAAGTGGCAGCTTCTTGATCCTGGTGGCTTCCAGACAGTGGTTGTGGTGATGTAGTTCTGAACTACAACTGACTTCTTGGGGTGAGGTGAACCATTTCCAAGATATTTTTATTTTGTTCAAATTAAAAAAAGAGAAAAGAATTGAGAACTTTTACTTAACAACAAAGTTATTGAGAGTTACTGATCATTCCCAATATTTCACATTCTATCTTAATACTTTTTAAGTGTGAACTATTTGTTAATTTTGTTTTATCTATATTGTCACAGGCAAAATAATTTACTTTGATATATTCTATTTACTCTCAACTGGGGACAGAATGCTATTACTTTACTCCATTTTATTAAAATTATTTTTAAATATTTTTAAAGCACTATCAATTCACGAGTCAGAAGGAAAAGTAAATTAATTTAAATATTGTTTCTATGACTAAGGATAAGTGGTTATAATTGATAACACGAACCTGAATTTTACCTGTCATTATCTAGTATGTGGGCTAATCCTTCTATTTTATTTTTGCAGATTTATCACAAATTATTATTTTTTAAAAAGAGGCTAAGCATGGTGGCAGCTCTAGCCCCAAAGCAGATGCGCATGATGATAATACTCAAAAGAGAATACCACTGTGGTTACACTTGACTACACAGTGAGCCAGTAGTGTTCGAGGCACTTCCAGTGGGGTGCATCCTTGTGGAACGGTGGCTTCTTTTCACCATAACTAACCACATATGGGTGGAGTTAGAGGGGCTAGTTTGGGTACCAGTGCCACAGTGCCACTTCCTTGGTGATCTCTGTCGAACAAGGAAAATGATATCATCACAAATAATGTACTCTGAATTTGACAAAGTTTCATAGGAACTAATTGGTCTCTTAATGGACTTGGTTCTAAGCTGGATTCATGTTAAACATATCTTAATTAAAATATACCTCTATGGTTCCAATCTATTGGAAATATGGCTCACAGATAAGGTGAGCAGGAAGGTTTTGTTTGATTTTTTTCAGGAGCTGAGGCAGGAAACAGAAGTTTGATATTTTCAATAAAATAGCAGCAATATTGGAAACTGAGTTTTGGTATGAAAAGCTCATAGTTTGCATCTCTAGTTGTTCAAATGATGTCACCATCAGAAAATGGTAACATTTTCCTTACAATTTCTGAGGCTTTTCTATACAAATTACATTTTAAAATGAATACTAAAACAGTGTATTATATTCCTATGAAAGCTAACTGATTTTCCTTATATCAATACAAATGGTGAAAACTAAAACTTATTAATCCTTTCCCTTAATTACAGTTGTCTATGCCCTGGTAAAAATTGTGAATGAATCAGTATTATAAGTGACTATAAATTAGATCTATATGTTCATGGCAGTAAATAATAATTAAATCATTCCTCTTCTTGAAGTGTATTGGCTCTGAAATTAGATTGCTTGGATTCCAATCTTGGCTCTCTAGTTCACTGTGTCTTCTAGAATATGTGTCTTAATCCCTCCTCCATTGTTTCTTTTTTTTTTTTTTAATTTTATTTATTTTATCCTCATCTGAGAACATTTTTCCATTTTTTGTTTAGAGTGGGAGGGATAGATAGAGAGAGAAACATGGATGTGAAAGGGACACATCGAGCGGTTGCCACCCACACGGCCCAATTAGGGCCGGGGACAAACTGCAACCGAGGTACGGGTCTCTCTGGACCGCAGGCCGACGCTCTAACCGCTGAGCCAAACCGGCCAGGGCTGTTTCTTTACTTGTACAAAATGCCTCTGTTAAGGAACTTCGTTCAGAATTTGACATGACTCTTGTAGCAGTTAGCACGGTGCCTGTGTAAAGTGCTGTTATTACATGTATGTTATATGTGCCTTGTAGCCTATCTTTTGGGTATGTACCTTGTTTCCTTAACTTGATTGCAAGCTTTGAGAAGGCAGGGACCAGCTCATATAGTTTTTCAGTCCCTTCATCACTACAATGTCTTATATTAAAACTAAAGGGAAATTTGGGGCTACATTTTAAAGGCCCTTGACTATCAATTTCCCCAGGCCTGTTCTGGACCTGTCTCCCACTCTAGTATAACCCCTGAATCCACTTTGATTTGTGGCATAGGACATTCATGGCTGCTTCCTACACCAATCAATAGCAGCCAATCCAATTAAGCATTCAGACCATCGGTCCTTTGGCCTGAGGCTGTATGTAGTAGTACAAAAGATCCCATATGGTCATATCATTTAGGAGCTGTTTCTGAGTTTCTTAGGCATTTTCTGACTATTGGGCAGTACATAATTTATTTCATCCAAGTTAAATTATGCAGAATATAATTTATGCCCTCCTTCTTTTCCTCTTCTCACAGTATAGTGATGAGTTAGCTAGCATTTTCCTTGTCAAAGAATCTACTGTCACAGTCTGAACAACTAATCTGTAATAGGCTCAAAGGTCACCCAAGGTTAATATAGTGTGACCTTTGTCCTTTAAACATGTTAAATTTTACTTCTTCAGTTTTTTTTTTTTAACCTAGCAATCTGATTTGAGCTAATCTAAAATAGAATTAAGTTTAAAACTGGTACATATTGACTTTTACCTACAGTTTGTGAAGTAAACACTGAGTATAGCAGCAAGGTTCAGCAAGCCTGGCCAACTGGTGTGAGTGTTGCACTTTATTTAACCTGGTAGAATCCATAGACTGGATGGAGGCTTAGAGAATGTAAAATATTTTCGTCGTCACATGAACTATTTGGAAAGTTTGTATGAGGTTTTGGGGCTCCTCTCATTCTTCTCAGTGCTCTGCCAACAACATTTCCTTGTCTGCAAACAGCTCTGCAGCTCCCTTATTCATATTTCTTCTGTCCACTTCCACTCTATCTTAATTTACAAAATAAATTCCTAGGTTTTTTTTAGTTCTATTTTGTTAGTGATTACTTGCAGCCACACACAAATTTGATTATAGCTGTATGGTGTTGTGGAAAAGCTTGCAACTGGATTCCAAAATGAGAGGCAGTGTAAATTATAAAGTACAAAACACTGTGTTAAAGAACTGTCAGCAAAAAATAAAAATGTTAAAAAAAAATGGTTTGGAAAGGAGGGAGAACTAGGCTGGTAGAGGAAACAATACACACCTAGGAAAGGAAAAGCCACATTACGGAAAGCATTTGAGGGACAAGGACAATGGAAACACTTAAGTGACTTTATTTATTTATTTATTTATTTATTTATTTATTATTTATTTATTTATTCCTTCCTCACCCGAGGACATTTTTCCATTTTTTGTTCAGGTAGAGTGGGAGGGAGAGAGAGGAACAGAGAGCGAGAGAAACATCGATGTGAAAGGAACACATCAAATGGCTGCCACCCTCACGACCGACCAGGGCTGGGGATAAACTGCAACCGAGGTAGGTGCCCTTAGCGGGAACCAAACCAGGGTCTCTCAGGACCGAAGGCCGACGCTCTAACCGCTGAGCCAAACCGGCCAGGGCAAGTGACTTTATTTTTAATAAAATAATTATATAATATGGTTATTCAACATTTATATACCTAACAAACTGTCTAGTAACTATCTGACACCATGCAAAGTTATCACATTGTTATTAACTATATTCCCTATGCTGTACATCACCATGGCTTATTTATCTTATAACTGGAAATATGTACGTCTTATTCCCCTTCATCTTTTTTGCCCTTTCCCCCACTTCCTTCCTCTCTGGGAAACATCAGTTTATTTTGTATATCTATGAATCTGTTTCTTTTCTTTGTTTTTTTTATTCCACATATAAGTAAAATCATATGGTACTTGTTCTGTCAGACTTATTTCACCTAGCATAATACCCTCTAGGTCCATCTATGTTTTCACAAATGACAAGATTTCTTTTTCATGGCTCAGTAACATTCCAGTGTGTGTGTGTATGTATCACATTTTTTTAATCCATTAATCTAGCAATGGACACTTAGGTTGCTTTCATATTTGGCTATTGCAAATAATGCTGCAATGAACACAGGGTTACTGACCTGGGCCCCGAGGCTAGGGCGACTAGATTCCATTCTTATGTAGGTCTCTTGTCTAAGGCGACTAAATGACTCCATTTTTATCATCAATGGGCCTTCCTGATATTTTTCCAATAATAGGTTAATTACTCCAAGAAGTAAAGGAATTTTGCCTAAGATTATAGTTGCCCCTTGTGTTGGGAGGCGTTTGCAGTTTCAAGTACCAGTAATTGCAGACATTTGCAGGTATTCATGAGCCCGAAGAATAATGCTAATTTTGACTTCTGTAATTGCTGTCACACCCTCTATTGTACCAGTCCTCTGGGGAGGGGAGGGTTATGGGGCTTCTGTCTTTAAAATAATGAGCAAGAAGAATCATGATTGCTGATATGAGAGGAGACTATGCCCTCCGCAGCTGGCCGGCTAGAATAAAGCGCTCCTTTACAATTTGGCTGTGCATCTCTGGTTATCTCCCTGACACATTATAAGAGTACCTGCACTTTTCAAACCAGTGTTTTTGTTTTCTTTGGATACCCAGAAGTAAAATTGCTGGGTGTGGATCCTCCGAAATCCTCCAAAAGTCACAGAGGACATTAGGTTGTCTTAGATTTGTGACTCTCCTGAAAGATATACTGGATCTTTCTTTCTCTTTCCCAGAGGACATTAGGTTGTCTTAGATTTGTGACTCTCCTGAAAGATATACTGGATCTTTCTTTCTCTTTCCCAGAGGACATTAGGTTGTCTTAGATTTGTGACTCTCCTGAAAGATATACTGGATCTTTCTTTCTCTTTCCCAAGGAGCACTCATTCATCATTGTTGAACTCTAACTTGTGCTAGGGACTGTACAGGAACTAGGTTTGCAAAGATGAAAAGAGCACAGTTCCTGTCTTCAAGTGCTTTTAGTCTTTGAAACAGAACATCCTAAAACATAGGTATAACGGACCCGGTTGCAGAAAGAGAAAGCAGCAAGTAGAAGCTTGGAAGAGTCCTTAAGGCTCCACAGGGGAAGACAGCTGTGGTCCAAGGGACAAAGAGAATTGTGATAGGCTTTTGCATCTTTCAAAAATAACAATGTGAAATGGATCGTCCATAAAGGAAAGGATTGGGATGATGAAACTTTATAAGGAAGGTTTTAAAGATTTAATCAGAGCAGGGACTTACACAGGCATAGTTGTCAGGGAAGAAGAAAGGTCACATGACAAATGAGAGCTAACTGATCAAACTGACATTGGCCCGTGTGGAGCATCTTCTGCAGACTTGCACTTGCTGCATCTTGTCCTTGTTGACTACTGTTCGCCAATATCTAGTTAGAGGAAGAGAGCCCACTTCTTCTATCAGATTTTGCACACAGCATAGGGAGAAAGCTACCTTTATAGTTGCAAACCCTTTTCTCGCCCTCTCCCCCTGGAGTTTTAGGCGGTATGAGGCAGATCTGCAGGAAGTTTAGAGGTTTCCCTCTTTTCCATTAAATACAAAATCATTCAAATAGGGCGGTTAACACCCGCAGCCCTAAACCTCGCACGCCTCATCGCCTGCCCTCCGGGGTTCACTCCGCGCACAGCTTCTGGTTAGCCTAACAGTGTAAACGGCCGTGGGGCTGCAACCGCTCCCAGTCGGCACGCGGCGAGCGTTGCGCGCTCGGGACTCTTAGGCCAGGGTCAAGGAGCAAGGAGCAGGGAGGAAGGCGAGGCCGGGACGTGGGCTTTTGACGGACGACCCTTATAGCCAATTGGAAGCCTGGTCGGCTTCCCCCCTGCCAATAGGGAGCGAGACAAAGGTTGGGGGTGCGCTTCCCGCGGGCTGCGGCTGGATTCGATCCCACACAGCGACAGCGAAGGCAGGGGCGGGGGCGGAGGCTTGGCCTGGGCGACGGGCAGCGGATCCGGGGAGGAGGGAAGACCGGAAGCCGCGGTCTCGTCCCATCCTTAGATTCGCTCCCCCGGGCTGGGAGCGGACACAGAGGAGCGGGGTGAGGCTGAATGCTGGCTCCTTAGTGCAAGGGAGCGGCCGCTGGGGAGCCTCCTCCCCGGGCGCTCTCCGTACCCAGCCGGCGCCTGAGCACTCCGTCGCTGCGGGCGGCCCGGCTGCGCAGAGCTCGCTGGAGACGCGCTGCCCGCGGCAGGGACTGAGCGGCGGCCCCAGGCCCGCAGCGCCCCGCCTCCCCCACCCGCCTGCCCGCCGGTCCCTCCGCCGTCGCCATGTCCTCGTCCTCCTCCTCCCCCAGGGAGGCATACGAGGAGGATCGGGAGTACGAGAGCCAGGCCAAGCGCCTCAAGACCGAGGAGGGGGAGATCGACTACTCCGCGGAAGAAGGCGAGAACCGCAGGGAAGCGACGCCCCGGGGCGGGGGCGATGGCGGCAGCGGAGGCGGCGGCCGGAGCTTCTCACAGCCGGTAACAAAGCGCGGCGCCCCGTCCGCTGTGCCTGGCGGCTCCCCCGGGAAGCAGGGCCCGGTGGCGGGGACGGGCTCTGGGCCTCTCGCCCGCCTTGTTTTCCTTCACTGCTGCGCTGGCCCGGCTGGGGAGCGCCGGCGCTTCTCTTTGGGCTTCTATTATTCGCCCTACCTGTTCTGCGCATCCCGATCGGGAATCCGGCCCTGGCCTGGCCGCAGGCCCTGCGCGAGTCGGCTGCCGGCCCTGAACTTGGCGAGGGTCGCGGGAGGGGCGGCGGGGAGGCGTGGCTTCCGCTCCGGGGGCTTAGGTGTGCGGTGAGCTCTTTGTTAGTTTAACTGTTCCGGCGTCTGCACGACCCGCTCGCCCCGTTCAGCCCCTCTGCCTGCAGTGTCCGCGCGCTGGTCACGGTCACTGGATGGCTGCCTCTGCTCTCCGCCCGGGTCCGGAGGAGAGTCTGAGCAAATGACTACGCTCTGGCGCTCACACCCTAGTTCCCCTGAAGGTTCAACTTAAATTTTTAAAATTCTTGGCACATATGGCGTGCATGCTTTGCTATCCAGTTTTATGATTATTCCTTAGTACCGTTTTTTAGCTCTTCGGTTTTAAAAATACCAAGTAGGGACATCCCTACTTGAAAGGAAAACAAACCACCTCAGTTCTTCATTGACAGTTTATTTTATATTTGCGCCCCCCCCTTCCCCAAAAGGAACTGAACCCAGGACTGCATTAAACATACGCTCTTGGATTCTTGTTTCTCTCATCAAGAATGTTAGCTGGAGATGGAAGGAATGTGAAAATAGCACATAGTAACTCAGCTTCAGTTGGATGGAGACTTGAAGGAAACAAGCAAAGCAATTGTTTTTGCCCGTTTTGGGTGCATTAAACTGCCTTAGTGACTTAGATGTTCTTTAAACATTTAGCACATTCTAATTGTGATTTGATTCTTCATTTTTTTTGGTCTTTTTTTCCTTTTTTTAATTGTGATTTTTAAGAAAGCAAACTATGGGAAATTAATGAAATTATACACATGTTCTATATTAGATTAAAGTGTTTTTCTCCTTTGGTAAGAGGCAAATTAGAAACTTTTTAGCTATTGTTTGAATTTTTATGTAAAAAATTCTGATCTATAGTCCCCAAACTTCTGTTACAGTTTTCAGATATGATGATGTGATGGATAAGGTTGTAATACATTTGAAAAAAGGATCTCTTTCTTCCTCTAAATAAAATAGTTGTCTTATGGCTAGATATTACATTTGATTTTTGTGCCTAGCTATTTGGAATATTCAAAATGTAAGTTGAAAGTGTGAATAAAGAAAGAACATTTCTTCTTTAAAGAAATGCTCAAAGCCAATTCCATCGTGGAACTTGGAAGCAGTCATATAACTGATATTTAGATGCATTGAATCAGTGTGTTTATTTTGCCAAAAGTCTTGCTTGAGTTTTCGTGCAGCATCATGAAATGTCTTGGAAAGACAAATCAGTTATTAAACATTAAAAAAAACAAAACCAGATTAAACATTAAGCCAATAGTATAGGATGTTGAGAAGAAAATAATATATAATTAATATATCCAGAGAGAATTGTATCTAGCAATGGAAATAGCGTCAGGCAGGACTTGGGGGAAAGTCAGAAGTCAACTAGCATAAAATCTGTGTGATCTTGGGAAAGTCAGTTAACTGCTGGATTCTCTTAGTCTGTAAAATGTGAAAGTTGATCTACATGCCTTCCATACCTAAAGTTGTAATCCATGATTAATGTACTGCAGCTTTGAAATTACTTAGGCAGGAACTAATATATGCAGATTGAATTATAAATTCAAATTTTTGTTTCTTTTTTATTTTATCATTAGATAGAGTGGGAGTGTGGGAGGGAGGGAGAGAGAGAGACAGAGAGAAACATCGATGTGATAGAGCCACATTGACCAGCCGTCCCCATACGACCCCAACCAGGGCTGGGGATGAATTACAACCGAGGTACGTGCCCTTGAGCAGAATTGAACCTGCAACTCATTGGTCTTAGGACTGATGCTCCAACAGCTGAGCCAAACTGGCCAGGGCATAAATTCAAATTTTTGTTTATCTTACTGCTGTTAATGTTTCTTAAGGGAGGGTGAATTGCTTTATTTAATAGTAGAACCCACATTGCACTGTGAAATCTAATGAATGTGTAATTTTCCTGTTTTTAAACATTTTTCTTCATGTAATTTTTGGTTCTCTTTTGAAAACCTTACCACTGGAAACCTGTACATAATAAAATTCTATTAGGACAGGAATTTTCTGAATAGAAGTTTACTGTCTTCCACCTTGTATCTAGAAAGATGGTAATTCATCTAACTGAAAAGGGTTTGACTCAGCCCTAACGGTCCTTCAGCCCCCCTAGAGAAGAAATATCTCTGTGCTCAAACTGTTAAAAATAAATGTAGATTAGGTACAATGATGGGCAGTCTTTTCAACTCTAGTTGGAAGTTTGTAAAGTGCAAAGTAAGATTTACATTGTTTGGCTTTTCATAATTATTTTCACGAGTGCTTTAATAATATATTAACTAAATTTAAAGAGGAAAGTGAGTACATATTTAAGAAAAATAATGTTTCAACAAATGCTCCTAATTTAAAGATGAATTGGTCATTGTGAATGATCATGATGTTTTAAGGTATAAAGAGAAATGAGTTAATAGTTTAGATATGAGAAATAAGACATCCTTCAAATTCATGTCTTATGACACTTATTTTGAAGAGAGGAAATTCCCCAAGTGATTTAGATTCATTGGGCTACATTGTTGAACAAAGCTTGCTTATGGAGGTTTGTGCTATGTATTATACAATTACTTTATTCTTACAGAGTAAATGGTGTTTTTAAGTTTAGCAGGCATGACCTTCAAGATTATATTAATAGTAAATTTATGTATCTACTCACTTTTAAGAAAGCAGTTTGACAGAAGTAATTGAGGAATTGAATTGGGAGGTTACTTAGGAAAGATCTGCTTTTATAAAGACCAGTTTCAATAAAAACTTTTGGAGTACCAATTTACTTTGGAGACTTTCAAGTTTTTCTTTTAGTCTGTTCTGCTAGTGAGTAAACAGGAAATTAAAGATTGTTAAAGTGGTTTGTTTGTGGATGCAGTGAAATTTATTTTTCAGCTTTTATTAAATAGACTTACAAGATGGCAAAATGCCAAGATAAAAATATAGATCCTAGGATTTCCAAATAAAGGAATATGTATTATGTAGAGACTCTAGTTTGAATTTAAGATACACTATTATACTTTAATGTTCTAAATTACACTGATGATAGGAATATTATGATGGCTTATTGGATGAATAAGTGATAGGGGATGGGATGAGGTCACTTTGTTACTTTAGCTCCCACAGGAAAAGCTTAGAGACCATGACAGTGAACACAGTAACTATACTCTGTGGAATAAACCATTTCAAGGCTGTGTGCCCTAGAGTTAAGTGCCAGATCCTTGAGGCTTCTAGAGCAGTAAAATCTCCTTTAGCTAAATTGCTACAGTAAGTGAGGATTTTCAGGCCTAGTTTTGGGAAGAAATGAAAAGCAGTAGGTTCTACTATCTTTTGGTTTTATTTCTTCGTGTGAGTTTTATCTCTTCGTGAAAAGAGTTGTTAATAAAGGTATAAGCCCAAGCAAGGCAGGTGCCTTGGCCCTGCAACCAACATGCTTTAGAACTCAATTTATTACCTGTCACATGAGATGGTTGGATTAGATGAACACTTTGATCTCCTAACTCATTAAAAAAAAAAAATTCTTGAGCCCCTACTGTGTGCCAGGTGCAGTTCTCAGTGATATAATAGTAAAAAACATTCTGTATCTGAAAATCAATGAGTCTGCATCATTCATTGTTTTTCTTTTTCCTCTGTGAAATTGAATATAACTTGCAAAGCTTGCAGTTGCAGTCACAGCAACAACTCAGATGAACTTAAGCAAAACAAGAAGGGGGCAGGGGTAGGGAATCTATTGGCTCACATAGCTAGGAAAGCCAAGTTGTGGCACTAGTTTCAGGCATGGCTGGACCCAGGGATGTAGATGATGTCATAGAGACTTGATTGTGTCTCTTTCCATGTTTCAGCTCCATTTTTTTCTTTATTGATTTTAGAGAGAGGAAAGGAGAGGGAGAGAGAGAGAGAAACATCAGTGAGAGAGAACATTGATTGGCTGCCTCCTGCATGCCCCCCACTGGGGACTGGGCCCACAACCTGGGAATGTACCCTGACTGTGATCAAACCCAAGACCTCTTGGTGCATGGGTCGATGCTCAACCACTGAGCCACACTGGCTGGGCTCAGCTCTATCTTATAACTAGCAAATAAAGAAAACACTGTCTATTCCCTAGTGCCCATGTTTATCTCCTCGAATCAACCATTTCTTTTTTTTTTTTTTAATCTCCTGTTTTATTCCCTCAGCTAATCACTGTGCTATCTCTGAAGTTTGGGAGATGTTTCTATGTGATTGAGAATACCAATATAATAATATGGAGTTGACAAGGTTTTTTTTTTTCTTTCTTTTTTTGGCGTGTTTAGCCAGAAGTGGGAAGGGGTTCTGGGTAGGCAAAACCAAAGGGTTTATAGTACATGAGGGGAAAAAAAGATTATTTTTAAAAAGTTATTTGAGCCCTGGCCGGTTTGGCTCAGCGGTTAGAGCATCAGCCTGTGGTCCCGAGAGACCCGGGTTCGGTTCCCGCTAAGGGCATGTACCTTGGTTGCAGTTTGTCCCTGGCCCTGGTCGGTTGTGCGGGTGGCAGCCACTCGATGTGTCCCTTTCACATCGATGTTTCTCTCTCTCTCTCTCTCTCTTCCTCTCTCTCCCTCCCACTCTACCTGAACAAAAAATGTCCTCGGGTGAGGATTTAAAAAAAAAAAAAAAAGTTATTTGAATCATATGGCTGTTCTTTTTAATCTTTGCTCCGTTGGGTGATCAAATGTATCTAAAAACTTTGGATCCCGTATCTTGGATCTGCTATATCGTTTCTTTTAAACAGGAAAAGACCAAGTAAAGAGATGTGATTGTTTAATAAGAAAAAAATATAGTTAAACTCTAAACTTAGTGTATTTGCAGCTGCCCCTTAAAACTATTTTGTTCATGGTCTACAAATGACTTCAGATTTCTTATTATCAGTGTGTAGTATAGGTAGAAATAAGAAAAGAAAAAAGGGAGAGAGAAAAACATCTGTGTGAGAGAGACGCATCGGATTGGTTGCCTCCCGTACCGACCAGAGCCCCCCCCCCCACCAGGGCCGGGGAGCAAACCTGCAACCCAGGTACATGCCCTTAACTGGGAATCGAACCCACAATCCTTCAGTGTGTGGGTGGATTTTCTAACCACTAAACCACACCAGCTAGGGCAAAAAAAAATTTTTTTGAGAAAAGTCAGCATAAAGCACTTTAATTGCAATACAAAAACTTGCAGGGGTGGGGGGGTAGGCAGCAATGATTTATTTCACCAAATCACTACACAGGACAACAAAGGAGTGAGATGGGGGTGGGGAAGGGGGGGGAAGGAAGAGCGGGAAGCTGAGCATCAAAAAGCAGGAGATGCTGAAGCTATGTTGATCAGCATAGCGTCATTTTCTTTCATATATATTATTTTTTAAAATTCATCTTTATTGAAAGTATAATAGGTGTCCCCCCCTTTCTTTCTCCACTGATCCGCCCCCCCCACCCACACACATCATTTTCTTAAGACAACATTTAAGGCTTTGTCATGGATGGCTGGACTCTTGTTGGGTGGTTCCGGTCTGCAAACAGCACCTTCAATTTAAACTTTCAATTAAAGTTCTTAAAATTTAGGAAGTGGAACCTCTATAAAAGTCTTGAATATCTTAGGAAAGAAAACCACACACAGGATGGGGTGGGGAACCAAGCCATGAAGAAGGCTTCAGAGGTTCCTGCTGGCCCAGGGACAGATGCCTATAGTGTCCAACATCACTGATTTGCTTTTAAAAGGCAGAGGGTTTAAAGGGAGAGTGTGATGGGGCAGTGGAGGCAAGGGCTTTCTCCCTCCCCCCTTCAGTTTCGGGTAGGGCTCTTAAATCAACCCAAAGACATCAGTCAACTTGGAGATAATTTGGACCTCAACAGCAACTCAAATCTGGCTTTGCAGCTCAGCAGCAAGAATGTTTACTATAGCGGTTAGAGCGTCGGCCTGTGGTCCAGAGAGACCCGGGTTCGGTTCCCGCTAAGGGCACGTACCTCGGTTGCAGTTTGTCCCTGGCCCTGGTTGGTCATGCGGGTGGCAGCCACTTGAAGTGTCCCTTTCACGTCGATGTTTCTCTCTCTCTCTCTTCCTCTCTCTCCCTCCCACTCTGTCTGAACAGAAAATGTCCTCGGGTGAGGATAAAAAATAAAAATAATAAAAAAAAAAAGAATGTTTACTATATAGTAGATAAAAAATATTATCCAAAAATAAAAGATTCTTGCGTCCCCCCGCACCAGTTCCTAGTCTGAAGTTAACCCATTACTTGTGCTGTTACTCCTTGACTAATACTTAATTGGAAACCTAGATCCAAAAGATTGCATCTTCATCCCAAAATGAAAAAAAAAAGAATAACTTGAGGTTTATTGTATATAGTTTAGAGCAACACACACACGAGGAGAAAGAGGAAGGACACATTCAGAGCAGATGTTCATGTAGAGAGTATAGTGGAACATCAGGAAAAGCTCCAGCAGATCCCTACGTGGCACATCCGAGAACAGAGCGCTCAAGGAGTAGGCCATTACTGTCATTCCAGTTTTTTTTTTTTTTTCTTTTTTTTTTATCCTCACCTGAGGACATTTTTCCATTTTTTGTTCAGGTAGAGTGGGAGGGGGAGAGAGGAAGAGAGAGAGAAACATCGATGTGAAAGGGACACATCGAGTGGCCGCCACCCGCACGACCAACCAGGGCCGGGGACAAACTGCAACCGAGGTACATGCCCTTAGCGGGAACCAAACCCGGGTCTCTCGGGACCGCAGGCCGAAGCTCTAACCGCTGAGCCAAACCGGCCAGGGCTGTCATTCCAGTTTTAGAAGCTCTCTGGCAAAGACCAGAGTGGCATTTGGTGGGATGATGACTGGGTGCCCAGTAGAACCATGGGCATAGTCTGGGGAGATAGTCTGTCAGTTTGGCTCTCTGCACCATACTCATCTGGTTAACCCCTTCTTCCCAGCCTCTGATCACCTTCTGCTTGCCTAGCATAAACTTAAAGGGCTTATTTCTGTCCCCGAGGAAATCAGATATATTTCCATCTTCAAGCATCCCCGTGCAGTGCACCACGCAGGTCTGGCCCTGCTTTGGGAAAGTGTGTACCATCTCCCCGTGTGCTGCCTTGGCAGAAACCGAGGTGGCTGTGGCCCCAGCAGGAGACCAGAAGCATGATGGGCCAGGGTGGACCAAGACCCAACCTGGTGATGGCTGTGGTTATAGAGCTTTGCTTGTCCCAAGAAAGTATTGATTTAAGAAAAGTATTTGGGAGGGCAGAACAGATGGGTGAAAATACAGTTTGAAAAGATATCCTTAATATGCCAGTTTTATATTTGGAAACAACCCTAGGGTTTTTTTTCTTTTAAAATGAACTACAGAAAGGGTGAGAAATTTTAAAATTCAAGAAAAGGAGACATAATTTAAAATGGAGAAATACCAAGGTAGGTAAATCATGAATGGCAAATTTATTGAGTGGGAATAAGGGAAATACAAGGGGTATGGGATGTTTTCTGCCTTGAGGTTGAGATAATCATATCTTCTCCTAAATACCATATTGATAGCATTCAGTATTTTCCAACTTTTATAGAATGGCTTGAGTCCCCATCTGTTTCACTTGGGAAGTATAATTAAATAATTATTAAAGTCAGATCTTTTGAGGGATTTTTAAGTTGGTCCTGTAATCCATTTCTTTGTGAGAAGTCCAATTTGAAAAAAAGTTATGTTCTTTAGTACTATATACAAGATAGTCGTTATCCATGATGGAAAGGGAGGTAGGAGGAGGAGATGTGTTCAACTGAGTGGTAGTTTCATTATTAGACTGGGTAGTAAATTATATTGTTCTTTGTACCCTTCTGTAGGTCTTAAATATTGTATGATAAAATGTTTTCCTAACTTTTTGTTGTATAAAATGTTCAATTAAGATGTAGTTTTTAACATTTTGTTATTTGGGATTTTTATCTCTATATATGTCTGTATTTGAGTACATACATGTTTTTCTAAACTATTTGAAAGTAAGTTATAGACATCACATTTATCCTTAGATATCCCAGCTATTCCTAAGAATAGAGATACTCTTTCCTATATCATTACCATTATCATGGTACTAAGACAGTAATCACATTATATAATCTAATATCCTATTTAAGTTCTCCAGTTGTCCCTAGGATGTCTTTTACAGCAGTTTTTATCTATTATAACATGAAGGCTCATATATTGCATTTGATTCTTTTTAGTTGCAGTCTGAAATTTTTCTTCCACTGTTTTTTGATACTAACTTCTTGAAGAGTATCAGTTTTCTTTTGCATTTTACCTTTGCCAGCTGATTTCTAAGGCTCAATGGAGATGACTATCTTATTTCTTGCTTTTTATTATTGTCTAATTATTTTTAGAATAAAACTTGTTATTTATATTTTAAATGTAGATCTGAATTCAGGTTTTTGGTTTTATTTAGTGCTCTCTTCCTACAATATTGTTGTCCAGTTATATTTAAGAGCTTAATTGTGATAATGTGCATTTTGTTGTTGAATTTCATGTAGGCAGGATTTCATTTTTTTTTTTTTTTTATCCTCATCCGAGGACATTTTTCCATTTTTTGTACAGACAGAGTGGGAGGGAGAGAGAGGAAGAGAGAGAGGGAAACATCGACGTGAAAGGGACACATCGAGTGGCTGCCACCCGCACGACCAACCAGGGCCGGGGACAAACTGCAACCGAGGTACATGCCCTTAGCGGGAACCGAACCCGGGTCTCTCGGGACCGCAGGCGGACACTCTAACCGCTGAGCCAAACCGGCCAGGGCGGATTTCATTTGTTAAGGTTGCTAAGAGAATGTTGTTTTACATAGGGAAAAATAAGAATGATTTATTTTAGCTCTGGCCAGTTTGGCTCAGTGGTAAGCGTCAGCTTGCGGACCAATGAGTCCCGGGTTCGATTCCAGCCAAGGGCACATGCCTCAGTTATGGTTCGTACCCAGCCCTGGTCGGGGTTGGGCGGGAGGCAGCCATTCGATGTGTCCCTCTCACGTCGGTGTCTCTCTCTCTCCCCCTTCTCCTTCCTCTCTCTCTACCTAAAGATAAATAGAAAAATATCCCCAGGTGAGGATAAAAAAAAAAAGAATGATTTATTTTAAATATCTGTAAGCATAGAAGAGACTAAATGTGAGTAATTCAAATGAAATTCTGAGGATTGAATTAGTATTTGCAAAGGAATAAAATTGTTGACTGTGACAATCATGTACCATGGTTACTTTACATATTTAAATCATTTCTTTCCTTTAAACTCTGACATAATTTTTTATTGGCAACACATAAGTCTATTTTTCTAGACTTTATAATAATAAATTATAATAATTTATTATAATAAAATAATTTTATTATAATAATTATAATTTAAAAAATTGGTATGTCTTTTGAAATAGCCATAAAGGGATTTGATTTTCTTAATATGATTCTTAAGTTTTATAGTGATTTAAGTTTCGTTTGATTGGAGGACAAAAAAAACATTTCATTTAATAGATTTTTGGGATATATATGTATACACACACACGTGAATTAATTGTACGTGGAAGTCATTTCTGAAATGATGCAAGAGAGGTGCCCAGTGGCTAGCTGTAAATATAAATCTTTGTTTAGTAGAATTTGAATAAGTAAATGAGAGAGCTATTTTACTTTTCAAAGTAATTCTCCTATAGTCCCTTTTAAAATAAATTATAAGAACATATACTTACATTTTAAAACTTCCTGCTGAGCATATTCAAAGATGCAGAATACCCCATAGAAGTCCTGGAAGGTTTTTGTTTCTGCATATTCCCTGTTCATCAACAAGGAATGGTACCTTGTGTAAATTTAAGTTGTCAGGTGTACTGTTGAGTAAATTCAAGTAATAATGGGACTTGGTAACCAGTTAAACAAGGACAAAAGATGATATAAATCTACTGTATTACAGGATAAATAAAGTTTATTATCTTTATGTTAAAAATTTTAAATTGGGACTATTTGTGCATTTGGACTACTTGAGATTTTGATTTTTTGGAGGTAAAACTATGAAATTATGAGTATAAAATGTATTTCCAGTATTAGCATGCTCTGTGTCATCTGCTGAAATTTTTTTCTGAGATTTTCTTAAGTTAAAATAAGTTATTAAGTTATTTTTACTTCTTATTGAGAAAGAATGCCCCCTTTTAAGACATCAAAGTTTTCATGCCAGACGTTTAATTGGTGATTTTACTTTTAGGTCCTTTTGCTAACTTTTAAAAAATGTTTGCTTTTTAAGGCAGAGCTGAATGTACTAAAAGATGCCATTTGGATTTTTAAAGTTTAAAATTACAAATTATTTTCTCTTGCTAGGAGGCAGGTGGAAGTCATCATAAAGTTTCTGTTTCACCCGTTGTTCATGTTCGAGGACTCTGTGAATCTGTGGTGGAAGCAGATCTTGTGGAGGCTCTGGAAAAATTTGGGACAATATGGTAAGGACAATAGGGACTTCATAAAACTTTATAAAACTGAACATAGTATGGTAGAAAAAGCCTTGCTTGGTTGCAACTGCCTTGACCTTGAACTCTGGCATATATCAAGTTTGATTTTCACAGTATTTCTTTGGAATCTTGTTTTTAACCTTTCTGAGATGGTGCATGGATGTCTTTTTGTGGCTATGATCACCTGTCACTCCCCAACCAGGTTGTATGTAAAATTGATTATTGCTTCTTTTAGCTGATTTTCAAATGAGTCCATGATTCCTTAAACACTGCTTTAAACGAATGAGTTGATTACACTCTTCATCTTCAAAGTTTATAGTGGTTAGTGGTACTTAAATACTGATTTAAAAAAAATTATTTTGAAATACTTAGGAATTGGCAACTAAGATTGGATAGAGGAAGGGTAGGCATTACTTGCTTAGCTACATTTTGCTGTGAGTTATGAGATCATGAGAAGTCAGTATTTTATCCTAGCTTGTTCTCAGTTTGTGTTTTTTTTTACTGTTTTTTTTCTTTCTTTTTTTTTAAATCTTTATTGTTGAATGTAAAATGTATTACAGATGTTCCACATTTTTCCCCCATTGACCCCCTTCCTCCCCACTCCCGCCCCCCTCCCGCCTTTTCCCACACTATTGTCTGTGTCCATTGGTTATGCATATAAGTTCTTTGGTTTATCTCTTCCCACCACCCCAACCCCTTTCCCTTTGAGGTTTGTCAGTCTAGCAATGAATTTGTACTTCTTAATCTCTTCACTTTTTTCACCCATTCCTCCCACCCCCATTCCAACTGGCAACCAACAAAATGTTCTCTGTATCTATGAGAATGTTTCCGTTCTACCGGTTCATTTTGTTTGTAGATTCATTGTTGATAGATATGTATTCATTGCCATTTTGTTTGTTCATGTATCTTTTTCTTCAAAAAGACCCTTCATCATTTCATATAATAACGGTTTGGTGGTGATGAACTCCTTTAACTTTTTCTTGTCTGGGAAAGTCTTTATATGGCCATCAATTCTAAATGACAGCTTTGCAGGATAGAGTAATCTTGGTTGTAGGTTCTTGCTTTTCATCACTCTGAATATTTCTTGCCACTCCCTTCTGGCCTGCAAAGTTTCTTTTGAGAAATCAGCTGACAGCCTTATGGGAACTCCCTTGTAGATAACTAGCTGCCTTTCTCTTGCTGCTTTTAAGATTCTCTCTTTGTCTTGAACCTTTTGCATTTTGATGATGATGTGTCTTGGTGTGGGCCTCTTGGGGTTCATCTTGTTTGGGACTCTCTGTGCTTCCTGGACTTGTATGTCTGTTTCCTCCACCAAGTTAGGAAAGTTTTCTGCCATTATTGTTTCAAACAGGTTTTCGATTTCTTGTTCTCGCTCTTCTCCTTCTGGCACCCCCAAGATGCGAATGTTGGCACGCTTGAAGTTGTCCCAGAGGCTCCTTACACTATCCTCATTTTGTTGGATTCTTTTTTCTTTTTGCTGTTCTGATTGGGCATTTTTTGATTCCTTATATTCCAAATCGATGGTTTGCTCCTTGGATTTATGTACTCTATTATTGAAGCTGTGTAAATTATTCTTTATTTCAGTTAATGCCTCCTTCAATTCTAACTGTGCATCCATGATTTCTGACTGGTCCTTTTTTATGCTCTTGAGGCCCTCACTAAGTTCACTGAGGTTCTCACTAAGTTCATTGAGCATCCTTATAAGCAGTATTTTGAACTCAGCATCTGTTAGGTTCCTTTTCTCCATTTCACTTAGTTCTTTTGGGGTTTTGTTCTGTTCTTTCATTTGGGACCTGTTTCTTTGTCTCCTCATTTTGGCTGCCTCCCTGTGTTTGTTTCTGTGTATTACTTAACAAGAGGTATGGGGCTCGCTGAGACCAGATGCTGCTCGTTTGAAAGAATTTAGGAAAAACCTGAAGCAGGATCCAAGACAGGCCAATCCTATGGTTAAGCAAGTGGCAACAGCTTGGGTGGGCCTGAAAGTTGGGTGGGCCTGAAAGTTGGGTGGGCCTGAAAGTTGGGTGGGCCTGAAAGTTGGGTGGGGCGGGGCGGGGCCTCAGGGAATCACCAGAGCGGGGCTACCAGTGTGAGCCAGGTTGCTGGAGTCCCAGATATGGCTTCAGTCTGCCCACCCCAGGGAAGGGCTCACCAAAGGAATAAAGGCCTCTGACAGCATGTTTGTCCCGGAGAAAGCCCCCTCTCCAGCCCTTGCTCCAGTGCCAAACAGCTCAGTTCTTCCCTGTGTGTCTCTGGTGCCCCTCGAGAGCTGCCTCCCCTCCAGGCTTAGAGGGAGTGAGTCCGATAAATCCTTGCGCGGGCCCTTTAAGGAGCTGCCTGGGGCTCCAGCTGCTTCAGCCTCCCTGAGCCTCAGTTCCCGCTGGTTTTTCCAGCCAGAAGTTATGGGGATTCTCTTCCTGGCACTGGAACCCTGAGCAGGGCACCTGATGTGGGACGGGGACCCCTCAGTCCTCAGGAAAGACCTTCCCAGCTGAGGTGTCCTCCTGATTTTTATCCACCACACTTGGGTGTGGGACCAGCCTGTCGCGCCGCCGCCCCTCCTACCAGTCTCCATGTGGCTGCTGCTTTAATCCCGTAGTTGTAGGACTTCCATTCAGCTTGATTTCAGGCGGTTTTGAATGATGGTTGTTCTGTAGTTTAGTTGTAACTTTGATGTGGTTGTGGGAGGACACGTTTACCTACGCCGCCATCTTCAGTTTGTGTTTTATATTCACTCAGGCTCCTCCTTTCTCTTACCACAGCTGGTGTGTGCTTAAGAATATTGACTTAAGTGAAAACATAATTAGAAAAGTGAACCTGCAACCAAAAATAGATACTTAAAAATTCTTTTAAAATTATTTTGGGAGTATGTCCGCTTCTTAGCATGGATGATCTAGAGTTGATTTTTATTATTTTTTTTCTTGATAAATATGTTTGGGGTTTTTGTTTTAGGCCTCAGTGACACAGACTAAATCAAAATATATAAACAGGAGAGAAATTGCACTATAATTGATGTGATAGCTTGATTGCTTCAATTTTATAAAAATTTATATGGAATTTTTGTGTATTGAAAGGATGATGCATAAATAGATGATAAGGGAGTGATCAGAGATGTCCAACAGAAAAGAATCATTGCTCCTGAGGAGTAGGAGTAGTTTTCAGTGATACCTTTTATCATGGCATCTTTTTTATCAATCTCTTTGATGATTTCATCAAAAGATAGATAACTCGGCACACCTGTTATCTTAAACTTATGTACCTCGGAAATCACTGACTGATATATATTATTTGTCCTTGGAGGTACAAATTGGGAATCCACATGGGCATAAGAAAACTCATTTCTCGAAGTATCACTAAGATGACCATATCATGTCTTAGTCATTTGGAGTGGATTTTGGAAGTTAAGTCTGTCCGGAGAGTTATGTATTGAAGCAGACTCCTTGGACCTTATTTAGATTTGGCACTAGACTAACTCCATTAACTATGAGGACCTTCTGAGTGGTGCATTGTCCCATGGAGTTATAAAGAGACGGTTATTTCTGGTTTATTTTTCTTTTGTTCTGATATATTTAGGGCTTTGAAAGTTATTTTCTTATAGCCAAGAAATACTGAAGCAATGTGAGAAAAACAAGTTGATGAGAAAATATAGTTGGAGACTTTGATGTTAATTATGACCATGACCTGAATGTTACAATTAAAGAAATAGAACTATGTGTTTGAGTTGGTGAGTAATTTGAGTTACTTTTGGGTGGACTGTTCAGTTTTAGACTCTGTACTGTTTGATACTTCATCCGTAGTAAAGTGTTCCATATATAAATGTTATTTGGTTAACTTGCCTAGTACATCATTCTGCCCTCAAGATTGGTAGTTATGTGGATAGAAAAGTGAAATCATTGGAACAAAGAAGTGTATAATTAAGAACTTAATTGGCATAAATATGAATATTAGGAGTTTCAGGTGTATGAAATGATGCTGAATAAACGACTGCTATTAAAGCTGAAAGAACTGCCGGCCAGTGTGGCTCAGTGGATTGAGCATCGTCCCACGCACTAAGAGATCACTGGTTCAATTTCCCATCGGGCACATGTCCGGGTTTCGGGCAGCCGATTGATGTTTCTCTCTCACTCTCCCTTCCCCTCTCTCTAAAAAAATCAATAAAAACATATTTAAAATTTTTTTAGAAAGCTAAAAGAACCTTGAATAGCCTCCAATGAAAAGCAGGTGTTTTGCTTCAAAATATTGTATTTATAGAACCTTGCTGTTTGTTTATTTTGTGATGTGTAATTATAAAGATTATATAGAAACTGTTCATATTTAAAAAGGTGAATCATCAAATTCAACATTTAGTAAATCTGTTACCTAAAAACTAGATGCATAGGAAAGAAGTTCAAGAGAAATTATTAACAAGATGTTGAGAATGATTGTGTCAGAATAATAAAATTGCTATATATTTTGTTTTTATTCTGTAGTATATTAATGTATTATAATCAAAAGAATATTTAAAAATATATACTGAGTCTTTTTTTCTCTCTTCCCCTCGTCCATGTATTTATTTTTATTCCCCCTCCCATTAAAGGAGGGGATGCTAGGTAGTGATTAGTTTAAAATTTTATAACAGAACTTTTGAGACCTAATTTGCGTAGTAAATCTTTTGCCTCCTCCTGTTTTTATTTTAAATTTAGTCAGCATGTCTTGAGCTGTAAGTTGAAAGCACCCACCATGTCCCTTAGCCTTTTTGTCTATTTTCTTTTCTCTTTGGTCTGTCAATCTTTATATTAATGCTTTTCAAAGATTTTTAAAAAATTATATACCAGACAATTTAAGTGGATTCTTAAAATATCTGTGATACTTTGATTTTCCTTTCTCTGTCTTCATGGGAGACCACTTTCCTGGGTAACTTTTTTAACTTTTAAGTCTGTGCTTCCACCTCACTTCTTATTGTAGTTCTAGAAAGCAGTTTTACACTGACAGATCGATAACAGGCCAACAAATAATTTATTTTTTTATCTTTATAATTTTTCTTCCCAAAAAACCATAGGCCATTACTAACATATTTACTTGGTATTATCAGTTATCTATTAAACCAACTTATATTTGTAATAGAATATTTATTTTTTAAAAAATTCTTTAGCATAGACCTGATTCCAGGGTTTTCTATTTTTATGTACTCAAGACTTTAGAACTTCAGCAAGGAGTAAAGGGAACGTTTCTCTCTTAGGACTTATATTTTGTATCTATAGGGTGACTCTTTAAACCCAAGGCTTTATTGTTTCTGTATTTTCTTCTTTAATTTTGCATGATGTGAGTGGGGAGAGCTAACAAGCCTCATAGACCAACAAATATTGATTGAATGCCTGTTATGTGCCAGGCTCTTTTTTATAGATTTTGAGGCTATAAAGATGAATGAGGCAAGGCAAGCAGTTTGTGTAACTATAATCTTGGTTACAGTCCTTCCAAGTTTTATAAATGAGGGGGATGAAATTCATAAGCAATTACATAATTTGTCAGGCTACTGAGTGGTCTGTTTTTTAAACCATTTGCCTATTTCTAAAGTGTAGCAGTAGGTCCCGGATGCCTGATTGAGCAGCAGTGTTGTCACCAGGGACTTGACCTGAGGTTATTTCTTCGGCCTTCCACTATTATAAAGACCATGTTAACTGTATTTAAAAACATTTTTAAGGTTCTTGTTTCTGTGAGTAGAGGACATGTTTTTCCCCTCTTGTGATCTCCATGCTCTGATTTCTCTCTTGCCTTCTTTCATTTAAAAAAAAAAAATTGTTTTATTTATTTTTTATCTCTATTGTTGAATGTATTACAGATGTTCCTTATTTTTCCCCCATTGACCCCGTCCTCCTCACTCCCGCCCCCTCCTGTCTTTCCCCACACTGTTGTCTATGCCCATTGGTTATGCATATATGCATATAAGTTTTTGGTTTATTTCTTTCCACCCTCCAGTCCCCCTTCCCTTTGAGGTTTGTCAGTCTAGCAACCAATTTGTACTTAATCCCTTCACCTTTTTCACCCATTCCCCTAATCCCCCTAGCTGGCAACCAACAAAATGTTCTCTATATCTATGAGAATGTTTCTGTTCTGCTTGTTCATTTTGTTTGTAGATTCAATTGTCAATAGATATGTATTCATCGCCATTTTGTTTGTTCATATTTTTTATCTTTTTCTTCAAGAACACCCTTCAGCATTTCATATGATGATGGTTTGGTGGTGATGAACTCCTTTAGCTTTCCCTTGTCTGGGAAAGACTTTATATGTCCATCGATTCTAAATGACAACTTTGCAGGATAGAGTAATCTTGGTTGTAGGTTCTTGCTTTTCATCACTCTGAATATTTCTTGCCACTCCCTTCTGGCCTGCAAAGTTTCTTTTGAGAAATCAGCTGACAGCCTTATGGGAACTCCCTTGTAGGCAACTAACAGCTTTTCTCTTGCTGCTTTTAAGATTCTCTCTTTGTCTTGAACCTTTTGCATTTTGATAATGATGTGTCTTAGTGTGGGCCTCTTGGGGTTCATCTTGTTTGGGACTCTCTGTGCTTCCTGGACTTGTATGTCTGTTTCCTTTACCAAGTTAGGGAAGTTTTCTGCCATTATTGTTTCAAACAGGTTTTCGATTTCTTGTTCTCTCTCTTCTCCTTCTGGCATCCCCAAGATGCAAATGTTGGCACGCTTAAAATTGTCCCAGAGGCTCCTTACATCATCCTCATTTTTTTGGATTTTTTTTTTCTTTTTGCTGTTCTGATTGGGTGTTTTTGCTTCCTTATATTCCAAATCAATGGTTTGCTTCTTGGCTTTACCCACTCTACTATCGAATGTGTGTAAATTATTCTTTATTTCAGTTAGTGCCTCCTTCATTTCTGACTGGTCCTTTTTTATGTTCTTGAGGCCCCTCACTAAGTCCATTGAGCATCCTTATAACAGTGTTTTGAACTCAGCATCTGTTAGGTTTCTTATCTCCATTTAACTTGGTTCTTTTCCTGGGGTTTTGTCCTGTTCTTTCATTTGGGACCTGTTTCTTTGTCTCCTCATTTTGGCTGCCTCCCTGTGTTTGTTTCTGTGTATTACTTAACGAGAGGTATGGGGCTAGCTGAGACCAGATGCTGCTTGTTTGAAAGAATTTAGGAAAACCTGAAGCCGGATCCAAGACAGGCCAATCCTATGGTAAAGAAACTGGCAACAGCTGGGTAGGCCTGGAAGTTGGGTGGGGCGGGGCCTCAGGGAATCACCGGGGCGGGGCTACCAGTGAGAGCCAGGTTGCTGGAGTCTCAGATATGGCGACTGTCTGCCGCCCCAGCGAAGGGCTCACCATAGGAATAAAGGCCTCTGACAGCACGTTTGTCCCAGAAAAAGCCCCCTCTCCAGCCCTCGCTCCAGTGCCAAACAGCTCAGTTCTTCCCTGTATGTCTCTGGTGCCCCTCGAGCTGCCTCCCCTCCAAGTTTAGAGGGAGAGAGTCCGATAAGTCCGTGCGCGGGCCCTTTAAGGAGCTGCCTGGGGCTCCAGCCACCTCAGCTTCCCTGAGCCTCAGTTCCCGCTGGTTTTTTCAGCCAGAGGTTATGGGGATTCTCTTCCTGGCACTGGAACCCTGATCAGGGCACCTGGTGTGGGACGGGGACCCCTCAGTCCTCAGGGAGGACCTTCCCAGCCGAGGTGTCCTCCTGATTTTTATCCGCCACACATGGGTGTGGGACCCGCACATCGGCCTCCACCCTCCTACCAGTCTGGATGCCGCTTCTTTAATTCCGTAGTTGAAGGACTTCCATTCAGCTTGATTTCAGGCGGTTTTGAATGATGGTTGTTTTGTAGTTTAGTTGTTACTTTGATGTGGTTGTAGGCGGACACAATACCACGTTCACCTACACCTCCATCTTGACCTTTGTCCCTCCTTTCATTTCTTTATTTTTTTTAAAAAATTTTTTGAGGGAGAGATAGAAACATTCATGAGAGAGAACATCAGTTGGCTACCTCCTGCATGGCCCACAACCTGAGTATGTGCCCTGACTGGGAATTGAACCAGCAACCTCTTGGTGCATGGGTTGACGCTCAACCACTGAGCCACACTGGCTTGGCCATTTCTTTATTTTTCATTTCATGTATTAAAATGCATTCCTACTCCCAAGAGTGTACAGTGAAAAGTAAATACTTCACCTTCTTGTCCATAGGCAACCATGATTACCATATTCTAGTGTCTATCTTTTCACATTCTTTAATATTTAAAATATTTGGGGGAAGACTATTGGTATGAAATTTGGTCACTTTGCAATTACTTTTGTTTATCTTTGGTTCTCTGTTTTTAGTAGGATAAGTGAAAGTGTAGTAATTTGTTAGAGTGGGCACTTATTTATTTGGAAAAATTAGTAGAGGTAGTAGTTTCTATTTTTAGGGGTCCCATCTGCTAAACTTCTGTTGGGTTTTATCACTGTTGGTTTCTGTAGCTAGATATTTTCTAATGCCACTGGGGAGTGGCAGCCTGAGGAATAAACTGGGTGGTGTCATTAGTAACTGATAACAGAAAATTGTTCCTGAGGAAGGCATGAAAGGCATAACCTTTCAATCATAGGAGGATAAGCTTTCAAATATGCACCATCTACCCGGTAGAGCACAATTTATTTGGATGATTTAAGAGTTGACTGACCTCGGATACAGCTGGTGAAGAATACTAATCTGTATGATTTGATACATTTTTAATAAAGTCTACTTTTACTTGATTGAAAACAGATAATGTTAATTGAAATTATTCTATTTGGGTATTCCCTCCCAATCTCCCTTTCAGCTATGTGATGATGATGCCATTTAAACGACAGGCTCTAGTGGAATTTGAGAACATAGATAGTGCCAAAGAGTGTGTGACGTTTGCTGCAGATGAACCTGTGTACATTGCTGGTCAACAGGCTTTTTTCAACTATTCTACAAGCAAAAGAATCACTCGGCCAGGAAATACTGATGATCCATCAGGAGGCAACAAAGTTCTTCTATTATCAATTCAGAATCCTCTCTATCCAATTACAGTGGTATGGATTTTTAATATGACAAACTAAATTAGAAGTGATTTTGCCCTAGCCGGTTTGGCTTAGCAGTTAGAAAATTAGCCTGGGGACCAAAGGGTCTTGTGTTAGATTTCTGGTCAAGGGCACGTACGTGGGCAACCAGTTGATGTGTCTCTTTCACATAGATGTTTCTTTCTCTCTTTTTCTCTCTCTGTCTCCCTTCCACTCTATTTAAAATCAATGGAAAAATATCCTTGGGTGAGGATTAATTTTTTTTTTTTTAAAGTGAATTTGGAGTTTGCCGCTAGAGTGACTGACATAATTTTCTTCACTGCCGTCTAGACATTTTAAAATAGTGGTTGTTTCGCCCTGGCCGGTTTGGCTCAGTGGTTAGAGCATCCGCCTGCGGTCCCGAGAGACCCGGGTTCGGTTCCCGCTAAGGGCATGTACCTCGGTTGCAGTTTGTCCCCGGCCCTGGTCGGTCGTGCGGTCGATGTGTCCCTTTCACATCGATGTTTCTCTCTCTCTCTCTCTCTCCCCCTCCCACTCTACCTGAACAAAAAAGTGTCCTCAGGTGAGGATTAAAAAAAATAAAATAAAATAAAATAGTGGTTGTTTTTAGAATTATTAAAATTAATCTTAATTTTTTTTTCTTTTTTGATTTTACAGACAGAGGAAGTGAGTGGGAGAGAGAGAGAGAAACATCGATGAGAGAGAACATCGACTGGCTGCCTCCTGCATGCCCCCACACCGGGGGTCAGTCCCACAACCTGGGCGTATGTCCTGACCAGGAATTGAACTGGCAACCTCTTGATGCATGGGTCGATGCTCAACCATTGAGCCACACAGGCCGGACTTTTTTATTTTGAAAAAAAATTATTTTTTAATTAATCTTAATTTTGATTACTAAGTTTAATGAACAAAAGAAATGGTGAGCCCTGACACTAAAAAGGTCAGAAGCACAGTTGTCATAAATAAATAAGCACATTTAAAATAAGCACATTTAGCCCAGCCAGTGTGGCTCTGTGGTTGAGCGTTGACCCATGCACCAAGAGGTTGCTGGTTCGATTGCCAGTTGGGGCACATGCCCAGGTGTGGGCCAAATCCCCAGTGGGTGGCCAGCCGATGTTCTCTCTCATCGATGTTTCTATCTCTCTCTCCCTCTCCCTTCCTCTCTCTCTAAATATCAATAAAGAAAAAATAAGCACATTTAGAGCATCAGTGTTAGCTGTTTCTAATAAGGGATTAGACAGACTTGTTGGAAATGATCCAAGAATTCTCTCATTGTTCATATGCCAGTCAAGAGCACCTACCAGGTAATGACAGACTCCTCCATAGTATAGTAAGATGCATATGTCATTACTATAAGGTGTTTTGATATAGAGCTTGTTAAAAGCTGACCTGGTTTACTTAAAATTCCCTGCTTCACCCTTTTAAAAAATGATGTTAGTAGAATTTTAAAAAGGATTCATGTTCTGAACCAGTTGAGTGTCCTATTTTATAATCACATGCTGTTTCACAATAAGCTAATGACGCAGACCCTTGGTTTTTGTAATGAATAAAATATCACAGTAAGGGAAACTTCAGTTAGTATTTCTAGTATAAGGGTAAATGATATTGGGACATACATTTAAATAGTATCTTATACTTTAAGTTTAATTAAACAATTATCTTTATAATATTTATAGACTTAATATACAGTGTAAATAGATATACAGTATTTGGTGTTTTGAGAAAAAGAATGTAACTTAATCTAGTACAACTATTCTTATACAAGTTTGTTTATTGTTGTATCCCTAGTACCTAATGGTACGGCTGTGTAATTGTAGGTATTCAACAAATTTCTTGAAAGGTGAAGAATTGTTCCTCTTAGGGTATTTAAGTTCTCTCTTAGGTAATTCGGGTATCTTGTTTGATGTCATCTAACACTGTATAAAAGATCTTCCCTGGGTCTTTTCTGAATAGCCATTGTTCCTTGAAAAATGGATACTGAATTGTTCTCTACTACCCCTTGATAAATACTTATTACCATAATTCAAGTGATTATATGAAACATTTCAGAGTCATATTTGGAAAAAACAAATTAATTGATTACATTTTTGGTATTAATTGTGTATAGTCAGTATATTAGTCACCTATTAAGAAAATAAAAATTGAAGATTCATTTAAGCATCAAGCCCTGGCTGGTTCTGCTCAGTGGTTAGAGCGTCGGCCTGCAGACCAGAGTCCCTGGTTCGGTTCCCACTAAGGACATGAACCTCGGTTGCAGTTTGTCCCTGTCCCCAGTTGGGGTCATGTGGGTGGCAACCACTTGATGTTTTTATCTCTCTCTTCCTCCCTCTTTCCCTCTCGCTCTCTCTGAAGATAAATGCAAATATATCCTTGGGTGAGGATAAAAACAATTTTTTTTAATTAAAAAATTAAAAAAAAATTAAGCATCAAATATATAATAGTGCTTTTCAAATATTTCATTGGAAATTCTCTGATGAGTGAGTATATTGTGTAGGTGAGGAAATTAAATTTATTAAAGTGTGACATTTTTTAAAGTTTAATTAGTAAGTAATAGAAATGACATCTTGATCGTTTTTTTTTTTTGTAAAGGATTATCAGTGTATAATAGCTTTAATGTTTTTCCAAATATAAAATGTGAAGGAATCTTTTTCTTTCCTTCTTAGGATGTATTATATACTGTATGCAACCCTGTTGGAAAAGTGCAACGTATTGTTATATTCAAGAGAAATGGGATACAAGCAATGGTTGAATATCCTTTATTTGTAATTCTTTATTGATCTGTATGAATGCTGTGTAACACAGACCTTTTTTTTTTTTGCGTAATTATTTCTCAACAAGTGGTGTTTATTCCCCCCAATCTCTTTTTCTTAGATTTAAAAAATGAAACTGCAGTACCCACCAAGAATTTTGCTTGCTACCGTAAAACAATCCAGTGCTTTATATTACAGTGTGCTTTGCCTTTTCAATGGAGAAAAATAGCAGTTTGATAATATATACACTTGTACATTTTGAGATTTATCTTGAATAAACTTTTCTTAATCTTTTCTTAAAATAGGTCATTTGGCCCTGGCCAGTTTGGCTCAGCGATTAGAGCATTGGCCCATGGACCGAGAGTCTCGGGTTTGATTCCAGTAAAGTGCATGTGTGGTTTGGTCCCCGGCCCCAGTTGGGGTTGTGCAGGAGTCAGTGTGTCTCTTCCTCCCTCCCACTCTATCTGAAGATAAATGGAAAAATATATCCTCGGGTGAGGATTTAAAAAAAATTTTAAATAGGTCATTTGGAAGTACCAAAACTTTAGAATCAGTAGAACCTTTCTTACCTTTCTTTATTGAATCTTAAATGGTCATAGTTTATGTAAGAACTATTTCTGTTTGTTAAATTTGTTATTTGTTGAGTAAAAAGAACAAGTTGTAAAATAGTATATATATATATGTATAGTATAATCCCATTTAAAATAATAATAATTAAAAAAACCCTAGCGTATGCATAGAGAAAGTTAAGGGATATACAGCAAACTCTCTTAATGGTCCTTACTTCTCTGACAAGGTGTTTTTGCCTTTTTCTGTTATTAACAACTTTTGTGGTTTGATTTTATTTTTTAGAAGAAATTATAGATTTGTGTAATTTTTTTTTTTCCTTTTACGTACACTGTGGGAACTGAACCTGGGACTATCTGATCCACAGGCCAATGCTCCAACCACTGAGCAAAACTGGCCAGGGCTAGATTTGTGTAATTTTTAAAAACCAATAAAATAAAATGAAGATAGTTTAAAACCCTGCCTTTTGAGAAACATATAAAAATTATGTTTGTTTTGTATTACTTTGGTTCTTTGTAATGTTAAGAGTAAAATATTTGCTGTTTCAAGGTAGCAAGCTCTTTTGCTAAGGAATGTGACCATGCTCCCTTCCCCTTCTCTCCAATTTATGAAGTACTTCTAATTACTTAGAAGGATTAATGTATAGACAGGTTGGTTGTATTATATTTGTTGTATCATTGATCATTTTTTCTTTTTAAATTTATTTTTAAATTTTATTTTTCAATTACAGTTGACATACAGTATTGTATTAGTTTCAGGTGTACAACATGGTGTTTAGACATTTTTATACCCTACAATGGTATTGTTGATTTAAAAAATAAATTCCCCGCCCTGGCCAGTTTGGCTCAGGGAGTAGAGCGTTGGCTGGCAGACCGGAGAGTCCCGGGTTCGGTTCCAACTAGGGGCATGTACCTCGGTTGCAGTTTGTCCCCTGCCCCGGTTGGGGTCGTGTGGCTGGCAACCACTCGATGTATCTCTCACATCAATGTTTCTCTCTCTCTTTCTTCCTCCCTCACTCCCTCCTGTTCTATCTGAAGATACATGCAAAAATGTCCTTGGGTGAGGATAAAAAATAAATAAATTCCCCTACTAAAATTCATCTAGAAATTTTACTTGGTAAAACATTTCCAGACGTGAAAGAGATATTTCTAATTTTTAAAGTCCTTTTCTTAGGGATTGAATAATAATTAAATATTTGATATCTTAAACCAAATTTCCTTAATAGAGCTTATGTTTGAATCAGTCCTTTGTGCCCAGAAAGCTAAAGCAGCACTCAATGGAGCAGATATATATGCTGGATGTTGCACACTAAAAATTGAATATGCAAGGGTAAATATTTTTTTCAACACTTCACCAAAGAAATATTTATGCTTTGGATATACAATTTGAACTTACTTTCTTTTTAATCTTAACAGCCAACTCGTCTAAATGTTATTAGGAATGACAATGACAGTTGGGACTACACTAAACCATATCTGGGAAGACGAGGTAAGTATTTTATGCATTTTAGAATGTATTTGTATCTGCTGAAAATTTTTACATGCAGTTAGATTCCTTTTTCCTGAGATTAGCTAGTTCATTCAAATAAAAATCTTGTTGGTGAATGCTTTTGTTGCAAAAGGCCATGTAATGCTGGAAAATAACCTTGAACATTAGTGCCCCCTACTGGTATGTACTGAGTTATTTATATTTAGTTCAACAAAGGAGCCCACACATACAAGCACGCCCGCAGTTCAAGGACTTGCATTTCTCCAAGCAGCTCTCTCTCTTTGGAGGAGAGGAAACTGATTCAGAATATTCCTTACAAACTTCAAACTTGCACACTGCTTCTCTATGGAAAGGACTTTCCCCCCAAGCTGGACAAGGCATTAAGAAGGATAGAGGACTCCAGCAGGCTGACTCTACACTTCATCATGCACAACATCGGCATCAGCAAAAAGCCCTCTGAAAAACTCAGACTTGCAATTCACCTTGACTGCATACTGCATGCACCATCACCCAGCTTCTTAAAGGAGGACACTTAACAGTACTTCAGACTTGCATGGGATGAACAGCACGATAGACTGTGCCCATTTATTCAAGTTGTATGTATATCTTGGTCTGATTTCCCTTAAGGTTTCAGTTGTAGAATTTAAGATTTTTCACTAACGGATACTAGACTTTACCTACAATGTTGTAAATCTTAATTACTGTAACTGTTTTCAGCTTAGATTCAAATTGTTAATTGGCAAATAACCAGGGCCAATTTATCTATAGGTCTTGGGAATTGATAATGCTCAACCAATCCACACAGATATTAAAGCAAGTGCACACTTGCTGCACTTAAGTTTTTTCCCCTCAAGTGTGGTCATTGAATAGAATAATATAATGAAAAGGTGCATTATATGTAAAAGACGATTTTCTGTGTGGTTTGAATTTTGTAAAGTGACTGTTTATAAGTTGTTACTTTTTGTAACAATTTAAGGTTATCATTCATGTTAATTTGTGTAACTAGAAATTTTGACATTTCAAATGCAGGTGAAAGTAACATGTCTGTTCCAGGTAGAATATATTTAAACTTGATAAATTTGAAAATAAGAACAGTTCATTGGAAATAACATTTTCACCTATAACCTCTAAATGCTAGACTTCATGAGCATAGATTTTACTGGTAAAATTGTTCAACTAAGTGTGTGGCAATTTTGGTATATACAGATTAAAATGTGGATCTTGTAAAAACAAGGGGGCTGCAATATTGGCTACATCTCAACTACAATATCAATATTTGAACTATATGTTGGGAAAACTCACCAAGATGAGTATGTCTGTAAAATTTAATAAATTAGGAAAATTTTTTATGGCATCCAAAATATCTTGGGCAGTAGGGACTCTATAGTGCATATACTCTTGACCAAAGACAAAATGCAATGCAATGATCCTTTGCCTGTTCAAAGATTGACTTTTGGATGATTGGCCCCTTTAATTCTCAGTTCTCAAGAAATCATCTTGCCTTGCATGTGGGGTTATAAACAGATTTGTTTTTGCAGTGCAGCTTTGGCTGGACCCCCGCATTTTTCTCTACTCACAGAAATCCACTTGGTATGGGCTTGGTGCAGTTGAGTGCAGTACTGGAAAACAAAGCCTTAGTTCTCAAACAACAGAACAAGTGGTTGATGAGAAATCTCTCACTTCTGTCAAATTATAGTCAGTTAAAGAACACTCAGGGTTGTTTTTATTTTTCCCATTTATTTGAAATAGTGCTTTTGGTTACATTTCTCTTAATGTCTCTTACAACATTTATATAGACATGCTTTTTATTTTAATAGTGTTAACATCTATTTTAAAAGGTCTAAAGTTTACACAGAACCGGTCTTATATTAGTTTTTCATGCAAGGAATTACAGTCAGAAATGTTAAGAAATGTGTAAGATAGGTATTTAAATAGTGAAGTATAATTAAAGGAAGTCAAACAGAATTGTAGTTGTTTATGCTTTCAAGGGAAAAGAATTTTTGTTTTCTAATTCTTTATAGATAGATGTTTGCCTGGCAAGCCTATAGCAGTTTATTTTTGTTTTTGTAGTGACTTTAACTTCTACTCAAGTTGATATTAATTGTAACTTTTTCTATCAAAAATAAAACCACTTTTGTAAATATAACCACATTTTAAAAAGTCCTTTTCAGCCCACATTACATTTTAGTGCAAAGAATTCTTAGCCTGGATGCCGGAGAATCCCTTCAGAAATGTTAAGCAGAACGTGTCTGTATATGTATCTTTTGGGGGGAAGGCCCACAGCTTCCATCAGATTTCAGTTGAATGCAGGAAAGGTTATATACCACTGTTTATAGACTGGTGTAGTCAGTGTTTGACTCCTCTACACACTTCTATCTTATGTGACCTTATATTAGGTAGTGAATGCTTCGAATGAAGAGAATATTTAACAGTGAGAATGTTTGGCTGAAAGATACCTTGGAAATCATCTACCTAAACTTCATTTTATGAATGAAGTTGTTTCTGTGATTATACAGCAAATCAGTGGTTAAATGGGGATCTTCTGATTCTCAATCCACTGCTCTTTCCTTACAGCACACTGTTATATCAGTAAAATTGAGCCTTGAAAACATGGTGGCTTTGGTTTAAGGTTCCTAGATCAGATAAGAAATTGTATTTAGCGTTCGGTGGCATGCTTCAATAGAAGCACATTAGCACAGTGTTTTAGTAGATTGGATTGATTGAAAGGAGTGAGACTTAAATGATGATGCAGAAGCTATGTAATGGAAAGAAGAAGCTGTAAATGTTTAGACCGGAGAAGAAATTACTTTGGGCAAATGGAGGGAGGATCTTAATAGTGTTTAAGCGCTTGGAAGGGTTTTTGGGGAAAGACTGAGTAAGTCTTTGAGGCCCCAAATGGGATAGAATATGGATAGAGGACCAATTTCTGTACAGTACAAAAATTAATTTCCTGATGATTTAGGACTACCTGAAATGTTAGGGAAAGGAGTGAGTGTCTTGTTACTGATGTTGGGTAAGCAGAGGCTAGATGGTCCCAATTGATTGGGATGTTGTAAAAAGAACTTATACACTGAATAAAAGTTGAACTAGATGACTTCCTAGGTCCCTATCTGTGCTGTGGTAACTTGGAATAGGTAATTAAAATGACATGTCTCTAGACTGAAGTGAAAATTTAAGTTATTTCTCATCTCCCATAAATCTCATTTGTTTAGATGACTAAGGATGTATAATGAGCCCCTCTCTTTGAATTTTTAAAGATTAGAATGACCAGACTCTTAAAATACATTAAAAATCTTACTGGACACTATAATTCGATCAGCAAACTTTAAAAAAGTATTATACAATGAATTTTAAAATTTACTAACCAACATAGGAAGTGCTACTGTAGAAACTTACTTTTTATTTACTTCTCACATTTGATTTGGGAAAATTGGCATGCCTTCCCTGAAAATGTAGCTAAAATTAAAATGATCCTTCAGGAGTATTGTAGTACTCTCATCCAATAATGTAGCCCCCTTGGTTAGCTTTATCTTGGCATATTTAAACTTTGGGGAGTGCTCATAGTCCTGCCTGGTATTAAGATCTATACATAATGATCAGTCCATGATATAATCTGGGCCAGTGATGTGCAAATTTCCAGCTCTCGAGTCTGTAGGTGTTTGTAAATATGTGTATATACATACAAAATACTCTGTGTTTACTGATTGTGAAACCATGTAATACAGGTTGTTGTTGGCTTATGCTGAACTTCTTGAAAGAAGCCCACTTTGAAAATGTGTTGCTGTTGAAGCTAATAGTATGATTCAGGTACTGTCTTTCAAAAGTACTGCACTTAAAGCTTGTTTTAAAGACATGTATTGGTAAAAAACTTCTGTACAGTGTCAAACTCTAGCATTGTGTACATTCACTTTCTGAAAAGTATCCATTTTTCTTAAGTTTGAAAGTGTGATTGTATTTGGCATTTGCCAAAAAGATATTTTCAAGTTAAGTGGAGTTTGTTAGATAGAAGTACTTTCTTAAACTTTTGGTGTTTGTATTTAAAATGGATATGAATGGATGTTTAAAGTTAACCAGGAATCACAATTCTTTTATTATGAATTGTAATGGATGTTTTGAATGGGTTTTCCCATGTGAGAACTCTGTTAAGTACTTGGGTCAAAATTGTTAAAACCATGTTTCTACTTTTGTGTCAGATAGAGGAAAGGGTCGCCAGAGACAAGCCATTTTGGGAGAACACCCTTCTTCGTTTAGACATGATGGCTATGGTAAGTTGTCAAGGCAGAAGGAAGGTAGTATAGATGAACTATTGATGAATGGCACATTTCTTGTTTCTATTTTTCCTGCTCACCTGACTTGATTTATATGGGATTGGTCCCTTATAATGTCCTCCCAAGGAGTTGTCCAAAATTTTTTTTTTTTTTAGAATATTGATATATAATCCTTGAGATAAATGAGAGCTATTGGTTGGGGATTTGAAAGCTTTTTTACCATTATATTTTGTTTTGTTTTGTCTTGGTTTTGATTAGTTATGGGCTCTGGTTCTGTTAGAGGACTAAAAAGAAGTATTATTGTTCAGTAAGTGTATTTTCTTCATTGTAGCAATTATGAGCAAAGAGGAATTTTGAGTAATAAAGGCAGAAAGAATGGGGTATTTATTGAAAAGGAGACATGTTTCTGGTTAGATCTTTAATTATTTTAGTTCTACAGTTAGTATATTGGCTTTGGTTAAATTGGTTTTATTTAATTTCTCTGTTGAAACTTCTTTAGTTTTAATGTTTGCTATGTGGGTAAGTTAAGGTTATGAAACCTAGAATAATATTCTTCCTTAGCAAAGAGAACTATCAAGCTATTGTCCTTGTGAGGGATACTGAGAATTGTCATTGATAAGGTTTTTAACTGGTTATAAGTTGTGTGGTTTTAAATATTTTTTAGTATTTAAAAAGTATTAATTGACCTCACCTATTCTGTGGTTTCAATTTGAGGTGCAATGCTATTTGAAGTGGTAGAAAATAGAAATTGCCATATAGTACTGTTGGGATTCATCATTGCAAAGTCCCTGGTGTTGCCTATTGTCTGAAATATTTTCTTATTGCCTATGTGTTTGATGACCATTCTTAGCTGTGAGTTTTAGCTTATTCCTGTTGTCTTTTTTTTAAATTTCAGGAATTCATTGAGTGTGTGTTTGTTCAAGTTTCTATAGTAGTCTATATAGCAGAAGTTGAAACAATAATGTTGTATTAAAACAGTAAGTGTGTTGTACAGAATGAAAATCTTACTACTTACTGTCATTTAGTGAGTGTGTTCCTTCATCATTTGTCTTAGTTTCTTTAACAGTGTAAATATTAAAAATGGTCGTATGGGTAGTTCTGACCCTGCAGCAAAGAAACACTTATTAGGAGCCCACTGTACTTGGCATAATGGAGGGTTACAAAAGAATTACTAACCACAAGTTTGTAGTGTAGTTGTGGAATATATAACTGCTGTGGGAATCAGCTGAAGGCTAAAATTGGTTTAATGTTTTGCCAAAACAGGGTAGAAAAATCTGAAAGAATAAATGAAGGACAAAGATTATTTTCTCAGTGTGAGTTTCAGGTTTTCCTTCTTTTATAAAATTTATTTTATTGGAAAATTGTATAAACAAAAATATATGATATACCCTAGAGGAACTTCATGTATGTTTTTAAACCCTATTGTAAAATATGTGGTCAGTTTTTTGCCCTAATTTATTTAGAGAGAGACAGAGAGAGAGTGAGTGAGTGAGTGTGTGTGTATGTATAAATTTTAAAATACAAGCTTACTTAAAGAGATGAGGTGTAGACTTCTTTGGCTTAATGATGGTTGTTAAATAGGGATCTTTCAGGCTCTGGAGAGTCCTGCTGAAGAGAAATGTGTAGTGGGGTTGTGTAGGGGCATCCATTCTGAGCTGTGTCCATTAAAACACTTAACTCTGAGAATAATTTTACTTTTCTAGGGAAGTAAGCAGAATGGGGGAGAGGGACGGAGGTGGGCGAAGAGAGAGATGAATAAAGAGGAGGTAGAGAAGTAAGATGTGAAATTGGGGAAAGGCAAAGAATATGGGATTTGGATGCTAGTGATCTTGAGCCTTCTTACAAATGCTGCAAATCACAGCTGTATTCCTCAGATTCAGCAGATCAGCAAAAGAGGTTAATTTGCATTTTTACCATATCATGTGTGGCTTTCCTTTATGTTGGTATGGAAAAGGTTTATTTATTTAATTAGGTTAAATTCATTATTTAACTTTTTATAACAGTATAAATCTATGTTTTCATAATTCTTTAACTCTTTTAATTTGGGAAGTCCAGCCCTATGAGATGCACTGGTAGAAGCCATTATACTTGAAAAGTGGCAAAAATAACTATACAGATTGATTTGCTGTGAGCCCAAGAAACGTTTGTGTATTAATTGCTAGTATCTTTGGATATGGATCCTGGACCAAAGATTTTAGAATATCAAAGATGGAAAATGCCTTCAAAATGTTAACAATGCCCATTTATGTAGCATTTTTTACATAAGTAAAATTTTTAAATACCTGAAGCATTAGTAATTTAAGCACCAAAATGTTGCATGAACTCTTTAGTATAGAAAGCTTTAAAAGACATGTTTTTGTGCCCTGGCCAGTTTGCTCCGTGGTTAGAGCGTCGGCCCGCAGAACAAAGGGTTGCAGGTTCAATTCCAGTCAAGGGCACATACCTGGGTTACAGGTTGAAGCCCTGGCCCTGGTCCTGGTCAGGGTTATGTGGGAGGCAACCAATTGATGCTGCCCTCCTCCCACCCTCCCTCCCTGCATCCCTCCCTCCTTTTCTATCTAAAAGGCGATGGAGCCCTGGCCGGTTTGGCTCAGCGGTTAGAGCGTCAGCCTGCGGTTCAGAGAGACCCGGGTTTGGTTCCCGCTAAGGGCATATACCTCAGTTGCAGTTTGTCCCCGGCCCTGGTTGGTCGTGCGGGTGGCAGCCACTCGATGTGTCCCTTTCACGTCGATGTTTCTCTCTCTCTCTCTCTCTTCCTCTCCCTCCCTCCCACTCTATCTGAACAAAAAATGGAAAAATGTCCTCGGGTGAGATTAAAAAAAAAAAAAGACTTCTGTTTTTTTTCTTACCTTCTTAAACAATATAGGTAACAGTTTAAGTTGTATAGATAACATAATTTAATCCTGATGGCTGAATGTCATAATTATAATATTAGTTCTGTTGCACTGAATTTGATTGATACATGTGGCAGTAGAGCTGAATGTTTTTGGACCTTGGCCAACTTGAAACAATGGAAAGTTTCTGCTGCCCATCTACCATACATTTTTCCACCTTCCATGGAAAACAAAATCTAGTGATAATAGTAAAGTGTCATTATTGTACAACCAAATGGTGGGGTGGGGTGTAGTAATAGAGATAAGAAATTATTGATATGACTCCATTGTATGTATAATAGCTTAAACTAGAGGCCAAAATATGTGTAGTTTTTAACAAGTAACACCATGAGCTATATTGATTGTTGTGGTAAACGACCAGTTACCAGCAAGAAGAGAAGTTGAAAACCATAACCAATTTAAGGCAACACTAATGAGGATGCATTGATCAAGTATTCCTCTATAATAGCGATTTTCAACCTTTTTCATCTCATGACACATAGACTAAATATTAAAATTCTGTGGCACGCCAAAAGTATACTTTTTGCAATCTGACCAAAAAAAAAAATAGCTATAATTTTTTTGTTTGCTTTTAATCCTCACTCAAGGATATTTTTCCATTTTTTAGAATGAGAGGGAAAGAGGGAGGGAGGGAGAGAGAGAAACATTTGACAGTCTAAGGGAAAAGAGGTCAGTGCCCCTGACTAAAGAGTCAGGTATTGCATGTTTTAAAAATTCTTGTGGCACCCTGGTTGAAAATCGCTGCTATATAAAATGGCAGGAACTCACACTGTTTGCATGTGCTCAGTGGTAGTGGTGTTGTGTTATGAATGGCAGCTACATTGAGAATCCTGAATCCTGAATTGGAGTCCACATAAGCTCTAATAGCATGCTCTAATACTAAAATACAGTGGTTCTTAGTTACTCAGTAGACGACAAGTGTCCTCTTAGTCGCAATCACTTTAGTCTTACATAAAAATGAAAGTCAGAAGCATTATATACTCTTCACTTTTGAGAGACGAGGAAAGGACTTGGGATTTTGGATTGGTTTCTTGCACATCAGGAGGACCTTTGCATGTATCCCAGAGGATGCTACTATAGACTCTAACTCAGGAGTGCCTAAGTGTGGGTTTATATTTCTGAGCTACCTGTCTCAAGCTTAGTTGCCTCTTCTGACTTTTTATGCCTCTCTTCTTGTTGCTATAAATGCCTACTTTTAGTTGTCACAGTTTCTCCAGACTCCCTCATCCCTGTCTATTATTCACTCTAGCCTTATTTTTCTTGTTACTTCTAATGGGTTGTGAATGGGAAAACCAGGTGAAGTTGTTTAGAATTACTCTAAAGTTAACAGGTTGCTCCTTAAGGATTTTCAGTATGAGAGACATAGAATTTTTTGTGTTTCGGTGACAATAGGTTCAGATACTCAGGCATTTTCTTCTGGTTCTTGATGTTGTTGCAAAACATGGGTTGCTGAATTAATGACACCTATGAATAGGTGTGATTTTAACTAAATCTGTGGTTTTAATTACCTGAATTGTAATAAAATGCTAACCTGTAAGTACATTATATTAAATTATATTTAAAGGAGACAATTTTTCAGTGGAACTAAAGATGTTCTTTTTGTTGTGTCTGTATAGAGATAGTTATCTAGATTTCTAGATGGTATATGTTGTAGTATTATCCTCTAAATAACATTGGCAGAAGTTATTTTTTTTAATGAGGTATAATGTATATACAGTGACCCAAAGATTTACACTAATTTCTCCCTCTCCATCTATGGCCTGATCTTACATACTTTTGGGGGGGGTTAAACTACTATTTTTTAAAATATTTAAATGTAAAACCTGATGCAGGTGCATGCAGGCCAATGTATATCAGATCTGATACAAAGCAATGTAGATTTTATTAATTCCTACAGATTATATTATATTTGAACATTCACACATTTGAGTTTTGTTTGGACATACATCAGATTAGTTATAATAATAGTTTATTTTTTGGTGGTATAGTCTATTTGCTAAAGTTGTGTTTTTTCTCTCTTTCTCTTTTTCCTCCCTCCCTCCCTCATTATTTTTATAGGATCGCATGGTCCATTATTGCCTTTACCGAGTCGTTACAGGATGGGCTCTCGAGATACACCTGAGCTTGTTGCATATCCATTACCGCAGGCTTCTTCCTCTTACATGCATGGAGGAAATCCCTCTGGTTCAGTTGTAATGGTTAGTGGATTACATCAGCTAAAAATGAATTGTTCAAGAGTCTTCAACCTATTCTGCTTATATGGAAATATTGAAAAGGTAAGTTTCATTTAATTTAGATTTTTTTTTTTTCTGCTAAGATAATATAATAAGAACATCTGAAAAGGCAGCAGGTACATGCTTTGTTCTTGAATTAGGAACATTCAAGTTTGGTTTTTTTTTTTAACATTTACAAAATATTTTTCTTTATTGATTTTTAGAGAGAGAGGAAGAGAGAGGGAGAGAAAGAAACATTGATGAGAGCCCGGCCAGTGTGGCTTAGTGGTTGAGCATTGACCCATAAACCAAGAGGTCACTGGTTCGATGCCTGGTCAGGGCACATACCCAGGTTGTGGGTCTGATCTCCAGTGGGGGACATGCAAGAGGCGGCCAATCAATGTTCTCTCTCATCAGTGTTTCTCTCTCTCTCTCTCCCTTCCTCTCTCCAAAATCAATCAAGAAAGAAAAAAAAATTATAAAAAAAGAGTTGTGCTTAATCTTCTTTAAAAAAAAAAAAAGAAACATTGGTGAGAGAGAACATCATTTGGCCACCTCACGCATGACCCCCAATGGGGATTTGGCCCACAGCCTGGGCATGTGCTCTGACCAGGAATTGAACCTGTGACCTCTTGGTGCATGGGTCAATGCTCAACCACTGAGCCACACCGGCCGGGCAGGAACATTCTAGTTCTTTTAGTAGTGACCCACATGAGCTAAAAATTCATTAGGTAGGAACTCTAGAAATTGTTTTTTGTTGTTAAGTGATCAGTATAGGTTGTTCATATTAAAAGCATTTTTAAAAATAATATAAATAAAAGTCTAAAACAGTTCAATTACTGGAGTATTAAAGACATAAATCTTATGTTTTTATTTCAAAGAGATTCTAGCATTTAACATGTTAAACTGTGGAATTTGAAAGATCATTTAATTTCATGGAGCTAGGTATACATAAATATATCTCAGACTTGACCACAAGTCATTAATTTTAGGAAGGTTCTAGATTTATATACTTGCCTCCCAAGTGCTAGAGTTCTTATCTTTTCTGAGGAACAATGTGTTTTTAGCTCCAGTGGTGTTTGAAACTGACCCACTTTGCTAGAATGTGTCCAGAATTTTCTGTCTGGAGGCTTATACTAAAAAAGGAGTAAACCATTTAAATCAAACATATTTTGAAGATCTTTAGAATTGTAACTTTATTTTTATCAGATAACTCTGTGGTTTCCCCAGATCTGTGATGTTCTGTTCATTGATAACCCTACAAACACTTAGGATAGCTCCTGTCACAAGTAGGTGTTAAACTATTTTTGAAAGAATCATGGGAAATTTAACTGGGGAAATAATTGGTAGTCTTTAAGTTACTATTTGTTTGAAATCACTTGCTAATTTGAGTTTCAATATTGTAGTGATGTTTTAAGTGACTTTTAGTGTTCTTTTTACAAAAATAAAAAAGTATAAGTATGTGAGTCTGTTGGTACTCTTAGTTCTTGATTTGAGGAAGCAAATCTCTGAAATAAGAATTTCCTCAACATAACTATTTGACCACATTTTTTGAAAAAAGAATGGTCTTGGGGATATTTCTACTTATATGAACTAACGAAAACTACATGGAACAGATTTAACAACACTGGGAAAAATAGTTCAGATTATTTTCATACAGACATTTATTTTAGACACCTGGGTGTTTAATTAAGGTCTAGGAACCTCATGCTTGATAACCAAATAGGCTTTAATGTGTATTTTAACCTTCACATAGTGTTAATTTTCTGTTTGTACTTTTCACATATGTAGATAATGAGAATCAGTTTAATCAACATCTTCAATAGATCTTTGTCTTTTGTGTTATGAACTAATTATCTCATGATTTAGAACTCAGATCACTTTGTTCAATAAAATGTAAGTTTTCTGTATGTTTGAACAATTCTAGTCTCTCTCATTCCACATCTCAATAATTTCAAAACATTTTTGTTGTTAATCCTTGCCCAAGGATATTTTTCCATTGATTTTTACATAAACTAGAAGGGAGGGAGGGAAAGAGAAACATCAGTGTGAGCGAGAGACATCGATTGGTTGCCTCCTGGGGTTGGGGATCGAACCCATGACCTTTCAGTCCACAGGAGGACTCTCTAACCACTGAGTCAAGGGCTCAAAATATTTTAAATGACACATTGTGGTACATCAAACTCAAGCCATCATATCTTTAAAATACCTCTATATCGTTAATTTTTTCTAACTTTTTCTAAAGATTTATCAGCACAAGAACTACATGCTTCACATATATATATATTATTCACTATTAGATTTGTAAGATGTTATTGGATTTATTCACGGGAGAGGAATTTTGCTCACAAGAAGACATTTGATTTCAAATAAAAATGAAAAGTCCTGCTACAGCTGAGTTATGTTCAAGTACAGGTGTAGTATAAAAATGCTAGGATAGCCCATTAAAGTGGACAGTTGCGGTGGTGGATGTAAATGCTGTTACATTTGTTGTATAAGTACCTTTCCAGTATTCTTTTAAGGTTAACTGATAAGGAAGTATGTTCAAAATGTCATGGAAATTAGTGGTAGCTATTCACAGACTTTCCAAGGGGTAGGAAAATTACTATGCCGAGTGATTTTTCATACTTTATTCCATCTAACTCTTAAGAATTTATACTAAAATTGGAATAATAGAGGATAATGTGGCCTCTGCCCAAGATCTCATGACAACTTGTGAAGTATTGCCTATTTTTTACACTGCCCTTACTTTGCACAGGCTTTTCTTCTGGCAATGTTAGCTCAAGGCCATCTCATATTATTTCTTATATAGGATTTTGTATATCACTGTAACAGACTTATTTTTAAATTTCTGACCTACTGCCCTGGCCGGTTTGGCTCAGCAGTTAGAGCTCAGCCGGCAGACCAGAGAGTCCCAGGTTCGGTTCCTGCTAAGAGCATATACCTCAGTTGCATATGGGTGGCAGCCACTCGATGTGTCTCACGTCGATGTTTCTCTCTCTCTCTCTCCCTCCCTCTCTCCCTCCCTCTTTATCTGAAGATAAATGCAAAACAAATGTCCTCGGGTAAGGATTAAAAAAAATATCTGACCTACCTATTAGAATATAAACTTCAAGAATACCACGTCTGTTATGTTCACCATTAAATTCCCAGTACCTAGCACACAGCTTATAAAAACATATTAGGCACTTAATAAATATCTGTTGAATGAATAGATATTGATGAGTCCTGTCAGATGTTATTTATCTCCATGTTATAGAGAAGTCTGGAGCTCAGAGACGTGAAGTAAATTGCTGTAGGTCACACGTTAATAAATATGTAAGCCTGTGTTTATAGTCTTCTTTTTAAGTTGATTGAATTTCAATATGAATTAAAAATGTCTAATAATAGCACATCAAAATAAAGTTTAAAATTCCAGGTGATCTTCTGTATTTGACATCAACCACTTAAACCATATTATCTTTTAGAAATTCCATTACTACAAAATGGAATTAGCCCTGGCCAGTTTGGCTCAGCGTTGGCCTGCAGTCCAGAGAGGCCCGGGTTGGGTTCCCGCTAAGGGCATGTACCTCGGTTGCAGTTTGTCCCCGGCCCTGGTTGGGTCGTGTGGGTGGCAATCAGTCAATGTGTCCCTTTCACATCGATGTTTCTCTCCCCCCCCCCCCCACCCCCCCATCTGAACAAAAAATGAAAAAATGTCCTCGGGTGAGGATAAGAAAAAAAAAAGGAATTAGATGGTCACCTTTTGGGGATTTTGTATTTACAGGTAAAATTCATGAAGACTATTCCTGGTACAGCGCTGGTAGAAATGGGTGATGAATATGCTGTAGAAAGAGCTGTCACACACCTTAACAATGTCAAATTATTTGGGAAAAGACTTAATGTTTGGTAAATATCTTGTAAATTTTAAAAGCTTTAAAAATATTTTTAAATCTTTATATTAAAGACATTAATTTCAATTTCAGAATATTTTAATATGATTGAGGGCACATCTGAAACTAGCATTTATAGTGTTATTTTAAACAAAGTATTAGGATCATATAATTCAGGTATTGCTTACCTATGCCTGGTTTTTAGTTTTATGATCATAAAACAGCATGTTAAAATGGGCATATTTTATGTTCAAGTTTTCTAATATGAGAACATGGTCAGTAGATTTTTCTTTCTAATTGATGTCAAAAATGTAAGACTGATTTAACTCAAACTAAATTTAAATATTTAAATACATGTTCAAAATATTAAATATTTAAACTGTTTAAATAGCTATGAATGCTTTTTTTGTTAAATTGATGCAGATATATATATGTATATATAATATATTTTGAGACTGCCTACTTGCTGCTTTTTATCAAGGTGTGTTCTGTACCTTTTCCCTTTCCAATCTTCAGTGTGTCTAAACAACACTCAGTTGTCCCAAGTCAAATATTTGAATTGGAAGATGGTACGAGTAGCTACAAGGATTTTGCAATGAGCAAAAATAATCGATTTACAAGCGCTGGCCAAGCATCTAAGAATATAATCCAGCCACCCTCGTGTGTGCTGCATTACTATAACGTCCCACTGTGTGTCACAGAGGAGACCTTTACGAAGGTGGGTGCTGAAATACAAATTGTGTAAAATGTTCCTCTTTTCTATTTTAAAACATGTCATATTTTAGCCTAATTTTTAAGTCTTGCTCTGCTGTCCTGGCCAGTTTGGCTCAGCGGTTAGAACGTCAACCTGCGGTCCAGAGAGACCCGGGTTCAGTTCCTGCTAAGGGCGCGTACCTCGGTTGCAGTTTGTCCCCTGGCCCTGGTTGGGCCCGGCGGGAGGCAGCCACTTGATGTGTCCCTTTCACATCAATGTTTCTCGCTCTCTCTCTTCCCCTCTCTCCTTCCCACTCTGTCTGCACAAAAAAATGGAAGAATGTCCTCGGGTGAGGATTTAAAAAAATAATAATAAAATAAAGTCTTGCTCTGCTCATCTGCTTTTGATATTGTTAGTATTCTGTTGTTTGTTTGGTACTTTATTATAGAGTTTATTTCTTGGCCATTATACTTTTGTGGCCTCCATTCTTCATTGGTCTTACTTGGTTTGTGGCACAGTCTTTTTGAGAGTTGAAATTAGAATGAGATAACCTTACTTCTGCATTCAGAAAGTTCGTTAATGTGTTCTTACTTCTTACTCATAACAAAATTCTATATATTCCTGCCTTTTTCCCTAACTGTAGGAAATGCTTCAGAGAGAAGTAATTTTCTGGAACTCCACTCCTACTGGTCAACCAATAAATCCTGGTCAACACTGAGAATATATATTTTAGTTAAAAATCTGTGATTTTATTGTACAGCACTAAATTATTTGCATAGTTTGTTGAATTTCATTATTTTTAATTGATTTTCTCATACAGCTTATTAAAGACATTTAGTCCTTTCATGTCAGGCTCAAAAGTTAAATGCTGCCATAAAGTTTACTTTCTTAAAAAGGTAGGAATATTATTTCGGCCATGTTTTTAATGGAGTTCTGTGTTTTTTTAACAGTTGTGTAATGACCATGAAGTTCTTACATTCATCAAATATAAAGTGTTTGATGCAAAACGTAAGTGCACACTTCCTCTTTTTTTTAAGTTTTCTAGTTAAGTTGTGACAAGCAAATAATAACTGGATTTGTGATTTTATGTTTTAGCTTCTGCCAAAACGCTTTCTGGGCTGTTAGAATGGGAATGCAAAACCGACGCAGTAGAAGCCCTTACAGCACTTAATCACTACCAGATAAGAGTTCCAAGTAAGTAAAACTGTGTTGTAATTTTTCTTTAGAATTATTCTTTGAGGCATTTATTTATTTTTCAATCCTTACCCGAGGATATTTTTTTCCATTTATCTTCAGGTAGAGTGGGAGGGATGGAGGGAGAGAGACAGAGAGAGAGAAACATTGATGTGAGAGAGGCACATCTACTGGCTGCCTCCTTCATGACCCTGACCAGGGCTGGGGATAGAACCGCAACCGAGGTACGTGCCCTTGACCTGAATCAAACTCGTGACTCTTTGGTCTGTAGGCCAACACTCTAACCGCTGAGCCAAACTGGCCAGGGCTATGTTGTAATTTTTCAATGGGAAGTACTGTCAGGAACACTGATGATAATTTAAAAATAACATTTATTAGCTTTAAAAAATACAGAGAAGGCAGTAGTTTGGGGAAAGCAGGAGGGGGTGGGAGCAAGGAGGAGGGGGTCAAGTGGGAAAAAGGGGGGGATATCTGTAATACTTTCAACAATAAAGATTTTTTTTAAAAATAGAGCCCGGCTGGTGTGGCTCAGTGGTTGAGTGTCGACCTCATGCACCAAGAGGTCACTGGTTAGATTCCTGGTCAGGGCACATGCCCAGGTTGTAGGCCAAATCCCCAGTGTGGGGCATGCAGGAGGCGGCCAGTTGATGTTCTCTCTCATCGATGTTTCTATCTCTCCCTCCCTACCTCCCTCTCTCTCTAAAATCAATAAAGAAAAAAAACAAACAAATGTCTGGCCCGTGTGCCTCAGTGGATTGAGTGTCCTCCCATGGACTGAGAGGTCCTGGTTCGATTCCCAGTCAGGGCACATACCCGGGTTGTGGGCTCGATCCCCAGTGTGGGACATGCAGGAGGCAGCCAATCGGTGTTTCTCTCTCACATTAATGTTTCTATCTCTCTGTTCCTTCCTCTTTCTCTAAAAAATCAATATAAACATGAAAAAAAGATACAGAGAAGTATGAAGAAAAAAGGCCGTATAAATCCCACAATGCACATAATCCTTGTATTAATTACCTATTGCTGTGTAATAGATTATCCCAACATTTAACACTTTAAAACAGCAAACATTTATTATCTTACTATTTCTGAGGGCCGATAATCTGTGTACAGTTTAGCTGGGTAGTTCTGACTCAGAGTCTCTCATGAGGATGCAGTCAAGCTGTTGTCTGGGTCTGCAGTCATCGTCTTGGCCAGGACCTAGAAAATCTACTTCAAAGCTCATTCATGTGGTTGTTTGCAGGCCCAGTCAAGCTGCATTGCCCTTGTGGTCACTGGCTTCCTTCAGAGTGAGTGATCCAACAGGGATGAGAGCACAAGACCAAAACAGAAGCCACAATGTCTTTTATAATCTAATATTGGAAGTGATGTGCCATCACTTATGCTGTATTCTTGTGGTCACACAGACCAATGATGGTACATTGTGGGAGGGGACTCTACAGGACTGTGAATACCAGGAGGTAGGGATCATTGTGGCCATCTTGGAAGTGGGTTTCTACAATACCTGTTGATCTTTTTAGAAAAAAACAATACATGTATATGGTTAAAAAAAATTCAGCCCTGGCCGGTTTGGCTCAGCGGTTAGAGCATCGGCCTGCGGTCCTGAGAGACCCGGGTTCGGTTCCCGCTAAGGGCGCGTACCTCGGTTGCAGTTTGTCCCCGGCCCTGGTCGGTTGTGCGGGTGGCAGCCACTCGATGTATTCCTTTCACATCGATGTTTCTCTCTCTCTCTCTCTGTTCCTCTCTCTCCCTCCCACTCTACCTGAACAAAAAAAAAAAAAAGGAAAAATGTCCTTGGGTGAGGATAAAAAAAAAAAAAAAAAAAAAATTCAAATAGTACATGAAGATGCAAAATGAAAGTTAAGGCTTTCTATACTTTCTAACCTTTTGTCTTTTCATTTTATTCCTCTTCTCAAATGTGTGTGTGTATGTGTGTGTCTGCAGTTTTTTGAAACTTACGCAAAATGGTTTCTCTATACATACTATTCTGTGTCTTGCTGTTTTCACTTGATATATCTTGGAGCTATTTTTGTATCAGAACATGCAAAGGTATTTTGTTTTCTTTTTTCTTTTTTAATCTTTATTGTTGAATGTATTACAGATGTTCCTCATTTTTCCCCATTGACCCCCTCCTCCCCACTCCCGCCCCCTCCCGCCTTTTCTCACACTATTGTCTGTGTCCATTGGTTATGCATATAAGTTCTTTGGTTTATTTCTTCCCACCCCCAACCCCTTTCCCTTTGGGGTTTGTCAGTCTAGCAATGAATCTGTACTTCTTAATCCCTTCACCTTATTCACCCATTCCCCAAACAACTTTTCTTGTTTCTTGAGGTAGGCCTGTCGTGCTATGAACTTTCCTCTCAGAACTGCTTTCTCTGCATCTGGTAACCCATTCGTTGTTTAATAACATGCTATTTAGCCTCTGTGTGTTCACATGTCTCTGCATGTTCTTGTTGCAATTGATTTCTAGGTTTATGCCATTGTGATCTGAGAAGATGCTTGATATGATTTCAATCTTCTTGAACTTGTAGAGACTTAGTTTGTGTCCTAGCATGTAGTCTATCTTTGAGACTGTCCCATGTGCACTTGAGAAGAATGTAAATTCTGCAATTTTGGGGTGTAATTCTCTGTAGATATCTATTAAATCCATTTGGTCTAGTGCTTCATTTAGAGTCTCTGTTTCCTTGTTAATTTTTTGTCTAGAGGATCTATCCGGTGATGTTAGCAGGGTGTTGAAGTCCCCTGCTATGATTGTATTGCTGTTGATTTCTCCTTTGCAGTCCTCCAGAAGGTTTTTAATATATTTTGGTGCTCCCATATTGGGTGCATATATGTTTACCAAGGGTATATCTTCCTGTTGGATAGATTCTTTCAATATTATTTAGTGGCCTTCTTTGTCTCTAGTTATGGCCTTCATTTTGATAACTATTTTATCAGATGTGAGTATTGCTACCCCAGCTTTTTTTTCCTTTCTGTTTGCTTGGAAAAATTTTTTCCATCCCTTCACTTTCAACCTATGTGAGTCTTTTGTTGTGAGGTGGGTGTCTTGTTAACAACATATATATGAGGCTTGCTTTCTTATTCAGTCAGCTGCTTGGTGTCTTTTTATTGGAGCATTCAATCCATTTACATTTAAGGTAATTAATGATATGTACTTATTTATTGCCATTTTTGTTTATTGTGGTTCTATTTTTCTTCCTATTTCTTCTACTAATTACAGAGTCCTTTTAATGTTTCTTGCAGTGCTGGTTTGGTGCTAAGGTATTCTCTTAGTTTTTTTTTTTGTCTGGGAAGCTCTTTATTTGACCTTCTATTTTGAATGATAGCCTTGCTGGCTAGAGTAATCTTGGATTCAGATCCTTGTTTTTGATGACCTTGATTACTTCATGCCATTCCCTTCTGGCCTGTCGTGTTTCTGTTGAGACGTTAGCTGATAGCCTTACAGGGGTTCCTTTGTAGGTAACCTGTTGCTTATCTCTTACTGCCTTTAGGATCCTCTCTTTGTCTTTAATTTTTGGCATTTTAATTACTATGTGTCTTGGTGTGGGTCTGTTTGGGTTCTTCTTACTTGGGACTCCCTGTGCTTCTTGAACTTGAATGCCTTCTTCCTTCACCAAATTAGGGAAGTTTTCTGTCACTATTTCTTCAAATATATTCTCTAATCCTTGCTCACTTCTTCTTTGGAGACTCCTATGATGCGAATATTATTACGTTTCCAGTTGTCCTACAGTTCTCTTAAGCTGTCTTCCTGTTTTTTAGTTGTTTTTTCCTTTTGGTGTTCTGATTGGTTGATTTTTTTTCTCCCTTGTCTTCTAATTCACTGATCTGGTCCTTAGCTTCTTCTAGTCTGCTGTTTAGTCCTTTGAATGTGTTCTTTATTTCTGCTATGTTATTCTTCATTTCTTCTTGGGGGTTTTTCATTTCCAGTTGGTTGATTTTCAATGTTTTTATGTCTCTTTATTTATGGTGTTGATGTCCTTACTCATGCTGTCAAGCTTCCTCAAGATCATGGCTCTGAATTCTACCTCTGATAACTTGCTTAACTGCATTTCATTTATCTTATCTTCGATAGAGGTCTCTTGTTCTTTCATTTGGGATTTGTTTCTTCATTTCACCATTTTGTCTATCTCAGTGGGTTTTGGAGCTTGCCAAATTATTTCTTGGGCTCCAGCTGAGGGAGGAAGGGCAGACTGGACTGGAACTCAGTGGGGACACCCAGGATTTGTAGGAAGCTCAGTTTTTGCTGAGACGCGGCCACACAGGATGGTGGCCAGCTTGCTCCTTCCTGGAGCTGTGAAAAGCTTTTTAAAAGATGCAGAAATGGAAGTATTTTTGTGGATTATACCCAATTAAAAAAATAATAATTTTAGAATTTACATGCCCTATTGATCAGAGATTTAATACTAGATCTCCTTGAATTTTTTTCAGCTTATTGATATCTTCCTGTGCACTGCAGTCTTGTCCCACTTCTCACACTATATTTGAATTGGTTTTTGTAGAGGAATTACCATTGGTAGTATTTTCTGCAAAGTGAGCTTTTGCTCATGGACATAGGCCTAATCTTGATACTATTTATTTATAATGATTAATTCACTAACAAAAAACAAACCCAAAGTGCTTTGTTAGAATAGTAGGAATTTAGCAATAGGCAAAGTCTCTGGCTTCATGGAGCTTACCTACTGGTAGATATGAACAAAAGTAATCTTCCCCTTAACCTTACTTAGAAATTTCCCTTTTTTATATTCCTGCTACTAATACTATGCAAAGGTAAAATAATTTACTCTGCTAATTCAAGGTAATCTTGAAAATTTAAAGAAGTAAACTATTAACTTTGTTTTTTAATTTTTACAGATGGTTCCAATCCCTACACATTGAAGCTTTGCTTTTCTACATCATCCCATTTATAAGAAGAGAAGAGCATGTTAGAATTTATGTTCACATTTATTACAATTTTAAAGCTATACTTCATTTTAAAAATCTAAAATGGTTGCTCTAATGTTGCCTTGCTTACTTTGACTTAAGATCCTGTTCTGTAATAAATATTTTGCCTTGAGTAAATTTGTTGTAAACTTACATATTGAATTGTTTTCATTTTAAAATAGAATGTCATAACGTAGACTATCTACATCTTCTTTGTAGATTACTCAAATATATCATTTCTAATCTTATTATTTTTCTTCCACAGTGAAAATATATTTGCATTCTTAATGCTAATTATCTGCAAGTATTTTTCCATTGTGTATGAGATTAATGCAGGTGAAAGTATTGCATTTTAATATTATAGAATTACTATTAAATGTTTAGATGTTTAAGTATGTTGCAGTTATTCATAATAAACATAACTTGTATTTATTAAGTATTTTAATCAAGTTTGAGAATAACATACACATATTAAATTTTAAGTACTACAGATTTAGCTGATTTTATATTTCTGAAAGGCTAACAGACATATGGGTACACTTGTACAGAATGCACTCAAACTTATTTAAATTCGTGTATTTTTTTTAAGTCATTGTCCATTTGTATTGACATGCCTCTGTTTCTAGTTCCAGTTTGGAGATTTTATAAAGCTACAACAATGAGTTAATGTGTTCATCTTCATTGGCTGCATGTGACTAGATCTTGAAAACATGTCTGGTATTTGGGATTGAGGTTTTAATAGAAGTTATGATTAACAGTTTCTCTTTTAGATAATCTGAGATCCATGGATGGGCTTTAGGGAGTCTTTGAACCCCCTAAAATTGTATGTAGAATTTTGGGTACTTGCATTTTTATTTTTTAATATTGAATCCATCAGTAATATATGTATTTTTCTATATGGTGCAAGGTTTAAGGATCTAATTTTATTTTTATTCTAAACAGATAGCTATTTGTTTCAAGACCATTTATTAAACATTCTTTCTCCCAGTGGATCTGTTTTTTCCACCCCCCCTTTATTTGGAAAATAATATATCTCACACATAGGCAGGTAAGATGTAAGGATGAAACATGGAATTAAGAGACTCTATTACACTTGTTATGATGTTCACAGCTATTTTTCGTTTGGTTTTGTTTTTTGTTTTTGTTTTTTTGGTACATGCCCCTAGCGGGAACCGAACCCAGGACTCTCTGGTCCGCAGACCAGTGCTCCAACCACTGAACCAAATCAGCCAGGGCATATTTTATAATAGAAAACTGATAACAGTGATTATTTTCATCTTTAAAAGAAGGGAGAATAGCCCTGGTTGATTTGGCTCAGCGGTTAGAGTATCAGCCCACGGACCAAAGAGTAGCAGATTCGATTCCAGTCAAGGACACATGCCTCGGTTGCGGTTTGGTCCCCGGCCCTGGTCGGGGTTGTACGGGAGACAACGAATCAATGTATGTCTCTCACAATGATGTTTCTCTCTCTCTCTCTCTCTCTCTCTCTCTCCCTCTCCCTCCCTCTCCCCCCCCCCATTCTATCTGAAAATAAATGGAAAAATATCCTCAGGTGAGGATTTAAAAAAAAACAATAATAGAAAGGAGACTATGTTTAATCTACCTAGAATAACTGTGAAGTTATGTGTTCATCTACGTAGAATAACTATGAATTTTATAGTTGACAGTAGTAGTTTTGTGATCTTCAGACTTTTAAACAAATTTGCGTATAGAAGTTCCATTTAGATCTTTTCTAAAAGCTTTATTTTGAGATTTAACAGAAAAAGGCATTTTGCCTTAATCTTTTTAGAATTGACACAGGTTAGCCCTGGCCGGTTTGGCTCAGCGGTTAGAGCATTGGCCTGCGGTCCGGAGAGACCCGGGTTCGGTTCCCGCTAAGGGCATGTACTTCAGTTGCAGTTTGTCCCTGGTCCTGGTTGGTCGTGTGGGTGGCAGCCACTCGATGTGTCCCTTTCACGTCGATGTTTCTCTCTCTCTCTCTCTCCCTTCCACTCTATCTGTACAAAAATTGGAAAAATGTCCTCGGGTGAGGATAAAAATAAATAAATAAATAAATAGAATTGACACAGGTTAAAACAAATTTAGAAGCTGTCGAATAGAAAGTTTAGATAGAAACTAAACACATTAACATTTATTTCCTGCTAAATTTTGACAACAGTGGTGCAGTATCCCTTTGCCCTCTAAAGGTCTAGAGAATTTAAGATTCAGCCTCACCCCATGGCACACAGAAACTAAGTAACTAGGATTCTGCGCCACACCAGCAAAATAGATTTTTTACCAGTCTGACAGAACAATAAGTATAATTTTGATTCATTCACACTGGATGGCTGTTGTATTGACTGTTGTCATTTTTTTATTTGACAGTCTATGGGAAAAGAGATTAGTAATCCTGACTAAATAGTCAGATGTTGCATTTTTTAAAAATTCTTGCAGCACACCAGTTGAAAATTGCTGATCTAGAAGCATTTCAGACCCTTATCACAGAACCCAGTAAGTTATACCAAGGATAACTTGTGTGTGTACTGTTACAAATATATGATACTGGGCTGTGTATGTTCCTCACTCATTGCCAATTTAACACCTAAGTTTACCTAACTTTACAGTATAACAAAGCTTTTTTTTCTCCCCTGTAAATACTTTTCTTATAATACTATAAACACATTTGTTACAAAATTGAAGTCCTTTAAAATTTTATTATTGATTTTAGAGAGGGTGAGAGAGCTAGAAGCATCGATGAGAGAGAACATTGATTGGCTGCCTCCTGCATGCCCCCCCTCCCCCCAGGGATTGAGCCCACAACCTGGGCATGTGCCCTGACCGGGAATCAAACTGGTGACCTCTTGGTGCATGGGTCGACGCTCAACCACTGAGCCACACCAGCCAGGCAAAATCTTAATTTTGAAAGGTCACTTGGGAATTTATGTGAAGTTGTCTCTTTTCCTCCCTCTCCTCTGAAAGCTAATGTGGATGTCAGTATTATAGATTATTTTGTGCCTAAGATTTTAGGAAACAAACCTGTGAATGGTAACAAGGCCTATTTAATTTAGATTTGCAGGTAATTTAAGGGAACTTTTAACAGTAGGTTCCTTTTGTATACAGTGAGAAAGATAATATCTGACTTACTCATCTTACAGTGAAATATGCATAAAAGTACTTTAGGTGATGCTCAATACAAATTGGAAATACAGGCCACCACAACCCAATCATTGCCATTCCAAATTCATGGTCAGCTGCTCCTTTAAGAATTTTTCACCAATACAAATGAATTTTATAAATAAGTGGAGCTCAGATAATAGAAAATGCAGCAACCTATGTGAACAGCCTTTTTTTTTTTTTTTTTTTAAGATTTGGCTCACTCATAACCAATAAAAACCCTCTAAATTCTAAAGGCAGGCAAAGTTAAATTTATTTAAAGAGAAGTTTATAATAGAATTTAACTTCTGGTATTGGATATATACAAATTATGTGTATTTGCATATACATCTTATAGTAAATGGAGATCTCGTAGATCCAGGGTGTGGTCCAGATAGACCCTTTTGTTTTTTATGAATATGTAGTTTTAAAGTCATGCTGGATTTAACAGTGCTGGCTGTGTTTATGGTCTGACAAATACTCCCTTGGTTCAGGCCCTTCATCATACTGCTGGGAAGAGGGAACAGTGGGAAAACATAGTTCCTCATGATCAATTTATAATATTTTCCAGGAACTCCCTGATATGAAGACTGCCTGCCTGACTTCTCTGGCTGGCACTGCTTCATAGAAGCACAGAGTTTGATCCGTTTCTGCTCTGTGAAGACTGACTTTTAACAGGAGTGTGAAAGGTGCCAACTAGGTTATAGCAAACAATGCCTGTTGATCTGGATTTAATGGCATTTGTTTTCTTTTTTCTGAGCTGTAACATTTCTAGGCCGAAGAGTTGTGAGTTTTCTTTCTGTATTTAAAAAAAAAAACTTCACTGGAGGATACATTTTTCATTGATTCGGAAGGGAGAGAGAGAGGGAGAGTCTCAGAGAAACATCAGTGTGAGACAGAAGCATCCATCGGGTTGCCTCCCACACATGCCCCAGCCAGGGAGTAAACCTGCAACCTGGGCATGAGCCCTGACTGGAAATCCCGCTCCCACCCTTTGGTGCGTGAGAGGACGCTCCAACCAACTGAGCCACCTGGCCAGGGCGTTTTTTCTTCTTGTTTATTCTAATGAATTAGCTTTTCTGTCATTAAAGGCCCGAGATTTCTTCATCATTTAGTTGTCCCCCTCCTGGGCCTCTTCAGGTTCTGAGATGGAGCATGTGAGCTGTAGGCCAGTGGTGTGCCCACTGCAGTTCATAGGAAGCTCTTTTCATTTTGGTTTCCATACCCATAGCAGGAAGTGTTTAAGGGGAGAGAGTGTAGGGTTTGGAGTTAGAAGTTCTGGGTTCCTGGCCTCGCTCTGCTCTGCGCTTTATTAGTTGTATGAGCCTGAACAGACCCTTAAAATGGCCTGAGCCTCAGTTGTTAATTACTCAATAAGATTGGGGGGGGGGGAGGTTACTATCCTTTATCTCATTTATCCACTTAACTAAGTTGTCATAGTTTGGGCCTTGGACCATTGCAGTGACACTATTTTTTCCCTCATTTGTGAAAGAGTCCGTTAGACTGTGAACTCCATATGCCAAGAACCTTTGTATTTTTTCCCCTTTCTCTCAGCACGTCACACGTAGAGCTAGGGTCTCCCATATGAAGTTCTTTTCACAGACAGGGCTGTCTTCATTGGTGCCAAAGCCGCAGCTTGACCTTGTCTAACTTTGTGACTGAGGGAGGAGCAAGCATGCTTATCGGGGATGATAACGCAAATCTAAAAGGAAGTTCTAATACTGAAGGCCACAGAGCCAAGATAAAAGACTATCTCTGCAGGCTATGGGCAATCAGAAATTTAACTGAGATAAGAAAAGGTTCCTCATTTAATAGTGTCACTAATAGTTAACATGTATTGAGCACTTATGTATGTTAGACATACTGCTAAGTATACATGTTATGTAATTCTCTGACAGTCAGATGAGGTAGATACCATCATTATAAAGATGGGGATTCAAAGTAACCTGCCTAAGATTGCTCAGCCATGAAGAGGTAGAACCAAGATTCCAACACTAAGGGTTCCAAAACACATGTGTGCGTGTGCGCACACACTGCTACGGCCCTCAGAATAATGCCCTCCAGCCCCCAAGATGTCCACTTCCTAATCCTCAACCTGTAAATATGTAGCCTTCATGCCAAAAGGGACTTTGCGGATATCAGTAAATGTTCTGACCTTCACATGGGGAGGTACACTGTATTGTGCAGGTGGGTCCAACTTAATCACATAGCTCTTTGAAAGTGAAACTTTCCTGTCTGCAGTGAGGGAAAGATGAGACGAGGGAGAGAGTCAAAGCACACAGCCTAAACACTTACCACTAAATCCGTTTTTCTAAAAATGGAATTATAATAGCGCATGTATATTGACTGCCAGGCAGATTCTAAGCATTTTACATATATTTAATCCTTACAACAACTTATGAAGTAGGTATTATTATATTCATGTTGCTGATGGCAATGGAAGAACAGACACACCAAGCAACTTGCTGAAGGTTGAACAAGGGGATGGTGCCAGGATTTAAACCAGGGTATTTGGTGCCCAAGGTCATATTTCACTGAATTTTGAAAATGGCTTTCCTGATTTTTCTGATGATAAAAATAAGCCATTCTTAGTACAAAAGATTCAGTAAAAAATAAAAAGATATAAAAAAAATCATCTCTAGTCCACCACCATTCTTTATTGCTGCAGCATATTCACTAAGAAAGGTAACTTCATCCCACGCTGACGGGTTTCTGCATATGGCTTTTCAAACACCTAACTGCTCATAATACTGGAACTGGAATTTCTTGGTAAAAAGCTATTCCCATTTCATTTTTCTTTTTTTTTAAATATCCTCACCCAAGGACATTTTCCCATTTTTTGTTCAGATAGAGTTGGGGGGGGGGACATCGATGTGAAAGGGACACATCGAGTGGCTGCCTCTTGCATGACCCAACCAGGGCCAGGGACAAACGGCAACCAAGGTATGTGCCCATAGCGGGAACCGAACCCAGGTCTTTCTGGACTGCAGGCCGACACTCTAACCGATGAGCCAAACCGGCCAGGACTCCCATTTCAAATTTTGACAGAACTGGCCAAGTTATACCCAGAAAGGTTGACCTGTTAAACTTTGCTAATCTGATAGGTGAAAGAAAATAAGCTCAATATTATTTTAATTTTTCACATTTATTGCAATGTGTTTTTAATAATTTTTTTTATCCTCACCCGAGGACATTTTTCCATTTTTTGTTCAGGTAGAGTGGGAGGGAGAGAGAGAGAAACATTGACGTGAAAGGGACACATCGAGTGGCTGCCACCCGCATGACCAACCAGGGCCGGGGACAAACTGCAACCGAGGTATGTGCTCTTAGCAGGAACTGAACCTCGGGTCTCTCAGGATTGTAGGCCGATGCTCTAACCTCTGAGCCAAACTGGCCAGGGCTATTTTTAATAATTTTTATTGGATGTTCATCTTCATTGATTTGTAAGCACTCATTTTTTAAAAATATTAGGACCATTCAGTCTGTCTGACATGTTGCAGTTATTTTTCCCCCATTTGTCATAGAAGGATTATAGAAATAGTAATCTAAATTTTCTTATATATATTTACAAATTAGTGGATGCTCTTTTCAAATTGCTAATTAATGAGTGAACCAGACCCCACCTTTCAGCCTCACTTCTTCCTTTAGATTTAACCCCGCAGCCTTACTGAATGGGATGAAACATCAGGGCTGCTACTTAGAGTTATTGGTTGGTAATTCAGAATTGTTTGGCTTCTAGAGAAATGTTGTGGACTGTACATTTTTGCAAAAGAGGAAACATGTCTAAATTCACATAGGACAGGAGAAACCAGTGAATGAGAGATGTCAACAAACATTAGAAAATGGGAAGCGGAAAGACAAGTGGTAACTGAGGTAGCCTAGAGAAAAATACCAATGCTCATACCACTTGAACAGCAGAACTCTGAAAGGTTCAGGAATCAGGCACCAGGTCCCTCAAATAGCTAGGGCGGTGGGGCTCATAACTGATTTGCTGAAAAACTATGAGGAACAATTAAACCACAGGTCCCTTTCCACACCCTACCCTGCAAGATGACTACCTCTTCGTTACACCAGAAAAAGAAAGTTTATTTACTTAAATTCAACTAGAGAAGCATCCGACAGGAACCTAGGCAGGGAGAATGAGTGTTGAGGCAAAATCCTAAACATGAAAGTTCTGTGAATATGTACATATGGAGGACGGAGACTCCCCTGACCCTTGGTCCTCATCCAGGCCATCTTCCTTCTTTGAACTAGGCACTCTGAGCAAAAATTGGATGATGATTCCTTGGAGAACCTATCTAGCCCAAGGCAAATATGCTATAGATTCTGACATTTTAGGGTTTCTTGTGAAATAAGCAGTTACCCTGCAGAGATGGCTACTAGTGAACCATCATTGCCCATGCGTGCAGAGCTGAATGGCTTTCCAGTGTCTCCCTTTTGAATGTGAATGGATGGCCATGAAAGATAAAGACCCAAATTAACAGGAAAAAAGAAACTTAGAGAAAACAGACTACTCCCAAAATTTATCTGTAGATTTAATGCAATCCCTATAAAAATCTCAGCAGTTTATTTTTTTTTAGATTAAAATTTATAATCTGACACTAAAAATTCATCTGGAATGTGAAGGACCGGAAATAGCCAAAACAATTTTGAGAAAGAACAAAGTTGAAGAACTAAAACTACCTGGCTTCAAAAGTCACTATGCAACTACAGTAATCAAGGCAGTGGTTGGTGGTATAAGAGAAAACGATCCATGAAACAGTAAAGAATGTAAAAATAGATCCACGCATACATTGATGATTGATTTTTTACAAAGGTAAAAAGAATTCAGTGCTGAAACTATTGGATATACATATACGAGAAAGTACTTCAATCTATATCTTATACCATATTCAAAAATTAATTCAAGATGGATCATAGACCTAAATGTAAGAACTAACACTTTTTTTGCAGACAAAAACATAGGAGAAAAATCTTTGTGACCTTGGTTTAGGTAAAGATTTTTTAGTTATGACACAAAAGCATCATCCATACAAGAACAAACTCATAAACTGGACTTTATCAAAATTAAAAACTTAAAGAATGAAAAGACAAGCCACGGACTAGGAGAAAATACCTGCAATGTGTATACCTGATAAAGAACTTGTATCTAGAAAAATATAAAGAACTCTCAAAACTTAATAAAACAACCCTATTGAAACTTCGTAAAAAGATTAAAACAGACATTTCACCAAAGGTATATATGAATGATGGATAAGCACATACAAAGATGCTTAACATCATTAGTCATTAGGGAAAGCGAAAATACCACTCCCTAAAATTAAGAAGAATTAAGAATTCTTCTAAAATTAAGAAGACTGACCATACTAAATGTTGGCGAGGATTGGAGGAATTGGAACTCTCACATACTTCTGGTAGAAATGTAAAGTGGTACAACACTTTGCAAAAGCAATTTGACAGTTTCCTAACTGTCAAACCACACACACCTGCCACATGATCCAGCCATTTACTCCTGGAGAAAGTATATGTTCATACAATGACTTGTACACAAGGTTCAGAGCAGCTTTATTTGTCATATCCCCAAGCTGGAAACAACCAAATACCCATCAACAAGTGATTGCATCCCCATATACTCAATTTGCCACAAGCCTCTCCAGACTCCAGGGAAGGGAACGCAGACTCCGCCTCTCACTGGCAGGCGTGTCAAAGTCACAGTGTAAGAAGAGCATGTGAGAGGAGAGAGACTGTTGAACATGCAGTATATCATGTATGTTCCCTTGGGAATACCCTTTTTAAAGCCCCACACCACGTGTCAAAGTCAGAACACAGCATCATGCCGCACAGCTTGATACCGTGCCCGTTTGTTGAGAACCCGTGAACTGCAACAGCTCTGCCTCTGCTTCATGAAAGCTCTTTCCTGAGAACTGGGTGCTCTGCAAGACCTGCCTGAGCCCACCTTGGCCGGTTTGGCTCAGCGGCTAGAGCGTCGGCCTGCGGTCCAGAGAGACCCGGGTTCGGTTCCCGCTAAGGGCACGTACCTCGGTTGCAGTTTGTCCCCGGCCCTGGTTGGTTGTGCGAGAGGCAGTCAGTCACTCGATGTGTCCCTTTCACGTCGATGTTTCTCTCTCTCTCTCTCTTCCTCCCCACTCTATCTAAACAAAAAATGGAAAAATGGCCTCGGGTGAGGATTGAAAAAAACAACAACACAAAAAACTGAGCTCACACAAATGCCCATAGGATTGTGACTCGAGGGTCGGATGTGAAAATTGTTGTCAGCTTAGGTCAACACTTACCATGGCTACTGTGTTCACTGGAATATTTCTGATTACCTATCATGTCCGTGCAGTGTGACCACATTTTACAGCATTGCTTAGTTCTACAACTAGATGTTTTTTAGAAGGAGCTCATTCTCTTCATGGAAATATTGCAGAAGGACTCTAGGAGTTGGATTCAAGTGGCTGTTCAATTAGCAGCTCTTTAATTTGAAAATGGTAAAGTGAAAGAAATAAACATTTAACTTGCCTTTCCAATAGGAACTGTTTTTTTAATGCTGAAAAAACAAACAAACAAAAAAAAACAACAACAAAAAAATGCCCCAGATGATGAGGAAACACTTCTCTTTTACCAAACAATATTTATGAATAATATAGTAGGATTGATAGAATTGGCAAATCAACATCTTGTAATACCCTTAAATGGCCTTAAAAGCATTCGGTATATTGTTTATGGGAAACTGTTCATATAGAGCCAAAGAGGTACATATAGATTACTAATTAGTTGCAAGGCAAAACATGTAACTGTCCCATCATGGGATCAGAAAGTCATTACTCTCATCAAGTGGTTGATCTTAGCTTCACTAATGGCAGATCTATGAGAGGTTATGTTGATTCCTGATGTGATACAGAGACAAGGCCAAAAGCATTACCTATGGTATAGCTAAACTTGAGTCCATCACACTTTAATATCCAGTTGATAAGCAATACAGAAAATGAGGAAACAAACTAATACCATAAAGAAATCTCCAGAAAAATTCAAAAGATGGTACAACCCATAGCACATCTGGCCTGGCCTATTTAATAACTTAGTGTTATAACGAGAGAGAGAGAAAAAAAAACTGTTATTAGTTTAGAAGAGAAAACTGTCATAATGCAATGTGTGAATTAATTAAGCTAGATGTATAGGAAATCTGAATGTAGACTGGTATTAGAAAAGATAAATTTTTATTGACATGGAAAAGTAGAAATTGTTAAATTTTAAAATCCAGGTTATAAAATAGCATGTACAGCATGGTCTGATTTTGGTACAAAAAACACGGAAATATATACATGCAAATTGTCTAAAATAGCACACTTATGAGAATAAAAGGGACACTATGGCTCTTTAGGCCAGGACAATAGGTATAAACCCAGTCTTCCAGGTGACTCAGGAAGAAGGGTCATCCCACAAGCAGCTGTTCTCAAACTTCAGTGTGCAGCCCAATTGCCTGGGGGTGGTGGGTGTGTGCGGCATGTAAAATGAGGATTCTTAGGCCCCGTGCCCGAAGATTCTGACTCAGTAGGTCTGGGATGGGCCTAGGGATTAGCCTTTTTTGTAAGTGGCCGGGTGATTCTGATGGGATGGAGCTTGGCCCAGAGTAGTTTCTGTTGACATCACCACTAAGCAGGGGTTGGCTAATCTTTGCAGGAAAGTTCAACTGAATTTTGCTTTTTTTTTTTTCTTGAATTAATTGCTCAGCAATCCCTCTGTTGCCCATGAAAGGAGACAGGAAAGCATAGTGGTTAAATGAATGGCCTATGCAGGCTGATAGAACTGATTTGGGTACCAGCTTTGGCACTTATTAGCTGTATAATATTGGGTATGTTTCTCAACATTTCTAAGTCTGTTTCCCTGTAGGTGAATTAGGAATGTTGACAGAGTTGCTATGGGGATTAAAGGAGAAAACATTTAAAGCATATGTAAGTCTCAATAAGTAGTGATAACTGTTGTTATGATCACCGTTACTGTTGCTGAACAGGCAGTGAATACACTTACTACCCCTGGAAGCGCCAGGTTGTGTCACCTGCCTTTCAGATTAGGGCATCTCCTGGAAAGCAAAATGAACACCTCTTTCCTACTCCTCAAGATGACTCATAAATCCTGGTGAGCAGCTTTTCCCTGCCCATCTCTCTGACAGCTCCTCAGAGTCGGTGGCGTAGTCGCCCGAGTCTTGGGAGACCGGGGCACAGCTGCTTCGGTATTCCGCTCTGAAATCTCCGGTCTGGCTGCCATGCAATGGAAAGCTGAGGATGGGGCCTGGAAGGAGATTCTCCGGTCTTTTGAACTCAACTTGACCTTTCTGGCTACATTTTATTTCTTGTCCAACATAAATCTAAGGAGGCAAGATTTTCTTAGCAACGTAGTTATTACTGCCCAATAAGAGAAGATGATTTCTTAAGGGTCCTGCTGTTTTCTTAGCAGGTGAAAACCTCTGTGCCCTGCAGAGGCTGAGTGCTGTTATTGTCCTTCTTGGGCTCTTTCATTCTTTCTATCCTGAGACAGGAAACAGAACATTCACAGGAAACACTTGCTAGTTCTGTCCCTGCTGGTACTCATTTGGGGCGAGGGTTTTCTGATTTTTATTTTATTTTTTGCTTTGTTTGTCTTTTATACTTCCATTCTGTACATTATCACCTATCTATTTTTTGAAGGGTCAAGATACACACTTGACATGTGGTCTGATGAAATATTTGGAATAGGGACTTCCCTAAAAACTGGGGCCTGGGTTACTGTGTGTTCTTCCTCCTGGAGGGGTCTGAGAAGTTCTGTTCAAGTACATGTGAGGGGGATTAGGAAGGATGCCTACGTATGTCCTACTTTACTTCATGTGAGGCCAAGGGGCAATTTTACCTCAAAACTAAAGGAAATTGAGCTTCAGTACCCCTCAGGTGGGGACGCAAGGCAAGAGGAGCATCTGCCGCCACCCAGTTAGCTGCTGGATGCAGAGAAGACAGCAAGCTGGAGCCAGAGACCCCTGGGGGAAAACAACTTGTAGATGGGGTCTGGTGGCAAGAGTTCCTTTTTTTTAAAAAAAAAAAATTATTTATTGATTGATTTTTGAGAGAGGAAGGCAGAGGGAGAGAGAGAGAGAAACATTGATGAGAGAGAACATCGATTGGCTGCCTCCTGCATGCTCCCCACTGGGGATTGGGCCGACAACCTGGGCATGTGCCCCGACTGGGAATTAAACTGGTGACCTCTTGGTGCATGGGTTGATGCTCAAGCAGTGAGCCACACCAGCCGGGCAAGAGTTCCTTTCTCAGAGAGGTGGGCAGTAAGCGGTACTGTCTGAGAAGTAGCCATGTGACTGTGGCCAAGTTATTAATCGCCCTCAGCAATGAGAACAATCACAGCGGCTGGCATTATGGAGGACTCTTGGCTCTGCTGCTATGCTGATAAACTTCTAAACCGTTCTTCACTATTTGGGTAACTCCTTCAGTACGAAAAACAAAAGAAGAAGGAGGGAGGAGAAGTAAGGGATAAGAAAAAGGAAGAAGGAAGAGGAGATGGAGGAGGAGGAGTCCTTGTTGATAATAGGTTCCAAAAAATGGTGCCCAGGATATCCAGGTGGGGAAAGGAAGACCCAGCACCACCACCAACTCCTTATCAACCACCTTCAGTTTCTAAAATGTGAGGCACTCCTACACTATACATGATAGAAACTTATTTTGAATAGAAAGTTTAAATTCTGGGTAGCCTTAAAGTTCAAACTTCCCCTGCTGCTCTTCAAATAAAAGCTCCAAATGGCAAAACAAAACAAACAAACAAAACCCCCAAAGGTGTTGGATTAGGCAACCTCACTCTGAATGTGAACAATTTTATGGTATGGAGGTAGAATTTAGGTGATTTCTGTAGTGATACAAGGTCATTTCCATGGGAAAATATGATGCATGTGTTGGGAGGGAAATTGATATGTGGAGAAAAACTGGGCCACATGAATTAGGAAATTAAAAGTATCTTCTCCTGCTCAGTTATTGTGCCAAATACGAGCCTCTCATCCCAAGAACTATCTTCTTTTTAGCAAATGAGAAAAAGACGTTATGAGTATTTCCAAAATTAAAAAAATGTTCATGTCATGTCAAAGGTGTAACGTGTGTAGGCAGTAATGTGCTGAGTTCTAAGAAGGAAATTTGTATTTAAGATGTGTTCTTTGTTATTTAGGAGACTACAAGTAAAACAAGGCTAGCCTAGATGAAATAGCAGACAAAGCTGGTAAGATAAAAGCATAACCCATGACTAATGATGGACATATTTGGTAAATTATGGTGCATCCATATTATGGCATACTATGCAATCATCAACTGGGAAGGTGTAGCAGACATTTTGTTAAGTGAAAATAGCAAGTGGTAGAATAATATGAGGGGCATGATCATGTTTTTGTAAAAGGGAAAATGCGACTGTGAATCGTAATTCTATTTATAATAACAGTTACTTTAAGAGGGTGCCTTGGACAGAGAAAAGAGGATTTAAAAAAATCTGTAATTCAATTTGTATGAATTGTTTCAATGAGTGTGTATTATAATTTTTAAGAGCTTTTGTAAAACAAACAAACAAGTCTAATTTTGTTTTCCTGAGGCCTCACCAGTCTGGATGTAGGTTGGTTTCTATAATGGTTTTATTTTTTCACTTCGCAGTACCCCCAGCTCCCCACGAAAACTTACCCAGTGATTTCGGAGCCAGCCCTGCACTGTTTCGGTGGGGCCTGAGCATCCTCGAGGCATCCCCGAGGGGGCGCTGTCCGTGCTCAGTGCTCGGCCAGAGCAACAAGGTGGCGCATGCCCCGTCAGATTCCCCAAGCCCTCCCGTCTTAGCTCCACGCCTTACAAAGTCTATGCCTTGAAGATGGGCCCTTGAAGTCTGAGCTGCAGAGCCTGCATCTAACGAAAGAAGCTATGGAGCGTGTCCCAGCACCCCCTGGTATGTAGGGTGGTGGGTGCTCACCGAATGTGCCGTCTCTTTCCTTCCCAGTAGGCAATGCATGGCCTCTGCAGAGTCCTAGAACAGAGGTGGCCCACGGGCAGTGGGCACTTTAGGAAGATAGACCTGGTGGGTGTGCAAGACAGCCGAAGAGGGAGGGCATAGGCAGACCTGCGAGATGCTGGGACTCCAGCTCGCACGGCACTCGCCGACCGCTGCAGAGATTGTTTCACATTCTCACAAACTTGTCCCAGCTGGACCTGGCAAAGAATGAGTGATGGAGGCATGCATGCCACGCAGTGTGCCGGACACAGCAAGCCTTGGTGGGATAGGGTAGAAGGGAAACAATGCTCATGTTAGGGACACTTCTAGAAAGGCAGCCAAACTCTGGGCTGGTGGGGACATGGTGGGGACAGCAAGTGAAACATCCCCCCAGAACACAGCAATCAGCAAGGGGATGCTCAGATCTTTTTTTTTTTTTTTTGGTACTTGCCCCTAGAGGGAACCGAACCGGGACCCTCTGGTCCGCTGGCCGACGTTCCAACTGCTGAGTCAAACCGGCCAGGGCTAATATCTTTTCTAAAAAAAGAACACCAAAGATACTTTTCCATTGATTTTTTTTTTTTTTTAAATAGAGGTGGGGGTGGGGGGAGGGAGAGAGGGAGAGAGAGAGAGAGAGAGAGAGAGAGAGAGAGAGAGAGAGAGAGAGAGAAACATCCATAAGGTTGTCTCCTTCCCGCAGGACATCGACGGGGGATGAACCGAGATACATGCCCCTGACCAGATACACCCTTAACCAGATAGTGCCCGTGACTGATAATCAAACGAGGACTCTGGTCCGGAGGCCACACTCTAACCGCTGAACCAAACCCGCCAGGGCAAAGGATGTCCATTTCTAACGTGTGCAGGAGCCATAACATCTTCCACGTGTGGATCGTTGCCAGGGCTTATGGGGTATAGTCCACACAGAACTGGCCACGTGTCAGATCATTATTGAAAGTTAGGTGATGAGATTATTGGGGCTCATTATACTATTGTCTCTACTGTTGGAAACATTTGAAAATTCCCCTATAAAAAGTTAACAAAAAATACAAAATACAAAGGTGTGACTTTCTTTTGTTTGAATGAAAGATGTATTTAAAAATGAATAATTCACCCTGGCCGGTTTGGCTCAGCGGTTGGAGCGTCTGCCGCAGACTAGCCTCGCGGGTTCCATTCTGGTCACGGGCACTACTACCATTGCGGTTCATCCTCCATCCTGGTCGGGCTTGTGCCGGAGGCAAACCACCCCACGTGTCTCTCTCTCCCTCCCTCCCACTCTGTCTGAAGATAAATGGAAAAATATCCTTGAGTGAGGATTAAAAAAATAAAAATAAAACATAAAAATAAAAATGAATGATTCTTAGAAATTTCATCTTGAAATACAAAATGTGACTAACAATATTAGTGTTCACTGTGTGCTAGGCATATGTGTAATATATACACATATATTTTATATCATGTACCTGTATAATTACACACTACATGTAATTATATATACTACATGTAATTATATACAGGTATACAGATATACTTATATATATATAGATGATTTAATATGTACATATACTAAATACACAGTGTATCAATTAATTTAATTCCTGTCAACAACCCCATGAGGCAATTTCTGTGTAAATTCCTTGCATTTGCAGGTGAGGCAGTGAGGTGATCCGGAGGTTAAATACCGTGCACAGGTCATTAAGCAGGACTCTAAGGCAGGCCGACCCCAGAATGCACGCTCCTCCTTAAACAGCTCCTATTGCTGCATGTATCCATGCTGTTCTGTACTAGTAGGAGTCGCCCACACTTCCCTGATCAGTTTATTTTTTGTTTTTAAATTGATTTGAGAGTGGCAGGTAGTAGAAACATTCTTAACAAGACTGTGCAGCAATTCTGCAGACGCTGCCTGTCCCCTAGGCCGGAGGGAGGTAAGGCGGGTTGTCTCCGGATGCCAGTTATCTGAGGTCCTCAATCCCCTGAACGCGAGAAGCCCCGCCAACCCAGGAGCGGTGCGCTGGCAGCGGCGGGCGCCACCTAGTGGCCAGAACCCCTACGGCGGGCGCTGCAACCGTGCGCGCGGGGGATGGGGGGGTTCTCTGCAGTGGGACCCGCGCTCCGACCCATCCGTGCCGCCCTCCGCCCTGCGCCTCGTTATCCCGCGGGACCAAGCAGAGGAGAGTCCGAGTCTTCGCAGTTATAAGCCCTGGGCAGATGGGCCTTTACCCCTTGTCTGGAGTGGTTTGCCAATGGGGAGACTGGTTGGGGCTGGGCTGGAGGATGGTGCCTCCGTGTTGCCACGAGGAACCCAAGGAGGGTACCTGCGGGCTTGTGCCAGATACTTTGAGTGTGTAGTTCTCTGAGACAGTGAGTGGATTGGGTTATAACTTGTGAACTCTGGGGACAAATTAGTTATGTTGGAGCCAACTCCCATACTGGCGAAGCCACCCGAGCTTAGCAGATGAGGGAAGGAGGACTCCTAGGTGACAGTGACCCCTAGGTGACCAGGGCAGTGTTGACTTGGTGACTGAAGTGAGAGAACTCAAAGGTTAGGGATAGAGTCGGGCTCCTTGGGTAGTCATTCCTTCCTTTTCTGACTCCTCCTGATGCTAGACTTTGCAGGATCTAGATTTGGTTTTATTGAGGGAAAGGTTTCCCTTGTAGTCCATGCTTTCGATACGTTTGCTTGCATTAATAGCAGCACAGCTCCGGCCCCAGGGACGCAACCGTCCCACTGCGGTGCACCGCTCTTCGCTCCTTGCTGGCTATCCCTCTGTTGGAAGGAGGCGGCATGGCTAGGACTTGGCCAGCCCTCACGGCTGGACGAGCTTCAAGCTGTCCTTTTTCCTCAGACTAAAACCAGGCTGAGAGCAGGTGAAAAGCCTGGTTGGCCCCCTTTACCTGACCTTTTTACTTGGTCCGTGAGAAAGCCTGGGTAAAGGGACCACTGCATTTCTCTCCGCCTGGACTAGAGCTCTAGGCTTCACCGGATCTCCTTTGCCTGGCTTCACCTGGGTCCTAGCAAGCGCACGTTTCCTCCCTACGCAGGTGGCAAACCCCAGACCAAACGCATGTGCTTCCGGATAGAAATTCTTTTTTTTTTTTTTTTTTTTTTGTGGTATGTGCCCCTGGTGGGAACCGAACCCGGGACTCTCTGGTCCACAGGCTGATGCTCAACCGCTCAGCCAAACTGGCCAGGGCCCCGGATAGAAATTCTAACAAGGAGAATGGAAGAGGCCAAAAGAATGTTTGCCCAACTCTGTACCCATGACCAGATCCTAGCTTCCTCCTCTCCTCGGGTGGATTAAGGGAGCCTCGAACTTCCCCTCATGGCTACAGTGTGCCACAGCTCTGGTCAAAGCATCTCTCAATAAAGGTGCGCGGTCCCTCAGCAGACAGTTAAAAGGACATTCTGGATGACAGGCCTTGTTTCAGGAAAGCAAGAAACAGTTGAAGTAACTAAAGATATTTGCTTTAGAATAGCCATTTTCAACCCTTCACATCTTATGGCACACATAAACTGATAACTAAAATTCTGTGGCACACCAAAAAATGTTATATATTTTTTCCAATCTGACAAAAAAAAAAAAAAAATAGGTATAATTTTGATTCATTCTCACCAAATGGCTATTGTTGTGTTGGTTGTTTATTTGACAGTCTAAGGGAAGAGAGGTCCGTATCAGTGACTGATTAGTCCGGTATTGTCCATTTAAAAATTTTTTGTGGCACACTGGTTGAAGAATCTCTGGTTTAGAATAAAGAAGATGTGTAAGGACCCATCTCTCTTTAAATACTTAGAATGTTTGTGGAAGAGAAGATATTTATTCTGTGTAGGATTAGAGGCTAAAATTGTACTGAATACATTACTAGGAAGAAGATTTTTGCCTCAATATTAACATTAGTCCCCCTCGCCCTCCAGGAGGTATTCAGTAAGGTGCTACTGACCCCGTGTTGGTGTCCTGGGAAGGAACATCCTGGCTGGAACATTCTGGCACTCCCTTGTTGCAGGCTTTCTGGAACTGTCCTGTTTTCAATATTCTGCCTGTGATGGTGACTGTAAACATATGTCCCGGAAACTCCCTTATACCCTCATTCACTCCACACCTCCTAGAAGGCCTCTTGCTTCTGGAAACAGAATAAAGATGTTTTGTCTCATATAGCCTGACCTGTGGTTTGTAAAACGTGGGCAAGGTGCTAGAGTTTCTGCCAACTCTGCTGGGGTTTTAAAAAAATCATTTAGACAAGATTTAAGTAATCACTTTCGATTACCCAGTGACATAGTAGCAGAATGGGATCTAGAACCAAGGATCTGACTTACTTATTTGAGCTTTTTCAGACTTTTACAAATTCTGGCTCAAAAAAAGCCTGGCTTCCTGTGATGAGAAATAGGAATCATCTTGGTCTGAAACAAGCTGCCCCTGTTTAGCTGCTCTGCCTGCTCCATTCTACAGGTCTTCCCCTCAGGCTCCCCTTCCTTTAACATCTCCATAGTGATGGCTTTTATCTGTTAGCTGGGATGCTCTAGGTCTAGGAGATGAGACAGAGTGCATTCACTTCTGAGTGGAGCTGATGTTTTTCTGGAGATGAGCTCCCTGATCTGTGCATATCCACCTTTGGCAGGGACAAGCCCTGGTGTCTTCTAAGGTCCCCATGCTAATTGTGTGTTTGGAGAGTCTGCCTTAGAGGCTGTAAGTCCTTGAGGGCAAGAAACAGGACTCATTACTCTGAATCTCCAGGCAACCAGTCAGGTGTAATGCCCTGTGGGCATTTGCTAGATATTTGCCTTTTGCTTCTCCTACCATGGGAAATCCCAAGATTCCATCATCTAGGAAGCTGGTTCACCTTGCTTTCCTCCTCCAAGCTCAGTTTCAGAAGAGAAGATTTCAGAAGGGCAGCGTGTCTTTGCATATATGGCTCTGTTTTCAACTTAATGTGTCTATTTGAGTACCTAGACACCATGGTGTCAGATGCCATAGAAAAAGAGAGAAAAGATAGAGAAGTAGGACAGAGAAAGGGAGGACCCCAAACACCAGGGGCTGGACGCAGTATTTCTGTGACACCAGTCTTGCTCTGAGCTGGCAGTGTTATCTGTCAAGTGCTCCGGGCATAACCCCTCTCTCCCGGGAATGTAAATGCTGTCTGCTTTTTGTGCACTTACATCCTCTGGGCCTCGAGAGGTGGAGAAATGCTGAATTCAGCGTATAAAGATATCCATCATCGTCACTACTTCTTACATTGTGTGTCCCTTGGCGCTTTTTGGTGCACATTCACGCACATTACTTCCCTCACTTGATCTTACGATTGGAATAGTAATCACTCTATTTTCCTGATGAATTTGAGGTTCAATCACTAATTTGTGCAAAATCATGTGGCAAGCGAGTGGTCAGAGCTAGGTTCCCGCTCTGTTGCCTCGTGGAGGGCTAAGATCGGGCTGTGCAGTGGTGGGAGCTGAGGGCAGGCTGCAGACACCCAGTGCACTTGGGGCCGTGTCATCAGGTTAGAATGAGCCGTGTGGAGTGATTGAGTCACGGAGAAACAGCTGGTGCTTCTGCATGAAGCCTGCAGAAAAATGTGATTGGCTGCGGAAGACATTTTGCTAATTTTATGTCTTGAGACAAAGGAAAGTGTGAGCCATAAATGTACCCAGTTGCAGGGCTGATAGCCATTCCACACAGCTTCTGGCCAGCACCAGTGCACTTCAGCACTCTCAGCTTAATCGGCCTGTGCTGACCGAAACTCTGGTCCCGAGACCGGCCACACGGCTGTCTCCATCCCTGCTCAAAGCTGACTGAGCCAAATGCCACATGCAATAAAATCCTGGGCATGGTTGGGCACATTCCCACCTCATTTCTATGACCCCCTTCACGCATACCTGATGAATTAAAGGGTGTTACCTACAAGTCCTGCAGGCTTCTTGTCTCTGGACCTTCACTTGTGGTGGGCCCACCATCTAGAATGCCCTCTGCTTCCCCCTCCCTCTCACCTGACCCTTAGTCTCCTCTTGGTGATTTGCATATCTTCTTTGGAGAAATGTCTATTCAAGTCCTTTGCCTATTTTTAAATTGGGTCATTTGGTGGGAGATATTGATATTGCTGTTGTTGATTTGTAGAAGTTCTTTGTATATTCTGGATATTAACCCCTGGTCAGGTATATGATTTGCAGATATTTTCTCCCATTCTGTTGGTTGCCTTTTCACTGTTGTCTGTGTCCTTTGATACGGTTCATCTTTTTTATCAGTCTGAAGTTTTCTGGGGGCAGGATTGCATTTCAGGGGAATCTTTAGTAAGTGATTGTAGAGAGAAGCAAGGGACATACACTGAGGGTGATTAGGCAAACGTAGTAATGAGGCAGAATTTAAGTTTTGATGGGCAAGGAGGGCCCCCAGTAGAAGTGCTGTTCGCCTGTGGCGCCTTTTCCCCTCCCACCCTTTCCTCCCATCTGTTCCTCTCTGCTCGGGCACTAGGTCCTCCATCCACCGGGTGACCCAGTTCAGCTCAATTTAACATGTGGTTATAAAACACTTCCTGGATGTCAGAAACTTACTAGGGGTTTCAAAATAGAGCAAGGCAAAACTCGACCCTCAACATGTGCTAGCAAGATGGGAATTTCAGCATACTTGATGCCTGCACGCTCACGTGGTGGTATCCACCATAGGAAAATAGGCAAAGGGCATCTAACCTGGACCTAGTCCTTAAGTCATTTGACACCTGGCCTGGTTTGCCCTCAGGGCTGCCTTGAGCTCCTCCACTGCCTAGACCAGAGCGCGTCACCATCCAAATCAGCCAGAAGAGGGCGCATCGCTGTAGGAAGGGGTAGGGGGTGGAGGTCATGATCTATGGTTATAGTTTTAGTTCCTCACTAACACGTTCATTATTTAAAGGTGCAAAATTAATTCTAGACAATAATGGAAGAATCTCAATGAACTTTATTTCCTTTGGAAAAATTAAAAGGAGCAATATACATGGCTGGTAAATTTATTCCGAAAATTAAGTGCTTAAAAAAAGATTTGTTATATTTAATAACACATTGTACTTCATATGTGCTAGTCACGGTACTAAGCGCTTTACATGTATTTAACCTAATTAATGTTCACAGCAACCCTATGTGGTTGGCATTATCACCTGCCTTTGTAGACAGGGAAGCAGAGGCACAGGGAAGCCAAGATACTGGCCCAAAGGCCGTAGAGAAGGAAGTGGAGGAGTTGGAATTTGAACCTGCAGCCAGGCTCTAAGCCTGTGCTCATGGCCTAGAATGGTTTGATTTTTACATGCCAGGAGAGTTTTTCCACTTCAGTCACCTTGAGCCAACAGAATATGTGTTATAAGGTCATTCCCTTTATGACTTCAATTTCTCACTTGTAGCTTCTGAAAAATTCACCACTGACTTGGGTCTTTGATGTAGGACTTAGTGTCGCAGAACCCCAGGAACGTCTCCCTAGGGGCTTCAGAGTCGCCACCTAGTTCTGTTGTCCAAATGCCCAGGAACCTCACTTGAAACCACACTTAAAAAAACAACAACAGCAGCAGCAGCAGCAACAAATATGCAGACATAAGGCGAAAAAAAATATCTGAGAAAGGTTTTAAACCATAACCACCATACGATTATCACGTTCAATAGAATTAATAATTCCTTAATACTATTAAATACTAGGGTTCAATATTCTCTGATTATTTCAAAACTATCTTTTCACAGTTACATTTGGTTGTAGGTCTTTTCAGTCTTTTCTAACCTATAAAAGAATGTCTTCCTTTTAATTGGTATACATTGTATTTGTTGACAAAACTGGGTCACTTGTCCTGTGGAGTAACTAGGCAGCCTGAGAAACAGGGTTACGATGTCTTTGTCACTTTCTTGGTCTCTAGGCTCTATCCCATTAGGATGTTCAGTCAAGACATAATGAAATAATTCCTCTTCATGCGATTATGAAATAAAATTGATACACTGTTGGTTTTATTTGTCTCAGTTTTTTTTAAATACTGCAAAATATCTACATGGCTGAAAGTTGAAGTGAAAAAATGATATGAACAGAGAAGTGTAGCTTCCTGTCTTCCCCCTTTTCCAATTGTCATTCTCTTCCTTGCCTTACAGATAAGTTTTTAATTCATTTTGCTTTATTCTCCCATTATTGTTTATATATTTGTATTTCCCTTTCCTTTCTATTTTTTTTTTTTAATTCCTCACCTGAGGATATTTTCTACTTATTATCAGATAGAGTGGGAGGGAGAGAGAGAGAGAGAGAGAGAGAGACAGAGAGAAACATCGATGTGATAGAACCACATCAACTGGTTGACTCCCGCACGACCCGACCAGGGCCGGGGACAAACCGCAACTGAAGTACATGCCCTTGACCAGAATTGAACCCACGACTCATTGGTCTGCGGGCCAAAGCTCTGACCGCTGAGCCAGACCGGCCAGGGCTCCCCTTTCCTTTATAAGAAAAACAGGTAACACACTATGCTTACTCTTTTGACCTTGTATTTCTGGAGACCATCCTTATTCCTTTTCACAGCTGCTTAGCACTTAGTCCCCTAGTGATGGACATTTGAGTTGTTTCCAGCCTTTGCTATTACACATAGTGCTGCAATGGATGGCCTTGAGAACATGTCATTTCACAATTTTGGTAGTTATTCTTGGGGTGGACTCCTAGAACTGTGATTGCTGGGTCAAAGGGAAAAAGCACAAGTAAATTTGCTAGACATTACAAAACTCTCCTCCGTAGAGATTAGACCATTTTGAATTCCTATCAGCAACGCATGAGAGTCGGACTGACCCCCAGAGCCTCTTGTCCATCTGAAAGATAAGAAATGTTATCTCAGTATAGCTTAAATCTGCAATTTTCTTGTTATGAGCAATGGAGAACATATTTCATTTGCTTTTCTTTTTCTATGAGATGCCTGTTCATATATCTTGCCCACTTTTTCACCAAGTTATTGGGCGTTTTCGTCTTCGAAGTTATTTCATTGTTCAGAATATTAACCCTTTGTCTGTGGATATAATTTGTAGTTATTTTTCCCACCTTTTTATTTGCCTTTTGATTTTAAGATGTTTGCCATCGAGACAGATTAATCTTTTCTTTTATTACTTCTGAATTTTGCCTCTCCTAAGTTATACAGTATTTCACTCTTTTTTCCTATTGTTTGTATGGTTTCGTTTTTACATTTAGATCTTTGACCCATTTGGAATTATCCTGGTTTGTAGTGTGGGAAGTGGATCCAATTTTATCTTTTTCTATATGGCTGTCCAATTGTATGGTATGTGAACCCTACCTATCTCAATAAAGGTGTTATAAAAAACTAACTAAAATTGTTTCAAGCCCTGGCCGGTTTGGCTCAGCGGTTAGAGCGTCGGCCTGTGGTCCAGAGAGACTTGGGTTCGATTCCCGCTAAGGGCATATACCATGGTTGCAGTTTGTCCCTGGCCCTGGTTGGGTTGTGTGGGAGGCAGCCACTCGATGTGTCCCTTTCATATCAATGTTTCTCTCTCTCTTTCTTCCTCTCTCTTCCTCCCACTCTGAGCAAATGTGGAAAAATGTCCTCGGGTGAGGATAAAAAAAATAAAAATAATAAAAAATGAATAAATAAATAAAATTGTTTCTAAGGATATATTCCAACACTTCAACACTGGTTGGCTTTGCCTGGTGGGATAATAAATGTTTTCTATTTTGTATTCTCCCCCCACTTGACCAGATATGCCCTGTTTCGTTCTCCTCTGCTCAGCAAGACCTTCTTTCTGTGTTATGGACCTCAGAGGTAGGGCATTTATTTCTGAGAGGATATAATGCAAGCCCTATAAATATATTTTAAAATAAGTTTCCCATAACTGATATTCAGGCAGTCAAACAATGAATATGTGAGTACCTGTTGTGCACGCTGGACCACGCTCTGTGCTGGGGGAAAAGTAAGAGGCACAACCATCTGGGTAGACATATCTAAAAGTCAAGTAAAAATCAACTTCACTAACCTTGAGGGCAGCAGGGGCCATTTAAAAAGCCAAATGAGTGGTGCAGACAGGGAGGGTAAAGAATTCATAGGAGGGAGGCATCTCCATGGGTAGGGGTGCCCTGGGAGGCTTAATCAAAGAAGTGTCTTCCATTAGTCCTTCATCAATGAGTAGGGTTTAGACTGATGAGGAAACAGGTATGTCCACACAAGGACAGTACTGAGTAGAGGTGCGTGAGAGCCTCAGGGGCATTTGGAGGACCAGGCAGACAAGGCTGATCAAAGAGGATATGCTTTGAGCGCCTGACACTGCTCACGGTGACTAGGGGGCAAAGCTCTCTGCTCCCGAAGGAGGTGAGGCTGTCTTCAGTCCACCCACCGGGAGCCTCTCAGGGGACCAGCTACCCAGAGAACCCTTCCCCAAGGAACCCATTTTTGGAGGCAAACTCCTTGCAGATTCTGAAGCCCACAGGCAAAGAGACTGTCAAGGTTTGGATTTGACATTGCTCTTAATCACCTGTCCTTGGCTGGCACCCGTGGCGTGAGGACCTTGAGTCTGCACCAGGATGCAGCCAGCCTCCAGGACGGGAACACAACAGCTGCCTGGCGGGGCCTGTGGAGGGCGAACACCGGGCTTGGATGGGCTCCTGCTCAGGATTCTGGGCACAGTCTCCCTCCTCCTCCTCCAAGTATCAGAATAAGCAATGGCATTTAGGTTGGGGTGGGGGAGGGGCAGCCTCCCTGCCCATTGCACACTAGAGTCTCATACCTTTGAGAGTTGGCGTCAAAAAAGGCCCCTAAATTTTCACTTAATGTTTCTGACTGTGTGTGTTTGGTGGGGGGTGGGCGGCGTTTGTGGCTCTCCCCTTCCATGACTCCCTGGGCCACCCTGGATTGCTAAGGGTCCCCTTGACCCTGCCCTCTTGCTTCAGGGCAGAGCAATACTGCCAACTTACTTCCCAAGGATTTCTGTGACTTCCTGGAATAATCCATTTCCGTTTTAAACGACTCCCACTTACGTCTCACCTAATGCTCTCAAGCTGCAGAAATAGAAAACATTCCACCTTTTTCCCCCTTAGTTACAGACTCTACTGTTCTTCCCCGCTAGAGGACCACATGATGGGTGGACAGAGCTTGGGTCTCAAGTCCCATGAGCCCTGGCTATGTCAGTACCTGCTGGGTGACCTAGGGCAAGCGATTTAGCTCTGAGCCTGTTTCTGCACCTTCGTCTGGTTCTAGAGGACTAAATGATACATGCAAAGTGCCAGGGTCACAGGCAGAACACTGCAGAATTAGGTTCTGAGGAGAGAGCGATAAGGAATATATACGATGGAGTCACTTTTACCAAGCTGCGAACATTATTAACGTTATGAAGGTTGCAGCATGAGGAAAGACTCCATTCTTTTTCTAACTAGCCTGGAAACTTAAACGTTGTTGAACTTTCCGGTTCTGTGTCAATGCCTGGATATGCTTCTGGACCTCCAGGTAACCTCTAATTACCCCCTGGAGGACCCACATACGTCCACACGACATCCATTATCCAGACCACCAGGGTGTGACCAGACCACTCATCATCCTGACTGCCTGTCCTCTGACTGGTATCTGTCCTGGACCAACCCTAGTGCTAAGCATGCAGGACTGATCATTCTTAAGAGTGTAATTTTGTACAAGAACTTAAAAAATTTTTTTTTTCCCTTTATTGATTTTAGAGAGAGAGGAAGGGAGAGGGAGAGAGAGAGATAGAAACATCGATGAGAGAGAACATCAACTGGCCGCCTCCTGCATGCCCCCCACTGGGGATCAGGCCCAGGTTTTGGATCAACCTGGGAATCAAACCGGTGACCTCTTGGTGCATGGGCCGACACTCAACCACTGACCCACACCAGCCGGACAGCTACTAGAACTTTTACCTTTTCTTTCTTTCTTCTTTTAACTTCTGGGTTTTTGCCTAGCTGTGTTTCCAGTTTGCAGACTCTAAGACCCTTGAATAAATTTCTCATTTGTTTCTAGCAAAGCTTCCAGACTCTGAGTTCATTCGACAGTTCAAAGCCTTGGCTGGTGTAGGCCCCCACCCTTATCCGTCCTGTTTTCCAGCACTTAGCCCCCTCTGAGTGCATTGCTGTCCACCGAGCTCACCCAGAGTCTGCGCATGGTAATATTCCTTCGAGGCAAGATTTCTGTACCAAAAACCAGCTTCTAGGCTCTCGGAGGCTGCCCCAGGGAGAGAATGTCCCCTGGCACTGCTTGCAGAACTGGAGCAGACACAGGCTCCTGTGTTTACAATCTTGTCCTCAGCCACCTGACACCAGTCTCCACGGGAATTAACGAAGGGCAGCTCCAACTTCAGGGCACGTATTTCTATCTGAGCTTGCGCCATCTTCTCCCTCCATGGACTTGTACCACATCCTCCCAGAAATAAGTGACCCAGTCTCCTTGTGGAATGACCTCTGCAGACAGTATGACTTCGGTGGAACGAGAACTGGGACGATACAAGAGGGAGAGAGGAGGCTCTCGTGAATTAAGCAGGACACACACAGCTGGTCAGGAGCCAAGTCATTAGTGTTTGTGCTGATTTCCCTCCGGAGCAGGGAGGAACTCTTCTTCCCTCACCTTTACTCCTGGTCATCGCATCTCGAAACCCCTTTGGTGATCAAGGTGGTGGTCCACAGCAGCAGGTGCCCAGTACCTTCCCATGAACTTAGTCCCAGGGTCTCCTTTCCTCCTTTGTCCTTGGGCCGCCACCCTCACACCCAAGTCTTCGGGCGAACCTGGCTCCCGTCTTCTCCTGGGGCTGGTTTTCACTATGGTCCTAGCCATAAGGACTTCCTCGCATCTCACTGTCTCAGCACCAAAGGGGTAACAAACTAACAAGTCAAATGATGGAAGACCAGAGGAACTCCAGTTTCCTGCTGAGTCCCTGAGTAGGTCCAGACACAGCATCCCTGACTTCGTGATTCTGCGGTTGGACATTTCTCATAAAGTGGGTGATGCTTTTGGGCCACTGGGTCATTCAATTACCCTCATATTACACTGAATACCAAAGTTTTCCATAAATTAAAAACAAAATTTTGAGACAGCCGTCATGCTCCTAAGCAATAAACTGAATCCTATGCACTGGTGATTGGGACCAGAGCTCTGATCAAGTGGACCACAATAGAGATTATCTGTCACCTATTTAGTGATATTATTTTATGCTTCCTTCCAGCCTACAATTAGCCATTGAGGAGGAGCATCTTCCATGTTGACTTTTCTGTGATAATCTACAGCTCTGAAAATATGGTCTCGGAACCAGCATCAGCATTACCCTGACACTTGTTAGAAGGACAGGCTCCATCCCAGACCTAAGGAATCAGACACTGGGTTAGGACCTGGCGATCTCTGTTAGAATACACCTGCCAGGAGATGGTGATGCACACTCAAGTGTGAGAACCACTGGTGGAGGGTAACCTATTAACCAGTTAATAGTCTATCGCCTGCTCTAGCTGGAATGCCACCTGCCCCTTCGCGGGGGGTCTGCCACAGAAAATAAAACTCTTGTCAATCTTGTCTTTTATCTAATCAACTTACCTTGTTTTGCCTGGAGATGTGAGTTAGGTGGGGAAGAGGGAACAGCAAGAGATGCAGATAGAATCTCGGAAGGGCTTTGCTTAGCACAGCTGAGGGGCTACAGACACAAGGTGCACCTGGGATTAAGTCCAGCTGAGTTTAAACTGAGCCAAAGGGGAGGCTCAGACGCCCACTGGCCCATGAGGGCTACTCCAGGAGTAGGTTCTTAGTCTAACCTGCCTCTCATTCATCAGTGGGCCAAAAAAGAGCTCTTATTGGTGTGTGGTCTGGTTTTTAAGTAAGTCAGGAACAGGACTTGTCATCACAGGGGTGGTCTGCAAGGATACAGCCATTCTCTTGACCAAGAGATAAACTAGACTGGAACTGATTTCCGCCAAGAGGAGGTTTTTAGGACCATAATGGTTCCCACTACTACATGCTTCTTGTGATCAGTGTGGCCACACCAGCTGATGAAGCCTGGCGAAATACCAACTGTAAAATACCCTCACTGTATTTGCTACTCATGACCCTTTAAGAGAGCCACTATTTTTAGTCTATTTATAGATGGGGAAACTGAGGCTCAAAAAGGTTGAGTCGACTGCCTGTTTGAAAGAGACAGAACTGGTGTTTAAATTAAGCAGCCTCAAAAGCCCACATGTTTAACCACCAAGCTGGGCTCCCTCCCGTGAGCCTAATGGGGCAGAATCGTCCTAGAGAAGATGTTCTCAAACTGGAGCATGCGTCACAAGTGCCCCTAAAGCTTGTTAGCACAGATTGTGGGCCTCGTGCCCAGGATGTCTGACCCAGTTGGCCTGGGGCGAGAGGTTGGGGAATTTGCATTTGAAATAAGTCCCCAGATGGTTGATAGCTGATGCTGCTGGCTTTACCTTAAATCATTTTGTAACAAAGTAGGGATAAATATGTGAATGATCGCGTGACTGAATAAACCAATGATCAAACAGTAAAGGAAACATACAAATAAGAAACAAAGACATCAGTAGCCTCTGGACTTGGCCTGATGGAATGAGGCTCTGGGTGTCTTCTGCTTTAAATAGCATTTTAGGCTCTGCAGAGGTTCGTCGTAGTCCAGTCCAATGTTGATGGAGATCGAGGAACAAGATTAAGGTCAGCAGGAGACTCACACTGGAGACACTTAGTGTTGCTCTGCCTTGTGGCCCAGGCTGACGTGTGGAACCAGACCCAAGTCAAACCCGTCCTGACAGCAGTCTGCCTTCTCGGGGATCCTCCTTGTGGGACGATTTCTCCTGTTCCTACAAGAGCCAGAGCCATGCTCCACGACCCAGGAACATGTTTCCATTAGGGTCTCTCACAGAACTGACAAAGTCCCATGCGATGGCTCTTCTCTCCATTTAACTAGCCCCTTCCGTGGTATTCCAGTCTGCTCTGTGGACAATGGGCAGGACTGGGTTAACCTAGTTAAAGGAAGTAGCTCTAAGTGGTGGAGACAGTCATGGTGCTAATGTCAGACACAACGAAAGCCAGAGGAGAGGACCTCTGGAAAGATGGACCACCAATTCCCTCCTTCTACAGGCTAGTTGCTTATGTGTCAGATTCCAGGCCAGATACTGTCGAAGATTAAAATCAGACAGATACACTTTCCTCTCCAGAACCTTACAAATGAGTGGAGGCATCCATACACTGTGCAGAACATTATAATACAATCAATATATAAGAACAATCCTTTTCTGTTTAAATAATGATGTGCTGATTTCTATAAATAGCCTCTCTTTTCTTCCCATTCACCTTTCCTTTCTCTCTGCCTTTTTCTGCTTGCACTTGGCAGATCATGGAGATGTTACACAGAATAGCAGTTCCTGTGAAAAGCAAGAACAAGGAAAACAATGGCTTTTCAGTCCTTTCTTGTTAGCAGGAAAACACTAGAGACTGAAGGGGTCACGAGAGTCAGTGCACTGTTGCTCCTGACAATTGAAATACTTAATTTTGTCCTCTGAAAACAGAGGTCATGACTGCCCTGGAGCTCAGTTAAAAACTCAGGTTACCCCAGGTCTGGGTCTGTGTTGTCTGGATGGGAGATGGGAAATGACCAGGTGGGTGGGGTTGGGGTCAACAAAGGCTCCCAGGAAGGATGCAGTTTCTTTTTTGGTTGTTGGATCCTCACCTGAGGATATGCTTATTGATTCAGAGAGAGAGAAACACTGATGTTTGAAGTGAGAGAGAAACGTCCTAACATCAATTGATTGCCCTGTACGTGCCCTGACCGGGAATTGAACTTGCGCACTTTTTGGTGTGCGGGACGGTGCTCCAACCAACCAAACCATCAGCCAGGGCAGGATGCAGCTTCTTATCTCTGCTCTTTCATCCTGTACCTGACTTCTCTGGATCTCTGTTTCTTCATTTGTAGCATGACCGTGATATCTACTCTATTGACCTCACAGAGTAGTTGTAAGAAAAAAATGTGTTAACTATGCACATCAGCTGCACTCAGGCACACAGCACTGAGCTTAGTGGCTGCTCATTTCAACAGAACTCATTATTCTTGGTTCCCCGGAAAAGAAGTGAGATTGGCAAAAACTCGACACTCCGTTACACGAAAGAAGTGATTCAGTGATTTCCCCAAAACCTCCCCAGGACTCAAGGAACTTTATCGGGCATCCACTCTGGCCTGATGGCCAGATTTAATCCTCTCAACAATCCCAGGAGGAAGGTATTTTCTTCTTCTTAGACAGAGGGAGAAACCAGAGCTCGGGAGAGTTGAGTACACCATGCCTGCGATCACACGGGGATTTGAACTCAGGTCTGAGGGTCCCAAAGCACATTCCTTTTTCACTGCACCCTACTGGCTCACGGCTCTGATGGATATGGAGATAGAACCTAAGCCTGCACACTAAGACATCAGGACCCCCAAGTGAGCCACAGAGAAGTGACAGAAGAGATCATGGAATCTCTGGAGAGGTCACCTCGCCTTAGGACTGTTTTGTGGAGGCAGCTGAAGGCCGATGAGAGGCCTGTCCACTAAATGGACATCCCTCTTTATCCTCTCTTTCTCTTTCTCCAAAGCCAGTGGTCCACAGGACAAAATTTCCTGGCCTCACACAGGATACTTGGAGCTGCCCAATTGCTCTCCAGCAGTCAGACCAGATGGACACTTCAGGGGGGGACCTGGTAGGGGAACAACTTGAGAGCTTAGCAGGGGTGAGGGTGGGCAAGGGGCAGGCTTCACTCTAACTCCCTTTCTCAATGCAGAGCTGCCTCCTCCTTCTGGCCTGCTTTCTGACATCCCCAAGGCCTTTTCACATAGGGGGGTGGAAGGACAGCGTGGGTGTGGCCAATCAAGAAACGACATCCTCTAATCAGGTCACCCAGGCAGCCCCTTGTCTGACCCAGCTGGCTCTGAGCCTGTGCCTGGGGATCATTCTGTTTTGTAACAGTAAAGCTGACCTCAGGCTAGGCCACTCTGTCCAGATCCTTGTTTGATCTAAACGAGCACAACAGCTATCTCCCTGGAGAGTTCTGTCTTGCTGGTAGGTCTCCAGAAGGGGGCGTTGCTGTTTAGCCAGGGGAGTCAGCAAATGGCCTCTCCCCTGCTTAGACTGCTTGGGTAACCAAGGATAAGCATCTGCTGATGGGTTTTCTTCAAGATCCAGATTTTCTAAGATGTGAAAAAAAAGAGCTTCATACAGTTTATAAGAGAATACATCAAGGTTGCTAAATAGATCATTAAACAAAAATCAATTTGTATTTTTATGACTAATAACCATTAGAAAACGAGAACTTGTAAAGCTAACATCTATGAGACAAAAGCTATAAGGGACCAGAAATTAGCCTAATGGGATACATGTGTGATTTTAATGAAGAATATGACAAATCTTCCCTGATTTAGGTATTCTTTACTAGGTAAGGTGGATTCATGAAATGAAGATTCACTGTCATTTTAATTCTTCCCAAATTAATCTATAAACTCGATGTGACTCCGATCAAGTCCAAGCGGGGGTTTCTGTGTGACCAGACAAGATGAGAGAAAAAGCAAAGGGCCAGAACAGTTATGAGAACAAGAAAACAAGATGAATGACCTGCTCTACAGGCAAGCTGACGAGTACTCTTTTGATACGATTTGTCCTGAAGGAGACAAATTCAGATTTTGTAAATCTTTCACTTATTATAAATAAATTTTCCTTTGTCTGAACAACTGTTGAAGTTGCTAGAATTTGGTGGTTCCCTTTTTTTTTTTTATCCTCACCTGAGGACATTTTTCCATTTTTGTTCAGATAGAGTGGGAGGGAGAGAGAGAGAGAGAGAGAGAAACACCGATGTGAAAGGGACACATTGAGTGGTTGGCACCCACACAACCAGGGCCGGGGACAAACTGCAACCGAGGTACATGCCCTTAGCGGGAACCGAACCCGGGTCTCTCTGGCTTACAGGCCGACGCTCTAACCGCTGAGCCAAACCGGCCAGGGCGGTGGTTCCTTTAATGTCTGCCTTGAGTGGGCCTGGCAGCTGGAAGCACACGTGGGGGCGGGACGGGGAGATGGGAAGGCGGCCTCTGTGGGGGAAGAAGAGAGAGGTGTGGGAGGCTGTGGGGCCCCCGTGCACACCCCTGCTGGGGAGCTGCCACGCTGGCCCTGCCTCTGTCTAGCATAAGGCTGACGGTCCAGCTGTCGCCTCTGGGCCGTCCTGGAATTCTCATTATGTCTCAGGAATCCAGTTCTGGCCAGTGATGAAATTACAGACAGCAGGGTCCAGCCTCGTCGACGTGGCCCGAGAGGGGAAGCCTCTTTTCTGGATCCTGGCTTTGGAAAGCCTGCCAAGGACTCTCTGCCTGGACCTTGTCCCCAGTTGCCTCCCTGCACTGTTTACTGGCCCCTTGCTTCCCGCAGGAAAGCGTCCCTCTGCTGGCTTTGTCACCACACCCTTCAATTAAGTCAACAATAGGCGATAAGCACTGAGAAGGAGCAAGGCCTGGGCTCTGGCTGCACATTTAGTGGACCGATCAGGTCTGGCACCTAGAGTTTTCAATCAAAGGGAGAATACTTTTATTTTAAAATTTTATTCAGGAAATATTTATCTAGCCTTACAACATCCTTGGGGACAACAGGGAACAAGATTCCGACCTTGTCCTCAAAGCACGTAAAGCTCGGAGGAGAAGACAGAGCAGTGAACAGGCGGTCACAGAAGAATGACGGGCAGATCAGAGCCGGGCTCCATGTGCTCGCTGCAGCTGATCCACCCTAACCTGGAAGTCAGGGAAGGCTCCCTGGGGGTGACAGCTCCACCGGGCAGGGAAACCAGGACCTAGCCAGGCACTCTGTGCAGGGTTTGGCGTGGAGTGAGGGTGACTGTTATTTATGATGGTACCGAGAGATGCTTCCAGGCAAAAGAAATAGCTCAGAAAAGCTTTGTGGCAATGAGCAAGGGCAAAGGGAAATAGCACAGTCAAGGGGTTTGGAAGAGGAAATACTGGGGTCCGGGAAACTAGGTGAGAGACAGGGAATGAAAGCATCCTTTAAGGAGTCTATTGGAGGAGTCTCCTCCCCTTCCCTTCCCTTCCCTTCCCTTCCCTTCCCTTCCCTTCCCTTCCCTTCCCTTCCCTTCCCTTCCCTTCCCTTCCCTTCCCTTCCCTTTTCTTTCTTTCCTCCTTCTTCTCTCCCTCTTTTCCCCCTTATTAAATATTTCACGATTCTTTTATGCACTGGCAATGTATTGGTGACTCCAGATGACACCACCGCTGGTGACGGTGGTATTGGGATGAGAAGAGGTGGGTGGTAGACAGAATAATCCCTCAAACGGCAGAAAATAAAGGTCATTTCCTAATCCCAGGAAAGGGACTTTGCAGATGTGATTCGATGAAGGATGCTGAGATGGGGAGATTAACCTGGATTGTCTGGGTGGGCACAAGGAATCCTTAAAAGATGGAAGAAGAAGGCAAAGTTCAAAGTCAGAGGGAAATATGAAGGTGCTATCAAGCTGGAGGGAGGGACCAAAAGCCAAGGAATGTAGGCAGCCTCGGGCAGGAATGCAGCCCAGCTGACCTTGATTGTGACCCAGTGAAACCCATTTAGGCGTTTGACCTCCAGGACGGCGAGGTGATACATTGTGTCATTGTAGGCCTCTACGTTTGTGGTAATCTGTGACAGCAGCAGTAGGAAACGAGTATAAACTGACTAGATTGTCGAGTGATTCAGTACATAGTTTGGTTAGAGAAGGGAGGCGAGAGAGGGGCCTCACGGGATTTCTGGGTCAGGCGCTGTTCCCTGAGCGAGGGGTCAGCGGAGAGGGCTTGTGGGAGGACGGGTGGTGATGACATATTCCGCTGTGGACTTGTTAGGTCTGAGTGTCTGTGTGGGCTCAAGGGTGAAGGGGGCCAGTGAGCAGTTGTCTGCCAGAAGCGAGGCTGGCCTGGAGACGGAGGTTGCGCGTGGTGACTGAAGTCGCGGGCCAGGCTGGGATGACCCACAGAGGGGGACTCTGGAAAGGTTGCCAAGGGCAGAGCCCGACATTTGAGGGGACATCTCTTTATAGGCAGAGACACAGAACACACAGCTCTGGTGAATTCTTTTCTGTTCTGTGAACCCTCTACACGTGCCTTCCTCCGCCCCCAGGCTCTTAGAAAACCTCTTGTGGCCCTGGCCTGTTTGCTCTGTGGTTAGATAGAGCGTTGGCTGGAGGACCTAAGAGTTGCAGGTTCCATTCCGGTCAAGGGCTCGTACCTCGGTTACGGTTTGGTCCCCAACCAGGGTCGTGCGGGAGGCACCCAACTGATGTGTCTCTCTCACATCGATGTTTCTCTCTCTCTCCCTCCCACTGCATCTGAAGATAAATAGGAAAATGTCTTTGGGTGAGGATTTAAAAAAAAGAGGAAAAGCCAGAAAACCTCTTGTGTACAAACGGGCAGCTTTGAGATCTGCATTCCTGGATTCTCTCCTTTGTCTCGGGTCATGCCCTCCCAGACTCACAAGGCCATATAAAGGGGCTTTAAAATGCCCCGGGGCCCCAGGTTCCACTCCTTCCTCAAACAGAGCAGCACCTCTCTGACTAGCAGGAACGCGTGGGCCTGCGCACAGCCAGCAGCAGCGTGCCCGCACCTAGGCCGGGCCAGCTCCCCCAGGCAGGCTTCCCCCTGGCCCGTAAAGCCCTCCATGCTTGCTGGCTGTCCAGGCAATCTCCCCACCCTCCCGTCTCCCCACCCTCCCCTGTCCATTCAGCCCTGACCTGTTCTGACCCACGCTCTCCTTCCTGGTTCTCCTACTCAGATCTTACCCCATCACAAGGAGGCGGGCTTCCTGTCTGCTCCTGACACCTGAACTGTAGCTTAATTTTATGTTTCAGGATTAGAGAAGCCTCCAGCCTTTGCAGATATTGTTCTCTCTGCCTGGAGCTCCCTTCTGGAAGAAACCACTCTGTCGGCCTGACTCAACTTTCAGAGCCCTTCTGTAGGACTTCTTTTGCATATCCTGGAGATATTTTCATTCTATGCATCATGTGGATTGTAAAGGACTGTTTACTGGCCTGTGTCCCTCTTCTTGACCACGAACTCCTTGTGAACAGGAGTTTATTTATTTCAGTAACCCCAGCACCTAGTAGAGTACATGGTTCAATACGTGTTTTTGTTCACGTGAACCGAACCCTTCAGACCGAGCCTGTCTTCACTGTGACAACGAGGCGAGCGTGCAGGGCAGGCGGATTTTCCCCCTGACAGGCAGCGCGCTATTTAGCCACAGGTGAAGAGCCCTGCTCAAGCCCACATGCTTTGCTTACATAACAAACCTTTTCTCTCCACCCCCATTAGCTGCCTCCAGGCGTTACGCAAAAGCCCCGGTGGCCTCCTCATCTTCACCTGCCAGAGCTTTGGGGACAGCACAGATCTTGGCCTCCCAGACAGATGCCTGTCTTTGGCCTCACATATCTTGCTGACAGCGTGAGCCAGGCAGGAAGGAGTCGCTGCTGTCTTGGAATGTTTTGGCAGGGGGGGGGGAGGGGCGGGAGTGGGGCTGAAGAGCCACCGAGGGTGTCACTGAGTCTCCAGGGATAAACCATTTCATTTGCCTTGAGGTGGGGTGGGAAGCAGTGCTGAGAAATGCTAGAATAATTGAACTTGGAAAAGGAAAAGGAAATGGGGAAGCATGTGAGTAGTCTGAGCTGTTCCTCGCCTGTCACATGCCGCCCTCCGAGCTCTCGCTTCCAAAGGGGAGGACCAGCACCTGCTCTTAAGGACACTTCTCAGTTGCCACGCAGATTCAGGCAGCTCAGAGGGAGCCAAATGCAGCCTGCAGCCAGCGACCGGCCTGACATCTCTTTGTTTACTTTGTTGCGTTTCCCCCAGTGTAGAAAAAAGGAGGGTGGAGTAGATCAAATTACATTCTGGCCCTGTTCTCCCTCCTCCTCAGCCCCAAGGTTAAAATAGTTGACCCAATAATGTGCATTATAACCCTGGAAACATTGAGCTATATGTCACAGACACCCTGTACGTTCCTGCAAAGAATGTTTAAATGCAAAAGCCTAACCTCGATCGATAAAGAGCAGAGGGGTGAAACATTTAGCACGTTCACAGTTCAGTGGGCCTGCAATTCTGCCAACCCCGCGTGGCTCTCAGACAAGCTTGCTTCAGCACCAGAAGGGCTCGTTCCTGTGCAGGTTGCTGGCTCCACCCCTAAAGGTTTTGTTGCTTTAGTCTGGGGTCAGGTAGAGCATTTGCATTTCTAAGTTCCCAGGGGATGCTGTTGCTGCTGGTCCCGGGGACCCTGCTTTGAGAACTACTGTTGTTTGTTGGTTTTTAACAGTTAAAGAAACTTATTTAGAGAGAAATAAAAAGAAAAAAGAACAAACAAACAAACAAACACACCCCAAACAGACACAAAAGGTACTGTGTGAAATCCTGGTCTCCGAGCAGTCACAAATAGAAGACCTCTGGACACGTTCCACTGCCCCTTTGTGTGGTAGGTCACCCTGTTCCAGAAGCAACCAAGGTCCGGGAGAAATGGCTTTTCCGAAAGGGGTGCCCTGGGATGCAAACCTTTCCTCTCCTTGGCTCCCACATCCACTCTCTTGGTGTACAGCCAAGTGCGGACGAACAGCCGCACGTGTCAGACCATGGGCTTTGGAGGTTAGCGGCTCAGCTGGTGTTAACCAAACACACACTGGAAATAGAAACCCTTCCAGTTTCCTGCTCCTCTCTACTCCCCCAACCCCGACTCTGAGTCCAGTGTCTTCTAAAGCAGACCTTGAAACCCAAGAACACATGCCCTTCCCTGTGGAACCTGTTGTTGCTGTGTCCCTAACTTCCCGGATGAGGCAAGAGCATTTTCTTCTCAGGCTCCTTGTCTACCCTTTGATTCACTACAATATCGCTCTCCCCTGGGCTCCAACATTCTCAGCTCCCTTCCGTGGGATTTCTGGATTTCTCCATCTCTTCCCCTCCAGGTGCCAGCATCGGGCTCAGCTCCTCCAGAGAATTCTCATCCCTCCCCGAGAGCTGCCTCTCAGCGGCCAAGGCCTACTTTAGACCACTCTGCAGTGTAAGCAAGCCCCCCCCCCCCCCATGACCTCTCACTTCCCAGATCATAACCTCACTCCAGTGCAACCCGCCCCACCCTCACTCCCTTAGGCTGGATTAAAAATTGGGAGGAGGGGTGAAGGATGGGAGAGGGGGAGATCATTTGCTAATGAAATATTCATCGTCTTGGTCTCCTTCCTGTACACTTACAAAAATGCACTTTGGTGGTGTTCTTATTTGGGCTGAGGTTCCTTAGTTGGTTCTGTACTTCGGTTCTGTCTTAATCAGGCTCTGCCCACCAGAGCCGAACCATCAATTCTGTGGCTCTGGGCTGTGTTTTCGTGAGAAAAGCTTCCACATGGCTTAGCTGGCTGTTTCAGTGTCAGGCTGGTTCAAATGTTCGTTGAAGGGAAGGATGCTTGACTCCCCTGTGATCCCATGGGCCCAGCCACATGATGGGGTCATCATCACAGTATCATTCCTGATGTAGACTTCGCCTCAGAAAATATCGCAAATAAAAAAAAAAAAATTTCCAAGGTTGAGAGAGGTAGAGGAATTCTCTCCTGGGGAAAATAGCGCTTCCTACCTCAGGGCCGCCAAGCTGGACAAAGCAAATGCTCAGTCTTTTCTCAACCTGCAGCCTTTGTGGGTTGCGTGTTGGCGTCCTCGGCAGGGCTCGAGGATGGGGCTGTGCCGCACGGGACGACTGGTAGGACTCTCTCGTGAAGCAACAGTTGAAGCTGGGGCAGCAGAGTCCAAGGTCTGGCTTGGGACCTGATTCGAGGAAAAAGGTCTCCGCACCATCGGAGCAAATACCAAGATCTGGTCACTGCTGCGTGCCATTCACGGCTCACGTCTGGGGTTAAGACATCCAAATTCAGAGCCAAAGATGTCCTTCTGGCTGCACATGAGTGAGGTCATCGAGGGATGCTACAGCCGCGTGTGGAAATCCTGCCAACAGCTAACCAAACACCAAGGAGTCACTCAAAGGCAGTGGCCACCCTCCCCTTCAGTCCTCCTGCTCTGGAGGGGACCCTTCTAGGGGTCATGTGATGACCATCTCTGGACAATTTGAATTAGAACCACTACAGCAGTAACAGAGTGATGATTGGCAGAGACCTCCTCCCATGCCCCACCCCTGCCTTTTGCTACACAGAGTGGTCAGCCTGGGCCAGGCTCCCAGGGTTTGGGCCTCACTTGCTCCAGTTGCTCCTTCGTAAGTGGCAGAGTGAGGTCACTTCAGGCTGAGTTCACGACCTCCCCACTCCAGCGCCCACCAGTGGGGTCAGTACCTGTTGTTCCCAATAAAGGACTCTGCTGAGAAGAACAAAACCCCCATGGAAATTTCCACCTCATTCTGACCTCGAGGAGGGTAGGGGATTTCTGTGATCCTAATCAGAAAAATTAAAGCAGAGGGAAAGTTGGGGAATCCCTTTTTTAAAGTATTTACAACAAAAATGACTGTACTTTTCCAGTGGGTCTCTTCAGGCCCCGAGTCGTTTCTCTTTCAGATTCTGTGACATGTGCCGGTGCCCCCCACCTACATACCCGGGACATCGAGGAGTCAGGGCTTCTTCTAGGACACCACAGACGAAGCAGCCCTAATGGCGGTTTGTGGGACAGGTCATTACAATAGTTTTTTTCCTAGGGGGATGCTGAGGCTCTTGGGCAGGAGGGAGTTTCAGAAGGTCCCACAGAACAAATTCAACTGAACAGAAGGCCAGACACCACCTCTGAGGGGGAGGAGTGCTAACGCCCCCCAGCTCCCCTTCCCGGGGCCCACAGTAAGGGCTTCGTTCATACCTGCCAGGAGGGCTGTGGGAGCTTCTGGCCAGAGGAACGTGCTGAGCAAATGATGGGCATTAGCTGAGCAGTTGCTACATGCTAGGCACTGTTCTAAGCACTTGACATGCATTAACCTAATTCACAACCCTCTGAAGCAGGAGCTGTTATTATCACCCCCGTTTTACAGATGGGAAAACTGAAGAACAGAGAGGCTAAGTAATTTGTTCGAGGTCACCCCTGGGGGAAGTGCCAGGCCCAAGACGGGAACCCAATTTCGTCTGACTCCAGAGCCAGTGCTCCTAATGTCCACATTCTGCCCTCTCACGCCCTTCGCTGTCTGTGTGGACGTTAAGGACTATTTGTGCAGTACCTAAATACGGGATCACATTTGATTTCTTTGTACAACAGCCCTAGGAGGTAGGAGATGTCGAGGACCCTGTGACCAAGGCCAAGCACCTTTCTCAAGGTCACCTCACTAGTCAGTGATAAACTACTCAGGGCTTCTGATTCTGAAGAAGGGTTTGCTTCATTGACCCACAAGACATTTAATCCCATGTGTTGGATTAGGACGGAGAAATCATGCTCAACACTGAATTTGGGGCATCAGGTGATGTAGGACCCAGGCCTGACCCATCATGACCTGCTTGCAGAATAGAATGGAACAATCTCCTCTAGGAGCTTTTGGGTTGCAAGGACAAGACAGGCCTGTCCCTCCTCAGGTGATAGATGTTGATTGTAAGGCCAGAAGAGAAAGTGAGGAGCCATGGAAAGCCATCTCAACAGTTGCACACGTGTCCTTTGCCCCAGTGCTCCCAGAGCTGGCCCACGGGACTGCCTTGAAGAGGTGGGCTACGGCCGGTCCTTGTTGAGAGCCCTCAGTGTCCCTGTGGTTGTCCAGTGTGATCTCTGTGAGAACTTCATATTCATCCTGCTGACACCAGTGACCTGAGGCTCTGGTCACCATCAGCAAGGAGGACCCTTTTGGATAGCGCGCTCACCTGCCACCTCCCTGGAGGCTAGCTTCATTTGGTCTAGTGTGCGGATTGCTTTTGGCCCTGGGTGTCTTCTCTGTTCCAGGCGGTTCTGAGCAGGACTGCAAAGCTGGTTTTCTTCAACATGCAGGATACGATCCAGAGTAATGGCACCAAAAGAGCTTCTTGGGCCCCTCAGAGTGGGGCTGAGGGTTTGCCAGGCGGGAACCACCAGTGGCCTGTTAAACACAAAGGTACAGCTAGAAGAGACCTTAGAAACCACCTTTGTATTTTATTGAAAGCCAAGTTCAGTGACTCGGACCTTTGCTCAGGGCCACTGGAACTCTGTGGCAGAACAGGACGCAGAGCCCAGCCCCCGACTCCAGGCCCAGCACGCTTCCCACTGTCCCGCAGATGTCAAGACGGAGTCACTATCTGCTCTGCTGAGCTTGCTAAGTGCTGCCCAGTAGTTACAAAAAAAAAAGCAGCAGGACTTTCTTGGGTATTAATATTTCCGTATCTCTCCCCTGCCCCCAATCCCTGCTGTCTGAGTTCATGTAGACCCGGTATAGAAGGACTGGGAAGGCATGAGGAAACCCCATGTAACAGAGCCAGGAATCTGTCTGCAAGAGGGAGGGATGTGGGAAGGATCAAGCAGGTGGGCAAGTATCCGACACCACGTGTCTTCGAGCCAGCAGCGCGGCTGCCCAGTGCCGCCCAGCCTTCCTGGCACTGCCTGCCACCCCCATGCCCCCAAAGGGGTGATTCAGCCCGAGGGCACAGAGAATCTGCTAGGCATGGAACACCAAGTAAACAACCCCTAGGAATTTCTTCTACTTGAATTTCAGTTCGTTGACTCGGAGCATCTGTCCTCTCCGGGTTGGGGAGAGGGAGGGTGGGGTGGGGAAGGCTGAGATTACAATGTCCTTCTACCTAAAGGAGGCTGTATGGTCTCGCGGTACAGTGGTTCCAAAGCCACTTTGCTGGGGGTGTTGCTGGGAGTGTTGTGAGGACAGAGGGAGGAGAAAGGGGAGACTGAGAAGGAAGTCTGTTCCCTTCACCCCCACACTCCCTGGCCCCAGCGACTCAGCTTCTACTGCTTTAAACAGTGAATTCTGCCTACATTTTTGTTTCAGGTGATGATTCTGTGGCTAAAAGCTTTTGAGAAGCTCTGATCTAGTGGGAGACTGTAGGATGGGAGACAGCAAGGGTTAGACTCGTACCTGCCACGAGCTTCGGGGTGACCTTCATTAAGGCTGCCCATCCCAAGAGCCAGGCTTCGGTCAGTTCCACTTCGGGGAAGGCTCACCTGGGCTCTGTCCTCTTTTTCTTACGTGAAGGGGGTCAAGGTATGAGCCTAGGCAAGCTACCCTTCCTTGGATACATGCTCAGTCTTCCACCTGTACTCTCTGGCCAGCCCCAGAGCTCACTGCCCGCCAGGCCCCCCACTCGCCTGCCATTCCACCCCTAAAGTCTTCCCCAGGTGAGTTCTAAGGTGCGACACTAACTGGGAAGATAAAAAGATGGTTAAAGATCAAGGTGTTATTATCACAAACATTGACAAGGAAGAAGAAAGACTGGGGGCGGGGGAGAGGGCAGGAAAGGGGAGGAGGGATGCCAAGCCTGTGAACACTTTCAAGGCTACTTTTAGCAATTAACATTTACTGTGGAGTCAAACAAGCTTGGTAGATTCAGTAGAAAGGGATGCAGCATTGCAGGCTGCTTTTGCTGGCTCCGGTTAGGAGCTGCACACTAATTAGGGTGAAGTAGGAAGCCAGAAAAGACATAATTACTCTTCTGACTGCAAATGAGGCTCATTGAACCAATGGGAAGCTTGCCACAGTAACACACCCTTCTGGAAAGGTCAAAATCATCAAATGAAAGTTGCAGATAGATCAGGAGTGTACTCTGACGTGCAACCAAGGACTGACAAGTCCAGAGTCGTGAAAGGACCAGCACCTTTGCTGACCGCTGAGTTCCCAAACACGGGCTTGCGCTCCAAATTCCATGACGAGCAAATACTCTGACCCCCCCCCCCCCCCCGCCCCGTGCCTCCTCGCTGTTCTGTGCAGTTATCTATTAAAGGAAAGATGACTTTTCAAAATAGCATTCCCTATGTGGTAGGTGTTCAGGTGGGGGGACTTAAATGATTTGGGGAATAATGATGAGGCCAGAGGACAAAAAGAGGGGAAAATAACACAATTATAAATAGGTTAGCAAGTCTGGATTTTTAAGTCTCCTTCTTCTTCTTTTTTTTAGAATATCTATGCCCCAGACTAGAGGTTATGGGGGAAAAAAAAGGCCTAACTTCCCATTAAGATTCTTCAGAACAAATGGATTTCATCCCAAGGGGATGATAGCATAGTAATTCAACTCCCATGACTAAAAATAAGAATGATTAAAGAATGAATCTTAGCTCCCTGTCGTCTCAGACAGTCAAGCCTTGTCTCTGGACCTGCAAACTGAGCAAGCCAGCACACCGGAGAAAAAGAATTGCCTTTATAAATATTTTGACTGTTATCCACCATTATTAAGGCAGTAAGGTCGAGGGCCACAAGGTCACTCTTGGATCCCCATTGGGTCCTTCTCTGGCCAGTGCTTTTTGGATGGGTCAGAGTCCATGCCTAATGACCCCTGAGTCATCTGTGCTCTCAGACCATCTGTCTACATGTCCCTGTGTCTTCTGTAGCTGGTGGCCATGTGAATGTCCTCTAGAATTCCTCAGGCTGGATCCCCACGTGCCACCCGCACCTCACAGCCTGTGTCCTCACTCAGGGATGTGAGCACATTAGGAGCTCACACTGTGGAGCTGCGAGAGGAGACAGAGCCAGTGGACAGGGGAAGCTGTCCCTTCAACAACTTAGACACGATAGAATTATTTCAGCAAACCCCCAACCCAAAGAATGTCTCCATTATGAAGGCCGGTCAGGGGGACACATGAATCCTTAGGGGCAAGGCTCAAGATTTCTGAACAGGATCAAGGCCAGTACTATGGCCCAGTGGAGCAGTAAAAAACTCTGCCTAGGACTGGGAGAAGCAAGAGTGAAGAATATGGATACATCTTGAAACATCCTGAACTGGGCCAGCAGAAGACAGATTTAATACCAGCTCGTGTGTGTGTGTGTGTGTGTGTGTGTGTGTGTGTGTGTGTGTGGTGCTTAAACTACTTTTGGGATTCCCCTACATTAAATTCTCTGAGACTTGAAAATGACAGCAAGTATAGGGTATAAATTGCTCTGTGTTCTATTTGCCTTCTGTTAGAGTTATAGTGTTGATGATAGTCTTTGGCCCATTTTAGGTTGGCTATAACCAAACTGCACAGATTCCCATGAAAGGTAAGGACCTCACATTTGGATCTACACACACACACCTGTACCTACACACACATACACACACACACACACACACACACACACACACACACACACAGTAAGACTTTATTATTATCTGTGTTGAACCAGTATTTATTTTTTTGTTACAGATATTTTACATTTTTACCCCATTGGCACCCCCCCCACACCCTGTCCCCGGCTTAGTTGTCCATGTCCATTGGTCATGCATACATGCATATAAGTTCTGTGGTTTATCTCTTCCCACCCCCCCACCCCCCATCCCCTCTTCTGAGGGATGTCAGTCTGTGCCCTACTTCCATGTGTCTGGGTCTACTGTATTCCTCAGACTGTTATTGAACCAGTATTTCTTCTGTCCTGAGAAAAAGAGGTGTTAATGGATCTGTATTTAGCTGAGTTAGTATATATTACTTTCAGGGTTTGCCTCTGGCACTAAAAACTGAAAAAATCCAATTTAAAAGGAAAGAGAAAGACAAGTTACCCTGCCATCTAAATCTCATAAGATAGGCAGCAAAAAGTGACCTTGTGTTGTTGATATCTTCAAGGCTTCCCCTAGGCTCCAGTATCCTGGAGAACCTGAGAGAGTGGAACTCTCCCACAACCCTACCATAAACATGGGACACCTATTTGGGGGCTGACCCCATGGACTGCTCCAGGAAAGAGTGAGGTCCGTGGAGGACCACAGGTTGGAGAACAAGGATGCTCGTGAGATGTGGTGTGGTGGAAAAACCCTGATTTAAAACCTGGGCTCCATCACCAGTTATGTGATCTTGCCCACATGTCTTAAATTCTCTGGGCCTGTTTTCTCATGTGGTGCAATGATCAGAATGGTCTGAAGTGACTGTGGGTGCTTATTCTAGATGGCTTGGACATTGAGCCAGCTGGGACTGGATCACAGGTTTTCACCCTCTTCCTACAGGAGGCACTGCATTTCAACTTAGTCCTTGGGCCCCACAGGAGGGTCTCTAACGTCCCATGGACTCCAGGGTATGGGCAGTTGGCGTTTTCAGACAACTTCTATCAACAGCTGGAAAATCCAGACTGCCTGGCACCACTGTCAAGTTTGTTCTCACACTTGTACTGTGTGAAAAAAGGGTGATTGGGGTGGGGCCTGCATTGCCACACAGATCCACAGTGAGGGCCCAGCGGCTCCCTGCCCCTGCTCATCTCTCTGGGAGGATGTGTAGATCCAAGGGACTACTGCCTTCACTTATGTTGTAGAGCTTGTTTGGTTCATTTGTCCTTTCCTCAATTTGGCATATTCCACAGCCCATGCCTTGTGATACCATGGAATTTGTCAGCGACCCATCTTGTATAACATCTTGTTTTCACCTTGAAGGAGTGTGGTAAAATTTATTTGACAAGCCAGACCCAGAGTTAACAGCCTGAATTAATGGCATAAAATTGTGCCTGGGTTTGGCATATTTAGGAAATTTAAAAATTGAGATAATTGCCAACAACGAAAAAACATTGAAGAGATTTCACCTAAAAAAACCTATTGAATGAAGCTTGCTTTGTTCTCCTGGATTTCCCACTGCCCCTTATAGGCATCTGGGTTCCTGACTCCTGAGTGATACAAATAGGGTTTCCTAATGAATTACTCGTATTAAATTGAGTTTGCTCTGAGTGTAACCTGAACCGAAGTTTGGCTGCCTGCGGCCACAAAAACCAAACTCGCGAGGCAGATACTGCTGAAAAAAGGAAAGAGGTTTATTCAAGTACCAACAACTAAGGAGATGGGGAACTATTGACAAAAAGCCCATCTCAACATCTCAGTGCAGGCAGAGGGTTTTGTAAGGAGGGAGAGGGAAAGCAGAACAGAGAAATCAAGGGGTGGGGGTTTAAAAGTTCTCTATATGCAGGCCAGCACAGTACATTTTGATAAGGATCTTGAAACTAACTGGTCAAGGGATGGTCAGGTGCGCATCATCCTGGTCTTCATCATCCTGGTTCTATGACTGAAGGTCAGAGTTTGCATCTTATGATTAGTTCCTTGGATGCTTATACAAACATGCTGTTTATCTACAAGCTACATATTAGTCAGAGTCCGTATTTACAGAAACAATGTCAAAAGAATGGTGGGGTGGGTTATAATTCTCTACGGTTACATGAGTGCTCTGAATCCTGATGGGGAGAGAATTCCTAGCTTCTGAAGGTTCCTACCCCCAATGCCACCCATCCCCGGAAGCCAGTTTTTCCAAGGATTAGCCATTCTCTCCGCTCCAAAGTCATCAGAAAGATGAACATCAATAGAGTCTGTTCAAGGACTGCCCTACCCTGGGGTTGGGAGGTCTTCAGTGGCCAGATGAAGTGACCAAACTCCTGGGAGAGCACTGTCTGCAAAAATCTGGAGTTTCTTCAGAAACTGCTAGTGACAGGGGCCCTCCACTCTCTGGGAGCCAGGGAGAAGAAAGTCCAGAGGGAGACCATAGCTGAAAATGTCACATCTGTTGCCCAAGTATGATTTTTTTTCCTTAGAATTTATACAGCTCTTTGAATTTTCTCCAGGATAAATAATTATAGTAAACATCATTTACTTTTTAAAAGTTTTTTTGAGATACAATTCATGCATTTAAAGTACAATTCGATGGTTTTCAGTATATTACAATATCAATTGTAAAATTGTAGTAAAAATATGTAACATACAACTTGACATTTTAATCATTTTTAGTGTAAATTCAGTGGCAAGAATTATATTCACAATGTTGTGTGAGCATCACCACTATTTCTATTTATTTATTTATTTTATTGAATTTGTTGTAGTGACATTGGTTAATAAAATTATATAGGTTTCAGGTATACAATTCTATAATACATCATCTATATAGTGTATTGTGTGTTCACCACCCCAAGTCAAGTCTCCGTCCATTTATCCCCCCTTTGCCCTCTTCTACTTGCCCCACCCCCTTTCCCTCTGGCAATCATCTGTGCCTATGAGTTTTTTTTCTCTTAATCCCTTTACCTTTCTCACCCAGCCCCTCAACCCCCTCCCCTCTGACAGACGTCAGTCTGTTCTCTGTGTCTATGAGTCTGTTTCTATTTTGTTTGTTAGTTTATTTTGTTCATTAGATTCCACATATTAGTGAGATCGTGTGGTATATGTCATTCTCTGGCTGGTTTATTTCACTTAGCATAATCCTCTCCAGGTCCATACATACTGTTGCAAAAGGTAAGATTTCCTCCTTTTTTAAGGCCAAGCAATATTCCATTGTGTAAATGTACTACATTTTTAAAAATCCACTTCTATTTATAGAACTTTCTTATTATCCCAAACATAAACTCTGAACACATTCATTAATAACTGCCCATGTCACTCTCCCCCGACCCCTGATAACCTCTAATTTACTTTCCATCTCTATGATTCTGCCTATTCTGATATTTCATATAAATGGAATCATACAACATTTATCCTTTAAAAATTTTTTTTTTCTTTATTTGAGAGAGAGGAAAAGAGATAGAAACATCGATGAGAGAGAACATCGTTTGATTGGCTGCCTCCTGCATGCCCCCACTGGGGATTGAGCCCACAACCTGGGCATGTGCCCTGACCAGAAATCGAACTGGTGACCTCTTGGTGCATGGGTCGATGCTCAACCACTGAGCCACGTGGGCAGGGCTGTCCTTTTGTGTCTGGCTTATTTCATTTAGTATAATGTTTTCAAGGTTCTTCCACATTGTAGCATGTATCAGAACTTCATTCTTTTTTAAGGCTGCACAATATTCCATTATATGCATATACCATGTTTTAATCCAATCATTTGTTTGTGGACACTTGGGCTGTTTCCACCTGTTGGCTATTGTGAATGATGTTGCTATGAACATTGACATACAAGTATCTGTTCAAGTCCCTGCTTTTAATTCCTTTGGGCATCTACCTAGGAGTGAAATACCATCCACTTTTAACTCCCTCCCCCATCCTGGCTGCTCACACCAAGCCAGAAAATGAACTCTGATCCTAAAAATAGGCAGAGATTCAGATGTTCTAGGGCAAACTGACTTCAGTGTGACCACTTAGAAATACCTGCCTGAGTTCTTTGTCTCATCACAACCATAAATAATAACACTCCTTCTGTTTGCAAATAGCCAGCCCCCCTAGAGGGCAGTGTGGGGGAGGTCAGACATCTACAAGGGCTCCTGCTGCCTCCCTCCTCCCTGAAAGGGCAGAAAAAGAGCAAACACCCCATTGTTTCTGAAGGGAGTGACCCCTTTAGGAGGAATGAGATAGGAGATGGCACATGGAGCTTTTTCTGAGGGCCAGGTGCTGGTGTTGGGGCCGTATATCTGTTTGCTTTTTTAATCCTCCGGAGTACCAGTGTGCCCATTTTATAGATGAGGAAACTGGCTCAGAGAAGGCACCTCACTGACTCAAAGACTCAGTGGCAGAAACACAAACATTCTGAAATCCAAACAGATGTTGTGTCCTGAGAGGGGGACACACGACATGCTGTGAGCTCAGCAGGGAGGGCCCACAGCTGCTTGGGGGTCAGAGGAATTTTCATGGAGAAGGTGGGCCATGAGGCTGGACCATGAAGGATCATTTTATTTCCACCAGAAGATGGGGTAGAGGGTTTGGGGTGATGGGGGCAGCAGGAATAGATGCTGTTGAGCAATATGGAAATTGGTTTGGAATCCTATTCTGTTGTACTTGGTTAAATCCCAAAGTCCAGAAACTGCTGTCCTATACTGCAGAGCTGCAGACCCTGAGGTGAAGACCAGAGAGAAGAGATGCCATGAGGATCGGCACCTGTGGAAGGCAGAGGAGAGGGGGGAGGGAGCAGGTGGCCCGAGGGGAAAGCTGGAGTATATGCCGGCCAGCAAAGGGGGCCCTTCGGTTGTCCCAGGTGGGCTGAGGGGGTCTGGCCTTTCCCTCCTGCAGCGGGTCAGTCATCGGATATGGGCTGCCCTTGGAAGAAGGAATGACCTTGGGTGAGGCAGTAATCTTCAACCAAAATAATTTCCAAGGGGGTTGACAGCTGAGACCTATCAGCTGACAACCATCTCAGCATCGGGGGGAATCAGCTTTCTGTTCCCAAATGGGGACCTGGTGGCACATCACAGGGTCTCTGCGCGCTGCCTCCCTGAGGGTCTCCCAGCCCTGTTGTGCATTCAAGGCCGAGGACCTTTAGACTCCTTGGGCACCTTGTCTCTCCTCATCAAGATATGGTTTAAATAAAGTCAGCTTGACTATGTTGAGCATTTAACAGGTGCAACATCTTTGATATTAGACAGGAAGACAAATATATATGTACTCATTATTAATTAATTTGATTGATTAAAAGAATATGTTTATCCTCTATGCAAATATTTAAATATATATAAAATATATTTGAAAATATAGTAATGCATTCCCATAGTATTATTACTTTTAAGTGAGATTCCCCAACGAAAATGTTAAGACCCCTGTAACTTTTCAAGCAAAATGAACAAATCCCCAGCCCACTGGGGATTCAGAGACAGGAGGGGTTCTTGTAGCAGTGGAGAAAAGCATGGATAGCTGCAGCCCTTGCCCCAGCTGCTCCAATCTCTCCGTTGTCTCTGGACTTTCTCACTTCAGTGTGAGTGGTTAACTCTTTATAAGCCAGTGGCTGCCTCTTGCACGCTAAAGGAAATAATCAAAGTAGGTTTTGAACAACATTTTTATATCTATTTTGTTGTCGTTTTATAAATCACAGTTAAAATGGACTTAAACAAAAGGAGAAGATATTGGCTCATGTACCTGAAAAACTCAGACGGCTTCAGGAATTACTGAAACCAATAGTTAAAAAACATCATCAGATCCCAGTTTCTCTCTGTCTCTTGGCTTTACCTCATCTCAGTTGGCTCCATTCTCAGATGGGCTTTTCCCTGTGGTGGAAGATAAATGTAGCAGCTCCAGATTTTTCAGGTTTATGTTCAGCTTGAAAGAGCAAGCCTCCTTTCCAGGATTGTCATGTGCTGCACCCAGAAATCAGGGATAGACCTCCTCCTCTCTCCCCTTGAATATATGGACTGACCCAATTAAAGTTAGAAGCTATAGCCAGAAGAAGAATGTGGCAGAAACAATTGTTTGCTGAGGTGGATTTAGGGGAATCGGAACTCAGTATCTTCCATCCTTCTTCTGGTGTGCCTTCCTGTATTGTGGGGGATTGAGAGCTGACAACTACATTTCTCAGATTTTTTTGCAGCTATAATTTCTGCTCTGATTTGATTCTGCCCATTGGATGCTCCCCTACAAATCTTGGATCACTAAGTTGAGGTGGGGCCAAGATTCTGCCAGCAAATTCAGTTGGGGAGGTGTTTGGTTTTGCTGTAGTAGCTGCAGCAGAGATTACAGTGTCCGGTCTCTGGTCTTACTGGTGTCAAGAGCAGATTGAACTCTCTGTTAAGCTGCTGTAAACCACAGCAGTCACCATGCAGTCGAGGAGCTCGCAGCAGTACTGGTGGCTTCCTGACCACGGCTGTGGCAGTGTGCTTCTAGAATCTTTGACGTTCTGAGCACAGGCCAGGGCACCAGCTCACTTGATGGCTCAGTTCTGCACGGTAACCTTAGGACTCTTTTCTGAATGCTCAACCCAGAATCTACTTCTTCATCTCCCACAACAATTTTGTTGACCATATAACACCCTGAAACAAATACCTCTGCTTCATTTCATGAGCATGAACTCTATTTTCTGCATCCAAACCCTGTCACTCCCCCACAGCTATCTTTTCTTTGCTGCCCCCTTGCACCCCTGACCCCTACATCTTCCTGCTGGCAGTGCCCACTCTGACTACAGAGGCTGGAAATCTTTTCCAGCAGCTTTTGCATCTGGGTCTACGGTGCGTGCGTGCGTGCGTGCGTGCGTGCGTGCGTGTGTGTATAGGGCAGCATTCCTGGATAAATTTCTGTTCTAGCAAAAAGAGACATTTAAGAACAATCATTATGCTGAAGCAGCCCTTGTGCAACCCTGAGGACATAAGCCAACTGATGTGCCTCTGCATTCACAAATTTTGGAACTGAAAATTATATGAGAATTTTCCATTGTTAGAGAGGGGGTAGATTCGGACACTCGTCTTCTGGCTTCTTTAGTGTTAAGTACATCAGACTTGGCAGAAGGGTGGGTGGTTGCTGCTCCTTGTGCAGGTTGGCACAGGTGGTACCCCTTTATACCTCCCATCCTCAATTACTTTCCATGAAATAGTATAGCTCTTACAGATGCATTCCCAAAGCTTTTTATGCCTATTTTTAGGTACTTATACAAAATCTACCAGGTAGTAGGGCAAATATCATCTGTCCTGTATTTGTGATAAGAAATCTAGGGCACTGACTTAAATTGCCAGGCCAATCTCACACAGCTAATTAAGGAAGGTACAGAGTTGTGACCCTTGCCCTAGTTTTATTCCTACTATACCACATTGCTGCCTCTAAACTTTGGCAGAATGATTTGTTTAGAAAACAAAAATTCAGTGCCTAGCGGGGAAACAGCCTGTGGGTTCAGCCTCTGGGTTCTCAAAGGGCAAAAGGCCGTGTGAGGTGGAGACTTCGTCCTTTGTTGGGAGACCTCACTGGTCTCCAGGGACCACACACGCTTTTGGCCTTCTGTGTTCAGCAGAGGCAGGGGATCCCTTGCAAAACTGCCCTTTGGCGCACTCATCGGTGGGACACAGACATCAGACGCGCTCAGGCAGGGGCGTTGGGGGAGTGTAATGCGGCACACGGCCAGGAGCATGGCGCAGCTGGGCACTCCGGACCACATCTGGTCTGGGACCCTGGGTGGGCATTGGTAGCCTTCATTGCAGGCTCCTTCACGGGGGTCAGCTGCTCTTCTCCGTGGGCTTCTGTTTTTCTTTCTCAGCTTCCTCACTGCTTATCTCCCTGACCACTTCCTCCTGCCCTTGGCCACTCACGACCTGTTTGGCCTCCTCCAAATGGCTCAGCTTGGAGAAAAGAATCGTCAACAGAGCAGAGGTGCAAAGAGCGCGAGGTGACAAATGCCACTATCTCACGACATGCCCACTGGGCGAGGCTGCCACTGCCATGAGAGGGCCCAAGGCCCGCCCCGTCCTTCACACAGGCCCCCGGGTGCCGGGTCGCTGGCCAGGCAGAGCCAGCTCACCCCCGTCTGTTGTGGTGGCGGAAGGGATGGCGCCAAAACAGGGCGAGATGGTCTGACACCCAGGGCCCTGGGCCCAGCCCTTTGTTGGGGGCAGTTTCTGTAGAAAGGGCTGAGGGTGACAGGAACCAGGAAACGTTCCCTTCCTGGGTTCTGACCCGAAGGCCTCCCCTCAGCGGTGGGATTTCCTGGGCAGTTGTCCCTTTGCCAGGCTCATGGATGAGCTCTGGGGCTGGGTTTTGCTTCTAGGACCATTTCTCTGGGCTAGAGCTAGATGCAACCCCCTGCCCTCTGGGCCTTGCTTTGTTCTCTGTGACCCCCGCTGGGCTTGGCACACAGGAGATGCCAAACGACTGAGAATTGTGTGAAGGGAGACAAATCAAAAGGACAACTTGAAACATTAACTTCTCTTCTAAATCACTCTAAACCCTTTCCAGCTCCTGACAGCTCCACATTCAACATTTTCTTCCTGATCCCTGGAACTCGGAGTTCTTGGGCTCAGCCACGGATAACGGGCCAGTGCGGAGCGGGGTGCAGAGCGTGGAGGAGACCCTCTTCCCTGCCAACACCGGCTCCGCAAAGTCACAGACAAACTGTGAACCCAAATGAACACGAAACTTAATCGGGTTTGGCCACTGGGTGGAATTAGACTATTTTTAGATGAACTATTTTAACATTATCCCCACCTGCCTTGCATTCATATTTTTAATTCTTCCCTGAAACGTCCATTTGTCGATAGTCTTATAACGAATTCCAAACTGCTGAGAAAGGTGTGATACGAGCACCAGCTTTCTGAGTTATTGTGGGACCAGCTGCTGGTTCGTAGACCATCGGCCTCACTGTTGATGTGCGTTAGAGCAGTTTTAACCCGTCAACTTTGCTACATTTCTTGTTTTCTAGAGCTGTGCTTGGTACCATGTCCAGAAGTAGAATTAAGGTGGGGATACTGGTGCTCAATGAAGGCATGTTGAATGATTAAATAAGTGACTAAGAAAATAAGGAAGTAGCTTTGGTTTAGGCTGTCTGTGGTGCCTTGTCTGACTCCTCTTCCTTCCACTGATGGCCTCGGACACCACAGCGGCCTCATGGTGTCCCCTGGCTACCTCCAGTATCTGCCCTGTGGCTGCCCTCCAGGATTCTATTTTCAAGTGGGATTCTTGGAGAACAAAATGGTTAATCTGAAGGAAGGACTCTTCTAATGGTAGACTTCCAGACATTGGCAAACTGGTCAGAGGACAGTATTTGGCTAGGATGGGGTGGGGTTAGGTGGGGGACAGCAAGAACCTTTCTTGGATCCCAGCTCTATGAGGCTGGCATGTGTACACACACACACACACACACACACACACACACACACACACTTTGGATTTGTTTATTATCTGTTTATTTGTTATCATTGGAATGTAAGCTCCGTGAGGGCAGGCATTGTTCCATTGTGTTCTCTGTTGCATCCCTAGCGCCTGGTATAGTACCTGACACGTAGGAGATGCTTGTACATGTGTTGAAAGATTGACTGTGCACAGAGGACAGTGCCATGCATTTCAGAACGGATATGACAGAATAACTTGTATGCAGGCACAGTCACAACTGTGGTCATGGGGGTGGTTTAGAGTTCCAGGAATGCAAACAGCCTCTCTCAGCCTAAAGCAATGTAAAAAATATATTTTATAAAGGCTTCTACCCCGTGTCTTGAATATTAATAATGTATGTGAAGGAACAAGATCAGATCAAACAAAGAAAAATGAATTCTAATACATCAGAGAGAGAGAGAGATGTGCTCCAACCTTTGAGGCTACCAGCAATCTTGGGTGTTTGCTCTGAATTCTGTAAAACCGATTGCACTGACCTGTGAGAAAAAGCAATTGATAAAGACAAGCTGAAAGCTGGGATTTTATTTTAAGAAGCAACCCCATAGATGATTTCACTGAGATCCAGCTTAATCTCATGGGAGTTTTGAGAGGGTGACCTTTGGGCCTAGGTCTTGGCTTTACCCCTAGGGGGCCCCAGGGCCCAGGCCAAGCTGCTTCCTCCTCTGGGCCTCAGCTTGTGCAGCAGGAGAGCGGGGGAGTTGGTGATACTGATTTCCAAGGCCTCTTGCACCTGTGAAATTCTATGATTCTGCATCTTGACAGAGCTTTCAATTTGTCCTCATTAATGCAGGGATTCAATTAACCAGGACATTAAATTCCCTGAGCGTTCTGGCTTATTGAATCTTTACTAAAATAGCCCCAAATTTTGTTTACTGTATTCAAAACAAACAAACAAAGAAACAAATCGGCCAGTGTGGCCCAGTGGTTGAGCATCGACCCATGCACCAAGCAGTCGCTGGTTTGATTCCTGGTCAGGGCACATGCCCAAGTTGTGGGCCAAATTCCCAGTGGGGGGCGTGCAGGAGGTGACCAATTGATGTCCTCTCTTGTCGATGCTTCTACAGTATCTCTCTCTCCCTTCCTTTCTCTCTAAAATTAATAAAGAAAAGAAAAAAAAGCCACATGTTTTTTGCATTATTTTACATCTGTGGGGACTATAAAAGCATTTAACTGTAACAGCCAGACATGGGACTAGAAGTTATTTTTTAAAGCAGTTTTCAAACATTTTTGACAGTGACCCATAGTTTCAAAAATAGTCCTTTCACCTTTCACATCATACACACACACACACGTTTTACATTCTAATTGACACAATTTGAATTGTCTTGGCATTTCCTGAGAAGTGATCCTGGGCAGCACAGTGGAGAGAAAGTCTGGATTCTCTTACTACCTGGCTGTGTGATCTTGGATAACTCACTTAACCTCTCTGAGCCTTAGCTACTTTGAAACATGACAACGCCTGCCCTACCTACCTCACAGTTTGGTCGTGAAAACTGAAAGCAAAAAAACACATTGAAAATTATATAGTCTAAAGGAAATAAAGTGCATTATTAATAATAGGTTTTTAGGTCTTGAGTGAGATTTTTAAGTGTATCTGAAATAGATTATAAATCATATAAAACTGGGGCTTTGGGGAGAGATTTGAAGGGATGGTATATGAAGTTACATTGCATGTCAACATGAGGAGTTTCATTACCTTTCTTAGGATTTGTTTTCCTCATCATGTTGCTGCCTCTGTCTGTTACATCTTAGATTCTTTTCTTTTCTCCCTTTCCCCCTCCCGCCTTTCCTTTCTGTCTTCAAATTGTGAAAGAGGTCTTATTGCCTTGAAAACCCAATTCCTCCTGATTTGAACAAAACAAATCAAGAAAAGCATTTGTGTTATAATTTTTTTTATCAAATACCAAGCTTTTGAGGCATTTAAACCTAGCGTGTGACCGGGGAGAAAGAAAATGAGCAGATGGTTCATTGATTGGCATGCGGATCCTCCAGGCCTCCCTGTTGTGGGCAAGGTCCTTTGCTCCTTGACTCAAGTTGAAGGGAACGGATTTCTGATAGACACGGCCTGTGATCTCCACCCTGTTAGGACCAGACTTTTTATGATCAGACAGGAACGCTCTCTTGGAGAGCTGTTCAAATTGTGGCTAAATGGGCCAAATTAAAAAGATCCCCAGTGATTTTTCTTCTTTTCTGATGAATTCAAAGGAAGAGGCAGATAAATTAAAATTCCAGAATTTTTTTTTATATCCTCATAAATTGCACTATTCCATGATAAAAAAAACAATCTGGTGTGACAGAATGTTAAAGATACTTCTAGTCTTAGCAAGGTCCCCAGGTAAACGAGAAATGTCATGTACCCTAAGGAGATGGTGCTAGGATTAGCTAAAATACATCCTTAAAAACCCTAGCCCATCATCCACTGTCACCCCATACACAGAAGAAGGAGAAAGAGGTAGAAAGATGGAAGAGAGCTGTTGGCTCAGTGGGTGGGGTGTTATGTCTTCTTCTCCCCTCCAGCTGAATGATGGGGGATTGAGACAACCATTAATATAGAAAGGGGAACAACCATTAAGGGGAAATTGACATCTTCTATTGCCTCTCTCCTGCAGCTCTATTGAGCTGTGTAACTTGCAATTCCAGAGCGTGGGGGACACCAGTGGAAGAGGGTCTGGCTTGAGTTGGCTTGAAAGGTCTGGCCCGAGAAGATGAGCTGTAAGGACAAGGTGATATTTGTTCACCATCATTTAATTAATGAGAGACACAACTGTGGTTTGAATCCAGGTCTTCTGATCCCAAGTATGGTGCTCTTTCTACTCACCCTCAGCTTTTGTTCATCGTGACTTATTTAGTAGTGTTCTTGGTCTGGGCTTGAGGCTGAGGGTGAGGAAGTGGGACTTACGCTTCTCAACTTCTGAAAAACATGTTTTCTCAGATATGTGCTTGACTCTTGTTTTTTCTTTTTCTCTATTGATTTGAGAGAGAGAGAGATAGAGAGAGAGAAATATCGATGGGAGAGAACATCGATTGGCCACCTCCTGCATCCCCCCCACTGGGGATTGGGCCCACAACCTGGGCATGTGACCTGACCAGGAATCGAACTGGCGACCTCTTGGTTCATGGGTTGATGCTCAACCACTGAGCCACACTGGCCGGGCATTGACTGTTCTTTCGACTGAGGGTGGGAAAGAAGGGAGAGGGGAGAAGGAGGAAGGAAAATATGTGGTATGCTCTAAAGTGGGAGTTGGGAACTAAAACTCTCCGAAGAAGCACAACCCTCTCTTCCAGCCCCCCTCTTTCAGCTTTGACTTCATTCCTCCTCACTTATGTAGACCACTCCCGAGCCAGGTGCTCAAAAGATATTATTCATCCACATTCCCCATTAATATTCCTTGAGCTCAGAGCCATATACCCGACACTGCAGCCATGGGACTGCTCGGGGGCTGGGGCACGAGAGAAGCAGAAAGGAAAAAAAGAAAAAGCAGCAACATGAGAGATTCCCCCGTTCTCTCTGGGTGTTAGGAGTTGTTTCCCTTTCTGCTTTGAAGCAGGACCAGAGTTCTCCCCTTGGCGCGCTCACAGTCTGGGCCCCACCGTCGGGGCTTTGAGCTGCTGTGAGTTCAGGCAGGGGGATACTGAAGAAATAAACAATGGCAAACTCTCCACCAGTTTGGAGGTGCTTTAAATTCTGCTCTTTCCTCAGTTTACTTTGCAGAGTTCTCAGATACCCGGGAGAGATGGCGGGCGTTACCCCAACCTGAGTCAAGAGAATGGGGCTTTCTTGCCCTCCTACTCCACACACCTCATTCATTGGTTAAGGGCCACAGGGTGTGGGGTTCAATTGCCAGCCACTTTCAGTTATTCTAAGTGCATGCAAGGTGGGTTTCGGTAGCCCTAGAGCAGTCCTGTAAAGCAGAGAGGAAACACACTCAAGGGAGGGTACAGACTTTGTCAAAAGAGACTCTGGGAGGAGCACCAAGATTATCTACCAGCGGGGTCTGCCCGAGTTGGGGAGATTCTAAAACAGACTGTGGCCAGATGACCCAAGGACACTCGGGGTTTTCACCGAGGGGTGGGAGTGGGGTGACCTTTGCATCTGTTCTATCTGCCCCAGGAACCATGATAGTGACTATCTTTGTGCTTTGTATCCACCTCCACGTCGAACCGGGCCAGGCAGGTGCCCACAAAGGCTTTCGATTTCTGTGGTAAAATGATTGAAAAGCCTCGCTTGGCTTTTAAAAGAATCATTTCTGGATTGACTGCTCCTTGGGAGACTGCGCCATGTCTTAGAGCCCTTCACTGAGCGCTGCTTCCTGTCTCCTTTTATCAAGAACCTCCCCAGCTGTCCCAGCTGCTGTCAAAATTCTCCTTGCAGATTGCTGTTTAGCTGACTTCCCCTCCACGTACATGGGTTGTGTTTGCATGTGGGAGAATAGCCTTCCGGTGACGTCCCCGTGGGGAGCCCTGGGGAAGAGGGCCTCGGCAGGCCTGTGTGGTGTGGGAGCCGAGGCAGTCCTGGGCTTATGCCAGACAAAGCCCCCACGCGGATCCCTGAGCGGCACCAATTGGTTATCGTGTGAAACGGTGGCAGTTTGGGCACCAGCAGTTGGTCTGCAGACCACCCTCTGAGGAGCTGTGGCGAAGGGAAGCCCTTCCTCATATCCTACAGGAGACATGGACAGGGATGTTCGTAGTAGCTTCGTTTATAACACGGAAGAGAGGAAAGAATCTAGAAATCCATAAATAATGGGATAGAGAAGTAACCGGGGTATATTCATATAATGGAATCCTACACAGCAGAGAAAGTGAATAAACTTCAGCTGCACATATTATTAGCACATAATATACACATGTATCGACATGGGCGAATTTCAAAAATTCTGAGCACAAAGAGCAAATTGAGAAGACTATAGTTAGTATGGTTTCCTTATGTAAAGTTCAAAACCATCCTTGGGCACTACAGTGGTTCATGATCCATTACAAATGGATTGAAACTCTAAAGAAAGGCAAGGGAGTGAGTGACACTTGTGTTAGGTCAGGGGCCTACCTGGGGGTGGGAAGGGACACTGAGACCGTTGGGAAGGGGTAGGCACCGAGGGAACTTCCTTAAGTTGGGTGGTGGGTGTTTGGTTTTATTATTATTCTTTAAACTCTACAGTGTTACATGTACTCTTTTGTTAAGCATAATCGATTTCAGAATGAAAAAAATTAGAAAGTATATTTAATCAAAGCCCAAGCTCTCCCCGATGTCAACGACAAGCAGAGGTCAGTGCGGGTGAATGGTATGAGCCAAAGGAATGAGATCTTTCCCAAATATGGTGCCTGGAAGGTCTGGAATGTCTTCAGGGAGAAACAAGGAAGGTAAGCTGACTTTGGAACCCTTCCTACCCCCCACCCCGACCCTGGCACCAGCAGCGGCACTGAGGAGTGCCCCCTCTCGCAGGACATCCTGCTCACACGACCTTGGGACCGCAGCTTGCCCTCTCCATAACCCTTTCTTTCTGCACCACAATCCTCAGGATTTAGCCTGTGTTGCTTTCCTTTTAAGAACTGCCACCACATGCTCCGTTTCACGTGGCTGTCCCATGTTTCACGTGGCTGTCCCATGGCTGTCTGCTGAGTAGAATGTCAGTATCCTAACTTCTCAATTCTTTGAAATGCACCCCCCTCCCCCCCCCGCCCTCCACAAGTGTGCTAGCCCATCTGGAGTTAAAAGTGTGAAAGCATTTTGTCAGGTGTAGAAATTTTCCTTAATACCACTTCCAAAGTTGGGTCACTCACCATCTGATTACCTTTTTAGGGAAGGTTTACCATTTGCCAGCTGAAGTTTATTTTAAATTCTGTCTGGTTTGCAAACACATTCTTGGTTGACAGCTCTAGTTTGAAATGTTTGAGCTCACTTTGTTCTGAGTAAAACACGTTGTCAAATCCTTTTTAAACCCCTCTTGTGATACGGTTTTTCTTGCCTTGCAGTTTGGTGCCATAACAGTTTGGAGTTAGAAGAGACCTTGGAAGTCACCTATCCAACACCCCAGCCAGTGAAAGAATTTTTTCTGAAACATGCCTGATCAACAGCCTCTGGCGGCTTGCTTTTTAAGGGCATTGCAGTTGGGACAAAGAGTACCATGGTTTGCAAACTTTCCATGAAGTTTTGCATTGATTTTCATTTTGTCTTTGAGAAGCAGAAATCAGTGTGAGCAATTCCAAATTTGCTAACTGGAGTAAGATGAGCACAGACTCTTTCAAAGCCAGTTCTAAAGGTGCAGAAGGCCTTATATAGTCAGATACCTTTAATCTACGTAATATAGTTATATCCCACATTAGAAAGGACAGAGAGACAGCAGGCAATTGGGCCCATCTACACACCTGGAAGGAGGGTAGAGAAGCCAGGGAGATTGGGCTAATCTCTTTGGAGTCCCATGTGTACATTTGCCTCTGTTCCTTGTCTCTGCTTTCTTGTCTTCTTAAAGGTACGGAAACAAATTTAGACATTGTTTCTCCTCAGAGATGCAACTCACCACTTGCCCCTGCTTGCATAGCTCAGAGCCCAAATCTACTTAACTATGATGGCAGATGGGGTCATGGCTTGGTTCCAAGCTCTATCAGAGCCGAACAAAAGGCAACTATTAACACACATCACACTATCTCTGGGTAGGCTCAGAAACTGGGGTGGGTCCAAACTAATGGGCCCCAGGAGGAGGGGAAGACAGAGAGTGAAAGAAGGATGCAGACCACCCTGCCCCCTCAGCGGGATGTAGGGGCCACAACCTAGTGGTCAGGGAAGGCCATCGAGCCCAGCAGGCAATCAGAGGCAGAGCCTCCTTTGCAGGCTGTGACCCTGCTCTGCATGGGCGTCCCTCCCACACGGGGATCGAAGCATTAACAGACCTGCCTGGGTCTCCTCTAGGAACTGGGAGGGCCCTAGGGAGTCTGGGGCTGACTACCTGAACTAGGCTCTGAATTCCATGAAATCAAGTCAACAAAAAATTGACTGAGTCTTTATGTGCAGGAGAGTTGAGGTGAGATAAAGACAGGGGGTTGGGTGGCCGACTGGTGGGTGGATTAGGAAATGCCATCTGGACACCATACAGATTATACAGCAGATTACACTACGGTACACTTGGCCATTAGTCAATACAAGCATCCATTTGCGTGAGTCTTATGCCTGGGGGAGGAGAGGGGGAAACAAGCGAGGGAGAGGTGGCGAGGGACTTTTGCACAGACACAGGTAGTGCAGGTGTCTGACCGTGTCTCCCAGGCCAGTGGGAGGGAAGGGCAGGAAGAGACTGAAGGAGCTGTTTTCACAGGACCTCAGGGAGACAGAGGCCACAGCTGTCTGCTTTGGTTACAAAGTAGCTCTCAGGGACACTGAGTGGAGGAGGGGAATTGTCCTCATGCCTCTGTGCAGCAAAGCATCTCTTTAAGCCTGAAGAGAACAGGGAGTGTAACTCCAGGTTGGCCCTACACCTTTGAGTCATGGAAATAATCCCCTGGCAAGAATACGTGTGTATTCCCAGAGGTCAGCCTGAGAGCACAGGAGTCTCCTTCCCGGACTCTGGGAACACTGGTGGGACTTCCGCGGGGCTGGAAGGCTTGCTTTGTGTATGTGGAGGCAGGAGCCAGTGACGTTCTGGACACACCAGTTAGTGTCACTGGGCTGGTACTCACAGAGCTGGAGACACTCTAGATACGGGTGTTAACAAAGTGCTAGATACCGTTACCGAACTGAAGGGGTTCCCTCACCTGAGCACATCAAAGCCCAATCCGATGAGAACAGGAGTTTGCAGCAGAGAAAGTTGAGGAGATGGCACCAAGCCAAGAGTCACAGGGGAGCCATTTCTCTAAGACCTGCCTCCCCAGTGGCTTCTAGGGGATGCATCATATAGGGGAAAATCATTCATCATGGTGACTAAAGGAGTTAGGGTCCTGGTCAGGGTTGTAGTCTCCACTGATTGGTCAGTGCTGGGTAGAGGGTAGTTGATCATCGCATCTGGTCCTGATGTTGGCCATAGCATCACTTCTAATGGCTTTGTAAGGGTGTGGTCGTTGGGATTGTTCTGCTTTTCTGGGTCTGGAGCTGAAATACAACTGAGGCCTAGATGTTATGCTGAGTTTGACTGAAACTCGGTCCCTCTGGTCAACAGACCTGAGTCTCTGTTCCTAAGATTGTTTAATGTTGACCAGGACCACACTGCCTTGAGATCTTAATGATGAAGGGGGTGAATATGCAGGGGAGACAGAGGTGGGGGAGCCAGGGTGCCGGGGGAGGCCAGTTTGAATCAAAAGGAAAGATGGAGAAAAGTTCACACTAAAGAAATGAAGTTTCTGTGTGGACACAATAGAGCAATTGAGCATTTTCATCTTCATAATAGCCTTGAAAATTTCTACACTCCCTTTAAATTTATAAAGCTTTTCTGAGTCTGTAATTACCTTGTTTTTCTTTTTTTAGTCCAAGGGGCAGCAAATTCTTTTCTACAAAGAGCCAGATAGTAAATATTTTTAGATTTGGGGGCTATGCAGTCTCTGTTAAAACTGCTCAACTCTGCTCTTGGAGTGTGGAGGGAGTGGACTAAATGTTCCAATAGCTGATGAATAGGACTGTGTTCCAATAACGTTTTACTTGTGGACACTGCATTCGGAAATTTTATATAATTTTTCACAAGTTACAAAATATCCTTTAAAAATTCTTTTACAAATTTAAAATCATAAAAACCACCTTTAACTTGCAGAGCACAAAGACAGACTGGCATTGTTGGCCAGTCCCGGTGAGGGCGGGAACTGACTCCTCGCGGTGTCCCCAGAGCCCAGCACAGGGTCTGACATACAGCGTCAGTGCTCAGCAGAAATGTGTTGGAGGAGTAGACTTTCCTGCTTTATACACAAGGAAACCATGGCTCAAGAGGTTAACTGGCTCTCTCAAATGTGGGGCTAGAACACGCACTTGCGTGGTAGGTGGATGGTTGCAGGGTGGGGTTGTTGGTATTTCTTCCAAATCCTATGCTCCTCCTACCAAATCACACCATCAGCTCTGGCAGAAAAATATTGACACGTGGAAGTTCACAGAGTTTGGGATTGGAAATTTCACTTGAGTAGTTAACCGACCAACTCTATAGAGTCATCTTTCAACATGGTCGAGTTGTAGAAACTTAATTTTAATTCCTCAGGTGTTTTTTTCCCCCCTTTCCTTTTCTTTTTTAATCCTCACCTGGAGATATGTTTTTCCTTTTTTTAGAGAGAAAGAAACATCAATTGGTCACCTCCTGAACCCGCCCCAGCCAGGGATTGAAACTGCAGCCTAGGTATGTGCCCTGATCAGGAATGAAACCTGCAACCTTTTGGTGTACGGGGCAATGTCCAGCCAACTGAGCCACCTGGCCAGGACAGGTTTTTCTTTTTTCTTTTAATCTGGGGATCATGCCCTTGCTAGTTTACCTTGTGAACAACATCAAGGGCTTTGCAGATATTAAAAAGTCATCAAGAGGGCTGAAAAGTGTGTATATTCTTCAAATTGGATGTAGTCTTACAATCAGAGTTATTTATTTCTTCTTTTAAACAATGGCTCTGTGTGAGCTGGGGCTACAGAAGGCCAGAAAAGTCCAGTTCCCTGGTGGAAAAACTGGTTCTCTTTCAAAGTTAGCTGCAGCCAGTCTGTGTCTCTGCCCTCATCTCTGTCAAATCCTACCCTGGGCTTCGACTTAAGTCTCTGTCACGATTCCCACACTTTTTTAGTTTGTTTTCGCTCCTAAGACTCCCACGCTCTGTTCTTCCTTGGCTCAAGTCCGCCCTGCTTCTCAGGAGGTCGGTTAACCGCAAGCCAGGATGCGGGGCAGCGTGCCTGCTCCTTCTCGTGGAATCTGTGCCCGCGTTGCTTCCTCAGCCACGGGTTTGGGTAGATTCTAATACTGAAGTCTCTGTAAGGGCTGGGCACCACCACGGTGCCTCCCCCAGGCCCTTGGGTGCTGCCCTGGATAAGCAGTGGCAGCAGAAATGGAGACTGGTGTGAGGCGTGCTCATCCTGCACTTCCCGCTGTTGTCAGCATCTTGCCCAGGCCAAGGGTGTGGCGTCTGGGGTGGGGGTGGGTGGCGTCTCGGGGGTGGACACTCCCTGATGACTCTCCTTGAGGAGGCTTCACATCTGATGGGTCTTGTTTGTTCTCAAAAAACAGTTACTATCAACACAAGCCCTCCTTCCCAATATTTTAATTAAAAAAGTAATATATGCTCGTGGAAAGCTTGAAAATACAAACAGAATGACAATAAAATCCACCTGCGATTACTCTGTTCAGATAACCACTATTAAACATTTCAGAACAGATAGTTTGACTTATCTTATATACACAGTCTTCTAACCATCTTATTTCAATGTTGTTTTGTCACCTGATTTGTGTTTTCACTTAATACACCATTAGCACATTTTCACGCCATTAAGTATCTTTATATAATATGATTTCTTTTATTGCTATACTGGGTGCCACGGTAAATGTGGGCTTAGACCAATAAATACATATTGTTGGACATTGAGTTTGTTTCTGGTTTTTCATACCAAGATGAACATCCTTAATTATAAATGCTTTTATGCATCTCTTGTTGCTTCCTTAGGACATATTTCTGGAAGCAGAATTAATTAGGTCAAAGGCTCTTGCACATATTTAAAGGCCAGATTTCCTTTTAGAGATGATCCAATTTTTGCTTCCACTGAGTGCAAAAGAATTCCTGATCCCCAACCCTTCCCCACACATGATTAGACATGTAATAACTTTTCATTTAAGAGGTGATAAACAGTATTTATTTTCTTAGACAACCCATAAGGTTGAAATTTTCAGTGATTTTTTTTTACCCATTTGTATTTCTTTTGTGATTTACCTTTTGTGAGCATAAATAATTTGTGCATCCCTTCTTCAAATGTATTTATTAGGCACATCTTAGTTTCAAATTTTGGCTCTACCAGTTTGTGACTTTGGACAAATCCCTCAACTGAGGCCCAGTTTCATCACTTATGGATTAGACTAATAGTTCCTACTGAGTAGAGTCACATTTAAGATGTAATGAAATAACATATAAAGTGAAATAACATAAAATCTCTGGCACTTCCCTAAGTACCCAATAAATGCTAAGTCTCCCTTCCCCTACCATGGGGAAGGCGAGGCACACACAAATTTATAAGGCAATGTATTTGTCTTCAAGAAATATGCGGTACAATGGGCAATAAAATATACCCAATATTTGATACAGGCTTCAGAAGATATGTAGAATTTTGGCAGGGTGGGAAGAACTGCAGAGCGAGGTAGTGGCAGAGGTGTGTCCGGGGGGTGGTAAATAGATTAAATTCACTCTAGCAGAAGCTTCATAACAGGTGAGCCTGGAAATATGAATTAGGGCCTGTCCTGGGAAGGGACTTTGAAATCCAAGCTGATGAATTTGTATTTTGCTCCTAAAGTGATGGGGAGCTATTGAAAATTTTTGAGTCATATAATAACACAATTAAAAGTACAGTGAGTGCTAATACGACAGAGCCTGGAATTAGGGAAATCAGCTGAAAAAATACAGGGTGGAGCAAAAGTAGGTTTATAGTTGTTCATATGGAAAATAATACAATAATTAATAAATAATGTTACAAGAATGAACTCTGTGTTTCGTGTAAAGCTATTTTTGCCCCACCCTGCATAATTGCGATCAAAGTTATACTATACATACAATGCCATGATCAATGCTGAATTCAAGAGATGCTGACAATGAGATGGGTCCTTGGAGGTCTGAGGCTGCTGTGGACGGAGAGCGGGGTGTGTGCAGTTCTCCAAGGTTGAGGGCATCTGAGGTTCAGAAATTGATGGGTTGGATGGCTACTGAAGACCCTGGATCAATGAACCCTCCTGGGCCTGAGAGGGAAAACAGTGAACATATGTAGGATTTCTTTTGGAAGGTAGAAATGGGTTCTGGGACTCAGCAGCCAGGGTTATTTGAATAGAGTAACATAGAGTGAATGCATAGCACACAAATGAGAAGCAGAGAGAGACAGAGAGAGAGAGGTGACCTTCTGGAACAGTCACTAGGAAATGCAAAGAAAGCAAAGAAAGCAGGTCTCTCTCCCTTCTCACATGAATGAGGGACAGGGCAGGTTTAAGGTAGTGATATTTTTCTTTCCTGTTGCCCCCAACCCCCACTTTCAAGTATATTTCTGAATAGGAAATATAGTCACATAGACAGAAATTCAAAAGAGACCAAAGGGTACTAGGAAAAATTCCTTCCACCCCTGCTCCCAGACAACAAGGTCCCCCAATCCCAGAGACAATCATATGAACAGTTGTGTACCTCACGAGAGCTTGTGTCCCCTGGACTAGCAGCAAAATAATTACCTGGGAACTTGCTAGAAATACAAATTCTCAGCCCCCATCCCAAACTTAGTGAGGAAGAATTTGGAGGTGGGGCACAGAAATCTTAACAAGCCCCCCTGGTGATTCTGGTGCATGCTGATATCTTCTAGGCACGTACATACAAACATACATCAATTTCTTCCTATTTTTTTTTTTTTTCCATTTTTTGTTCAGGTAGAGTAGGAGGGGGAGAGAGGAACAGAGAGAGAGAAACATCGACGTGAAGGGACACATCGAGTGGCTGCCACCCGCACGACTGACCAGAGCCGCGGACAAACTGCAACCGAGGTACATGCCCTTGGCGGGAACCGAACCCGGGTCTCTCGGGACCGCAGGCCGACGCTCTAACCGCTGAGCCAAACCAGCCAGGGCAATTTCTTCCTATTTTTCATGTAAGTGTTTCGCATCCATACTTTCGGAGATCACAGAACCCTTCCTTTAAATATTTTTAATGCTATGTACAATGTTTAAAGTTTTGCAAGTGTTTTCAGGGATTTCATAGCCCTGTGTGTGGTGTTCACATGGACTTCACAGTGACCACTGACACAGCCTCTAAGAGAGCAGCGCTCCTCCGAGGGCCGTGCCTCAGCCCACCCCTGCTGAGGACACTGAGGTGCTCCCGAGTCACCCGAAGGGTTGGCATGAGGCTGTGATCAATGCAAAGCACTGACTGTCAAAAGGCTTTGATTAAAAATATATATATATGTTTATTGAGTGCCTACTATGTGCCACACATTGTTCTAAATACTAAGAAAAGAGTGAATAATAGACCAAAATCTCTGCCTTCTTGGAGCTTACAGCCTAGTAGGAGGAGATGGTAAACACATAAATAAAAACTGATTTATATCAGAGGTGTAGGTTCCGTGGAGACAGGAGCTAAGGAGTACAGGGGGTGGAAGGGGCTGAACAGGTCTCACTGTTAATTCGTATCTCTGAGAGAGGCTGGGCATGGAGGAGGTGAGGGTCGTTGTCACGGGGATCCGTTACTATTACAGGGATGTTTACTACGCCTCTACTTCTAACCCTCCCCTCCGCTGAAAACACCTGTCAGACACAAGCCCAACTGCGGGAACGATAAAGTTTTTGGAGGGAAACTGGGCCATGTGGGTGCCTCACATTCTGGCAGGTGGCAGTTAAGAGCTCCCAGGGTGACGTGGGTCACCAGGTTGGATGGGGCCACCCAGCTGGGCAGGGCTTCCTAGAGGACATGACTTTTGAGTCGGGCTCACTGGGCAGGCAAAGCCTTGGTTACAGGCTGTGAGGCTTCACTGGAGACAGATGCCTTCCCTGATGAGAGGGGACATCCCATCATTGCCTGGGGGAGTCTTTCTCCCCCGGCAATATACCTGCAGGTGGCATTGAGAAACCTCTCCCAGTCTCATTGCTCTACTAAAACAAAGACAAACAAACAAAGCCCTACTGTGCATTCTCTTTCTGGGGTCCTGATTCCCTCAGAGTCATTATAAGCTAGCCTGGGTCTTTTGCTTCCTTTTCAACCAGACTCCTCTTTTTTAATACAACAACCCTGGGCCACAATAACCCATGCTGCCTTCCCCAAGCTCTCATTATCACTCTGATTTAAGGGACCGAAAGGGACAAGCACAGTGAGTTTCCCTGGAATGCCGATGTAAGGGAATAGAGAGAACTCATGGGCTGTTTGGGCCGTGCAGATTTTTATTGCTGAGGGACTCTGTGCCTTAGAAACTCTGTATTACAGGTTTCTGTTGTGATCAGGAGCAATGCTTTGTACACACCGCTGTGCACAGGGACATATAACAAATCCAAAGTGCCAAGCAGTGATTTGTAACAGCACTTTCCATGTGTCTTCTCTCATTATCCAAGAGGACCCTTCCCTATGAGTGCTTGTTCTCAGAGTCTGTGGCGGGGGCCAGAAAGAAATCAGGGGAAGGATATACTCTTGGATATATCTTTTACTACATTCCAGAGACTCATTTAATGTCTTCTCAGCCAAAGTTCTTAATTTCTTTGCCTGGCACATGATTATTGCTGGGGGACTTGGCGGCTTTTGAGAGGAACAGAAATTGAAATGCAAATTGGTGTGATGTATCTATTTTGCTTTGCAAAATTCTCATCTGCGATCTAACTCAGTCAAGCAAAGCAACCAGGTCTAAAAACTTTGGATTTAATACCTCAAAAGAAACATGTGGCAGGCAAGGAAAAATGTTAGTAAATACTAAATCCATGTCTCCCCAGTCTTCAACTATGTATATTTCCTGGGTACCGATCCCCATAAGCATCAGAAGTCATATTCAACTAGTCAGTTGGAAAAATATTCATGCACCCATGCACGATATTTATTGGCTATCTACTAATGTAGAAAGATTGCCGACCACTGGGTCATAGTCCGCGTCTTCAATCAGCTTTATATTTTGGTAGGGGCACCAGGCAGACAACCAAGAAAGCATGAAGTAAGAGATAAATAGAGGAAAAAGAGGTGTGGGGATTTTAATAGTCAAAATTGTTGCTTTCTCAATCTTCCTGGTTAACAGACAATGGTTGTTAAAGGGACATTACATCTCTCAAACCCCAGGCCAACGGCACATTAGCAGCCCACGTGTTGAGCACCAACTACATGCACGCATGTATTATACTCTTCATTTGTGTCCTCTAATTCAATCATTACATCAATTGCATAGAGTAGGTACTCTTGTTAACTTCATTTTACAGACAACGAAACTAAAACGCAGAGAAATAAAGTTGCTCAGGATCACACTGCAGGAGAAGCAGAAATAAAATTTACGACCAGGTCCAAGACCAAGTTCTGAGGATGAGCACTTGGTGACCTAGCTCTTCATTACTGCAAACACAGTCACAGCGAAGAGCCTCAGAGGACAATCTGTAGTTCAAACACTGCTGATGAATGGCTACTGTTGGTCTCTGGAACTGCCCAGAATGGGTGCCCCAAGCCAGGGGCTGAGGACCTGAGGACCGACACCAACTGTAAAGGAAGGAAGTAAAAATGTCCATTTATTAATCTTGCTCTGACTATAATGACTCTTTAGATAAACTTTGATGTTTGCTCCAACCTTTCTGTGCTCCAACCTTTCTGTGCTCCGTGAGGGAATGACAAGATGAGTTGTTTTGCAATAACTCGTCCAAGTCCGCAGACTCTGGCAGCACCAGAAAAATATTACAAAGCCAAGGCCACAACCTTCCCCACAGTGAGCTCTGTGGAAGATGAACTCAGCTGCCTGTGTCATTCTCTTAAAGGCACAGCTGCAAGACAGCTTTAGCTGCATTGGATTGACAACCCTCCAAAGCGGGCCAAGCCCCTCAGGCTGGTTTTAGCACAGCTGTTAGTCCTAATCCCTTCTACGGCAAGAGGGCACATCATGACATTGCAGTTGTAGGTTTTGGAAAGACGAACAAACCAAGACGGTGGCACTACCAACAAGGTGGAATGCCCGGGGGGACTTGGCCTTCCTGTTTCCTGGTGCCTTCTCTTGCACACCTTCTCTTCCAGGCTCAAAGGTTTGTATTGTGCTAGGAGGAAAATTGCAACAGAGTTTGGCTTGGTTGTCACTGGGCAACACCCACAAGACCAGCTGCAGTGAAGGCGGGAATATGATGATGTAAATAGTTTGAGAGCTTCCAGCGAAACCTGTCTCACAGAGCCCATGTCACACTTCACGGTCAGTCCTCCACTCTCGGCAGAGAAAAAGAACCTTCTGGTTTGCTATTTCCACTCTGTGGTCTTACTTTTTGTATTCACGGAGCCTAGCAAAGTGCTGGCACATAACAGCTGTTTGGTTAATGTTTGCCAAACCAACCCGGAACCAGACACGTAGGGGAAGCTTCAAGGCCACGTGGGAAATGGTTTTTCTGTTGGGGGAGCCATGCCCTAAAAAAGGAGAGAACTGCTGGATGGGGCTTTGGGTCCACCGGAAACCCTACCTTGGGGGCAGTCTGGAAGTTCTGGGGCTGAAGTCTGGTAGGGAAATTCTACAGTTAGATCCAGAGAGACAGGTAAGAACCTCCTTCTAAAATCAAAGTAGAAGAAGCAAAATTCACTGAAAATTTAAATGCTCTGTATTGAAAAAACCAAACCAATAATGTTGGAGGTCAGATCAGGCAGGCTGATGGAGAACAAATCCAGCAGGCTCCCAAGCATTATTCTGGAGAGAGCACATCCGCCTATCTGGGCAACAGGTTTCCACAGAAACACCGGGGTGCAGCTGTTGTATTCTTCATTTTGACTATCTTCTTTCTAACTTGCCCTCAGCATGATTTCACTGTTCTCTTTATTTGTGGCTGCTTTAAAGACATGAAGCTGGGCCTCCACCCCACGATTCCGCTAAGTGACAAAGCTGACAGTCTCCAGGAAGGGAGGCTGTCCTGTCTGGAACATTCCAGACCTCATTTTGGAGCGGAAATGCTGTCCTGAAGTAGGCCCTCCAGTCTGGACTTGCCTGAGAGAGATGAAGGACTGGGCCAGCTCTACCTGCCCTGCCCTGCTCTGTCCCAACCTGTCCAACTCCTCCTGCAGCAATGGTAATTCCTGGAGAATAGCCAGGAGCCTCCTGAAAAGGGAATCTTGCTGCTGGTTCCACACCCTCAGGTTCTCTGGGCAGGATGCAACCTGTTTAAAAGGTGTTCATTTTCCCAGCATCAGCAGAACACCTGATAAATCTCCCTTCCCATCATTCTCTCCACCCCCAGCCCCGGTACGCAAGCCTTAACCTGGACATCGCAGTGCCACGGGGGAACAAGGTCTTCCTTTTAGTTTCTACAGCGTTGCTCTTGAGCAGAGTTCTGACTGCTGTGCGGATCCACGGTCTCTTCTTCACTCAGGATCTGGACTTCCTCGCCCAGATGTGGCTCGAGGATGGCTGGAATGATTCTCAACTGTATCTCCCTCATGGTAGGGAAGTCAGGGGACACTGCGGAGGCCTATTTTTTTTTGTTTTGTTTCCTTTCAAGTTGCAATAGCATCTGAAATTTCCATGAATCTTGCAGCACTTAAAAAAGGTAACCCTGTGGGAGGATTAAGATAGCAACCACTGGGTGCCTAACCTTAAGTATTTCTTTTTTTTTTTTTCATCCTCACCAGAGGACATTTTTCCATTTTTTTGTACAGATAGAGTGGGAGGGAGAGAGAGGAAGAGAGAGAGAGAGAGAAACATCGACGTGAAAGGGACACATCGAGTGGCTGCCACCCGCACAACCAACTAGGGCCGGGGACAAATTGCAACCGAGGTACGTGCCCTTAGCGGGAACCGAACCCGGGTCTCTCCGGACCACAGGCCGATGCTCTAACCGCTGAGCCAAACCGGCCAGGGCACCTTAAGTATTTCAATCAGACGTTTCTTCGAAATACCCAGCGAAGGCTCACAATTCCTGGAGGAGGAGATGCTTCTGGAAGATGCTAGTTACCTGAGGGAGATAGGAGAGGGCCCAGCCCTCGGGAAAATAGCCCACATGACAAGGATAAGCCTCGCTTTGTGGGGAGCAGGGCAGGCTTCTATTACCCACGAGGGCTAAAGTGTCCTCTGAGAGAATGTCCTAGAAGCAGTTCTCAAAGTTCAGTTCCCAGCCTTGTGCTGGTCTTAGAAAGCCTTCCGAGTGGTCTGCAGACTGGTTCAAGTCACTTTGGTGTACTTTCTCAGTATAATATTTCACCTTTGGGCTCCAAATGATTCTGGAGAGTTAAACCCAAGGGGCCCTGCTCTGGGGGCGGGGGGCACCCTGTAAGCATCATCATTATCATTAGTATAGAGCATTTCCCTAGATTTCATGAATTTAGCCTTTGACATTCATTCATTGAGTAAACTTTTATTAAGTATCTTTCTTCTGTTTCCAGTGTTAGGACAGGAGACAGAAGAAGAAGGTAGTGCCTGTGTCTTTCAGAAGAGCTTGTTTCTCGAGGGGGAAAATGGATGGGTAAAGCAATACTTACTGAAAACGTGGACTAATTCTCTAAATACTGACAGAGGAATCCAAGATGTTATGGAAACACAACCTGTGTCTGCAGGTGCCAAGGACATCTCCCCAGAGCAGGTGACTTTCAGCGGAGTTTCGAGGGCATAGTAGTTTACCTTGCAAATGAGAAGGAAGATCTCTCAGAAGGCAAGATGCAATGAGAACATGGAGCACAGATTTGTCGAACTTTACTAAAAACCAGATTTTCGAAAGAAGTAGCATTGATTTGAGACGTAAAGGATATGTCCTATTTAGACATTTGGAAAGGAGAGAGGGATAGGCATCCCTGCTGGGCTGGGGACCAGAAGAATCAAAGGAAGTTCAGAGTATATGAAGGAAAATAGAGAAAAGTGAGATTGAAACCAGCCCTTCTCACCCTTGGGCCAACCAACTATCTTATTCTACCTGTTCCACCTTCGAAATGCAGTGACTCAGGGGCAGAGTTCAGAGCTCAGGTCTTATCTGCCTTTCAGTCCTTGTTGCCCTGCCTAGTTCATCCAGCCCTCATCTTCTCTTTGCCTCCCCTCTCAACTGGTCTCCCCGCCTCTGGCTCCTTCCCTCGCAATTCATCATCTACATCTCTGTTAGGGTTATTTTCCTAAAATGCAAATTTATAATTTTTCTGCATGACATATCCTGGTGATTCACCATCATTTCAGGATAACCCCAGCTCTGGAATGGCTTACGTTATAAGGGCCTTTGGGATCCAGCCCCTCCCTGCCTCCTTAGTTCTGCGTCCCGATCCCATCTTGCACCTGCATTAGACACACCCAGCTACAACTGTGTGGGGTTGTTTCATGTCTTCAGGCCTTCACATTTGCTCCTCTCTCTCCCTGGAAAACCCTTTTGCTTCTTGTCCTCCAGGCAAACTAATATCCATCCTTTAAACATGGACTCAAATACCATCTCCCTCAACCTTCCTTACAGAGTTAATCACTGCAGTTCCTTCTTTATATTTATATGGTTACTTGGGATTCTCCTGCCTGTCTGCACATGGCCATCGTGGGTTGGGGGGTGGCTGTAAAAATACCCATGTCCAGGTCCCACTCCAGGTCAGTTAAACCAAAATCTCTCCAGGGCTGGGGCTGGGCAGGGTCTTGAAAGGCTCCCTAGGTGATTTTAATGTGAAACCGAAATGGAGGAATCTGAGAATCAGGAGACCCCAATCCTAATTCTGCCACTGAGTCATTCCTCTGGGCAAGCCAGCCACCCCTCTGGCCTCCTTTTCTCGTCTGTAAATAGGACGTGCTGAACCAGAAGATTTCCGAGGCCCACTCCACGTCACTGATCCTTCTTGAGCTGTCAGAGCAGGTGCTTGGCTGTGGGGGCTCAGTTCTGCTCTTTGCCTGATAAGGGGTGGGAAATGAGCTGTTCGGGGCTCAGCCGTTCCTGCTCTCCCTGGGCTACTTCTCCTTCTGCCCTCCCTTTCCCGCTGGCCTGGGACTTGCCGTAAGCCGGCTTGGGGAAGAAGCCAGGAGCAGTTTGTTCTGGCAACAGGCTGGCTCCCCGCTGACGTCACACTGCCGAGCTGCAGAGAGCTCCTGGAGAGCCTCCGCCTGGGGCTGCTTTCACATCACTAGAGAGATGATTTCTTTCAGGAATGAATGGGCTGCACCTGCTGCATTGTCTTATCAAAATGTCACGCGGCACTTGGAGAGCACGTGTAGGAGTGTGCAATGAAAGCGTCAACGGCAACAAGTGAATGCAAATGGTGCTTCCCTTGTATTTTGCTGACTGATCCGGAGCAGGGGAGTCTGGGGGGGAAGCCTCACTGCTGTGAAATTCGGGCGATGGGACATACGGAAGTTCTCCGGGATTTAGTCACAGCACAAGAGCGGCCTCTTGCAGCCCCTGTAGCTTCTGTCACCAGCAATCCAGTGTGTCCTGATCACAGACTCTGTCTAATGGAAATGAGCAAAGACAGAGCCGTGATGCCTCCATTTTCATTTGAAATAAATCATGTCAGCCTGGCCCCGCAGTCAATATGAATTTGATGTCTTGCAAATAAAAGCAGCTCTAACTTGAGCAGACACAATCCATTATCCTGCCATCTGCTACGTCCCGGCTTCCTTATGGGGATAACGGAAAGACAGGGTTTTCTTGAAAGCTTGGCACTTTGGGTGCAGAGGAAAACACGCTGCCTTTAGAAGATACTAAACTGGCTCTCGGATTACATACCATGAAATCAGCCTTGAGTCCATATAGTTCCCAACTGCTGAGTTTTCCCCCTTCAAATTATAAGAGAAGGTTTATTTAGAAAGTTTCAGAGATAGTAGAAGTGAGCCAGCTGGGCTGTGCAGGCTCAGGAAACAAGTTACAGAAGCAAAAGAAGGGCCCTGGGGGCTTAGGAGGGGGAAAGGCAACAGGGCTGGGGGTGGGGGGGGGGGAAGAGTCAGAGCTCTGAGCCTGTGTCATCTCAAAGGCCTGTTAACCCAGGTGCACAGAAACAGTGCACGGGCTTGCGTAAGGCCAAGATGAACCTCCTACTAAAAACATTACATGCCTCGGGCCTGACTACCCACCTGTCCAGTTAGGAATTTATGATCAGATCACCCTGTGAGGTTACTTTCTATAGAACCTCTTGTTCGTCCACAGCTCCCACTCTGGGTCACAACTTTGTTTACACTAGACTGGAGGTGGCCTCCTGTTCTCCTCCCTGCAGTGCCAAAGCTCATGGTCATGGGTCGCCTCTCCCCATGAAGGGTGATTCTCAGGAGCAGGGTGGCTCCTGATTTCAACACGGGAGAGCTCAGGGGTACCTGGAAGGGTAAGCAGTCTGAGGGCTTTATCGGAGGCTGCTGATACCCTATTCCTTAGACTGTATTCTTTAGATAGATGAACAGAAAATTTTTTTTACAGATGTCTATTCACATTTTACTTAAGACTGAAAATACCAGATGTCTCTATTATTGTGATTTGGAGGCCTGGAGAGAACTAAGAGATTGTGTCAGTCAGGGTCCAACCAGGAAATCAGAAATCACCCAGAGTATTTAAATAGAGGGAACTGAATGGGGAAAATTATTTACACAGATGATGGGTGAAACTGAGAAACCAACCAGGAGACAGGGAGACAGCTGGAAGATTAGCAGTAGTTGGATGTCCTTAGCCTGGAGGGACAATGGAAAGAGGAGGTGGGTTCCCAGAGCCCAGAGGCAGGGGTCATCTCAAATACAAAGGTGGCCGCTGGTATCAGTGCAGTCCAAGGTAGAAAAGAGGGTGAGAATTACCCCAGCAGCTCCCTTTCTCCTGTCTTCCGATCTTCTGCCAGGGTCTCCCATTGGCCAAACCCAGCTGTCAGTCAGTGACAAGGAGACTTTCTGCCCCATAGCACAGGACAGGGGAAGTGGGAGGAGTGGAGCTAAGGTCATTCAGGCTGGGAGTGTATTACATAAATGAGCCAACGTGTCTTGGCCCCAACATGGTTTATTTTCTTACTGCAGGCTGGGCCCATTAGCTCAAAAGCCAGCTGGCACCAAACTCAAGTTTTTACATATCTAATTATTTTAAAAAATAGCCCAAACAATATGAATTTTTAGCCTTTTAGAACTTTCCTGCTTTGTATACCCAGTGAAACCTCACATAGCATCTGCTGGCCATTGATAAGATAGAGCCATGTGGTTATATGGCCCCAATGTGCTACAATGCTGTGGAGTTCTCTAACCCAGAGAGTCCTGGTCATGTTGCTGAGCAATATCACCTGGATCTGTAAGCCCTTAGTCAGATCCCCTTTCCCAGCCTCCTCCCCCTCTGGATGCTTGCCCTCACTATAAGCCTCTGGACAGTCTTCCTCTCTCATGCCACCCTTTCCAAGTGCTGTTCAATAAAGCTTGTAAGTTACTGTCTTTAGTGATCATTCTCTTTCCTTGATCAACCCCAAATTTCTTAAACCTTCTATAGACTGGCATAGAGATTACAGAAGAGAGCTAAAGCCCCTCTGGTCACCCCTTAGAGTGCCCACTGTTTGTGAGGAATAAGTGGCATACTACTACACTGATAGTAGAAGAAACTTAAATGATAAGGGCATAACTTTTATTGATTGCATCATTAATTTAAGCCATATGTAATGCCAGTATTCATCCAGATTTGACCTACAAAAATGGCAATGTCATACGGTTCTCCCATAGACTTTGGAGTTGACCTCTTTCCATCTCATCAGTCTCTAAAACCTGTCTGTACTTCATTCATTCATTTATACTTACTGTACACTTACTTTGTGTGACAGTCTTTGCTTACATTTCTTATTTTTATTATTGATTTGAGAGAGAGAGAAGTCAATATGTTGTTACATTTATTTATGCATTCATTGGTTGCTTCTTGTATGTACCATGACTGGGGATCAAACCCACAACCTTGGCGTATTGAGATGACACTAACCAACTGAGCTCTCCAGCTAGGGCTGCTTACCTGTTTCTTTCCTAGTCTCCTCTTCCGTTTAGGCCCTGTCCTCTCTTGCCCAGGTGACTGCTTGCAGACTCTAATATGCCCCCAAATTACCAGGGAGGGAGAAATAAGAATGCGGGTTCCTAGGCCTCCACATTGAATATAAATTCAACAGGTTCAGGGCACAGATCAGATTTGCTTATTTATTGTCAATAGGCATCCATGGTGTTCTGAGGGGTGAGGGTGGGGCTTGTTCACTCCCCTTCAAGAAAGGCTGCTCTGGTTTGTCTTGCTAGTGTTGCCAGAATGATCCTTCTAAAATGTAATTCTGTGTCCCTCCCCAGCTTAAAATATCATAATGTTTTCCCACCGACTGCCCCGCGAAGCGCACATTCCTCAGCTGGTGGGAAAGACCCGCCCAGCTCGGCCTTTTGGGTGGTCCTCCTGCCTCTTTACTTCCCCAAGAACACGTGCTCCTGTTTTGCTGAATACTCACTGTTGCCCCAAACACCTGCCTCCTGCCTGGAAACGTGTCCGTTGTGGTCCCTCACTTTTATTTATTTATTTATATATATTTTTTTCTTTATTGATTTTAGAAAGAGAGGAAGAGAGAGAGAGAGAGAGAGAGAGAGAGAGAGAGAACATCAATGAGAGAGACCATCGATTGGCTGCCCCTTGCATGCCCCCCATTGGGGATTGGGCCCATAACCTGGGCATGTGCCCTGACTGGGAATCGAACCGGCAACCTCTTGGTGCATGGGTCAACGCTCAACCACTGAGCCACACCGGCTGGGCTGTGGTCGCTCACTTTTAAACCAGACCAGTCCACCAAGTGGTGGCCACTGACAGAGACACAAGAGCCTCTGTCTCTTCTAGGTCTTCTCTCTCCTTTCCTGTTCTGCCACTTTCTGACCTTTTGACTCTGTTGCCAACTGACCTGAACTTTGTGGGCTCTGACCTCCCCTCTCTCCAAAGGACTTGGCCAGCACTCCCGTCTGGCTCTCCCCACTCCTGGCCCACACCCTAAGGGACCCACTTTGGCTCCTGGTGGGCAGGAATTCAATAGCACTTGCTTTTCTCTATCACCCGGAATGACCTTTCCAAACCTCTCAGCCAGAGGAGCTCTCAAGACTTAGCTTAAAAGCCATGTCCTTAAAGATACCCTTTCCAATGTTCCCAGGAAGAATTAACCACTCCTTTCCCTGGGCCCTCCTGGGCCTCTGAGCATACTTGGAACTGTCCTTATCATATTGGTTTACACATCTACCTCCCCCTTGGGGCAGGAACTTACCTTAATGGACCTGCTGCTGTACCAGGCATTCAGTGAGTGCTTCCTAAGTGTTGGTGCACTGAATGCAGGCTTTCTGACTTCCCTCTGCCTCAGGTTTACATTCTGGGTCCCCCGTGCTGGGTACCTAGGGGATGCTAACCACAGATTGCACAGTAATTAGTAATAGAACAGAATTTAGAAATGTGAAAATTCTAATGAGGCTGTGGTACCTCCTTCCTGGGCTGGGTCATTGAAATGAATTTATGGCCTTGTTGTTTGTGGTTACCGTACTAATTATTTTATATACTGTACACTTTGACACTTTTGCTCCACATCATCTGACCTTAGGAATTAATTTACCTTCTTAGAATTGTGCATTATCTAAGTGGTATTCCCAGATAATAATTATCATGACTCACTCTGCCACTTGTTAATCATTATAGGCAGGAAGAAGCTTAACAATATTTAATATATGTATTGTTAAAATCCAAAACATAATCCTCACAGAGAAATAGTGCCACCCTTATTCTCGAAGTTAGTTTCAGCCTTTTATTTTTCTTATTCATCTCCCCAGAGGCTGACCTGTGAAGGCACAGAAACCTGTGTAACAAGGACAGGTGAGATCTCACCTGAGGGTTGTTTTTTACTGGCGGGGCTGGGAAGAGCTCATTAGAGGAGTTTTGCTTTGTGACCTGGTACCATATTCCAGCTCCAGTTATTTCTGTAAAATCTAAAAGTCACGAGGGGTATAAAATGTATACCCAGGTCTCCACTTGAGATGCGATATCCAAATAAGAGAAAAACACAAATAGTAACCAGCATTATCTTATAACAGACAATGATTTTATATTTAGGAATAAGGACTAACTTTGGCTTAGAGACTGGGCTATTCGCCATCTCCCAATAGTAACCATGACAATTCTACACAGAAAGAATTTCAATGATACTTTTAAATGTTATAGGCATTGTCTCATTTATTCTCTGTAGCCAAGTATTATGAACCCTGTTTTAAGCAAGGAAAACAAAGTGAAGCATTTTGACCAAGATCACAAGAAGTAGGAACTTTGCAGGTAGGTTTCCAGCTTTTAAATCCAATATTGTACTCACAGTGCTGGACTCTGTTTCCTGTGGAACAGTTAGAAGAGCCAATTGAATTGTTGTGGCCAAGGTCATGGGGTGTATGCTCATCTGGCTCAGTTAGCACATGGAGAAAGGGACTGTACACTTCATCTTTGTCTTTTCCAGTACACATGGTTTCTTTGGTGTTTCAGGCATCAAACGTGATTGAATATCTCTGTTATGCCAGGCTCTGTGCTTGGTGTTGGAAATGCAATCGTGCCTCAAGAAACTCAGAGTTTAATAGCAAAGACAAACAAGGAGATACAGTGATAGAGGCACACAGGGGCATATATGGAGTCAGGTGAAATATATCGAATTCATAATGAGGTGCTGGGGTCAACAGAAGTTTCCAGGAATCTCCTGACCACAAAAATCTTGAAAAGGAGCTAGCTAGGGTAGTTGGAGGTAGCCGGGAAAAGCCTTGCAGGAAGAGGGACAGCCTGTGCAGACATGCATTGGAGCGGAAGAACATGGCACAGCTGGGCAATCGCAAGTGGTCTAGCATGGTGAGAGCTCAAAGTAGACAAGGCGAGGTGGGCGAAGTAGGCAGGGTCCACACTGAGAGTGTCCCTGGGGCCCATGATAAAGAGTTAAACTTTATCTAGAGTCTTTTAATGAGCCAGGAAAGATTTTAAATTGGGTTGGGGGTATATATTTCATAAAGATTCCTTGAGGAAGTCATACAGAGGAGGAACAGTTGGGGAGCAAGGCTGGAGGCTGAGCCCTGGATGTCCCAAGGACTGGAAGTAGGGGAAGACATCAGAAAGGGACATTACCAAAGACCAAATCTATCCAATGTCACGAAAAGCCTTCTGTGTGCCAGGCAACCTGCTAGGTGCTCTTTATGCATGATCTCAAATCATCGCACACCAGCACCAGGAGGTAGGTATTGACTATCCTCATTTATAGATGGTAAATCTGAAGTGGTGTGTCACACAGCTATAAATATAGGAGCAGGCATTTACACTCAGTCCTTAATTAACTCCAGAATCTCTCCATCATACTGCATTTTGTCGAGGACCAGCCTCATCCAGAATAGAGAACAAGGTCTTTGTCTAAGACACAGGGACTCTTCAGACTGAGCAGCTCAATATTTTTCTTCATTAGGTAGTGATAGAAAAGGGATCCTCTGTATTACAAGCCAATGAGTAGTAAGGATTCCCCAAGTGGCTTATCTGAAACGGACTGCAGGCTCTGTCTTTTGCTACAGCTAGAGTATAACAGGGAAATTCTTGTTTTGCCAGATGTGACTGGGATTGGCAAGAGCTCAGGAACAAGATGAGGTGATAACCATCCTTATTCAGATCAATTGTGGAAATTCTCTTCTTGGGGGCTGTCATACTGTGCCATGTCATGCTGTGTCCCCACCCTCATCAAGGGGTTGCAGTGGAAGCAAAGTGGACTAATGAGCTCCTTCTGAAGATTTAGGATGGCAGACTAGCAGGCAGTGGCGTGCATGTCTTCTCTCCAGTGGTTAAAGCTGCAAGATGAAAGTCAGAAGCTGTTGGTGTCCGGGTTTTCTACCAGGAGGAGGAACCTGGACTTCAAAGAGGAATAGGAACTTGATCTCCTATAGGGAGAAGCAGAGACTAGCAGAGATGGGGCTCCTGGTTTTAGTTGCGTATGATGTGCAGCTGCATCCCAGCCTTTCTAAAGATTGGATTCCTTGATTCTTCCTTAAATCCTATAAATGCCCCTAGTACCCACCCAATACAATCCTTTCTTTGCTTAAACTAGTTTGGGTTTGGTCCTAATTCATCAACTCCATCCTAAATCCTGTGAATAGTAATTGGTCCCTAGTTTCAAAAGGAGAATGATTTGGGGGAGATAAAAGGTGATCACCTCAGTGTGGGCAACTATACATAAAATCTCAAACAGGTGAATAGGGAATTTCTCAGCTAGAGGACATGTTTATATCATGGCTCTTTGCAGCTGCTTTTCAAAAAGTGGGTCTACCTCCGTGTGGCTCATTAGCCTGTGTAGCCTGACTGGTAAAATGGGTTGTCTACTCCTGGTCTGTGGTGTAGTTGGATATCTGAACGAGGTGGGATTCTAGGAGGTCCAAGTGACTGCCCTGTGGTTGTAACAACAGACTCATCTTTTTGTCCAACCTTGCATGTTGGAAACCAGAACTTGTCTAGTGGGGATGGCTCACTGGTACCTTTATGTGTGCTGGGGTGTCATCCGAGGGGGGCTGCAGGGTTAGTACAAGTGCAATGCTGATAGTCAAAAGTAAGGAAACAGAATTAAATCATATTCCCCAGGAATCCAGGAACCAGACACAAGGCCCAGAGGATCTCAAACAGCACTCAGAAATGGAACAAAGGGTAAGAGCAAGGCAGAAACTGGCTGCCAATGGGACTGGCAGGTCCAAGATTCCCTTTCTGTTAAAAGACTCACTTTCCTCGAGGTGCACTGACCTGTGTATACAGGCCTATTTAGATTGAAACGCTGGTTACAGGTGGACAATTCTAGCGACTACTCAAGGATTTGGTTACCTAACGTACAATGCACTGTGGGCTTGGGGAGGACCTGGTATGTGCAGATAGAGGGGGCAACGGGGAGGGCAGCCTGTTCAGCAAACGTTCCTTTCAGTGCGTGGACAACACCCAGCCAATTGAGCCACACCGGCCAGGGCTCGGCAAGCATTCCTACACTGACCCTTAGACTCAGGAAACCCCTCCTTGCCCTTTCTTTGGCCATAGAAACCACACAGCCACGAAATGGAACACAGTCAGATAGTGTTCCGGGCTGTGTCTATTTGTGTTAAAGTGACAGAGAGGGAATTTCATACAACATCTTTATTTATCCAAACACTTGCCCAGTGTTGGTGAAGATAAACTCTCTAGGCTCTTGTGGAGGCTCACCATGACATAAATAGACACAGTTGCCCAAAAACATGATTTTTGTTCTAATAGCTGTCTGGTATTCACTGATCAAGCCAGTTGAATAAATAATGCTTGTCTCTGACATTTGCTTTATTAGGGCTGATGTCGGCATGTCTCCATCGTCTCACAGTCCAAGAGTTTTGTTTGCTTGTGTTTTTATCCTGATCTGAGCAAGTAAAGTAGGGAAATGGTTGTTGAATCAACAGGCTCATGGGCTCCATGCTGCTTTCTCGTGGGGAAGGAGGCCAGTATGTTGACCTAAACAGCAATGGGAATCACTCCAGGAGAGGGGGGTCCAGAGAAGGGGGTTTGACCATCAAAGGAAAGTCAAAGTGAGCTAGTGGGAGGTGGATGAGGAACTCACTCAGCGTGCCCTCACTTCCCACATGGAAAGCAGACCCCTGAGGTTCAAAGCTTAGCTTCTTTTGTTCTCCCCTTGATGCAGAAATAGGTATTTTATAAGTTGGATCAGAGGGAAGGAAGGCAAGGCTTTTGCACTGCCTGAAAATTGAAAGACATCCTTTGTTTTATGGTAGTGAGCAGTGGAGAATGCAGTGGAGACCGTGGGCAAGTCCTCTGTCAGCTGTGGATAAGCAGTGGGTGGTCAGTGGTTCAACAGAAACCCGCTTCTCTTCTCCTTTCCTCCAAAAGCAGGTAGCAAGGAATGTTTCTTAATCTCCTCAAAATCTCCCTCCCTGGCAACAGTGCCATGTTGCTACTGGACAGATCTTTCCACCCATCAAATTGTATCATAATCCTGATTAGAATTCTTTGGGGGTCCTCATCTGCTACAAGACAAGGTCTGCTATTTCTTTTTTTTAATCCTCACCCGAGGACATTTTTCCATTTTTTGTTCAGATAGAGCGGGAGGGAGAGAGAGGAAGAGAGAGAGAGAGAAACATCGATGCGAAGGGACATTGAGTGGCTGCCACCCACACGACCAACCAGGGCCGGGGACAAACTGCAACCGAGGTACGTGCCCTTAGCGGGAACCGAACCCGGGTCTCTCTGTACCGCAGGCCGACGCTCCAACCGCTGAGCCAAACCGGCCAGGGTCAAGGTCTGCTATTTCTAAACTGGTGTACACTCAGCTTAAATCCCAATGTGGCCTCACCTGCCTCTCTAAGGGCCAGATCGAGGTCCCAGCCACAGACGAATCCTAGACCACAGACGGCTCTTCTACCTGAGTGCATGCTATCTCCTGTCGGAATTGCTTTCTCAGTCCACTTGATGAATTTCATTCATCCTTTAATTTAAGTTAAAACCTGGTTCAGAGGGTGTGTCTGAGGGCCTCTCCCTGACGCTCCTGCTTGCCCAGGGAGACCACTCTCCTTTGGGCTTCCCCTCGCCCATCCACAGTCCTTTATTTCCTCACGCTGTACTTCAGTGTCGCTTGAACACCCGCACCCACCTCCGCACTCCCCCCGGCCTCACTAAGTTGTGGGTACAGATGGATCAAATGAACAGCTAAAGCCAAAGCCCACTGGGTGCACATCCCCACCAGGATGGTGGCAGGACCTCAAGTCCCCCTTTTCGGGTTTCCTTTCATCTAGTAACTTTCAATGGGTCTTCAGGTGAGGTCTCACTCTGATCACTGCGCATGCTCATGACTTGCCCTGCAGGTATAGGGATGCCACAGCTACCCTGACCCCAGGGGATGCTGGTGTCTGGGTACCACAGCAGCCCAAAGGGTGGTCACAGACCTGTTCTTAATCCTACACCACGGATGGCTCTAGGGAAATAGGAAGGAAAATAGAGAACCCTCTGCCTGGCTTCTAGACATGGCAGCTCTCAGATCCCACAGACCTAGAGCCCATGTTTCCTTACAGGGACTTTCCTGTCAGATGGCAGAGGCACCTGCCAGCCTACTCCTCATGAACCTCCCTGGTCAGAGCCAGCTTCCCTCAGTGCAGAACTCTAGCATGTGGTGTTTATACAACATAATTGGTGCCCCCTGGAGTTGTCCAATAGAATAGCCCTGAATGTATCTACTTTTCAGGCGTTTTGGGATACAGGCTCCAGAGAGTGAGCCCAGAAAAACCAGGAAGTTTCTGCCTCTTCCCTATCCAAGGCCCACCTTCCAAGCTCTCATTGAACATTCCAAGCTCTCATTAGCTTCTGCCTCTTTCCAGCATGTCTGACAGTGGGCTGAACCTGCCCCTCACCCACAGATTGGGTTGCCTTCTGTGCCCTGCTAATTGAGTACATATAGAGTCCACGAGCAACTTCTGGTTGTAATTGTAAATGAACAATTACATTACGGCCCTGTCCCCTACTAGACTATGTGCTCCTTGGGGGCAGGGAGTGGGTCCCATTCATGGTTATATCCCTGGAACCCAGCCCATGTCGGTCATTAGAGAGTACATGGATGAGTGAAACTCAGTAATGGCATTAGCTTTGAAAGGCATCAGCAGGAAACTTCTGGAAACTTTCCAGAGCTCCATGTCTTGGTCCTCTTTTTCCATCACCTCCTCTGTAACTCCCCCTGAGATCCTTGCCGAGGTTTACCCCGCAATCGATCCTGGCTTAGCCAGCCCAGTGCTTGTCACCCTTGGCTGCACATTAAAATACATTGATTCCCAGACCTCTCTCCAGACCAGCCAAATCCAGTGTGTAGCTGAGGCTGAAGAACCTCCCCTCTGGCCCCACACCACCAGAAGTCTCCTCATGGCACGCCCGAGGTGGTGGTCTCTTCAAAAGCATCCGTTGGTGCTCACTGAACTCAGTGTCCACAGTACACATGGGCAGTCCAGAGGAGAGTGATAAATAAAATATACTCTGAATAAGAGACTGCTATATTGGGACTATCTACTCTGAGGGACGGGACATAACTCCGCCCAGGGACTTTGGTCCTGAAATCAACTGTTGCCCAATCTTCCATGTGTGACCAGTTGACTTAGGCCCTAACAGACACCGCACAGACATCTCCTGCTCACCAGTGCTCCTTGCAGCCCAGGCTGGCCGTCGTCCTGGTCAGACCCAGGTGACCTCTAGTTTAATTGGCATTCATGTCTTCCCAGGAGGTCAAGCTGAGGTTGCCAGCTGATTACTCAAGGCCTTGCACAACTCTGGGGGGCAGCTGGGTAATTGCACATCAGGGCAACACGAATATGCCTGGGGCTGGGGCCACCGGTCGGAGCATGTGAAGCAACTTTCGTCTTTTCAGCTGTCACTATGGCTGTGAGCCTCTGGGGCAATTTCTACTTGAAAATGTATGCATTGGCCCTGTCATCATGGCTGTCTCCCTCTGCCAAGGGGCCAGAGGCTTAACTAAAAACTCTTAACCTTTGTAAAAACTTGTGGTCATTTTAACAGGAACACTTGTATCGGGTTCTGTCCAGAGTAACCAAATAAAAAACCAGTTACCTATTATTTCTCAGGATCCTGGAATATCAGAGGCAGAATCTTAGCTCTCACCTGGCACAGAGGTTCACAAACAACAATTAGACTCGCCTGCGGAGTTCTATTTATTTACTTTAATTTTTAAATTTCTCCTGAGGAGTTTTAAACTATGCTAACGTCTGGGTCTGACTAATGAAAAGCACCTCCAGAGAGGGGGGCCCAGGCACTGGTGTTTTCAAAGCCCCCTCACGAGGCTCAGGTGTTGTCAGGGTTGAGAAACACTCAGGAATTCAAATTCTCAAATTCCTTTCTTTTTGTTTTTAATCCTCACCCGAGGACACTTTTGCATTCATCTTCAGATAGAGCGGGAGGGAGAGAGGGAGGAAGAGAGAGAGAGAAACATCGATGTGAGAGAGACACATCAAGTGACTGCCACCCACAAGACCCCAGCTGGGGCTGGGGACAAACTGCAACCAAGGTCCTTGCCCTTAGCGGGAACCAAACCTGGGTCTCTCTGGACTGCGGGCCGACGCTCTAACTGCTGAGCCAAACTGGCCAGGGTCAAAATCCTTTGTTTTTAATATGAGAGAATTGGGACTGAGGTGTCTGGGAGCAATTCTGAGCTGTTCTGCTCGGATGCCCAGCGTGCCTGACAATACACCAGAGCAATAAACAGCAGTGAGTCAAGTTCTGCTCCGTTCTGCCAGGTAACTGTCGGGACCACATGCCTGCTCTTCCACTTCCTTCCCCTCTGGTTTTCCTTGTCTAAATCAGAAATCTCTAGAATCTCCCATCTTTCTAAAGCCCCACTCTCCTTATTGACAGATTTAGTAGATGAGCTAGAGCCGAAAGAGCCTTGCCCAGGACCACCCGGCAAGGGGCCATGTCCAGGGTTTCACTGGCTGCCCCCAGGGTAGCAATCCGCTAACTTGAGCCCTCACCAGGGGGCTGCTGGGAGGACTGTCCACATCTAGTCCTGTTGTGAGGCTAAACACTGGGACATTTAAAACTATATTAGTTGAAACTTGGGCAAAGCTAGAAATTTTGGGATTTTGTTGACCCCTTTTTAATTTGTAGGTGCTAAATCATTGTGATGATGGGTGGGGGGTGGAGGGGTGGATGGGAGGAGGTAACTGGGTTGGGACCGGGGTGAGATAAACAAAGGTCCCAGGGTACAACATTAAAGAAGGTGCTCATTCTCGAGGTCACGCACAGGCTTCCTTCAATTTTGTGGCCTATGCCCCTCCCTTGTGTCACCCTAGCCCTGGCTCGGAGGCAGAACGAGGGAGAGGAAGGAAGGAGGAAATATTCTCTCCTGGCCAAAGAGCCTAAATCTACAGTCTAGTCCAAGCGAGAGCTAGAATGCTACTCTGCCAGTGTTAGCCTGCCTCAGGCGCCAAGTCCAGTTCAAAGACCAGTGATCCTGAAAGTGCAGGAGGCCCGAGCTGGGACATCACCCAGGGTGCAGAGGCGGCTGAGGAAAGTTCACCTTTTCTCCCTCCTGCTTCCTCCTGCCTCACCAGCCGGGGCCTCTGGGTAAAGGTGGGCCCAAGAGAGGCAAAGAACAGAGAATCCTGAGAAACAGCAAGTCTAAATATTTAATTTGTTCTTTTTGTTCCTTTGACTTGAGAAGTAGCTTCGGAAATCAGCCTGGGTCCTGAGGCTTTGCATTGTTCCCAGGTGCAGGGCGCGGAGCGCAGCTTCAGGCCTTGGGAATGCCTCTCCTGCCGTGCATGGGAACCTCATCCTTGTGATCCTCTCTGGCCCGAGTCTGGAATGAAAGCTTCACAGCCTTTGCCCAGTGTGAACTATAAATCCCTTGCGCAGTTAGCACACACTGAGCTGGGTAAGGTAGTACTGAGACCTGGGATGCCCACCCTAACCCCATCTGCCATGAAATAGCTACACATCCCTCCAGGCTCATGTAGGTCCCACCTCTTCTGAGGTGCATGTCTTAGCCTCCCTCACCAAGAAAGGATTCTTGATAACCATCCTGCGATATTTCCTGTGTTGTTATATTAAACATATTAATATGGGATCCTGAACAGACAAGGGATATTGGTGGAAAGACTGATACAATCTGAATACAGTCCATAGTTCAGTTAATAATAATGTACCAATGTTGATGTCTTAGGTTTGATAAATGTACCCTGGTTTAGTAAGATGTTAACATAACATAAGGGACAGCTAGGTGAAGGTTATATAGGAGCTCTTTGAGTTATCTCTGCAAATTTTCTATAAATCTAAAATTATTCCAAAATTAAAAACTATTTAAAAGATGCATTAGATGTTTTATCCCGTAGTGAAGTTGAAGGACTGAGGTGTTAGTGTAAGAATCTCAACCCAACCACTTGTGAGTTCTTGGGCAAATAACTTGAATCTGTTTGTTTGTGAAAGAAAGATAATACCCAGGTGGTCAAGACTGATACTCGTCCACCAAAATTAGTCCTCCTCTTCCACAGTAATGGAGCTTGGCTGCCCACCTTGCAATTCATTATGGTCCAGGTGACTATTTTGTCAAGGGCCAAATACTTGATCAGACTCTGGAAGCCAGTGCCGGAGCTGGCTAATGGGACACACTACTCTAGACTGGAGGGAACTCCCATCAGCGGGGTTGTGATGGAGCTGGGATTAGTGACAGTGATCATGGTGCTCCATGTTAAGTCACCGGAGAACTTTTAGAAAACCCAGATGCCTAGGCCATACCCTGCACCAATCAAATCAGGATCTCTGAGGGTAGGACCCTGACATTAATATTTTTTTCAAACTCTCCAGGTGACTCCAATGTGCACCACGATGGAGAACCAGTGAACTAGATGGTATTTAAATTTCTTTCCACTCCCAAGCTTCTGCAGAGAGCAAAAACCATGTTTTTGGACTTTAGAATGTGTTTCCATCTCAATCAGTAATGGATGTTTGGAAATTCAGAATACTCCGAACAAAGTCTCGACGTCTCACACTGTAGGGCTGATGTAGGAGGATTTGGGAAGTGGCTAAGTTTCCTCCTTCTGATCCTTTTCCATTCCTGCCTTACCCTCTTCTCAGTGAACAGACCCAGTGTGATTTTTCACATGCAGAGAATCACCAGGCTTCTGAACCCCTTTCTGGACTGGGAGAAATAATTAAGTGGACTTCAGTAAGGCAATAGAGAGAAGGGAGAAGAGAGGGGTCAAGAAAGAACTTTTACCAAAACAAACATGACTTTTAGAAAAGTACACATGCTAATTGTATGTGTCCATAATAGTTGGAAAATTATAGAAAAGTACAGGGAATAAAATTTAAACCACTTATCATAATATTACTTTCAGAGATACAGACTATTAATATTCTGGTATATGTATTTAATTACCCTTTTATATTTATGAAAAGTGGGATGATGGCAAATATTAAGTTTTTTTATCCTGCTTTATCATTTATTGCTAGTGTTTTGCACTAAATATTGTTGAGATCCTGATTTGAGTGGCTACCTAACGTTTTATCGGATGGTTGTTCTATATTGTATTTAGCTATTTTTTGTATCATTAAATATTTTTCCTTTCGATATTTTCTTTTAGGGCTTCTGCCATGAGTGACACACATAAGACAACTTGAATATTCTATTTGTGGAATAGACATCAAGATTTCGGAAGCATTTTTTTGATATCTTGGCAGCTGGTGATTGTTGATCCTGGCACCCACCAAAAAAAAAAAAAAAAAAAAAAAAAAAGAAATTTCCTTTTAGATATTTATTGTTTGAATAGATATCTTTGATCAAAATGCCTTTAAATTTTCTTTTTTGGTGTGTGTGTGTGTGTGTGTGTGTGTGTGTGTGATAACAGAGGGCTTGTTTCCCTGTACAGCAATAATCTGCTCATGCATATTGTTTGGAAAAGTCTTGTTTGTTTTCTTAGAGAGGTCTGGAGGCCCTAACAAATACCTATGTCTTCCTTCTATTCATTTCATATATTTTGGTCCAAAGATTTCATAATTCCATTCCCACCCTGGCTATTCCCTAGGGCTGTGAGCAGAGGAGAATAATATTTTGTAAAGGGCAGTGATTGTATTCTTTTCTTGGCATGTTCCCCTACAAAGCACTACACTTAGGGCTTTGTATAAATAAATAACACAAATATAGGTCTCGTGGGGGAGGGCTCTTGCCTGCTGTTTTTCTGGGGCCCAATGTTACTGTCTTGTTGACATGTTTATGAGTTGAGGCTGGTTTGAGCTTTGAATTAGGACCAAGTAAAGATGTTTGAGTATTTGAATGAGGACCACATAGATACAGGGAGATATTAATTTTCACACATGACCTTTTTTTTTTTAATTTGAGGAAGAAGGTGATAAAAAGTGAAGGGGAGAAAAAGGAAAAGGAGAATAAATAAAAGGAGAAGTTGAGGTTGCAAGGACCCTAAAAATAACTAGGGCTCAATTTACTGTGCATCCAATACCCTGGGGATCCTGCTAAAATGCAGATTCTGATTCAGTGGGTCTGGGTGGGGCCTGGGTGTCTCACGCTCCAGGTGAGGCTGCTGCTGCAGCTGCCAGGACCCCACGTGAGAAGCACTGCCTGGTGTGGGTTAGAACTGGTGCAAAGACCCTCTCCCTCGCCGCTGCTGTTCCTCTGTGCTAGTCTTTCTCAAACCTGTTACCTTCTTGGTCACTGATGAAACTTTTGGTCTTCATGTCAAAAATGGGGAAGCTTTTACAAAGCTTCCCCCAACATTCCAAACACACTTTACTCCAAGTCCCTCCACCGGAATTTGATATCGATCTCATTTCCAGTCCTTTCCTGGCTTGAATCACTCGTTCGATTCTTCTGTCCTCATCACTTCACCAAATCTGGTTTTATTTTCTCTAGAGATTTTAATGGCCAGTCAATCTTTGCACCAAGAACAGCCTTCCATGTTGACTTACTGGTTCCACATCAAAACAAAATTACAAATGGAATCTTCTAAAGGTGGATGAGTTTAGATTAGACTCAATGTATGGCTTTGGTGGAAAGTTTTTGTTCACCTCCCGGCCCACTTCACCACAAGATATGGTTTCCAGAAGGTGTGGAGAAAGACGGGTGTTTTCCCTAGAGTGGAGTTTCTTTTTTTAAAATTCTTTTCTTTATTCATTTTAGAGAGAAAGAAAGTGAGAGAGAGAAAGAGATAGAAACATCAATGAGAGAGAACGTCGATTGGCTACCTCCTGTATGCCCCCCACTGGGGATTTGGCCCATAGTCTGGGCATGTGCCCTGGCTGGGAGTTGAACTGGCACCCTCTTGGTGCAGGGGTCGACGCTCAACCACTGAGCCACACCAGCCGGGCGCTAGAGTGCAGTTTCTGTGTCATTGTGGCAAATAGGAATTTTCAGACCTGCAGTCAATGAAAGCCTTTAAAATTCTCTTTGGATGAGTCTAATCCCAAAGGCTGCCTAGTCTCCATATAAATAAGAATTTTACAAGGCTAATTGCCCAATGTTGGTTCTTCTGCCTGAAAACAATGATTTGGGTGTGAATCACTGACCACACATCGTGGTCTGACATATACCTCCAAACCCACTCAGGACCAGAAAATAGCAATTAAACCTACAAAGCTGGAACAAATCTTTCCAGATTTAACTATGCATTTAACTCATAAAACCTTCATGCTGTTTTGGCAGTAGCCTTATTAGATCATTGCATGGCGTGTCCATTAAAAAACAATATAATATTAGAACCAGAGAGATGGGCGTGTTAGAAAGACTCAACTGGCCATTGCTGGCTCTGAAGATGGAAGGGGCCATGAGCCAAGGAGTGTGGGCAGCCTCTGGAAGCTATAAAAGGGAACTCATGGCAACAACATTGTCAGATCCATATGAACGACTTTGCAAGGCTCAAGCAGCTGCAGGAGCCACAGCTGGTGGAGAACCAGATCGGAGTGATGGAACCGGGATGAGGGCTTTTGTGATATGAAGAAACTGGAGTGGCTACAACTGAACCAGAACCAGCTGCACATGTTACCAGAACTGCTGTTCCAAGTAACCAGGCTCAGTGGAGGCTGTGAGTGATGCTCCGTGGCCAGAAAGCTCTCTCTGTGCTCTCATCCCTCGCCTTGTGGGAGAGGCAGTGTTTGGTCAGTGGAATCTGGACTTTCCTGTGTCCCCCATGTTCCTCACCAGGGAGGAGCTGCTCAGGGTGTCAAAGGTCAGGCCTTCTCTGTAGGAAGGTGCTGGGTGGGGCATTTCTCCATGCAAGCACTTGACAGAATCTGAAGTTCACCCAGTTCCTCGTGCTCCCTCTGCCAGGGCAGTGTTCTGGGTGTGGGTCCGACTCTGCAGGGAGGGCCATGCCTACGCATCACTCACTGCCTTTGGTGACCTGCCTTGGGTCAAACTTTTATATATTCAGCTAAGCCCTTCTTGGGCCTATTTCTATTTTGAGCTCGGAGTGATAAGGTCTATAAGCTTCTTAACTGCAAGTAATGTCATACTTTTATTTGTTATAAATGTACTTCTTTCAAGTTTTAAGGGTAGCGGCTCTTTCTGCTGCTTTATCATTTGCCAAATGTGTCTGTGATTGTTTATCGTGTATTTCATTCTGTGGGATCTTGGGTTGGACGGGACCTTAGAGGTTATTCAAGAGATCTCTTCTGCAGCTCCTTAGCAAAGGATTCCTGAGTCTTTGCCTGCCTACCTGTAGTGATGAAATTTACCCTTTGACACGGACAACAGTGATCGGACTCCACCCTTTGATACAGCGAAGCCAAGGAAGGATTTTAAGTAGGAGAGTAGCCATGATTACGATATTTGGTGATTCCAGCTTTGGACCCCCATGAGGGTCCCTCCTCCTCTTCTCTCATTGGTCACCTTTGTCCTCTGAGGAGAAGTACTTTCTGCTCCCAGGTTAACAACCAGCCAGTTCCAGCAAAATCTCTGGGAGCCACCACACGGTTACACCAGACAGACAGCACAACTGTGGGTTGCAAATTGTATTTACCTGCTTCATTTACCAGACTTGACCCAAATGCCACTTTACTTTACAGTCAGGACAAAAGAAGTAGAGAATTCCCACTAAACAAAGCAGTCTGACTCCCTTTTCCAGCTGCTTAGATAGTCAAGGTTCGGGGCTGTTCTCATCCCTGGTGCTGCAAGATTGGTGCATTTTAGAGATGAATAGATGGAGTTATGTCCAGGAGAAAGTCATTATCTGCTTTCTGATTGGCTGCTGAGCAATCAGGCAAACTAGAATGAAAAACAGGAATGTCCTCAGTCCTTCTCCACCCCAGGGACCTGGCCTTCTCCCACAGGCTCCTGGAGGAGGAGACATTTCCAGACCACTGATGTCTAAATCACTCTCTCCCTGGCCATGCCAAGGCCACGGAGGTTTTGCTGAAGGCTAATCCAGCCCCTCTCCCAAGCAGACAATTTCATGTCTCTGTTCCCACCCATCTTCCCACTTTGCCTCGTGATGGTCCAGTTCAAACCCCCAAAGCCACTTCTCACCAACTGTTGCTTGGTTAACAGTCAGCCTTGACACTGAGGGTCTCACTGAAGCTTCTAAGATTACTCTCCTCTGCTCCAGCATCAACACTCGGAGGAACACTCGTGGGAGCCACCCATGGTCCACTCCTGCCTGGGCCGGCGGAGAAACAGCCTTCGCATGTCGTATTTGCAAACTGTTAGATGAATAACAAAAGCAACCTCAGACTCTTTGCCCTAATAGCTTAATATCTTCTTTGTGCTTTATTTGAGGAATACCTAGCACATTAATAAGTTTCTACAACATAAAATTATCAATAATATGTGTAATATATGCAAGGTGTATTTATTATACTGACATTCAGGGTTCTGCAGATTTTATCATTTTAATCAGCTAAGTTATTTAAGTAGAAAGTTTTTTTTTCCAGGGCAGCACATTAATTTTTAATTTTAAAAACATGCAAGTATAATTCTTATCTACCTGGGCTCCCTTCACTAATATTTTAATTCTCTTTGATTCTTCCTTGAAAGATGAAAATTTTCATTTTCATATTTCTTTTTATTTTATTTTATTTTATTTATTTATTTTTTTTATCCTCACCCGAGGACATTTTTCCATTTTTTGTTCAGGTAGAGTGGGAGGGAGAGAGAGGAACAGAGAGAGAGAGAGAGAAACATCGATGCGAAAGGAACACATCGAGTGGCTGCCACCCGCACAACCGATCAGGGCCGGGGACAAACTGCAACCGAGGTACGTGCCCTTAGCAGGAACCGAACCCGGGTCTCTCAGGACCACAGGCCGATGCTCTAACCGCTGAGCCAAACCGGCCAGGGCTTCATATTTCTTTTGAGGCTTTTAGCTTGTGTTTTTTTGGTTTTGCTGATATTTTTAGAGAAAGATATTAAAAACCATCATTATTAGTACTGTGGACCCCCAGTGGGGAGGAGGAGAGAAAGTTCCACTGATGTTGAATTTGGGGGTGAGGAGAAATTGTTGGGGGTGGAGGAAAAATGGCTTCAGACCCTCCCCTCCCCCAGGAGTAGAACCCATGGTCCAGACCACTAAGCTTCGGGAGTGGAGCTGATCTGACCCAGGCTGGCCTGGTCTGTGGGGGATTCTCTCAGTTTGAGCAGGTCAGACACAGGCTGGGATTTCTGTTTTTTTTCTTTATTGATTTTAAAGAGAGAGGAAGGGAGAAGGAGAGAGATAGAAACATTGATGAGAAAGAAAATAGATTGGCCACCTCCTGCATGCCCTGAACTGGGGATTTGGCCTGCAACATGGGCTGTGCCCTGGCCGGGAATTGAACCTACGACCTCTCAGTGCATGGGCCAGTGCTCAGCCACTGAGCCACATTGGATGGGCACAGGGTGGGATTTCTACGGAGAGTTTGGGTTCCCCATGTGCATCCAACATGTTTATCCACGGATCCATCTGTCCTGGAGAAGAGACTAAAATGAACAGGGCCTCAGCCAATTGGACCAGGGTTCAGGGATGGGCCATGGTCCCAACAGGGAGCTGGAGAAGGAATTGGAACCAGAAATCATGGCAGAGGACAGTCAGACAGATGGGCCATATGTGATGGCTTGTGATAGGCAGACGACAGCTTCACGCTTCTGTGAACACTGAAAGGCAGATGCATTCTTGCCAGGAACACGGCGCACTGGGCATGGGACTCTTTCCAGCGCCACCTCAGCAGCAGGGAGCGCTCCACATGCATTGCAAGTGTCGTCTCACAGTAGCTCAGAGTTCAGACAGAATGAGCCTGCGGATCTTGGAGCTCCTATCTTCCTATTATGAAGAGCTTTCTTTCCTCTCTGGATGCCATTGTCTTACATTTACAGTTAGTTTACAGAGCAGTCCAGACATTCACATGGAATTTAACACCAGCCTAGAAAGATGAATAAAGGAGGAATTATTACAGATAAGGAAATTGAGGTCAACTAAGTTGACCAAGGTCACACAGTTAATCCTGTTATTTTGCTCCCCACGTAGGTTCAGCACTGCCCACGTTCTGAGGTCAGTTCCAAGGATGTCTACGGAAATCTGCTGGCTTAGGAAATCCATGGTAGGCACAAGGAGCCTCGCCTGAGTAAGTTTCCTAGCCCTTTGCTTCTTTGGTCTCCGGTCTTCTAACTGGGCTTTCCAACAGCCGGCAGCCAGCTTCTGGAACCTGTCTGCCTAAGCTCATCAGGCCCACCTGCTCCTCTCTCCCTTGAATGACGCCCCTGGATTTGGATCTAGATCTTCACAATTTGCCTGTAAAGCCAATACCTGTTGCTTTTGTGGAAGGAAGTAATAGACTGGTTACCTCTAGATCCCTCAGGCTAAGAGGCTGGAGGAACAAGCACTTGGGAAATTAATATTTCCTTCCTGCCCCACATTTTATTCCCTTTCATGAAGAATTTCTTGTGTGTCCTTTTGAAGATTTAAAATTATGTCTCAGAAAAAAGTTGTGTCTCTCTTATAGATAGATGGTGGTCTTGCCATGATGATGATCCTTCTCAGAGAGTCTTTGCTCTTTGTGGGGTGTGGAAATATATTTCCATGCAGCACATGGGCATAATAAAAGGTGATGATTAATTAATTGAAAGTCATAAACCAAGTCAGAGATGAGATAGAAACAAATTCCTCTAAAAATGACAGGCAACACCGGAGAGCATGCATTCATCTCCTATTCAGCTGGGAAAGAACTAGGTATAGATCTCCAGCAGGTAGAAAATGCCAAACACACACACACACACACACACACACACACACACACACACAGATCAAAAGAGATATGATGCTACTGATCATTCTTTTCTCATCTTTTGGTCTCCTTCCTAATACCCAAAGCAAATGTTTTAGAGAATCCACTAAGGGTGGGATGGCCACAGTGTAGGATTTTGCCAAACACTCAGCATCACCACCTTTACCCTCCACTTATAACTTTTAATCTATGGACTTTGTTCCCATCCCAGAATGGACCTCAAACAAGTATGCTGGTCATGGGATAAGCATACACACGTATCTACAGTAACGTATCAGCTGCAGTGGGTCTTGGAGGCTCATGGCTTTTTGACTGCATTTGGAGGTGGACCAGGTAGGCTTTAACACAGAAAATAAAGGGCACTTCTCTTATCACTCTATGTCTCAGGTTGGGTACCCTAGAAACTGAGCCCTAGGTGGGGATTCAGGTGTAGGTGTTTTGGTGAGGCGATGCTGAGAAAGGGAGCAAGGGAAGCAGATGAGACGGAAGAAGGAGCTAAGGAAGGATGCCACCCCAGCTGGAGTCAAGCTTTGGTCTGATCCCAAAGGAGAATGGGTTACACCACAGAGCTTCAAACAGGGGCACAGCCTATTGCAGAGGGAGGGGACCACTCTCCATCAATAAGACATTGGTCAGCTGCCCTAAATGAAGGTGTTGGTGCAGACTCCAGGACAAGTGGGTCCCATGCAATGAAGGCCAATTTTCCAGAGAAGGGGCCAAGTGTGAGCCCCTCACAGCCATCCAGGAGGGGCACTGACAGAGTCCACCAAGTATACAGAGATGAATGAATGGCGATTAACATTTGGCAAGAGCTGAGGCCATAAGCTTGTCATATTCTGGCTTTCTGGAAATAGGCTGAACACCTATTTATTATGAGACTAATCTAGGGTTTATGGGTTATAAAGCTTGTTACAATTTGGGGAGACACAAAACTGAATTCAAAATTAGGCTCATAGCCTATGTAAGTGGTGGGTCCTGAAGCTAAAGCTTTGTTAGTCTTGTTCATATCTGGGTGTTTTAGCTCTTTTGTGAGAAGAGAAAACTGAGGTTCAGAGGGTAAGTGAAATTGCCCAAGGACATCAGTCAAGGAAGTGGTGGGAGCTAGAGCCCTGTTCTGGCTCATAGACCAGAGCCTGCTCTGTGATAACACCAGCCAAGACCACTGCAGAGGATTGCTGGAAGAGTCAGGAGCTAACAAACAAGAACACGTTTTCTAAGCTCTCCCTGAAGTGTCGTGTGGCTATGATTAAGTGAGAAATTGATCTGTGAGATTGAATTATGCCAACTTGTGTAATTTGGTCAAAGGGGATATATATGTTTTTCTCTCTTGAGTTTTCTATGCTGGCTTGCTAGGTTTGTACAAAAGCAAATATCCCTGGTTTGATTCAAAGTTGCAAGCTTCCAAAATTGGCATGAGTAATAAATTGATAAATCTCCCAGGCTCCTGGCCACTTGCCTGAGCATGAAAACAAAAAACACAGGCTTTATCATAAAAAACAAGAGCATTCCTACTTATCATTCTACCATGAATAGTTGATGACCACTGAACGGTTCATAAGAGTCAAGGCTGAGGAGATAAGATAAGCAAGGGGGGGGGGGGTTCTCTTGAATTTATGGTGCAGAACAATGGTATGGTAGGTTTCTAAAAACTTTTTTTTTTTTTTCCCTGTCTAAAACCTGTTGCCAATAGGCATGGCTAACTCTAAGTCCTGGGTGTTACACTTTATACCCATTGAGTTTTCCTTCGTTCAAATTTTCATTGGCAGTGGGTTGGAGAATCCCACCAATTCCCTGAAGGTAATGGGATGTCATTTAGTTGGGGTTATATTGAGCAGCTGTACGGAATTTTTGGAACCGTAACAACTGAAAGAGTTGAACAGCCTCACTGTAAAAAGCCCTTCTTTCAGAAAGCTTGTTTTCAGCCCCTCTGCCTCGAGGTACTCAAACTCATCCAGCTGAGAGAGGCCAGATCTTGGTTGGCCTGTGTGCAGGCAAAGGACATGCCGTGATCAGCTTATGTTTTAAGGTCTATGGAAAATAGAGGCAAGAGGGCTTGAAAGTTGTCCCTGTCTTGTTTATATCACTGGCCTGCTCATCTTGCATGAGTAGAAATTACTAAGCAGCATGCTTTCTCCATCATCTCGTAGTTCGTCTTGGTTTTCATACAGTAAAAATTTCTTTTTGATTTTGAGAATATGTTGGGGACGGTGAAACAAGGAAGGGCTGAGGACAGAAGAAACAACAGGGGAGAGACTAGGCAGGGCTGCTTTGGTTCATTGAGAAGTCAGAGAAAAGGGGGACTTTGAGACAGGTTTAGAGGGTTAGCCCTGGACAAGTTGCTGCTGTCCATTGCTCTCCTGGTTGTAAGTCTTGTGTGGACCGTTAGAGTTTAGGAGAAGCCTGCCTGTGGGGTAGAATATTCATGGGCATGCTCCCAGGAGGCAGTTCACCCACAAGCCATTTTTAAAAAGTGTCAACTCCTGGAGGATGGGGATGGGCATGGGTCCTGTGGGAATTTTCATGTACCACTTTGTTTCTAGAGCTACATTGTGCTTGACCTTGGAGAAGGTTCTCCAGGGTCATGAAAGTGTGGGAAGGGATAGATGGGTGGGTGTGGGTAGGGCTAACGGGGAGTCCAGGAGAATAGTTTTTCAAGATCCTGAGATTTTAGGATCTTGTTGATTTGTTTGAAATGGAAGTGGGTTGTTTACTAAGGCTGACATAGGAACCAAAGAGGGAACCAGGTCTTTGGAACTTTCCTTTCTGTGCATCCCAGAATTCTATGTCCAGGGTTGCGATCATTAGTCACTAGACATTACATTTAATGAGGCATTTAAGAGCTTTAGGGATGTAATAATCTGAAAGCCAGTTTCGAAGAACTCTAAAATTAAAACGTGTGTTTTTCAGACCTTTGTCTGTGGCGTGTGAGGAACACTTACTCCTGCCAAAAAGGAACCAAGAAAAAAAACAAATTAATTTCCTCCTTCCTTCAAAACAAGTAATACACAAACATGGAATGTGAGTTTGAAGGCCTGGACTTTTATCTGTGTTCTTTAACATTGACCAAGACCAGTAAAATGAAACAAAACCCCTCTGGTCAGTAAAATAGAAGGGACAAAAAGAATTATCTTTTTACCTAAAAGAGAGTACATATAGAGATTGTGATTAGAAATGCTTAAAGTATAAAAGAAAAACCAGTTTCTATTGGAAATGATAGGACCTCGTGTGGAATCATGGGCAGGACCTCTGCAGAACAGCAGCCTCCATTCCCCCCGTATTTCCTTTTCTAACACCGAGAGAGGCCATGTGGCCAAGATGCCTGTGTGAAGACCCCTTCTCCTCTCGGCACTCCTTGGATAACAATAAAAGTCATGGGAGCCACAACATCACTATCCATCAGAGAGATGCAAATTAAAACAACTATGAGGTATCACCTCACACCTGCCAGAATGGCCGCCATCAACAAATCATCAAACAACAAGTGCTGGCGAGGGTGTGGAGAAAAGGGGACTCTAATACACTGCTGGTGGGAATGCAGACTGGTGCAGCCACAATGGATAACAATATGGTGTTTCCTCAAAAAATTAAAAACTGAACTGTCGTTTGATCCAGTGATCCCATTCCTAGAAATATATCCTAAGAAGCCTGAAACACCAATCAGAAAGAATATATGTACCCCTATGTTCATAGCAGCACTATTTACAATTGCTAATATCTGGAAACAGCCCAAGTGTCCATCAGTAGATGAGTAGATGAAAAAAGCTGTGGTACATATACACAATGGAGTACTATGCAGCTGTAAGAGAGAAAGATCTCTTATCATTTGAGACGACACGGAGGGACCTGAAGAGAATTATGCTAAACAAAACAAGCCAATCAGAGAAAGACAAATATCACATGATCTCACTTATTTGTGGAACAGAATGAAAACACAAACTGATGAACAGAATGGACCCAGAGACATAGATATGGGATAGAGACTGACAAACCTCAGATGAGGGGGTGGGAGGAGGGAAGAGTTACACCACAGAACTTACATGCATGTACGCATAACCAATGGACATGGACGATTATGTTGGGGGGCAGGGGAGATGATCGGGAGGAGGTTGTCAATGGGGGAAAAAGGAGAACCATCTGTAACAAAAATAAATTAATTTAAAAAAAAGTATTAGGAGCCAGTGTTTATCGAGCACATTCATGAGCTTTATCAACATGTGTTGAGAGCTGAATCAATATTATCTCAGTTATTTCTCACTCTAAGCCTTAAGATATTCTCATCTTTTAGATGCAGAAACTGGGACTCAGAGGTTAAGTCACGTGATGGAGGTTACACAGCCAGCAGAAACAGAATTCTTGCACGTTTCTTCATATTCACTCTAGCTCCGACCAGCATTTTATGTTGTTGTTAGTTTGATCCTCTGGTGTTTCTCTAAGGTTTCCACCTTAGCCGCCTGTTAATTTCATCGGCATATCTGCCAGTTCAAGTGGATCCAGCAAGGTACATCTACAAGACCGTAAACTCTTTGAAAATAAGGATTTTTGCCTGTTATGTTCATGGCCTTATCATCTGGCACATAGTAGATACTCTATACATATTGGTCATATGAAATATTTGTTACTGAATAAATGATATGTCCACAGAAATTCAGATTCAGGAATTTGCTTGGGGCTGAGGTTAGGCTTCTTGAAGCTCTAGGACTGGCTGTCCATGCAGGTGTCGTCTGGGATTTGAGGGTCCAGACAGGCCGTTCCCCCAGGGGCAGTCCTGGGTGCAGAATCCATCCAGAATATCTGCCTGGGTTCTAAAGACTGCTTGCAAGAACGCACAAAATCCCAGAAGGTAACATAATTGTTTGAGAGGTGTATGTCTATCCTTGGTATTAGGATCAGAACAAGCTTTCTCCTGAGGGGCCTCATAAAGAAGGCCTTGCATGATGACTACACAATGTTTTCAGTGACATCCATGCAGAGGACACTATGGAGATATCCTATGGCGACGCTCAGAAGAGGTAGATGATAGTTTCCAAAAGTTTGATCAGACGTCATTAGGCCCAGTCCTTGGATCCTGCCAAGAAAGCAGCCGGCTCCCCGTTTTAGCCCCCGTTGCTCCCTGGCTGACTCACTGTGAGGGTTTGCTCTCTGCCACCAGTAAGCCACCCTGGGAGGACTTCATTCTTGAATTGTTCTAAAAGCAACACTAGAAATTTAAACACATGCTCTCATACATCCTGTGCCTTCTCTCTGACCCATTGTCCCCAAATATGCTGGAACTAAAAGGCCATCCCACTTCTAGGGAGCCAAAAGTTTTAAATGAAAAGGTCTCATGGCTTTCTAAATAAGATGATAAAAAAATGCAAAATAACCCAGCAACAGCCACCGGTTTGGTGCTAGTGCCCTTTGTTGTGTTGCAAATTTAAGGCAAATGCTGCCCAGTAATGAGAAAGGGACAGTGTGGACCTGGTGCCCAGAAATGCAAGTTTTCCTTCTCTCTGGTGGGCATCGCTGATGTGGTAGGGATTTGGAAAAGCCAGTTATCCAAAACTAACACTTCTAAAATTCTGGAGCCATGGGGATTCTTACAGTTTTCTTTGGAGAGGCAAAACAAATTTCAGAGCTATCATTTTTGTTGCCAACGTCCCCAAACCTAGAGCCAGAATGTTTAGGGATGCTGGCAGAGTTGCAGGGAGAAGCTCTCCCAAGGTCTCACTGTTCCGCCAGCCTGCCAGATCTGCCTGTCCATCCAGAGGGAGACCAGGTAATCCCAACGCCCCTGGGAGCCTACCAGCCCTGCATGAGCCTGCCTCCTACTTTAACCTGGCCCAGCAGGTGCCCTGAACAAAGAACCACTTCATTGTTCGCAGAACCAGCTTCGGCCACATTCTGCTGGGTTTTAAGCTGTTAGCCACACACCTACTGGCTCGGGTTCAGTAGCAGCCCTTTGCTTGTTTGTGTGAGTCAGGATTTCTGAGTGGGGTTTGGGTTTACCCATTTCTTCCTCCTTGTCTATAACAAAGGGGAGGACACAGAGGCGATGACGAGTGTTATATGTCCCCAACGAGGATAGCATCAGAGGATGACAGATGTAGATTTCACTAAAGAACATCCCCTGCCAGGGCAATGGATACTAGGACCAGACTACTGTGCCCTGAAGGAGGTGGTGCGGGGGCGGGGGGAGGGGAGAGGCTGGGCAGCTCTATTACCTCTGACACGCCTGGCTGCCTCTAAATGATGACTGAAGGAGGTCGGGAAGGCCCTGTCTCCAAATCTGTCCACTGTGGGGACTTGGTTTCTTACTGAAAGCTGTTGGGTGCTCCAGTGCCCTATTAAATGCAATTACCTTGTGGTGGGTTCTACCCTAAACATGACCAGTTTTCTAGTAGTAACAATTACTAGCAGGGAGGAAAAGGCTTGGGGATGGGGGGGACACGGGGAGGGGGTGGTGGCAGGAAGGGCCCTCAGGGCAAAGCTTCGGCTGGGAGAGAGGCAGAAGAGATGGTAGAAAGAGAAAGAAACGTTTCGTTTCCAGACTGCACTGTCTCCCAGCGCCACTAGCAAGACAAACCCTGTGTGAGGGTCCCTGCCTGAGGTTGAGGAAGTAAAAGGGGGAGAAAGAAGAGAGGATGAGAAGGAAAAGGAAAGGGAGAAAGGAGAAGGCTTCAGGAGGGAGGGTGGGGTCAGCCTCAGCGAGTTTTGGGGAGGCTCAAGCCCAGGGTGCCCCCAGCTATCAGCTGATGACGGGGGCCGTGGATGTGTCTGAAGGAGCGGGCAGTGCAAGGAAGTGGACATGCCCTGGCCTGGACCTCAGGGCTTCTACTCCCTGTCCTGTGGTACCTGGCTGGATGACCTCTGAGGTTTCTTACCCATAACAGGAAAGAGTTGGCCCTCTGGTCTCCAAGGTTGCCTCCAGCTGGACCGGTTTCGTGCTGTGAAACGGCAATGATTTTGAAAGTGCCATGATCCACCACCAGGAAGGACCCGCACCTTGCCCGGAAGACATCCAGATTAACCCAAGGGAACGAGCTGTGGGGGCCTGTCACCCCTCGTTCCCAACGCAGAGCCTCATCGTTAGCAGAAACCGTACAGGAAGAGTGCTTGGGAACGGCTGCTGGTCTTAATTCTTCCTCTAACCTTGAGATAAGCACGCCTTTGTCTGAGTCTCAAGCAAGTCTCAAATTATGTAACTCACTTTTACTAAAACTCTCTCTGACTGTTTTATATTCAGCCTTTTAGCCGGCCTGGTTTGCGGCCTGAATTGAATAGGTGGCCTTGTATTTGTGCTCAGTTTTGTCTTTGGCTTTCAGATCTTGTCCGGATAATCACGTTGGTCTGTTTAGTAAACACGGAGGCCAGCTCTGCAACCCAGCGGCCAGACAGATGGCAGTGACTACCCTGGGAAAGCTTTGTCCTCCCGCAGGACCTCAGGAAGCATCTTCAGGGGAACAGGCCCCAACCAAACCAGATCTGCCTCCTCCCCAAACCCATCTACCCTTAGAGAAGCAGATAATTTAGTTCTTGTTTATTGAGCAAAGGGGACAAGATTAATTCATTGTTCACTCCTGGGCATGGTTATCCCTGACATCCCAACCAAAGTAGCTCCCCCAACCATAGTTCTTCTAATACGGCCTCATAACACTTACTACTATTTAAAATGATCTTATGTAGCTATTTTGTTTACAATAAGTGCCATGTTCCACCTTGCAGTGCAGTATGAGGTCTCCCAGGAGCAGGGGAGCTCTCTGCTAGTGCCCACAGCTGTGCCTTGCATCAGAAGGTGCACAGCCATGCAGTCAAACATCATTTATTGAGCACCTAGTGTGTACCAGGCATTGGGCTTGCTGAAAGGGATGTGTCTGTAAAAAAATAAATAAATAAAAATAAATAGCCCTGGCCGGTTTGGCTCAGCGGTTAGAGCGTTGGCCTGTGGTCCAGAGAGACCTGGGTTCGGTTCCCACTAAGGGCAAGTACCTTGGTTGCAGTTTGTCCCCGGCCCTGATTGGGTCATGCGGGCGGCGACCACTCGATGTGTCCCTTTCATGTCGATGTTTCTCTCTCTCTTTCTCCCTCCCACTCTATCTGAACAAAAAATGGAAAAATGTCCTCGGGTGAGGATAAAAAAAAAAAAATAAAATAAAAAAAAAATAAATGGGTTACATGCTTGGAAGTATGTTGGCACAATGAGAAGTTTCCTCGAACACTGTGTTCTCTGCTAACTATTTGGAAGGTTGCCACGCCCTAATTCACGACTTGCTGTTGTGCTGGGTACTGAAATGGAGCAAGAGAATGCAGGAGGTGAACAGAACACGTGCCCAAGGAATTCACTGGTCCAGTGTGGGGGGCGGCAGGGGGCGGGCAGACATGTCAATGAGAACCCGCAGACAGTGAGATCGACGCCTTCATCCAGCGATGCACACGGCGTCATGGGAGCCCTACCAAGAGGAGGCCAAGGAGACTTCAGCTTCATAGGGCAGAGGGTTCAGCTAGAGTTTGACAGAGGAGGGGAGAGCGCACTCAAGTCATGAAGAACAGCATATGCAAAAATATGAAGCCAAGAGAAGAGTTTTTCCAGAAGAGGAACAAATTGGTGAAGCTTTGCACAGGAGGGCCTTGGAGGAGCCGAGGGGAATGAGGCTGGGAAGGTTAGCTGGGGCTGGAATGTGGGAAGTATGACTCCAGAGCCTTGTGAGGATAGAAGGGAATAGGGTCACCTATAGAAATGTGACCTCAGACTTTTTGGCAGGACAGGAGAACCCTGAGGTAATCAAAGGGAGGCACATTTATAAACCTCTGCGTCCTGACTTACTGATGCTCTAATTCTAGAAATGTGCAATGGCATTTGGATATATTCAGGGGTAGGGGTAGATTTGGGGAGTTTTTTTTTAAGTAAAAGAACACAAACTTTGATTACAAGAATGCCGGGGTGCCTCCCAGGGCCTGCACAAGTGAGGCGCTCCGAGGCCCACACTTCATTAGCGTCACAGTGAAGCCACCCCTGGAACCTGTAGGTGACTGTCCAAAACATTGCAAGTCGGAAGTAAGGCCCGATTTTTTAATTTCACAGCGATTTCCCTGGGAGAAAAGTCATCTGCTGCCAGTTCTTCTTCTGCTAGAAACAAAACTCAGTCCTGTGCCCTCTCCTACCTACCAGGTACCCCTGCCCCTCACATGCCCCACGGTGCCTTTTGTGGCCTGACGCCATCTCCCTGACCACCTCTCATCTCCCTGCTCCAGCCACACTGGTTCTCTGTCTGGTCCTTATAGGTGGCAAGTTCCTGAGCTATCTCAGCACCTTTGCATCTGCTGTTCCCTCTGCCTGGAGTTCTCTTTCCCCAGAACGTCTTGGTCACATGCAGGACACAGCTCCAATGCCACCACCTCAGACAGACCTTCCCTGACCACGCAGCCGAAGGGAACCTCCTGGTCCTTCTCTAGGGCACTGCTTTGCTTCATGTCCTTCACAGCGCTTTTTATGAGCCAACATCATTTCATTTCTTGCCTTTTCACTCTGTCTTCCCCCACCACGTAAGCTGCTCGAGCGTGGGGACCTTGTTTGTCCTGTTCACTGTGCTGTGTCCTCAGCACCTGAGTGGTTCATATAGACACTTGTTTTTAAAAGAGTCCAACAGATTTTAGTGACAGCACTTTTACACAATGATAATACTTTGCGTTTGTATAGCACTTTCTACTTTCCCCAAAAACTTCTATATATAAATCTCATTTCACCTCCAAACAACCCAAGGAGGTGAGTAGAAAATGGTTATACCCTCATTTTAAAGATGCGTACATTGAAATTTGGGGAAGTGGGATGACTGTCTAAAATATTCCAGCTAATAAGTGACAGCACCAGGTCTCCTTCCCTCAAGACCAACCCTCTTTCCATTTCTCATATTCCTAAGACTTGTTACTTCTCCCGGCTGCTCAGAGCAAACTAATCGATCCAGGTAAGGAAGGAGAGGCGCCTCTCTCCATCTTCCTGGGAGGGAGAGAAAGGAACCTGGCTTCCACACGAAGGTTTATGCCAGACAGCCCAGCCTTCCCTGTGCGTTCAGCAGAGAACCAGGCTAACTGTTATGTAGTAATCGTGGTTCGGTTTGGACAACGCACATCCCCTACGTGCACAGGACTCTGTTACCTATCATGAGAATGATGAGGGACTTAAGCATTCATTTTGATTTAATGCCAAAAGCATCGACTGCTGGGCAATCTCACATGTTTCACCCTTAAAGGCAAATCTATTAGATGGTGAATGAAGAATGAAAGTGAAACTTGTTAATACCTCTATTTATAAATAGAGGTATTAGAAGTAATATTTTTTTTCTAAAATTGTCTGGAGAATCAGTGATGAAACAGGGAGTTCAGAAATCTGAAATTCCTGGTCCTAGTCAAAGACTATTCCTGGTTCTAGTTGAAGTCAATTACTACAACTCTTCTGGGTTTTAATTCTTCATTAACAGAAACATTTAGGATAGATGGATACATTTGTAATACTTGCATGTGACTCGTATGGATTTTTTAATTGACAAAGTACATAGAAAAGTGTACAAATCATATAAAGTTCAATGAAGTTTCATAAAATGAGCACACTCATGTAATCACCTCCCAGGTCAAGAAATAGATCATTACCAGCACCCCACAGTCCTCCTCTTGCCTCTCATCCCAATAACCACCCTCCCTGAACAATGCTAACCACTATCCTGAGTTCTACCGCAATAGATCAGTTTTACCTGCTTTGGAACTTTATACAAGTGGAATTGTAAAGTATGTAGTCATCTTTTCTTGTCTGGCTTCTTTTGCTCCACTTATGTTGATGAGACTCATTCATATGGTTGTGTACAGTTGTAGTTTGTCTTTTCTCACTATTCCATAGTAGCTTATTGCCTGAATGTGCAACATGTCTATTCTACTACTACTGATGGTCATTTGGGCTGTTTCTAGTTTGGAACCATTATGAATAGTGCTGCTATGACCATTCTTATACATATTTTTTTGGTGAAAATATATATGGATTTAACTGGATATAAATCCCAGAGTAAAATTACTAGGTCATAAGATACACTTATATTCATACATACTGCCAGAGTTTTTCAAAATGGTTGTACAATTTGTTCCCTCATTATGGGTATGTGAGAGCTCCAATTTTTCACATTTTTATTTATTAATTAATATTTTTATTGATTTTCTTAGAGAGAGGAAGGGAGAAGGAGAGAGAGAGATAGAAACACTGATGAGAGAGAAACATCAACATCGATCAGCTGCATGCCCCCTGCTAGGGAACCAACCCACAACCTGGGCATGTGCCCTGACCAGGAACTGAACCAGTGACTGCTTGGGGCATGGGTCGATGCTCAACCACTGAGCTACACTGGCAAATGTTTCACATTTTTCACATGTGTCATTGTCTATCTTTTCATTTTAGCTACGCTGGAATGTGGCTCATGATAGATTTTAATATATTTAAATTATAATGAATTGAATTTGTTATAATTTAGTAATATATTTGTGGAATGGTACATAACAAACCTGAGATTGGGTAGATGTTAGATCAATTTTAATGCTCAATTATATTCTTGTCTTGTGTTGTTCTCCAGTTCCTTCATATGTAAAGTTCAGCCCACCCAACAAGATGGCAAGCTTCTCGAGGTCAAAGCTTTGTTGTAAGCTTCTTTCATAGTTGTTACAGCCCTTAGCACAGTTCTGGGCAGAGTAGGCGCCCAGTAAGTTCTGACTGAATTGTGCTGAACTAAATGGTAGAGGCAAACACACCAAAGTCTATGAAATATTCATAGTTCCATGCCTAATCACTCCATGTTCAGGCACTTCCTAGGGTGATGAGAGGACCGGGAGAGGAATTCTAGAAAATGTCCAATTCCTTCGTGTACTAGAGCCTACATTCCACATGCTAAAACTCTTTCAGTAGAAAGAACCCTTCTATTTTCAACAGGATTTTCGCGAGACACTACCTTTGTCCATCAGAAAGTGAAGCAGACGGAAGACTGGCCTCCCCTGGATTGTCTGGAGACAGCACTGCTTGTGTTTAGTGTCCGTCCAGGCTTGAAGCAGTGCTCTGGACTCAAAATGTCTGATCTTATTACACTAACCTCATTTCCCTATGGCTGCAGCCAGTGTGATAGAAATTTCTCCAAAGGCCACAGTAATCTCTAGGATACTTAGCTGCTTTTTTTGGTGATTTTTTTTTTTTGTCTGTCCTAATTTTTAAGAACTATTTTTTTCATCTCATCAGCTGAAAAATCCATACTCAATTGCCCACTTCAACATGCAGCATTATGTCATGCTGTGGACATTTCTGTTCATATTAAATATTGGCTATTTCTGGACTGAGAGCTTGAGCTGTTAAGTGAATACATTTTAATAGTTTTGATTTAATTTGGAATTAGGCATTTATTGAAAATAATTGGTGAAATATCCCCCTCCTCCCGCCCGGCTTTCTCTCATTTTTTGCTCTCTCACGTGCAGCATGGAAGATGGTTTTTATGGGAATGGTTATAAAGTGGCGATTCAAGTAGGAAGAAAATATGGACTTTGAGAAACATGTATAAAGTGCTGACGAAACCGAGTGTTTCCAGACTCCATTTGGGCCACCTGCTGTCAGGCCTATCAACATTAAGTGTATGTGTGTGAGAAATCCCTGAAAAGAATATTGTGGTAGATCCCCAAAGCATATCAGAGTGTAATTGTATACAACCACTAATGGGAGCAGGCTTGTTCTGCAAGCTGAAATCATGATCAGCAGGTAATCAGATCTAGTGCTCTGGGGCCTCCCACGACACAGTGATTGTTGTAGACTAGACCAAAAACAATGGGATGTTTGAGTCTCTCCTCTTTCTCTCCTATCGGGCTGGCTAGCTTCCCAAGATGTGTGGGGAGGGAGGAGGCCTGTGCGTCTAAAATGCTTTTCCTCTGGGGGTTGGCCTCATGTCTCAGAGCTCCTGATAGGAGATCATATGTCACGCACACATATGTCTCTCCCTTCATATATATTTGCTTTTCAACCTCAGATTGAACTGGCAATGACTCTTGGGTTTATTAAATTCAGGTCCATGGGTATTTTTGATTAGGTAGCCAGGGACTATAAGCTCAAATGCTGGGGGTGGATCAAGCAGACAGAATAAATATGAAATGTAATTTGTAGCGTGCTGGAGAGTCTATTTCCCTTCCAAAGAGGGATCCACTAGTCAGCTTCAGGTAAGGTCATATGTAGGAGGCTGGCCCAGGTGCTCAGATCTGATTTTTCAAGAAAAGCCGGAAATCCAGATTTTACAAAAATGTGTATAGTTTCCTGCTTTTAAAAATATTCATAATTAATTAAAAATTAAAAAAAAAAACACAACACTTCACAGACCAACTATGTGAGAATCAAACACAACAAACCTGTAGGTCTCATTCGGCTCCCAAATATCCAGGTTAAATAAAGTTTCTGGTGGGAAAAACCCAATTTATTCAAGTCACTTCAAGTTATAGAGGATTAGATTATAAGTATATGTGTGGCAATGAGATAAACGGGATTCTGAACCATGCAACACAGCCTCATAAAAAGCCAAGAACTCTACTGTAAACACCCCAGGTCAAGAGATGAACAGAAACAGTACATGACTGATACTTACTGAGAATTCGAAGATCCTTTATCACCACTAATGATGTGACTTATGTTTCTCATCGGTGGCGTGTTTCAACAGAAGCTGCCTATGACTCACATTCATTTCATTTCTCTAGAATATTTGACTGGGTCTCAGGGCTTCCAGGCTGCTCCTAGAAGGGCTTTTATTACTTTAGTTATGCTCAAATTCGAGAGGTAGGTGTGGATTCATCTTCCTTGTGGCAAGTGGATTGTTGGAGCAGAAGAGGAGGAGCTGGTAGGTCAAGGTGTATTTGGAAGGTATGCCCGAGATATGATCTATGACAGGTACTATGGGCTCCCTCTTCCATTGGCCCCTCCTGCTTTTTAAATTTTTTATTTCTAATAATATTCAACTTTGATCAGATATCAGGCAACTTTTGTGCTTCAGGGAAAGCTGGATCTTGATTACATTAAATCAGTCATGGCAACCCCATTTTCCTTGTCAGAGATTAGTTTAGAAATTGGCATGAATAGCAATTCTGAGAAATGAGACAGAAAGTCTAAGGGACATTTTCCTTTTGATGAGAAAAGATGCAAGGCAGGAAATAGACCCTTTTTTGTTCCCACTGTTGCATCTTTATAGGGCATTTAAAACTTTGGCAACCAGTTTACAACAATGGAGGATACATGTGTGGACAAAAGTCAACTTGTGGAGGAAGGAAAAGTGGAAAATTTGAAATACTAATCCCCCCCCCCCAACCTCAGATGTCTTAATGATGTCATTGAACAGTGAGTTAACCAACCCTGAACATATTCTACCTTTGAACTTTCTGTTGCATGAGATACTACAGCATTCTTCTTTTGGTTGATGACATTCCTGGTTGAGTTTTCTGTTATTTTCAGCCTAAGGCATCCTAATGTATTATCAATTATTATTTCACTTATAATATTGAAATAAAGTAGCTTTCCCCTCTACATTAAATTATGTCCTCAAAGGGTTTACTAGAAGCAGCATATGAATTTCAATGTTATCCTTTCTGCTTAAAGAAGAAGCCTCTGCAGGTTACAGCTGTCTGTGTGTGGAGGAACCTGCTGAAAGCTTGCAGGTGTGATGGGAGGTCTCACTGGCAGAAGGTGAGAGCTATCTTGGGCATCCATGTAGACTGGCAGCTGGTGCCCAACACCAACACCATATCCTTAGGTACACTGCCTGGAGAATCAGTCACAGTCTTAGATTTAAATCACCCATTCTCATTGAATGCAAATGATCTAAATTGTCAAAAGATCTATGCCTAAGAATCTGTGATCACTATTTGCAAGCCTATTGCAGACCCCGTGAGACGCAGTCTACCAGATAGATCCCCTGCTCACAGTATATCCTGCACTTATCTCTCCAGTCTTCCCAGAAGCATCTCCCAGGTCTTTCCTCTATTTAAATGTTTGCTGCTGTGGTCTCATATATTTCTCTCCCACCTTTGTTGTCTGCATCCTTCTCCCCTTCCCTGACTCCTGAAGGGGAGGAAAAAGCTGGCCAGATTGCTGTAGTGGATGTTAAAGAGGGTAGACTAGAAACTAAGATCTTGTTCACTCATTTACTTGCTTGTGAAGCTTGGGAACACCAACATTTAGTGAGCCGATGCAGATTCCCCAGACTCGTATGGGACTCTAATACATTCCATTTATTATCTTTTAAAAAAAGTTTATTCTGGTTCCTGAATTTTTATTGCTTAATTTCTCTTTCTTCCTTTTGGACTCACAATGGGCATTTTCCTCACTTTCTTAACATTAACTTAGTCTTTGTCTCTCTTTCCCATTTTTGACTGCTCACAACTAGCTCCTTTGTCCCATAAAATCCCCTTTCTTATCTTTCCACCAAAGGCCTGCTATTGTTCTTCCACCCTCCCCAGAGCATCTGTGCGTCCACCTGGAGTTTCAGTGGTTTTCTGGAGCTCCTCTCCTGGCTTAATTTTGGGAAACAGCCATGTATCAGTCTTCTGCATAATTTGCTTAACCTCCCCTCAACCCTGCTCCCCCCAAATGGTGACCAGCTTCTCAGTTCTCACATAAACATCATAAAATATATTAAAACTACTCTTGCTAAAGTATCAGACTAAACAATTTTGTATTCTTTTATACAACTACAACTTTTATGGTGAGAAATAACCTGCTTAAGAACAAATTCCCTACCTGACAGTCATGGTGTACTGCCTATAGTTTTCCTTCATTGACCTGAATATGTTAAATCCTGTAGATCACCATCAATTAAGGATGAAATAAAAAAAAAAGATGAATGTAGGTGAGGAGAAAGTTCCAATAAAGGATATAGGGTGCTGTTGGTTATGACCTTCAGATTTAAATATGCCCATGAACTAAAATCTAAAAATACTGTTTTCCAGATAAACATGTACATTTTTGGTTCTACAGATGTAAAATAAAAACAGGAGGAAAATATTTAATCCATGCTGAAATTCCTAAGAATTTTTATTTTTAACATCTTTTTTTTTTTCCCCCTCGACTGAACTAGGGCCAAAATACAGCTAGTGGGGACAGTATTTCTCTTTCAAGTCCCTTTCGGCTTTCATGCATTATTAGCCTTAGTGTGCTTCATCCTGTGCAGGGTCCGCCAAGCATCCAGTGCCCTTGGGGAGGGGAGCAGTAGGTTAAGGCCTGAGAGGTGGGTGGTAGAGGACGGGCACAGCATTTGTTCCCTGCCTGTCCTTTTGGGAGCTGCTGGAGACCCCTGGCTAGAGGGGTGAGACCAAAAACGGAGGGATTGGCTTCATGAGACTTTGAGGCATGCCCAGAAGAAGTGAGAGGAAGAAACTGTTAAGTTTCTATTTAGAGGAGAATTTGGGAATCTTAAGGCACAAGGAGACTGTTCAGGACAAAGCGTGGCAGGGCTGGTTGGAGGCGGATCTCACTGCCCCTGTTTGGAATCTTCTCAGCTGTGGTACCCAGTGGACCAGAGGTGCTAGGAGCATCAGCAATCTGCATGCTTGGCATAGATCTTAGCTCTCTCCTTGGGCACTGTCAACAGCAGCAAGGATATGCTCTGTCCTTAAGAACCCTGAGGAAAGCAGATGCTGATGGGAGGGGAGTGTGGGAGGAGATGACAAGGCAGAGAAGTACAATGAACATGAACACTTGCTCAAAACAAACAAGCAAACAAACAAACAGCCTATAAATAAGGGTGGTTTGGTGTACTTCCTTCAGTTTTGTGGAAATGAAAATACATAAAAGTTAAATACGTTTTCAAGGGTTCTTATCACACAGTCAGAATTGCAATCTGGAGCCCTTGCTGCTGTAATGTCTGGATTGCCCATAGAAGTATGGATTTCTAAGGATAAATTTTCATGGAATAAAATATATTTTTAAGATGCTCCAGAAGCTTCTGGAATGGAGCAGAGAATGGGTATGAAATGGGGAGCATGGCTGGCCACTGCCAGCGTGGCCCAGTGTGGTATCCAGAGTAGTGATGGCAGATGTGTAGTGTTTTTCTACCAACAGGTGACCCTCCATCAGAGCAGTTTGGGCTCTGGGTATGAGAAGCAGACTATACTTAATACCCTGGAGCATCAATGACTTTATTTTTTGAGATTGGCTATTGATATCACATGGTGACAGAAAGGGGCTTGTGGGGGTAAAGGGGGACATAGTCAGGCTAACCCCCAGGAGTTACAGGTATTATACACCTGTATTTTCTTAAGCTATTCCAGGAAAAGAGAACTTAGTCATTCCAAGTGTAAACTCCCGAGTTCTACCTGTGGGTTCAAAGCCCAGCTTCCCTATTTTATAAGCTGGGTAGCCTTGGGCAATTTATTTAATTTCTCTTGCCTTCAGGTTTCTTGTTGTAAATGGAGAGAGTAATAATATCTCTGTTTAAAGTTACTGTGAAACTTAACTGAAAAAATTAATATTATGTAAATACGTCACCTTATTATGGTAATATGAATGGCCAACACAAAAAAAGGACCCGATAAATGTCTAACGTTGTTTTAAGTCTTAGCGGATTCCAGGGATCTTCCCCTGTGACTTGAAAATCGGACTCTGGTGTCGTAGGCTCCACTGTTTCCCTTCCCTCCTAGAACAACAGCTAAAGGAACAGGGTCGCAGACAAAATGCAAAGCTTACAGGGGTGACTGGCAGGGGAGGGGACTCAGGCTACACAGCCGGATCCTGGGCTCTTGTGTGGAGCCTTACTGAGCTCTGCTGCGAGGTGTCCTGGTTAATCTGGTTGCTGGGCACCTTGCACTCATCTGTGGAGTTGGAGCTGACTTGCCTGTGCTTTGTCCTTTGGTATGTCCAGGACCCAGAACTTAATTTTTTTGCTAATTCAGATCACCTGTCAGATTATCACCTATACCCTCCATTCGATTCCTGCCTCAAGTTGAACAATGTACTCATAGTGATCACCTCTGTTTCCCAACTCAGCTACCTTCCTAGTCCTCTGTGGTGTGTGTAGTGATTTCCAAGCCTAGCTGAGGGAGGCTCAGAAGGGATAACTAAAGTCCATTTCCATCTAACCCCCATGCACCATCATTTTTAATTTGTAGTGACGACTTCTTGAAGGCGCAAGGCCACTCTGGGGAGCAGTTCCCTCCCTGAGTTCCAAAGGGGGAGAGGGGCACACACTGCCCTCTGCTTTCTGTTTCCCTTCAATCTATTTGGCATTGACTGCCTGGATTTAAGCCTGAAAGGGGTAGGCCAGAATGCATACAGCCTTTGTCTCTTTATGCCTGTGTTCTCAGACTCAAAGGTGATAGGAACATGTGGAAAGTCAGAAGTAGAAGTGTCCTGCGTTGCCCAGCACCAACGGTGTATATGTGCTGATAGGAGGAAAAAGAATGCTTGAAAAGTATGGAGACAGAAACCAGTCTATTTAAAATTCTTCCTAATCATTAGATGGATAAAATTGTAAGAGAGGATTCTGTCTACCTCAATGATGATTAAAAATGCTATTTCTCTCCTGTTAAGAATCTACTGCACAATGCAGCATATACAATTATAAACATCCCATGCATTTTCAGTTCAAAGGGTATTTGAGATTAGCCACTGAAAAGAAAACTTGATGCAGCATTTATTTACAATAACCATGATTTGGAAGCAGCCTAAGTGTCCATAAGTAGATGAGTGAATAAAAAAAGCTGTGGTACATTTACACAACAGAATACTACTTGGCCATAAAAAGAAGGAAATCTTACCTTTTGCAACAGCATGGATGAACCTGGAGAGTGTTATGCTATGTGAAATAATCCAGCCAGAGAAAGACAAATACTATATGACTTCACTTATATGTGCAATCTAATGAACAAAATAAACTAACAAACAAAACAGAAACAGACTCATAGATACAGAGAGCAGACTGACAGCTGTTAGATGGAAGGGAGGCTGGGGGACTGGGTGAAAAAAGTGAACAGACTAACCAAAAAAGAAACCCCAAAAGACTCATAGACACAGACAACAGTGTGATGATTACCAGAGGGAAGGGGGGGGGGTGGTGTTGCAGAGGATAAAATGGGGATAAATGGTGATGGAAGGAGACTTGACTTGGGGTGGTAAACACACAATACAATATACAGATGATTATTATAGAATTGTACATTTGAAACTATATAATTTTATTAACCAATGTCACTCCAATAATAAATTCAATTAAAAAAAAATAACACATCACCTGGCCAGTGTGGCTCAGTGGACTGAGCATGGTCCCATGGACTGAGAGGTCCCAGTTTGATTCCCTGTCAGGGCACATGCCTGGGTTGCAGGCTCGATCCCCAGTAGGAAGTGCAGGAGGCAGCCCATTGATGTTTCTCTCTCACACTAATGTTTCTCTCTCTCTAAAAAACAAAAAAAATCAATTAAAAAAAGAAACACACCAACATTCATGCAAGCAAAAATTAAAAAAGAAAAACTTTTATATGCCCTGAAATCTGAAGTTCCTACATGAAAGAGACCTAATAGAGACTTGACAATAATACTAAAAATTTATATGCTATCAACAATAAAATGTTATGAGGCTGAAAGAGACTTTTTGAAACTATCAATAAATAAAAACTTGATTAACTATACTGGAGGAAAAACTAAATCATCTGTCTATTTTCTCCTCAGAAAATAATATCCCAAAATGGAATAACATGAAGAGGCAAAGACCAATACGGCCAAAAAAATCAGACACAAGGTCCTAGAGAGGCATGCCATGAATTTAATCAATACAATTATATATGTTTCTGTTTGTCTGTGGTGTCAACTTTACAAAATTTGTGATTTCTTGGGCTTTCTTTTCTCATCCTTAATAAATATTTACTTTCATGTCTAATTTGGATTCGTAATTTGCTTTCTTTTTTTTTTTAATCCTCACCCGAGGACACTTTCCCATTTTTTTGTTCAGGTAGAGTGGGAGGGAGAGAGAGGAAGAGAGAGAGAGAGAGAAACATCGATGTGAAAGGAACACATCGAGTGGCTGCCACCCGCACTACCGACCAGGGCCGGGGACAAACCGCAACCGAGGTACACGCCCCCAGCGGGAACCGAACCTGGGTCTCTCAGGACCGCAGGCCGAAGCTCCAACCGCTGAGCCAAACCGGCCAGGGCGTAATTTGCTTTCTTAACAAGTTCCCCAAGGGAAGAAAAAGGAGAAACATCTGTAACAAAAATAAATTAATAAAAAAATAAATTAAAAGAAAGTTCCCCAAATTTGTAGATGCTTTAGGTGCCACAAATCCTGGATCTGCTCCTGATAGGAGCTGCATGACAAAAGTCTAATTTAGAGTGGCCACCAATGGATAGTTGGGCATGCCTATGGCAACACATCCTGCAAGCAAATGCCATTTATCATCTGTATTATTGGTAAACAAAACAAAACAGCAACAACAATAAAAGTGAAGAACCACTGCTTTAGACAGCAGAAGCAAACACGTAGCTTTACCAATGAGTGATGATCACTATCCTGAGCTCAGTGTTTGTTACTGCTATGTGTTTGTTTACACTGGTACTACATATACATGTTTATATAGTGCTATCGCACCATGTGCATGCATTCTGGTTACCTATCGCTATCGTACAACAAATTACCCCAAAACATAATGTCTTAAAACATAATCGTATCTTTATGTCTTATGATATATCACTTTCTTGGATGGGTGGTGATCAAGGATCAAAACAAGCTTGAAACACAGTTCAAAAAAAAGGAGAAGCTTGAAAGATAAATATTTGCCAGATGCATCTGGCAGGGGCATTACCCACCCATATCTCAGCTTGAGCAAAGAACTGTTATGGGAAATAGAAAGAAGGAGCTCACGTTCTAAACATTTATATTTAAGGACAGACCCTAAGAATATTGAGGGAAGGTAGAAATGGCCACGGGCTGGGGGAAGTGTTTGAGATGAGGTGCAGATTTAACTGTTAAAATATAATGGTGAAACTACTCTGGTGGCAGTGAACCCAAGGATTAAATAGGTTACAACGAGGACGATTAATTCTAGGGGCATTGTCAAGGTGGAGGGTTTTGCCTGCCAACCAGTCAGTCAGATTTAGGGAGTTTGGAATTCAGCTTGCGTGTGAGAACAAAGGATCTGGCTGCTCTTCAGTTACAAATAAAATACAAGGATTGTAATAAGGCCAATGTAGATATTGTCTTAATCTTAAAAGAGGCTAAGATATGCAGTTCCTCCTGTAAAGCATGGATTTCCCACTGACTTCAAAGGCATTCCTGAGGGCAGGGCAGTGCTGGGGGGTCACTACGTGTGTCCAGACAGGCTGTCTGGGGGTAGATATCATTCACTGCCCTGTTTCTCAGAGAAGATGAATGCACACAGCAGTACTTGCTTCAAGCTACAAGCACATGTTCTGTTTCCTGGTGGCTACAATCACTCCTTCATTGTTGAAAAAGTGTTATAGAATGTGATACAGTTCCCAACTGGCATGAACACATGCCAGTGTTCTTTTGTATGCTGACCTTAATTTCAAACCCAGTCTCGTGGCTCAGTGGTTGAGCGTTGACCCATCCACCAACAGGCCGCCAGTTTGATTCCTGGTCAGGGCACATTCCCAGGTTGTGGGCCAATTCCCCAGTGGGAGGCATGCAGGAGGTGGCCAATCGATGTTCTCTCATTGATGTTTCCATCTCTCTCTCTCTGTCCCTTCCTCTCTCTCTAAAATCAATAAAGAAAAAAAATTAAAAAACAAAAAAAACCCCAGTCTCTATCTACATTTTGAAATGTACTCAAGCAAGTCCAGTTCACAAATTTGGATTTTTGTTGCTCACACTACTGAACTATTTTGGTGACTACAAGATACCTGTGAATTCCATAGAAGTCAATCATTCAAGTAGATGCTCCCATTGAGTCTTTCCATGGTGCTCATGGTACCCTTGTCCTGGACTTGAGTGGTGTTCACCTACACTCCAGCTATCTGAAACAAACCCATGGACACCCAGAAGCGGTTTCAGCTACTTAGCCATCTTCATAAATGGTTGTGATGATTATAGTTTTCAGTGCCTAGCTTCAAGATCAGTGTGTTTTCTGGAGATACATGGTTGAGAACATGGACTCTGGCAGCAGACAGAACTGCATTTAATACTCAGCTCTTTAATTTACTAGTCATGTGGCCTTACCAAATTATGTAACCTTTCAAAGCACCAGTTTCTTTTTTGGTAAAAGGCTGATGATGCCAACAATCCTTGCTTCATAGGTGTTTTGTAGATTAAATGAAATTATGAATAGGTGTTATTATTACTAATTATGCTCCTGCTCTTCAGTCTTCTTAGACTTGATTGGAGCAATAATCAGGATCGCTTTCATTAATTGCCATGTGCCATCCACTGAGCTAAATACTTTATCCACATTATCTGTAATCATCAAGACAAAAATATTAGGGAGAGACTTTTACTTTACAGCAGAGAAAACTGGGGGTTAGAGAGGTTAATTAACTTTCTTAAGGTCATAAAACCTAGCGGCAGAGCTGGGGTCTAAGTGATACTGATGCCTACGTATCCCAGTTCAAGTCATTACCTCTGAGGAGGAATGTGGGTTGGAAGGGTCATTATTTTCCCCTTGCATCATGAGGGACAGCTGTCCTTTGCTCTAGAAAAAAGTGGACACCTAATACTCAACAACCAACTCAGGCGGAAACCCATATGGAGCAACTGCTTTCAAGATGCCCACAGTTCTGAGTACGAGACACATGGTTGTGTCACACACATGCACGTATCCATGTCTAGGCTCCTACGAGTATTAGCCCCTGAGATCAGTGAGGGAAGCCTGCAGAGTCCACCAAAAGATGCCAGTGACAGGCTCAAGCTCACTCATGCTCCATCGGTTAAAATGAGATTCTGGTCTTAACTTGAGTGCATCTATTTTGGGATTTGTTTTGAGTTTGTCACTGTGTTTTAATGTTAGCATAAAGTTTTCTTAACCATTTGAGAGGAAGTTGCATACATCCTAGCCCTTTGCCTTAAAACACTTTGGTGTGCATTTTACATAAATAAAAATATGCTCTGACATAACTATGGTACAGTTATCAGCTTCAGATAATTGAATACTGATGTGACACTTATTTAACATCCATATTCCAATTTTGTCAATTGACTCTATAGTATCCTTTATATAGTATTCATCACCCCACCCCAACCAGGATCCTGTAATCTAGGATTAGATATTGCAGTTAGTTATCATCTCTCTCTCTCTTTTTTTTTTTATCCTCACCCGAGGACATTTTTCCTTTTTTTGTTCAGGTAGAGTGGGAGGGAGAGAGAGGAACAGAGAGAGAGAGAGAGAGAAACATCGATGTGAAAGGAACACATCGAGTGGCTGCCACCCGCACGACCGACCAGGGCCGGGGACAAACCGCAACCGAGGTACATGCCCTTAGCGGGAACCGAACCCGGGTCTCTCTGGACCGCAGGCCGACGCTCTAACCGCTGAGCCAAACCGGCCAGGGCAGTTATCATGTCTCTTTAGCCTCCTTTGATCTACAACATTTCCACAGCCTTTCTTTATCTTTTATCATATTGAGGTTTTTGAAGAATACACCTCCCTCTTTTGTCTTGTTTTGTTTTTTACATAGCACGTTGCTTGTTGTAGATTTGTCTTAGGTTCCCTCATGGTTAGGTTCATTCCAAACTAAAATCCTATGTAAGTGATATTGTGTCTCTCTCAGGGCATGACATCTGGAGGCATATTATGTCCATCTGCCTCCTCATTGGCGATCTTAATTTTAATCATGTAGTCAAGGTGTCATCTGATTTCTACATGGTATTGGTTCCCATTTTCCCTTGCAATTAATAAGCAAATGTAAAGAGAACCTTTAAGACTTGCAAATATTCTGCTTTTCATTGAATCTTCCCCCCTAGATTTAGCATCCATTGATGATGCTTATCTGAACCAATGTCTGCCATCATGGGTGCAAACTGATGACTGTCCAACTCTAGCACTTCCTCCACATTTACCAGTTGATCCTCAGCATTTTACTGTAAACAGAAGTCCTCCCTTCATATCTATCTATCTACCTACCTACCTACCTACCTACCTACCTATCTACCTACCTATCTCTCATCTATCTATCATTAGTATAGACTGATAGATTCCTATCTTCCCAAAGATCTATAATTCATTATTGTCCTTAGTTATTTTAGTGCTCAAATTACATTGTTCCTAATTTGGTCCCTAAGTGGGAGCCTCTTAAAGCTGACTTTTTTGTCTTTGTGACATGCTCCATCATATTTTTGAGTCTTTCCTTAATTTCTGCCACAAAAAATGATGCTCATTGTTCACCTTGTGCCTACCCTGCTCTAGCTCTAGAATCAGCCATTTCTCCAAGGACTCCTGTTTCCAGTTAGTAGTGAATGGTATTAGAGACTAAGACTGGGCACTAGGTATGATCATTCTACTTTGGTGTCTTTGCAATGTACATTAACTGAGGGCAGAATCCCAAAGTACCTACTATGGATTCTGCCCTCTTGGGATTACAGTCTATTAGCTGAACACCAATTATAGTGGATGTAAGCATAAACTCTGGACCCAGATTGCCTGCTTTCAAATGCCAGTGCTGTTAAATAGGCAATTTTTTTTTTTTTTAACCTTTTGGTGCCTCAGTTTTTACATCTGTAAAATGAGAATAACAATAGCATTTACCTCTTAGGATTGTCGTAAGGATTAAATGACTTAACATATGTAAGTATTTTAAACAGTGCCTGGAACAGTAAAAGAGCCCATAAATGTGAGCTATATTATAGTCAAGAAAACACCCTCAATACATTATTCAATTTGATCCCATTAGAATCCTGTTATATAGTTAGTTACCAAAAAATGAGGACCTGGAAGTTTAGAAACATTAAGAGAATCAGTGGTAGAATCAGAATTATAACTCATTCATTCATTCCACAGATTTTTTTGAGGTCTCTCTATGTACTAGGCACTGGTACATAGCGATCTTTGAGCTTCTGGACCTCACTTAGTTGTGGTGGAGGGGTCTGTGTGCAGTGTGGAAACAGACAAAAAACAAGGAAACCAATTTTTGTCTGTCTTGTTCATTACTTGTCTCTTAGCATTTCAATGGTGTCATAATTCATTTGCTAAATGAAAGAATGAAGAACTAATTGACAGAGTAGTGAAAAATGAGGCTCGATACACAGGTTGGGCCCAAAACATGAAAGGACTATTCTGAAAGGTTGGACTTTATCCTGAGCAGAGGAGTCACATGATCAGATTTTCACCTAAGAAAACTCAAGCCTAGGGCTGTGTGGAGGATCTGCAGGAAAAAGGCAAGCAGCAGGACGTTTTTACAATGTCTACCTGGAGATGAACAATTTATAAGTTTTAATTTGCACACTCTTCTGAGGATTGTAGATGAAATCTCATGCTGTCCTGCTAGTCACTTAGTAGTGGTCTAGGTATCAGTTTGACTGTCATGGTATCACAGTGCTTGTGTTCAAATCACCCTTATTTAATTTAACAATGGCCCCAAAGCCATTCATATAGATTGTATTACAGTGTATTGTTATAGCTGTTCTATTTTATTATTGCTGTTATTTATATCTTACTGTGTCTAATTTATAAATTGAACTTTATCATAAGTATGTACATACATGAGAAAACATAGTATGTACAGGGTCCAGTTCTATCCATGGTTTTAGACATCCACTGGGGATCTTAGAATGTACTCCTTTCTCAGATTAGGGAGGGACTACTATAGTAGGAAAGACACCAGTTAGGACACCCACTGGCCAACTCTCTTGGGAGTGGTGTCCCTGCTGGAGTTCATTCAGTGCTAAATTACTAATTCTATCTGGAAGTTTATTTTTGACAGCAAAAATACTCATCATTGCATCCTCTCTCATGCCCAAGATGATACCTTGCATGAAGCAGACTGTGGACACTATTAAGTAGATGCCGCATAGAGAAATTATGAAAGGAAATCCATCATCAAGCAAAATTTATGGCTTGGGGCTTAGGCTGCCCCAGGGGTATTGAACCAGGATGCAGGGAGTTAGAAAGTCCAGGAGGAGCTCCAAACCCCTTTCCATAAAGAAAGAAAACAAGTGAAAAAACCACCAGCCCTACAAAACACCGGTAGAATGGCACACTGCAAGCTTCGTCGACACCAATCCTTTCCTAGAGATCATGCAGGGTAAAGGCTGTGAGTTTTAGACATGTGAGAAAACCTGCACGAGACAGTAATTTTGACACCTGTCTACCTGTCTTTACCAGAGAAAGAAATTTCTTAAAAATTTTTTTCTTTTTTACTTCATAGAGTTCTGTAATTGATTTTCAAGATTTGCATGAAGGGCTTTTGCAGTCATTTACCGGTATAACTTTGGTGTGATTGAGGCACAGAACACATACTGCGTGCCCTAGTGATAGGTTGCTGTGGTTAGGTGAAAGGGTCAGGGGAAGGAAGCAAGATGCAGATGAAAGAGTAGATGTTGATTTGAATAAGGTCAAATCTCCTGGACAGCTTCTGAAACTGCCTTGGAGTAAGTTTATTATATGCAGCTTCAAATGCATCAAATCTCCGTCAATAGTCTCACTAACGGCACCAAGTTTCCAAAGGCTGGTATCTGCATGTGTTTCTGAGGTCCCCTTTCCCCCCTTAAATTGTGGGAAGTTACTGTGTATCTAGATGTTAGGAGAAATTAATAACCCAAGGGAGCAGTCATCAGCCAAGCTCTGTTATGAGTTGATGTGCAGAAATCCTAGCTACTTCATCCCTTGGGTAGAGATAAAACTTAGGTGTACCAATTCCCAGAATTTCCCTGCAAAATTACACTTCAGTTGCCCACAATGATAGCTGGATTAATAATGCACACTTTATTAGTCAGCTCCAGCTGCCAAAACAAAATACCACAGATGGAGTGGCTTTAACAATAGACATTTTCTGTCCTGGCTGGGTTGCTCAGTTTGTTAGAGTGTTGTCCCGATACACCAAGGTTGTGGGTTTGATCCCCGGTCAGGGCACAAAAAGCAACAAATGAGTGCACAAATGAGTGGGATGGCAGGCCATTTTTTTTTTTTCTCTCTCTCTCCCTTCTTCTCTCTAAAATAAATTTTTAAAAAATTGACATTTTCTCACCCTGGCCGGTTTGCCTCAGTGGTTAGAGCATCGACCTGTGGTCCAGAGAGACCTGGGTTTGGTTCCCGCTAAGGGTGCGTACATCGATTGTGGTTTGTCCCTGGCCCTGGTTGGTTGTGCGGGTGGCAGCCACTCAATGTGTCCCTTTCACGGCAATGTTTCTCTCTCTCGCTCTCTCTTCCTCCCACTCTATCTGAACAAAAAATGGACAAATGTTCTCAGGTGAGGATAAAAAAAAAATCCAGGGAAAAATTGACATTTTTTCACATTTCTGGAGGTAAGAAGTCCAAGATGAAAGTGCCATCAGGGTTGGTGTCTAGTGTCTTCCTGGCTTGCAAATGACCATTTCACTGTGGCTGTAAATGGCTTGGGGGGGGGGGGGAGAGAGAGAGAGAGAGAGAGAGAGAGAGAGAGAGAGAGAGAAGTGGGAGAGGGGCACATGATGAAGAAGGAGAGAGAATTTTCTTTCTTTCTTTCTTTTTGTCTATTCTCACCCAAGGATATTTTTTTACACTGATTTTTAGAGAGAGTGGAAAGGTGGGAGGGGGAGAGAGAGAGAGAGAGAGAGAGAGAGGCATTGATGTGAGAGAGACACATCGATTGGTTGCCTCCTGCACTACTGGACCAGGCCAGGAATCAAACCTGCAACCTAGGTATGTGCCCTTGATTAGAATCAAACCCACAATGCTCTAACCACGGAGCCAAACCAGACAGGGCCTAATTTTATTTTTTAATTACTGTTTACATTCAATATTATTTTGTATTAGTTTCAGGTTTATAGCATAGTGGTTAGATAATCATATTTTTACAAAGTGTTCCCTCTGATATTTCCAGTACCCACCTGGCACCATACACAGTTATCACAATATTGTTGACTATATTCCCTATGCTGTACTTTACATCTCCATGACTATTTTGTAACTACCAGTTTGTACTTCTTAATCCTTCTTCATCCGGTCTCACAACTCCCCTCCCCTCTGACAACCATCAGTCTGTTCCTAGAGAAAAGGAATTTCTAATGCAATTGCTGATATGGTGAAAACCCAAAAGAATAGATACTGTATATCACAGAAGTCTCCACAGGCTATTTAAATTTTTAAAAATGTATTGCTATGAGAGAGAGAGAGAAATCGATTTGTTGTTCTACTTGCATTCATTGGTTGATTTCTTCTATGTGCTCCAACCAGGGATCAAACCCATAACCTTGACTTATTGGAAAGATGCTCCAACCAATTAAGCTACCCAGCCAGGGCTCACAGGCTATTTTTTAAAGAACCTGAACTTTCTACAGTACCTGGATCCCTACGAGAAAGTTCATCACAGAAAGGGAGCTGCCACAATTCAAGTTCTGACTGGAGTGCTCTCTGGCTTGCCCCTGCACGGTGCTAGCAGGTGGAGGGCAAGGGTAGGAACAGTTAGGAAGATACGGGGAGGGTCTTATAAGAAGACCGGAGCTATTGCAAACAAACCATAGGATGGTCTCAGGAGGGGAAGCAACGTCAGGGACTTGTGTGAGTAAAAATCAGGAAGAAAAGCAGGGCGCAAGCAGTAGCTGGCGGGGTGGTAGGGAGGGAGGAGGGGAACAGCTGTGGAGGAGGGGGTGGGGATAAAAAGGTGAGAAGGAAAGGAGTGCGAAAGCAACCTCACGTGCAAAGCACGCGTCAACGCTTACGGAGAAAAGCTGTCAAGAGAACTGGTTTACTGGCTTGGGAAGGAGGGACTAGGTTCTAAGGAGAACCCTTCTGGGTGTGTGCAGACCAGCCCAGCGCTAAGGGGGTGTGGGCTCGGCTCAGGGCTGCGGGGCTGTGGGCCGGGGGCGGTGGGCGCGCCGCCCAACTCCTCCAGGCAGGGAAAGGCCAGGAAAGCCCCGCTGCGGGCCAGCAGCGCGGAGGCGGAGCGAGGGTGCCGATGGGCGTGGCAGGGGAGGGCGTGGGGAGGACACGAGGCGTCTCCGAGGGCGGCGCTAGGACCCGCCAGCGCCTGCCGGCTCCCGGGAGGTTGATAAAGCGGCGGCGCCGTTTGACGTCAGTGGGGAGTTAATTTTAAATCAGTACAAGATGGCGGAGGGGGACGAGGTATCACGGAGGCAGCAGCCGCACCAGGGGCTGCGGCGCCGGCGGCGGACCAGCGACCCAAGCACCGGGGTCAACCACGTCTCGTCCACGACCTTGCTAGGTACGGGCCGGCGGGGCGGAGGCCGTAGGGCGCGGGTGGGGAGAGGGCGCGGGCCGCTCGGGGCTCGCGGGCTCCGGCTGCAGGCGGCGGGGTCGTCGCCGCGGCGGGCTCAGCGCTCCAGTTGTCGCCGCGGCGGGCCGCCGGGCCTAAACCCCGCCGCGCCCCGTGTTCCCGCCGGGCACGGCCAGAAGGGGCGCCCCGCGGGCCGCAGATCCCGCAGCTGTCGGGTGGACAGGAGGCGCGCGCGCCTCTGCCCGGCCCGGCCCCCTGTCCGTCAGCCGCGTGGCTGCCGCTGCGTCCGCCCCGGCCTGAGGGGGCGGCCTTGAGCCGGGGCCGGAGACCCGGGCGCGGGAGGTCGGCGGCGGCGGCGGGGCTCGGTCCCACAGGGTTCCGGGCGCGGCAGGACGACCTGTCACTCGGCGGGCACTCGCTGCCCTGTGTCCCCGGTGCGGAAAGGGAGGGAGGGTTGGGCAGTGATGGGCCCCGCGGAGGAGGAGCGCGCGTGGGGAGCGGGCACCTCGCTCCCAGGTCGGAAAGCTCTGCACACCCTTCCAGGAGCGAACGGCAGTCTGCAGGCCGGGCTGTGCCTGGGCGCTCGCGTTCCGGGGCGCCCCGGACCCGTCCTCGAGGTTGCGCGTGGCTAGGTTGCGAGTCCAGATTTAGTTGTCAAACTGGGTTACGAGCCGTTTACGAGTCAGTTACTCAGACCATAGTAAGCCCCGATCAGACTGAAAGTGTCTGGTGTGAAGTCACCTGATCCTTCGCTCCCCGGTTTTGCTGAATTGAGTTCCTACTGTATGTATGTGTACAAGGAGCGCACCTGCCCTCTCGAGACACTTTTGCGTTGGCAGCCGAGTGGTGTTGTGTCCCTCTCACTGATAGCACCCCTATTTTTAGGAGTTTAGCATTTGATCTTTCACTGTAGTGTGAGTTGAAGGCATGAAATTCTGATTGAGAATTTTGATGATACTTAAAGGCATGAAGTTTTCAACGGCTTATAAATAATAGAAGCTTACAGTTAGGTCAGTATGGCCATGGCATAGATAAAAATTTACACTAAATGTGAACTTGAGTTTTTCAGAATTCTCTCTTTCCAAAATCTGATAAAGATTTTCTGAGATGAAATGTAAAACACTTTGATAAAACGTTAACTATGAAGATTCACTTTAATACAAAAGTTTATATGAAATACACTGCATCATTCACGGTAGCCCTTGAATGTGTCAGAGGTGATGACAAATTGTAGAGATTTAATAAAGGAAAAAGGACAGGGACCAAAGTTTATTTTATTACCTGTCAACCAAAGCACGTGACAGAAGTGTTTACATAGGGGAAAAAAAAAAGTTTTGCCCTAGATTGCTTCTGGTTGGAATTCTCAAGTAATTATCTTGGAAAGCTGATGGATAGGTTAATTTAGCTCTTTTGTATCCTAAGGGACATTTGTGTGTGTGTGTGTGTCTGTCTATATATCTTTCTTTTTAAGGTAACTGTTTTAGATGTAGTTTCAAAGTGTTTTATGTATTTGTCTAATCAGAAGCATAACATGGCTATGAACATCGTTTTTATGCTGCGGTACACTGAGAAGAGATGCAATCCTTAAGACTGGATAAACAGGGCTTACCATTTATTAAATGCTCACAGATTTTAGTCTTTCTTCTTCTTCTTCTTCTTCTTCTTCTTCTTCTTCTTCTTCTTTCTTCTTCTTTCTTCTTTCTTCTTTCTTCCTTCTTCCTCCTTCTTCTTCTTCTTCTTCTTCTTCTTCTTCTTCTTCTTCTTCTTCTTCTTCTTCTTCTTCAATTAGCCTTCACTTAATAGTCATTCCTAGCAAATTAATGCCTAAAACAGTCCCTCTCCCTGCAAATTTGCTCTGAGTCACCCATTACTACATTAAAAACCAAGTAAACTTGTAGGTTTGTGTTTAAAGTAAGAGCAAACAGGCTGTGAATGAATAGGGACTCATCTAGTTTTGACTGTATAAACTGTCTCCCTCTGCTTTCTGGATAAGTAAAGTTGAAGAGCTAAGTTGGGGTGAGTTAGATGCAATTCCAGTAGTTTAGTTTTAGGAAGATGCTTTGTTTCTCTTTAAAGAGAAATGCTTACTCTTTTTTAGGAAATGTAGGACCTTTATAAAGCACTAACACTGATATTTTAATGACTTTGTAGGATGATAGGAATATGTGGAAGTGATTAAACCTATTTTGTCAAGTGTTTCAAAGTCCTTTGAAATTATTTTTTGGGGAAAGAAGGAACTGTTTTGGAGTACAGAGGTATTTATTACAAGGAAAATTAACAAGTTTAAAATGAAATTCTGGCCTTAAGTCGAGTGCACCTATTTCGGAATTCCTTTATCATTTGGTACTGTTTTATAACTTTAAGATAAAATTTCTGAATATTCACAAGTAAAAATAATGAAATTGTTAGAATTTTTTCAAAATTGTGACTTTTCCATCTGATACAAAGAAGCTGCTGAGAGCATCCACCTGGAAGACTGTCACCTAGTTTAAGACATTTAAAAAAATTTGACACTTAGTAGCAATATACATTTAAAAAATTGTTTATGCTTCATTGGAAGATCTGTTTCACATACAATTGTAAGCAAAGCCTTTTGGCAGGATCTCAGATTTAAGAGCCACATATGTAAGGGATAGGAACAAGTTCAACTTTTTTGTAATGGTAGTTTATAGCTTTACCAAAGGAAGTTTTATCTGGAATGGGTCCTGGGAAACAGCTTTTTTTTTTTTTTTTTAAGTGTAATGTGTGTAGCCATTTTGGAGTTCCAAAGTTCAGGTGTATTGTTCACATTCTTGGGCATTATTTAACTTCCGGAAGATAGTTGGGAATATAGAGAATAACTGAACTTGATTCCCCAAAGAATTCATTAGTCATGTAAGTTTCTTGCTATCCTTTACTCTTAGCACCCATAATACAGAAGACAGTGAAGGCTTTCTCCAGTAGCTTTAAAAATGGATAGCAGAACCCTGGCCGGTGTGGCTCAGTTGGTTGAGTGTCCTGTGTGAGGTGGCTGGTTTGATTCCTGGTCAGGACACATCCCCAGGTTGTGGGTTCGATCTCCAGTTAAGGTGTGTTTGGATGGCAACTGAATGATGTTTCTCTCTTTCTCTCCCTTCCTCTCTCTCTAAAAATCAATAAAAATATATTCTTAAAAAATGGATAGCAGAAAAAGAAAAACATCAACCTGAAAATATCATGGCAATAGGATACTTGTTACTTTATAAAGCAATTTAAACATCTTGGTTTTATTTTATTTCTTAAACCTTCCTGTGAGGGAATCAAGTTATTTCTGTTGCAGCGAGTGATTATAACTTGTCACAGAAACTACTCAGGCACACTCTTACTGCTGCTTCTCACCAGCCTTAGAGGAGGTTAGGAGGCCTTTCTTCATTGAAAATTGTCATGTAATTAGAGATCACTGAGTAAAAATTTGAATGAAGTCTGAAATCATACTAATGAAAAGATAGGGCTGTTAAAAAAGTAAAAATGAGGCCCTGGCTGAGTGGCTCAGTTGGTTGGAGCTTTGTCCAGTACTCCAAAGAGTTGCAGGTTTGATTCCTAGTCAGGGCACAAATGTAGGTTGCGAGTTCCGACTGATGGATGTTTCTCTCTCACATCGATGTTTCTCTCTCTCTCCCTCCCTCTCCTTTCTCCCTCCCTTCCTTCCCTCTCTTCCCCCCCTCTCCCCCCTTCCTCTCTCTCTAAAAATCAATAAAAACATATCCTTGGTGAGGATTAGGGGGAAAAAAAAGTGAAGATGGGGCAATTCACTAAGTGGACTGGGAAATTAAAAGAAACTTTTTAAAAATTTTCACCTGAGGATATGTTTATTGATTTTAGAAAGGAAAGGAGAGAGAGAGAAACATTGATGTGAAAGAGAAACATAGATCCGTTATCTCCTGCATTCGTCCCAACTGGAGGTTGCACCCCCAACCTAGGTATGTGCTTTGACCAGGAATTGAACCCATGACCTTTTGGTTTATAGAACAGTGCTCCAACCAACCGAGCAACACTGGCCAGGGTGGGAGTGGGAAATTTTAAAGTAGGAAGGTCATCGGTAGATATTGTAGAAAGAAGTAGAAGTAATGAAGTAGAACAATTTTACTCTTTGTGGACATTGAGAAGCATGAAGTGTTCATTAGTGCAGAGCCAAGATAACTATTTTAAAAATGATTTTTCAAGTTATTGCTAAACACATCACTGTGTTTGGGTGTACACATATTTGTTAAACTTGGGTAGATATTTGTAGAAATGTATGTATGTAAGTAGCCACTGTCATTACCCACTCTGAAGCAAATGGCTGTAAGGTAGTTGGTTTATGGGCAAATGATGTCTATTTGAAGCACTGTTAAATCATGAAAGACTAATTTATATATCCTATATATACCCAAGGAGATAGTTTGTACTTATGACTGACTTTGGATTTAGTTTTCTGGCCAGTACAAGTAGAATCTAGGGGATTCCCTTGCTAACATACTACCTTAATGAAAATTATTCATACAATTTGTGTTTCTATGATTGGTTTTATAATAACCAGTAACTCTGTTAACTTGATGAAGTATGTAACCGATGAAAGTTGCTTATCTGGGATCTCTAGTACATTCATCTTTTTATTGCATGATACTCAGATTGTGGCATAATGTTTCTTTAGCCAAAGAGAAGAAAGATAGTGTATAGAAAAAGAAGGAGGAATCAAATCCTGAGTGACTTCACTTAAATTCTCTGAGACTTAAAGCCTATGATCTATGATAGTGATGATAATCCCCTAATAGGGCTGTTGTGGGAAACAAATGAGATGAAAAGGTACAAGTGTTTTGTAAATTGTAAAGTTGCCTGTGCTTAAGGCACAGTAATATATATGTAAGAATGTGCCAATTTGACTGCTTGTGTTATTATTTATATGTATATATTTGCAATCAGAAAGTCTCTTCTAATTGTTTTTCTGTAATGTGGACAGAGGTTTAGTTTGGGCAAGGGTGGTAGGTAAAATTTTAACTTTATCTGTAAAATGGTGATACATTGTTCATGATTAGGGTTATTGTGAGTATTAAATGTGATAAAACTGCTTAAGCCAGTGGAAAACATTCTACTGATGATAGTAATTACTATAATGTGTGGTTATCTAAGATGTGACTTTGAACTAAAAGTTAATTTGTAAAATAGGTGACTGGAAAGGCCTTTGTTTAGTTTTTATAAGATAAAAATAAACACTCATGCTTCTGCTGTCATTTTAATAAACTTGCATTTTAGAGAATCAATCATGTGGCAAAATAGTCTGAAATTGTTTATTTCAATTACAGGATTCAATATGAATTAATTTTTTGGTTAAGGTCATGGCAGTTTCCAAGTAGAGTGCTTTTTAAATAGTAGATGTGCGAAATCTAACTAGGGTCTGTTATGGACAAGAAAGCCTAAAAAATGAATGACTTGATATTACACTAACCATTATCACATACAAGAAACAACCAATAAATGCATCAATAAGTAGAACAAAAAATTGATGTTTTTCTCTCTCTCTCCCTCTCCACCTTTCTCAACTCATTCCCCTATCTCAAACCAATTAAAAAAAGTTTTTCCCCACTTTATGTAATCAGTTTTATAATACAGTCACAGGTAGTGATTAGAACAAAGTTATTTTAACCACAGACTTACTTTTGAGTTTTATAAACTTCCTATGACCTTCAGAATGGAGGCTTGGATTTACTTAGTAATAACATCCACTGCCCCCGCCCCCATAGTTAATATTAACCCTAGCAAACTTACAGGTCTTTACAATTTTTTTTTATTATTATATAGATAATAATTTATGAAGGTACTTTGAAGCTTTAAAGTCTTCCTTAAAGGGGGTGAAATTGGCACACTAACCAAGCTGTTCTTTCTGTATTTGAATGAATGAATTTATAAGATATTAAAAGTTGGATTAGGTTAACTTTTATCAGAATGGGGGGTGATTTTTGAATAAGTCAGAGAAATTTGGCAGGAAAATTATCCTTGTTCCTAGATTTTTTTTTTAAAAGACATTTATTATTCAGATCTTCAGAAGAAGCTGTTTTCTTTTCATCAGCACTTTAACTTAAAAATAAATGTAACACTATGGACTGACTATGTGGAGTTTAGAGTTGAGAGGCTTTTTTATTGCAGGAAAATGGCAGTACACTTGGATATTGTTTTAAAAAAATTCTAAAGTAGGCTAGAAGGTCAAGGAAAGGTCAACAATTGTAGCTGATGCCAAATGTCTTACAACTGGATATTAAGATTGAGCTTTTAAAACATATTTTGTTATTGTTGACTTTATTATAGACGTCCCCCATTTGCACCCCCCTTTGCCCACCTCCACCCAGACCCTGACCTCCCCTCCACTCCCGCTGGCTTAATTAAGATAAAAATGTACTGCCTTTAAGTTACAGCTAAGCTTGTGATGGATTGAATAGGGTTTGTGACCACAGCTCTTTACCTAATAGGAGTAATATGGTAATTCATACTTCATTGTAAAAGTTTTAATTGTTAAAAATTTTAAAAGCAGTAATCTTTGTAGACACTTGGAAAACACAAAATAAAAAGGAAGAAAGAGAAAATCATATCAACTAGTGGTAGGTAACCACTGCTGACATTTTAGTATACATCTTTTAGTTTATATCCTTTATTAAATGCATAATTTAGTTTTTCCTAAATTGAGATCTTACTGTAATTTTGTAATTTACCTTTTCATTTCATGTTGTATTTCCCTATGTGATTAAATCTCTACCACATAATTTCTTAAATGGCATTGTAGAACTACTCAACTAATTCTCCTTTTCAATGTGGGGTTATTTCTTGTGAATGATGCTGGCTAAACATCTTTGTAAATAAATCTTGACCTTTAGGATAAGGTTATAAAAGTAGATATGTGGGTCAAATGGCATGTATATTTTCAAGATTGAAAACACACATCAGCAAATCCATTCAAAAAGGTTACAACCATTTATTGTCTCCCATTAGGATTAGGTTTATACTTGTTGACAAATAAACTTTGTTTACAAGTGAGTGTTGTTATTTAAAAGTGCCAACATAGGTAAAAATGGAGATCTTACTGTTTCATTTGCATTTCTTTGATTACAATTGATGTTGAAAATTTAATAGGGTAACTGAATGTGAACTATTTTTATTTATTTTATTTTTGTATTCTTTGACCATCTCTCAGTGTTTCTCTTATTCTTTTGTAAATGCCCTTTTGCATACAAAATTCCTTTTCATTTGCTTTTTAATTTCTTTAAAAATTTTTATTTATAGTTAACAGTATTATAGATGTCCCTCATTTACCCCCCTTTACCTCCTTCACCCAGTCCCTACCTCACCTCAGGCCTTCCCCACAGTATTGTCTGTGTCCATGGGTTATGCATATATATATATGTTCTTTGGTTAATCTCTTCCTGTCCACTCCATCCCCCTCCTCTCTGAGATCTGTCATTCTGTTTTATGCATCCATGCCTTCGGACCTATTTTTTTTTTTTTTTTAATATGTTTTTATTGATTTTAGAGAGAGAAGAAGGGAAAGGGGGAAAGAGAGAGAAACATCGAGGAGAGAAACATCAATCAGCTGCCTCCTGTGTGCCCCCTACTGGGGATTGAGCCAACAACCCCTGGCATGTGCACTGACTGGGAATTGAACTGGTGACCTCTTGGTGCATGGGACCGTACCAACTGAGCCACATCAGCTGGGCACCTCTGGACCTACTTTGTCATTCAGTTTATTTTGTTCATTATACTCCACATATAAGTGAGATTATGTGATATTTATCTTTCTCCAACTGGCTTATTATATTTAGCATAATAACCTCCAGGTCCATCCATGCTTTCACAAAGGGTAAGAGATCCTTTTTTACAGCTGCATAGTATTTCATTGTGTAAAGGTACCACAGCTTTTAAAATTAAAAAAAATTTTTTTTCTTTGTTGATTTTTTTTAGAGAGGAAGGGAGAGGGAGGGAGAGATAGAAGCATCAAAGAGAAAGAACATCAATTGGCTGCCTCCTGCATGCCCCTCACTGGGGGTTGGACCCACAGCCTGGGCATGTTCCCTGACTGGGAATTGAACTGGTGACCTTCTGGTGCATGGGTTGACGCTCAACCATTGAGCCACAGCGGCTGGGCCCACAGCTTTTTTATCTACTCATCTACTGATGGGCACTTAGACTATTTCCAGATCTTAGCTATTGTAAATGATGCTATGAAGTTTCTGATCGATGTGGGTTTCTTAGGATATATAAATAGTCCCAGAAGTGTGATCGCTGGGTCAAGCAGTAGTTTCGTTTTTAATATTTTGAGGAAACTCCATACTGTTTTCCACAGTGGCTTTACCAGTCTGCATTCCCACCAGTAGTGTACTAGGGTTCCCTTTTTTCCACATCTTTGCCAACACTTATTGTTTGTGGATCTGTTGATGGTAGCCATTCTGGCAGGTGTAAGGTGATACCTCATTGCAGTTTTAGTTTGCATATCTCTGATGATTGGTGATGTTGAGTATTTTTTCATATGTCTACTGGCCATCCGTATGTCCTCTTTGGAGAAGTGTCTTTTCAGATACTTTGCCCATTTTTAAATTGGATTGTTTGTCTTCCTGGTGTTCAGTTGTATGAGTTCTTTGTATATTTTGGAAATTAGCCCCTTATGAGATGTATCTTTGGCGAATATAGTGGCTTCCATTTTCATTTTGTTGGTGGTTTCTTTTGCTGTGTATAAGCTTTGTTAGTTTGATATAGTCCCATTTTTTTCTTTTTCCTTTGTTTCTCTTGCTCTAGGAAATGTATCAATGAAAATCCTGCTACATGAGAGGGCTGAGATTTTACTGCCTATCTTTTCTTCTAGGATATTTATGATTTTATTACTTACATTTAAGTCTATCCATTATGAATTTATTCTTGTGTATGGTGTAAGTTGGTGGTCTAGTTTCATTTTTTTTGCATGTGCCTGTGCAGTTCCCAGCACCATTTACTGGAGAGACTGTCTTTACTCCATTGTATGCTCTTGCCTCCTTGGTCAAATACTAATCGACTATATTGGTGTGGGTCGATTTCTGAGGTCTCTGCTCTGTTCCACTGTTCTATATTCCTGTTCTTGTACCAGTACCAGGCTGTTTTGATTATAATAGCTTTGTTGTATAGTTTGATATCCAGTATTGTGCTCCCTCCAACTTTGTTCTTCTTTCTCAAGATTGCTGAGGCTATTTGGTGTCTTTTTTGGTTCCATATGAATTTTTGGAATATTTGTCTAGATCTGTGAAATATGCTATTGGTGTTTTAATAGAGATTGAGTTGAATCTCTAGATTACGTTGGGTAGTATGGACATTTTATTTTTATTTTTATTCTCACCCAAGGACATTTTTTTTGATATTTTTGTGCAGATAGAGTGGGAGGGAGGGAGAGAGAGAGAGAGAAGAGAGAGAGAGAAACATCGACGTGAAAGGGACACATTGAGTGGTTGCCACCCACACGACCCAATCAGGACTGGGGACAAACTGCAACTGAGGTATGTACCCTTAGCACGAACCAAACTGGTTCTCTCTGGACCGCAGACCGACGCTCTAACCGCTGAGCCAAACTGGCCAGGGCAGTATGGACATTTTAATGATGTTAATTCTTCTAATCTATGAACATTGGTGTATGCTTTAACTTGTTTGTATCTTCCTCTATTTCCTTTTTCAATGTCCTGTAGTTTTCTGAATACACATCTTTTACCTCACTGGTTAAGTTTATCCCAGGTATATTATTTTTTGTTGTTGTTGCAATGGTAAATGAGATTTTTTTGTAGTTTTTCTTTCTGAGAGTACATTATTGGTGTATAAAAATGCCATTGACTTCTGGATGTTAATTTTGTATCCAGCTACTTTGCCAAATTCATTTATTAAATTTAGCAGTTTTTTTTTTTTGTGTGTGTGTGTGGAGTCTTTAGGGTTTTCTATGTACAATATCATGTCATCACTGAATAATGATAGTTATACTTCCCCTTTCCAATTTTGGTGCCTCTTATTTTTTCTTCTTGTCTAATCACTGGCTATGACTCCCAGTTCTGTGTTGAATAAGAATGGTGAAAATGGACATTCCTGTCTTGTTCCTATCTTAATGGAAACACTTTTAGTTTTTGCCCATTGAATATGATGTTGGCTGTAGGTTTGTCATATATGACCTTTATTATGTTGAGGTATGACCCCTCTATTCCCACTTTGTTGAGAGTGTTAATCATAAATAGGTGCTGGGTTTTGTTGCAAGGTTTTTCTGTGTCTATTGATAAGATCATGTGATTTTTTTTCTTTTTATCCATACTCGAGGACACTTTTTGCATTTATCCTCAGAATGGGAGGGAGAGAAGGAGGAAGAGAGAGAGAGAAACATTGATGTGAGAGAGACACATCGACTGGTTGCCACTCACATGACCCCAACCGGTGCCAGGGACAAACCACAACTGAGGCATGTGCCCTTAGTGGGAACTGAACCAGGGCCTCTCTGGTCTGCGGGTCTCCGCTCTAACTGTTGAGCCAAACCATCAGGGGTGATCATGTGATTTTTATCCTTCATTTTGTTTATGTAATATATCACGTTTATTGATTTGCCACTATCATACCAGCCTTGCATCCCTGGAATAAATCCCACTTGGTCCTAGTGTATACATTGGTCATGTTGTATACATGGTATACATTTTTAAATGTATTGCTGAATCTGTTTTGCTGATATTTTGTTTAGGATTTTAGCATCTATGTTCATCAGGGATATTAGCCTGTAATTTTCTTTCTTTGTAGTGTCTATATCTGATTTTGGAATTAGGATAATGCTGGCTTTGTAAAAAGATTTTGGAAATCTTCCGTCCTCTTGAATTTTTTGTAATAGTTTGAGGAGGATAGGTGTTAGTTCTTCTTTGAATGTTTAGTAAAACTTGCTTGTGAAGCCATCTAGTACAGGACTTTTGTTTGCTGGGAGTTTTTATTTATTTATTTATTTATTTATTTATTTTTTACTGCTTCAGTTTTGTTAGTTGATGGTCTATTCAAGTTTTCTGATTCTTCCTGATTGAGTTTTTGGAAGATTGTATGTTTCTAGGAATTTGTCCATTTTGCCCACGTTGTTCAGTTTGTTGTTCATACTATTTTCTTTCAGTCCTTTGTATTTCTGTGATGTCGGTTGTTACATTGCCTCTTTCATTTCTGATTTTATTTATTTGCGTCCTCTCTCTTTGTTTCTTGGTAAGTCTGGCTAAAGGTTCATTAATCTTCTTTATCTTTCCAAAGAACCAGCTCTGGGTTTGTGTGTGTTTTTTAAGTCTCCGTGTCACTTATTTCTGCTTGGATCTTTATGATTTCCTTTCTTCTACTTACTCTGGGCTTTTGTTGTTGTTTTCTTTCTATTTATTTTAGTTTTAGAGTTAGATTGTTTATTTGAGCTTTTTTTTGTTTGTTTCTTGAAGTAAGGCTTATAATGCTGTGAAATTCCCTCTTAGGACTGCTTTCGCTGTGTCCTGTAGATTTTTGGTTGTTTTGTGTTCATTTTCATTTGTTTCCAGGAATTTTTTTTATTTCTTCCTTGATCTCATTGGTAATACTTTCATTGTTTAATAACATGCTCTCTAGTTTCCATGTTTTTGAGGCTTCTTTTTTTTTTTTTTAAATCGTAGTTGATTTCTAGAAGAAAATACTTGATATGAGTTCATTTTTCTTGAATTTATTAAGACTTATTTTGTGTTCTAATATGTGGTCTGTCTTTGAGAATGTTTCGTGTGAACTTGAGAAGAATGTATATTCTTCAGGTTTGGGATGAAATGTTCTCTAAGTGTCAAATTAATCTGATCTAGTGTGTCATTTAAGGTTGCTCTTTCCACGTTGATTTCTTTGTTTGGAAGATCTATCCAGTGATGTCGGTGGGATGTTAAAGTCCCCACTATGACTATATTGCTATCAATCTCTCCCTTAAAGTCCAGCAATAGTTGTTGTTGTTGTTTTTTAAATATATTTAGGTGCTCCTAGGTTGGGTGCATATATGATTACAAGCGTTATATTGTTGGATTGATCTTTTTAGTATTATGCAGTGACCTTCTTTGTCTGTTGTTATGGCCTTTGTTTTGAAGTCTGTTTTGTCAGGTATGAGTATTGCTACCCTAGTTTTTATTTCATCTCCATTTGCATAGAATATTTTTTTCTATTTCTTCACTTTTATTCTGTGTGATTCTTTTTTTCTGAGGTGGGTCCTTGTGCATAGCATATGTATGTGTCATGTTTTCTTACCATTCAGCTAACCTGTGTCTTTTGATTGGAGCATTTAATTTCTTTCCATTTAAGGTTATTAATAGGTACTTCTTGCCATTTTTTTTTCTTTATACCTGTGTTCCTCTGTCTCTCTCTCAATTTCTTCTTAAAGCAGTTCCTTTAACATTTCTTACAATGCTGGTTTGGTGTTAACGTACTTCTTTAGTCCGCCCCCCCCCCCCCCATTTTTTTGGTCTGGGAAGCTTTTTATTTCACTTTCAATTTTAAATGATAGCTTTGCTAGATGAAGTAGTCTTGGATTCAGGTCCTTGTGTTTTCATTACTGTGAATACTTCATGCCAATCCCTTCCGGCCTGAAGTGATTCTGTAGAGAAATCACCTAACAGTCTAATCAAAACTCTCTTGTAGGTAACTTTGTCTCTCTCTTGCTGCTTTTAAGATTTTTTTTTTGTCTTTGATGTTTGTCTTTTTAATTACGAAGTGTTTTGGTGTGGGTCTCTTTGAGTTCATCTTGATTGGGACTGTCTGTTTCCTGAACTTGTGTGACATTTTTCTTCACCAGGTTAGGGAAGTTTTCTGTCATTATTTATTTCAATATATTCCCTATTCCTTACTCACTTTATTTTCTTTCTGGTATTCCTGTGATGTGGATGTTGTTAAGTTTCTTGTGGCAAAGTTTCCTTAAACTGTCCTCCTGCTTTTTAATCCTTTTTTCCTTTTGTTGCTCTGATTGGGTGTTTTTTTTCCTACCTTGTCTTCCAAATTACTGATTTGATCCTCTACTTTATTTAATCTACTCTTAATTCCTTCCAGTATATTCTTGATGTCAGATACGGTATTCTTCATTTCCGACTGGTTCTTGTTCGTGGTTTCTATATCCTCCTCCTTGCTCCTTCTAGTTCCTTGTAATTTGTACTACATTCCTTCATCATTCTTTTAACCATTACTCTGAATGCTGTATCTGATAAATTGCTTGCATCCATTTCATGTAGCTCTTTTTCTGGAGATTCTTCCTTTTCTTTCATTTGGGGGTTATTTCTTTGTCTCCCCATTTTTTGCTGTCTCTTTGTGTTTGTTTCTCTGTATTATAGAACTGCTATGCCTCCCAGTCTTTTATGAGATTGCCTTATGGAGTAAGTGTCCTGTGGGACCCAGTGGTGTAGTCTCTTCAATCTCCTGACAGGATGTTCTAAGAATGTCCCTTGTATGGTTTATTTGGGCTGTCCTGTTGTAATTAGGTCTTGATTGCTGTCCCATTGGTGGGTGGGATCTCCCTTCAGGCTGGCTGACTGAGGCTCTTGTGCAGGTGCTGAGAGAACAAAGCAAAGCACAACAAACCAAACAAAAACATACAAAAGACCCCTACTACAACAACAAAAACAACACAAAAGAAAAGAGAATTAGGAAAGAGAAAGAGAACAAGAATAATAAAAGAAAATAGAAGAATCTGAGAAGGAAAAAAAGCTGAAGAAAAAAGTATATGAAAGGAAGGATGGGAGAGAAAAAAAGAATAAAGACTAGGAAAAGAGGAAGGAAAAACATTATGAAAAGGAAAAAAGAAGTTTAAGATTAAAAGATGTCTTAAAAGCACATGGCATGTATTGAGTGTACAAAGAAAGTTATCCCTTTTCAGGGTAAAGGAGAACCTTATGGGGTTGGGATTAGTTTTCTTTTGTCAGTAAAGAGGTGGGGAAGGATAGGCAGATAGAAGACCATACTTAGACAAAGAACTAGCTTTTTTCCATTGTGATAATCACATCTACCTTATACAAGAGCTTTGCAGTTGCTTGTAATAATGAACACCTATGTAAAAAGTACAGAACAGACCCTGTTCTAAGCTTTCATGTAGATGGAAGATCAGATAGACCTCATGTATATTTGTGATGACAGTTTATGATTAAGTTTATAATCTCAGAAGTAGAAATTAGTATGTGCTAGTGTTGTTGAGGAAGACTTCATGGAGAAGGGTGGACTTTGTTGGGCCTTGAAAAATGTGTGGTCTTAGAGAGCAGAGTGTAGGATATACTACTTGTTTGAAGGCAATGAAGATAGGCAGTATGTTAGTAAGCTTTTTGCAGAAATAGTTTAAGCATTTGTCTCTCCTTTCTCAGAATTTTTCTAAAGGAGTTGCTTAGAAAACTATTTAAAAACAATTAGGTAAAGGCAGTTGAAAGAACAAATGGTATTAGAGCATGTTTAATAAAAAAGGAGTATGGGCTGTTTTACTGTATCCAAGTAGAGCAAAGAATTGATTTGAGTAACTGGATGATTCCTAGAAAAACGTCCTGAATAGTCCCAAGTGTGACTTCTTAAAAACTATGGAGACGTGTTCCTCCTTCCCTCTGTTTTTGAGCATGTGTACTTCTCTACCACAAGAAATCCTGACATGTACTTTGAAATTGCTAAACTAGAGAACAGATGAAAGGAGAGTATGTTGAGTACCTCTGACTTTCTTATTCCTTTCGTTTTTTCAAGTTAGTTACATTTTATCTAGCTAGATGGATGTTTGTCTTCCCGTCTTTTTACTGCTGTCTTTTTTTTTAGTAGAAATTTTGCCTGTATTGAGCCAAGTTTGGGATTTGAGTGTATACTTTACTTTACTTCCCTTTTTTTTAAAAAAACAACAACAAAAACTGTTGCTTTAATGAGTCATCTGAGGTAGAGTATTGTGGCAAAATGGAACTTAAGAGTCTTCTTTCAGAGTCTTTGAAGGTAGATACCTATTCGGGATTTGTCGTGAAAACCCTATTCTAAATTTAAGCTTGGATCCTTGTGTGTATTATTATTATTATTATTATTTTATTACTCCTTTCCTAACTGGCTATCCCAAATTTCAATAGCTGTTTTATGGGTTTAATATCTTTTGACTAACTACAGACCTAATTTTTTGGGTCCCAAAAGGGAATGTTTAAACTGTTTACCTGAGTCAAGGAAACTACTCTGACTGTGAAGGATTCCTGATCCCTGTATTACAAGAGTTTGTAGTCACTGTATCAAAAATACTTTTGGAAATGGAAATTTAATGCACTGTTACTTTAGAGAGGCTTATAAGAAAAGAGAATATTTCTTATTGAAGGTATTGAATAGCCCTGGCTGGTTTGGCTCGGTGGTTAGAGTGTTGGCCTGTACCTGGGTTGCAGGTTCAATCCTCAGCCCAGGTTGGGATTGTGCGGGAGGCAACAAATCAGTGTCTCTCTCACATCGATATTTCTTTCTCTTTCTCTCTCTCTCTCTCTCTCTCTCTCTCTCTCTCTCTCCCCATCTCCCTCTCTCCTTCCCTTCCACTCTATCTAAAAATCAATGGAAAAATATTCTTGGGTAAGGATTAATAACAATATATATATAAATAAAAATATGGAATAATTTAATGTTATTTGTTGCCTAGTCCAAAGAAGGATGTTGAACTAGCTAGCTCTTGCATGCATCGCTTTTTCTTTTTTGTCACCTCCTGACTTTGGACTTCTTATACTGTTTCTTCCAGTTACCTTATATCTGATTTCTCTGTTTTTAGACTCTCATTACACTTCTTACTCACTCATCACTTTCACCGTATCTCTGTAACACAGCTTTGATCTCATCAGTCCTCTGCTTCAAAATTTTCCATGGCTGTCTTGAGAATAATGCCTAGTACTCTTAGCCTAAACTTTTAAGGTTATCCTTAATCTAATTGTCAGGGCTCAGAGGGATGCAGCCTTCTCCACAATGTCTTCATAAATAACCCTAGTTTAAATAATCCAAAATAACACTTTCTTTATACTGTTCTTTTATGCTTGTTTGTATTAGAACCTTGAGAGGTAGGACTATTACTAGCAAATTGTACTTCTCTAGTATCTAGCATAGTGCTTTGCTTCCTCACTTATTCATGACACATTGTATTGTTCATTGTGCCAATATATCTGAATATGAAACAGTGAATTACAGATTTACTTACATATAAATATGTATGCATATCTTACCAAGATGGGAAAATATAATTTTATTGCATCTTATATTTTATTTATTTATTTATTTATTTATAGTTTATTTGAGCCAAAACTGATGACATATGCTGTGGAGCAAGAACTCAAATGCTCCTTCCTGCATCTTATATTTTAAAAGTTTGCAACTTAAAACTTGCCCTTCAGTAAAGTTTATGAATGAAAAAGTATTATGTTGACGTTTTGACAAGGAAATTTTTGGGAAAAATAGCTGTATGCCAAGATTTGTTATAAAAAGAGCTATACCCCTTTCTTTTTTTGTTAACAAATTGTGGTTTTGGTAACGTCAATTTTCTGGAAATCTTAAGCACATAAAAATTCAGCTTTGAGTTTATTCAACAATGCTCAGTTGGCAGAGTTGGAAGATAATGGATTTGACTATTACAAAGACCTAGGGGTGCATCCCTATTTGATTACTTAAAAATGTTATGTCCTTGCAAATTGCTTAATCTGAGCCTCAATATCCTTTATACAAACAAGGAAACTCGTTACTACCCCACAAAGTGATTTTGAGGATTATAGATATTATGTAGTTATTAGCACAGAGTAGGTACTCTAAATAGTGTAACTAAATAAGTATTTTTCCACTTCTGTAGTAAAAGGTACATATAAAATAATTTTATACAGTAAATTATTTGAGGAATGAGAAAGTTACTAATAATGTCTTCACCTCTTCTCCTAGCTAATCACTTTTCCCAGTTCTCTGCTCAAATGTCTCCTTATTAGAGAAGCCTTGCCTGACCATTATAGAAAATGGCAACCTCTGCTTCCATTTCCCTTAACCTACTTTATTTTTCTCTATAGCACTTACTGCCAGCTGGTGTCATACACTTGTTTTTTTATCTCCTCATCTTTAGATGTAATGAACTCCTCTAAGGGCTTATTTGTTCACTGTTAAATCTGCAGTTCTTAGAATCATGTTGTAGGTGTTCAGTGAATATATATTGAGGAAATCAAGACTTAAACACCCCCACTTGTATTCTTTTCATCACCTGCATCAAAATTACCCTGGTGGTTTTCAGTGGGGTGCTTGTTACAAGGTAGATTACTGGACCATATATCTGATCAGCTATATCTATCAACAGTGGACATGAGATCCAAGAATCTGTATTCTAAACAAGCCACCCGGATGGTTCGTAAGCTTTAGTGTGCATGGGACTCATTGTTTTATCATACCTGATTAAATACTGACAGGGTAACTCAGTTGTAGACCCATGAAAAATTAAATTACAGATGAATTGACCATTTTGTAGCAAAGTATTTTCCCTGTTGATCTGTCTAGGAAGAGTTATGTGTATCTGGAGTTTTGATTCTTTTAGTTACTCGAGCTTTTGTCCAAAATCCCAGTTTAATTCAGAACTTTAAGGATCCAAAAATCTCAAATACTAGATGTTTATCAACTCACTTCTCCGAAACAAAATAAAACCTTTTAAACTCACACGTAATCTGTATTTGTTATTTTTTTACTGACAAGAATGGATGACTGATGTCAGGGATTTAAGTGAAAATATCATTCAGAAGTAGGGTTGATTTAGTCTCCTTTTTATGGCTATACCATTGGGGAACATTTAAAGGCAATTTGGTATAGAGGAAACAGCTTGGGCTTAATACAAAGACATTAAATAGAAATATTGATGCATATACTAATTTTAGCTGTAGAACCTTCAAGAAAAATAATTTTTAAAATTTCTTTGAATGTCCACATTTCCCCTCTCTGAAATGGGGATAATTGCTAAGTCACAGGGTTGTTGAGAGGATTCCTGTCACAGTGCCTGGCATAAAGTCAGTGTCATTTAATAAATATAAGTTCCTTTCCCTGTGGAAGTAAATTCTGAAACAGTTTAAAATGCTTTGTTAAAAACAGTTGCAATGCATTTCAAACTTACAAAAGTGATAGAAAACTGTAATAGATACTCAAGTGCCCACTGCATAGATCTTATAATATTATTTGCCATATTTGTGTAGAATCCTTTTCTTAAAAAGAGAGTTAAAATGTTACTGTACCACCCGGCCAGTGTGGCTCACAGGTTGAGCATTGACCCATGCACCAAGAGGTCATCGGTTTGATTCCTCATCAGGGCACATGCCCAGGTTGTGGGCCTGATCCCCAGGGTGGGACATGCAGGAGGTGGCCAGTCGATGTTCTCTCTCATCGATGTTTCTATCTTTCTCTTCTTCTCCCTTCCTCTCTCTCTAAAAAAAAAAAAAATTACTATACTGTTGAATGGTTCTCCCAATATTTCTCTCCTTCCTTCTCTCCATATCTATATCTATCTATATCTATATCTATATCTATATCTATATCTATATCTATATCTATATCTATATCTATGCCTATCTTAAAGTAGTATATATGTTTCCTAATTTTTAAATAGTTTTGTAAAATGTCTATATATTTTTTTCCTAAATAATATATAGTATTATGCTTTATTAAAAATTTTTTTTCTTTATTGATTTTTAGAGAGGAAGGGAGAAGGAGAGAGAGATGGAAACATCGATGAGAGAGACTATCGATTGGCCGCCTCCTGCATGCCCCCTTCTGGGGATCTGGCCCACAACCTGGGCGTGTGCCCTGCCTGGGAATTGAACTGGCGACCTCTTGGTGCATGGGTCACTGCTCAACCACAGAGACACACTGGCTGGGCTAAAACATTTTTTAGTAAGTGGTTCGGACTATATATTTGTGGCTTGAGTTTTTTTTTTTTTTTTTCATTTGACACTGGTTTTGAGGTTTATCCATGTGTACACATTTAGATCTTATTCATTAATTTTAATTTTCTGACTATTTAATGGTTTATTTATCCATGTATATTTAGGTTCCAAATTTTTTATTTTTACAGTTACAAACTGTGTTTCTGTAAACAAGGGACCTTTTCTCTTTCTTCTTGTTTGTATGTGTGAGAATGCCTCTAGCATAAAAACAAGTTACCTAAAAATTAAGTTTAAAAAGTTATACTATTGTGTACTCTAATTGTTTAAAAATTTGGACCAGGGAACAAAAATATACCCACCCCCACCCCCAAAAAGGAGCAAATGGCAGGACTCTTGGGGTGACTTGGGTGAAATTTTCTGCAAGATTTTCCTTTAGAAGAAAATAGAGAACCTTAGAGAGGGCCCTTAAGCTACAGAGCCTAAATAAAATTTTTCTGAATTTCTGTGCTGTTGCTCAGAGTCCCCTGGGCCATTATTCATTTTAGCATCTTTTAACTAGCCAACAAAATTGACTTTATAAACTCCAGCTTCATTTCAAATATCTATTAACTTCAGTTGAAATTTTCTTTTTTATATCAGAGTACACTGATATTCAAATGTGTTCTTTAAGAACTGGTTAATATTTGATGATAAGCTTTGGGAAAATACTTTGAGCTTATATGTTTGTAATCTGTTTTACATTTTTCTTCATCTACTTAGTAGATAAATGCATGAAGGCATTTTTATGACTCAGTATTCTTTAAATGGGAACAGCAGAAATCTGGTACATCAGTGCTGGTTACTATGGAAACAATAGATTTCAACTGGAAAATAATATGTGGATGTTATAGGAAAACAACTTTTTGTTTATCTCCTGATTTGATAGTAATGAAAGGAGATGAATTACATTATCTACTCTTTAAAGCTTGGTGATTTAGGATGGTATTGTTGGCCAAAGGGGCAAAGCTAATGGGGGAAATTACCCGAAGGGGTTCAGAACAGGCCTTTCCAAGATGTGCAGTTTTGTCCTGTGGATTTTTTTGAGCTGAAAGCAGTTGAGGCCCTGCCCCTCCTTAACTACCTAGAAGATTCTGAATTGGGGGCCTTGCCCCCAATAAGAGTTATATCAGAGATAACCTCTTATGACCTATCTGTAGGGCAGGGCAAAACTTCTAATTACTGAATGTCTGTTCTTACTATCCTGTGAATGACCATTCTGTCCTCTGAAGCCCCAAGGCATCTGACCTCATTCCCTGGCTCAGGCTGCCATATATAGCTCATTTTACCTTTCTGTCTCTGAACCTGTCATGTATGTGGGGGTTCCCATATGCATATATAACTGAATTTGGTTATTTTCTCTTAATGTCTCATGTCAATTTAATTAGACCAGCTGAAAGAACCTAGAAGGGAAAAGTAAAATTTCTTTCTCTCCTACATATCCGATATCTGACATTGTTAATAGATCTCCTTTAGGAGTCTGTAAAGTTTTTATTTTGGCAATTTGCATTGTAGTTCCAGTTTTATATGAGAGAAGTTTAACTTTATAAGTTCTTAATAATATTATTTTATAAGAGCAAATAGTTAAAGCCTTCTTTTGTAATACCTAATTGGCTAGTAACGGCTCCTTCTCTCTTTCAAAAATATTTTATTGAAGTCCAAGTTTGTGTCCTTGTCAATATTCTTATTTCAGGCTGCATCTGTTTGGGGCGGGGAGAGGGATGACCCTAGCATGCTACCAGTGATTTTCAACTCCAGCTATGTATCATGTCATCATATTAAAATGTTTTTTATAGTCACATTTTTAAAGTAGATACACTGCCTTTTTTCTTTTAATCCTTACCTGAGGATATTTTTTCTATTTATTTATTTATTTTACAGTGGAAGGGAATGAGGGAGAGGGGAGAAAGAGAAAAAGAGAGAGAGAGAGAGAGAGAGAGAGAGAGAGAGAGAGAGAAACATTGATGTGTGAGAGACACATCAATTGGTTGCCTCCCACATGTGCCCCAACCAGGGCTGGGGATCGAACCTGCAACCCAGGTATGTGCCCAGGCGCAGGAATCAAACCCATGACCCTTTGGTCCATGGGCTAATGCTCTAACCACTGAACCACACTGGCCAGGGCTACACTGTCTCTTTTAAAGTAGGTACACTGATAATGATTCCAAACCAGTGATTTTCAACTCTAGCTATATACCATTGCAACATATTAAAATGTTTTTTACATTCACATTTTTAAAGTAGATAGTTAGGAAGGAGTGGTATGTTGTATCAGAGTATTAGTGATCTCCCAGGAAGAATGGACCAGCTTATAGTTTATCTTAAACTTTTGTCTTCTGTGGAAACTATATGAAATGAAATAAAATGAATGATATTTACACCTGTAAAATATTGTGATCCTGGGTACTCTGTTATTTTCTGAGGACCAGCAGTGTTGGTATCATGTTGGAGTTAGAAATGTGCAGTTTCAGGCTCTACCCTGGATTTACTGAATCAGAACATGCATTTTAAAAACATCCCCCAGGTCATTCATATATATGTTAAAAGTTTGTGAAGTACTGCTCTAGAGGAAATAATACTCCATTACTTAGACCTGGCCCTTCAGCAGTGGTCTAGGCATGTATTTTCCTTATCTTTAAAATGAGTGAGTTTGGCTGCATAATGTCCAGAACTTCTGTGAGTGCTGTGGTAGATTTAATTTTAAGTATAGTAAGTTCTTAATTTTGATAGGTTCTTGGAACTGGAATGAAATTACATATAGCGAAACCAAGTTTACCACAAGCTACTTGATATAAACAAGAGTTAAGTTCCTGTTGCACATTTCTGGTCACAAAAACATCACCAAACTTCTAAAGAAAGACCCCAAATACTTCTAATGTTATACACTGAAATAAATGTGAGCTATGTATTTTAAAAAGAATAGAAACAAGATTATTATTTTCCAATATACTTATTTCAGTTCTGGGTAGCAGGTGGCCTGTGCCCATCCCTATAGCTCATGTCACAGGGAGTTAGAAATGTGTAGTTTCAGGCTTTACCCTGGATTTACTGAATATACTGGACAGGACACCCTTCCATTGCAGGGTGCACTCACATCCACATCCACACTCATTGACTGGGACAATGTAGACACACCACTTGACATAATGTACACATCTTTGGGATGTGGGAGGAAACCTGAATACCTGGAGAAGAATCCATGCAGACATGAGAATGTGCAAACTCCACCCAGTGTCCTCGACCCAGAGTTGATTTTTTTCCCTCATCAGTGTTATTATGAAACCATGTTAAATGAAATGATTTTGAGGACCTGCTGTATTAGAGCTTGAATGTCCTTCTGTCTCTTGACATTTGTATTCTAGGGAGCGTATGCATATTCTATTGATGCTTACACTTAAAACACTGTAGGAGGAAAGAAGCCCCTCTCCAATATAAAAAGCTGTCGCTTGAGTTCTTTAAGAAAACACGTATTAGTAACTTCATAATTCCTTTTTATATTTTTATCCAAAATATTTTAGCATGATGAAGTACTAGGTTCACAGGAATTCAAGCACAAAGGAGTAAATTTGTCATCTTTGGAGACACTCAGAATTATGTTTTACAGGTTCTGAATTCAAGTCAAGAAAAAATATTTTAAATTGAATTTGAACAGTGTCAGAATTGATGGACCGCCCCAGTTTTTCATCACATTGGAGTGTGATATTTATGGGTAATTATCCTTGAAGGGGACAGTACTAATTATTTCTTTTCTGGAAAATTATTAATAAATTGGTTGTATTCCTTTATCCTTCTAATTTAATAAATGAAAGTGCCAAGGGGAATAGGTTGGATTTGATGTTTTCAAAATCTGCCTTACGGAAGTAATTTACATAAAATACACTGTTTAAAAAAAAATTTTTTTTCTTTATTGAATTTAGAGAGGAAGGGAGAGGGAGAGACAAAAACATCGATGCGAGAGAACATCAATTGGTCACCTCTTGCATGCTCCCCACTGGGGATTGAGCCCACAACCTGGACATGTGCCTTGACTGGGAATCAAACTGGTGACCTCTTGGTTCATGGGTCGATACTCAACCACTGAGCCACACTGGCCAGGCAAAATCCACTGTTTTTTTTTTTTTTTAAACATGTTTTTATTGATTTTAGAGAGAAAGGAAGGGGGAGAGAGAAGAGAGAGAGAGAGAAACATCGATATGAGAGAATCATTGTGTGCTGCCTCCTGGGGATCAAGCCTGCAACCCTGGCATGTGCTCTGACCACGAATGGAAGCGATGACCTTTCAGTGCACTGGATGTCAGTCAACCAACTGAGCCACACCGGCCCGGGCAAATCCACTGATTTTTTAGTACAGTTTGATGAATTTTGACAATTGTGTTGTAACCACCACCATCACAGTCATGATCAGAACGTATCTATCTCTAAAAGTTCTCTTGAACCTCTTTATAGTTGGCTGAGCTTGGGCTGCCATAGACTGGGTGGCTTAAACAACAATATTTACTTCTGGGAAGATGGAGACTGGGAAGTTCAAGATCAAGATGCCAACAGATTTGGTGTCTGGTGAGAGCCCTCTTTCTGGTTTGCAGATAGTTGTCTTCTTGCTGTATCCTCATATGGTGGAGAGAGATCATCTCTCTTAAGTCTCTTATTAATCTTATACATGAGGGTCCTACCCTTATAACCTAATTATCTCCCAGAGGCAGTATATTCAAGTACCATCACATTGGAGATTAGGGTTTCAACATACAAATTTGGGGGACACACAAACATTCAGTCCATAGCAGTAGTCAGTTCTCTTCCTTTACCTTCTGTTCCTGGCAATCACTGATCTACTTTCTGTTACTTGTAGATTTGCTGTTGCTAGAATTGAATCAAACAGTAACAATATTTTACATGTGGCTTCTTTCACTTAGTATAATGCTTTTTAGATTTATTTGTACCATTGTATATTTCAGTAATTCATTTCATTGCCAAGTAGTAATAGTAATCCATTGTATGGATTTAACATAATTTATTCATTTTTCCAGTAAATGAACATTTGAGTTGTTTCTAGTTTATGGACATTATGAATAAAGTTGCTATTATGAACATTTGTGTTCAAGTCTTTTGTTGTCATATGTTTAATTTCTCTTTTAAGCACATAGTGTGATTGCTGGTTTTATGGTAAGTATATGTTTAATTGTACATGAGGTATTGCTAGAAAGTTTTTCAAAGTGGTTGTATCATTTTATTAAAAAATTTTTTTTTCTTTATTGATTTTAGAGAGAGAGGAAGGGAGAGGGAGAGAGAGATAGAAACATCAATGAGAGCCCTGGCCGGTTTGGCTCAGCGGTTAGAGCATCGGCCTGCGGTCCAGAGAGACCCGGGTTCGGTTCCCGCTAAGGGCATGTACCTTGGTTGCAGTTTGTCCCCGGCCCTGGTTGGTTGTGCGGGTGGCGGCCACTCGATGTGTCCCTTTCACATCGATGTTTCTCTCTCTCTCTCTCTGTTCCTCTCTCTCCCTCCCACTCTATCTGAACAAAGAATGGAAAAATGTCCTCGAGTGAGGATGATTTAAAAAAAAAAAAAAAAAAGAAACATCAATGAGAGAGAACATCGATTGGTCACCTCCTGCATGCCCCCACTGGGGACTGGGCCCTGACCAGGAATTGAACCTGCGACCTCTTGGTGCATGGGTTGACGGTCAACCAATGAGCCACACCGGCCGGGCAGTTGTATCATTTTGTACAGTCACCAGCAATTTATGTGAGTGCCAGTTCCCATAAACTCTTTTATCAGTCTTGTAAATTTTAGCTATTTTATTGAGGATGTAGTGGTATCTTATTGTGATATTAATTGATGTTTTCTTAACATCTAATTGAGTATTGAGTATATTTTCATGTACTTATTGGTCATTCATATATCGTCTTCTAACTGTTAAAATCTCTTGTCCATTTTAACATGACATTGTTCTTATTGAATTATAGAATTGTTCTTATTGAAGTTCTTTATATAGTCTGAATACTGGGTTTTGATTAATGATTTTCATGTCTGTCATGAGGGATATTGACATGTAGTTTTGTTTTCTTATCTTTGCCTGATTTTGTTATTAGGATAATAATACTGGCTTTATAAAATGAATTTGGAAATGTTCCCTTTTTTTTTTTTTTTTTTCTGTAAGAGTCTTTGTAGAATTGGTATAATTTCTTTCTTAAATGTTTGATGGAATTCACCAGTGAAACCACCTGGGCCTAAAGATTTCTTTGTAAGATGTTTAATGGATTTGATTTTTAAACCTGATCCTTTTCAATTTTCCATACCAAAAAGTGAGTACCTTCTTGTAGTTAGCCAACTGATACTGAGTTTCTTAGAGTAGGGTTCTTGCTTCCAGATGTTAGGAGGCAATAATTTATGTGTTTTTAGAACTTTATTTCTGGGAAAGTGGGGTGAAGTAAATGGTGGGGTAGTTACAGAATTTTAGTCACTTGACTTTGTCTTGTATATACTGAAAACATTTTTTTTTTTTTTATCCTGGCACCCTCGTGCTCCTCCCAATCACTAAAGTGCTGTGGAAAGTAGAAGATAGGTTTTAGAATATTTGAGAGACTTTCATTTCTAATAGTACTGGTCTGTATCTCTATCTTTTATGTTTAGATCTACTTCATCTCCTAATAAAGTCTTTGTTAGACTCACTACGTAAAAAAACCCTTCTATTAATAGAAATGTTCAAATATGTACAGAAATGAAGAGAACAACATAAGGAAACAGTGGAGACACATCTCCCAGATTCAACTATTGTCAACATAATGGCCGCTTTGTTTTATCTAGTCCCTCATAGCCAGCCTCCCACCAGATTATTTTGAAGCAAATAGCAGATTGTATGAATATTTTGTGTCTTTAAAAGATTAAAGATGTTAAAAAACATAACACATTATCACACTAGAAAAATAATTTCTCAGTATCAAATATTCTGAGTTCATATTCCCCTGATTGTTTCAAATTTTTTATATTTGCTTTGCTTAAACACTGCATTTGGTTGATAAGCCTCTTAAGTCTCTTTTCTGTAGGTTCTCCTTTTTTTCCCCTCTTTGCTTTTGTAATTTATTTGTTCAGGTTTGTTTGTCCATGGAATTTCCCATGTTCTGGAGTTTTCTGCTTCCATCTCTGTGGTTGTATTGAATGTGTCTCCTATATTTCCTTCCCTGTAAGTTAGATCTAGAGTAGTGATTTTCAACCTTTTTCATCTCATGATGCACGTAAACTAATTACTAAAATTCTGCAGAACACCAAAACATATATTTTTTGCTGGTGTGACCAAAAAAAAGGCGTGATTTTGATTGATTTACAAAATGATAATAATAATAATAGTAATTACCTATCCTTTTTTTCCCCAAAGTGACTTTTTAAATAATCAGGTGCCTATGCTTGTATATAAGACAGCTATTTTCAACTGGTGTGATGCAGCACACACTTGTGCTGCAAGAATTTGTAAAACATGCAATACATGACTACTCAGAGTCAAATAAAAAAAATGACAGAAGCCAACACAATAGCCGTCCAGTATGAATGAATCAAAATTATACCTATTTTTTTTGTCAGATCGGCAAAAAATATATTTTTTGATGTGCCGCAGAATTTTAGTAATTGTTTATGTGTGCCATGAAATGAAAAACGTTGAAAATCGCTGATCTATCCCATCAGCTTTCACCTAGAAATCTTAGTAATCATTGTGCATTGCTGCCTTTTTGAAGTCCCCATTTCTAGAGAGTGAAAACTACTTATATTCTATTTATGCAGGACTTGAGACACTGCTTAATTGGTTCCTGGGTAAACAGTCTTAAGTCAGATAGATCTTTAGTTCCTGTATGTGTTATTTCTAATTGGGTTTTTCATTTAGGAAATCTGTTTCAATCTATATTGTACTTAATCTTGAAAATAAATGAAAAGAATATTGGACAGGCTTTTAAGAACATTAGGAACATAAACTAGATATCCAGTAAACATATTATTTAGTAATGATTATATACTTAATACTAATGCAACCTTTTAAGGAACTTTTCTTCTTAATTGGCTGAATTAATTGATTGAGGCTTCTTAGAGCTTCTTCAAAGTTCTTAAGAGTAATATAAAGTGCAAGTCAAGTACCTCCTTTCCCTGGTAGAATTTGCTTTAGCAAGCTTGGGAGGTAGTTGTATATTATTTTAATAAAGACCATAGAATTGCATCGTAGCGTTGTTATCATCTAGTTCATATTTTCCTTGTTGATGCTCTAAAACTGTGAATAGTAAATGCTAGAGAAGAGTTTTTTTCTAAAATCCTCACCCAAGGATATCTTTCCATTTATCTTCAGATAGAGTGGGAGGGAGAGAGAGAAACATCGATGTGAGAGAGACACATTGACTGGTTGTCTCCTGCATGACCCCGACCAGGGCTGGAGTACGTACCCTTGACCGAACTAAGGTACGTGCCCTTGACTGGAATCGAACCCAAGACTCTTGTTCTGCAGGCCAACGCTCTAACTGCTGAGCCAAACAGGCCAGGGTGAGAAGAGTTTTTCTTCAATGATTCCTTGCTTTTCCACTTTGAAAGCCCTTTGTTGCTGAACTGTTTTGAATGAAATTCTAACAGGTAAAGTTTATTTTGAAATTCTGCATTGCTCTTAGGCTTTACTAATGCATCCACTTTCTGAGAAATTCTGTTTTGTTGATGGTGATCTCAAATAGCAAATTCTTCTCAACTTCCAGGTAACATTACTGGAAAATTCTACTGTGCATTTGTAATGGCACTTAATACTTTCCACTGAATTTCAGTGCCAGTCAGTTATCTTCCTAAATCTTTCAAACCATCATTTGAGCTAAAAACTTAATTTCTTTTCTAGCTCACCTATCCAGTTTTTAAGCATTTTGAAGACTGTAGATTGTACCTCTATAAGGAAATGGCCTCTTTGGTTCAGTTTTATGAATTTGCTGATACATACATTCTATCAAGTTGTCCCACATCATTAATCAGCTTGTCACATCTAACAAGAATTGCTGGTAATTGTACTGACCTAGAGATCTATGCTTCCTTCGGTTATATTATATTTCCTTGTCCTTCACAACTGTGCTTTGTTGAACATGACAGTTTGAACCTGGAAGATAACTTGTATTCTTTTATTCCTCACTTCTGTAGACTTTAAAATACTGTGTTTTATTTCTAGAGTGACAGTTTAAAAAAATTTTTTGACATTATGGTGATTTACTTTTTTGGGGGGGATCATAGTGAAAGCAAAAAAGTTCCAAAATTTAAGAAAATTTACAAAAAATAGCAGAGTGCATACATTTGTGCTAAACACAACTCCAAATTTTTAACTGAATGACTAACATCAGCTGATTGCCAACAGTCCTTGGTTTTGAATTGGCCGTAGTGTTTATAATTGGAAATTTGAATTTTGATCCTTATTGTGGGAATCTTAATTTTAATAAAGTTTACAAAAAGCAATTTCAGTTTGAGACCTTGACAGTTTATGCTTATAGAAAGGCAGCAATGGGGCCTTAACCAATTTTGCTGTTTGTAGTCTGAGTTTATAGCCAGTTCCAGAGCATTTTACTCCAGTTCAGGAGAGAACTAGATTGCTCCTTTGGGAAAAAGTTTAATTTATACTGTTACACTGAAAGTTTGATTCCTGACCAAATGTTCTGTAATAAGTAAATCAAATATGTTATACAAGCAAATGTATAGCAACTTTTAAACTTTTTGATTAATTTTCAGCATTAAATGATGTACTGTATAGAAGGTATTCTGATGTACTCTATTTTTTTAAATATACAAGCAGCACATAATCATTTTTGAATTTAAAAACTATATGCAAAATACTGTTTAAACATTTAATACTTTGCTACTGTAGAATTAAAAGGACTTCTGGGTTGTAATTTACACTTTGATCTTAAAGCTATCTAGATTATGACTAGACAGTTTCATACAGGAGGAAACAAATACTATACATAGATAAATGGTCATTTCTAGTCAAACCTGTACATATTAAAGCAATGTAGATAGTGTGACTAAATAATTGAATTTTAGCCCTGGCCAGTTTCGCTCAGCGATTAGAGCGTCGGCCTGTGGACCAGAGTCCCAGGTTCGGTTCCCACCAAGGGCACGTACCTTGGTTGCGGTTTGTCCCTGGCTCTGGTTGGGGTCGTGTGGGTGGCAGCCATTTGATGTATCTCTCTCGCATCGATGTTTCTCTTACTCCCTCTCTCCCTCCCGCTCGATCTGAAGATAAATGCAAAAAAAAAAAGAGAGAAAGATTCCAGAAATTTAAAACCACTGAGCTTATCCCCAAATCCTAGAAAAATCATATACCTCTTTGTTAAAGAGTCCATTTGTGAAACTAAGAAATGGAAGAAGTGTGATGCAGTTACTATGGAAAACAGAATGGAAGTTCCTAAAAAAAAAAACAAAAAATAAAACTACCTTATGATCCAGCAATTCTACTTATGGATTTTATCCAAAGGAAATGAAAACACTAATTCAAAAAGATATGTGCACGCCCATGTTCATTGCAGTATTATTTACAATAAACAAGATGTGGAAACCACCTAAATGTTTGTCATGGATGAATGAAGGAAACATGGTATTTATAAAGGCAATAGAATATTATTCAGCCACTAAAAATAAAATCTTTCCATTTGCAACAATACAGATGGAACCTGAGGGCATTATGTTAAATGAAATGTCAGAGAAAGACAAATATTGTATGATTTTACTTACTTGTGGAATCTAAAAAACAACAACAACAGAAAAAAGAATTTTAAAATCTATTTTTATTTTGAAAAACTAAAGTAGTTTGTTAGTATGGATGCATATATGAATGGAAAATGATTTTTTTGGCATTTCAGTTTTTAGAAAAGTTAAGTATGTTTGGAACATCTTGTATATGTGAATCTACTTTTTTGGTTGTAAATTTTATGAAATATTTTAAGTGATCATGCATTTTTATTGATTAAGTTGAAATGACAATATGGATATATTGGGTTAATAAAATATTATTAAAATTTGTTCTGTGAATTATCTGAATTCACCTAATGATATATTAAATTGGAATTTAACTGTGTTGTACTTTTCCTGGAAAGTTTTCTTTTTTTGCATGCAAATAGCTTACCTGGCTAAATCTGTATGCCATTGAGAGAGGCAGTGATAATATCCTTTTTAGTTTAAATATTGTTTTTACTTTCAAAGATTTTCCTTTGAAATTGATTGTTCTTTATATTATATTTGTCACTGTTTGCAGCACATGTTGAAAATAGTGTTGATTTTGCTGTTGTGCTATTAAAAGGTGACTAGTGATGTGGAGGTAAAGGCTTTACATATCAAATAAGCTAGATTTTTTTTTTTTCTGAAAGAGGAAAGAAATTCATTAATGTAGGTATGTAATCCATTTTCTGACAAGAATGGTTATAAGGCTGAGGTATTGTCCCACTGTTGACTAATAAGGTACCACTCCTCAGGGGAGCAGCTCTCTGCTGGGAGAGGAGGGACTCATTGCATTGAGCAGAGTATTTGTTCCTGAGATTGGAAACTGGCACTTAGTAGACAGGCTTAAGGGGCAGAGTCTTTCAAAAATGTTGATGTGGGAGAAGATAAGTTTCCCTGCAGTAACTTGTTATATGGGATCAAGCAAAGGAGAAAGGCAGACATGTTATATTAGCTTCTGAAACTAGAATTTTAAATCAGTCTCTGCTGTCCCAAGTTCTATAGTTATTTCTTCATCACTATTCAGTCAAGTTCTTGTGCAAGAGTTATCTTCTTCTGGTATGTTGAGTGAACAGATGAAGAGTTTATGTAGCTGCTTGGGGAGCTATGTAATTTTGAAGCGGTGGCTGTGGTGTGTGGTGAAAAGAGCCCCAGAGACAGATGAAACAAAGTTATAACTCTGCACCTTGCTGACCATTTTTCTTGTGTCTTCCACTAAAACATTATTAATCCTATATTTTGCTTTAACACAGGAAGTTAATTGAAACTTAGAAGTTAATTGAAACTTTGCTTTAGTTGTGATCCTTTAGAAAAAATTTGTAATGCAGGAATTCAAGTAACGTGTTTTTCTTTTTTTTAAATTCTAGGTGAGAATTATGAAGATGATGACCTAGTAAATTCTGATGAGGTTATGAAGAAACCATGTCCAGTACAGATTGTTCTTGCTCATGAAGATGACCATAACTTTGAGCTTGATGAAGAAGCTTTGGAGCAGATATTGCTACAGGAGCACATTCGTGATCTTAACATAGTAGTGGTATCCGTGGCAGGAGCTTTTCGTAAAGGGAAATCATTTCTACTGGACTTCATGCTTAGATATATGTATAACAAGGTGAATAGTGTCTTTTAAATTGAACCCAGTTAAAAACTACAAACTACCAACCAACCAATTTTATTTAAAAACTGATAGACAGCCCTGCCGGTTTGGCTCAGCAGTTAGAATAGGTTCGCAGACCAGAGAGTCCCGGGTTCGGTTCCTACTAAGGGCACGTACCTTGGTTGCAGTTTGTCCTTGGCCCTGGTTGGGATCGTGTGGGTGGCAACCAGTTGATGTGTTTCTCTCTTTCGCCTTCCCTCTCTCCTTCCCACTCCATCTGAAGATAAATGCAAAAATGTCTCTTGGGTGAGAGAAAAAAAAAACCTGGTAGACAAAAAGTAACAGCTGTATTTTTAATTTTACAAAAATACAGTAAAATATAGTAATACAAGTTTGAGCTACTGATTTCTCTTCATCTCTATAATTATTTTGCTTATAATACATATATATATATATTTTTATCCTCACTAGAGGACATTTTTCCATTTTTTGTTCAGATAGAGTGGGAGGGAGAGAGAGAAACATCGACGTGAGAGAGACACATTGAGTGGCTGCCACCCACTCAACCCAACCAGGGCCAGGGACAAACTGCAACCGAGATACGTGCCCTTAGTGGGAACTGAACCCATGGACTGCAGGCCCATGCTCTAACCGCTGAGCCAAACAGGCCAGGGCTATAATACATATTGATGCATAAGATCGAGCATCTATGTTCCAGGCATTGTAGCCTAAGTGTATTCCAAAATCTCTGAAGTACTGTTCATCTCCACTCCCCCACCCCCCGCTTTAAAAAAAATATGTCTTTATTGATTTTTTTAGACAGAGAGGGAGAGAGAGAAAGAAACATTAATGTGAGAGAGATACATCTAACTGCTGCCTTCTGCACGCCCCCTACTGGGGATGGAGCCCGCAACCCAGCATGTGCCCTGACTGGGGATCCAACCGGCACCTCTCATCTCAGTCCATGGGGTGCCGCTCAATCCACTGAGTCATGCCGGGCCATCTCTCCCTTTTTGTTATTTCCTCACACCTTCCCCTTTTTGATCACTTTTGGTAGTGGGTGGAGTAGGCTTATAGAGACTTTTGTAAAAGTACAGTGATGTTCCTCAATTAAGTCACCTTCAGTGACTATTACTTTTTGAGATGAAGTCCAGTTTCTTATAGTGACTTCCATATTATTTTAGCCTCATCTGTTGCCTTTGTTTGTAAAGTAGGGTATAGTTTTTGTAGTTCCTTGAGTGTGTTGTTATTTTTCAAATGTTGTACCCTTGGCTGATATTTTCACTGGAGGCCTTCCCTGATGTCTAAGACTATGTTATGTCCTCCTCTCAACTCTCAAGGCACAGGTCATGTGTTTCATTGATACTACTTTTTTGTTTTGTTTTGGTTTTTGATACTACTTTTACTTATTTTTTCTGGTTAGTTTAAACTTTGTCAAGGGTGGGCCTTATTTTGAATACCATATCTTCTACACCTAGCACAATAATTGACCTGTAGGAAGCACTTATTTTATATTTTGGCCAGTGATCTCCCTTTCTTTCCACATTTTCACTTTTTGATGGTACCAGACAATTGTTATTTCCCTCCACACCCCCTTCCCTGACTTTGACTCTTTCCCTGAAAAAAAGCAAATATATATATATTTTCATTTGAATCAGAATGTTTTTATAACAGTTGAAAGTTGGGCCCGAGCGGTGTGGCTCAGTGGATTGAGCATTGCCCTGTGGACTGAGAGGTCCCAGTCAGGGCACATGCCCAGGTTCCAGGCTCGATCCCCATGAGAGGTGTGCAGGAAGCGGCTGATCAATGTTTCTCTCTCACATTGATGTTTCTGTGTCTCCCACTCTCTAAAAAATCGATGAAAACATATTAAGAAAAAAAAAAAAAAGTTGGGCCAAGGGAATGGGAGTTTGATAGGGACCAAGAAAGAACTAGAAATTTGGGATGGAACATTTAGCGGGAAGGGCTTTACAGGGGACATTTGACATTTAGAAGCCACATGAAGATGCTAGAAATAATACTTTAACAGAATTATGTAATTGTCTAAACATTTGTCAAGGTGCTCACCTTTATGAATTCTGTGGAAATCTGTAACTGGGTATGCATCTGCTTTTCAGAAAATTCTTTTCACAGGGATCTCTTTAGGCATGTTCAAGTATGCCTGAGTATCAAGAGTGTAGTTTATATTAAAGAATACTGTTTAGCCCTGGCTGGTTTGGCTCAGCATCGGCCCATGGACCAATGAATTGTGGGTTCGATTCTGGTCAAGGGCACGTGCCTTAGTTCTAGTTCGTCCCTGGCCCTGGTTGGGTCGTGTGGGAGGCAGCTAGTCCATGTGTCTCTCACATCAATGTTTCTCTCTCCATCCCCCCCCCCTCCTTCTCACTCTATCTGAAGAAAAATGGAAAATTATTGGGTGAGGATTAAAAAATAATAATAAAGTACACAGTTTACATATATTGGAAATTAAGAAATATGGTGTTTTAAAGTTTTTCCATTTAGACTTGACTTTTTTCCAAGTTTCACATCTGAAATAGAGAAATGTATAAATAATGGCATAAGAACACTGTACATTTAAAGATGACAAAGAATTCCTGTATTTTGAGGTTTCAACTCCTTAAGTAGTTTGTGTGTATTGTCTCTATCTGTGTCTGTTTGTTGCAAATGTATTTGATTTCAAGTAGGTCACAGACTGCAGAATGTTAGAAGGGGCAGGAAGCTTAGATCACTTGTCTAGCAATGACAGATAAGTTTCGCCTCAGGTGCCATTTCTGATTCCATCTTTAATCAATTAGCAGGTGCTGTTCAGAGGGGGAATAGCAGCCCATACATGTTATGTATTTTTAGTCTCTAGCTAACAGAGTTCCCCTTCTCCTGGGGGAGACAACTGAAGCCACAGAAAGGTTATGAGGGCCTGAGTGTTGTTACATACCTAGTTAGTAGCTTCTAAGTGGAAATATCGTGATTAATCTTTATTCAAAAGGTTTCCATATAGAATTCCTGATACAAGTAATCTCTCTTAATTGAAAATTGCATTAAACAGTGTCTGATTTTTGGATAACATGCCTCTACTGATTAAGAGATGAATCATACTTTTCCTAGGAGATGAAAGGAAGAGAAACAACAATGGAATAGTTTTGGATTTATTTCATTAACCTATATGCCTGCAAAGGTGGAATGCTAGCTAAAGAAGGTAGGAAGTAATATAACATGTGGTCTTTTGTGACTGGCTTCTTTCACTTAGCGTAATTTTTTTTAATTCAGAAAGGTTGGAAGGGAGGGTGGGGCACATCGATTAGCTGCTTTCCCCCACGGGGATTGAACCTGAAACCTAGGTATGTGCCCTGACTGGGATCAAACCTTTGACCTTCTGGTGCACAGGATGATGCTCCAACCAACCGAGCCACAACAGCCAGGGCACAGCGTAATGTTTTAAAGGTTCATGTATGTTGTAGCATTATCTGTACTTGATTCCTTTTAGGACAATAATATTCTATTGTATAGATATACCAGATTTTATTTATCCATTTATTAGTTAATGGACATTTGGGTTTCCATCTTTAGGTTTATGAATAATGTTATAATTGCATTAATATAGTTTAAAATATATTCACTAATTATACAAAATACATTTATGTACATATATATAAATGGTATGAGGTAAGGTCCGATTTCATTCTTTTATATGTGCCTATCCAGTTGACCTAGCACCATTTGTTGGGAAGACTATTCTTTCCCCATTAAATGGTCTTGACACCCTTGTTGAAAATGAGCTGGTTATAGATAAATGAGTTTATTTCTGGGCTTTCAGTTCTGTTTCAGTGATCTATATGTCTGTTCTTATGCCAGTACCAGACTGTCTTGATTACTGTTGCTTTGTAGGAAGTGAGAGTTCTCTTATTTTATTCCTCCTTTTCAAGATTGTCTATTCTAGGTCTCTTGTAATTTTATATGAATTTTAGATTTGGTTTGCCAGTTTCTACGGGAAGTTAACTGGGATTCTGATGATGATTAATTTGAGTCTGAAATTTCAATTTGAGTATTGCCATCTTAATATTAAGTGTTCCAGAATCTGAATATGGGATGTTTTCCCATTTATTTAGCTCTTCTTTAATTTCTCTCAAAAATGTAGTTTATAGAGTAAGTTTTATAGTATTTAAAAAAAGTTTTGATGCTATTATAAAGGAACTTTTATATTTCAATTTGTTCATTGCAAATTCATAGAAATACAATTGATTTTTTTATATTGATCTAATATCCTGCAACTTTGCTTGACTCATTTATTAGTTCTAGTAGTTTTTAAAAATTTATTTATTGATTTGAGAGAGAGAGATTTATTGTTCCACTTATTTATGCATTCATTGGTTGATTCTTGTATGTGCCCTGAGCTCTGACCAGGGATCAAACTCACAGCCTTGGAGTGTTGGGATGATGCTCTAACCAACTCAGCTACTGGCCAGGGCTTAGTTCCAATAGTTTTCTAGTGGATTCTTTAGAGTCTTCTACAAGATCATGTCATCTGTAAATAGAGATAGTTTTACTTTTTCTTTTCAATCTGAGTACCTTTTATCTCTCTTTCTTGGCTAATTGTCCTGGCTAGAACCTCCAGTACAGTGTTGAGTACAAGTGATAAGAGCGGACATCCTAATCTTTAGGGAGAAAGCATCTAGATTCTCACCACTATATATGATGTTAGCTATAGATTTTCTTGTAGATTTAAAAAATCAAGTTGGGGTGTTCCTCTCTATTCCTAGTCTGCTGGGAGTTTGTTGTTTTGTTAATCCTTACCCGAGGATTTTTCCATTGATTTTTAGATAGTTGTTCGTTTTTTTTTAAATCACCAGTATTTGTCAAATACTTTTTTTGTGTACTTAAATTGATATTATCCTGGGATTTTTCTTTAGCCTGTTGATATATGATGGATTATGTTATTACTTTTTTGAATATTGTATCAGCCTTGCATCCCTGGAATAAATCTGACCTAGTTATGGTGTATAATTCTTTTTATATATTGTTGGATTTAACTTGCTAATATTTTGCTGAATATTTTTGCATCTGTGTTCATGAGATATATTGGTCCATAGTTTTTCTTACTTGTGATGTCTTTAGCTGATTTTGATATTAAGATCATGGTCGCCTCATAGAATGAGTTAGACAGTATTTCTGCTTCAATTTCCTGGAAGAACTTACAGAGAAATGGTGTTATTTCTTCTTTAAATGTTTGGTAGAATTCACTAATATAATTGGGCTTAGTTCATTCTTTTTTTAGAAGGCTATTAATTATTGATTAAATTTCTTTAGTAGATATAGGCCTATTCAGATAATATATTTTTGTATCTGTAGTTTGAGTCTTTCAAAGGGTTGGTCCATTCCAACTAAGTTATCAAAATTGTAGGCATAGAGTTGTTCTTAATATTTCTTTATTGTCTTTTTTGTGCCCATGAATTAGTAGTTTTGACTCCTCTTTGATTTCTGATGTTAATTTTTCTTTTCTCTCTCTCACATCAATTTTATTGATCTTTTCAAAGGACGAGCTTTGGGTTTTATTGATTTTTTTTTTTCTTTTCTATTGATACCCTCTTTTCTTCTTTTCTATTGGTTTTTGCTCTACTTGTATTCTGCTTGCTTTAGATTATATTGCTCTTCTTTTCTAGTTTCCTAAGGTGGCAACTTATATGATTGGTTTTGGATCTTCTTACCCAATATGTGCACCCAGTGCTGTAAATTCTCTAAGCACTGCTTTTCTTGCATTTCACACATTTTCATAAGTTGTGTTTTTGTTTTAGTTAAAAATTTTTTTAAAAAATTCTATTGAGACTTTTTCTTTGATCAATATGTTATTTAGAAAGAAGTGTGTTGTTTAAACTCCAATTATTTTGGGTTTTCAGGCCAGGTATTTTTGGTTTTTAGTTTAATTCCATTGTGGTCTGAGAGCATACTTTGCATAATCTATTCTTTTAAATGTGTTTTAAGGCCCAGACTGTGGTCTATTTGGGTAAATGTTCTATGTGAGTTTGAGAGGAATGTGTATTCTGCTGTTGTTGGATGAATGGTCTATAATTCCAGTTAGATTCACTTGATTGCTGGTGCTGTTCAGTTCAACTATATCCTTACTGATTTTCTGTCTGCTGGATCTGTCCATTACTGATTGAGGGGTGTTGAAGTCTCCAAGTGTAATAGTAGATGTGCCTATTTTCTCCTTGCATTTCAGTATTGCCTCATATATTTTGAAGCTTTTTTGTTAGGTGCATACATATTAAGGATTGTTACATTTTCTTAGAGCATTAACTCCTTTATTATATATAATACCACTCTTTTAAAAAAAATTTTTTTTTCATTATTGCATTTAGAGGGAGAGGAAGGGACAGGGAGAGAGAGAGAGAGATAGAAACATCGATGAGAGAGAGCATCAATTGGCCACCTCCTTCATGCCCCCCACAGTAGATCGGGCCCACAACTTGGGCATGTGCCCTGACCGGGAATCAAACCGGCGACATGGGTCAATGCTCAGCCACAGAGCCACACCGGCCACGCTATAATACCACTCTTTGTGCTGACAATTTCCTTGTTCTGAAGTTAGTTTTGTCTGAAATTAACATAGCTACTTTAGTTTTTGTTTGACTAGTGGTTGAATGATGTATGTGCCTCAATTTCTTTACTTTTTCTACCTGTGTCTTTATATAGAAATGGGTTTTTTTGTAGACAGCAAATGGTTGGTCTTTTTTTTTTCTTTTTGATCCTCACCCGAGGGCATTTTCCCATTGATTTATAGGTAGAGTATAAGGTGGAGGGGGAGAGAGAGACAGAAACATCGATGTGAGAGAGACACATCAATTGGTTGCCTTCTACACAACCCTGGCCAGGGCTGGGAATCGAATCTGCAACCCCGGTATGTGCCCTTGACTGGGAATTGAACCTGCAGCCCTGGTTCACGGGCTGACTCTAACTGCTGAGCCAAACTGGCCAGGACGGATGTTTTTTGAAAATCTACTGTGACAGTTTCTGTTTTGCAGTTGGTTTATTTAGATCATGCACATCTAAAATGGTTATTGATATGTTGGAATAATTTGGAATAATCTCTCTTATGTTTGTAACTATTTTGTTTGTTGCACTTGTTCTTTTTTTTTTAAAATGTTATTCTCTTATTTTTTGCCTTTTGTAGCTTCAATTGAGCATTTTATGATTCCATTTTCTATTGCCTCTTAGTATATCCATTATATTTCTTAAAAAATTTTTTTAATGGTTGCCTGGAGTTTGCGATATATATTTACAACTAATCAAGCTTCCTTTAGAATAATAACTATTCTAAAATACCAGCATGGGTACTTTATGACAGTATTTCCAGTGCATCCCTCCTGTCCCATAGAACACTGCTGTCTTTCATTTCTCTTATCTGTATACCATCATCACCCAATGCATTGTTGCTATTAGTACTCTAACGCACAGTTGTCTATTAGATCAATTGAGAATAGGAAGAATAAATTATTTTACCTTCTAGTGCTTCTCTGACACTCTTTTCTTTCTATATATTTGTATCAGTTTCTGACTTATATTATTTTCTTTTTCTTTGAAGAACTTTTAAGATTTCTTGCAAGGCAGGTGTACTGGTGACAACCTTACTCAGTTTTTGTCTGAGGAAGTCTTTATTTCTCCTTCACTTTTGTAGGATAACTTCACTGGTTACAGAATTCTAGTTTGGTGGCTATTTACTCTCAGCACTTTAAGTATTTTACTCCACTCTCGACCTGTTTTTGTGGTTTCTGATGAGAAGTCCAAAGTAAATCTTATCCGTGTTTCTCTTAGGTAAAGTGTTTTTGTCTTTACTTCCTTCAGAATTTCCTTTTGTCTTTGTTATGTTGCAGCCAGACTGTGATATGCCTGGTGTAGATTTTTTGGTATTTATCCTGTTGGATGGTCTATTTTGTCATTGTTACTCTTTTTTCTCTGTCTTTCATTTTGGGAAGTTTCTACTGACATATCCTGAAGTTCACCTTCTTGGTCATGTCCAGTCTGTGGATTCCTGCATCAAACAAAATAGTTGCAACCGTGAGAGTTATTAATCCAACTACAGTGTTTTTGATATCTACTTTCTGTGCCTATGAGTTTGACTATTCTAGGTAACTCATATGAATAGAATCATACAATATTGTTATTTTATGTCTGGCTTATTTCACTTAGCCTAATGTCTTTGAGGTCAAGGGCACTTCTTAACCAGAATGTTTTTTTTTTTAAATTATTCTTTGTTAGTGTGTACCTAAGTAGATAGAATTGTCCTCTGTCTGAACTTGTGACTTGGGTTAATCATAATGTTGTCTCTTTGTCCAGCCCCCAAAAGGAAGAGTTGAACAGGGGGTGGATGGGTAAGATGTTAGACAGTTTTAAACTGTTTTTAAGAGTCGAATTTTCTTTATTTGTTTTAGTACTTGCCAGAGTATTTACATATTCAGATGAAAACAATAAATTATGCTTGGTGGTGAGAAGGTGTATACTACTTATTCTGTCCACAGATTTAGGTGTTGAGTGTTAATAATCTGTCTCCTGAATTAGGTACTGGTTTAATACAAGTTAAGAGTTTCAGCTGTGGTGGTGTGGGGAATGCCATACAACTCGGAAGGATCTCTTTATTTATTGTAATGTTACTTGCCTCTTTAATTTCATACTTTTTGTCTCTTCCTCCTAGCTGTGATGAGTTGTTAAAGCTGCTGAATGGGCCGTTTTTCTTTGTTTCCGTTGTTGGAGACAGTAGACCTGCAAAGGGGGGAGAGCTCTTTATGCCTTGATGCATGTAGACCTGGCTGGACCATGAGCTGTGGATTTAAAGTTTACCTAGCTCTGGTTTCACTGTGTTGCTATGAAATGTTACCTTTCCTATGGTGAAATAAGAATTTGTTTCTTATTATTTAGAGTAGATAGGGCTTCTTGATTGTTACTAATTATATTACATTGGGAAACTTGTTTATTCACTATAGTATTTGACTACATTTAAAGTTCAAGTGTTTTCAAATTGCTTTTTTGCGATTGAGATTTATTCTGTAAGAATCTTCTCTTTCCCTTTTTATTTTACTGGAGGAATACGATTGTGTGTGTGTGTGTGTGTGTGTGTGTGTGTGTGTGTGTGTGTATATAATTTCAAGTTTCAAGGCTGTTTTTGGTACTTACACTAGTAAATAGCACCAGATGATTGTTTTTCAAGTTCTAAGTTTGCTTTTAGTAACTTATACAGCAAACAGTATCTGTTACAGCTTGGCTGCTTCTAGAATTCATTAGAATGCTCCTTGAGGGCAGGGATGTTCATTGCTGTATCCTTAGAACCTAGAAGAGTGGCTGGCACATGGTAGGACTTCAGTAAATATGTGTGGAGTAAATATGGATGTATTTTAGGAAAGTTACCAGTATTCATTATGTTAGAGAAATAGACTTTTTTTTTAATCCTCACCAGAGGACATTTTTCCATTTTTTGTTCAGATAGAGTGGGAGGGAGAGAGAGAGAGAGAAAGAGAGAGAGAGAGAGAGAGAGAGAGAGAGAGAGAGAGAGAGACATCGATGTGAAAGGGACACATCGAGTGGCTGCCACCTGCACAACCAACCAGGGCTGGGGACAAACTGCAACCAAGGTACGTGCCCTTAGCAGGAACCAAACCCAGGTCTCTCTGGACCGCAGGTCGACACTCTAACTGCTGAGCCAAACTGGCCAGGGTGAGAAATAGACTTCTTAATTTCAAGTTTTGAGATATAAAAACTTGTTAGTTTTGATTAGCTAGGTACTCCAATTTACCTTTCATCCTTTTATTGACTAATCAATTTAATGTTGTTTTAAACATTTCCATTACTAAGGTAATGGTAAACTAAGAAGAGATGATATATAGTCATTGGATATTCTTTTAATGAGATACCAATTTTTAAAGTTTATTTTGGAGAGGGCAAGGTTAACAAACATGCTAGACTATGATTTTAGTCATCTATACGTTTTACAATTTATTTTTACTATCTTGTTTGTGTAATTTATTTCTAGGAATAATAAAAGATAATTTCCCCCATATTCTTTTACCCATGTTCAAAAGAGAACACATTGAAGCTTCATAATGAAAAACTTAAAGGTATTTATTTATTAAACAAATATTTTAAGTACCTGCTGCAAGCTAGGTACTATTCTGTGTGCTAGGAAAAAAAACCAAAAACAAATAGACAGCTTCCTTCTTCATAGAACTTAAGAGGAGATAGAGAAACAAGATAAATAAGTAAAATGTAGAATAAAAATAGATTTATCTAAACAGAATAGATTTTAAAAATATATTTGTGTAGGTTGGACCTTTTAAAAATAATCATTAAATACTACTTTGACATTACTGGGGAATGGATGCCACATGTTAGAGCCTAGAACAGAGCAAGGCACTTTGGTAGGCACAGTTTGGTAAACAGAGACGGAGTTTACAGTCCATGCTCTCAAGATTCACACAAGAACTGCAGTGCAAAGCCATGTAAAGATAACCACCTGCAATGTTAGTAATATGCTTTGAGAGTTCAGAAAAGTTGGAGTTTCTTGACTGCTGGCTCGGTCTAGTCAGAGAACAGGTGGAACAAAGATATAGATATTGATATACTAAACAACATATTGAGAATTAGTAACTTTTTTGGTGTGTGGATGTGGATGTTGGGGAGACTTACTGGGGAATATCAGGAGCAGAGGAAGGAAAAGTAAATTATAGGTGTATTATATGTAACAGATCTCCAGGTGCTCCTATAGGTAATGGGGAGCCACAGATGACTCTCTAGCAGGACAGTGGCATGATTACATTTCTTGTTGATAAAATTGACTTTGGAAAGGAAAGGATGGAGGGATCCTTTTGGAGCATCTAAAATATAGTTCAGGGCAGGACCACTGTTGGGCTTTTCTGTTGGGTACCACTGATTCTTTCATCCTTGTGAAGGTGGCTACTGATGCACAAGTCCATATAGTATATAGTATGAATGGAGTTGTGCCATGTGTCAGCCGTGTGACCAACAGAGAGATGAGGGCCTCAAGTTGAAGATGTTGAAAGTAAAGAAGAGGGTCCAAGAGAATTTTGTAATTGGTAGAATTGGTAACCACCTGGGGATGGGAGTTTTGTGGAATAAAACAATTATAGATGGTTTGAAGTTTAAGGCTGATTTTTCACATTGGGTGATGATCTGGACATTTCCCCAACACACCTCCTTATATCTGCTTTTCATAAATTGCTTCATCTCTCACTGAGCCTATCTTGACATCTTTTCTCCATCCCCAATTTGAGCTTTTAAAATCTGTTTTGGACTATATATCCAAGCTTATTAGAAGTATTTATGAAACAGGAATATTTCCTATGGGGTACTGTGAGTAAAAGATATGTGGGCTTTAAGTATACTAAAGTATAGGGATCTTTGTTTTTAATTTTTTTTTCCATTATTGATTTTAGAGAGAGAGGAAGGAAGGGAGAGGGAGAGAAATAGAAAACATTGATGAGAAAAAACATCGACTGGTCACCTCCTGCATGCCCCTCTGGGGATCGGGCCCACAACCTGGGCATGTGCCGTGACCGGGAATGGAACCTGCGACCTCTTGGTACATGGGTCGACACTCAACCACTGAGCCACATCGGCCCGACTAAAGTATAGGGATCTTGATATTTGTCAAAGTTATTAATTTTGTCCCAGATTTAACTTTCTGGATAAATTATCTTATGATATATTAACTTTTCAATCATTTCATAATATTTACTTGTAGCAGTTTAGCCTTGTGGTTTTAGTAAAAACATTTAATTATGGAGATTTTTAAACATACCCCAAAATAGAATAGTATAATGACCCTCATGGTACCTGTCAATATTTTACTGGTTTTATTTTTTTATTTAAAATTTTTTTTATTCTTAATTGATTTTTAGAGGGAGAGGAAGGGAGCGGGAGATAGAAACATTGATGAGAGAGAACATCGATTGGCTGCCTCCTGCATGCCCCCCACTGGGGATCAGGCCTACAACTTGGGCATGTGCCCTGACCGGGAATTGAAACGGATACCTCTGGTGCATGGGTCGACACTCAGCCACTGAGCCCCGCCGGCTGGACTTTACTGGTCTTATTTAATCTATTATCCAGCCTGTTCTTTTATTCCTTTTTGTTTTTGCTATAACATTTTTAAGCAAGTGGCAGGCATAGCCTTTCATCACAAATACTTGCTTATTTAATAGATAAGGACATCATCATTATTATTAACATGATCATAATACTGTTATCACACAAAGGATCAACTTTATCCTGATTTAACAACATCTAATATAATATCCACTTTGGGTTCAGATTTCCTTTAGGATTTGAAAAAGACTTTCACAGTTGGATTGTTTGAATCAGATTCGAAACAAGTCTCATGGTTATTTTTAAAGTCGATATTTTTTTAAAGCGAAAATTAAAGCAGTGTGGAAACATTTTAGTATAAGCTATTATTCTAAGAGAGCAATACTGTTTTTGACAGTCATTCTGTCTGGAACTTAGTTTTGCTTAACTGTATAAAAGATGTTAAGATAGATGGTAGCTTTTTTAATGATTATTAAACATTATAGGAAATCTTCCAAAATGGGAAAAGTAGGTGTGACACCACTTATCTAGAAGGATAGAGAGTAAACATGTAACAGATGTGAGAAGGTTCAGGTGTGGGAAAGACCACATCTCTCCAAGTCAGACTACCTCAGATGAGATTTGGGATGGCTTTTGTAACTAATGTAATGTTCCGGTGTATTTTAATCTTGCTGGATTTACCTTCCTCATCTGTAAAATAAAGAATGGGTGGTTTCTTACATTTCTTTTTAGTTCTTAATTTTTTGTTTTATTTTACATTTATGCTTGACTAACAGGATTCTCAAAGTTGGATTGGTGGAAACAATGAACCATTGACTGGTTTTACATGGCGAGGTGGTTGTGAACGAGAAACAACAGGCATACAAGTCTGGAATGAAGTGTTTGTGATCGACAGACCTAATGGAACAAAAGTAAAATACTATTTATACTTTTTTACTATATTTTTCTCTTATATTCTTTCTTGAGTTATTTTCTGGTATTAAAGGTCAAAGCAACACAGAACTATTAATGTCTGATAACTAACATACAGGGTAGGGCAAAAGTAGGTTTACAGTTGTTTGTATGGAAAGTAATACAAGACTTAATAAATAGAGACTTCCGGTCAAGATGGCAGTGTAGGTAAACGTGGTATTGCCTCCTCCCACAACCACATCAAAATTACAACTAAACTACAGTACTGAACTGCCTGAAATCAAGCTGAGTGGAAGTCTTACAACTATGGAATTAAAGAAGAAGCCACATCGAGGCTGGTAGGAGGATTGGAGGTGAGGATGGGGATGGGCTGGTCCCATACCCACATGTAGTGGATAAAAATCAGAGGGATACCCGGTTGTGAAGGTCCTCCCTGAGGAATGAGAGGTCCCCATCCTACACCAGGCGCCCAGCTCAGGGTTCCACTGCCAGAAAGAAATCCCCATCACTTCTGGCTGTAAAACCAGTGGGAGCTGAGGCTGAGGGAGGCTGAGGTTTCTGGAGCCCCAGGCAGCTCCTCTTAAAGGGCCCATACGCAGACTTACTCAGACTCGCTCCTTCTGGACTCTAGCACTGGGGAGGCAGCTTGAAAGACACCAGAGACATACGGGGAAAAAACTGAATTCTTTGGCATTGGGGTGAGAGCTGGAGAGGCTGCTTTCTCCTGGACAGACTTGCTATGGGAGGCCTTTGTTCCTTCGGTGAGCCCTTCCCTGGGGCAGCAGATGGCAGCCATATCTGGGACTCCAGCAACCTGGCTCACACTCTTTGCCCCACCCTGGTGATTCCCTGAGGCCCTGCCCCACCCATCCTTCAGGCCTACCCAAGCTGTTTCCAGTGGCTTTACTATAGGATTGGCCTGTCTTGGATCCTGCTTCAGATTTTCCTGAAATCTCTCAAACAAGCAGCATCTGGTCTCAGCAAGCCCCATATCTCTCATTAAGTGGCCCCAGGCCTGGCACTAGAAGCTGCCAGCCTCTTGGTTCACAGCTTGGCTTTGCCTGGACACCTCCAAGCCCAACACAAGAAGCAGCCATTGGCAGATCACTCTGTAGCTTATGCCTGGTGGCCCCGGGTAGAGCACAGGCAGAGGCTGGCCTTGCCCCAGAGCCAGCACACCCAGTGGACAGCTTCAGACCACATCGAAGCCCTCCTCAAGTGACACAGCAGGGCTCGGTGGATACCAGAGCCCTGCTAAAGTAAGTCTTTCTCTGTGTGTTGGGCCCCTACACCACTGAATCTCCAAGGGAGTCAGAAGCCAGTGGTCAGTGGGCATAGTCAGTCCTTGCAGCTGATCGCCTGAGTAAATTCCTCCCACTGACATGCCAACAGCAATCAAGACTCAGTTACAACAGAAAGGTGTACAGTCCACATGAGGGGTGCACCTCGGGGGCCCAGTTGGGGTGGTCAGGGATGCTGTGCCATTGGACCCTATAGGACACCTACAACAATAGGCCACCCAGTAAAGCCTAGCAGACATAGTAACGCTCTAATACATAGAAACAATCACAGGGAAGCAGCCAAAATGAGGAAACAAAGAAACATGTTCCAAGTGAAAGAACAGAACAGAATTCTAGGAAAAGAACTAAACAAAATGGAGATAATCAGATGCAGAGTTTAAAACACTGATTATAAGGATGCTAAGGAACTTAGTGAGACTTTCAAGGAACTTAAGGAAAACTCAAAAAGAACTTAGTGAGAACATCAACAACATGAAAAAGGACCAGTCAGAAAAGAAGTATTAACTAATTGAAATAAAGAATGATTTACAGGGAATCAATAGTAGAGTGGGTGAAGCCAAGAAGCAAAACATCGACTTGGAATATAAGGAAGCAAAAAACACCCAATCAGAACAGCAAAAAGAAAAACGAATTTTAAAAAATGAGTATAGTGTAAGGAGCCTCTGGGACAACTTCAAGCATACCAACATTCACATCGTGGGGGTGCTAGAAGAAGAGAGAGAGCAAGAAATTGAAAACCTATTTGAAAAAATGATGACAGAAAACTTCCCTAACTTGGTGAAGGAAACACAAGTCCAGGAAGCACAGAGAGTCTTAAACAAGATGAACCCAAAGAGGTCCACACCAAGACACATTATCATCAAATTGCCAAAGGTTGAAGACAGAATCTTAGAAGCAGCAAGAGAAAAGCAGTTACCTACAAAGTTGCTCCTATAAGACTGTCAGCCAATTTCTCAAAAGAAACTTTGCAGTCCAGAAAGGAGTGGCAAGACATATTCAAAATGATGAAATGCAATAACTTACAACCAAGATTATTCTATCCTGCAAAGCTGTCATTTAGAATCGATGGACATAAAAAGAGTTTCCCAGACAAGAAAAAGGAGTTCATCACCACCAAACCAGTATTATATGAATGATGAAAGGTCTTCTTGAAGGAGAACAAAAACAAAAATATGAACAATAAAATGGCAATAAATACTTATCAACAATCGAATCTATAAACAAAATGATCAGCAGAACAGAAACAGACTTACAGATACAGAGAACTTTTTGTTGCTTGCCAGATGGGAGGAGGTTGGGGGACGGGTGAAAAAGATGAAGGAATTAAGAAGTACAAATTGGTTGTTAGACTGATGAACCTCAAAGGGAAGGAGGAAAGGAGGATAGGAAGAGAAAAACCAGAGAACTTCTATGCATATGTGCATTACCAATGGACACAAATAATAGTGTGGAGAAAGCAGGAGAGGGGCAGAATTGACGAGGAGGGGGTCATTTGGGGAAAAAAGGGGGACATCTATAATACATTCAACAATAGAAATAAGTTTTTAAAAAGAATAAATAATAATAAAAAAACAAACTGTTTCACGTACTCTCAACCTACTTTTGCCTCACCTTGTATATGGATTATTTTGTCAAAATCTGTGAGATATTTAACTTAGAGTACTTTTCTTGACTTAATTACTGGTTTTAACATTTGTCATTTTATACCTGATATTTTTAGTCTCTACTGGTGAACATTTATTTACTATGTTAAACTTTTAAATTTCTAGGTGGCTGTGCTGCTAATGGATACTCAGGGTGCCTTTGATAGCCAGTCAACAATCAAAGACTGTGCAACAGTGTTTGCTCTGAGCACTATGACTAGCTCAGTCCAGGTGAGACACAAGATGCTGTTGGCATGATTAGCTCAGAGAAGCCTAATACCTTTCCTCTTCCTCCAAATGTCTTTTGATTGGATAAAATAGATTAAAATTAGAGCTGTTCACATTTCATGCTTGCTGTTCTGGCTCATAATGTGAAATTTCATACTTTGAGTGCTTACCAAGGAAGTAATATACCAGTAGAAATCCGTTTGGTTTTCATCATAGTATCTAATGCATCCTTTTTTTAAAGGAAAAGTTATTATTGCATGCTACCCTTAATTGGATTCAGTCATATGGCTGCCTGATATGTACTCCTGACATAAATATTTCTTTTCAGTGATACTGTCACAGTGTCTTAAAATTTTTGTTATGCTTTCTAGTATTATCTAGAGCATATGACCAGTCTCTATAAGTTCCCATTTTCATCCTTCCTCAATTTGAAGTATGTAGCTGTCTGAGTGGAAAGAAATTTTGGATATTAAGGAGTACTTTTCAGCCTGGCTTCTGTTTATTATAGGGCTGGGGATATCTGTCACTGTCAACTAAATGTTGCTTTTGGGGACCCTCAAAGTCTCTTTTTTCCATTTTGTTCAACCTCTTTTTCTCTGATCTTGCGAGGTGACAGAACTGTCGATCCCTTAAGGTAAGCAGAAGCCACATCTTTGTGTTTATATTATCACATTATAGCCCTTCAGATTAGCTGGCATTGTGGCTTGACTTAAAATACAATGTGGGAGTTCTCTGTCCTAAGACTTGTACGTTGGTGTTCTCTTGTTTATTTATTCAACTTTATGGTAGTAGAAGGCCTAATTTTGGGTCTTTTATACCCACTCATCCACTTTTTATCTACAAAATGGGGATTTTACCTATCTTGCCTATCTATCACATGTGGTGGTTTGTGTGCAGTCAGATATGAGATCTAAATGAGATAATGCATAGGGAAGTGCTTTGTAAACTATAAATAATCAAGAAAATTAAAGTTGTTGTTATTATTATTTTTATTCCTCATCCGAGGATATTTTTCTACTTCTTATCAGATACAGTGGGAGGAAGGGAGGGAGAGAGAAAGAGAGAAACATTGATGTGATAGAGCCACATCAACTGGTTGCCTCCTGCACGACCCGACCAGGGCCATGGATGAACTGCAGCTGAGGTACATGCCCTTGACTGGAATCGAACCCGCGAGTCTTTGGTCCATGGGCTGACGCTCTAACCTCTGAGCCAAACCGGCCTGCGCGAAGTTGTTTTTTAGTACTGTTTTCTTACTGATCATTGAGACTAGATTTCTCACCTTCTTTACATAAGCTGTCTGGCTGGTAGATCAATGACAAATTGATTCTCTTGTCATTTATTCTTTCAACAAACAATTATTGAGCAATAAGTACAACACAGTATATTAAGTACTAATGGTCTAAACAAACAGATCCTCTCATTACTATTTGCAGCCTGGCTCTGACAATGAAGGTATCTGGACCTCTTATCTGAAAAGCTAAGGCCCATATGGTAAAAATAGGTTGGTTGTGCTTTCAGTTTTAAGTTGAAATCTAGAGGTACTCTGGTTGGAGTTAGTCATCTGAGAATATTATTTTAATTTTGCTGGCTGTTTATATTCTTGACCTCCAAGTGATTCAGCTAGATTATCACTCATTTGCTGTTAGAACAAATTGTTCTATCTTTAGAGTAACCCTGTTTTCTTAGACATAGTTATTTCTTAGAGGTGACATCTGTGGACATCCATTTTTTTCCTGTGGTGGCGTAGGTCACCTTTTAAATACTTGAGTCACAAGGACTGGACCTAGTGACTCTTTCCTCCAATTTTCCTTGAGAGTACTTAGACCTTCCAGAGGTCTGATAACAGCTCTGGTTTATGTACCTTGGAAAGCCTCCTAAAATTTTAAGAAAGGGCAAGAGTGCCACCTGCTGTTATTTTTGTCTAGTTAACAGGCAGGTAAAATTTTCATGTTCAATTATTTAGACTGATGAGTTAACTTACATAAAAAGAGAACCATGTTAGAATCTATGGTGGTAGTTGAGACATCCACCAGATAATTCTTAACTATGTACTATGATTGTATCAGGGAAGAATTTATCTTTGTAGAATTATGTTCCTCACATTCATTGACTTAGACAAATAATTGTGGAAACAATTTTTACTTAAAAAAAAAGATTGTTTTATAACAAAGTAACTTTGAAAAGGAGGAAAACTTACTACATAATATACTTTTAAAAAATATGTTTGCCACTTTTTAGGCCCTGTATGCCTATATTCATGATTTTTACAGTTTACCACCACTGTTTCCCTCTTTATATTCTATCCTGACTATTAGGAAAAAAGAGAATATCCTTTTCATGTGCCACTGGTTAAGACAGTAGCTAAGCGATTCATTTGTGTTGAGGTATAAAATACCCTTTATTTCCATGAGTACAGCTGTACACAGCTGGGTATTCCAAATAAGACATCAATAAAAACAAAATTTTGTTTTAACAGGTATATAATTTGTCTCAGAATATTCAAGAAGATGATCTTCAGCACTTGCAAGTACGTGTGTCTTAAAGAATGTATGTCAAAGTATTGAAAATTTATTCCCTACTTTATTGTGACTTTTCCCCTAGAAGCCTATAACATTGTAAGAAGATTGAATACTGCCTAATTGTACACTGATGTACCACTTCTTAACTTTTTATTCATTGAACTTTTTATTAACTAAGTTTTAATATATACCCACCTAGTCTGTTAGAAAATTAAATGCTTGGCTTTCAAATGATTTTAAAGGCTCTGACATCTAGTGGTCTCATATAGAATGAACAGCTTTACAGATATTTTCTTTCAGTCTCTTCAGAGGCATTATTTTAAATACCTTGATTTATAGTTATTTACAGAGTACGGCAGACTTGCAATGGAAGAAATCTACCAGAAACCATTTCAGGTAAATATTTTATCATTTTTTAAAATTTACCTTTAAACAGCTATCAAGCCACCTCATCTTGTAACTCTGAAAACATGAGTACATTACAACAAATTCATTTTTAGCAGTAGATTCAGCAGAATTAATACTAATTTGTGGTAATGTTATCACCAACTTATCAGTAGTAGGCTAACCAGATAGGAAATAGAACAGATAGCTATAGATTGATTTTTAATACTTTTGCATAGATTAAGAGGTTAATAATGTTTCTCTTAATTAGATGTTATTTAATTCTAAAACTTGCCCTGGCCAGTTTGGCTCAGCGGTTGAGCGTTGGCCTGCGGACCAGAGAGTCCTGGGTTCGGTTCCCGCTAGGGGCACGTGCCACACACACAAAAAAATTTCTAAAACTTAAGATAGTCCCTTAGATTTTTTTTTAACATGATAAACTACTATAAAATATTTTAGGTTTCCTTTGTGTGGCATATTACAAGTTCATGTTAGTCCTGTTATTCTTTGTTTTGGTTGCATATAGAATTATATCTCTCCCCCTTCTCCAGCTCCTATATGCCCATGTTTTTTAAATGGTTGGTACAGAATATTAAGTAAGAAACTAACCTGGGTGGAAAGTTATTTTAGAAGCATTTGCTTTGCCTGCTTTTGTGGAGCCCTTTCATGACAGAGATTAATGAAAAACAAAGCTAACGTATAAGACTACATTAGTACTGTTTGGTCAGTTGTGTTACAAGAGGTGAGAATGACTCCACCCTGTTTGCTCATCAGTGTGTGAAGTCCTTCCTGTGTGGTAGCAGTAGTGGTGAATTAGTGTCTGTGGGTTTATATTGATTCTGGCTCAGTCTTGTCGGGTTCAAGTGATCGCTTTTATGAAATATTTGGGCAGATTTTAGCTTCATTTTGTGTATATGAATGAAATACATTCGATTTGGCCTGTTTCATTCTTTTTCTGAATTGGGGTAATTTTACCACCAAGCAGACATTTACAAGTGTCTGGAGACATTTTTGGTTGTCACATTTTGGGTGGGGAGGTTAATGCTACTGGCATCCAGTGCATAGGGGCCAGCAAAGCTCTTCAGTATCCTACAGTGCACAGGACAGCCATGCACAGCTAAGAATTATCTGGCCCAAAATGTCAATAGTGTTGAGATTGACAAACCTAAGCACATGTGAATAAAAAATTCTGTGAAAAAAATTAGTTGGGGGGGAAAAATTAGTTGGTCTAGAATTAGGTTAGCTGGTCTTCTCGTTAAACAGCCTTGAGTTAATATTATGATCTGTATGTCCTAATATGCCTTTTGTTCATTTTAAAAGATCTAGTATTAATGCTTGTGGTGACTCTTTGTATGTAGCGAGGTTTTCAGATGGAGGCAGTTGCTGGTATAGGGGCTGGGAGTGTTAGTTTAGGTAGGCCTTGATATAACTATGAGTAGTATTAACCATTTATTACTATAACTTTTGATAAGGCTTGTTTAGGGGAATAAGGGAGGTAGTGAATTTTTGTAAAATTTTGTAAGAAATGATTTCCTTTTTCCCCCTTGTGTATAGACATTAATGTTTTTGATTCGAGATTGGAGTTATCCTTATGAACATGCATATGGTTTGGAAGGTGGAAAACAATTCCTTGAAAAGAGATTGCAGGTAAGTCCCACTTCTCAGAGGAGAGCGCAAGTGCCAAGCCAGGTAAAGGAGTGGCTGCCTGGACTGCTGCCGGGACTACCAGTCTCTAGGTGTCGTTAGGGTACATTGAGTGTCCCAGATTAGCCCAGATGACTCCATACATAATTGGTGAAAAGAGGACAGTGACTACAAATGGAAGTTAAGGAACAAATATTTCTCTTTCAGAGTCAGCTGCTCTCTCAGTAAATCAATATTCAAAGGATAAAAGTTTGAAGACTAACTTTTTGACCTACTTAGATTGCATGTATGTCCTTCTCTGGCCCAGCTGATCTTCTGAACATTTGGGACAGACTGAATAATATAATGTGCATATATTGAGCACAGATGATGTGAGGCGGTCTCTCCAAGGAAGACTATCTCATAGAGACAGCATATGGAGCTAGAAAGGGATCTTAAATATCTAGTTCAACCTTCTTTAGTTTTTAGATATATATATAACAAAACTAGAACCCAGAAAAGCGACTTGCCTTTGGTCACTAATTATTGATAACTGGACTAGAACCCAAATATCCATGCAATACATCACACCAAGGCATTCCTGGAAAATAACCTCATCAACATGATCCTTTATTCCTAAAGGTGCCCTCCCATGGAATTACTTGGGAAACCCTCATGTCAGATAACTTCCCGTCCACTCACATACACGAAAAATACATAACGGTCCCTTTATTCATAGGTAGGAGGGTTAATAAAATGTTCTTTGCCTATGTGATGATACATTTAGTTTCTCAACTACTGTAAGAACTTTGGGTACAGTATAGTTTTCTTATTCCTAAAATGAGATTTAAACCAAGTTCTCAATCTTTGATTATTTGGAAAGCATTTCAGACCCTACTGTTGGAGATCATTTCCGTCAACAAGGGTTTTTTTGTGTTTTTTTTCAGAAGAAATGAACACATAGCATGTTAGGTATGCTACCTAAGCTCAGAATTATGTACTTCAAAGCCAAGTAAACATGTTACATGTAACTATGTAACTGGCATCCAGAAACACCCACCTCTATCCACTGCCCCCTCCCCCCCTTGCGAACCCTCTACTACTATCCTGACCTCTAACAGACTTTGTTTGTTTTTGTACTTTTTACGAAAGGAATAATATATAGTATGTATTTGTATCTAGCTTCTTTTGCCCATTATTATGTTTCTGAGATTGATCCATATTTTTGCATGTAGTTTTTCATTTATTTACTCTCATTGCTATGCAGTATTCCATTATATGAATAGACAATGATTTTTCAATTCTAGTCTAGATGGAGATTTAGGTAATTTCCAGGTTTTGTTGATTACAAATGGTGCTTTTTGGTATGTTTTTTTAGAATGATTTTTAAGAAGTCTTTGGGAGAGTATATGAGTTATATTGGGATAAGTTGTTATTAAAAATCTAAAGTTAAGCTTTTCTTTCAGAAAATACTTAGCAGTCTCTCTTCCCTAAATACTGATAACTAGAATTAATCACAAATAATTTTATAATCTTAAGTAATCATAGAATTAAAAATAAATAATCGAGTGCTGAAATCCTAATAATTTTCTAAGGTTCTTTGGACTATACTGGAGCAGTTCACCTTAGTTATTATTTTGCTCATGGTTTGACTTTTTCATTTGTAGGCAGATTAATACTTTGTTTTTCTCTTTTCTATTATAAGTACTTTAAAGGCACATTCTTAATTTGTTACCTGGTTTGTAAATCTCAACCATGACTTGTTATTCTGCCATTAGATATTATGATTAATTATTATTTTTTATTTTTTTCCTGTCCTTGGCAGCTAACATAGGGGGGAAAAAACCACACCCATCTTTTCTGGTTTAAGACAAAGTGGGGCCTTACCAAAGTGGTCAGAAATGGGTCTTTAGTAAAATTTTATATTGTCAAACACGTATCTGGAATAGCATCTGAGCTAAGTGTGCATACATGTGAGTGTGTGTGTGTTTTCTTAAACAAATGTTTTCTCCTGTTTGCACCTTCATTCTGTCTCCTTCTGCCCTCAGGTAAAACAAAATCAACATGAAGAGCTACAGAATGTAAGGAAGCACATTCACAATTGTTTCTCAAATCTTGGTTGCTTCCTTTTACCACATCCTGGTCTTAAAGTTGCAACTAATCCTAGTTTTGATGGGAGATTGAAAGGTGGGAATTCCCATTCTTGCTAAAATCAGAACTTATTTTTTAGGGGCTGAAAGTTTTTTAAAAAGTACATAGTTTCTTAAATTTTGTGTCTTATACTGGAGGACATTTCGATGTACTGTTAATGATGTGATTATAATGATCTTTTGATCTTTCTAGCTTTTCACTGTTCTTTTGCAAACAGCTAGCATATTGATTAATATTTATAATGTGGTCTGTTGCTCAGCACTGATGTGCTAAAAATTCTGAAGGCTAAGAACATTTTATTATTTCATCTGGTTACTTTCTGCTAAAAAGCTTTATTAATATATTGTATTGATGCAACCAGATTTAAGTCTTTCCTTTTCAGGGATGATAGTATAACTTTTTTGTGTTTGTTTTGGGGTTATTTTGAGAATGATGGTAAAAAGCTTGAAGATTGATGAAACTTTTACAGTATTGCTGGAAAACAAAATCTAATATAAAAATTTAATGCAATTTTGTGAGTTATTTGTCTTCTGAAAGGGATAGTTTAGTTAATAGTTAATGTGGAGTTTGTGTAGTCCCTAGTTTGGTTTATTTATTATTTAAGCTGAAAGAATTCTTGGGGAAATGTGGGGGGAAGTTTGGGAGGGTTATGCTCTTTTCTAGGAGATAGTGACATGTTTGGATGAGTTTTTTAAATGATCTACTTTAAGTAATAGATACTGTGAACTCTTATTTCATGAAACAGAATTTTATTAGCTACCAACAGGGAATTCTTCACTTTTTTTTGGACTAATATGTTGACTAATTTCATGTTCACTAGATATTGATGAAGACTTTAAACGAGAGCTTCGAAATCTGGTTCCATTGCTGCTTGCCCCTGAAAATTTGGTAGAAAAAGAGATAAGTGGATCTAAAGTCACTTGTAGAGATCTTGTAGAATATTTTAAGGTAGGAAAACTCTTACATTTAATGATTTGGTTTTAAGTTTAGAAATGTAGATGAATTAAAACTCATCTATATGTACAAGATACTTATTTTAAAGCAAAAGAGTAACATTTATTGTTTATCTGCCTTGAATTGGGTGTATCAATATTTACGGATATTTAAGATTGTAGCAGACACCTTGTATCTTCTAGACAGTGATTTTGCTTATAGAATTATCCTACTTGTTCTCCAGCTCTGATACTGTAATACCACTCTATCATTTGTGATGACAGTAGGGATTGAGAACATAATTCTCCATATTGAGTGCTTACAAAAGCCTTCTCTCAGAGTTCTGAGGACTTGATAGCAGCTGAAAGTATCAAAACTGGTTTCTGAGTGCAAGTAAAATATTCGTAGATTTTTTTCTCTGCTCTTTGTAGCTTGATTGCCAAAGCAAGATCATTGTAGAGGGTTGCATTTATTCATAGTAGTTATGACTGGGTAGAAGGGAAAACACAGTTAACTAGGAGTGTATTTTTGTTTAGTTATGAATTAATTTAAAATCAGTAGAAAGTTGAGATGAAAGATTCCTATATGGACTTATTGAAAATTCTCATCTTGTCACCCTATTCTTAAACCACAATTATGTAATTTTTTTTCCCTTAAACTGAAATATCACTTAAGCTGGTCAATGTAAAATACTGAATTATAATGTTTTCTGGCATATTTATTTGAAACATTGGCTGTAGGGGAAAATTATGGATTTTTTTCATAAAGTAGATGGCATTTTATATATAACTTAAATATGAGACATGTAACTTTTATACAAATTGGAATTATACATAGAAATTTTTCTGTAGGATATTATTTAGCAACATATGTATTTAATAATGTTGAGCACAGGGTTAATTTTGTTAGAATGAGAGTGGATGATTTTTAAAGCCTAGACTTTCCTTTTAATAGTGTGAATCATGTTTATATTTAATGACTTTTCTTTCTTTGGGATTGAAGATCCAAATTGCATAACCTACCAATATAATGAGTCTTCTGTATTTTTAGGCTTACATTAAAATTTATCAAGGAGAAGAACTTCCACATCCAAAGTCCATGCTTCAGGTAGTGTGTGTGTTGTACATGTATTTATTTGTGAGGGAGAAAAAAAATCTTTGTTTTAGAGATAAATGCTGGAAATGGGTGGTGCTTCTTTGCATGCATATAAATTTTAGATATTTAAGGCAATACATGTCATGGATCCTGACGTTTTTATATGATTTTTTTTTTTTTTTGTAACCATAGATTGCAGACCTTGCATACACATAGGTCACCAAAATAAGAATCCTCCATACCTTCTCTTCAGTTGCTCAGAAAGTGTAGGAAAATTTCTGTTGCAAGAAGATAGCTTAAAATGGACCTCACTGAATCTGGCTTCTCCTTTTCTCTGAATCTTTGACAGTGAATGTTGTTAGAAATAAGGCTTATTTTCTTTTTGTATTAATGATTTTGAGCTGCTTCTAATAAGCAGTTTTGTGCATTTAAAAATACCCCTTGTGTGTCCTGGCTGGTTTGGCTCAGTGGTTAGAATGTCGGCCTGTGGTCCGGAGAGACCAGGGTTCGGTTCCCACTAAGGGTGCATATCTCGGTTGCAGTTTGCCCCTGGCCCTGGTTGGGTCGTGCGGGTGGCAGCCACTCGATATGTACCTTTCATGTTGATGTTTCTTTCTCTCTCTCTCTCTTCCTCCCACTCTATCTGAATAAAAGATGTGAAAGTGTCTTCGGGTGAGGATTTAAAAAACAACAAATACCCCTTGTGTAATACTGATTATGAGAGAGACAACCATATGGGTAATACTTGATTCTTTACATCTGGAGACTTGACAATTTTAGGGTTGTATCTATTGTCTATTATTTTCTGAGCATATGTGGTATTTCCTATAAACCCATTTTAACAAACCTAAGCAAAACTTATTTAGGCAGGCAGTTCTGTTAGAAGCAATTACTATATCCTTTATACTGGTGTTCCCTTCCATTGGAATGGAAAACTGGAAGTTGGTAATATTTTCTCTGATTCATTTTCAGACTTCTTTTTTTTTTTAAATCCTCACCCGAGGACATTTTTCCATTTTTTGTTCAGATAGAGTGGGGAGGGAGAGAGAGAGAGAGGAAGAGAGAGAGAAACATCGACGTGAAAGGGACACATCGAGTGGCCGCCACCCGCACGACCAACCAGGGCCGGGGACAAACTGCAACTGAGGTACATGCCCTTAGCGGGAACCGAACCCGGGTCTCTGGACCGCAGGCCGACGCTCTACCGCTGAGCCAAACTGGCCAGGGCCAGACTTCTTTATTGTATATAATTTACTGTGTTATTCAGAATTTATAGAAGCATCAGGTTTGTTGTTGTTTTTTTTTATAAAATTGGCACATTTTATTTTATTTTTTTAGGCAACAGCTGAAGCTAATAATCTTGCTGCAGTAGCAGGAGCAAGAGAGATTTATTGCAAAAGTATGGAACAGGTTTGTAACTAAAATTTAAATTTGACACTAGAGTGAGGTAGACGATATTTATTATCTAAAATAATTGAAATAATTTGTGCTCCTTATACATTGTTATGTTACATCATTTCCTAATTCCCTTTTATTAACTCTGCTGGAAATAAACTAAGAAAATAATTCACAGAGTGCAGGATATGGGTGGTAAGTTACTACATAAACCGTGCTGAAATATTTTCTGACACATGATTCAGAGTGCTGTTTATTAGTAGCTTCTGATGTAATTAACATTAGCCTAAGGCCAGTAGCAGTTTCTATGCTAAGCTTGCTAACTTGAACATTAATGTACTTTTTAAAATTTATCTTTTACCCACATTCTTGCCTGCAGTTTTTTGTACTCTTATGGTGTATTAGTGGATCAAGTGAAATCAGGTTCAGATTTCAGTGTCATTATTTTGTCTTTGCTTGTATTAGTCATATTTGGAAATATATTTTGCCTGAGTCAGACATATCAGTTACAACTAAATAGGTTATGGTTATGTGTGAGATAGTATGAACAAGTTTAAAACTGAACCATGTAGGTGATTTGACTTTTTGAGACTAAACACTGTGAGAAGGGAATTTTCAGATGTGAATTATTTCTAGCATGTAAATCTATCGTTCTGTAATCATATCTGTACAGGTATGTGGTGGGGACAAGCCTTACATTGCACCTTCAGATCTGGAGCGAAAACACCTGGATTTCAAGGAAGTGGCGATTAAACAGTTTCGCTCAGTAAAAAAAATGGGTGGAGATGAATTCTGCCGTCGTTATCAGGACCAGCTTGAAGCTGAAATTGAAGAAACCTATGCAAATTTTATAAAGCACAATGATGGCAAGAATATCTTCTATGCTGCTCGTACCCCTGCCACACTGTTTGCAGTCATGTTTGCCATGTATATAATCTCAGGACTGACTGGCTTCATTGGCCTAAACTCTATAGCTGTCTTGTGTAACCTGGTCATGGGGTTGGCACTGACATCTCTTTGTACTTGGGCATATGTTAAATACTCTGGGGAGTTCAGAGAAATTGGAACAATGATTGATCAGCTTGCTGAAACACTATGGGAACAGGTTGGTATCTATCTTTTGGTTTTTAGAGACTAATCTCATCCCTGTGACTTTCCTTCCTCCCCACACAGTATTTACACACCTACTTTTCCTTTATATGAGGAATGTCAAAAGGATTTTTCCGTTTTATTTGGATGTATAATCTGAATATAAAGTGTGAACAGGAGAATGTTTTTTTCTTTAAAGTCATAATTTTAGAGTGCTTTAGTTGGCTTAAATTTGTAATATCCTTTGGACAGATTCTTAATCATAGTCCTGACTCTATCAAACAGTGGGCAGGGCAAGTCTCTAAGGATTTCTTTCTTTGAGAAGAGAAAATATAATTGGCGAAAGAGTTATGAAAGTAAGGAAAAGAAGTATGGAAGTTCAGTAATTTAGGGAAGCAAAAGAAGTTTCATACTAATAATGGCAAGAAGCAATGCATGCTTATATTCCAGGAGAAATGTTAGATGGTATTCAGGTCTCCATTGCCTTCCATGAAGAGATAGTAGTGATTTGCTGATGTACTACAATGAACAATCCAATAGGGATTTCTTACACAAAACACTTTGTTTGACTTCTGTATTATGGAAATGCTGATGAACAAAACAAAGCACTACAGAGAACCAACTCTTAATCATAATCTTTTACTTCAACCAGATATCAAAGTCCAGGCTGACAAGTGTCTACTAAGGAAAGCCATGTTGTATATTGGCCAACCGTGTGTTGGAATTGCCCATGTACAGAAAATTCCATTTAAGGATGTTGTCATTAAAATGATCATCATGAAATTCTTGAGCATCATGTCAAGGACCAGAATGAAAGCTGCAGTTATTACTGATGAACAGTAAAATGGGCATTTTCAGATACCATTTCTGGGCTGAAAGTATTTGGCTTATTGGAAGATCTAGAATATGCAGGTCCATGTTGGTTTTGGCTTAAAATTTAAAGACTGAAGAAGTAAACCTTTTTTTTTTTTGTAGAAAGTTCATTATTCTTGTAATAATATCATTATTTTATAAAGTGACTCACTATATTAATATTATTTTATAAAGTGAATCACTATTAATATGGATTTTATATTCTTTAGAGAAATGCTCATTTTTATTCAGATCTGATTAGGAAGCTTATGTTTGGATATGTGTAAAATTTAAATTTTTATCTCAAAAAATCTCTCCACATTCCGTTGATACCTTCTAATAGAATATGGATTAAAAGCTGTTACAACCTCACTTTTAAAGAAAGTATTATCCACTAAATTTTTGGACCATTACTAATTTTCTGCAACATGAAATTCAATAACTGTACGGTATCTTCTTCAGAAAAACCAATCATCTCCTGTACAGCATCGATTCTAAGATTTGAGAGGTGCCATTATTACAAAACAAATGGAAGAATCTAAAGTGTGAAAAATTATTTTTAGTGTAGTTGAGGTAAGGTGAGCACTAGACAGAGAAGTTCTGTGCTGTGTCGACAAACCTTGTCTAAATTTTTTTTTGCATTTCTCTTTTCTTTTGCTTCAGAGGAGTCCCAGGAAGGTGAGAAACCTACAAAGTCTCAAATTCTTGTAGTCTTAAACTCTTAAACTTCAAGGCACTCTCAGTCATTCTCCTAACAAATCACTCCATGTTTTAGGTGTTTTCCAAACTGTTTGAAGTTACTAGACGCCGAATGGTTCATCGTGCTCTTTCATCAGCACAGCGACAGAGACTGTCATCCAACAATAACAAGAAGAAAAATTAGACAGTATTTTAAACTTTTTTCTCTATCTGAAGTGTTCACACTTATACATGTAGGACAATAAGCAGGACCGTCTGGGCCGGTCTGCATAAATGCTGTGTACATACCAGATTTGATGCTGCATATAGGGTATGGAATTGCACATCCATCTCATAGGACTGTACATGGTTTGAATAAGAGGAAAGTGATTTTTGTTATATTATAAAATGTCTAACTGCATTATTTGTAGCATTGTAACTTTTTTGGGGGAGAAGCATCTTTTTATTTTCCACATTCCTGGTTATTTTCTTCATTGCTTTGAATTGAATTTTTATATCTATTTTTATATGTAACTCTTTTTTTACCTCATGTTTTTATTTGTTTTGCACATTTCTCATACCACAGGTATTGAAGCCCCTGGGTGATAATTTGATGGAGGAAAACATAAGGCAGTCTGTATCAAACTCCATCAAAGCAGGCCTGACTGACCAGGTGTCTCATCATGCCCGGTTACAGACGGACTGACAGTTCATCTCCTCATGGACTCCACTCCCTCTTTTTTCATGCTTGCTGTACAATGAGAACTCCAATACAAATAAACCAAAGTTTACAATCAACTGTAGAAGTAGTTTAGTACAACTGGCTTCACATATGGCTGCCACAGAGTGTGAAAATTGTTGGTTGGTTTTAAGCATTCTTTTCATGGCTCCTAAGGCATGGAGATTAGCTGAGGAGCAGTAGTTTATCATGCACAGTTGTGCCATGTTTTTAATTCTTTTTCTTTTTACTTAATCTAATGTTAGTGAAATTTGTGTTATGTAAAAGGATATTTCAGGGAAATATTTTAAGAAATCTATTTAGAGTCTAACACAGTGTCCCATTGACTTTTAATTTTTAGAGAAGTTATGAATCACTGTATAAAGAATCAGATTGGAATGACAATGAAGCCTTTATTGAGCCACTACATTAAAAGTATATATTGCTTTACTGCCTTCAGTACCAGTATTACATAAATGCATGTATCAGAAACTTCACAGAAATTACATGACAACTCTTGTAGCTGAGAAAGTGATTCTGAGGTGTACATTTGTCTTGCCTTTTTAAATTTATAAACCTGCCCTAAAAGGAGATGCATATCTGGGAAACTGAACTGTCATTATGCAGTTTAGCCTTCATGTACATAAAATATGCCATTAATTTTATTGGGGGAGAAATTCCATCCAAAAATGTTGCCTACACCTATGAGTTAAGAGTGTCTGTACAGTGTGTAGCTTTTATTTTCTAAACTCACAGATAGGGCATGTATATGAATTATAAATATATAAATAACGATTTTGTATTAAAAGTTTTGTAGTTTATGGCAAAATCTGGTTCTGTGGTAGGCTAATAAGTGCAGTCCCTGTGAAGGAATGTTTGTGGCTCACGTCAGTGTGTGAATTCATAGACTTTGAAGTTTTTGATATATTTGTGATATTTATCTTCCTTGAGCACTGCAATCTACCCCCCCCCCCCCAAGGGAATCCAATGGGAATGTTGATCGTGACTTTGTCCTCTGTTGCATTTTAAAGTTATTTCCTGTAATTTATTTTCAGTATATAATTAAAAATTTGTTGTATATATAAGATGAAACTTGTGATTCTTTTTTTAAGAAATTCTTCAAGTCTGTATTCCATTACATAAATCATATTTGTTTATTTTGAAAAAGAGCATGAGCAGGACACACCTAAGTGAGAGCTCTAAGGTATCATATTATACCTCCAAGCTAAGCTTGTAAAAGTTTTCTGTGTCTGTCTTGGTTAGGGAAAACTTGTGATTAGCCTGGGGTGTAGATGGGGATTTACTCATTTCTTTTCTTTTTTTCTTTTCTTTTTTGTGTGACATGTGAGGCTAACATTTCTGCAATACGTTTTTGTAGCCTTCTTTATGAACACCTGTTAAAGCACCTACTTTGGTTTTTAAGTGAAGAAAATTCAGATGTTGAGTTGCATGCCTGAAAGCTCTAAATTTACCTTGGTTGGTAATATCTCTTCTCCCCCTTTGACTCCTGTTTTTCTACGGATTGTATTTGTTTCCATCTGTATTAAATTGCTAACAACTCCTCTGTTCTTAAACATAAAGAATCCACTTGAAAAGTGTTTCTTTTTGTTTCTTCTACCACCCGTTTTATGAATGCTGTGGACTGTTTTTATGAATGAAAAAATAAAAAATTTGTTGTATAATAGTTATTATGAAATTAAAGACACATAGCTTACTTTTTTTTTTTTTTTTAACTAAAACGTTGTGAAATCTAGACCATTGGATTTCTTAGTATTTCTTGTTGGAAAAGAGTGTGTTTTCTCCAAAGAAGATATACTTCTATAGATGATTCCAAGAAAGCACTTTGGTTTCAGCTGGAAAATTCTGAACATTGTTAAGCAAGAAGCAATAAAAGGGATTCAAGACAAACTCAAAACTGTTTACTGAAATAACTTTGGTGTAGTGTATTTTCTGTCGTACAACTGTTTAGTAATCTATATTACAAGATAGGTTTTTATAAAGAAATTCTTAGGACAAATGATTTATCTTCCTAGTTAAAACAAATAATTTACTTTTGTGAAAGGGACAGTTCATTTGTGACTTAACTACTGATTATGCCTTTTACATTTGTCATGAAGATGGTCATTGTTGCTTCAGTGAACACTGTGTTTGTAGAATCGCATAGCAGTATTTCACGTTCGAGGGTTATATTTTCAGAGACCCCTGGGCTTGCTTTAGTTATTTTACCTCCAGAATTGGACAGACTAGGGACTTGACCCTTGTAGGTATGAGTGCTTTTGGTGGTGTTTTATTATTATGAGATTAAAACATGTTTGGTCTTGGTTAAGAACCTATTAAAATATACCATAAAATTTCAAAAAACACTGTTGTTGTTAGCGGTTTACTCTATAAGAGTTCAAAATGGCCCTTCGGAAAGTTGTCCTAAGCAGTTTAGTCTTCTAACAGGAATTGGCTCTTGACTAGCTGCTTATCTGCTGGCAAGGGTTGCTGTGTCTATTGCAGACATACAGGTTTCAGCAGTTGCATGCAGGACCCGAATTCCCATGCTGGGGCCAGAGTCGGTCTGTGCACCTGAGTGTTTTCCATTGGGTCCTAGTTGGGTGGTGAGGGAAACAGCTGGAGAGCTGGCTGCGCGCTCCTGCTGCCGTCTGCGCCCTGGGCCAGGGCTTGCTGAGGAGGTCCTCTCGCTTAGACTCGTCTGTCCTGGGGAGAACTTGCAGTTGGCTTGTTGGGCAAGCAAAGCTAAGTTAGGGCTTTCCCAAGCAGGACAGACCTGACACTTCCTCTACCAAAATCACGTATCAGATGTCGCAATTCCTCCTTCGGGTTTTCAGTTTGCTGAGTTTAGGCTGAGGAATTGATCTATCCTCCACATATTTCAGCGTAATACAACCATTATGTTCTTGTAGTTCTGTGACTTTTTGGGCTCATCAGAACTCAAGCTAACAGCACCTAAAGGTATGTATAAAAAGGATTAGGAGTGGGGATCACAGCCTTTGTATAGCTTAATAAAGCATTTCCGTGTATAGTAGTACTCTATGCTCCCAGCAGTACTGTGAGGTGGCTGGGAAACCACTTGGTTAATAAAGGTGTCCCAGGTGTCTCAGGCTTGCAAACCCAGGACTCGACTACACACCTCAGGGTTCGAGTAATGTCCCTAACGCAAGATGAAAGCTCTGTCTTGCTTGTGTTCTGAAAAGTACTAAATGGTGGAGAAAACAAGATTTTGTTATTACTGAAGGTGAAGAAAACCACCCATAATAATGTCCTTTTGGTTGTACACCTCAGAGATGACTATTATTTGGTGTGTGTGCTATCAAAATCTTTCCCGTGCTTACTGCCATAAGACATATTCTTGATTTTTATTTTACACGAAAGTAGAATTACACTGGACATACCTTTTTTTCATATACCGTGGGCATTTTCCTGGGCCATTAAATAATTCTTTAATGCTTGCAAAGTTACTTTGATTATTCTGAGGGTGGATGAGATTTTGAGGAGAAAGCACTAGGACTTGGGTTGTTGATAATTTTCTTACTTTTTATGACAGTTTTCCCCTACCACAGAGGGGTGTGCATTTACTGTTCATGGGCATTACCCCTGTTGTGTGGCACGAGCTCTAGACATCCTAGATTTCCTCCAAATTAAGGGAGATCCATTTACATTACCTCTTCATCATTTCAGAATTGCTCTAGAATAAGTCCAGGTTTTATCAATCAGGGCATTTTTAGTATCAACAAATGAAAAGACCCTCTTTATCCCCTTCCTTTTTCCCACCCCAAAAACAAAATTACATTTCAGAATTAGTAGCTTTTTATTCTTCATAGAGTTGTAATTATAGATGTAGGAACCCGAGGAAACATGTTGCTGCTTTGAATCTCACTTCCTGCCCAGGCAGAATATTGTGAGGTGAATACAAAAAGTGAACTTGGAAGGGCTAAGAAACACGCCACGTCAGCAGTAGTACAGTCGTCTCTTCTTACCCCCTCATCTTCACTTCCTGAAGTTTCGGTTACTTGGGTCAACGGCAGTCCACAAATATTCCATTTCCCCGACTACTGACACCATGTGCTCCTGACAGTCAACCATCGGTGTTGTCATGCTTGATGGTCTAGGATCACTTGAAGCAAGTAACCCTCCTGACATATTGTGAGAAGGTCAGTGGTAGTTTAAGGTTACATAGCAATGCCTATGTCATTCACCTCACTTCATCTCATCACGTAGGTGCTCTGTCATCTCCCATCACAAGAATGGTGAGTACAGTACAGTAAGATATTTTGAGAAAGACCACATTACTCTTAGTAATATTTTGTAATAATTGTTACGTTTTGTTAAAGTTATGGTTAATATCTTACTGCACCTAATTTATAAAGTAAACTTTATCATAGGTATGAATGTATAGGAAAAACAGTGTTCATAGGTTTCGGTACTATCCGCGGTTTCAGGCATCCATTAGGGGGCACATACTCCCCACGGGTAAGGGGCAGACTACTGTGGTGGTAGTAGCCCAGTAGAGAAAGTGATATCCATTCATTCATTTATTTGATTATTCCACAAATATTTATTGCATACCACATGTCAGACCCACTTATAGGCATGAGAAAAACATCAATGAGCAAAAGAGACAAAATTGTCAGCTTTTGTATGGAAGTCAATGATAAATATAATCCAGTAAATTATATGGTTTGTTAGAATGTAATAAGTGTAATAGGAAAAAAATGGATCAGGATGAGGCATGTGTGGGGTAGAAGTTTACTATATATAAATGGGGTGGTGAGGGAGCTTTACTGAGGTGACGCCTGAGCAAGGACTTGGAGGAGCTGAGGGAATGAGCCATGCAGATACACAGGGTGGGGCGAAATTAGGCTTACAGGGGTTTGTATGGGAAATAATACACGAATAAACTGTTTCCCTTATAACTGTAAACCTACTTCTGCCCCACCTGTACTGGGGAAGAGTATTCCAGAGAAAGGGAATAGGTAGGTAGTGCTAAGACCTGAGGAATGGGTGTGGTTATCACGATAAAGGGGGAATAAGGAGGCAAGTTTACCTGGGATCATAGGGTCAGTGAGCTTGTCAGGGGGCCAGGTCATGTAGGTCTCACCGGCTGTTGAATTTTTAGTAGAAGGAAAGCTGAGAACTATTAGGGTATTTTGAGCAGATGACTGTTAGAAAATCAGATTTCGACAGGGTCATTTTGGCTATTGTGATGAGAATAGATTCCAGGGGAGTGGACAGGATAGAAAAAACGAGATCAAGTAGGAGGTCATTGAAACAATCCAGGTGATAGTGATAATGACCATGGGTCAGATGGTAAGAAATAGATTTTGGATATATTTGATGAGTATAGAAGCCAGGATATGAACGTTTCCTAGATATAAGATATTTTGTCTTTACCACAGAGCTTGAAAATTTTCAAAGATGACAAGACTGAGGCAAAGCACATAACTACTTCATCTTTTTATACTAATTAGCCTTGGTTCTAACAACAGCATCCCGTCTAGCTAATTTAAGTAGGAAGGGCTTTGGAGAAGCTAGGCTGAGCTAGAAACAACTCCCAGACCACACCCTAGATTTGATCGGCCAGTGGAGCAGCGGCCACAGCGTAGCCGTGCTGTGGGTGGGAAACAGCCACTGACCTCACAGCCAGGCTGCCTCTGCTGCCTCTCAGAACATTCGCTTCCAGAAAAATGTTTGCACATGTATATTTGATTGGTAGAATCTACCACATCTGTTGTATTACTTTAAAATGTTCAAGGTACTTAAAGTTATTCTATATGAGGAAGGTAGGATTTATACTTGAGGAATTACCGAAGTGAGGAGAGGTTGTTGGAAAGATTTGGGGAGGGACAAATGTTCGCTCTGGCTGTCCAGCATCAACACACACCCTTCTTCCATCTTTAAATCTCCCTCATACAAAATACGCTGCTCTCTCAAAAGGGGAAGCCCAAAATTTCAATTCCTTGCATTCTGCTGAAAATTCAGGATGTGATGTTCGTTATCATTTAAACACAAAGCCACCTGAACACCCTCTATACTGTGGATGAATAGTAAAATGAATCAACAGAGGCTATGTAGAATAGCTGGGCAAGGGAGAGGTGAAGAAAGATAATTAGCATATGTACTTATATACATAATTCACCAAGGAAGGGAACAATAAGACCTTAGTTGATATTCACCCATTCTGTGTTCCCTTTGCCCTCAGCCACAGCTTCATCGGGCTCCACCTGCTGGTGGAGTGACCAAACCTTCACTCCTGAGCAGGTTGGATGGTGGTGGCCCTCTGCTTCTCTAGGGATGCTTCAGGCCTCATGCAGCACCAACCTACTTTCCCTTAATACCCGGGACCAAGGACCTCAGCCCAAATGGTAAAGACTCTCCCGGCACTCCCGGACCCTCACCCATTTTATTTGCTTGTTGAGTTGTGGTGTAAGAGACTGTCAGGCTCATCTGACTTAAAGATTTCCCTGGTGGAAACATTTCCCTCTTGGACATTTTCTATATCACATCCACTGGCACTTAGTCATATTCCCTTTAGAACTGTCCTGCGCATACTTATTTGTTGACTAACCTTCTCCAGGTGGGCACATAGATTGAATGTCGAAATCTTAGCCAGACTTCTTTTATATTCAATAAGTCCACCCACAACTAAAGACAATGCCCATCTCCCCTCTTTGCCTTTTCCTAATCTTGAGCTGTGCAGGTAATCACTGGAGGGCTGGTCGCGGCAGGGGTCTGTGGAGAAAGGGATGAAAGATGACACGGAGAACTTCATGATCTCCCAGCTCGCTCTGCCACCCTGGAGACTCATATGTGTTGTTGTTTTTACCTCATGGCTCTTAGGTCCTAAACTCTCCAAGATTTATTTCTTGGCAGTAACATTTATAAAATCTATATCCTTAAGTCTGAATATTCCAATTTTGTTATTTTGTTTAGCAGTGGAATTATTAGAGAACACCAGGCATGCTTGATGGCCCCCAATTTATTTCCGACACTCATGAACAGAGAATTGCACGATATTTTCATTGCTTTCTTTCTTGGGCTATGCGTTCTTGGTGTTATGGAAGCACACCTTTTTTGCTGTATGGTCACTCATTCAGCACTTAGACACCTGCTATATTCCAACTATGCTATATGCTGAGATACAGACACCATCCCTTTTGCCATAGCTTGTATAGTCTAAAAAAGGATGCTAGTTATATGGGCCAAATTTGGCTCTTAAGAGCATAATTAGGAAGTCCTGTCATTTACCTAGAAAACAGCAGGGGGCAGATGAAGTCCATTTTTCAAAACCTTTGTGGCTGGTTAGCATTTCAGATGTAGCAGATTATTAGTTCAGCTTTTGAAGGAAACTAGAATCTGGTTTTGTATTGTACTCATTGCTTATTGAAATTTTGGTACCTCTGCTAATCAAATCTGTGAAAATAACATTTTCTAGAATAGTTGTGAGGGAAACATTAAGTAACAAAATTCTACTCAGAATGCTTTTTAAAAAAAGACTATTCAGTGGATTTAATATTAATTTAATATCTTCTATGAAGCTGAATATTCATTTAGGTGTTTGTATAAATTGCACCATAGCAGATTAGCTAGTCTTGTCTACTGCTTCAATAATAGTAGTTCCTCCTACATTCTTAGCCTTTCAAGAAAAATAAAAGGAAGTTTTTAGATATGTTGAGAAAGCAAATGTTCTCTGTGTGTGTGTGAGTTCTGTGGGGCATTGTGTTATGAGCAAAGACCTCAAGAGAATATTCTAAGTTGGGGTTTTTTAATGCTATGTCAGATTTCTGGGTGCTTCAAAGCAGTAAGTGTTCATTTGCATTATGAAGCTAGATATCGGAATTTCCTATGAAAAAGAAAATCTGAGCTAAAGCAAAGAGGGTTACTTGAGCAGATACCTTTTGTCAACCAATATTACCAATATTGTGTTGGATCTTTTGTTTATCAATGCTTTCGCCAGCCCCCCTATTCTATTACTCTTTTTTCTTTTTTTCAGTTAATCCTCACCTGAGGATATTTTTCCATTGATTTGTAAATAGAGTGGAAGGGAGGGAGGGAGGGAAGGAGGTGAGAGGGAGAGAGAAAGATAGAAAGAGAGGGAGAGAGGGAAAGAGAAGAGAGAAACATTGATGTGAGAAAGAGCCATCAGTGGGTTGCTTCCGCATGACCCGACTGGGGCTGGGAATTGAACTGAAACTCTGCTATGTGCCCTTGACCGGGAATCAAACCCAAGACCCTTTGGTCCGTGGGCCAATGGCTCTGACTACTGAGCCAAACTATGGGATAAACAGGAAAACTTCACCAACTCTCTCTGGCTATGGTTCCGTGGAGAGGAGTAGTCAAATAGATGTGGAGGGATAGAGACTAAATCAATTTCTAGTGAATCTGGGAGCCAATCACATCTTATTATTTTGTTGAATTGTTTATCTTTCCCACGAGATAGTAAGTTCTGTGGAACAGGATCCTATTTATCTTGCTCACCACTGACATTCCTGCACCCATGACATTTGTCAAGTCCTACTGCTTTCAGGGCATAAATAGCAAACTTCCCATTAATCTCATTAAAAAGAAGGAACAAAGAGAATCAGAAATGTGGAGTTACTTGGGAATTGTGTGTGTGAGTGTGTGTGTGGTTTGTGACTTCCTGGTCCACCAATGAATATGATGAAATGCAGAGGGAATAAGGAAGAATAGCTAAGGAACTGAAAGGCCTTCAACCTTGACCGTCCAAGAAGAATTGTAGATTCTCCTTTTTTGGTACGTGCTCCTAGCGGGAACCGAACCCAGGACTCTCTGGTCCGCAGGCTAACGCTCCAACCGCTGAGCCAAACCGGCCAGGGCCAATATTGTAGATTCTTTAATTAGAAGGGCCCCACCGTCCAATTCAGGAATTCTATAATGTTCCCAAAGGGAAGTCACCCATATTCTGTTGGAGCACCCACCAAATCTTGGGGCAGCTACTGAATTACTGACAGCTCTTGTTTCTCTCTCTGTCGTCTCTGTCTCTCAGTGAGGGTTGAGGGGTACAGATATTTAAAAAATACAGAAGAAAATGTAATAATATATGTCTACTGCCTAAGAATTAGCAGGTACTAATGTTTTGTCCTTTTTGCCTCAGCTATACATTTATGGGAAATAATTTTCCATCAGTCTCTCATTATGTTTGCACATCTGTGAATGAGCTACTGACTTCTTGCGCTGGACTATCTTTTCAAGGGTGTTTGTGTAGTAAACAACTGTGGAATATTGAGAGTGGTCCCCTTCAGAGTTCAGGGCAGGCTTTTTACAACCTTGGAAGACAGAGAGTGTCTTGCTATGGAGCAAAGAGCAGGCAGGTTTGCTTAGTGACCATGATAAATAATCAGGTTCCTTAAACTCAGGATTCTTCTCCTGTACCAACCACTGTGTGTGTGGGTGCCATTTGGCCTCTTCACGTTGCCCTGTGGGGACTGGGACTTCGGAAACCGGCACAAAAATGATGATCTCTCACTATTGCTATTACTATGAGTAATAAACTCTTGTCTCTGAACCAGGGGTGTTGTGCCAGCATCCAGGAAACTGTGACAGGTTATTATTTAAACATAATCTATGTTAATTTAAACTGTGCTAGGCCATAGAAAAGGGTAGAAATAGCGCCCACGTAATATTAACATTAAAACTTGATGAAGATAGAAAAAAAGAAAGCTAGACAATGTCAAGTATGAATGTGGAAGGTGAAGTACCAGACAAAACTTAGTAAAGCAAACCCCGGTGGAAAGTTATAAAAAGAATGGAGGTAAATTAATACATGTTTATTTCAGGTATGTAAAGACAGCTTAAAATTTGGAAATTTATAAAAAATTTGCTGTGTTAGATTAAGAGAAAAACTATTATTAAAATAGCAGATGGCAAAAGGCATTTGATAAAAGCTGGCAACATTTACTAATAAAAACTTCACATCAAATAGGGTGGAATCAAACTTCTTAAAAACATGATAATGACTATATCAAACTGTGAAATAGTGAAGCCATTTAAAAATCAGGAACAAATAACATTGCTATTATTAATACTTAATATTGTTTTGGAATTTTTAAATAATGCAATAGGATAATGAAATATGTAAAATGTTGGAGAAAAACCAAACTATTTATCTCTCTCCCTCTTTTCTTTTTTTACAGAAATAAAAATATATATTCAGAATTTAGTGACTTTCATGACCCACTAGAATGAAGAGGAGAATTTGGTAACGTGGCTGAATATAATAAACATAAAAAAGTCAATAGCTTTTCTCTAAAGACACATGTCTAGTTAGAAATAAGGATAAATCCCATTCAGAATAAATCTGATAATGGAGGTAAAAGACATACACAAAAAAACTATATATAGCCCGGCTGGTGTGGCTCAGTGGATTGAGCATAGTCCTGTGGACTGAGAGATCCCAGTTCAATTCCTGGTCAGGCTACATGCTCGGGTAACAGGCTCGATCCCTGGTGGGAAGCATGCAGGAGGCAGCCGATTGGTGTTTCTCTCTCACATCAATGTTTCTTTCTCTTGCTCTAAAAAATCAATAAAAACATATAAAAAAAACTATAAAATTGTGCTAAGGGTCTGGAGGCAAGATTGAATAAATGGAGATACATACCATAATGTTTCTGCAACATAATATCTAATTTACAGTTAATCCTCATTAATAATCTATGTTAATTTACACATTTGATAAAATTTAATTGGAATTAAAAATGATTACTTTGGGTGGTGGGGGGTGGAAATAGATGGAAAGATATTAACGTTCCTATGGAAGAATGACTTGCTTTACCTTGTAGTGAGATTTAAAACAAACGGTGGTGGAATAGCTAGGTGGGAAGAAGAGAGGAGGTACCCAGTGAATAAGGGAACATAACGAATGATAAATATGACATCTTCAATTCAGTGAGAAAAGAATGCTTTAAAAAGTTAATAGTACTGGTATACATGGGTATCCATTAAGGAAAAAAAATAAATAAAGCTAGACCTCTAATTCACACCTTATTCAAAAATAGATTCCAGATGGATTAATGTTATGAATCTAAAAGTAATATATTAGTAAAAACAAAAAGAATATTAATAAAATTCTGGGGTTTCAATATTTCCCCTCGTTCTGGCTCCAAGATGGTCACATAAAGCTAGGAGGTCAGGATTGGAAGCTCAACAACCAGCCACAGTATTTTTCTTTGCTCCCCAAGGCCCCTGGGGAAACCGGAGCAGAGAGGCAGCTGGGCCCCGGGAAGAGTAAGAATTTGAAACAGACAGACGTGGTGGAGCTCAGTGTGGCTCCGTGTGGGCTGTGGGGCTGTGGGGCTGCAGGCAGACTCCTGAATTTCTTTAAATGTCAGTTTCCTCTTTAGTGAAATGGGCATGGTAACAATCTCTGGAGGTCCTGCGATAATCAAATTCACTGTTGTCTTGTAAACGAGCCTAGCTCAGTGCCTGCCACGGGTTCAGTGTTCAATAAATTCTCACTTTCTCCCCCCATTTTCGACTTCTGAGAATTTGAAAAAGAATAAGATTTTGGATGTTTGTGAAGCTTGTCACTATAGCACTCTTTGTAATTAAAAATAAAACCAGCCATGGCCGGTTTGGCTCAGTGGTTAGAGCGTTGAGGGTTTGAGTCCCAGTCTAGGGCACATACCTCGTACCTGGGCGCAGATTCCATTCCCAGACCCCGGCTGGGGTTGTGCGGAGACAACCAATCAATGTGTCTCTCTCACATTGATATTTCTCTCTCTTTTTCTCCCTCCCACTCCATCTAAAAATCAATGGAGAAATATCCTTGGGGGAGGATTAAAAAACCAAACAAAAAAAGAATAGAACCAATATAGAGATGCCTTTTTCACTTCTCTCGGTTCAAGCTTCTTCCAGAAACCTGAGAGCTCTCAATACTGGCAAACCAATTTGATGATTCTGCCTCTTGCAGAACAAAATCAATAAACATGAGCTCCTCTGAGGCAGACCGATTACAGGAACCACAAACTTCACAGCGTTTCATAATCTTATGACAAACCCCATCAGAGTTACTTACAGTTTCTGGATGAAAATTTTTCTTACCAGTGTCCCACTGGCCGGCCCAAAGTTGGCTACATCTCTCCTCCTGATTTCATCACTTCGCTCATACGATGTGCTTGCACTTTTGCCTACTGTTAGGGTGGCCGTCTCCTGGTCTGGTGGGTTCCCAGCCCGGCAGAGCCTGCCAATCTCCACAGAGGCCTGGGAAGCCCCCTGGTCTGACCACTCATGACTGGCCCTCGGCTCCAGCCATAACATGCTGGACTGAAGCTTTATTTGTTTGGAACCTTTTTTTTTTTTTGGCTTATGGCCCAGCTTTCTCTGTTCATTTGAGAGAAGTATGTTGGAGTTTCCTCAGAGAGTTAGGACCCCCATTATCAACTGTGGGATTCGGGGTCCACCCTGGAGCAGGGGGGAACCCTCTGCCTCAGCTAAGTGTTCATGCCTCATCCCTCGTGGGGATCCTTTTCCTTCTCTCCCTAGGTAAGTTTGTACTGGTTAACGAGAGACTGGCTTGTCTGTCCAGTGTCTCAGTGAAAGATTACTGGGTATAAGGAACAGATGTCCCTCCCCCATAAGACACGAAGAGCAGCAGCTGGGATGTTGGGAACGGAGGTTGCCCTCCCCAGCTCCAAGGCCCCCACACTCGCTCTCATCTCTGCTTCTCCATTTCTTCCCCCCGGTGGCTTCTGTGCTTCTAACGAACCAATGTGGATGCCCGTCATGGTTCCATATAACACTGCCGTTCAATCGTCTACCTTCACCCTACAATTTAAAAATCTTCGTGATAGTTCAATTCAGTGGGAAAAGGAAGAGTGATTGGCGGCTTGTCAGCTAGTAGATTGACAGACATAAGTCAGATGTCGACCTCTGGTCCGGTCATCTTTGACCAGAAAGCAGGGTCAGGTCACAGGTGTTGGCTGTGGGCCAGAACAGGTTCTCTGAGCGGACAGCTGGTTAGGTTAGGCCAGCCACCCAGGATGGAGCCAGGTCCCCACCCTCGCCCTTCACGTTTAGATGAAGCCTGATCGTCTACAAAGTGCTTTTATATATACTACGTTGTTCTTGCCTGCTTATTTTGCTCATTCAAAAAACATTTATTGACATGCTCTGTACCCAGTGCAGGAATAGGTACCACTGTCCAGGCCCCATGTTCCACTAGGAGTGCGTGGCGTGCAAGGCTGTTCTATTAGGAGTAGGGGGCAGGGTTAACACAGGCAGGGGCTGTGCTGTGAGCACTGTGGGGAGAGCGGGGCCGCTCTGGACATGCGGGGAAGGATAAACTCAGGCTCGAGACTGAAGGGAACAAGGCAGAAGCTTATTCACTGGCTGGGTCGTCTTTACACATCACAGAAATCAGGAGGCTGTCAAGGCAGGTGGAAACGTTGCCCTATTTGACAGCCGGGATAACTCAGTTCAGAGAGGTTAGGTGAGTTGCTTGGAAAAAATACTGGAAGCAAGACCTGAATCAGATCCTCTGCTCCCGGGCCAGTGCCCCTCACCTAACGCCCTCTCCTGCCAGGTGTGCTCTAGTGGTGCTGTGGGTGACTCGTCCCGTTAGTGGGGGGCTTGGAGGCTTGGAGACGTGGTTTGATCACCACTGCGACACCGACACCGAGTGTGGTCACATTGTACTGACCCTAAAGCCTTCGGGGCTGGGGTGATGGGCTGGGATGGGGAAGTGGAGGAGGAAGAGGAGTCGGGGAAGCTGTCATCACTTGGCCTGGGGCAGGGGAAGTTGGGGCTCAGAATTCTAGCTTGTGTGGCGGGATATCTGACTTACAGACGGCAGGAGTGAGGGTGTCGAGGAGAAATCAGACCCTTACTGTACCGCAAGCAGACCCGCGTGTTAGTGGGAGCTGGGGAAGGCCCTCTCTCTGTTCGCAGGGCCTCTTCCAAGGTAGAGCTGGCAGTCCTGCAAGTTCCTGCCCAACGCAGCCCATCTGTGAAGACCCTGCTGGTGGCTTCGTCCAGATGGGTGACAGGGTCATCCCTAGGTAGTGACGTAGATTTGGCCTGGGGAAGGATCTTGGGAAGAAGCCAGGCCAGGGGAAGGGTCCACTGTCCTTCACCTTCCCCCATCTTCTTCCCTTACAGTCGGCTTCCCTCTTGACCCACAACCCTCGTTTCTGCTGCCGAATGAGCAGTGATGACTGTCATGTGAACAGTAGTCCCAGAGTCACATGCAGCTCCCAGACTGCACACTCGCGCCCTTTCCTGTTATAGGATAAACACACTTTCCTTGAGATTCAACTCAACCCATTTCGTGCCCTTGCTTCCTTTCTCTTGAAGCGTGAGGCCATCTGGGGTCATTCCTGTTGTGTTAGAGACTAGAGGACACCTCTTTACTGTAAGAAACTCAGCTGTGGACATGACGATTAATGCAGCTGGTGCTGGGCCTCAGAGGTGGGGAGGCCACGGGGCTCGTGGGACAGAGAGGACATGTCCCATGGAGGGCCATGCTTCTTAGCACCTGCCTCCAACTGCCACAGAAGCCTGTAGTCACCAGCTCTTTCTATTTCTTTCTTTCTTTTTTTTTTTTTCCTTTATTGATTTTCTAGAGAGAGAGAGGAAGGGAGAGGTAGAGAGAGATAGAAACATTGATGAGAGAGAATATCAATTGGCTGCCTTCTGCATGCCCTCCACTGAGGATCAGGCCCACAACCTGGGCATGTGTCTTGACTGGGAATTGAACCTGCAACCTCTTGGTGCATGGGTCAACGCTCAACCGCTGAGCCACACTGGCTGGACTATTTCTTAAGGGAAGCTGGAAATGTGAATTGAAAAAATTCAGCACAAAATTTCTTAAAAATACAGATGGAACAAACAAAACATGATTTGGTTTGAAGGCAGGTCAGTTTGAAGGTAGCTGAGAGAAGAAGGATAAAAACTTCGATGTGGGAGAGAGAAACATCAGCTGGCTGTCTCCTGCACACCCTTCCTGGGGATCGGGTCTGCAGCCTGGGCACGTGTCCTGGCCGGGAATCAAACCGGGACTTCTCCATGGGGCGACGCTCGATCTACTGAGCCACACCAGCCAGGCAAAGGCAACTGTGTTTAAAAATAAACCAAAACTCCTCCCAGGCATTTTATCTCTGGGTATTCTTTCTCAAACCCCATAACTGTAGTCTGTTCTGAGACAACATCAGACAACCCCCAAAATCAAGGGTCAGTGTGTGAAATGCCTGACCAGTACTCTTCAAAACTGTCAAGGTCAGGATAAGCAAGGAAAGACTGACTGAAAAACTGTCACCGGTCAGAGGAGACTAGGAGACATGATGACTAAATACCCTGAGGATCTCGGAACATGCGTGGAAGCATCGCTGGAACCTGGGAAATGTCTGGAGTTTCGTTGACGGTACTGTCCAGTGTTAATCTCCTGACTTTGACAAATGTAGCATGATAATGAAAGATGTTAACGTTCGTGAAATTGGGTGAAGGGGATATGGGAACCATGTACTATATGTGCAACTTTTCTATAAATCTAAAAGTATTCCCAGATTCAAAGTTTATTAGAAAGAAAAGTCCCTTCCAAGCCCGAGTTAACTTTCATTGCTAGGGTCCTGAGAATGAAACTGGGTTTCCAATGTCAGAACAAATGTCCCATTGGTGTTCTTTCTCCCCACCTGTGTGCCTCCCAACCTGAGCTCTACTGTCGTTTTCTTTAGGTCGCATGCTCCCAAACACCCCTGAAACGGCCTGTGGATGAATCCAGAAGCGTGCAGGCGGTCATGTAACTTTGCAGTACAAAACGCTGCCTCTCTGCTTAGTAAGAGAAAGTCTGTTGGGTGGCCTCACACTGTCACCCTCCTGCCGTCACTGCCGAGGGGCTGGGGTCAGAGTTTGAAATTCACAGGTGAGTTTCAGGGCCCTCCAAGGACCGCTGTTTTGCCTAAGGGTATGGTGGTTTGACCTGTGAGCCAGGCTTGTGGCTGGATCATTTTCTAAATGGCTTCTGGCTCTGTGTAGCAGGAACAAAGAAGAACCCCCCCCCCCCCGACAATTCCCAACGTCGGGAAAATTGTAGAGGCAGAGAGAGCCAAAGTGAGCTGTCACAGTGAGGACTGAGCCAGCATGGGAATGAGGAGCCGTTACAATTCTGTTCATCTCTCCAGAGGAGTTAAGTTTCTCCACATCTGAGGCCCCTCCAACTCCACAGGAACTGTATCACCCTGCACTGTTCCCAGGCGATTATTCCTCCCCGCAAAGCTCAGCCTCTCCTGTCAGGACCCAATCAAGTGACCACAAATCAAAGAAAGCTTGGACTCGTTCCACTAACAACAGGGAAAGCCATTAGCCAGAGCTGTTTGAAAAGGGACGTGGCTCCGATATCTCTGGTCTCACAAGGAAAGCTTCTGTAATATCAGATTATTGTTACCAAATGGCTCCGTGGGCCGAGGCTTCACATTTCTCATAATGAGAGGTTATTTATTGCACCACTGAACTAACACACTCGCCCTTGCTCACTTGCACAAGATAAGATGAAGAGGCCTTTCAAGTTGAATTAAGTTTAAAAGGAAAAGCAACATGCATGCTCCCAGCGAATGCGTGGGTTTAGCTGGGGTTCTGTAGGGGGGCAGTGTAGAGGGCTCCCTCTGTGGGTGGTCTGGGGGGACTCTGCAATGTTCTCCTTGCCCAGGCTCTATTGCTTGAAGTCCAGCTTGTGGGGACCATTCTTTAGGGTTAAGACATCGTTTCAAGCAGGCATCCATCTCCTGGGCTACTGTGATTGGTTCAGGGATAGGCACGTGACAGAATGTGGGCCAATCAGAGGCCTTTCCAAGGATTGTTCTAAGAAGAGCTCATGGTGAAGGCATCTTAACTCAGGGAGGTAGGGAGGATGGATGGGAATCTAGGGTTCCCGAGGCTCTGTTTTCAGCCACACTGGGAAGACCTGTCTCTAACAGGGAGAATAAAGCCAAGCAGGGGTAAGGAGGGAGGAGAGAGAGTGAGAAGGCCCACTTCTAGACACCAAGGGCCCAGACACGTGTGTGAGTGCTCCAGTATCCTTCTGGTAAAGCCCCATTTTAATTGAGCTGGTGTGTATTGGGTTTCTGCCAACTGCAAGAACAAAGAGTCTGACTGACGCACTCATCAGCGTGCCTGTCTGCTCCAACTTCCCATAGACACCGTTCCTGCATGGCACACCGCAGCCGGGCTGTGGGCCGGCAGGTGCCTCTGGAATGGACGGGAGCTGAGGAAGGGGAGTGGAATGAGGCACTTGGCCCAGCAGTAAAAGCAGAGCTGGAGAGCGCGAGTGTGGGCTGCTCTCTCGGGGTTTTCTCCGTCTTGCTCAGCGTGTTTTCTGGTAAGGTTCTTTGGAACAAAGTGCTCTACGACTAAAATAGCTTTATATTCACTAGCTTAGAAGATCATTCCCAGCCTCCCCGGCTCTAATGGTCTTTGTTATCCCTCTGTCTTAGTCACCTGGCCTCAGCTGGTGCCCACTGGGGCCGAGGAGCAGGCTGTGTTCCAGGGGGTTAGGCTCAGGCCAAGAGCGTGCAGGAGGAGGAGGGTCGGGAAGAGGTTCTGTGGGCTGGAAACAGAGCTAAGCTCCCACCAAGGTCTCAGCAGCCTCGTTCCTTCTGCGACTCCTGCGGCCCCCGCTGAGATGAGCCTGGAAGGAGCCAGTCAGCTGCATCGCATTTCCGCCCCAGCGGGCCAGTCCCCCTTTGATGCTCCATCCCAGTCAGAAGGTTACAGGTGGTCTGCGATTCTCCACTCCTGGCACGGACGAGCCCCTGGGAAGGCAGCCGCGGAGCACAGGTGGCATTGCTGTGAGGTGGCAGGATGTCAGGCCAGAGGACGAGGCAGAGGATGGGGGGAAAGCACATGCGGGTGGAGAATAATAAACTCCCCTGTGGATCTAAGGGCTCTCAGAGTCCGATTTTCAATGATAAACAATCCCAGGATTTGTTCAAAGCTCAACAGCCCCTAGTGCCCTACAGCTGGGCAGAGCAGCCCACGTGACGTTTCAGAGCTCCTGAGTGGGACAACCGCCCCGTGGCCTTTGCAGTGACAGAGGAAGCGTTCTGAGAACAGCCAGAAGACACTGACCCAACCCAAACCGAAGTTACCAGCCATGTGTGCCCCGAGCTGCTGCACAGTTCTGGTGACAAAGACGCTATGCTGGCCATGGGAACTTTGGATGTATACCGCCCGACTGGGCCCCGAACGTGTGCCCCACACCAGTCCTGCGCGGCCTTCGGGTGGAGGGGGAGTCCCTGTCCCTGAGCGCCAGTTCAGCGGGAGAAGCAAACACAAGCGCAAGGCAACGCGCTGGAATCAGCACCGACCTCCTGCTCCAGACGGCTCAGAGAGGGGAGGCTGCGGTGCCAGCTGCATCGAGCTGGTTCACACACCAGCAGGGGCCCTCTGGGCAGCAGGGACGAAGAAAGTCCAGCACCCAGGAGCCAGTGGAAAGGGAGAATCCAACCAACTCCGAGTGTCCATGGGGAAGGCAGGGCCTGGGGGTCAAGAGGTAGAAACTAAAGCTGCCCCCACAGCACAGAAGCCAGAGGCTGGGGTCTCTTTTGCTTTCGTTTCCTTTTTGTAAAAATGTTGGCTGATGGTGGCTAGAAAGGCCTTTCCCCAAGAAAGCTTGAGCAGCCTGAAGCTGGGGGAGGGCCGTGGTGGTCTCCGGGGTACGACGTGGTCCCGGCTCCCTTCGCTGCGTCACTGCTAGCTGCGGCCTGTGTCCAGATGGTTTCACTCGAGAAGGAATACTTCTCAGGCAACACAGAGAGGTCCCAGAAAACGAATCATTCAAAGAAAATGCCCTTCTAGGGGAGCGATTCCCATCCTGTGTGCCACAAGAATTTAAAAACATGCACTACCTGACTGTTCCGGGGGGGGGGGGGGCACCTGCCTCTTCCCCCTTAGACAGCCAAATTGAAACGTGACAACAGCCAACCCAGCGATAGCTATCCAGTGTGAATGAATCAACATGGCACCCACTTTTTTTGTCAGTTTGGCAAAAATATAACATTTTTTGGTGTGCTGCAGAATTTTAGTAATTATTTTATGCGTGCCATGGACTAGGTTGAAATCGCTGTTCTAGGGTCTTCGTGTAGTTGGAGGGAAGCAAGGTGGAGTTCAAAATCGTGGAATGGTACCTGGTGTCCTTTCAGACCTTGCTTGGCTGTGTTTGGGGAGTGCTCTGGGCTCTGGGGCTGCAGGGGAGGGTAAAATGATCTCACTGCAATTTGAAAGAAGTGTCCATTTTCTTCTTATTCCCTGAAGAAGTGGGAAAAAAGTGTGTGTGTGTGTGTGTGTGTGTGTTGGGGGAGTTGCTGGCTAGAATATCAGATGACATGATATTTGATAAAAAAAAAACAAAAACTTGCTATTTGTGTCATTCAATCAGTAGCCTTGGGGAAAAAAAGTCAGATCTTTTCAAATCAACATTTCTCAGCCTCATAGCAAGGATTTTAGCGGAGCAGCAGGAAAAGACTCACATCCTTCCCAGTTCAGTTCTCGCACTTTCTTCTTTTCCCTTCTGTATGGTCATCGTAGGAAGGAAGACGTTTGTCCCAGGGAGGCAAATTCGGTACAGTCCATCAGGACTCTCTGTTCTCCCCGAAACCCCACCTCTAACAATTCATTTCCCAAACATTTAAAGGCTCTGTGGACTTCTTAGAAGGCAAATGTTCTCAAGGAGAGAACACACGTCCATGGACTGTTCCCAGGCACCCAGTGGCGGTGTAGGACCTTGTCTGGCTGCTGAATGTGTGGGAGTGATGACCAGCGCGGGAATCCAGGATGGTGGGAATGGGGCCAACGTACGCAGCAGCTGCAAAAATGCTGGGATCTTGGCTCCGCTGTGCCCGACCCCTGGAGACAAGGCTGGCTCTGGGAACCCTGGGGTTATCACGGGAGGGCGTGAATGCCGGAGAACCTGGACAGGGACAGGTGGAAGAGGTGTGCGTCCCGTGGATTTAGCATGTTCAGTGAGACCCCAGTTCACTGCTCAAGGTGTGAAGATGGAGGAAGTTCCTTCCATCTTGTATTTCCTTCTTAATTTCCTAAACAAGCTGTCATGTCACCTCTCTGGGCCTCATCTTCCTTGTCTGATAAAGGGGTTGAGATAGCTCATCTTTCAGGTCTTTGCAGGACTAACCTCCTGTGTAGGGCTGGCTACCTGGTTTGTCAGGCCCAGTGCGAAAAGGAAGTACAAGACCCTTGTTCAAATATCAGGGGGAAAGTGCTATTAAAAGTCCTAAAATATAAGGCTTTTTCCCTTTCTTCTGTGGTCTCTCTCTCCCTCTTGACTTGTTACCATGTCTTTTTTATTTACTGTTTAATGTTCTAAGTAAAGTTAAAATTTAATATTAATCAACATGGCTTTTACATTCATCTTTGTATTATTCAATGCCAGTTTTAAGTGAGTAAATATAAGAGCATGTGAGTCTTCTGTATAATCATTGAAATCGCACAGTTTATTTTTGTAGTGTGCACATGCTCATATATTTTGTTTTTACCAGAGCAGGAGAAACACAGCACACACCTAACTCAGCTGTTTTCACTTCAGTTCTTCACGTGCACGAATACTACCTCCCTCCCCACCTTTGGCTCTCTGGTAAGCAGGGAGGGACGGGGAGGAAAAGGGGCTATGGGCTGCCCTATTTTTCACTTTCTCTGTCTCCATTTTCAGCATAAGTTGTTCACTAATACAGGGAAGTAACAGGAGTAAGAAAGCAAAAGCTGATACAGGAAAATATCACCTGTTTCTGTAAAAAGTAATAAGAAAGAAACCATCACAAGATTAATATACAAAAATGTTGCATGAAGAAAGAAGAAAAGGAACAGGAAAAGCAAATACCAAGTGAGGGAAAAGCTTCCAAAAAATGTTGCTGTCTAATTGACAAAATTATGACATTAAGACAACTGCAAGATACCACAGCACACCTATTAGAATGGGCAAAATTAAAAACACTGACAACACCAACTGCTGAGGAGGCTGTGGAGCAACCAGAACTCTCATTCATTGTTGATGGCAAAGCAAAGTCTGTACAGTTTGGCAGTTTCTTACAAAACGAAACATATTCTTACTGCACGATCCAGCAATTGTGTGCCCACACAAAAATCTGCAACTGGATGTTTACAGCAGCTTTATTCATAACTGCCCAAAACTTGGAAGCAACCAAGATGTCCTTTAATAGGTGAATGGAGCCCTGGCCAGTTTGGCTCAGTGGTTGAGCGTTGACCTGCGGACCAGAGAGTCCCGGGTTTGGTTTCCGCTAGGGGTACATACCACACGCAAACAAATGTGACTGGGTATATAAGTTGTGGCCTGTCTTGACAATAGACTATTATTCAGTGCTAAAAAGAGATGGACTATTAAGCCAGGAAAAGACAAGAAGAAACCTTAAATGCATATTATTACTGTGTAAAAGAAGCCTGTCTAAGAAAGGCTACATACTGTATGATTCTAAGTGCATGACATTCTGAAAAAGGCAAAACTATGGAGACAGTAAAAATATCAGTGATTGCCAGGGGCCAAGAGCGAGGGAGGGATGAATAGGTGGAACACAGAAAAATTTTAGAGCAGTGAAATTAATTATTCTGTATGATACTACAATGGTAGATACATGTTGTCATTCATTGGTCAAAACCCGTAGAATGTGAACCCTAGTGTAATCTATGAACTTTGAGTGATAACGATATGTCATTGTAGGTTTATTAATTGTAATAAATGTACCATTCTAGTTTGAGATGTTGATAATTAAGGAGGTTGTGTGTGGGAACGAGGCAGGGGGTATTATGAGAACTGTACTTTCCACCCAGTCTTGCTATTTAATATACAACACACATTGAATAATGTCCTGAGCATATATTTATAAGGCAAGATTTATAAGAGATCAATCTTTAGTTAATAGATCACATGCCTCAAAATGTTGGTTGCTTACACCTGAGTTTCTCAAACAGGAGAGCTACAGATTGATCTCACACTCTCCAGAAAATGCTTACATTTTGTGTTTCGGGTATGATGACAATCTAAAGGTAACTAAACAAACATGTTCTGAATTAACCAGATGGCCACCTTCCAATGTTACTGTTCATATTTGCTTAGGCCTGCATTCTACAGTTCAATAGATTCATTTAATACCACCAATATTTTCATCACAGTTTTTTTCCTGTCATCTTGCAATTGGATGTATTATTATTATTTTTTAATCTATTAGAGTCCTCAAGAAGGGCTCACTAGAACTATATTCCCTGGTTCTTGCATGTTCAAAACAGTTGGTTGCTTTTGTAATTGAATAAAAGACTGGCTGGATAAAAACAAATCTGTAGATCACATTTTCTTTCTAGGAGGATTTTGGAGTTACTGTTCCACCGTTTTCTAGCGCTGAGTGTTACTGTGGAGAAACCTAAGGTCATCCTGACTTATTCCTTAAAGGTGACTTGATCTTATTGCCAGAATGATCAAGCACAACAAAGACTCTGCATAATAAAATATTTACATAAGCGATTTGAAAAAATAAAATAATATGACAAATATTTCTTTTATCAATTAAAAAATATTTTAGCCCTGGCCGGTTTGGCTCAGCGGTTAGAGCGTCGGCCTGCGGTCCGGAGAGACCCGGGTTCGGTTCCCGCTAAGGGCATGTACCTCGGTTGCAGTTTGTCCCCGGCCCTGGTTGGGTCGTGCGGGTGGCAGCCACTCGATGTGTCCCTTTCACATCGATGTTTCCCTCTCTCTCTCTTCCTCTCTCTCCCTCCTACTCTATCTGTACAAAAAATGGAAAAATGTCCTCGGATGAGGATTAAAAAAAAAAAAAATATTTTATATTAGATCACAAAACAACTCCCGATTCTATAATATATATATAAGACTATAACTAAAATTTAAAAATATTCATGAAGGTTAAATATAAAAAAAATGGCTGCCCTGGCTGGTTTGGCTCAGCGGTTGGAGCATTGGCCTGTGGACCAGAGAGTCCCGGGTTCAGTTCCCACTAGGGGCACGTACCAAAAAAAAAAAGGCAAAATGCCAAACAAAGAAATCATCGGTTCTGATTATTAACTTCAGACAATACTCAAAGGTGTCTTTATAATTTGAAGTATAGAATATTTTTAGAACCTGTTTACATGTGAACCATTTAAGTCATTTTCCTTTGGGACCCAGTGTACCCTTTTATTAAGTTCATTTAAGGCTTTTATTTAAGGAAAGTTTTATTATCAATAAGTTTCTTAAAAAATTCTTTTTTCTTTATTGATTTTAAAGAGAGAGGAAGGGAGGGGGAGAGAGAGAGAAACATCAATGAGAGAGAACATTGATTGGCTGCCTCCTGCATGCCCCCCACTGGGGATTGGGCCCACAACCTGGGCATGTGTCCTGGCTGGCAATCGAACCGGTGACCTCTTGGTGCATGGGCCGACAATCAGCCACTGAACCACACTGGCCAGGCAATATGTGTCTTTACTTCCCATTAATTTAATGAGTTGGCTCTTGTTCCTTCAATTATTCATAAGTTGGATTTCCTTTCCCTGTCTTCTAATTCCATCATTTCCTCTTAACTTTTAAAAAATTCTCAAACTTAAAAAAAAAAGTATTACCTTCTTTTTTGTTTTAAAATTATTTTACTTTTTAAAAGCTTGGTCTTTTTGAATAAACATGCCTTTTTATGTATTTCATAAGCTTAAGATAATACTATAGATAATGAGACCATTGTTTAAAATCCATACATCAGTTCACAGAAGGACCAAACTCACTTTACAGGAGGTAAAAGGGAAGAGTCTGTTCTAGGTTACACTAATTGGTAGTGCCTTGTGACCTTTGAAGTCCTTTATTTTCTTTTCATTTTGCTTAGATTTTTTTCATTTATATTCTCCACATTCACAAGCGTCTGTTTTCCTTCATGTTCCTTCCACTATCACCCTGATTTTAATCATAGGGTTGTTTTTGTTTGTTTGTTTGTTTTTAAATTCTGGGCTCTGTGATTCTTGGAGATGGTAACTGTTTGGCAGCTCTCTCTATTTTAAAAAACATAATTAGTCTATGTAGATAGTCTATCTTTCCTCGAATCTTATTTGGTAATTTGTATTGTTTCTGTTTACATTTCAGCAACTTTTGTTATTGTAGCCTATCTTCCCCGATCTTCGGTGTCTCTGCTCTGGGCTCTTGATTTGATTATTTTTGAAATTAATTCCAAAATGTTTTGTCATAATTTTAAAAACTTGGTGCAGAAGTTGAAACCCAAGTTTGCTGGAAATGAAACTTCAATTTAGCCCAAAGCACAAACATCACCTATAAATCAGGTGTTATATACCTGTGACTGAAGCTGCTGTTCCTCAGAATAGGCACCCAGAGAGTTCGGCTGAGGATAACGCATTTCCTGTCATCTGCCCACAGCCCCAGGCAGGCGTGGCCAAGGACAGTGACCAGCCCTGGTGGCCACGCCTGCTCCTGCCATGACTGTAGTGTGGGGAACCATGTCCAGGCTTCCACTGTGGTGAGCAGTGCCCTGTCTGCAGCCTCGTGGGGAAGGACCTGTGCAAACCAGAACCGACAAGTGAGCACCTGGTCTTCCCACAGCCCCCAGGACGGTGCTGCTTCTTCGTGGGGAGAGGTGGTTTGTTTGGAGAAAACGGACAGTGCCGTCCTGGCTAAGGTCATCTTAGACCACCAGCTGCCAGCAGGCGTCTCAAGGCCTTTTAGTGCTGGCCGTGGTCAACTCAAAGAGAATATACCTACACATATAGTTATTGAGAAATGTGTAGGACTTGGTGAAGAAAACAAAAAACTTTATTGAGGGATGTAAAAGATTGGCGTACAAGGGAGGAAATATATTAAGTTTCTGGCTGGGAGGACTTGAAAGTCTTGGTCTGTCAACACGTGCCCTCCAGAAGGTGTTGAGGTTGAATCAGAGACCTTGGCCACTGGCAACGGCAGCTGGGGAGACCTGGCCACACTGGGAGGCCTTGGGCCTAGCATCACTGGAGGCCAGGGCCACAGCTCTGCTTTGAGAGCCTCTGCTGAGCAGTCTTCCAGCAAGAGATACAGGAGGCTTGCTGCAAATTCCCCCCAAATGAGGACCCTGGCCCAGCCTTCTGGTGACAGGGAAGGCCTGGGAAACCAAGGGAGGAAGAGTAATACCTGCAAGGACTTTCACCACAAAGGACTAGGGACTTGGGAAAGGTGAGGTTCAGGGAAGCCAACAGTTGAGTAAGTGGAAACCGCTTGCCTTGTCAGGAACTAACACACACAGTGTGGGATCAGGCAGCCTGTTATGCAGATATAATGAAAGAGAATATGCTTCCACTGCTCATTCCGAAGCCAACCCACAACCCTAGCAACTCCTTGCCTCGGAAGCAACAAAGACACATTCACAGGGTTTGGCTCCTTTCTTCTGAATTCTCCACTTTCGGCTAAAGAAGTCAGTCACACGAGGTTGGCCTGCTGGAAAATGCATCCATGGTCTCTGCAGAGATCTCTTTCCTCCCTTCTGTTAGATCTCTCCTCCCATGTGCCTACGTGTACGGGTTCTGGGAATGCCCATTAATTACATGACTGATGGTTTCTTCTGTTTTGCTTCCAGGAATCTTTTGTGTTTGTTTGTTTGCTTGAAGCTATTGAACCATGAGAAAAAATTACTTTTTACCATCTTGGAGATGCCTTGTAGACAATCCACTGAGAATTCCATAAAATACAGTTAACAAACATTTTGAAGGTCAACAAATTGTCAGGCCTTGGGTCAGGTCTCAGAGATAAAGAAGATAAAGAGTTTTCATTATTCATCAAACTGAAAGGCATGTTTCGGGAACTTGGTCCAAGGGAAGCAGTGTCAGAGTAACTGGATTTGACTCCCGGCTCTGACAGGTGATTACAGAACAGTCACCTATGGTCACTGCATCTCAGTTTTCTGATCTGTAAATTTAGTGTCAGGCCTGGATGACCTCGCTGTCCCATCCAGCCCTAACACTGGGTGTTTGTAAGTCTGTGAGCTCAGGCAGAATCATGAGAAACTGGAAGAATTTTGTTCTTGTGTTCTCAGAAAAGCCTGGCCAAATGATTTTCTTCTTATTATTATGTAATAGTTGATATGTGCAGAAGAATGTGAGTGTCACACAGGTAATGATGAAGCATAATAACAAGAGGGGTACCTGTGACCCTTTCTTTCTTTTTCTTTTAAAACTTATATTTATTGTTGAATGTATTACAGATGTTCCACCTTTTTTTCCCCCATTGACCACCTCCTCCCCAATCCTGTCCCCCTCCTGCCTTCTCCACACTATTGTGTCTATTGGTTATGCATATATGCATAAAAGTTCTTTGGTTTATCTCATCCCACCCTCCTTCCCCCTTCCCTTTGAGGTTCATCAGTCTAACAACCAATTTGTACTTCTTAATCTCTTCACCTTTTTCACCCATTCCCCCAAACCCCCTCCCATCTGGCAACCAACAAAATGTTCTCTTATCTATGAGAATGTTTCTGTTCTGCCTGTTCATTTTGTTTGTAGATTTCATTGTCGATAGATATGTATTCGTTGCCATTTTGTTTGTTCATATATTTTATCTTTTTCTTCAAAAACACCCTTCAACATTTCATATAATAATGGTTTGGTGGTGATGAACTCCTTTAACTTTTTCTTGTCTGGGAAAGTCTTTATATGGCCATCGATTCTAAATGACAGCTTTGCAGGATAGAGTAATCTTGGTTGTAGGTTCTTGCTTTTCTTCACTCTGAATATTTCTTGCCACTCCCTTCTGGCCTGCAAAGTTTCTTTTGAGAAATCAGCTGACAGTCTTATGGGAACTCCCTTGTAGGTAACTAACTGCTTTTTTCTTGCTGCTTTTAAGATTCTTTGTCTTGAACCTTTTGCATTTTGATGATGATGTGTCTTGGTGTGGGCCTCTTGGAGTTCATCTTGTTTGGGATTCTCTGTGCTTCCTGGACTTATATGTCTGTTTCTGTCACCAAGTTAGGGAAGTTTTCTGCCTTTATTGTTTCAAATAGGTTTTTGATTTCTTGTTCTCTCTCTTCTCCTTCTGGCACCCCCAAGATGAGAATGTTGACACACTTGAAGTTGTCCCAGAGGCTCCTTACACTATCCTCATTTTTTTTTTGGATTCTTTTTTTTTGCTGTTCTGATTGGGTGTTTTTTGCTTCCTTATATTTCAATTCAGTGGTTTGCTTCTTGGCTTTACTTACTCTACTATTGAATCTGTGTAAATTATTCTTTATTTCAGTTAGTGCCTCCTTCATTTCTGACTGGTCTTTTTTTTATGCTCTTGAGGCCCTCACTAAGTTCACTGAGGTTCTCACTAAGTTCATTGAGCATCCTTATAAGCAGTATTTTGAACTCAGCATCTGTTAGGTTGCTTATCTCTATTTTGCTTAGTTCTTTTCCTGGGGTTTTGTTCTGTTCTTTCATTTGGGACCTGTTTCTTTGTCTCCTCATTTTGGCTGCCTCCCTGTGTTTATTTTTGTGTATTACTTGATGAGAGGTATGGGCCTAGCTGAGACCAGATGCTGTTTAAAAGAATTTAGGAAAACCTGAAGCAGGATCCAAGACAGGCCAATTTTATGGTAAAGCAAGTGGCAACAGCTTGGGTGGGCCTGAAAGTTGGGTGGGGCGGGGCCTCAGGGAATCATCAGGACAGGTCAACCAGTGTGAGCCAGGTTGCTGGAGTCTCAGATATGGTGGCTGTCTGCTGCCCTAAGTTCTTTGGAGTTCTCCTTAAGTTCCTTGAAGTTCTCACCAAAGGAACAAAGGCCTCTGACAGCAGGTTTGTCCCAGAAAAAGCCCCCTCTCCAACCCTTGCTCCAGTGCCAAACAGCTCAGTTCTTCCCTGTATGTCTCTGGCGCCCCTCGAGCTGTCTCCCCTCCAAGCTTAGAGGGAGTGAGTCTGATAAATCCGTGCAAGGGCCCTTTAAGAGGAGCTGCCTGGGGCTCCAGCCGCCTCAGCCTCCCTGAGCCTCAGTTCCCACTGGTTTTCCCAGCCAGAAGTTATGGGGATTCTCTTTCTGGCACCGGAACACTGAGCAGGGCGCCTGGTGTGGGACGGGGACCCCTCAGTCCTCAGGGAGGACCTTCCCAGCTGAGGTGTCCTCCTGATTTTTATCCGCCACACGTGGGTGTGGGACCAGCCTGACCGCCTCCACCCTTCCTACCAGTCTGGATGCAGCTGCTGCTTTAATTCCGTAGTTGTAGGACTTCCATTTAGCTCGATTTCAGGCGGTTTTGAATGATTGTTGTTCTGTAGTTTAGTTGTAACTTTGATGTGGTTGTGGGAGGTCATGATACTACGTTTACTTATGCTGCCATCTTGACCAGAAGTCTCTTTTTTGCTTTCTTATATTCCAAATAAATGGTTTGCTTCTTGGCATCACCTACTCTACTATTGATTCCCTATAAATTATTCTTCATTTCAGTTAGTGAATCCTTCATTTCTGACTGGTTCTTTTTCATGTTGTTGATGTTTTCACTAGTTCTTTGGAGTTCTCCTTAAGTTCCTTGAAGTTCTCACTAAGTTTCTTGAGCATCCTTATAACCAGTGGTTAGAACTCTGCATCTCATTGATTGCTTATCTCCATTTTGTTTAGTTCTTTTCCTAGAATTTTGTTCTGTTTTTTCATTTGGGACATGTTTCTTTGTCTCCTCATTTTGGCTGCTTCCCTGTGTTTGTTTCTGTGTATTAGGTAGAGGTGCTATATCTCTTAGGCTTCATAGGGTGGCCTATTGTAGTAGGTGTCCTGTTGGCACAGAATCCCTGGTCACCCCAGCTGGGCCCTTCAGGTGCACCCTAGTGTGGACTCTACACCCTTCTGTTGTAACTGAGTCTTGATTGCTGTTGGCACATCAATGGGAGGGATTTACTCAGGCTGATCAGCTTCAAGGACTGGCTGTGCCCACTGGCCTCTGACTCCCTTGGAGGTTCAGCTGTGTATGGGCCCAACACACAGAATAAGACTTACTTCAGCAGGGCTCTGGTACCCACTGTATTCACTCACTGAGTGTGTCAGTTGTGGAGGTGGTTGGGTGGTGGTGCTTTTATGTAGACTGAAGCTGTTTACTGGGTGTGCTGGCTCAGGGGCCAAGTCAGCCACTGCCTGTGTTCTCTCCGGGGCTACCAGGCATAAGCTACAAAGTGATCTGCAGATGGCTGCTTCTTGTGCTGGGCTTGGAGGGACCCAGAAAAACCCAAATTGTGAACCAAGGCTGGCTGCTTCTAGTGCCAGGCCTGGGGGCACTTAACAAGAGGTACGGGGCTCGCTGAGATTAGATGTTGCTCATTTGAGAGATTTTAGGAAACTCTGAAGCAGGATCCAAGACAGGCCAATCCTATGGTAAAGCCACTGGAAACAGCTTGGGTGGGCCTGAAGGATGGGTGGGGCAGGGCCTCAGGGAATCACCAGGGTGGGGCAAACAGTGTGAGCCAGGTTGCTGGAGTCCCAGGTATAGCTGCTGTCTGCTGCCCCAGGGAAGGGCTCACCAAAGGAACGATGGTCTCCACCAGTATGTCAGTCCAGGAGAAAGCTGCCTGTCCAGCTCTCGCCCCAGTTCCTCCCCAGTATGTTTCTGGTGACTTTCGAGCTGCCTGCCCAACACTGAAGCCCAGATGGAGAGAGTCCAAGTAAGCCCATGTGCAGGCCCATTAAGAGGAACTGCCTGGGGCTCCAGCAGCCTTAGCCTTCTTCAGCCTCAGTTCTCGCTGGTTTTTACAGCCAGAAGTTATGGGGACTCTCTTCCTGGCACTGGAATCCTGAGCTGGGCGCCTGGTGTGGAACGGGGACCCCTCAGTCCTCAGGGAGGACCTTCCCAGCCGAGGTGTCCTCCTGATTTTTATCTGCCAGCCCGTAGGCCCCTCCACCCCTCCCACCAGTCTTGATATGACTTCTTTAATTTCGCAGTTGTAGGACTTCCATTCAGCCCTGTGTCAGGCAGTTCGGAATGATTATTGTTCTGTAGTTCACTTGTAATTTTGATGTGGTTGTGGGAGGAGGCGAGTGGCGCGTTTACCCACGCCACCATCTTGACCGGAAGTCCTTTCTAGAGAGCATGGCTGATACCATTGCTTCAGCTGGTGGGCTCCTCTCCTGCCCCGTGCCCTGCACACCTGTAGAAGTCACTAGCATTCTGAATTTTATTTCTAGAAACCTCTTGTTTTCAAGAATAAGTTAGCACGTGTATATTCAACACCAACATGTTATTTATTTTTGCTTGCTTTATGAAAATGGTATTATACTATATCCAGTCTTCTTTTCATCTGCTTTTTTTCACTCAATACAGTATTATGTTTCTAAGGTTGGTCCATGTGGCATGTAGTGCATTATTGTCCCTACTGTATATAACATTTTACTGTGTGAGTGTGAATAAATCATTGTTTATTTATTCCCTGGCCATTTTGGACAGGGATTATCTCCAGTTGTTACAACATCGCTATGAATGTCTCTGTATGTAAGTGCCATGCAAGTGCTTCTCTGAGGTTTCTACTTAGAATCACATAAATTTTGGACATGTGTGTGAGAGTTTCTCTATTGTAGAATTGCTAGGCTATAAAGTATGTGAACATTCAACTTGTTTTTCCCACAGTGATTATACCAATTTAGACTCCTGCCAACAGTGTAGAAAATGCCAGTTGACTCACACCCTCACCAAGACTTTGACAGTGTCAGGCTTCTTAGTCTTTGCCAATCCAGTGGGTGAAACGCAGTATCTCACTGGTGGCTCAGACAGTGTCTCTCCAATTACTAGTGAGGTTCTGTGTTCTTTCATGTATTTCCAGGCCACTCATGGTTCCTGCTCTGTGAACTGCCCGTTCCTATCTTTTGCCCAGTTTTTTCTATTGGACTATTTGGTTTAATATTTATTCATTTATTTATTGGACTTTGAAGACTTAAAAATAAACCCTCTTTATGTATGTTTTATTGGTTATATATATATGCAAATATCTTTTCCTTGTATGTGGCTTTCTGATCACTTTCGTCATGGGATTTACTGTTAGATGTTCTTAATTTGAATGTAGCCAACTTATTATTATTATTTATAGTTTTTACTTTTGTTCAAAAACCCTTTGCCACCCGGGGTTCTAAAGATATTCTTGTATCATGTCTTTAAAATTTTTTTGAGTTTCGCCTTTTACATCAAAGTCTTAAATCCACTAGGATTTGATTTTTCTCTATAGTGCAAAGCAGGATCTAACTACAGCCTCCCCGTTGCCCCAATATGGGTAACCAATTAACAGTACATTTGTTGAAGAATCATTTTCCTTAGTGATCCACAGGCCCACACCCTCTTCTCTCTGTCTCTGTTTCTGGATTCTTTAGTCTAGTCCATTGGGCAATTTGTCTATATCTGTGCCAGTACAACACTGTCTTCATTACTACAGTTTTGTAGTCAGTCTTGATATTCTTCTTCAGGGGTGTCTTGTTTATTCTCGGGTCTTTGCTAATCCATATAAATCTGAGAATTATTGGTCAAGCTCCTTTGTTTAGCTTTTTATTGGAATTGGATCCAATCTTTAGATCAGTTTAGGGAGGAGTGACATAGGTATGATATTTCCAAAAGATTATATTATGGTTCTTGAGTAACTGATGGTCTAGTGAGAAAAACAGACATAGACAGATCACTCTAATACCATGTGGTAAATATGACATAAACATGATACATCAAGGAGGAGTTGGGAAGGAGTTAGAGAAGGTAATATGTGGATTCTTAGTAAACAAAGATTTTGTATTCTGGTTTTGGATGTAAAACATCCGTCCACCCCATTTTGTTAGATCTTCTCAGGAACTAACCACCAGTGCTACACTCACTGAAACACAAGGAATTGGGCTAGAATGGCTGTGATGGTTGCACAGCTGGGTCAATTGGCCCTGGACCTGAACCCAACCAGTGTGCCCCATTCATTCTTTTCTTTGTATTCTAAATTGGACATCGGCACATAGCACCTCTTCAGGTTTTACGTTTTGTATTACCTTAGCAGGTCTGACCTATATTTTTCAGGTAGACCTACTTTGGATCTCTTCATAGTCTTTTTAAGAAGGCAATTTGTCAATTTTGCAAGATCAACTCTCGGTAGCTTTGCCTCCAGGGTTTTATTCCATTCTGGACCAAGTGTTCCTGGTCATATTTCAACAGTCAATTAGCATAGACCATTGAGTGTCTGTTATGGTGCTAGCTGCTTTTAGGAGATACAGAGTCAAGGGATTTGGAGGCAGGTAGACCTGGGTTTAAGTCTTGGCTCTGCCTCATTAGCCGTGTGACATTGGGCCCACCCTGTCACCTTTCTGATTACATGGATCTTTAGGTATAGCGTGGGATGATAATTCTACAGATAATATATATAAAGGGTCTTGGACATATAACAAAAATATTAGTGTCAGAAACTAGGACAGAAGACTTGCTTCTAAGACAGTTGTCCCTCGTGGATCATATGAAGTGGTGGGAGCTGAGACACTCAGACAGGGCAAGTGCTGAGGAAAAAAGCACATGCTAATATAGTCCCAATAATCACACTGACACCAGTTCGATCCAGAAAGAACTTAAGATATCATGTAAAAATAGATAAATCAGAGCAAGGTAACAAATTAGAAATGATGAAAAAGCAAAGCAAAATCCAGTGTGGGCTGTAGAGCGAAAGCGAGAGGGAGGAAGTACAGAGAAGGCACTCGAGGTAGCTCTGTGCTACCCACTTGCTGTAGGGGACACAGATTTGATGCTAAGCTTTCCAGTGGCCACTGCCAATAGCCATGATGACAACTATAGGTAACTACAGGGAATGTTGAATACGGGTGAATGCTCGGCATGGAGAGGGGGCTGCGTAGGGAAAATGATGAGGTTTGAGCCAGGTTTTGTAGGGTGGTGGAACTCTGTTCCAGACAGAGGGAGCCACCCCAGCAAAATATATAGGAAGAGAGAAAAGAAGTCTCCAGGGGTGCAGGGATCCTTCTGGATAGTCTCAAGGTAGGGCCGGCTGATGAGGTCTTTAATACCAGTCTTCAGATTTCACACAAAAGGGAGTGCTGACTCTCCCTGAGGAGAAAATTACCTGATGAGAGTGGTATTTGGAGGAAATTATCCTGGCACCATGCAGCTGCAATTTTCCCCTTTGCAAATTATGATTCATCACGGCATTTAGGAAAACACTGTCATGCATGTCTCTCCTGATGTGGTTCACATCTGGCTGTCATTGGCCATATAGAATATTTAGGAAATCTGTGCAGCATTAGTGTCTAATCACCATTGCTTTAAACAAGTGAAGCAAACCACAAACTTAGAAATGGCACATATTCCTCTGTAGTAATTTAGTCCAGGTTCCCTGTGTGACAGGAAATCCCATGCTGTAGCATCTACTGGTCTGGACAATGGCATGGGGGTTTAACAAGAAGGAGGTTGAAATCAATCTTAGAAATACACATAAGCTTAGTGATGCTTCCTTTCAGTTGGCTTTCCTTGCACATATAAAGTTGTGAGAGTTTAAAAGGGCTCCAAAGAGCCCTTTTCTTTTTTTTTTTTTTAAGGAAAGTTATAATTTTGTAACACATGGCCATCATGATCAGTTAAACTATTTATTTATTTATTTAAAAAATTTTACTTATTAATTTGTTTTTGTTACAGATGTTTCTCATTTTTTCCCTCATTGACACCCTCCTCCCCTCCCCCCCTTGCCCCATCCCCAGCTTTGTTGTCTATGTTCATTGGTCATGCATACATGCATGTAAGTTCTGTGGTTTATCTCTTTCCCCCCAAACTCCCCCTCCTCTAAGGCTTGTCAGTTTGTATACCACCTTTATGTCTCTGGGTTAATTTTGTTCAGCAGTTTGTTTAGTTCATTATATTCCACAAATAAGTGAGATCATGTGATATTTGTCTTTCTCTGCTTGGCTTGTTTTGCTTAGCATAACATTCTTTGGGTCCTTTGATGCTATCTCAAAGGATAAGAGATCTTTCTTACGGCTGCATAGTACTCCATTGTGTACATGTACCACCGCTTTTTTATCCACTTATCTACTAATGGACACTTGGGTTGTTTCCAGATCTTAGCTATTGTAAATAGTGCTGCTATGAACATAGGGGTACATATATTCTTTCTGATTGGTGTTTCAGGCTTCTTAGGGTATATTCCTCGAAGTGGAATCACTGGGTCAAATGGCAGTTCAATTTTTAATTTTTTGAGGAAACACCATAGTGTTTTCCATAGTAGCTGCACCAGTCTGCATTCCCACCAGCAGTGCACTAGAGTCCCCTTTTCTCCACACCCTCGCCAACACTTGCTTGATGATTTGTTGATGGCGGCCATTCTGACAGGTGTGAGGTGATACCTCATTGTTGTTTTAATTTGCATCTCTGATGATTAGTGATGTTGAGCATTTCTTCATATGTCTCTTGGCCATTTGTATGTCCTGTTTGGAGAGGTGTCTATTTAGGTCCTCTGTCCATTTTTTAATTGGGTTCTTTGTTTTCCTTTTGTTGAGTTGTATGAGCACTCTATATATTTTGGAAATTAACCCCTTATCTGATGCATCATTGGCGATTATGGTCTGCCATATAGTAGGATCCCTTTCCGTTTTGATGGTTGTTTCTTTTGCTGTGCAGAAGTTTTTAATTTGATGTAGTTCCATGTATTCATTTTTTCCTTATTTCTCTTGCCTTAGGTGTTGTATCGGTGAAACAGTTAAACATTTAGGCTTGAATTTTGGCTGAACCCATTTTTTCTTTGTTGTATTTTGAGGGGCTGAGGAGCCCCTTCAGCCTTTCAAAGAAATGAGGCTAAGAGCCCCTTTGCTGCTCGGTGACAGCCTGCAGAACGTGGAAACACCCAGTGCCACGGGGGTGAACATCTGGAGCCAGAGAACTATTTGAGGGAACATGCACTTTTCAGCCCAAGATACAAGACTGTAGACATCCTCCTTTTGACCCCAGTTAGTGTGTGATCCATGTGCAGCTCATCCTCCAGGACAAGTGTTATCAGGCGATTGTGGGGAAAGCATGTCCCTGCTAAACTTTTGATGGAGAAGAGGAAAGGGCCAAGTTTTCTGGCTTAGACAGTCACGCACTCACATTATATAATCCAAGTGGCTGTTTTCTTTGGAGGCCTTTCCCAATGGACTCTTGAGAAGCAAGGTGAATTTGTTGAAAGGGGAGTGATAAGGTGAACCGCAGACCCATCTTCTGTGGTTCACCCTGAACTCTCAGCTGGGAAGAGAATTTCATTTACAAATGAAAGAATTCCTGAAAGAGAGAGTCCTGGGGAGACTAGATTGTGGAATTCTTTCGTGTTTAGGTGGGACTGTCTGCACTGGGCTGTTTACTGTGACCCTAGGTGATTTCTTTTCTCTGTAGAGAAGTGAAAGTAAAATCTAGAAGACCTACAGAAAGTGTAGAGTTTTGTGGTCATTTTTCTTAATAAAATTCATCCATTTACTCAACAAATATTTATTCAAAGGCACGTGCTCTGCCGTGCTTGGTGCTGGAAGCACTAGAGAATATATTAACAAACAAGAGAAATCATGGCCCGTGAATCATTGGCGTGACATATGGCAGAGCAGCGATTCTCAAAGTATGTACGAATGATGACACCCATGTCATCAAGTTCTCTTGCCCTCACCCAAACAAACAAAGTAGAGAGGGGATTTTTTTTTTCTCAAACAAAGTTGAAAAAGAGTGCATACCCTGTTTTGGAGACACACGTAGACACCATAAAATAATAAAGGCTGTGATATATTCTGTTATAAATTATTTTGCCGTTCTTTGTTCAACCCAGCATTTATCAAAAGCATTTAGCCTTGGAATCTAATTACTAATACCTTGGGGACTAGTTTTCTGTGAAACACTTAGGAAACCACTATGGTGGAGGCAACTCAGTGGAAATTAACAAATATCAGAAACTTTAATTTAAACATTAGATGGATTGTTGGATTCAATTTGCTAAGAATTTGGTGGAGATTTTTTGCATCTATTGTAATGTTCTTAATCTGGTTTGTTATTAAAGTAATACTGGCTTCACAGAATAAGTTAAAACATGTTCTCTCTGCTTCTATTTTTTGGAAAAGCTTGTAGGGAGATGGTATCATTTCTTTCTTAATGTTTGGTAGAATTCATCAGTGAAGCCACCTGGGCCTGACGAATTCTTTTTATAAAGATTATTAACCACTGATTGAATTTCTTTAATAGATAGAAACCTAATCCAATGTTCTGGTTTTCTGTGGGTAAGTTTCGGAAGTTTGTGTCTTTCAAAGAAATGAACCGTTTCAACTAAGTTATCAGTGATGAATTTGAAAATGGAGAAAGTGTGCGGCCTAAGAGCCTGAAATATTTACTACCTGGCATCTTGCAGGAAGATTTACTACCCTTGCTCTAGAAGATCTTCGGATGGTTATGATCACCTGGTTTCCGTGTCAGCGTCTACGTTCATGATCATGAGGCCAAATGAAGATTTCAAACACAGGTTCCTTGGGAGTATAAAAGTGGAAATGTGGAGAGCGGGTTGAGTACTAGAACCTGCCTGGCAGAGGCAGACGGCGCTCCCGTGGGGGCCCACGCAGCGTGGGTGTCCCGTCTGTATGTACTGCAGCCCAGTAACAACTGCGGTGATTGTGGCAATAATAAGTTTCCTAGTTCTAATTTCTGTTTCAGGAATAATGAAATCGGGTACTCATTTCATGCTGCTTCCAGTAATATCACAATGCTAATCTATCTTCAGCGGAAGATAATCATCTTTACATAATTAGCAGGTGACACCTTATTAAAATCGGCATTGAAGAATTGCCTGCTGGCAGAGTTTTAGTTCTAAGTATGAGATATAAATACCCTAAACCAGCAAACAGACCTGTGTCTTGGTTATACTGGTTTGTACAGTGCACCTTCGTGTGTCCCTCTCGGGAGTGCCTCCACCTTACTGGCCCATGGATCCCTGGTGTTCTTTACCATTTTGCTGGCTCCTGTCTTGGGCCATGAGTGACACCAAGATGAGTTCTACTAGCAACCCTCCCCCCAACCAAGAGCTTGTATTCTAGACTCTCCCTTCCCTCTGCTGAGATTCTTGTTGGCATGCTTTCTTGCCCAAGGACCTCTGTTAAAACCCATTATATTTACACAGACTCTAATTACATTCATCTTGTTAAGGGAAAAGGTGCAGGTCTTGGTCCTATTCTTCCTAAAAAGCATCTTGAGCCCCAATAACATTTCCCACTTCTTTTCCCCAGAATTATGTACCAAGCAGCAGGTGGTGGGAACAGCAGTCTTTGTTAAGCCACAAAAATGGTCTGTCACATTCTTCACCCAGGACAAAGACACTGGAGTCCACTGAGTATGAGGGATGAACCCCAGGTAGGACTCTGGGTACTGGCTAAGTCAGTGGTAGTGCAAACATTCTCACCCCTTTTCAATGTGCAGAAAGTAGGAGAAGACAGTCATGCACTTCTGGCTCCTTTGTGGGATATAAGGATGCCTAGTGTACAATTCAACTTGATGCAATTTGAAGCCATTTTTTTTTTTTTTAAGAGCAGAAAGTTCTGTAAACAACATTCATTCCTGTGTTTTTGTTACAGTTTTATTGAGATATAATTTATGTACCATACAATTCACTCACAGTATACGATTCAGTGGTTTTAGTGTATTTACAGAGTTGTGCAACTATCACCGCAATCAATTTTAGAACATTTCAGCAGCTCAAAAAGAAATCCCATACCCGTTAGCTATTATCCTCCAGTCTCTTCATCCCCCTCAGCCCTGAGCTAACCTACTTTTGTCTGTCTATATATCTGCTTATTCTGGACAGTTAAGTAAATAAAATAATCTAATATGTGGGTTTTTTTGTGTGTGTATGTGATTGGTCTCTTTCACCTACCATATTGTTTTTAAGGTTCTTAATGTTATAGTATGTATCAGTACTCTTTCTTTTTATGGCCAAATAAAATTCCATTGAATGGATATACCACATTTTGTTTATCCATCTGTCAGTTGATGGACATTAGGGTTGTTTCTACATTTTGGCTATTATGAATAACACCACTGTAAACATTTGTGTACAGATTTTTGTGTAGATAACTTTTCATTTTTCTTCATTATGGATCTGGAAGCAGAACTGTTGGGTCAAATAAAAAGTCTGTATTTACATTTTTCAGGAACTATCAGGCAGTTTTTCAAAGTGGCTGCTCCATTTTATATTCCCACCACCAGTGTAAGAGGGATCCATTTTTTTCACATCCTCACTAATACTTGTTATTATTAAACTTTTTAAAAATTTATTTTAGAGGGAGAGAGAGAGAAACATGAACTGGTTGCCTCCGGTACACAGCCTCATTGGCCAGTGCTATTCAACTTTTTGATTATAGCTTTTCCCAATGGGTGTCTCATCATGGTTTTGATTTGTATTTTTCTAATGACAATTAATGTTGAACACCTTTTTATATGCTCTAGGCCACTTGTATATCATACATTTTTGGAGAAACATTTATTATTTTTGCCCATTTTGAAATGGGTTGTCTATTTATTATTGAGTTGTAAGAATTCTTTATCTATTCTAGATACAAATTCTTTATCAGATATATAACTTGCAAATATTTTCTCTTGTTCTGTGGGTTGTCTTTTAACTTTCTTGACAGTGTTCTTTGAACACAACTCTGAAGCACAAACATTTTATACTGTGTTGAAGTCCAACTTACCTATTTTTTTCTCTTTTGATTGCTGGTGTCATATCTAGGAACCCACTGCTAACCTCAAGATCAGGAAGATTTACCCCTATGTTTTATTTATTTATTTATTATTATTATTATTATTTTTTAATCCTCACCCGAGGACATTTTTGCATTTATCTTCAGATAGAGCAGGAGGGGGAGGAGGAGGAAGAGAGGGAGCGAAACATCAATGTGAGAGATTGGTTGCCACCCACACGACCCCACCCAGGGCCGAGGACAAACTGCAACCAAGGTACATGCCCTTAGTGGAAACTGAACCTGGGTCTCTCCAGTCCACAGGCTGATGCTCTAACTGCTGAGCCAAACCGGCCATGGCTACCCCTATGTTTCATTCTGAGATCCATTTTGAGTTAATTATTTTGTGTATGGTTTGAGGTGAGAGTCTAACTTCATTCTTTTGCCTCTGTTGGAGTTCATGCCAGTACAGTTGCCCGAGCACCACTGGTTAGAGACTCTTCTTTCCCCACTGACTGGTCTTGAAAATAACCAGGTACATGGCTTTAATTCTGGATTCTCAGTCTGTTTCATTGATCACAGTTGCCTACCCTTATGCCGGTCACATGCTGTGCTGATCACAGTTGAGTGTAAGTTTCAAAAGCAGGATTTGAGTCCTTCAGACTTGTTCTTCTCTTTCAGCTTGGCCTTGGCTATGTGGGCGCCTTGAATTTCCACATGACTTTTAGTATTTGGCTTGTCAGTACATGCAAAGAAGCCTGCTGGAATTCTGCTACAGAGTGTGTTGAACCTATAGATCATTTGGAGAGTGTTAGCATCTTAATAATATGAAGTCTTCCAGTCCATAAACATGGATGCTTTCTTACTGATTTCGATCTTCTTTAAATTCTTTCAATGATGTTTTGTAGTTTTCAGAATATTAGTTTCCCCGCTGAGCACTCCACATACACGCAACCCATTCACATTACGGTTCCTCAGCCACGTGGTTTTCCCCCACACGCTCTAGAGAACACAGCCCAGAACTCAATCCCAGTTTTCTCCTTTATTTTGCACAGAGGAAGTGCTTTTTGTGTCCTCGTGATAATGGCTGCTGCAGGACCCCTTCGGTTCATTAACAACCGTGTTGCACAAAGCAGATGCTGGCTCATCCCACCCGTGCTGCTCCGGGGCCCTTCATGTTGACAGGAAGGCCAGTCGTTCACATCCCCAGCCTTTCCCTGGAAGGAGCCACCTCTGCAAGAATCTCCGAAAGCCCCTGGCTTTCCCATGCGGTTCTGCACACAGTCCTGCCTGCTGAGCAGGGCTGTCAGCACAGGGAAGGTCTGGACTCCGGGCACGCACACCCACAGGTGTGTGATCGGCTCGGACCACAGAACCTCTAGGAAATATGTGTGTGGGGGCTGCAGGGGCAGCCAGAGGCACAACAAAGCTTTTGTCTCTGATTGAGGTGAGCCCTGTGGGTTTTTGGGAACTAGATCTTAAAGAAGACAGCGCAAAGCTCCTGCAGATGGTGCAAAAAGCACTCACTCCGAGTGCCAGCTAGCCCGGCAAGCTAAGGTGAATTAAATTTATTAACCTCTTGAGCCAAGGGTTCCTCCTTCTTCGAACAGGAAACTATGTACCTCACCTGTCTTCTGTTAGGGTTATGTGAGCTAACATATGGACAGTGCTGGTACATGGCAAACACTCAGTAAATAGGAGCTTCCTTTCCCTTCCCATGAAGGAGGCATTCAGGATGACAAACGGTAACTCAGACTCAGGCGCAGGCGGAAATGAGGACAGGTGCTTCTGAGTCCTCACCAAGTGCCCGAGCCCGGGGTCTGGTGGAGGATGCAGGCAAGCACAGAGGCAACCAGAGACAGGGCAGCAGGACCCTAAGAAGTAAGATTGGCCCTGGCTGGTTTGGCTCAGCGGTTAGAGCGTCGGCCCGTGGACCGGAGAGGCCCGGGTTCGGTTCCCGCTAAGGGCACATTCCTTGGTTACAGTTTGTCCTCGGCCCGGGTTGGGGTCATGTGGGTGGCAGCCAGTTGATGTGTCTCTCTCATGTCGATGTTTCTCTCTCTCTTCCTTCCTCTCTCCCTCACACTCTATCTGAAGATAAATGCAAAAATGTCCTCGGGTGAGGATGAAAAAAAAAAGTTTAATAAAAAAAAAAAAAAAGTAAGATTGGATCAGATTCGGCAAGCTCATGGTAGGGACAGCTACCCTTGGGGTTAAAGGGAAGGAAAGGTTCCTGGAAGCAGTTCCCTATAAGCCTAGGTCAGAGGATTAATAGGACCGACCTGGGCAAAGTGTATGAGACAGTTTTCTGCACAGAGGAGACAAATAGATGCGAAGAGCTCGAAGCTTCCTGGGACCATTGCTGATAGAAATAACAGTAACAACAACATCGGTTATGGATCTACTCCGTGAAATACTGCGTATACATTGTTTCATTAACCCTCACAACTCTGAGCAATGTATTGTTAGCTGTACAGTTGCGAACACTGGAATGTTTGTAAGATCACAGAGCTGGCAGGTGGTGGGAGAGGTTTTCTTGATCCAGACCCTTTGGGTACCAGAGCCAGTGTTTGCTCTAACCACTGGGAAGAGCTGCCTCTAGTCACCAGCTGTGGCTGGGGAAGAGCTCTCTAAGCTGTTGGGAGGCAGTGCTCTAGGCAAGCCTGTTAAACCAACCCTCAGGTGAACAGAACAGACCCATGAGCCCTTCCCTCAGCCCTTCCCCCTCACGACCGCCTTGCAGATGCCCCTTAGGTCAGTGCAAATCACGCACACGCTTAACTAAACAATAACTCTCAGGAACACTTCCAGCTCACAGTGTGTTGGGAGGGGGCGTGCCTCAGGGGGTGCGCCCTGCACAGCTCCATGGGCTCCAGGCATGCAGACAACCGTGCCAATGGTACCCTCCAGGGTTCTGCAAAGGTAGCCTTGTGCAGTTCAGATGCTATGACATGCTAGGCTCTATTGAGAAAGTGAGTTCTTGGCTGGGTTGTGGAGCTCATCTGGTTCTCATAGGGTTTTGTAAAAATATCTCCCTTGCAACAGAGTTTGGCCCAATTCAAGGCATTGTGATGGAGTTAGTTGCACATGGGCTGGGGGATGTTGGAGAGATAGATAGTTGTCATAACTGAAGTAAAAATATTTTAAGTCTTCAAATAAGAAGTACATTTGACAGATAGAAAACAATGGACCTTGCGAAGTTCCATCTGTCCTGAGAACTTTTACTGTTCAATTTCCTGCCATTATCTGAACAAATGAACGTTCATTACGAGCACATGAAAAGATGTTCACCATCGCCAGCCGTCAGGAGCATTTAAATCCAAGTCACAGTGAGATACTTTACACGACTAGGATGGCCATAATAAAAACGGCAAATAATAGCAAGTGTTGGCAAGGATGTGGAGAGATCGGTGCCCTCACCCACCGCTGGCGGCTGTGGGAATGTGAAATGCTTCTGCCCTCTCAGAAAACAGTCTGGCCATTCATTCCTCAAAAGGCTAGACGTAGAGTTATTGTAGGACCCAGCAGTGCTACGCCTAGGCATAGATCCAAGAGACATAAAAGTACATGTCCACAAAAACAAAAACTTGTGCATGTTTTTCATGTTCAATAATGATCACAGCCGCATTTTTCATAATAGCCAAATATGGAAGCAGTTCAAGCATCCTTCAACTGATGGATGGGTAAACAAAATGTGTGTATCTAGCCAATGGACTATTATTCTGCAATAAGAAATGAAGTAGTGATTCACCGTGAAAATATGCTATGTGACATAAGCTAGTGGCAAAGAATCATAAGTTATACGATTCCATTTATAGGAAATATCTCAAAATAAGCAAATCTATTCAGACAGAAAGTAGATTGGTGGTCGCCTGAGGCTCCGTGTGGGGTGTGGAGAAATGGGCACTGGCTCTAATGAGTACAGGGCTTCTTTTTAGGGGGACAAAAATATACTAGTATTGACTGTGGTGACGGTTGTAAAACTTGATTAATATGCTAACACCATTGAGCTGCACACTTTCAATGGGTGAATTACATGCTATGTGATTTATATCTGAGTACAGTGATTTTTGAAAACAGCCATTATGAGCAGTACCCCCTCCCCCAGTGGTGGGTGCATGGACTTTCAGCACATGTTTCTCTCTATTCCATTGGGCTGATGGAATAGTCATGTTTACCAGATGACAGTCACAATGAGACCATGGACCTTCCCCCAGCTCATATAGCTTTGCCGAAGGTCCATGAGGCACCCAGATTTCCGGGCAACGAATTCCAGATGGTTGACAGACCTGTGGTGTTCACACTGTTCTACAGAGCCTTCACAGGGGACACCCGTGGGTAGGGACAGTAGGGTTGGGGTGAGAATAAGAAGTGGAGCTGCTAATTAGCTGAGCTCTGGTCTCCTACTTGGGTTGGATCAAAGCATATATTAGATTCATGTATATGTTTTCTTTGGGGGAAAAAAGGATGGGGTGGGGGTTTCTCTGTCAAAATCCCTTGCCCTTAGACCTATGGTTATCAGATTATAGAGACAGTGTACAGAACACTTTCCTCAACTTCAGCACCCAAAGTGCTGACGTGTCCGTAAGAAACTGTTCGTGTTTCAAACAAAAAGCGATGTCAGGCTCCCATGATCTTACTGCTCTGGTGTTGACTCTTTGCTGGGGAATGCTCTTGCAAGGTATGTGTTTGCAACACTAATCACCAGTGAACAAGTGAGAAATATTGCCCTTGGCCAAAATATAGTCTGTTGCTAGAAAATACAGCTAAAGTGTTCATGAAATTATCAGAAAACACTGTCACTTAATACTAATATTGTGTTAGATGTCCTTGTTCCCAGAAATGCCCCCACCCTCACCCAAGACTCTTTAGAAGCAAGAGCTGTTTCCCAACATAACCCAGGTTTGTTCTCAATTCGTCTTGACAAGGAATGACATAAATGTTCCAGACAAAGGAGTTCCAGTTTTCATTCCCTGCGTTTAATCTGCACGGACAGAAAGCTGTAAATATTCTAAGTGGTTTTGCCGGCTGGCCTTGGAGAGGCCCCGTTTGTTAAGGACTATGGTTCACTGGTTTCTTGTGTGTCTTCCAAGGGCCAACAGGCTGCTTGCCCATCATTGGTGTGAGGCCCAGGGAACAAAAGCCCAGGAGCCTGTGTTGAAGAACAATGTGACCTTTGACCCTTACTAGCAAGGCCTGGACAGAAAGAGGCAAAGTCAGTCTCCGGTAATGTTTAGTGACAGATCTTGTTAGGGTTAAAAAAACAGCCCTGGCATCCAGCTGGGACTTCATCCAGGGAGGTGCTCAGAGGGCTGCAGCCACAGCCGCCGGGCCCTGTGCACAGCTGTGCCAGGTGTCCACTGAGCGCCTCTGAGCTGGCTCCTGCCCAGAATCCCCATCTGTGCCATTCGAGTCAATAGGAAGATTCATTCATTTTTTTTCCTGTTGCCAACAGCATGTCTCAATCCTCCTGATGTTATACTGAGGTTCTGACAGTGTCAGGCACTGATCCCGGTTTCTCTTTGATAAAGACAATCATCAAGGAAGTGACATGAGCTTAATGATCTTATAACAGGGACACCATGGAGCTCTCTAGTCCCTCCCACCACGTAACGTGACAGAGAGAAGACAGCTGTCTGTAGCCCAGGGAGAGGGCTCTCCCCACGCTGGCCCCGTGATCTTGGACTCCAGCCTCCGGATCTGTGAGAAATAAACATCTCAGTCTACGGGACTTTTGTTATGGCTTCCTGAGCTGACTAACACAACACCTTACATAAATGCCAGAGCTTGCAGCCAGGTGTGCTGAGTGTTTAACTGACAGGCCGAGTGGAGCGGAGATGAAGAGTGAAGATCTAGGGCACTGAAATATTCAGACAATCTTCATATCGAGATAATCATGCCACAAACAGAAGGCCTCCGTTATCTCCACTTCTGAATCATTCCCACCTGGTGTCACACATGTTTGTGGCACATCTGAACAGATACATATGACCCATTTTATTTATGCCAAAAAGAGAGAGAGAAGGAGACACGCATGCCCTTGGCATCTCCGGATTTAGCAGATGGTTCTCACTCATTCAGCAATTTGGCATTTTACTGACGCACGGATTGAATAGCCCAGGTCCTGGCAGCACCGCGGCTCGTGATTTGTCCTTGAGTGCTGTGACTCGGGGGAAATAGGATGGCATTATGGAAATGGACAGAAGGGAGGGATAAATCTGCAAAGTGGAAGACATGGTGAAGGGAACCGAGGGTGTGTGCAGGACGTATGGTGGTAGAGCAGTTGCAAAGTGAGAGAAAGCCTGTTGAAGCGTGACCATGTTCTGGTATTTGGGGATTCCTGATGGTTTGGACATACTACTCTCACATATCAAGAGTCTGCTATAAAAGAGTGCGACACATTAAAAAACTTTTTTTATTTTGAGACCATTGTAGATTCACATGCACTTGTAAGAAGTAAAACTGTAACATCCCCCGTGTCCTTTACCCAGTTTCCCCGAAAGGTAACATCTTGAAAATGATAACCCAGTCCTATAACCACGATATTGATATTGACACTGTCAAGATTCAGAACACTTCCATCACCACAAGGATCTTGCATGTGCCCTTTTATTTATTATTATTATTATTTTTATTTTTGGTACGTGCCCCTAGCAGGAACTATACCCGGGACTCTCTGATCTGCAGGCTGATGCTCCAACCCCTGAGCCAAACCGGCCAGGGTACATGTGCCCTTTGATAGCCACCCTCACTTCCTTCTTACCTTCACCCTCCTTAATCCCTAGCAACCACTAATTTATTCTTCAATTCTGTAACATTGTCATGTTAAGAATAGCATATAAATGAAATCATAAGAATATAACCTTTTAGGATTGGCTTTTTCCACTCAACATAATTCTCTGGAGATTCATTCAGGTTATTGTGTATGTCAATAGTTCATTTTTTTTTTCATCGCTGAGTAGTATTTCATCACATGGATATACCACAATCATTTTAAAGTAGTCATCCACTGAAGAACACCTGAGTGGTTTCCAGTTTTTGGCTATTATGAATGAAGCTGTTATAAATATTTGTATACAAACTTTTGTATAAACATAAGTCTTCACTGTTCTTGAATAAATGCCCAAGAATGGAATTGCCAACTTGCATGCTATAGCTTACATTACTTGAAGAAAACGAACAATTTTAAAGAGAACAAAATGTTCACTTTTTAAAGAAGCTGTCAAATTGTTTCCTAAAGCGACTGTACCATTTACACTTCCACCAGCAATGTATGAGTGATTCAGCTTCTCTGCATATTTGGTAGCATTTGGCATTATGGCTATTTTCTATTTTAGTCTGATAGGTGTGTAGTGACATCTCATGTGTGGTTTACTTTCAACCTTCCTATGTAATGTTTGAAGTGAGCTTCTTATAGACAGCATAGAGTTGGGTCATGCTTTTCTAGTTTATTCTACTCATCTATGTCTTGCAACAGGTGCATTTAGACCTTTTTTTAAAAAACATTTTATGTAATTTTGATATATTAGGGTTTAATTCTACCATTTTATTTTTGTTTTCTGTTTCTTCTGTTTTTTATTTTCCTGCTTTGTTGTGAGTTACTTGAAGATTTTAAAGACTTCCTTATTGACTTATCTATAGTATTTTTAAGTGTCTCTTTATACAACTTTTTTTTAGTGGTTTCTCTAGGCATTTCTTTATATATATATAACATCAAAGTCTACTGATGTTATTTTACCAGTTTGAATACAGTATAGAAACTATACCTCCATTTATTCTCTTTACCTGTACCTGTTTCTAATTGTCTTAAATATTTTCTCTATGTGCACTTAAAACCTCATCAAACAGTGTTACAATGTTTCTTCAAATATCAAACAATTTAAAAAACTCAAAAGAGGAAGGAAAGCCTGTTGTATTTATCCACATTTTTGCTTCCTGAGTTCTTTCTGCCTTCCAGGTGTTCCAAGTCTCCTTCCTTTTCATTTCCCTTCAGTTTAGAAAACTTCCTTCAGCCGTTCATTTAGGGGAGGTGTCCTAAAATGGCCCCAACTCAGGTCCTAACTATTAAATCCAGCAGCCTTTTCTCCTACTTCTCAAACTAGTGGAGCGCTCTGTATTAGTGGGTGCTAGCCTCTGCGCCAATGGATTGACCTCGCAAGCCAGTGTCCACTGGTACCTCCTTTTCACAGACGAGGAAATAGGACCCAGGCGCTCTGACTCCAAAGTCCATGCTCTTAAGCACTGAGCTGCATCGGCTGCGGCTGGCTGGCTGCCCTTCTCTCTCTGAAGCATTCTTCTGCTTTGGCATATGTGCATGTATTTCTTGGTCCCGTTCTACTTCCTTGTGTTCCTTCTTCCAACACAGAAGGACTCTTTCTTTAGCTTTCTCCCTCCTTTTGCTTTATCATTCTCTATGACTATTGTAATGAACGACATATATATTTTTAACAGTAACATCCTGCCAACTACTAACATAGACCCACATTTCCTATTTGCTGAACATCTGTATTTCCACCCCCCCCCAAATAATAATAATTTCTAATTCTGACTGCATTATCTAAGCCCCAAACTTGTTTGTTTTTTTTTGCAGGGATATTTTAAAAAAATTAATATATAATGGAAGTACAGAAAAATGTACCAAATAATAAGCATACAGTTCAAGGAATTTTCACAAAGGGAACACCCTTGTAACGGGCACCAAAATTAAGAAATAGGACATTCTTAGCACCCCAGATCCACTTCTCCTGTCATTACCACCTCACCCCAAGAATAACCATCATCTTAATTTTTAACACAATAGATTAGGTTTTTCTGTTTTTGAACTTCATGTAAATGGAATAATATTTATGTTTTGTGACATTTTCCATTCAACACCATATTTATAATATCATTGCTAGTTGCTGCATGTAGAGATACTTTATTCATTCTTATTGCTGTATAATATTTCATTATGTGAACATACCACAATTGTTAAAATCCATTCTATTGTTGATGAACATGCGGTGGTTTCCAGTTTCAAGCTGTTATGAATAAAGCTGCTTTGAACATTCTTGTAAGGTTCTTGTGGTCTTACATATGCATTTCTCTTGGGTTCATGCCTAGGAATGGTAATTGCTTGATCTCATGATGCTGAGATCAAATCTTAATCGATGTTGCTGAACAGTTTCCCAAAGTGGCTGTACCAATTTATATTTCTACCAGCAGTGTATGAAAATTCCAACTGGCTCACATTTTTCCTACCAGTTGTATTACATGTTTTTTATTTTTTTATTTTTTACTTTAGGCATTCTGGTGGTTGTGCAATGCTATCTCATTATGGTTTTCAATTACATTTCCCCAGTGACTAATGAGGTTGAGCAACTTTTCATGTTTATTGTCATTTGCACATCATCCTGTGAAGTGCCTGCTTTTTTTTTTTTTTTTTTTATCCTCACCCGAGGACATTTTTCCATTTTTGTTCAGATAGAGCAAGGGGGCAGGGGGAGAGAGAAACATCGACGTGAAAGGGACACATCGAGTGGCTGCCACCCACACGACCAACCAGGGCGGGGGACAAACTGCAACTGAGGTACATGCCCTTAGCGGGAACCGAACCCGGGTTTCTCTGGGCCACAGGCCAACGCTCTAACCGCTGAGCCAAATGGGCCAGGGAGCCTGCTTGAGTCTTTTTTTGTGCGTTTTTCTATTGGGTTGTCTGGTTTTTGTTTTTTTCACATTGACTTATACTCTTTATATAGTCTGAAAAGTAATCCTTTGTTAAATATTTCTGCCTCTCTGTGGCTTGCTATTCATTCTCTTAATGGTGTTTTTCTGATGAACAGAAATGTTAATTTTAATGTAATTTTAATGTTAATTTTAATTTCTCTCCTTTAGCACTTCTTTTGTCCTGCTCAAATATTTTTTCATCCTTGACTTGAATACTTCTAATGACGGTCCTCCCACCTTACCTGCCAATCAGGCTTGCCGCCCTGGAGCCCCCTTACTTCTTTCTCTGCTTTAGCCCGTCAGTTGGTCACTACATCAATCTGATGCTACCGTAACGTCGATTCTTACGTTCCTTTTGTTCTTACCGCTTCTGTTCAGGGTCCACTGAGCTCATCACAAAAGCTTCTAAGTAGCAGTTCCTACCTCATCTTTCCTTTGGCCGTATCCCTAGCACAGTAATCTGGTTAAAACACGGCTCAGTCCCGCTTGTTGGCTCAAACACATCCAAGGGCACCCAATGCCAACACATCCAAGGGCACCCCAATGCATTCAGAATGAAGCCCAAACTCCTTGCCTGTTATTCAAGGCCTTCCAGGACCCGGCAGGGGCTCACAGAGGGTTTCACACAACCTGTGCCCCACGAATCCTGTGCTCTTTGCGGTTGTCCCCAGGGCTCCTGCTTTCTCTCTTTGTGCCATTTGTCCGGAGTTTCTTTATCCCTCAGCAGCTTTTCCTGGCGAGAGGTCACCATCCTCCCAGGCCCCGCTGAACACTGTTTTCTCTACGGGGTTTTCCACGATCCCCGCTCATAGCACCACACGCACCCCCTCTTTTTGATGCTATCTTGCGTAAAAATGATCTGTGTTCTTGTTTCCAGTTCTAGATTGTAAGAGTCTGGAGGGTAGGGGCTCTTGTCTTATTTGTCTTTGTATCTCTGCACAGGGCCTGACACTGGGCCTTTCACATAACTGGGTCTCAAATTTCTTTATTTATTTATCATTAATAAGAAATTAGTAAGTAAGTAATAACAATAATTACGATTTATAAACTGCTGTAGTAAGAGCTAAACATGCATTGTCTCAAATATCATAGAGTTGTGAGGATTAAATGAGATATTTCAAGTAAAGACCTTGATACATAGTGGCACCCTATAAATAGTAGAAATTATTATTATTATTTTTATTACTCTGAGTTAATAGGTGAGCAACTAAAGCAGGTAGAGATTAAGTCATTTGCTCAGAGATTAAGTCATAGAGCCAGATGGAGTTAGAACTTGAGCCCAGGTGTCTGCCTATTTTGCCTGGTTTCTTTCATTCAGCATAATGACTTTGAGGTTCAGCCATGTTGTCGTGTGTATTGATACTTCATCCCTTTAATTGATGAATAGTATACCATTGTATGGCTATACTACAGTTTATTAATCCATTCGCCTATCGATGTACATTTGGATTGTTTCCAATTTTTGGCTAGTGCAAATAAAACTCCTGAGGGCGTTCATATGCAGTCTTTGTGTGGATATATATATATTTTTTATTTTATTTTAATGAAATGGCTGGGTTGGATGGTTGGTATATATTTAACTTCTAAGAAACTGCCTGATTGTTTTGGCAGTGTTGTACCATTTCATATTCCTGTCATCAATACATTAAAGTTCCAATTTCTCCACATAATTGCCAAACACTTGATATGTTCAGTCTTTTTAAACTTAGCCAATATAAGGGTGGTATAGTAGTATCTCATTATGGTTTCAGGTTGCATTGGTATACCTATGTCCAACAATGAGTAATACTGTTAAGCATATTTTTGGTGTATTTATTGGCCATTCATATCACCACTTTGTTGAAGAGTTTGTTCATATCATTTTGAATTCTAAGAGTTCTCTCTATATTTTGGATGAAAATCCCGTATAAGATAAATCTGTTGTAAATATTGTCTACCAGTCTTTTGTCTTTTTTTGTTTGTTTGCTTTCTCACTGATTTTTTCAAAGATCAAAAGTGTTCAATGTTGATAAAGTTTAATTATCAATGTTTCTTTCTTTTATGGATAGTTCTTTAGGTGTTATATCTAAGAAATTGTTGCCTGCCCTACAGTTTCAAATAACTTTTGTGTGTGTTTTTCTAGAAGTGTAATAGTATCAGGTTTCACATTAAGCAATAGGATACATTTTGAGTTGATTTTTGGGTGTGATAGTAAGAATTGGTGTTTATTTTTCTAAAATATAGATACTTAGTTGATTAACTATTTATCAGAAAGACTGCTTTCTTTCTTGAATTGCCGTGTCATCTTTGTCAAAAATCAGTGGGTCTATTTCCTAACTATCTGTTCCATTGCTCTACAGGCATATCCCTAAGCAACACCAAAGTGTCTGAATTACTACAGCCTTATCTGAAATGAAGTAGAGTAAGTTCTCCAACAATATTCTTTTTAAAAATTGCTTTTGGCTATTCTAGATTCTTTGAATTGCTACATGAATCTTAGAATCAGCTTGTTAATTTCTACAAAAATGCTATGGGAAGTTTGATTAGGTTTGTATTGAATCTTGGGAAGAATTTGAGCAGCTTTGCGTTTTAACAGTGTCGAGTTTTCTAATCTCTGAACATGCTATATCTTCATTTATTTAGATCAGAGAAGTTGGGGTAGGAGACAAAATGGTTTGACATTAATGTTAAACCCTGTGAGTCTCACAATTATTGTTCAACTGTTGGTGTAAAAAGTTGGAAAATTTTTTCTCCTCTCCCTTCTCCTTTCCTTTCTTCTTTCCTGGGCGCCTCCGGGAGTCCTTTCCCGAACAGGCCAGGGTCTGACTTCCCATCTTCATCTCCAGCCTGGAAAATTCAATTCGCCTCCTGGCTGGTTCCTGCCTGCACCATCCCTGGGACGCCCACTGACAGCCGACCCCGTCTACAGCCGCACGACCTCTGTCCACACCAATGTGACGTCACTCGTCCACCGTTGTTCACTTCATGAGCCCTAAACAGCATCACAGGATTATTTACCATCCAACACACTGTGAAGCCATCGCCTCCACCACCACACCCCAGGGTGCCCTCCATGGAGTCAGGACTCCCATCCAGGCATGATCAACCTCCCAGGCATCTGACAGTCCCCTCACCTCCGACACTGTCCTAAGGCTCTAAAAGGTGGCACCTTCCCTGACCGCAGTCAGCATCTGCTCAGTTCTTCTGTGGGATTCTCAGGGAGCACGGGCGCATACCTCCAGCTGGGCAGAGGGTGACCCTGGGTGCAAATGCACCACCTCACATCAGAAACACTGGGCGCTCTCTGTGGCCCGTGCAGCAGACTCCAGTCTGCCCTGTGGACTGTGCGGGGTCTCCCGCTGGCTTCCTCCGAGCACCTGGAAGTCCGCTCGTCCCAGTCCCTGCGCAGATCCTTCCCTCCCGCTCTTCTCTCCTTAGGGAATTGCTCTCAAACATCTCACTCTCTGCAGACTCGATGCCCCGCAGCCCCTTTCTACTTTCTACAGATGCTCATGATCACAGTTCATCGCATTTCAATGAACATGCCAGCCTCATGTGACCTGCACTTAGCAGAGACCGAGAATGCTGTCACTGTTTCATAAATGATCCCTCTTGTACATTAAAATAAAATCCAGAAGGAATTCACTAACATATATTTTCTTTTGGTGGTGAGATTAAGGCGACTTTTTTCCTATTTAAAAAAATTTTTCTAAATTATCAGAAAGTACGGTGCCTGTTGAATGGTTTTATTTTAAATGAAGACTTTTGCAATTCTCCTTGCTGTGTATATTTTTATTGAAATTATGAAACTACGTTTGCAAGAATGCTTAGCTCTTTGCTGGGTCTACACCCTGACGGAGGGAAAGGCACAGGCCTGGCCGAGGAAGGCCCCGCTGCAGACCTGCCCCCCCCACCCCCAGACACGTGGAGTGGCCACCAGCTGTCCCAGGGCAGAGGGACCTGGGATCTGCAGGAGCAGCCTGGCCAGAGGTGCCCGGAACGTACTCTCCACAAGGCAGATTTAACTACCTCCTGTGTGGCTCTTCTGCTTCCCGTGGCATCACCAGCAACAGCTCTCTACAGATTTTAAAACAAGGCTAAAATAACATACAATGTACTGAAAATTGATTTTAATTTTTAAAAATAATTTTATTGATTTTTTAGAGAAAGAGGAAGGGAGAGAGAGATAGAAACATCAATGTGAGAGAGAACCATTGGTCGGCTGCCTCCCGCACGCCCCCTACTGAAGATCAAGCCTGCGACCCGGGCACGTGCCCTGACTGGGAACCAAACCCAGACCTCCCAGTCCATGGGACAGAGCTCAATCCACTGAGCCATGCCAGCTGGGCAGATTATATTTTTTAAATTGCCTAAAAATCACTTGGAAAAGTTTATGGCTACAGTAGGTTGAAAATGCTTTTTAAGACATTAAAAGACCTGAGCAGCAGAGTAGGGTCCCTGTACTGATGTAACTGGATGAGTCTCGATGTCCCCGACTCTGAGGGATGCGGCTGGACCGGAGGCGTGGGGACGGCCAGTATCTTCTTGGTTTCCCAAGCTGAAGGACCCGTGCAGATTATTTTAGTCAACTATGCCAAAGACAAGATGAGAACATTCAATAGATGTGGCTACTGGTAGGTTAAATGTAAACAGTCATTCCTTCATATAATCTACAAACACACAGACACAGGAATCATGAAATAACCTGACAGTACAGGCCCCTAAGACAAGTGAAATGAACTACACGTAACTCATTAATTATGTGAGTATGTTTAAACTGAACATATTCAAGCTTCTAAACTTAACTTCTGTTTGCAGGAGATGTCTTTGACAGAGGCAGACACTGAAGGACCACGAGAGGAAACACAGTGAGGAGCGAGGATCTGACAAGACACCTGCCCTGTGGGGGACAGCAGGGAAGGCTCTCAAGGGATGAAACACAGGACACACTGCCAGAATGCGTCCTGGCTGGTCAGACACCCAGACAGCAGGTAAGAACTCAAACCACAGCAAACAAAAGCAACAATGACATAATAATAGCTTCTAGCTACTTCCGGGGAGATCAAGGCTTATTGTTCCTCTGGAAAGATGCACACGGAAGTGTTCCAGTGTGATTCCCAGTAGCATGTTCCAGGACACCCGGAGTCAGCCGGCTAACACACTGCAGTGTAGGACTCACACGAGAGAATGAAGAATACAAAGAGCATCAGGAGCGAGTGGAGAGAACACAGAAAACAGAAAGAATCAGGAGAGGGAGCAGAGAACACAGAAAACGCAGAAAATCAGGAGAGAGAGGAGAGAACGCATAAAATGGAGAGAATCGGGAGATAAAGGAGAGATGCAGAAAATGGAGAGAATCAGAAGATAGTGGAGAGAATCAGGACACAGAAGACAAAATGCAGAAAACAGAGAGATTCAGAAGAGAGAGGAGAGAAGGCAGAAAACTGAAAGAATCAAGAGAGAGCAGAAAGAAGGCAGAAAACAAAGAGTCAGGAGAGACAGGAGAGAACCCAGAAAACAGAGAGAATCAGGAGAGAGAGGAGACAATGCAGAAAACACAGAGAATCAGGAGAGACTGAAGAAAACTCAGTAGACAAAGAGAATCCGGAGAAAAAGGAGAGAACGTGGAAGACAGAGGGAATCAGGAGAGAGAGGAGAGAGCACAGAAAATGCAGAGAATCTGGAGAGAGAGGAGAGAATGCAGAAAAACAAGAGAATCAAAAGATAGTGGAGAGAACGCAGAAAACAAAGATTTCAAAAGAGAGGCGAGAACGCAGAAAACAGAAAGAAGCAGGAGAGAACGCAGAAAAAGCAGAGAATCAGGGGTAAGAGGAGACAACTCAGAAAACAGAATCAGTAGAGACAGCAGAGAATGCAGACAATGCAGAAAATCAGGAGAGAGAGAGGAGAGAACACAGGAAATGGAGAGAATCAGGAGACAGAGGAGTAAACACAGAAAACAAAGAGAATCAGGACACAGAGGAAATAAAGAAGAAAGCAGAGATTTTGGAGAGAAGAGAGAATGCAGAAAACAGAATCAAGAGAGAGGAGAGAATGCAGAAAACAAATTGAATCAGGAGAGAGAGCAGACAACACAGAAAACTAGGAGATAAATTTGAGAATGCAGAAAATCAGGGGAGAGAGGAGAGAACACAGAAAAAGGAGAGAATCAGAAGACAGAGAAGAGAACCCCCCAAAATGGGGAGAATCAGGAAAGAGGGAAGATAACTCAGAAAATAAAAACAGAGAAAAGGGTGGTGGTGGGCAGGGCCAGAGCATGGTTGAGTATGTTAGATGGTGAGTGAGTGTGAGCAGTGCAGAGATGTGAGACAGAAGGTTCCTTTGCTGTGGAGGGAAAGCAGACGGCAATGCGATAAATGTCTTGTCAGCAAGCTTTTCTCTGGGCGGCGAGGAGACCCCTCCATTTGGAGAGATCCCTGGTCTCCTCTGGGTGGAAGAAGTGGGAAGTGACTAGGACCGAATGACCAGAGTCTACCAGAACAACTTGCACCATCGGTTTAGTGGATCCTGCTGTTTCAATGCGGGTCAGTGCACAGTGGCAACGTTTTTCAGGTGCCTGACGCTGTAGCTGAAACTGGCAGGGAGCCAAGCACCATCCCCAGCAGAAGCCTGATCAGAGCCCAGCACCCTCCCCTCCAGTAGCAGTGACCGGGTGGAAGTGGAGCCCAAACTCAACAGCAGCTCCAGGAGCCTCGGGAGCTGAGACACACACTCAGCAGCACCAGTGCCAGCTTGGGGGCCCAGCACCTCCCCCCACAGCAACAGTGACTGAGCGGGAGTGGAGCCCCACCTCCAACAGGCAGTAGCAGCTCAGATCAGCAGCTGAGACCCGTCCCCAGTGGCATCAGCAGAGGCCAATCAGGAGCAGTGCCCCAGCATAAGCAGCAGGGTTCAGGAAGCTGAGACCTGCCCCTGACAATTGCAGCAGTGGATTTGGAGTTGAGCCCCTCTCCCCAGAAGCTGCAAAGTCCCAGGAGTGGAGCATCCTTAGTCCCCAACAGCAGCAAAGAATTGTGACCTGAGAGTACCCCCTGGCAACAGCAGCAGCAGTAGCAGTGCAAACTGAGAGCTGACACTCGCCCCCAGTAGCGACTGATGAGGAGCTAAGCCCCACCCAGCAGCAGCATACCCCAGAAGCACACCAGTGGTATCCATGCACCCCAGAAGCATACCAGTGGTACCCCACACACCCCTGAAGCATACCAGCAGGACCCAGGCATCGCAGCAGTGCACCAGCTGGACCCACGCACTGCAGGCAGAAGCAGCACAGATTGGCAGCTGAGACCCACCCCAGCAGCATCAGCAGAGGCTGATTAGAAGCAGTGCCCCAGCCCAAGCAGCAGCAAGACTCTGCAGGAGCCAAGACCTGCAGGACAGACCAATACCGGCCGCCAGGTGTCAATCCTCCAGGACACACAGCAGGCAAGGGGTGCGATACACCAAAACAGTCTGGGAGGCACAGCAGCCTTAGTAGATACACATCAACCTGCCTACACACTCCAACATTCCTCACCGGGCCTAGAACTACCAGATTGCTAAAATGGTGAGACAAAGAAACAACACCCAAATGAAAGAAAAAGAGGAATCTCCAGAAAATGAACTATAGGAAATATAAAGAAAGCAACTTGTCAGATAAAGAATTCAAAGCAATGATTTTAAGGGTGCTCAAACAATTTGTTGAGAACTACAAGCAACTTAATAAGAATTATAAAGAGCTCACTGGGAACTACTTCAGCTTAAAAAAAAAAGAGGTAGAAGCTATGCATAAAAAGCAAGAGAAAATAAAGAATAACATAACTGTTATGAAAAATACCTTAGAAGGGTTCAACAATAGATTAGAGGAAGCTGAAGACTGAATCAGTAACTAAGAAGACAAGGTAGAAAAAAAAACACCCAAATAGAGCAGCAAATGGGAAAAAAATTCAAAAGCAGGAGGAGAGTTTAAGGGAGCTGTGGGACAATACAAAACATAACAACATTCACATTATAGGGGTACCAGAAGAAGAATCAGAGAAAGGAATAGAGAACCTGTTTGAAGAAATAATAACAGAAAACTTCCCTAAACTGGTGAAGGAAAAAGTCATACAAGTTGAGGAAACACAGAGAGTTCTAAGCAAGATGAACCCCCAAAAGACCCACTGCTAGACACATCATAATAAAAATGGCAAGCATTAAAGACAAAGAAAGGATCTTAAAGGAAGCGAGAGAGAGACAGAAAGTTACCCACAAGGGAGCTCCCTTTAGACTGACAGCTGATTTCTCAATAGAAACACTGCAGGCCAGAAGGGAGTGGCATGAAGTGTATAAAGTAATGCAAATTAAGGGTCTGAATTCAAGACTACTCAATCCAGCAAGGCTATCTTTCAAAATTGAAGGAGAAATAAAGAGCTTCACAGATTAAAAAAAAAAAAGAGCTAAAGGAATTTACCACTACCAAACCAGCATTGCAGAAAATGCTGAAGTGACTGTTGTAAGAAGAAGAAGAAATGAGAGAGAGAGAGAGAGAGAGAGAGAGAGAGAGAGAGAGAGAGAGAGAGAAACACAGATATAAAATAAAAATGGGAACTAATAAGTATCTACCAATAATAACCTTAAATATAAATGGCTTAAATGCTCAAATCAAAAGACATAGGGTAGCTGATCGGATAAGAATACATGACCCATATATATGCTGTCTACAAAAGATCCACCTCACAACAAAAGATGCACACAGGATGAAAGTGAAGGGATGAAAAAAAAGTTTTCAAGCAAATGGAAATGAAAAAAAGCTGGTGTAGCACTACTCATATCTGATAAGATAGACTTCAAAACAAGGGCCATAATAAGAGACAAAGAAAGACATTACATAATATTAGAAGGATCAATCCAACAAGAGGATATAACCCTGGTAAACATATACACACCAAATACAAGAGCATATATATATATACACACATACATACATACATATACATATATACATATATATTTATTTATATGTGTATGTGTTTACATATATATTATATATGTGTGTGTGTGTGTGTGTATATATATATATATGTATATATATATATTTTTTAAATCTTCACCTGAGGATATTTTTGCATTTATCTTCAGATAGAGCGGGAGGGAGAAAGGGAGGAAGAAAGAGAAAGAAACATCAATGTGAGAGAGACACATCGAGTGGTTGCCACCCACACATCCCCAACTGGGGCCAGGGACATACTGCCACCAAGGTACATGCCCTTAGCAGGAACCAAACCTGAAACTCTCTGTTCTGTGGACCAACATTCTAACTGCTGAGCCAAACCAGCCAGGGCCCAAAATATATTTAAAACCTTATGGAGGAACCTCAAGGGAGAGATCAATAGCAATACACTCATAGTGGGTGACTTTAGCACTCCACTGACATCACTGGATAGATCTTCTAGACAAAAAATTAACAAGGACACAGAGTCCTTAAATGACTAACTAGATCAGTTGGACTTAACTGATATTTACAGAACATTTCACCCCAAAGCTCCAGCATATACATGCTTCTCAAGTGCACACGGGACATTCTCAAAGATAGACCACATGTTAGGAGCCAAAGTAAGTCTCTACAAATTCAAGAAGATTGAAGTCATATCAAGCATTTTCTCAGATTGCAATGGCATGAAACTGGAACTTAATTACAACAAAAACAGTCAAACACTTGGAGGCTAAATAGCATGTTATTAAACAACAAATGGGTTACCAAGGAGATCAAGGAAAAAATTTAAAACTTCCTGGAAACCAATGAAAATGAACACACAACAATACAAAATCTATGGGATGCAACAAAAGCAGTCCTGAGAGGGAATTTCATAGCACTAAAGGCTTACCTCAAGAAACAAGAGAAATTCCTAATTGACTTTCTAACCCTACAACTTAAAGAACTAGAAAGTAAACAAAACAAAAAAACCCCAGAGCAAGAAGAAGGAAAGAAATAGTAAAGGTAAGAGCAGAAATAAATGACATAGAGACTAAAAGAACAATTCAAAAAATCAATGAAACAAAAAGCTGGTTCTTTGAAAAGATAAACAAGATTAATGTACCTGTAGCCAGACTCACCAAAAAACAGAAAGAGAGGACCCAAATAAACAAAATCAGAAACGAAAGAGGAGCAGTAACAACTGACACCAAAGCAATATAAAGGATCATCAAAACATACTATGAAAACAAACTAGACAATCTCGGAGAACTGGACAAATTTCTAGAAACACACAGTCTCCTGAACTGGGAAGAGAGAAAACTTGAACAGACCAATAACAACTAAGGAAATTGAAGATGTAATCAAGAAGCTCCCAGCAAACAAAGGCCCAGGCCCAGATCGCTTCACAGGAGAGTTTTACTGAACATTTAAAGAAGATCTAATACCCATTGTCCTCAAACAATTCCAAAAAATCCAAGAAGACAGAAGACTTCCAAACTCATTTTCTGAGGCCAGCATAATCCTAATTCCAAAACTGGATAAAGACACTACAAAGAATAAAAACTACAGGCCAATATTCCTGATAAACACAGATGCCAAAATCCTTAACAAAATATTAGCAAATCGGATTCAGCAATACATCAAAAAAATTATTCTCATTGACCAAGTGCGATTCATCCCAGGGATGCAAGGATGGTACAATATTCGCAAATCAATAAATGTGATACACCACATAAACAAAATGAAAGATAAAAACCATATGATCTTATCAATAGATGCTGAAAAAGCATTCGACAAAATTCAGCACCCGGTTCTGATAACAACACTCAGCAATGTGGGAGTCGAGGGATCATGTCTCGACATAATAAAGGCCATATATGAGAAACCTACAGCCAATATCATGCCCAATGGGCAAAAACTAAAAGTATTTCCTTTAAGAACAGGAACGAGACAGGAATGCCCACTTTCGCCACTCTTATTTAACAGCAATCAGACATGAAGAAAAAATAAAAGGGATCCAAATTGAAAAGGAGAAAGTGAAACTGTCATTATTCACAGATGACATGATATTTTACATAGAAAATCTTAAAGACTTGATCAAAAATCTACTATACTTAATAAATTAATTTGGCACAGTAGCAGGATGCAAAATTAATGTCAAGAAATCAATAGCATTCTTATATACCAATAATGAACTCACAGAAAAAGACACTAAAAAAGTCCCATTTAGCATTGCGGCAAATAAAAATTAAGATACCTAGGAATAAACTTAACCAAAGAAGTAAAGGACCTCTTCACAGAACTACAGGTCATTGAAAAAAGAAATAGAGAAAGATATAAAAAAGTGGAAGCATATACCTTGTTCATGGATTAGAAGAATTAACATCATTAAAATGTCCATACTACCCAAAGCAATCTATAGATTCAATGCAATCCCTATCAAAATACCATTGACATATTTCACAGAACTAGAACAAACACTCCAAAAGTTTATATGGAACCAAAAAAGACCCTGAATAGCCACAGAAATCTTGAAAAAGAAGAACAAAGTTGGAGGGATCACAATACCAGATATCAGGTTATATTACAAAGCCACTGTAATTAAAACAGCCTGGTACTCGCACAAGAAGAGGCATATAGATCAATGGAACAGAACAGAGAACCCATAAATTGACCCAAGACAATATGCTCAATTAATATTTGACAAAGGTGGCAAAAGCATACAGTGGAGTTAAGACAGCCTCTTCAATAAATGGTGTTGGGAAAATTGAACAGGTACATGCAAAAAAATGAAGCTAGACCACCTACTTACGCCATACGGAAGAATAAACTCAAAATGGATAAAAGACTAAAATGTGACTCGTAAATCCATAAATAATTCAAGGACAGAGCATACCACTTTTAGAACCAACAGACACCAACCAAAAATTAGTAATCATATCAGAAACTGAACTTGAGCAGCAAATCAAATTCAACTTTCATTACATTCACTATATTCACCCATTTTTGATGCCGACCTGCACTAAAGTGTTATTCCCAGCATGCACACTAGATGACAGCAGAGGATCACACTTGGAACTTTTTTATTTTATTTTTTTTCACTATGTGAAATCAAATCTTTTTATTATTTATTTATTTATTTATTTATTTAATTTATTTTTGTTACAGATGTTTTTCCTTTTCCCCCACTGATTCCCCCCTACCCCACCCTCCCCACCCTGTCCCCAGCTTTGTCGTCCATGTCCATAACCTTTGTTCATGCACACATGCATATAAGTTCTGTGGTTTATCTCTCCCCCACCACCCCCTGTTCTGGGGATTTTCAGTCTGTACCCCACTTCCACGTCTCTGGGACTACCCCATTCCTCAGACTGTTATGGAACTTTTTTTAAAGTGACCATATTGCGCTAGGAAACCACGTTTCAACAAACCTCAAAGGATTAAAATTATACAATTACATAAAGCATGTCTGTTGCTCCTGTTGCGTTTAGTCTAGAAATCAGTAACAAAACTTAACTAGAAAGTTCTTATATTTAGAAATTATGAAAGACACTAATAATTACCCCCTCCCAATAAATCCCAATTAGAGTTAGAAAATAATTATAACTCAATAAGAATAAAAAGGCTACAGACCAAAACTTACAGAAAAGTGTGCATTCTTAGTGTATATGTTAAGAAAAGAGAAGGGCTGAAATTTTGCAAGTTTTACACCCATCATAAGAACCTAGAAAAGAACATTAAATTCACAGAAAGTAAATGTGCATGCATATAGAGCTGTGTGGAAGGGTATGTATGTACTTAATATAAAAGCAGTTTTTACCTCTTGGGGTAGGATGTTTTAGCAAATTTTATTTTTTCGTATTGTTTAAGTAAGTTGTAACAAACAGCCATTTTCATTTTGAAAAAACTACTAGAGGAAAACATGGGCTAGTTAGAAAAACATAAAAACCTAGCTAATTGTGGTGACAACAACTAGAAGTCTTTTCTTTGCTCACCCAGTTTGGTCTCTTAACAGTGGCGGGGGTGGGGGGGGTGGATATTACGAATTGTTTAGCCTGTAATTGCTCCTTTTCTAATTTTCTCTCCTTCGTGGACAACGGCAGCAGTTCTGAGAGAAGAAACTCCTATACTTTTAGTCTCCAAAACGGATCTGAGCCCGGGTCTGCCATTTACAACCAGTGCCCTTTTGGACAGTAAACAAACCTCCTAGGGTCTTTGTTTTATTACTAAGAAATTTCTCATTTTTGTAGCTTACTACATTCGTCGCGGGGAGAACCGGCTCTGCTCCGGAGAGCCTGTAATACTCAAGTAAGCTGACAACAGAAGTTGCACACCCCTAAACCCAGTGTCCAGGCTCGAGGGTATGCTCCCGAAAGGTGTTCCCACAGGAACTGCTCACTTAAACCAGCACCTGAGACTGGTACCCCAGAAACAGTCGGGGCACCCTTTTCTGCTCCTCACAGACTGGTTGCACCTGCTCCCCATCACTGCTCAACTCAGCCCCCACCCCAGCTCATCCAGTTGGCTCTGGGCCCCTTTGCTCCCCTCACATTTGGCTTCGCCCCAGTCTCACAACCACGACTTTATAAACTTAAAAAATGCTCTGTGAAATCACTTGTTCAAAGAATAAAAAGACAAACCACACTCCGGGAGAAAATTTTTGCAAAACAAATATCTGATGAGAGATTTCTGCTTAAAATACAGAAAGAATTATACTACAAACAGCTCCGATAAAAATGGGTACAGATTTCAAACACCTGGCCATCAGATCATAAACTCCTGGTAGGTCAAAGTGGTAGTGGCACCCCAGGCACATAACTTTTTTTTTTTTTTTCTTTATTGATTTTCAAAGGGAGAGGAAGGGAGAGGGAGAGAGAAACATCGGAGAGAGAGAGAGAGAGAGAAAAAACACCACCACCCTCTACCACGGAGAGGACCTACAACCTGGGAATGTGTCCTGACTGGGAATTGAACCAGTGACCTCCCGCTGCATGGGTCAAGGCTCAACCACTGAGCCACACCGGCCAGGGATAATGTCTTTAGTAAAAGACTTATCTTTGCCTTCAGCAGGCTCTGTCCATTGTGTCTGTGCATCTACAAGAGCACAGCTTTGAAGTCCCCTGGCAGAGGTCTGGAGTTGTGAGGCTTGTAAACACTGGGGTTGTTTTGTTACTAGAAGACTTTATCTTTACCTCCTTCCTTGGAAAGAGAACCCTGAGTTTCAGCTGGGCAGAAGCCTGCCCCAAATAGAGACATTTTCTAGACATTTAAAATAGACATTTAAACATGTCTTAGACTTCCGGTCAGGATGGCAGGTAGGTAATCGCAGTATCCTCTTCTACAACCACGTCAAAATCACAGCTAAACTACAACACAACCATCATCCAGAACTACCTGAAATTGAGCTGAATGGCAGTCCTACAACAACAAGATTAAAGAAGCAGCCACATGGAGACTGGTAGGAGGGGCGGGGGCGGACAGGCTGGGCCCACACCCACCTGTGGTGGATAAAAATCAAGAGGGACCTCTGGCTGGGAAGTTCCTCTCTGAGGAGTGAGGGGTCCCCGTACCACACCAGGCGCCCAGCTCAGGGTTCCAGTGCCAGGAAGAGAATCCCCATCACTTCTGGCTGTAAAACCAGTGGGAACTAAGGCTGAGGGAGGTTGAGGCTACTGGAGCCCCAGGCAGATCCTGTTAATAGGCCGGGGTGTGGCCCTGGCCAGTTTGGCTCAGCGGTTAGAGCGTTGGCCTGCAGTCCAGAGAGACCCGGGTTCGGTTCCCGCTAAGGGCATGTACGTTGGTTGCAGTTTGTCCCTGGCCCTGGTTGGGTTGTGCAGGTGGCAGCCACTCGATGTGTCCCTTTCAGGTCGATGTTTCACTCTCTCTCTCCCTCCTGCTCTATCTGAATAAAAAATGTCCTCGGGTGAGGATAAAAAAAAAAAAATTTTTTTAAATAAATTTTTTAAAAAAGGCTGGGGTGTGGACTTACTAGGACTTGCTCCCTCTGAGCTCAAAGTGGAGGCAGATTGAGGGGTGCCAGAGACAGACAGGGAAGAACTGTTTGGCCTCAGGGCGAAGGCTGGAGAGGTGGCTTTCTCCTGGACGGAGGAGGCTGATGCTCCTTTGGTGAGCCCTTCCCTGCGGCAGATGACCCTCTTATCTAGGACTCCAGCACCTGGCTCACACTGTTGGCCTCGCCCTGGTGATATCCTGTGGCCCACCCAAGCAGTTTCCAAAGGCTAGTAGGATTGGCCTGTCTTGGATCCTGCTTGAGTTTCCTAAATTCTCTCCAACAAGCAGCTTCTGGTCTCAGCGAGCCCCATACCTCTCGTTAAGTGGCCCCAGGCCTGGCATTAGAAGCAGCCAGCCTTGGTCAACAACTTGACCTTTCCTTCAAGTCAGAACAGGTTATTTAGATAACATACTATTTGGGGTACCTCCTTTCATTCATATTCTTAGCTCTCTGTTCACTATATTTAACTATTTCAATACCTTAGACACAACGTTTACTGCAATTAAACCGCTGTTTTAAGTGTTACTCTCTGGCCCTGGCTGGTTTTGCTCAGCGGTTAGAGCGTGGGCCTGTGGTCCAGAGAGACCCGGGTTCGGTTCCCGCGAGAGCATGTACCTTGGTTGCAGTTTGTCCCCGGCCCTGGTTGGTTGTGCGGGTGGCAGCCACTTGATGTGTCCCTTTCGCGTCGATGTTTCTCTCTCTCCATCTCTCTCTCTCTCTTCCTCTCTCTCCCTCCCACTCTATCTGAACAAAAAATGGAAAAAAATGTCCTCGGGTGAGGATAAAAAAATAAATTAAAAACAAAATAAAAAAAACGTGTTACTCGCAGTTCCAGCTATACTACATATCAAGTACGTTAACGAGCACAGATTTATCAGCTCACTGCAAAATGAATTCATCTCTGACTCCCAGTTTCTTCACTGTTTAGAGCTATCTATTCAATCAACATGAATTTTGTGGAAAACTCAGTATCCTCCCATGTCTGAGATTTTAACCACCATCAGGTTGTTTTCTGAAATTTCCACAGGTTTTATTAAGGAGTTTCTTTGAGTTTACTTGGAGTTTCTTTGTTTCACTATTTACATCAGTAGCTTCCACACTTGAAAATTTAAAGCATTGTTTTGACATCGGTATAAATCCAAACACATAGAAATATTTTTTATCAGATTAGTGGCTATTGATAGAGGCTTTAAAATCTCCATTCAAACAAAATAGAAATGGGCTCTTGGTATAGTGTTCACTTCTGTGGGTTAGTTAATACATGTGTTCTTCAGGTAAAATTAAGGTAATGTTCAGTGTCACCCTTCACTCTCAGATTGGGAGGGGGGATGGTAATGAGGACCTTGGGCGGGGCCATTGTATCTAGTGTGCAATTTGTACCCTGTGATTCTTGAGTTGTTCTCTGGCACCAAAATAACCACATATTGATCATTAATTCAAGGCTATGTTACAATATGCTAGTGGAGGGGTTCAGAATAAGTTGCCCCAAGTCAGACACTGTGCCACTCTGGCTATAAAATGCTATGTTATGTTCACTCTCAAGATATGGGATTTTGATTTAGAGAGTATTGTATTGAGTATCTTTGATCCCTCTAAAATCTTATATTCTTGCCTACCAGAGACCTCTTGCTCATTCTATTTGAAGAAAACCTGCACCCAACCTAATGGTCCAGCTTGCCATGCACTTGCTCCCCCTGGGCTTTGGGGCGGGACTTGAGCAGGAAGCTTGGGAAGGGAACAGGTGGGGAGGGAGGAGGTGAACTAACCCTTCACAAGAGCACAGCCAACACCGGATCCCTGTAACAGTGACTTCTCCACCTCTACACCCTGTTTCTCCTCCAGCCGTTTAAACTGTGTTCTTCTCTCCAGAGCACAGGTCTGCTTCCCCTCGGAGTGGAGTCCAGGGAGGCAGTTTCCTTACAGGGAGTGCCTGAGCCACAGACGGGTGCAGAGCACCTACCAGTTGTGTGACTTCAGGCAAAGAAACGGAAACTCAGTGTCCAGCTCTGTCAGAGGGTGGTGACCGCTCCTTCTCGGGGTGGCTGTGAGGATTCTGTGAGGTGGCACATGTACCTCCTGCCCAACATGTGATCAACACACTCTCCCTCCCTCTTCCCGTCTTAGTCCTTTCCTACCTTCCGCGTCCCGGATAAATGGAGAGCTCAGCAAATAGCGTCCTTAGCAGAATGGGTTCTGTCGGTGTCCAGAGCCGAAGTCCCTGTAGGAACTCACTCTTGCACCTGTGCCGGCTTCATCGTCAGGGCAGCATTAACCGCAGCCTCTCTCTGGTCCTCACACCCCTGCTCCTCTGCCAGCTCAGGGACCCTGTCGGCTCAGGCCCGCCCCACCTCTCCCCAGTGTGCTCCCTGCTCTCTGCTTCCTGCCCCCTCTCGTCCTATCTAACTTCCTCGCTGTGACCAGCTTGATGTTTCGAAATTAACATCATGCACACACACAGCAACCACACCTGGATTTTTCCTAACTTTTATTTCCTCCAAGCTGCCCCTGAGGAGGACTGTCCATCCCCCCAGTATAAAAATACAGATTTCTGTTAAAAAGAGAAAACTCCGTTGCCTTTCTGTCATATGAGGTCAGAGGGGAAGGGGTCAGGCTGGGAAGAGACTTCAGGCAGAAGGCCTTGGCCTTCCGGCCTGGGCTTGTGATAGAAACTGCTGCTGTGGGTGAGCCCGCCGGTCTGGGGGGGCTGCAACCACACCCGGGGGGCCTGGGGCTGAACCCACCCCCGGCTAACCACGCTTCTGCACTGCTGTTCCCCACAACATCTCACACTGGGATCGTAAAGGAGGTGGGGCCTCAAGGCCTGAGGGTAGAGTCAGGACCTCGAAATTTGAAGTCCTGATCCTGACCCTCGGACCCAGATGACCAGACCAGCAGTTCTCAACCTGTGGGTCGCGACCCCTTTGGGGGTCAAACGACCCTTTCACAGGGGTCGCCTAAGACTACTGGAAAACACATACTTCCGATGGTCTTAGGATCCGAGACTCCGCTCCTCTGTCGGTCTCCAGGCGGGTCCGCCCACACGCAGATACACCCACATACAACATGAGGAGCTGTATTAAAGGGTCCGCATTAGGAAGGTTGAGCCCCAGACAAGCCTTCACATGGTATCACAGCTCTGGTCAACATCTGGGCTGTGTTATGAGGTTGCCCAGAGGAACTATGTGAGATAATAAAAGCTCATTGTTGTTTAAACCACTGTGTTTTGTAATAATTTCTCATAAAGCTCTGGATAACTAGTACAACTAGTTAGAAAAGCTTGTGAAAGTTTTTCTTAAACCTCATTATAAAAACCCTTGGACAAGCTTATTTAATACAGTGATAAGCTCTTTTATGAAGAGATTTGACTGTTTTGGCAAGACATGAGTGGTTCTTATGGTTTTAAGCGAAGTGGACAATGGGCAGGTCTTCCCTCTGGCTCTGTGGAGGAGCTCAGACAGGCAGCAGGAGGTGCGTTCTGTGCTCCTCTGTGGTGTGAGACGGGGCAGGGCATCCGGAATGGTGATCTCTGCAGAGTCCCAGGCGCTAAGTGAAAGTCCAGAGACCGCCCGAGTTTCTTCTGTGAACCTCTCTGTCTTAGCAAACATCAGACAAAGCAAACAAAAATGCGGTTTCACGTCTCCATTGTTATATGGACGTATTTTGATGTGGCAAAAACCCTTCCTTTGTGCTCCGCATCAGCACTGAACGACGAGGTGTAAACTCCTGCGAAGCTTTCATTTAATTTCACGTGCAGCTCTGTAGCATTGCACCCACTGAACAGTAGGGTTGTTTTGTCAAGTGCTCAAGACCTAAATTTGCTGTTGGCTCACCCCCAGCGCAGTCATGCGATTAGTCACGCAAGTTGTCACAAACCCCCTTTGCCATAAAGGAATCATAGCTGACGGCCCCACCAGTGCTCCTTTCGCAAAACATGTCTCTGAAAACTAAACTCAGACACGCATGTCGGTTTGGACTTATTTTTCATGTTTGTTTTGCCCGAAGCATGGACCATGCCAGACAAGATGGAGACACCTTCACGGCCTGTTAGTCACATCTCACCAAAGCTTCTCAATGGGCTGTCAGACAAGAAAGGAGCCTCGTGTAGCCACCTTAATCAGCCTCCCCATCTGTGAGGTCATCGGGATGTTTCAGTGTGCAGCTCTCATTAGTTGAGCGCGTTCCACAGGCAAGTCCTTATCTTTTGTAACTTTTGTGCCCCATCCTGAGAAAGCCTTTCTGCAGAATGACACTTTCCCTGTGGGTCAACCGCAGTAATGAGCCACCAGTCGGGGTGCCCTTTGCACTCACTGGCGGGATATGTTGATATTGACCTTCCGTGTTGTGCAATGTCGCTTTTACCCTTGGCTTCTGCCATGCACGTCTCATTATTTCTAATAGGCTGTGGCAATTAGGGTCTTGGGGCTGTTGATGGCAGCCATTTGGAACAGGGAAGGGGCACTGGGGGAGAACAGTTGCTTTTTCTTTACATGAACAATGTGATGCATAGCTCAGCCCAAAGCTGCAAACAGCCAGGCCATGGTGGACCTCCGGCCACTGATGGGAAACTCCTCTGCGAGCCCTCTCCCATGTCCGTCCCTCGAAGTAGCTACTGGCTGTTTTCAGGGCCCTTTTGTGCAGAATTGGGTGTGCTTGGCAGATATTTCAGCGTGCTGGATTTGGCCTAATAAGGAATTCATTATTAAACCCAGTTATTTGGGAAAGAAACGAGTGCGTTCAAAGGGATTTTTTTTTTTTTTTTTTCCAAAGATAGTTGGCTGGAAAAAGAAAAGGATCACCCTGACAACCAGCCATCTTAGTGGTTCATGGGCCCTGTGAGGAGGCAGCGCTGAGCCCGATGGACCAGGAAACTCCCTCGGAATTGTAATTGGGAAATCTTGACTCCTGCTAGGACTTTACAGTTGTTAAATTCAGTGGGCTTCCCATGGCTGTAGGTAAGTTAAGAAGCTGTTCACTCAAGGTTAGAACAATACACTGGTACGATTCTAACAGCCTGTGGGTAAAGGGGGTGAATGGGAAAAGTTCACATTAGAGTGAGTATGTACATAGGACATCACAAATAACTAAAAGCATAATATAGGGTCAGCATTCATTCTCTCTAGTTCTTTTATCTGAAGTGGTTTCTATATTAGAAGGAAAAAAACAAAACAAAACGAAATTAAGCATGATTTCTGCTTCCGACGAGATGAGATTAAAGGCTAGGGACAATTCAGAAGAAAGACTTTAGCTTATTTGTGAGCAGTGAAGCTTGAATGTTCTACATCAGGACAAGATTTTTCTAAACAAATGCAAGAAAAAGTCCCTATATTAATCTGCTTATGAAAATAACACTTGGGAAAGCCCCCCCTGTGAATGTCCCATAATTAAGGATGTGCAGTGTTAGGGACCCTAATGTGTGGCTGCTGAACTCCTCGCTCTTGGGGGTGTGACAGTATAGTCTGTTTCTGAGAGTCCCTTGCTGATTTATTCCTTGCTCTGCAAAATGACACATTTAAAAATGTAAGTGCATTTCAATTGCTTGGTCTCCGGTAGAACTATATGGCAGTTGTGAGATAGAGAGTTCAAATTGTATAACCACTGATTATTGAAAGTTAATTCTTCCTTGAATAGGTAAGAAGTCTCTAGAAGAAAGCCATAAAATCAACCCTTCCTCCCTTCCTTCCTTCCTTCCTTCCTTCCTTCCTTCCTTCCTTCCTTCCTTCCTTCCTTCCTTCCTCCTTCCTTCCTCTTTCCCTCCCTTCCTCTTTCCCTCCTTTCTCTCTACCTTCCTCTGGTCGGCTGCTGTCAGCCCTAGGGAAAATTCTCTCCTTGGGCTCATCCTTCCTTCCTTTTTCAAGTCATTAAGACCTTAGGCCCCAGGGGGCTGCTCCGCTGCTTTTGGTCTGGGCTGTTCAAGCCTCTGAGCAACAGAAGTCCTCCTGTGTCTGTGGCCAGCCCAGATCAGCAGGGCAAGGGCTCAGGCCCCGGCTCTAGTTGGCAATGGGGAGTTTATGTTATTCTGGAGTCTCCTGTTTCATAATTTCCTCATGAGCCGTTGGAAACAGTTGGTGGCTTGAAAAAGTGGGGATTGGGAGTTTTCAGCTAGCTTTTTACATTTTGAAAATGCAACCGAAATCTTTGTAACACATAGAACATCCACACAGGAAATGCCGACTGTGCCAGGACAGCATTATGCAAAGGAAAACCTGTTACTTGGTTTATTCACTTTGAAGAGCAGATTCTTATTACAATAGGTCTGTTTGGTCCAGATTATGTATGTATGTATGCATCTATCTATCTATCTATCTATCTATCTATCTATCTATCTATCTATCACAATACTTAAAGGGGACTTTAGAAGACAATAAAAATGATTTTGAATGACTGAACCCATTGAACAGTTGACAGAATTTCGAAGAAGGCAAGTCACTTTCCCGGGGTAAGACATGTAGTATCTGGTGGAAGGTGCACCCAATCCTAAATGCTTAGTCTTTAAATCCAGCTGTTGTTTTCTACCACGTTGTGAGTCCTGAAATAGCTACTGAACTTTTCCCCTCTTCCATTCCCAATTAAGATACCAGAAGTAACCTTTATTAAGAAAAGTCTTCTAAGTTCAAGAGTAGAGGACATGTGGGAGAGGGTGAATTATGGGGCTGGAGCTGGAAAGAATTCAGTGGCGTGACTACTGTTCATACTGTTGTCAGCTCCAATTCAACAAGAGCTCCTACAGACAACTTCCTTAATTTATGAGAGAAAATTTTAAGTCTTTTTTCCCCCAAGTACTGTGTCCATAAATGGTTAGATTATATGAGGCCCTTTTCTTTGGTATGTTTATAGTTAGCTTGTGCCAATATACAAAGTTGAAGTACTTCTTTCAGAAAATAAAATTGAGTATGTTATGGCAAACCACTGTGTGGAAGTAAACTCAGTGAGTACTTCCCAGCCACGAGGGGACCGTGGGGACAGCAAGGGTGACTGACAGCCTGACCTGACAAGGAAGAACTGTAAGGGAGAATGCAGGCACCTTCCAGGAGGTCTTCTCCATAGTTCTTCCCACCTTGGGTTACAAACCACAATAAACCTCTGTCCCGAGTGACCATACGATTCTGACAGTTGAGAGAATTCCACTAATCAGTGATTTGGCTTTCAATTATTATTATTATTTTTTATAGGCACTTGGAAAATAATACACGCTTACAGTGTTTTAAGTTTGTTTGCTTTACATACTGATAAAAAAAATCAATTTGCAGTGTCAACTTTTTTTCTTGAAGTTGCAGACCTCAGAAGGTCGCCCCCCAACCTGTCTGTTTATGGTAAAGAAGGCACAGGTAGCAAACTTTATACCTAGTGAAACGGCATTATTGTTTCAGTCAGTGAGGTCCTTCCCTTCCCCACATCAAAATTGCTATGTAGCATATGTTATTTAGCACTTATTATAAAGAAATAAAGTCATCTGTCTGGGAGAATTGCGAAACCCTTTGAAATCACTGGCTCCAACCTGGAGGTTACAAAACCACACTTGAGAATCGCCTAACGACCTGCAGTTTTCCTCACTCAGCTTCTTTATAAAGCTTTTGGACAATTTGGAATCTTATCCTTGTGGTCTCCAAAATGCTTTTTTAAAAAGAGAATTTACTCTCCATAATGCAAGACACTCCTTCTCAGCCCCGAGCTGCAAAGGAGAAAATGGCGAGCTAATGTTTTTCTTCCAATTTTTATTAATTAATTTTTGTTACAGATGTTTCTCCTCCCCCCCTCCTAGATACCCTCCTCCCCATCCTGCCCCCACCCCAGCATTGTTGTCTGTGTCCATTGATTACACATACATGCATATAAGTTCTTTGATTTATCTCATCCCTTCCCCCTGCCCCCTCCTCTGAGGTCTGTCTGTCTGAATCATACTCTTTTCTATGTCTCTGGGTCTATTTTGTTCATCAGCCCACCTTATTCATTATATTGCACAAATAAGTGAGGTCATATGGTATTTGTCTTTCTCTGATTGGCTTATTTTGCCTAGCATAATGCTCTCCAGCTTCCTCCATGTCATCTCAAAGGATAAGAGATCTTTCTTTCTTATAGCTGCATAGTACTCCATTGTGTATATGTACCAGTTTTTTTGTTTTATTTCCAGATCTTAGCAATTGTAAATAGTGCTGCTATGAACATAGGGGTATGTTTCAGGCTTCTTAAGATATATTCCTAGAAGTGGGATCACTGGGTCCAATGGCAGATCAATTTTTAATTTTTTGAGGAAACACCATATTGTTTTCCATAGTGGCTGCACCAGTCTGCATTCCCACGAGCAGTGTACTAGAGTCCCCTTTTCTCCACACCCTTGCCAATACTTGTTTGATGATTTGTTGATGGCAGCCATTCTGGCAGGTGTGAGGTGATACTTCATAGTCATTTTAATTTGCATCTCTCTGATAATTGGTGATGTTGAGCATTTTTCCATACATCTCTTGGTCATTTGTATGTCCTGTTTGGAGAGGTGTCTATTTACGTCCTCTGCTCATTTTTTTTTTTTTTTTCCATTTTTTGTACACATAGAGTGGGAGGGAGAGAGAGGAAGAGAGAGAGGGAAACATTGATGTGAAAGGGACACATTGAGTGGCTGCCACCCACACGACCAACCAAGGCCGGGGACAAACTGCAACTGAGGCACATGCCCTTAGCAGGAACTGAACCCGGGTCTCTCCGGACCGCAGGTGGACGCTCCAACTGCTGAGCCAAACCGGCCAGGGCCTCTGCTCATTTTTTAATTGGGTTCTTTGTCTTCCTTTTGTTGAGTTGTATGAGCACTCTATATATATTTGGAAATTATTGGCAGTGATGCTCTCCCATACGGCGGGTACCCTTTCCATTTTGATGGTTGTTTCTTTTGCTGTGCAGAAGCCTTTCAGTTTGATGTAGTCTCATGTGTTCATTTTCTACTTTGTTTCTCCTGCCTTAGGCGTTGTATCAGTGAAAATTCTGCTGCGTATGATGTCTGAAATTTTGTTGCCTACATATTCTTCTAGATTTCTGTGGATTCACGGGTCACTTTTAAGTCTTTTATCCATTTTGAGTTTATTCTTGTGTATGGTGTAAGCTGGCCTAGTTTCATTTTTTTGCATGTAGTTGTCTAACTTTCCCAACACCATTTATTGAAGAGGCTGTCTTTACTTCACTGTATGCTTTTGCCACCTTTGTCAAATATTAATTGAACATAATATCTTTGGTAAATTTCTAGGTTCTCTGTTCTGTTTCATTGATCTTTATGCTTGTTCTTGTGTCAGTACCAGGCTGTTTTGGTTACAGTAGCTTTGTAGTATAACCTGATAACCAGTACTGTAATCTCTTCTACTTTGTCCTTCTTTTTCAAGATTGCTGTGGCTATTTGGGGTCTTTTTTGGTTCCAAATAAACTTTTGAAGTATTTGTTCTAGTTCTGTGAAATATGTCATTGGTATTTTGATGGGGATTGCATTAAATCTATAGATTGCTCTGGGTAGTATGAACATTTTAATGATGTTAATTATTCCAGTCCATGAACTAGGTATGTGCTTTCACTTTTTAATATCTTCCTCTATTTCTTTTCTCTATGTCCTGTAGTTTTCTGCAAATAGGTCTTTTACTTCTTTGGTTAAGTTTATTCCTAGGTATCTTAATTTTTTTGCCACAATGGTAAATGGGATTGTTTTTTAGTTTTATTTCATTTTTTATTTTTTCTTCACATGGCTAAGACTTCCAGTACGATGTTAAATAAGAGTGGCAAAAGTGGGCATCCCTCTCTCGTTCCTGTTCTTAAGGGAAATGCCTTTAGTTTTTGCCCATTGAGTATGATGTTGGCTGTAGGTCTTTCATATATGGCCTTTATTATGTTGAGACATTGCTGAGTGTCTTTATCAGAAATGGATGCTGGATTTTGTCGAATGCTTTTTCAGCATCTATTGATATGATCATATGATCATATTTTTCATTTTGTTTATGTGGTGTATCACATTTATTGATTTGCAAATATTGTACCATTCTTGCATCCCTGGGATAAATCTCACTTGCTCATGGTGAATAATTTTTTTAATGTATTGCTGGATCCAATTTGCTAATATTTTGTTAAGGATTTTGGCATCTATGTTCATCAGGGACATTGGCCTGTAGTTTTCTTTTCTTTGTAGTGTCTTTACCTGGTTTTGGAATTAGAATTATGCTGGCCTCATAAAACGAGTTTGGAAGTCTTCCTTCTTCTTGAATTTTTTGGAACAGTTTGAGGAGAATGGGTGTTAGTTCTTTTTTGAATGTTTGGTAAAACTCCCCTCTGAAGCCATCAGGCCTGGGCTTTTGTTTGCTAGAAGAGTCTTGATTACATCTTCAATTTCCTTAGTTGTTAATTGGTCTGTTCAAATTTGCCATCTCTTCCCATTTCAGTTTTGGGAGACTATGTGTTTCTAGAAATTTGTCTATTTCACTTAGATTTTCCAATTTGTTGCTGTAAAATTGTTCATAGTATTTGTTAACGATTATTTATATTTCTGTGATGTCGGTTGTTACTTCTCTTTCATTTCTGATTTTGTTTATTTGGGTCCTCTCTTTTTGTTTCTTGGTAAGTCTAGCTAAGGGTCCATCAATCTTGTTTATCTTTTCAAAGAACTAGCTCTTTATTTCATTGATCTTTTGAATTGTTTTTTTGGTTTCTATGTTGTTTATTTCTGCTCTGATCTTCACTATTTCTTTCCTTCTACTTGCTCTGGGGTTTTCTTTTTGTTTGCTTTCTACTTCTTTAAGTTGTGAGGTTAGATATTCAATTAGACATTTTTCTTGTTTCTCAAGGTAGGCTGTAGTGTTATGAACTTCTCTCTCAGTACTGCTTTCTCTGCATCCCATAGATTTTGTATTGTTGTGTGTTCATTGTCATTGGTTCCAGGAAGTTTTTAATTTATTCCTTGATCTCCTTGGTGACCCATTCATTGTTCAATAGCATGCTATTTAGCCTCCATGTGTTTGAATGTTTTTGTTGTAATTGATTTCTAGTTTCATTCCATTGTGATCTGAGAAGACGCTTGATATGATTTCAATCTTCTTGAATTTGTAGAGACTTAGTTTGTGTCCTAACATGTGGTCTGTCTTTGAGAATATGTCATGTGCACTTGAGAAGAATGTGTATTCTGCAGTTTTGGGGTATGATTCTCTGTAGATATCTATTAAATCCATTTGATCTAGTGCTTCATTTAGAGTCTCTGTTTCCTTGTTAATTTTTGTCTAGAGGATCTATCCAGTGATGTCAGCAGGGTGTTGAAGTCCCCTGCTATGATTATATTGCTGTCGATTTCTCCTTTGAAGTCCTCCAGAAGATTTTTAATATATGTTGGTGCTCCTATATTGGGTGTATATATGTTTACCAAGGTTATATCCTCCTGTTGCATAGATCCTTTAAATATTATGTAGTAGCCTTCTTTGTCTTTAGTTATGGCCTTCATTTTGAAATCTATTTTATCAGATATGAGTATTGCTACCACAGCTGTTATTTTCCTTTTTGTTTGCTTGGAAGATTTTTTTCCATTTCTTCACTTTCAACCTATGTGAGTCTTTTGTTGAGAGGTGGGTCTCTTATAAATGACATATATGAATCATGCTTTCTTATCCAATCAACTAATCTGTGTCTTATTATCGGAGCATTCAGTCCATTTACATTTATGGTTATTATTGATGTGTATTTATTTATTGCCATTTTTGTTTAGTGTGGTTCTATTTTTCATCCTATTTCTTCTACTAATTACAGCCATCTTTTTAACATTTCTTGCAGTGCTGGTTTGGTGCTAATGTATTAGCCTTGTTTTGTCTGGGAAGCTTTTTACTTCACCTTCTATTTTGAATGATAGCCTTGCTGGATAGAGTAGTCTTGGATTCAGATACTTGTTTTTTATTACCTTGATTACTTCATGCCATCCCCTTCTGGCCTGTCGTGTTTCTGTTGAGAAGCCAGCTGATAGCCTAATGGGGGTTCTGTGTAGGTAATTTGTTGCTTTTCTCCTGCTGCCTTCAGGATTCTCTCTTTGTCTTTAATTTTTGGCATTTTAATTACTATGTGTCTTGGTGCGGGCTTGTTTGGGCTCTTCTTACTTGAGGCTCTCTGTACTTCTTGAACTTGAATGCCTTCTTCCTTCACCAAGTTAGGGAAGTTTTCTGTCACTATTTCTTCAAATATATTCTCTAACTCTTGCTCATTTTCTTCTTCTTCTGGAACTCCTATGATTCAAATGTTACGTTTTCAATTGTCCCACAGTTCACTTAAGCTGTCTTTCTGTTTTTGTTTGTTTGTTTTTTTATCCTCACCTGAGGACATT